>NC_090439.1:588578555-589931683 GCF_031143425.1 Pleurodeles waltl | reverse complement strand
GCCGAGTCAGTTGGTGTCTCCTTTTCATCTCTGTGAGGATATCCGCTAAGCAGTCCTTCTTTTAAGGTAGTCAGATAATCTGAAGAGCTGGGTTCAGGGTCGCCCCTAAATACTAAACTTAGGGGTGTGTTAGGGTCAGGGGGCAGTAGCCAATGGCTACTGTCCCTAAGGATGGCTATACCCTCCTTGTGTCCACTCACTCAGGGAACGGGGCACATCCCACCTAATCCTCCAAGGCAAGGTGGAGGATTTCTCAAGGAGAGGGTCACTTCAGCTCTGGACACCTTAGGGGTGGTCCTGGCTGAGGGGGTGGTGACTCCTTGTTTTTCTTATTATCCCTCTGGACTTGCTGCCACAAAGTGGGGGCTCATCTAGGGGGCGGGCATTTTCACTGGCTGGAGTGCCCTGGGGCACTGTAACACTAGGCTTGAGCCTTTGAGGCTCACCACCAGGTGTTACAGTTCCTGCAAGGGGAGGTGAGAAGCACCTCCACCCAGGACAGGCTTTGTTTCTGACCACAAAGTGCACAAAGGCACTCACCCCATGTGGTCAGAAACTCGCCTGGAAGTGGCAGGCTGTCACAGACCGGTCAGTCACACACTAGCAGTTAGGCTAACATACAGGGACCATCTCTGAGAAGCCCTCTGTTTGCATTTTTCAATAAATCCCACACTGGCATCAGTGTGGGTTTATTGTGCTGAGAAGTATGATACCAAAGTTCCCAGTACTCAGTGTAGCCAATATGGTACTGTGGAGTTTGTTTTGACAAACTCCCAGACCATATACTTAATATGGCTACCCTTCACTTACAATGTCTAAGAGTGGACTTATACACTGTAAGGGCATAGTGCTCATGTAGCTACGCCCTCACCTGTGGTGTAGTGCACCCTGCCTCAGGGCTCTAAGGCCTACTAGAGGGGTGACTTACCTATGCCACAGGCAGTGATTGGTGGGCATGGCACTCTGAGGGGAGTGCCATGTCAACTTTGTCTTTCCTCCCCACTAGCAGACACAAGCTTCAAGGAAGTGTGCATGTACAGAGTGAGGGGTCCCTGAGGGTGGCATAATACATGCTGCAGCCCTTAGGGACCTTCCCTGGCCACAAGGCCCTTGGTACCAGGGGCACCTTTTACAAGGGACTTAACTGTCCCAGGGCCAGGGCTGTGCCAATTGTGGAAACAAAGGTATAGTTTTAGGGAAAGAAAACTGGTGCTGGGGCCCGGTTAGCAGCATTCCAGCACACTTTTTATCAAAGCTGGCATCAACACTAGGCAAGAAGTAGAGGGTGGCCATGACAACAGTGGCATTTTCCTACAAATACCCACCCCTGGTATTGTTACTAGGGCAGTATTTAGGCTGGTTATGCTATCGGAATATTTGTTAGGATATTTCTTTGGTAAGGGCTTGCCATCAGCTGAAGCTTTCACAGCAGCAAGTGTTTCATCATTAGTCCTCGTCCGTGACTGAGTTATTGCAGCAACAGAAGCCGTAGCTACTGCTGACTTGACTGCTTCATCAGCCAAGGTATTGCCTGCAATGTGTACTCCAACAAGTTGATGTGCCAGTGTATGAACTACATGGGCATTGGTTAGCGTTTCTTTCAGATCCACTACTTCCCACCACAGTAACTTGTGTTTGATGGTGTTGCCTTTTGAATCTCTGAACCCATTCTGACGCCAGGAATGCAGATATTCATTTAAGGACCTGACATAGTAATACGAATCACATTCTATCAACGTTAGTTGTTCTGGATTTGTGTGTTCCATAACCAGAGCCTTAAGCTCTGCTAGTTGTGCAGTGCAGTCCTTTAAGGTCTGTGTGTAAGTGTTTTGTGGATTGAATTCACCATCTTTCATGTAGCCACTCACATTCGTGCAAGTGACGGAGTATGGATGTTTAGTGTCTATGGCAGTTTGGGCTGAACCATCAGTGTAAATAATTGTTTGATGCTGATCAATTGGCAAAGTGTTTACCGGTATTGGATATTCCATTTTGCATTGAAGGAATTCTTGAGTTTGCAGTTTTGGGTAAAAAATGTAGTCAAAATCAGTAGCTGTCAGAGACGTTGCCCATTGGATCCAACGTGGTTTAATACCTTACCATTGGGAACACTGGCCTTTGTGACCGCCTCGAGGTCTAGGGTCGGAGACATAACAATAATGCGTTTTCCATGAGCCAAAGGTCTCTCTGACAGCCATCTGAACAGCAGTCAGAATTGTTTCTGTGGTAGTGAAGCGTTGTTCAGCTGTGGAGTACAAGTCTGATTTGTATGCAACAGGGACAGTAACACCCTCATTTAATATAGGCGAAACCGAGGGCACCAGCAATTGCTCTGGTGACCAAATGTGTTTTGTTGTTCCTTGTTTGTAAATGTTTTGCTGAAAGCATGTCCTATTGTAATGCTCCGAGAATGCGTGTGTTTGACTGTCCAAATTTTCTTGAAAGGTCGGGCGTATTAAATCGAAAAATGGTTTAATGTGTTATACATAATCTGGAATGTAAGTTCTGCCAAAGTTTAAACGGTCCAATAAAGACGGACGCTTTTTTATGGTATTTGGTGGTTACAATTGTGTGCACTTTTCTAGAAAGTGAGGTGCTAGGCTTTTGCCTTCATCTCATAACTTGTATCCCAAAAATAGGAAAATGTGAAAGGCAATTTTTGTGTTCTTAAAACTGAATTTGTACACACATTTGTCAAATCCCACAACAGTGCGGGCCCACCTGCTTCAGGTGATGGATGAGATCATCATCCGTTAGATAGATGTCATCAACATGGGATGCTGCCTCTGAGTCAATGTCGTGTAAAATAGATGTTACACGTGCTGAAAACTGCCCAGGACTGTTTTTATACCCCTGTAGGAGCCTACAAACATTTTCTGCAAGCCTATAGCGCTAAAAGCTTTTAAATCCCTTCTTTCAAGCGCTATGTTTTGGCAGAAAAAGCAGTTAGAAATATCCAATGTTTTTTTTGTATCTTTTGTGCACTGTAGTGTTATGCTGTGCTATGTGCATTTTGGGTAGCAAATGTGTGTGTCTGACTGTTTAAATGTCTGAAATCTAAGACTACTCTACATGAATGGTCTGGTTTAGAAACAGGAAATAGAGGATTCTTCATTGGCCAGACACACAGCTCAATTACACCCTGGTATTCTAGCTATGCGAGAATTTCCCTCACAGGTGTTTAGCCTCATGCTTAATAGGATATTGAGGTTGAGGCTGTGGTTGGGACTTATTTGGTAGGGAGAATCTTTATCCCACCAACATGATTGGGCATTGGCCCCCCGTGCTGTATCGCAATCAAATGAGTGACTCTGTTAATTCTATAGAAACCAGGGGCAAGAAGGAAGTCTTAATGATCTCTTCCCCCCACGGGACTTTACAGACAAATTCTGATGGCCAATCTTTTTCAGCCAACAAAAGTCATAAATGGCAGTTAATTGTTTACAAAATATAATGTCAATTGTGCACTCAATGTCTCCCTCTAATTGTATTTTCATTTTGTACACCCTCCTGGGAGGAGAGACGCGCAAGTCCACAGTCTCTAAAGTTGTCAGTTCCTTTCGCGTCCAGATGCTCCATAAGATTCATGCTAACTATTGTGACCTCTGCTGCGCTGTCTAGCAGAGCCAGTTCCTGTTCTTCAATAAAACTCTTATCTTGTGTGGCATTTCGTGCAGAAATAGTTGCCACATTCTTCTTTCTGAATTGGGGTTTTTGTTATGGAAGTTTATATTCTCTTTTAACTGAAACTTCTGCTAAGCTTTTTGAATAATTTTTGTGAATCTTTTTTTGGATTCACTACTCTGTTTGTTGTTCTGATCGCCCACCTCTCGCACTATGTTTATCCGGTGACTCCTGAAAGGAACGAGATTGGCATGAATCAGAATATTGATATCTATCAGGAGTTTTTATATTATCCCTATTTCTTAAGTTATAACGTTTCTAAGGGATCGCCAAATGTGGAGATTCTCCCCTGTCTTTTTGAGGAAAAAAAAATGGTTTATGCTAGTGTTTTTTTAGAACCCTCAGCTGCTTGCTTGGTAAAATCCATATTGGATTCACCTTGTAATTGTAGTTTACTAGGTCTGGCTCCCAACCTATACTTGAATAGGTTTTGGCAATCATTTTAGGCAGCTAACGTTCTTGATCCTGAACAGGAATATCCCAGAGCTGTGTACGCACTGCTAGTGCTACTGCTTCCCCTTTAAGCTTACTTAATATTATTGAGGACACTGTAGCAAAATTGCCCATTAATTGGATCCCCAATTGCAGGGCAGCTCCTGTATTCATCTTGAATTTATTTCGACACCTCTGGAAGATAGCAAGTGTTGGTGTACTGTATGCAGTAGTGTAGAGCTTGGCAAATACCGTGCTCCAAGTGTTGCAGTTATCCACTGCCGGAACCATTCCAAATGGCAAGCACATAGTGAGAATTCTGTGCTTATATTGCAGTCCCGTTTGGGGAAACACAGCTTCCAGCATGTTTATTTTTTGAGCTAACCAAAACAGAATTTCTTCACGTTTGGCGGGTACTTTACCTACGATTGAATGTATTTGTAGGAAGTTGGCTCTGTATATACTATTTCAAAGTAAGAAATAGTGTGCACAGAGTCCAAGGGTTCCCCTTAGTGGTAAGATAGCGGCAAAAGTAGATAATTCTAATGCTCTATTTTGTAGTAGTGTGGTCGAGCAGTAGGCTTATCAGAGGGTACTGTTAAGCATTTGTTGTACACACACAGGCAATCAATGAGGAACACACACTCAAAGACTTACTCCAGGCCAATAGGTTTTTATATAGAAAAACATCTTTTCTTAGTTTATTTTAAGAACCATAGGTTCAAGATTTACAGTTAATTCTTTAAATGTACGGTACTTCACTTAGATACTTTAGGAACTTTGAATGAAAGCAATATCACATACAGTCTTTGTAAAAATGGCAATAAGCTATTTTCAAAGTGGACACAGTGCAAAAATCAACAGTTCCTGGGTGAGGTAAGTAAAGGTTAGTTTTGGAGGTAAGTAAAACACGTACAAGTCTCAAGTTTGGGGCATAGGCAACCCACCGTAGGGGGTTCAAGGCAACCCCAAAGTTACCACACCAGCAGCTCAGGGCCGGTCAGGTGCAGAGGTCAAAGAGGTGCCCAAAACACATAGGCGCCTATGGGGATCAGGGATGCTCCGGTTCCAGTCTGTCAGCAGGTAAGTACCTGTGTCCTCGGGGGGCAGACCAGGGGGGGTTTGTAGAGCACCGGGGGGACACGAGTAGGCACACAAAGTACACCCTCAGCGGCATAGGGGCAGCCAGGTGCAGTGAGCAAAGCAGGCATCGGGTTTTAGATTGAAAACAATGGAGAGACCCGGGGGTCACTCTAGCGTTGTAGGCAGGCACAGGGGGGCTTCTCGAGACAGCCACCACCTGGGCTAAGCAGAGGGTTGCTCTTGCATTGAAGTTTGGTTCCTTCAGGTCCTGGGGGCTGCGGGTGCAGTATTGGTTCCAGGCGTCGGGTCCCTTGTTACAGGCAGTTGCGGTCAGGATTCTCTCTGCAGGCGTTGCTGTGGGGGCTCGTCTCTGGTTACTCACAGGCTCACAGTCATCGGGAAGCCCTCCCTGAGGTGTTGGTTTTCTGCAGGTCGAGCTGGGGGCGACGGGTGCAGAGTGTGAAGTGTCACGCTTCTGGCGGGAAATGTGAAGTCTTTGGAACTTGCTTCTTTGTTGCAAAGAAGTTGCAGGTTTTGAACAGGGCCGCTGTTCACGGGAGTTTCTTGGTCCTGTAGTCCAGGGCAGTCCTCTGAGGCTTCAGAGGTCGCTGGTCCCTGTCGGATGCGTCGCTGGAGCAGGTTTTCGAAGTTGGAGACAGGCCGGTAGGGCTGGGCCAAATCAGTTGTCGTCTTCCTCCTTCTCTGCAGGCTTGTAGGTCAGCAGTCCTTCTTCTTTCTTCAGGTTGCAGGAATCTGATTTCCTGGGATCCTGGGAGCCCCTAAATACTGAATTTATGCGTGTGTTTAGGTCTGGGAGGGTAGTAGCCAATGGCTACTGTCCTTGAGGGTGGCTACACCCTCTTTGTGCCTCCTCCCTTTGGGGGTGGGGGGCACATCCCTAATCCTATTGGGGGAATCCTCCAAACCCAAGACGGAGGATTTCTCAAGGCAGGGGTCACCTTAGCTCAGGACACCTTAGGGGCTGTCCTGACTGGTGGGTGACTCCTCCTTGTTTTTCTCATTATCTCCTCCAGCCTTGCCGCCAAAAGTGGGGGCAGTGGCCGGAGGGGCGGGTATCTCCACTAGCTGGGATGCCCTGGGGCGCTGTAACAAAAGGGGTGAGCCTTTGAGGCACACCGCCAGGTGTTACAGTTCCTGCACGGGGAGGTGAGAAGCACCTCCACCCAGTACAGGCTTTGTTCCTGGCCACAGAGTGACAAAGGCACTCTCCCCATGTGGCCAGCAACATGTCTGGTGTGTGACAGGCTGGCAGGAACTGGTCAGCCTACACTAGAAGTCGGGTATGTTTTCAGGGGGCATCTCTAAGATGCCCTCTGGGTGTATTTTACAATAAATTGCACACTGGCATCAGTGTGCATTTATTGTGCTGAGAAGTTTGATACCAAACTTCCCAGTTTTCAATGTAGCCATTATGGAACTGTGAAGTTTGTGTTTGACAAACTCCCAGACCATATACTCTTATGGCTACCCTGCACTTAAAATGTCTAAGGTTTTGCTTAGACACTGTAGGGGCATAGTGCTCATGCACATATGCCCTCACCTGTGGTATAGTGCACCCTGCCTTAAGGCTATAAGGCCTGCTAGAGGGATGACTTACCTATGTCACTCACAGGCAGTGTGAGGTTGGCATGGCACTCTGAGGGTAGTGCCATGTCGACTTAGTCATTTTCTCCCCACCAGCACACACAAGCTGTGAGGCAGTGTGCATGTGCTGAGTGAGTGGGTCCCTAGGGTGGCATAAGACATGCTGCAGACCTTAGAGACCTTCCCTGGCATCAGGGCCCTTGGTACCAGGGGTACCAGTTACAAGGGACTTACCTGAGTACCAGGGTTGTGCCAATTGTGGAGACAAAAGTACAGTTTAGGGAAAGAACACTGGTGCTGGGGCCTGGTTAGCAGGATCCCAGCACACTTTCAAATCATAACTTAGCATCAGCAAAGGCAAAAAGTCAGGGGGTAACCATGCCAAGGAGGCATTTCCTTACAGTATTGTTGCAGGGTATTGCCTGATATGACTTTGGTTGTGCGGGAGCAGCGCATGCTTGGTTTGTATTTAATGTTTGCATTACAAATTGTACTATGATTCTATATATCGCTACAAGCTCAATATATAAGCAGTGAAGTTCAGCTATTGCCAATGTGCCTGCCCAGGATGTGGTGTGTATGTGGTCAATTGAGGCCAGGTAGGACCATCATTACTCACAGGACCTAGCCTAACATATAGTGTTGTATGAGGTAGGGCGCCATCAAGCCAGTTCTGGTGGTCTTGAAAAGATTTAGGTATTTCTATGCATGCATATGCTCTGTATTTTGCAGGTGCATTAGCATGTGTATAATGATGAAATGTATTAGTGTTCGCATCTACTGCCGGAAAATTGACCTAAGAGTAGACATTTTCTGTTCTGTAAGCTGGATGAGCCTTAAACACAAACGTAACAGTACCCCACTGGGCTTCAAGGCCATTACTTAATAAATTATTAGTGAGGGGGGGCACATATTAACTGCAATTTCCACCCGTTGCGGGTTTGCCATGGTACATGTACTGGTTCAGAGCTAAGGACACCAATTGGGGATTATTCCTTTTAAGGTTCAAGCTTGAACAACCTTCAGTCTAAAATAGGTGCTACCTATCTAGCTGAGGAGGAAATCCTCAATATCACAGACGTCTCCGTATATAGTATTTAGCATGTAGTGAGACAGAGTTACACAGGGACAACCGTAATTCAGTGCCTGACCAAGCAATGGTGGCGCCATGTTGTGTTGGTTCCCATTATAATAAATGAAACTGCTGCATTTGGCCAGCAGCACCACTAGGCTGTGGGGAGCTAAGTCCAATGCCACACCATGAGACAAATGTTGGCTTAACCCTTCGGCCAGCTAGCAGTACCTCTCCAGCACCAAAAAGTGTCAGTGATTTGTGGCAGCCATGCACATGACATGACAGAAAACTGTCCTAACATAAGAATATGTATGTTTCTCGGGAAGTGACAAAGATTGTGGTGTTCCACTTTGTACTGACAACAATATCTGGTACAGCCTTGACCAGATTACAGAACGAGAATGTCAGACTAAGAAGAATTAAACCAGTTCCTACGCTAAAAGTGTATGAGATCAAAGAAAATAAAAAATTACTGCAGAATGAAGCTTCTGCTGGGAAAACAAAATAAATTGTTATTAGGCTAAAGGGCACAGGCTGCAGGCCTATGGATAAAATAATTTGCCCATAAAAGCTCACTAAAATAACCTCATGACACCACCTCAGATGGGATCAGGGGCGACGTGTGAAGTGGTTGCTGGAGTGGTCGGATTTTCTCTCACCACAAGGCTGCAGGCAACTTTGAGAAGTTGAAGAGGGGTGAAACCTGAGTGGTCTGACTATAGACAGCTGGGGAACTGGGGTGGCACCGTTGGTTGGCTTCACCTCGGGTCGTGGTCACTGGGTGCAGAGGTCACTTCAGCTCTCAGTTCCTTGCGGTTCCAGGGGCTGTAGAGTCCTTTCTTGAGACTTCGTTGCAGAGCAGTTCTGCTGCTCATGGGAGTCAGAGTCTTTGTAGAAGACAGACGAGTCAGTTGAGGTCAGCAGGCAGGCCAGAGGGGCTGGTTCCAATTCAACTGTTTTTTTTCATTTCCTGCAGGGTTGCCATTCTTTGCTTCATAGGTAGTCAAATTTAGGGGCATTACAGCGAGTGCCAGGCGGTAGCCAATGGGTCCATCTTTAAGGTGACTACACACTTTCGATGACCACTTCAGCTGGGAAGTGGGCATAACACCAACCCAATATATCTGGTAGAGACATATTCTAGTTGCAGATTCCTTACTGACCCGCCCATCCACCCCCACACTGCGAACTGATTTCTAGGGACAGGTACTTCCCTCTAAGGGCCCTTGTTTTGGCGCACCATTCTCAGTATTTTTCATGGCTCCGCACTACTGGCGTGGAAAGTCGTGAAAAGAAACTGACGTCAGCGCCTCGGGGTGGCGCCTATATACGACCGCAATGTCATCATGGCAACCACGACGCAAACGACACCTGTGGAGTCGACTGTCTCCACCTACCAGCACGCAGGGGTACTGCTCGAAGAAAAAAATCTCAGGATCCAGTCTGACGTCTGGGGAAATTCAAAGGTAAGGAATCTGCAACTAGAATATGTCTCTACCAGATATATTGTTACCAAAGGTAAGTAACTTGTACTTTACCTACAGACCTGTTAAATGTACCCAAATGCCAGACTGGATCCAGAAGCTTTTCATAGCTCTTTGGTGTAGGGTGTGTTTACTTAATCTCAGCACTGTGAGCAATGCCTAAGTGACATAATTGGAGCCATATAGTGCCTACCTTGGCTACTGACAATAGTTCCCTTTTTTCCCTGACCCTTCAGTGTGGATCCGGAACTGCTCTTTATGTTTTTTTTTTTTTTTTTTTTTTTACATTTTCATGTTTTTTTCCAAAACATTTTTCTCAGATACTTCAGTTCATTGGTTAGGAATACCACTACCAAAATGGTCAGACTTTAAACCTTGTCTCCCTTGAAATGAACAAATGTCCATTGCACACCCCCATGAGCTCAGTCTGTGGTGCTTTGGGTTGAAGCATAACTCATGGTTGTCCCTAAATGCAGCCTGATGCACCCTAAACAGCACAAGCCAAACTTTTTATGGCCCGTGCCCACAAGGTAAAGGTCTTCTTCGAAGTTGTGTTCCTCTCCTTCATCGAGAGGTAAGAGGAAGAAACACAAGAAGACAAAGAAATGCACTGTGGACTCCCCCTCCATGCTGGTCGAAATAGAAAGTTAGGTCACCTCGATGCAATCCCACCTGCTGTAGAGTCATCCTTGGAACCAAAGCTCATGGACATCACTCTGCTCGAGGAGACTCCCACAACAGAGCCTCTTACTCTGATGCCCACCACGAGTCATGTTCCAGGTGAGGAATCTGTAGGTAGAGTATCCACCAATAAGGCTGTTTGTTACCCACAACAAGTAACTTTTCCTATTGCGCTTCATTCCTGGAAATGCCAGCCTCTGAAGACAGTCACGGTATGCAGACAGTTCACTTAGGAATTAGAGTTTCTTAGAAAATTACAAATATTCAGGTAGTTAGTGCATGCCCTCGAGAAAGTAGCAAGGTAGGAACTTTTTTGCACAACAGACTAAATTTGCTCTGTGGGCTACAGCAGAAGAAATTGATAAGTCGGTAGTACTTGAAGTGTAAGGATGGTATTCAACTGAGATTGTCTGGAATACAATCCATTTGCAAATCATTTTTAATATGCCTTCCTTCTCTCTTTTTCAGTGATGAACTACGGCTGGGACATGAAAAGGTAGTTGCCTACAAGGATTACATATCTGTAGCCCGCGGGGACAAAGCGCATAATATTCGGGCAAAGGAACCAGACGCTGGATTGTCTGAAGAGGTCCAGGTGCGGTGCCTCATAGACCAAGCCACAGATCCAAACATCCTAGGCAGAGTGTATGAAGGATGGGAGCCTTGGATGTAACACGCACTGCAGCCGATAATACGCACTATATATGGATTCGTCAGCATAAGTCATTGCCTCTAATATCTGCATGCTCGCTGGCACACTTAAAAGCTCCAGTCAATAGGATAATGATAAAGAAGAGAATTCCTGCCCAAAATCACACACAGAGAAAGAGCCAAAGGCATATCACTTAATCATGAAAAAAACATCTCCTCGTACTTACTAGAACGGCCTTGATGTGCCCGTTCTACAGATGTGGAGGAAGCTCCTAAATGAGAAAAAACTTGGCATCTGTAAAGATGTTCATTATTGTGAGGGTCTCATAATTTCTGTAAGAAAGATTTTGGTTGTGATTTGTTTTGTTTGCCCAGAATTTTACTCTTTTGACAGCCACACCGTAAAAAGTGCGTTTTGCTCACTTTATTTCTGCTCCTCTTGAAGGTAGTCACTGTCTTACACCTTTATGGGGTTATGTAGGCTACCCACACGGATACTGTATCAAACCTTTAGTACGGTTTTGTTACGTCATTAAATTGTACTGCATCGGCGGAGCAGTAAACCTCTGCAACAATTAAATGGAGTATTTAGTATGGCCATATGTGGACTGCGCGATCTTTAATGCTGAGGTTATGATGCCGCCTTTGCTTTAGGGGTATTTGGAAGTCAGCTTTTTTTATTGGGGCAACCCTGAGTGCTCAGTTAATTGATAACATAACTGGATGGAGCTGAAAGTGTTTAGATCGTTACACATATATGCAATGTTGTGTATGTGCAATTGCGCCATTGGGAGAAAGATTTTAAATGGAAAGAATCGATGTGTAGGATTAAAATGTCGCTAAAATAGCACGTGGCGCGTCGATCCATAGATCTGTTGTGCCTCCTTGTTCAGCCTCATCGACAGAAGTGCAACTAGAAGTAGAAGTAATGCTCCTCTTGTTTACGAAACTCAGAACAAGAAGCATCTCTTGTAAAATATACCGTCACCGCTGTCTGTGGGGAAGCGCGTGGATGTTGCGTACTTTGGAAGAAAGGGCTAGTACCTCACAGATACAAATAACCATAGCACATCAGACTTGTAATTTTTAGAAATTTCGATTTGTCATGTAATCTTAACTTCTCCTGTGTCGGTTAATTTTGTATGAATAAAATTCGAATATGAACCACATTTCATTGCAGATATTTTTAATTCCCCCTACTTTATTGTAGAATACCGCAGGAATATTGGGCCGGATGTAGCAAGCTCCTGGTTTGCATTTCTTAAATAGCGAATTTTAAGAAATCACTATTTTAGAAATGCAAAATGGAATGTATGAAAACTGCGAATCAGTAATAGCGATTTCTTCAAATTCGCAAATGCAATTTGCGAGTTCAAATACCGAATAGCGAATGGGTATTTGCAAATCGCAAATTGCAAACACGGCAAACCGGAACAGCTGATGACATCACAACCAGTAAGTGAGTCAGCCCATGCTGTTTCCAGGAGCCACACCCACAGGAGCAGACAGAGAGACTCTGCCCAGCACCAGGGAGGCAGCCTTGTGAGCCAGCCAGGACCAAACAGGAACATGGCCACTGATGGGAATGTGAAGGAGAAAGGAGACAGGAAGCGCAAGCTCAAATTCAGTGAACAGGAATTGGAGGTGGTCGGGAACCACGACAGACTTTTTGGGAAGAAGTCAGTCCAGGTACCTGAAAGAGAGAAGAGAAAACGGTGGTCAGACATCCAAACCAAAATATGCACAGTGGGCATTGCGCAGCGCTCCGTGGAGGAGATACGCAAGTGATGGTATGACTTGCGTTCCCATGCCAAAGAGAGGGTAGCCAGCAGGCTAAAGGAGGCAAGGAGCACCGGGGGAGGACCACCAACCCAGACACTGTCCGCACCAATGAAAGGCATGGTGGAGTCAACACTGCTTCCTGAAGCTGTCAGCGGTGTCACTGACATTGACACCTCAGGGACACCCAGCAAAGGTAAGGGCAGTAATGATGTGTTTCCCCAAATGTGCATGTACAAATGCCCCTTAGAAAATAGCTATTGGCATGATGCAGTGTGATAAGTAGTCCATGCCACATTTTACATACAACACAACAATGCCTTATGGGAGTGGTAGTCCACACCCCTAATGTGCAAATTCCAAGATAGTGTTAAGCCAAATAAAGAAACAACACAAAAGTCTCTTAGTGATACTATGTCAGTGTACATTTACTACTATTATGCAACTATTTGTGTAATAATAAAACATGACATGCTGCACATTGTCAATGTAGATGTTCCGGGTCCTGACACAGCAGAAGGTGGAAATGTGGGGGATAGTGAAACACAGCCACAATCCGACGCAGACACCAGCGAGTCCTTCATTAATGCACCAACTAGATGCAGGGCAAGAGTGCTACATCTCCCAGAGTATAACCTGGACTCTGATGAAATGCCGGATGAAGAGCCTACACCAAACCTAGAGGCTAGAATCACAGTAAGACAGCACTCTCTTCCCCAACGTCAGTCTACTCCCCATCATTCCACTCCCCTCAGAAGGCGTCACAATGCAGGCAGACAGTGCACTGAGGAAGGTGAGGGCCCATCACACTTTGGCAGCCTTGAAGCTTCCATGCTGAAAGTGCATCGCCTGCAATGTAAACACATGAGGTCAATGCACAGGCAGTTGGTGTCAATCAATCATAACATGGGTGCAATGCACAGGTAATTTGAGTCTGTTAATGAAAACATGTGCAAGCTGCATGAGGGACAGCAAACAGCAGCAGAAAACACAAAGGAGATGACAAACGCCATTAGGGAACTCTGCATGGTGATTCAGCAGGAGCATGTCAGCCACTGTAGGCGCCATCACTAATTGATGGGCAGGTTGGATGGGTTCTGCAGACCCGATATCACGACGTGCTGTGGGCATACAAGTGGAGATGGCACATTGCAGTCGGGACGTTCCACAAGGATTGGTGCAAATAATCAATGTTTTGGAGACAATGCAGACAGCACGGAGTGCTACAAACAGCGAACTGGGTGGTGGGGATAGTGAGGAGCTCTCTAGCCTCAGCAGTCTCGCAGCCCCTGTGATGGATCCTAGGCATCGCAGTACCAGACACAGTACTGTCTTTGAACCCGCTACAAGAGGCGCCACTGAGCACTCAAGTGGAGTGCTTGGACGTAGGAAGTAATGATGAGGGGTGTAGGGAACTAGCTTAACATGTAACAAAACAGCAATACTATGATGCTAATAGTGTGACACTGTTACTCGCACCTGTTTGTGTATAGTGCATAGCCATGTCCTTATCACACATATATTACCTGAAGTCAAGGCAATAAAGATGCTACCTACAGCAATATACATAATAGAGGTGGTATTGTCATTACTTACATCAGAAATGGTTGCTCGTGATGTCAGCACGACTTTGTCTGCCCTCTGCTTCACTGCTTCTGTTCACTGGGTGAAGGGGTGGCAAGAGATCACCATCCTCATCTGAGTCCGGCACGTTGGGTTCCACAGGTATGCCCCTTGTAGCAATGTTGTGCAACGCTGCGGGTTGTCCTATGAGCACCATTATGTTCGGCTGGCGTTGCAGGATTAAGATAGGGCATCAGTATGAATGACCACACGGCATAGGCACTGTCTCCTGGAATGACAGGAGAGTAAAATGAGTACTTGTTATACGTGACGTCACATTTACATCAATGCAACATTGTTAACTGTTACATTACCCAGTAGATATCCTTTGCCAAACTCCCCAGCTAGTAGTCTCATGTAAATTCCACTGTGCCGAAAGTTGTAGGAGTCATGTGTGCTACCAGGACATCTGGCCACGAGATTGGTTATAATGTTGGAGGCATTGCTAATTACTTGTATGTTCATGGAATGTGAATTTTTTGGGTTCCGATAAACATACTCTGTGCCGATAGCGGACAGATAGCTACATGTGTCCCATCGATGGTGCCTATGATATGTGGGAATCTGGTAGAAATTGAATTTTGTCTGTAGTAATTCCTGTGGGGTGTTGGAGAATCTTATGTGCTATTGAATTTTGCTCAGCATAGCATTGAGAATGCATTGAAAAATCGTGAGAGCACTCTTTGAGACCCCTCCAGCTGCTGCTATAACCCCTTGATAGCTCCCTCAGCCTAATAGGTGCAGGGAGCATAATACCTGCACATAGGTGGGTATACTACTGGTCCTTTGTGTGGTTTGCTGCAGTATGGGTTGTAGATCAGCTATCAGATCAAGTATCATGGCTGAGCTTAACCTGTACTTCTCATATATTTCCTCCTCTGTCTGGTCAAAAAGGGTTATGCACACTCAAAAAATGCGCTCCTGTCTCCCTCTCCTCAAACCTGTCAGGATCCTCATCCTCCTCACCATCTCGAAGAGTGCAGCCATTGTGGAAAAGAGGCTAAGTCATTCTGGGCATCTTTCTATAGATTACACCTAGTTACCACCTGATTTCACTTTGTGGTAAATTGCACGTGCAAAAGGCAATTCTGCCAATAATCGCGAATTGCATTGCGAGACGGAATATGCAAATCGCATTCTGCGTATCGCAAATTGCAACGTGATTTTGCAGATCGCAATCGGCGATTCACAAATCCAGGTAGCAGATTGCGATTCGCTAATTCATGACGCTATTTGTGATACGCAGAATGCGACCCACAAATTCTTGTCGCAGTTGTAAGGAATCGCTATTTTAGCAATTCCTTATATTTGCACTGCAAATGCCTTTCATACATAGTGAAAGGCATTTTTGCATTTGCAAACGTCCAAATTCAACGTTTGTGAATGCAAAAAAGTTTGATATATCTGGCCCATTATTTTTCTCTCTGCAGTTCAATCCAAAATCTAATGGTCGCTACTAAACTTTGATACAAAGCAACACAGCAAGAGAAATTGCAGCGCTGCTTCAAAGGAAGAGAGCAGACATGCACCATATCTACTGAGATATAGCACAGTTCTGTTCGCTCATAGCGCCAGCACACTTTTGGCTGCCTAGTAACAATACAGGCACGCAAGCGCCATGACTCAAGGATACCTGCATTGTAGGCAGAATCGTTTTTCTGCAGAAAGGCGTACCTTCCCACACATAATCTCATTTTAGAGACTTATTCCTCTTGTATGTGTGCTGCAGAATGCTACATACATGCAAACAGGAAATAAAGCTGTTTTTTCTAGTTATGTCAGCCTCGGGTAGGCTCACCACTTTGGCACAAACCCATGTTGATTGACTTGAGTAAAAACAGGTTTGCATTAAAATACATGGGAGAATGCATGGGAACACCCATGCTCCACCCAAATAACATCTCCTTGGCGCCAGTTAACGCAAGGCTGTATGTATGCAGCTTTACATTACTTTTTTCTTCCTTTCTTTTTTCAAACAAAGTAATTCAAAGCAACACAGATCTTGCTTTGAGTGGCTTTGTAAATACCAAAGTAGATTTTATGCTGTGTCGGTGCCAAAAAAGCGACCCAAAATATTAGCATATCCGATAGAGACTTCTAGCTGCAAATTCCTTAACTTTTTTTTTTTTTTTTTTTTTTTAATGCTGATCCGGAAAGAGCTACCCCTCTGTCACTTTTGAGAGGCCTTTTTTTAAAAACGTTTTGTGAAGATTTTTTTCTCGTATGTCGAGATGTCTTCAAGGTTTAAACTGTGTGGAACCTGTCACCGCGCCATAGCGGTCACTGACTCCATCTTGTTTGCCTCTGGTGCCTCGAGTGCAACCATCATTCCAAGTCGTAGTCAAACTGGCAGTCCATGCAGCTGAAGGCTTTGAGAGAGGGGTCCCTAAAGCTGCTAGTGGCCCAGCAATCAGCAACACTGGCACGCGTGACTCTGAGAAGGTCTCAGTCCCAGTTGAGAACCAATCCCAGAGTCCCAAATTATCTTTTTCCCATTCGAGGTTCTCAGGACACTCGGAAAGAGGAATAAGAAGAAGCCCAAGCAGACTTCATCTTCACCTTGTCCGTCTGCCGACGAGATGAGCGGGGAACATTGGCGTTCCCGGCACGGTTCTGTGGAGCCCTTAGCCAGTTTATCGCCGATCCTCCCAGACTTTCCGAGAGCCAGATCGACACTCACTCAAGTAAAGGAGTTCTACAAGGCCATGTGCCGCCAATTCCAGTGGGTCCCCCACCCGGCGTGCCTTTGGGCCCCACTGGCTCAGGTGAGACTTCAGCCGTTTCCACGTGGGCCACTTTGGCATCGGCTCCGGCAGAGTCTCAGGGATCAAAGTCTGGATCCGGACCGGCGCTGGTCGTATCCAAACTACCTTCTCCGGCGCGGGTCCCGACACTGATGCTCCTGCCTGAGCCAGCCCCATTCTCATAACTAACAGCACCCACCAGTGCAAGATCATTCCCTGAGCCTTATTTTTCACAGATCGGCTGTGGTGAAGAGTGGTAGTGAGGGTCACTGTACTCTTAAGAACAAAAAGGTCTTTGGGCTGGTATGTGGAGCTAGGAGATGTCTGTGGTCTGGATACCTCTCCAGATACCGGCTTGCTCTCTCGCCCCACTGTGGCTATGGAGGAGGAAGCACCTTATGCAATGGTGGTGGGTAGGGCTGCGGAGGTCCTTGACCTCAAACTGCCTTCAGTGGCTGTCAAACATCTTGACGGAAGTGCTTCAGCCTGGGACTTATACATCTGCCCTTCAACGAAGCACTTGCAGACGTCCTGCTGGAAACTTGGTCCAAGCCTGGCACAGGGGCTGTTGTAATTAGATTGATTGCGCACAGTCATCGCCCAGATTAGGTCAACCCTAGCTTTCTCAGCCAACACCTGACTCCTGAGAGCCTGGTAGTCCAAGCCTCCACATCCCACAACGCATCCCCTTCTGCTTACCCAGATAGGGAATCCAAGAGGCTGGACCATCTTGGAAAGAAGTTGTTTTCTTCCACCAGCCTGGCACTGAAGTCGGTGAACACCTCATGCTTATTGGACCAATTCTCCCATACATTTTGGGACACAGTTGCGCAAGTGGTGCCTCAGGTCATACTCTCCCAAGTGGTGAAAAGCCTGGAGAGGCGCAGCCAAGTTCACCATCCGGTGTGACTTAGATACGGCTGACTCGCTGGGTAGAGCGATTGCACCAACAGTGGTCTTACAGCGCCACACCTGGGTGAGGACATCTGTTTGTTGGGAGATCTCCAAGCAAATCTGATTGACATGCTGTTGTACCTGGCTTTTTGACAGGGTCATCCCCAAACATTTTGCCTCCTTCCTCCTATTTTTTCTGACCTGTTGTTGTTGGCTTTTGACCTCTGGGCACTTTTACCACTGCTAACCAGTGCTAAAGTGCATATGCTCTCTGTGTAAATTGTACTATTGATTGGTTTATCCATGATTGACTATTTAATTTACTTGTAAGTCCCTAGTAGAGTGCACTACATGTGCCTAGGGCATGTAGATTAAATGCTACCAGTGGGCCTGCAGCACTGTTGTGCCACCCACTTCAGTAGCCCCTTAACCTTGTCTCAGGCCTGCCATTACAAGGCCTGTGTGTGCAGTTTCACTGCCACTTCGACTTGGCACTTAAAAGTACTTGCCAAGCCTAGAACTCCCCTTTTTCTACATATAAGTCATCCCTAATGTGTTCCCTAGGTAACCCCTAGAGCAGGGTGCTGTGTAGGTAAAAGGCAGGACATGTACCTGTGTAGTTATATGTCCTGGTAGTGTAAAACTCCTAAATTCGTTTTTACACTACTGTGAGGCCTGCTCCCTTCATAGGCTAACATTGGGGCTGCCCTCATACACTGTTGAAGTGGCAGCTGCTGATCTGAAAGGAGCAGGAAGGTCATATTTAGTATGGCCAGAATGGTAATATAAAGTCCTGCTGACTGGTGAAGTCGGATTTAATATTACTATTCTAGAAATGCCACTTTTAGAAAGTGAGCATTTATTTGCACTAAAATCTTGTTGTGCCCTTCAATCCACGTCTGGCTAGGTTTAGTTGACAGCTCCTTGTGCATTCACTCAGACACACCCCAAACACAGGGTACTCAGCCTCACTTGCATACATCTGCATTTTGAATGGGTCTTCCTCGGCTGGGAGGGTGGAGGGCCTGCCCTCACACAAAGGACTGCCACACCCCCTACTGGGACTCTGGCAGACAGGATTGAACTGAAAGGGGGCTTGGTGCATTTCTTAGACACTCTTTGAAGTCACCCCCACTTCAAAGGCACAACTTAGTATAAAACAGGGCCTCTGCCCTACCTCATCAGACACTTGCTGGAGAAGAAACCTGAACCAGAAACTACATCCTGACAAGAAGAACTGCCTGGCTGCTCAAAGGACTCACCTGTCTGCTTTCTACAAAGGACTACTACCTTGCTGTTGGCCTGCTGCCTTGCTGAACTCTTGCCTGGCTGTAAAAGTGCTCTCCAAGGGCTTGGATAGAGCTTGCCTCCTGTTCCCTGAAGTCTCAGGAACAAAAAGACTTCTCTCTTTCACTTGGACGCTTCGTGCGCCGGAATTTTCGACGCACAGCTTGTTCTGCGGCGATAAAAACGCTGCACACTGACGCTGATCGACGCGACGCCTTCGGGACGACCGGAACTTCGACGCACGGCCTCGCAAGGACAACGCCGCCCGACTTCCAAGGAGAAATCAACGCGACGCCTGCTGTGAGAACGAAATTTCGACGCACAGCCCCACGGAACGACGTGCAGCCGGAAAACAAGCAGGAGAATCCACGCACAGACCCGGGACATCTGGTAATCCCCGCGAACCATAGAAGGAGACGGTCCGCATGCCGGAAAGCGAAGCACGTCTTCTCCCGAGTGAAAAATAATGACGCAAGTCCGTGTGCAAAGGGGCGCAACTGACGCACACACTATTTTTCCTCCCGCAGAATGACGCACGTCTCCCCGCATGAAAAATAACGACGCAAGTCCGTGTGTGAAGGGGCGTAACCGACACACACACCATTTTTCCACGCATCTCCTCTTCTGCGGCCCTCTGCGGAGATTTTCCACCAGAGACCAGGTACTTTGTGCTTGAGAGAGACTTTGTTTGCTTTTTAAAGACTTGAGAAACTTTATATCACTTTTTAGTGATATCTTTACAAATTCATATTACATCTTTGATCGTTTTGACCTGCAAATACCCAGATAAATATTATATATTTTTCTAAACACTGTGTGGTGTATTTTTGTGGTGTTATATTATGGTATTGTATGATTTATTGCACAAATGCTTTACACATTGCCTTCTAAGTTAAGCCTGACTGCTCGTGCCAAGCTACCAGAGGGTGGGCACGGGATAATCTTGGATTGTGTGTGACTTACCCTGACTAGAGTGAGGGCTTTTGCTTGGACAGGGGGTAACCTGACCGCCAACCAAAAACCCCATTTCTAACATTGGTGGCAGCGGTGGGATAGGACTTGTGTTTGTGCAGTGACATACAGTAGCTAAGTATTTCACTACCTACCCACAGTTGAAGGTCAACTTGATTTTTCATCTTTTTTGCTTTTGGTTCTCTGATGTCCTCCTGGATATACTATTGATATTTTGGACTTTGGATTTTGGTTTTTGCCAGTAAGACCTTATCAGCAATGAGATTGCTTACCTACTCACTCTTTGTGCCTACTGACCACCTCACTAAGACTGACCTAAGGAGGCTTTGCAGAAAATGGGGCCTTCCTGTATCAAGGAGATCTACTAAGATGGAAATGCTACATGCCTACATAGTCTGGGGGGAAGAAAGATGGGCAGAGAGAGAGGCAGAAAAAAACCAAATGACTAAGTACCCCTCAGATGAGGAGGGGGACTGCTCAAATGAGGAGGAAGACTACTCAGATGAGGAAAGAAAACCAGTGAGAGATGAATGGCTCCGAGCTCAAGAGCGGTGGATTGAAAGGGCTGAGGCAGCAAGACTCTTAGCCCTAGAAGAAGAAAGGACTGCAGCTCAAGAGCTGAACTGTGAAGAGCTGAAACTGGAGGCCGGAAAGGCTGAGTCCAGTTTAGATGGTGGCAGCAAAAATCTTGCATCCAGTACTGCTGAAGAAGGGCACGAGCCCAGAGATATGGTGCCCAACTTGAAGAAGGGAGTTGACACACCCCAGGTATGAGGTAGTTCCCGTTATGCACAGGGTCCCTGAGAAGGATTAGGGAACTGGCACAGGGAGTCATATTCCTACTGGGGGGAGGGACACTTTACTGACTCTAGCAGAGAGTGACAGAGAAAAGGGTTCCCCCCTGGTGGACGTCATGGATATAGAGTTTAGAGACATCCCAGAAGAGTATGGGTTGAGTGTCAGGCAGATACTGTCTCACCAGTCTCAGGAGGGTGATGTAGAGTGCTTTTCCAAGGCTGAGTTACTGGGTGGTTGGGTGAAGGGTACTGTGGTTAATACATGTGAAGGGCAGAGTGATGTAATTGCTGGAGAGCATATGTCTGGTCCTTATTTTCCAGAGCTACGCCAACACCAGGTGGAGTGTGAGTTCTCTGACCCCAGGGAACTTACAATGGAGGCAGACTTCTGGGTGAGTACCAGAGAGTCTGAAGAGGCATTTGGGGGTGCTCCTGAAGGGAGTGGTCGAGGTGGTTCCCAACCAAGTGAGGTGGGAGAGGATTGTAGTGTCCCAGGTAGGTCCCAGGTCCTAGAGGGTTCCATGAGGGAACACCAGGAGGGAAGCCTAGCCTGTACCGTAGGGCCACCTTTTGAGGGAAGCCCCGCAGTGTCAGAAGAACTTGGGGGGGTGACTGTAGCCAGCATCCCAACAGTTCTGGTGTCTGGCAGTACCGCTCCTAGTGAGGGGGTGCAGAAGTCCAGACATAGGGTTGAGAGGGGGTTGCAGACCCCAGTGGAGGACCTTGAGAGTCAGGGGTCAGCTCTGAGAGCAGAGCCCCCCAGGAATGACCCAGGTGAAACTGTTTCTGGTTTGGGGGAAACCCAGACTCTGCCGGATGGGCAGAGGTCGGGAGACCTGCGCCAACCAGACTCTTGTGTGGCCCTTGGGGACGGTGTGTCCCTTGTGGGGGGTGAGAGTGCCCCCCAGGAAGTCCTGGCATGCCAGGCAATGGTTCAACCTCAGGGTGGTGACTCTGGGTTGGATACCCAGGTTCAGAGGTTAAACTCTGACCTGGTGGGAGGTAGGTGTGCCTCCCAGGAAGTCCTGCTGTGCCAGGCAACTGCCCAACCTCAGGGTGGTCACCCTGGGTTGGAGAACCAGGTTCAGAGGTTAAACCCTGACCTGGTGGGAGGTAGGTGTGCCTCCCAGAAAGTCCTGGTGTGCCAAGCAATTGCCCAACCTCAGGGTAGTGACCCTGGGTTGGAGAACCAGGTTCAGAGGTTAAACTCTGACCCGGTGGGGGGTAGGTGTGCCCCACAGAAAGTCCTGGCGTGCCAGGCAATTGTTCAACCTCAGGGTGGTGACTCTGGGTTGGATGGCCAGGTTCAGAGGTTAAACTCTGACCTGGTGGAGGGTCAGTGTGCCCTCCAGGAAGTCCTGGCGTGCCAGGCAATTGTTCAACCTCAGGGTGGTGACTCTGGGTTGGATGGTCAGGTGCAGAGGTTAAACTCTGACCTGGTGGGGGGTAGGTGTGCCCCCAGAAAGTCCTGGTTTGCCAGGCAGTGATCCAGTCTGAGGGTACAGACCCTGGGCTGGAAGGCCAGGTTCAGGGTGTCCCCCCGGATCTGGAGGGAGGGGCTACTGATAACAGTGCCCCTACCATGTTGTCTTCTGAGGAGGCCACTCCTAGTTGGAGGGTGCTGGACCCCAGAAGGGAGGGCAGGGGAGGGGAGCCTCACCCCGGGCCCTAGTCCAACCTGAAGGTACAGACCCCAGGTTGGAGGGCCAGTTGCAGGTTAACAGCCCTGCACTGGTGGAGGAATGGTACAGGGCGACTTCCATAAGCACCCTGACCATGTTGGACTCTGGGGGTACCGCTCCAGGATTGAGGGTACAGAGCCCCAGAGGGGAGGACCAGGTTCAGGCTGTCATCCCTGACCTGGTGGAAGAGAGAGTGGTTAAAGGGTGCCCAGCACCTGGGGCTACCGCCCCCCACTCTCCACAACCACAGTGGTGGGAGAGCTTTGAGAGGCCTGGGGCCTGGCTCTCATCCCTGGCAGCTGTCAGTAACCACTGTGGCTTGCTGTCCGGGTTGACAGAGTTATCCCTGGGGAGGGGACAAGTGTCACCCCGAGGGTAAAGTGGGCAACACCACTGTGTTAGTCCTGGTGGTACTATCCTGCTACTGGGATACATCTGTGAGCAAAGTAAGGTTAGGTGCTGCACAGATGGGATCCGCAGGTAAGGAGAAAGGTTCCCCATGGATGGGCTTAGTGGGCCCTGAGAGTATGGACAGAGGGATCCAATTGGAGTCAGGAAGGCGAAGAACTGGAGCATGCCCCTGCTGTTGTGGGCCTGGGTCCTTGTTCTGTCGCCTCAACCAGGGAAGTACATCAGGATAGTGATTGTTCGCCCCTGGCTTTAGGCTGGTTGGGGGTCATGTTGTACCTGGCTTTTTGACAGGGTCATCCCCAAACTTTTTGCCTCCTTCCTCCTATTTTTTCTGACCTGTTGTTGTTGGCTTTTGACCTCTGGGCACTTTTACCACTGCTAACCAGTGCTAAAGTGCATATGCTCTCTGTGTAAATTGTACTATTGATTGGTTTATCCATGATTGGCTATTTAATTTACTTGTAAGTCCCTAGTAGAGTGCACTACATGTGCCTAGGGCATGTAGATTAAATGCTACTAGTGGGCCTGCAGCACTGGTTGTGCCACCCACTTCAGTAGCCCCTTAACCTTGTCTCAGCCCTGCCATTACAAGGCCTGTGTGTGCAGTTTCACTGCCACTTCGACTTGGCATTTAAAACTACTTGCCAAGCCTAGAACTCCCCTTTTTCTACATATAAGTCATCCCTAATGTGTGCCCTAGGTAACCCCTAGAGCAGGGTGCTGTGTAGGTAAAAGGCAGGACATGTACCTGTGTAGTTATATGTCCTGGTAGTGTAAAACGCCTAAATTTGTTTATACACTACTGTGAGGCCTGGCTCCCTTCATAGGCTAACATTGGGGCTGCCCTCATACACTGTTGAAGTGGCAGCTGCTGATCTGAAAGGAGCAGGAAGGTCATATTTAGTATGGCCAGAATGGTAATATAAAGTCCTGCTGACTGGTGAAGTCGGATTTAATATTACTATTCTAGAAATACCACTTTTAGAAAGTGAGCATTTCTTTGCACTAAAATCCTGTTGTGCCCTTCAATCCACTTGTGGCTAGGTTTAGTTGACAGCTCCTTGTGCATTCACTCAGACACACCCCAAACACAGGGTACTCAGCCTCACTTGCATACATCTGCATTTTGAATGGGTCTTCCTGGGCTGGGAGGGTGGAGGGCCTGCCCTCACACAAAGGACTGCCACACCCCCTACTGGGACTCTGGCAGACAGGATTGAACTGAAAGGGGGCTTGGTGCATTTCTTAGACACTCTTTGAAGTCACCCCCACTTCAAAGGCACAACTTAGTATAAAACAGGGCCTCTGCCCTACCTCATCAGACACTTGCTGGAGAAGAAACCTGAACCAGAAACTACATCCTGACAAGAAGAACTGCCTGGCTGCTCAAAGGACTCACCTGTCTGCTTTCTACAAAGGACTGCTGCCTTGCTGTTGGCCTGCTGCCTTGCTGAACTCTTGCCTGGCTGTAAAAGTGCTCTCCAAGGGCTTGGATAGAGCTTGCCTCCTGTTCCCTGAAGTCTCAGGACCAAAAAGACTTCTCTCTTTCACTTGGACGTTTCGTGCGCCGAAATTTTCGACGCACAGCTTGTTCCGTGGCGATAAAAACGCCACACACTAACGCTGATCGACGCAACGCCTTCGGGACGACCGGAACTTCGACGCACGGGCTCGCAAGGACAACGCCGCCTGACTTCCAAGGAGAAATCGACGCGACGCCTGCCGTGAGAGCAAAATTTCGACGCACAGCCCCGCGGAACGACGCGCAGCCAGAAAACAAGCAGGAGAATCCACGCACAGACCCGGGACATCTGGTAATCCCTGCGAACCATAGAAGGAGACGGTCCGCATGCCGGAAAACGACGCACGTCTTCCCCCGAGTGAAAAATAACGACGCAAGTCCGTGTGCGAAGGGGCGCAACCGACGCACACACCATTTTTCCTCCCGCAGAACGACGCACGTCTCCCCGCGTGAAAAAGAACGTCGCAAGTCCGTGTGTGAAGGGGCGTAACCGACACACACACCATTTTTCCACGCATCTCCTCTTATGCGGCCCTCTGCAGAGATTTTCCACCAGAGACCAGGTACTTTGTGCTTGAAAGAGACTTTGTTTGCTTTTTAAAGACTTAAGACACTTTGGGGGTCATTCCGACTCCCGCCGGCGGCGGTAACCGCACGCCCGGCGGGAGCCGCTGAATGACCGCACCGCGGTCAAATGACCGCGGCAGCCATTCTGGCTTTCCCGCTGGGCTCGCGGGCGACCGCCAGAAGGCCGCCCGCCGGCCCAGCGGGAAAGCGCCTTCAACGAGGAAGCCGGCTCCGAATGGAGCCGGCGGAGTTGAAGGCGTGCGACGGGTGCAGTGGCACCCGTCGCGATTTTCATTGTCTGCTTGGCAGACACTGAAAATCAATGTGGGGCCCTGTTAGGGGGCCCCTGCAGTGCCCATGCCATTGGCATGGGCATTGCAGGGGCCCCACGACACCCGTTACCGCCATCCTGTTCCTGGCGGTGAGCAAAGTAAGGTTAGGTGCCGCCGCGGTCAGAATGCCCTTGGAAGCACCGCCAGCCTGTTGGCGGTGCTTCCGCGGTCGTTGAATGACCCCCTTTATATCACTTTTTAGTGATATCTTTACAAATTCATATTACATCTTTGATCGTTTTGACCTGCAAATACCCAGATAAATATTATATATTTTTCTAAACACTGTGTGGTGTATTTTTGTGGTGTTATATTATGGTATTGTATGATTTATTGCACAAATGCTTTACACATTGCCTTCTAAGTTAAGCCTGACTGCTCGTGCCAAGCTACCAGAGGGTGGGCACAGGATAATTTTGGATTGTGTGTGACTTACCCTGACTAGAGTGAGGGCTTTTGCTTGGACAGGGGGTAACCTGACTGCCAACCAAAAACCCCATTTCTAACACATGCCCTTCGATGGCACTCGTTTGGCGAGAAGGTAGGCTCAGCGCTGAATCACTTTAAGGACTCTCGGACTACGACCAAGTCCTTAGGCCTCTCAGCGACCCCTTGTCCACTGTCTGCCTTTCGCCCATTTTGGGCTACAGAAGGGAAGTAGCACAACACCAGCCCTTATGGCAGCAACCATCTTGTTCAGCCAACCAGGGTTTGCAATGACCTGGGCACACTATCTTCAGATCTAGAGGGTCTGCAAGCCAGAAGTCATCTGCCACACTGCCCCTGGCAGCTGCAGCCTCAAAGCCCTCCCAGTTTGGATCTGCAGGGCCATGCTTGCCCAGTTGGAGGGAGAATGGAACATCATCTCACCATTGGAAGTCTATACCGTCAGATGCATGGGTACTGCACATCATCAGGAAGGGCTATGCCCTGCCTTTTCAACCCTTTCCTCCCCCTATTCTACCAACATTCGAACGGCTGGTGGAAAATCATTTGTCACGACTCAGAGAGGAAGTTATGGCTCTCTTGGCCAAGAGAGCCATAGAAAGGGTCCCAATATTAGAAGTAGACAGTAGTTGTTGTTCCCACCTGTAAGGAAATGCCTCCTTGGCATGGTTACCCCCTGACATTTTTGCCTTTGCTGATGCTAAGTTATGATTTGAAAGTGTGCTGGGGCCCTGCTAACCAGGCCCCAGCACCAGTGTTCTTTCCCTAAACTGTACCTTTGTCTCCACAATTGGCACAACCATGGCACTCAGGTAGGTCCCTTGTAACTGGTACCAAGGGCCCTGATGCCAGGGAAGGTCTCTAAGGGCTGCAGCATGTCTTATGCCACCCTAGGGACCCCTCACTCAGCACATACATGCTGCTTCACAGCTTGCCTGTCCCCTCAGAGTGCCATGCCAACCTCACACTGCCTGTTGCATAGGTAAGTCACCCCTCTAGCAGGCCTTACAGCCCTAAGGCAGGGTGCACTATACCACAGGTGAGGGCATATGTGCATGAGCACTATGCCCCTACAGTGTCTAAGCAAAACCTTAGACATTGGAAGTGCAGGGTAGCCATAAGAGTATATGGTCTGGGAGTCTGTCAAACATGAAATCCACAGCACCATAATGGCTACACTAAAAACTTGGAAGTTTGGTATCAAACTTCTCAACACAATAAATGCACACTGATGCCAGTGTGCACTTTATTGTAAAATACACCCAGAGGGCATCTTAGAGATGCCCCCTGAAAACATACCCGACTTCCAGTGTGGGCTGACTAGTTTTTGCCAGCCTGCCACACACCAGACATGTTGCTGGCCACATGGGGAGAGTGCCTTTGTCACTCTGTGGCCAGGAACAAAGCCTGTACTGGATGGAGGTGCTTCTCACCTCCCCCTGCAGGAACTGTAACACATGGCGGTGAGCCTCAAAGGCTCACCCCCTTTGTTACAGTGCCACAGGGCATCCCAGCTAGTGGAGATGCCCGCCCCTCCGGCCACTGCCCCCACTTTTGGCAGCAAGGCTGGAGGAGATAATGAGGAAAACAAGGAGGAGTCACTCCCCAGTCCGGACAGCCCCTAAGGTGTCCTGAGCTGAGGTGACTCTTACTTTTAGAAATCCTCCATCTTGTAGAAGGAGGATTCCCCCGATAGAATTAGGGATGTGCCCCCCTCCCCACAGGGAGGAGGCACAACGAGGGTGTAGCCACCCTCAAGGACAGTAGCCATTGGCTACTGCCCTCCCAGACCTAAACACCCCCCAAAATCCAGTATTTAGGGGGCCCCAAAACCGAGGAAGATAGATTCCTGCAACCTTAAGAAGAAGGACTGCTGACCTGAAGCCCTGCAGTGAAGACGGAGACGACAACTGATTTGGCCCCAGCCCCACTGGCCTTTCTCCCTACTTCGACGAAAACTGCAACAGTGATGCATCCAACAGGGACCAGCGACCTCTGAAGCCTCAGAGAACTGCCCTGCATCTAAAGGACCAAGAAGCTCCCGAGAACAGCGGCCCTGTTCAACAAACTGCAACTTTCTGCAACAAAGAAGCAACTTTAAAGACCCCACGTTTTCCGCCGGAAGCGTGAGACTTTCCACTCTGCACCCGACGCCCCCGGCTCGACCTGCGGAACACAAACACCTCAGGGAGGACTCCCTGGCGACTGCGAGCCCGTGAGTAGCCAGAGTTCGACCCCCCCTGAGCCCCTACAGCAACGCGTACAGAGGAAATCCAGAGGCTCCCCCTGACCATGACTGCCTGTAACAAGGGACCCGACGCCTGGAACCAACACTGCACCCGCAGCCCCCAGGCCCTGAAGGAAACAAACTCCAATGCAGAAGCGACCCCCAGACGACCCTCTGACTTGCCTAGGTGGTGGCTACCCCGAGGAGCCCCCCTTGTGCCTGCCTGCATCGTTGAAGAGACCCCCGGGTCTCCCCATTGATTCCAATTCAAAACCAGACACCTGTTTGCACTCTGCACCCGGCCGCCCCTGTGCAGCTGAGTGTAGGAGGCTGGACTGGCTTGTAGTGAGTACCAAGGGGTACTTGCACCTTGCACCAGGCCCAGTTATCCCTTATTAGTGTATAGGGTGTCTAGCAGCTTAGGCTGATAGATAATGGTAGCTTAGCAGAGCAGCTTAGGCTGAACTAGGAGACGTGTGAAGCTACCACAGTACCACAAGTGTCACTTGCACAATATCATAAGAAAACACAATACACAGTTATACTAAAAATAAAGGTACTTTATTTTTATGACAATATGCCAAAGTATCTTAGAGTGTACCCTCAGTGAGAGGATAGGAAATATACACAAGATATATATACACAATAGCAAAAATATGCAGTATAGTCTTAGAAAACAGTGCAAACAATGTATAGTTACAATAGGATGCAATGGGGACACATAGGGATAGGGGCAACACAAACCATATACTCCAAAAGTGGAATGCGAACCACGAATGGACCCCAAACCTATGTGGCCTTGTAGAGGGTCGCTGGGACTATTAGAAAATAGTGAGAGTTAGAAAATGAGCCCCCCCCCAAGACCCTGAAAAGTGAGTGCAAAGTGCACTGAAGTTCCCCAAAAGACAAAGAAGTCGTGATAGAGGAATAATGCAGGAAAGATACAAACCAACAATGCAACAACTGTGGATTTCCAATCTAGGGTACCTGTGGAACAAGGGGACCAAGTCCAAAAGTCACAAGCAAGTCGGAGATGGGCATATGCCCAGGAAATGCCAGCTGTGGGTGCAAAGAAGCTTCTACTGGACAGAAGAAGCTGAGGTTTCTGCAGGAACGAAAAGGGCTAGAGACTTCCCCTTTGGTGGACGGATCCCTCTCGCCGTGGAGAGTCGTGCCGAAGTGTTTTCCTGCCGAAAGAACGCCAACAAGCCTTGCTAGCTGCAAATCGTGCGGTTAGCGTTTTTGGACGCTGCTGTGGCCCTGGAGGGACCAGGAGGTCGCAAATTGGACCAGGAGAGAGAGGGGACGTCGAGCAAGACAAGGAGCCCTCTCAGCAGCAGGTAGCACCCGGAGAAGTGCCAGAAACAGGCACTACGAGGATGCGTGAAACGGTGCTCACCTGAAGTTACACAAAGGAGTCCCACGTCGCCGGAGACCAACTTAGAAAGTCGTGCAATGCAGGTTAGAGTGCACGGACCCAGGCTTGGCTGTGCACGAAGGATTTCCGCCGGAAGTGCACAGGGGCCGGAGTAGCTGCAAAAGTCGCGGTTCCCAGCAATGCAGCCCAGCGAGGTGAGGCAAGGACTTACCTCCACCAAACTTGGACTGAAGAGTCACTGGACTGTGGGGGCCACTTGGACAGAGTTGCTGGATTCGAGGGACCTCGCTCGTCGTGCTGAGAGGAGACCCAAGGGACCGGTAATGCAGCTTTTTGGTGCCTGCGGTTGCAGGGGGAAGATTCCCTCGACCCACGGGAGATTTCTTCGGAGCTTCTGGTGCAGAGAGGAGGCAGACTACCCCCACAGCATGCACAAACAGGAAAACAGTCGAGAAGGCGGCAGGATCAGCGTTACAGAGTAGCAGTAGTCGTCTTAGCTACTTTGTTGCAGTTTTGCAGGCTTCCAGCGCGGTCAGCAGTCGATTCCTTATCAGAAGGTGAAGAGAGAGATGCAGAGGAACTCGGCTGAGATCTTGCATTCGTTATCTAAAGTTTCCCCAGAGATAGAGACCCTAAATAGCCAGAAAAGAGGGTTTGGCTACCTAGGAGAGAGGATAGGCTACTAACACCTGAAGGAGCCTATCAGAAGGAGTCTCTGACGTCACCTGGTGGCACTGGCCACTCAGAGCAGTCCAGTGTGCCAGCAGCACCTCTGTTTCCAAGATGGCAGAGGTCTGGAGCACACTGGAGGAGCTCTGGACACCTCCCAGGGGAGGTGCAGGTCAGGGGAGTGGTCACTCCCCTTTCCTTTGTCCAGTTTTGCGCCAGAGCAGGGCTAAGGGGTCCCCTGAACCGGTGTAGACTGGCTTATGCAGAATTGGGCACATCTGTGCCCAAGAAAGCATTTCCAGAGGCTGGGGGAGGCTACTCCTCCCCTGCCTTCACACCATTTTCCAAAGGGAGAGGGTGTAACACCCTCTCTCAGAGGAAGTCCTTTGTTCTGCCATCCTGGGACAAGCCTGGCTTGACCCCAGGGGGGCAGAAACCTGTCTGAGGGGTTGGCAGCAGCAGCAGCTGCAGTGAAACCCCAGGAAAGGCAGTTTGGCAGTACCAGGGTCTGTGCTACAGACCACTGGGATCATGGGATTGTGCCAACTATGCCAGGATGGCATAGAGGGGGCAATTCCATGATCATAGACATGTTACATGGCCATATTCGGAGTTACCATTGTGAAGCTACATATAGGTAGTGACCTATATGTAGTGCACGCGTGTAATGGTGTCCCCGCACTCACAAAGTTCAGGGAATTGGCTCTGAACAATGTGGGGGCACCTTGGCTAGTGCCAGGGTGCCCTCACACTAAGTACCTTTGCACCTAACCTTTACCAGGTAAAGGTTAGACATATAGGTGACTTATAAGTTACTTAAGTGCAGTGTAAAATGGCTGTGAAATAACGTGGACGTTATTTCACTCAGGCTGCAGTGGCAGGCCTGTGTAAGAATTGTCAGAGCTCCCTATGGGTGGCAAAAGAAATGCTGCAGCCCATAGGGATCTCCTGGAACCCCAATACCCTGGGTACCTCAGTACCATATACTAGGGAATTATAAGGGTGTTCCAGTAAGCCAATGTAAATTGGTAAAATTGGTCACTAGCCTGTTAGTGACAATTTGAAATAAATGAGAGAGCATAACCACTGAGGTTCTGGTTAGCAGAGCCTCAGTGAGACAGTTAGGCACCACACAGGGAACACATACATATAGGCCACAACCTTATGAGCACTGGGGTCCTGACTAGCAGGGTCCCAGTGACGCATAACAAACATACTGAAAACATAGGGTTTTCACTATGAGCACTGGGCCCTGGCTAGCAGGATCCCAGTGAGACAGTGAAAACACCCTGACATACACTCACAAACAGTCCAAAAGTGGGGGTAACAAGGCTAGAAAGAGGCTACTTTCTCACACTGAGGGTGTACTTTCTGTGCCTGCTTGTGTCCCCCCGGTGCCCTACAAAACCCCCCTGGTCTGCCCTCCGAGGACGCAGGTACTTACCTGCTGGCAGACTGGAACCGGGGCACCCCTGTTTCCATTGAAGCCTATGTGTTTTGGGCACCTCTTTGACCTCTGTACCTGACCGGCCCTGAGCTGCTGGTGTGGTAACTTTGGGGTTGCCTTGAACCCCCAACGGTGGGCTACCTTGGACCCAACTTTGAACCCTGTATGTGTTTAACTTACCTGTGAACTTAACATTTACTTACCTCCCCCAGGAACTGTTGATTTTTGCACTGTGTCCACTTTCAAAATAGCTTATTGCCATTTATGTAAAAACTGTACATGCTATTGTGATTATTCAAAGTTCCTAGAATACCTGAGTGAAATACCTTTCATTTGAAGTATTACTTGTAAATCTTGAACCTGTGGTTCTTAAAATAAACTAAGAAAATATATTTTTCTATTTAAAAACCTATTGTCCTGGAGTAAGTCTTTGAGTGTGTTCTACTCATTTATTGCCTGTGTGTGTACCACAAATGCTTAAGACTACCTTCTGATAAGCCTACTGCTCGACCACACTACCACAAAATAAAGCATTAGAATTATCTCTTTTTGCCACTATCTTACCTCTAAGGGGAACCCTTGGACTCTGCACACTATTTCTTACTTTGAAATAGTATATACAGAGCCAACTTCCTACACCGCCACTTTCTGATACCCAAAAGAACAAGGGTCTTTGCCCTATTGTAGACCGACGGACCGTAAATCTCTTCCTCAAAAAGCAGAAGTTCAAGATGCTCACATTGGCTCAAGTCATGTCTGCCTTAGACCTGATTGGTAGCTGTAGACTTGCAGGCTGTATATTTTTATATCCCCATCATACCGGCCCGCAGGCGTTACCTGCTGTTCAAGATAGGCCACAAACACTTTCAGTTTACTGTACTGCCATTTGGCCTTACCAGTGCACCTCAGGTGTTCACCAAGGTGATGGTGGTGGTCTCAGCTCAACTGCGCAGGTCAGGGGTTTCAGACTTCCCCTACCTCAAAGACTGGCTGTTGAAGGTGGGTTCACCCCAGGCTGTCGTCTCCCACCTCCAGACTACGGCATTCGCAGGGGTTCACTATAAATGTGCCGAAGTCACACCTGGCTGCCTCTCAGATGATCTCTTTCATAGGAGCTGTTTGGACACGGTGCAGTTTTGGGCTTATCCTCTTGAGCAGCAAATCTAGGATATTCAGGCTATGATACCGATATTCTTCTGTCCTGGGGGTCAGTGAGACTGACTCTGAGGCTGCTGGGCCTCATGACCTCCTACATCCTGCTGGTAAAACATGCCAGATGGCATATTCAGGCTCTGTAATGGGACCTGAAGTTCTAGTGGGCGCAGCATCGGGGAAAATCTCTCTGACATGATCCAGATCTCGGAGGGAACTGAGAAGGACCTGCAGTGGTGGTTAATGAACCACGATTGGGTCAGAGGAAGACTCTTCTGCCTTCCCCAACCAGACCTCACAGTAGTGACAGGCTCATCACTCCGGGGATAGGGCGGCCATCTGGGAGAGGTGGAGATCAGAGGACTTTGATCTCCGGCAGAATCCAGACTCCACATTAACATGTTGGAACTCAGGGCAACCCGACTAGCATTTCTTCCGTCAATCAAGGGGAGGATAGTGTAGGTGATCACGCACAACACCATTGTCCTGTGGTACTGCAACAAGCAGGGAGGGGTGGGGTCATGGACTCTGTCAAGAGGCCCTGCATCGCTGGACATTGTTGGAACAACAGGGCATAAGCCTGGTGGTTCAACACCTGGCAGGTTCTCTGAACATCAGGTCGGACAAACTCAGCTGTTGATGCCTAGCGGATCACAGGTGGTGTCTCCATTCGGAAGTGGTACAAGGTCTCTTTCAGCAATGGGGAGAGCCTGGGTTAGGTCTATTCGCCTTGAAAGAGAACGTGCAATGTCAGCAGTGTTGCGCGTTGGGAGTTTTCAAGGCGGTACTCAATCAGCAACTCTTTTCGTTGCGAGTGGAACTCAGGCCTCTTGTACGTCTTTCTGCCCACACCACTCCTGCCCAGAGTTATCAAGAAAATCACGAACGACCGGGACCAAGTAATCCTTGATGGGACACGGAGAGTTTGGTATCCAGAGCTTCTGAAAAGGAGTATCATTCCTCCGATCAGGCTTCCCCTTCGGGAGGATCTTCTATCACAGCAGCAGGGGAGAGTCCTCCACCTCAACCTGTCAACTCTGCACCTTCATGCATGGAGATTGAGCAGTGGCAGTTGACAGCCTTCGACCTTCCTCCCAAAGTCTGTAACGTTATCTTAGCAGCCAGGCATTCCTCCACAAAAATGGTATACGCCTGCCGATGGCAAAGATTTGTAAGATATTGTACAGAGAAGTCTATTGATCCTCTCTCTGCTTCTCTAGCTGATATTCTTCTCTTCATCTTGCCCAACAGGGTTCCTCTCTGGACGCACTGAAGGGCTATCTCTCTGCTGTGCCAGCCTTTCTGCCTGATCAACCCTCTCTTTTCAAGTCCCCTATTGTAAATATGTGTCTTAAAGGGCTTCTAAATATGTTTCCCCCTATGCCCTTTGTCATGCCTCAGTGGGATTTCAATCTAGTTCTTACATACCTCATGTGCCACGTTCCTTCCTAAGGTGGTGACCCCATTCCATGTGGGTTATACTGTCACTTTCCCCACCTTCTTTGTGCCCCCACATCCCTCTAAGGAAGAGGAGCAACCCCAGCGGCTGGACCCAAAAACAGTGTTGTTTTACCTTTACCAAAAGAGTTCTGGGTAACTGGCTAACTCTTTGTGGGGTACGTGGGAACAAAGAAAGGTCGGGCAGTACAGAAGCAGACCAATTCGCGCGGGTCATTCTTTGTATTAGGATCTGCTACACCCTGGCTTAGAAACAGCCTCCTAAGGGCTTGTGGGCCTATTCCACCAGGTGAAAAGCTGCGACCACTGCATTACCACGTGGGGTCCCAGTCCGGGACTTCTGCCAGGCAGCAACATGGGCATCACTGCACACATTTGCCAAGCACTACTGCGTGGACAGTCCGGTCCGAAAGGATGGGCATTTCGCCCGTTCAGTCCTGCAGGACTTTATAGTCTAAAAACATTGTCGGCAGCCCACTGCCAGGAGGATATGGCTTGGGTATCTAATCAAAGGTAAGAAATCTGCAACTAGAAGTCTCTATCAGATGAACAAGTTACTTACTTAGGTAATACATTATCTGGTAGAGACTATCTAGCTGCGGATTCCTTACACTTACCCATGCCTCCTAGCTCTGCGTACTTGTTACTAGGGTTAGGGTGATCCCTTTTTCAGGGCCCCCAGTTTTGACACACCTTGCACCAGTTCTTGTCATGGCTCTCCCCTTCTGGAATGGAAAGTTGTGGTAAAAGTAATTGACACCCATGTGCTTGGGTGGTGCCTACTTACTCCAGTATTGGAACTTGTATAGATTCACATGCTTGAATCATTCCCCGTCATCGAGATGGGAGTCCCCAGTACTTTAGAAAAGATAATGTCTACATAGACATAATAATAAAAGAGGCCTATTGCCTTACTGTTAAGTAACCTCTCCAAGTCATTATGTAAAAAAGGACCAAACTGCAGAGTCCACCAATCAGGTGATCCCACCCTCTAGAACCCCCCCCTGAGAGAAGCACCAGTACCTCAGATTTTCTACTGCACGTTGTGCTAGGGAGTCTCCACTGCGTTCTGCCTTTGTTTTCCAGTTTGGGATCAGATTTATCACCACAACTTACTGTAAGGAAATGCCTTCCTTGGCATGGTTACCCCCTGACATTTTGCCTTTTGTTGATGCCAGTTATGATTGAAAGTGCGCTGAAACCCTGCTAACCAGGCCCCAGCACCAGTGTTCGTCCCCTAAACTCTACCTTTGTTTCCACAATTGGCACACCCTGGCATCCAGGTAAGTCCCTTGTAACTGGTACCCTGGTACCAAGGGCCCTGATGCCAGGGAAGGTCTCTAAGGGCTGCAGCATATCTTATGCCACCCTGGGGACCCCTCACTCAGCACATGCACACTGCCTCACAGCTTGTGTGTGCTGGTGGGGAGAAAATGACTAAGTCAACATGGCACTCCCCTCAGAGTGCCATGCCCACCTCTCACTGCCTGTGGCATAGGTAAGTCACCCCTCTAGCAGGCCTTACAGCCCCAAGGCACGGCGCACTATACCACAGGTGAGGGCACAAGTGCATGAGCACTATGCCCCTATAGTGTCTAAGCAAAACCTTGGACATTGTAAGTACAGGGTAACCATAAAGAGTATATGGTCTGGGAGTTTGTCAAACACGAACTCCACAGTCCCATAAGGGCTAAACTGAAATCTGGGAAGTTTGGTATCAAACTTCTCAGCACAATAAATGCACACTGATGCCAGTGTGGGTTTTATTGTAAAATACATCCAGGGGGCATCCTAGAGATGCCCCCTGAATACCAGACCGACCCCTAGTGCTAGGCTGACCAGGTTCTGCCAGCCTGCCACAACCAGACAAGTTTCTGGCCACATGGGGAGAGTGCCTTTGTCACTCTGTGGCCAGGAACAAAGCTTGTACTGGGTGGAGGTGCTTCTCACCTCCCCCTGCAGGAACTGTAACACCTGGCGGTGAGCTTCAAAGGCTCATGCCGTTTGTGACAGCACTCCAGGGCATCCCAGCTAGTGGAGATGCCCGCCCCTCCGGCCGCTGCCCCCACTTTTGGCGGCAAGGCAGGAGAGGATATTGAGAAAAACAAGGAGGAGTCACCCACCAGTCAGGACGACTCCTAAGATGTGCTGAGCTGAGGTGACCCCTGCCTTTAGAAATCCTCCATCTTGAGATTGGAGGATTCCTCCAATAGGAATAGGGATGTGCCCTCCTCCCCTCAGGGAGGAGGCACACAGAGGGTGTAGCCATTGGCTACTGCCCCCCCTGACCTAAACACACCCCTAAATTTAGTATTTAGGGGCGGCCCTGAACCCGTGAAATCAGATTCCTACAACTCACAAGAAGAAGAAGGACTGCTGACCTGAAAGCCCCGCAGAGACGACAACTGACTTGGCCCCAACCCTATCGGCCTGTCTTCAGACTCAAAGAACCTGCACAGCGATGCATCCGACAGGGACCAGCGACCTCTGAGGACTCAGAGGACTGCCCTGAACCCGAAGGACCAAGAAACTCCAGAGAACAGCGGCAATGTTCAAAAACAGCAACAACTTTGCAACTTTTTAGCAACTTTCAAAGAACTCTCTCTTCCCGCCGGAAGCGTGAGACTTCTCCCTCTGCACCCGACGCCCCAGGCTCGAGCTCCAGAGAGCAGACACCGCAGAGAGGACACCCATGTGACTACGACGATGTGAGTACCCTGAGTCGACCCCCCCCCCCCGCATCTCCCCGTGCAAAGCCTGCAGAGAGGATCCAGAGGCTCCCCCTGACCGCGATTTCCTGGTAACAAGGAACCGGACGCCTGGACCAAGCACTGCACCCACAGCCCCCAGGACCGAGAGGAACCACACACCAGTATAGGAATGACCAGCAGGCGGCCCTCTTCATAGCCCAGTTGGTGGCTGGCCCGAGAAGCCCCCCTGTGCCATGCCTGCATCGCCTAAGTGACTCCTGAGTCCCTGCATTGCTTCCTATAGCAAACCAGATGCCTACTTTGCACACTGCACCCGACTGCCCCTGGGTGTGTTTTGTGTGCCTGTTTGTGTCCCACGTCAGTGCTCTACAAAACCCCCCTGGTCTGCTCCCCGAGGACCCAGGTATTGACCTTGTAGGAGACCGAAACCGGAGCACCCCTGTTCTCCATAGGCGCCTATGTGTTTTGGGCCCTCCTTTGACCTCTGAACCTGACCGCCCTGTGTTGCTGGTGCAGTAACTTTGGGGTTGCCTTGAACCCCCAACAGTGGGCTACCTATGCCCAGGAGACTGAACTTGTAAGTGCTTTACTTACCTGAGAAATCTAACCAAACTTACCTCCCCCAGGAACTGTTGATTTTTGCACTGTGTCCACTTTTAAAATAGCTTACTGCCATTTTAACCTAAACTGTGTGTACTACTGTTTTAAATAAAAATTCCTTACTTACCTGTGTGAAGTACCTTGCATTTTATGTACTTACCTCAAATCTTGAATCTTGTGGTTCTAAAATAAATTAAGAAAATATATTTTTCTATATAAAAACTATTGGCCTGGAGTTAAGTCTTTCAGTGTGTGTTCCTCATTTATTGCCTGTGTGTGTACAACAAATGCTTAACACTACCCTCTGATAAGCCTATTGCTCGACCATACTACCACAAAATAGAGCATTAGTATTATCTAATTTTGCCACTAGCAACCTCTAAGTGGAACCCTTGGACTCTGTGCACACTATATCTCACTTTAAGATAGTATATACAGAGCCAACTTCCTACAGTGAGCATCTGTCTTGGTGACAGAGTTATGCCCTCTGTAGTCCACACTAAACCTCATCTCTTTCTTGCCGTCTTTGGTGTGAGGTTTGGGGACCAAGACCACTGGGCTAGCCCAGGGACTGTCAGAGTGCTCAACCACTCCCAACTCCAGCATCTTTGGAATTCCACTTTGATGCTTTCTTTGACTTGGTCAGACTGTCTGAATATTTTATTCTTGGCAGGCATACTGTCTTCTGTGTCCAACATTATGGGTACACAGGTGAGTCTGACCAGGGGTCAAGGAAAAGAGCTCAGCAAACTGCTGAAGGACTTGCCTGCAGTCAGCCTGCTGTTGACCAGAGAGGTTGTCCGAATAGATCACTCCATCTACTGAGCCATTTTTAGGGTCAGTGGAGAGGATATCAGGGAGAGGTTCACTCTCTGGTTCCTGGCCCTCATCTGTAACCATTAACATGTTTACATCTGCCCTGTCATGGAAGAGTTTGAGGCGGTTAACATGGATCACCCTCTTGGGGGTCCTGCTAGTTCCTAGGTCCACCAGGTAGGTGACCTGACTCTTCTTTTCTAGCACTGGGTAAGGGCCACTCTATTTGTTCTGAAGTGCCCTGGGAGCCACAGGCTCCAGAACTCAGACTTTCTGCCCTGGCTGAAACTCAACCATAGCAGCCTTTTGGTCATACCACAACTTCTGGAGTTGTTGGCTGGCCTCAAGGTTTTTGCTTGCCTTTTCCATGTACCCTGCCATCCTTGAACTTAGGCCTAGTACATAGTCCATCACCTCTTGTTTAGGCTCATGGAGAGGTCTCTCCCAGCCTTCTTTTACAAGTGCCAGTGGTCCCCTTACAGGATGGCCAAACAGAAGCTCAAAGGGGGAAAACCCTGCTCCCTTCTGTGGCAACTCTCTGTAGGCGAAAAAGCAGGCATGGCAAGAGGACATCCCATCTCCTTTTGAGTTTTTCAGGGAGCCCCATGATCATGCCCTTCAATGTCTTGTTAAATCTTTCAACAAGATTATTTGTTTGTGGATGGTATGGTGTGGTGAATTGATAAGTCACCCCACACTCATTCCACATGTGCTTTAGGTAAGCTGACATGAAGTTGGTACCTCTGTCAGAAACCACCTCCTTAGGAAATCCCACTCTGGTAAAAATACCTATGAGTGCTTTTGCTACTGCAACAGCATTAGTGGACCTAAGGGGAATTGTCTCAGGGTACCAGGTAGCATGATCCACTACTACCAGGATATACTGGTTCCCTGATGCTGTGGGAGGTTCCAGTGGACCCACTGTGTCCACTCTCACTCTTTCAAAGGGGACCCCCACCACTGGAGGTGGAATGAGGGGGGCTTTGGATGGCCACCTGTCTTAACACTGGCTTGACAGGTGACACAGGAGGTGCAAAAGTCATTTACCTTCTGGGACATGTTGGGCCAATAGAAATGGATGACTAATCTCTCCCAAATGCTTAGCAAGGGGAATATCATGGGCTAAGGTCAGAATGAACTCCCTTATTTCCTGAGGCACTACCACTCTCCTAGTGGTACCAGATTTTGGATCTCTTGCCTCAGTGTATAGGAGCCCATCTTCCCAAGAGACCCTGTGGGTTCTGCTGACAGTTTATTTTTCTTGCTCAGCTGCTTGCTGTCTTAGGCCTTCAAGAGAGGGACACGTTTCTCGCCCCTTACACAGCTGTTCCCTTGAGAGTCCCCCTGGGCCCAAGAGCTCAACCTGGTAAGGCTCCAGCTCCATGGACTTAGTTCTCCCAGGGGATAGATCATCTTCCTGGGAAGAGAGGTTCTGTTTCTTGTGCTGTGTTGAAGCTGGTTCTCCAGTCTTCTTTCCTTTTCTTTTGGAAGGTTGGGCCATTATTCCAGGCTCCAACACTTCTTTTTCACCCTGAGCCCTGCTTTGTGCCCTTGTCTTGACACACACCTGTTCAGGGATACCCAGCATGGCTGCATGGTTCTTGAGCTCTACCTCGGCCAGTGCTGAGGACTCCAGATCATTCCCTAGCAGACATTCTATTGGAATTGCAGAGGAGACTACCACCTGTTTCAGACCAGTGACCCCTCCCCATTCTAAAGTTACCATTGCCATGGGATGGACTTTAGTTTGATTGTCAGCATTAGTGACTGGATATGTCTGTCCAGCCAGATACTGTCCTGGGGAAACCAGTTTGTCTGTCACCATTGTGACATTGGCACCTGTATCCCTCAGGGCTTCTACTCTAGTCCAATTGATTAAGAACTGCTGCCTGTATTTTTGCATGTTAGGCGGCCAGGCAGCAAGTGTTGCTAAATCCATCCCACCCTCAGAGACTAATGTAGCTTCAGTGTGAACCCTGATTTCCTCTGGGCACACTGTTGATCCCACCTGGAGACTGGCTATTCCAGTGCTAACTGGAGTAGTATTTGTAGTGGGACTTTTCTTGGGACAGGCCTGTCTCCAGTTTTGTGTCCATGCTGACTACAGATTTGACCCAGGTCTTCTTTGGATACATTTTTTTTAGTCTTATACCCATTTGTGGACTGTTAAGAGGCTCTGGGCCCACCCTCCTAAGCAGGTTTTTCGGGCCCTGTAAGAAGACTCTTTACTTTTTCCCGGTGATGTCTCACCACTCTTCCCCTGGGGAGGCTTTGTGACCCCTTTCTTTTGGTCACCCCCTGTGGAAGTCCTGGTCACCTGAGTCTTGACCCAATGGTCTACCTTCTTTCCCAATTCTTGGGGAGAAATTGGACCTAGGTCTACCAGATGTTGATGCAGTTTGTCATTGAAACAATTACTTAACAGATGTTCTTTCATAAACAAGTTATACAGCCCATCATAATCATTTACACCATTCAAAGTTGCTAAAATGTTGCAAAGATTTTGCTGTTTTTCAACAGTGCTGCTGTTCTCAGGATTTTCTTGGTCATTTGGGTTCAGGGCAGTCCTCTGAGCCCCCTGCGTCGCTGTTGAAGTTTTTGAGTTTGGAGACAGGCCATTAGGGCTGGGGCCAAGTCCGTTGTCGTCTTCATCGTCTCTGCAGGGCTTTCAGGTCAGCAGTCCTTCTTTGTGTAGGTTGCAGGAATCTGATTTCCTAGGTTCAGGGTCGCCCCTAAGTACTAAAATTAGGGGTGTGTTTAGGTCTGGGGGGCAGTAGCCCATGGCTACTGTCCTGGAGGGTGGCTACATCCTCTTTGTACCTCCTCCTTGAAGGGAGGGGGGCACATCCCTATTCCTATTGAAGGAATCCTCCAATCTCAAGATGGAGCATTTCTAAAGGTAGGGATCATCTCAGCTCAGGACACCTTAGGGGCTGTCCTGACTGGTGGGTGGCTTCTCCTTGTTTTTCTCATTATCTCCTCTGGCTTTGCCGACAAAAGTGGTGGCAGTGGCCGGAGGGGCGGGCATCTCCACTAGCTGGGATGCCCTGGGGCGCTGTAACAAAAGGGGTGAGCCTTTGAGGCTCACCGACAGGTGTTACAGTTCCTGCAGGGGGAGGTGAGAAGCACCTCCACCCAGTACATGCTTTGTTCCTGGCCACAGAGTGACAAAGGCACTCTCTCTCTTTGTGGCCAGAAACTCGTCTGGCTGTGGCAGGCTGGCAGAAACTGATCAGCCTAGCACTAGGAGTTAGACTGGTATTCAGGGGACTTCTATAAGATGCCCTCTGGGTGTATTTGACAATAAATCCCACACTGGCATCAGTGTGCATTTATTGTGCTGAGAAGTTTGATACCAAACTTCCCAGATTTCAGTGTAGCCATTATGGAACTGTGGAGTTAATGTTTGACAAACTCCCAGACCATATACTCTTTATGGCTACCCTGCAATTACAATGTCTAAGGTTTTGCTTAAACACTGTAGGGGCATAGTGCGCATGCACATATGGCTTCACCTGTGGTATAGTGCACCCTGCCTTAGGGCTATAAGGCCTGCTAGTGGGGTGACTTACCTATGTCACAGGCAGTGAGAGGTGGGCATGGCACTCTGAGGGGAGTGCCATGTTGATTTAGTAATTTTCTCCCCACCAGCACACACACGCTGTGAGGCAGTATGCATGTGCTGAGTGAGGGGTCCCCAGGGTGGCATAAGACATGCTGCAGCCCTTAGAGACCTTCAGTGGCAACAGGGCCCTTGGTACCTGGGGTACCATTTACAAGGGCCTTATCTGTGTGCTAGGGCTGTGCCAATTGTGGGAACAAATGTACAGTTTAGGGAAAGAACGATGGTGCTGGGGCCTGGTTAGCAGGGTCCCAGCGCACTTTCAATCATAACTGGCATCAACAAAAGGCAAAAAGTCAGGGGGTAACCATGCCAAGGAAGACATTTCCTTACACTGATTCTTTCTAATATGCATGAACTGGAGAGAATTGCGCCCTATCCTCGACCTCAGAGACCTCAACAAGTACCTCAAACGCCAAACCTTTCATATGGTCACGTTACAGGAGATTCTCCTCCGTATGAACCACAGAGTCTTTGTCAACCCTGGATCTACAGGATGCATACTTTCATATCCCAATCTCACCTGCCCACAGAAAATTCCTTTGCTTTACAGTAGCCGGCAGCCATTTCCAGTTAAAGGTTCTCCCATTTGGCCTCATATCACCCCCAGAAGTGTCTAGCGCCAGTAGCAGCTTGGCTGAGAAAGCAAATACTACTCCCAATGTCATCACAGCGACTACGACTCCAACGACGCCCGCGGAGTCGACCGACGCCACCTACCGACGCGCAAGGGTATTGCTCGAAGAAAAATCTCCGGATCCAGTCGGATGCCTGGGGGAAATTCTAAGGTAAGGAATCTGCAACTAGAATATGTCTCTATCAGATATTTTGTTAACGAAGGTAAGTAACTTGTACATTTAGATGATTGGCTCATAAAAGCGCAATCAAATCCAGCGGCTCACTACTCAACAAGGGCTTTCATGGAAGTATTCAACGAACTGGGTCTCACCCTAAATTGGAACAAATCAAAGATCCTGCCAGCAAGAGTAACAACGTTCTTGGGGGCATCAATAGATACGGTCAGGGACAAGGCCTTACCAACATTAGAAAGACAGACAAAACTCAAATCCTTAGTAACCAGAATTCAAAGAAAAAAGTTTCTTTCAGTACTCAGAAACAAATCTCTACTGGGGATGATGCCATTTTGCATTCAGCTAGTTCCATTTTACCGTCTAAGAATGTGCCCCCTGCAGGAGGAGTTGGATCTTCAATGGACACAAAAAGAAGGGTCATTCAACAACACTGTCACAGTGACTCCACGCATGATCGAAGCACTCCAATGGTGGTCAGACCAGTCGATCATAGTAGTAGGTCTTCCTTTTTTGCTCCATCGATCTCTGCTGGTCTTTACCATGGACGCCTCTCTGGAAGGATGGGGGGGGGCTTATCCACAAGACCTACAGGTCAGTGGAAAGTGGAAGAGCTTTCTTCAAAAACATCACATCAGTTTCTTAGAGGTGAGAGCAGTCTTTATGGCTCTACAGTATTTCCTCCCCAAAATTTAACAGTCTGCTGTTCTCATAAGATGAACAACACAACAGCAACGCTTTACCTAAACAAGCAGGGCGGGACAAAGTCTCTTCTATTTCGAGAATCTCAAAGTATTTGGAATTGGGCTATTCGAATTGGAGTAACTTTAAAGGCAGAACACCTTTCAGGCAGACAAAACAAAACAGCAGACACCCTCAGCAGACTAACTTTCTCGTGTCACGAATGGGGATTGAATCAAATAGCCCTCGACCAGGTCTTCAGGAAATGGGGAAAACCCAACCTGGATCTCTACGCGACACCACAAAACAAAAAATGGTGCTTCTACGTAAGCTGGGATCACCATCCGGGATCATGGGGGAATGCCTTTTCGATGGCATGGTGCAGAAGATTTGCCTACGCCTTTTAACCCATTCCCCTGATTTCAAGAGTGCTCACAAAGATCAAGAGGGAAGATTGCAGGCTTATCCTCATAGCCCCATATTGGCCTCGCCAACACTGGTTCTCGGAACTCCTACTGTTCTCTGAGAAACATCGCATTCCACTGAAGGTCACACCAGATCTCCTAATGATGAACAAGGGCTAGGTCCTGCACTTGGACCCCAAATCACTAAAATTATCAGCTTGACTCCTGAACACAATGAGTTTGCCTATTTAAATATTCACCCAGAATGTAGAATACTTTCAAACGCCAGAGCAGAAAGCACAAACAAAACATACTCTGAAATGGAAAAGGTTTTGTTCATGGTGTCAGAAGGAGTAAGTAAATCCGCTACCGTCACCGCCAGAGGGGATATTGCCCTATCTCCTCCATCTGGCATCTTCAGAATTAGCTCACACATCCATTTGAGTGCGCCTGGCAGCCATACCTCAGTTCAGACGTTCCCCAACATCTCCATCTTATGGTCCTCTTGGTTAATAAAACAGTTTCTGAAAGGACTCTTTAAAGTGTTTCCACTGGTAAGACCTCCTCCACCCTCTTGGCATCTCAATACCGTTCTATCCCAGCTCATGAAGCATCCATTTGAACCTATTCACAAAATGGAATTGAAGTACTTATCGTGGAAGGTTGCTCTCCTACTGGCTCTTACTTCTAGATGTATCAGCGAGATCCAAGCTCCTACCATCCAAGAGCCTTTCTTTCAATTTCAACACGACAGAGTAATCCTTCGCACAAACCCAAAAATTTTTCCCAAAGTACCATCCCACTTTCACATCAGTGAACCTCTGATCCTGAAGACTTTCTTTCCAAATCCGTCATTTCCAGCAGAAAGGGCGCTTCATTCCCTGGACATCAAATGATGTATTAAGTTTTATTTGGAGAAAACCTTACAATTTCGTAAGTCTAAATAGCTGTTTGTTGCTTATAGTGCCCCACGAAAGGGCCAACCGATATCGAAACAGGGCATAGCAAGATGGATAGTAACTGCCAGAAAGTTCTGTCACCAGACAGCTGGAAGGCCTTTACAAGCCTCATTACGAGCACATTCCACGAGATCTATCTCAACATCGATGGCATTGTTTGCAGGTGTACCCTAAAAAGGCATATGCAGAGCGGCTACCTGGAAGAGTACATACACGTTTACGCACACTATTGTCTAGAGGTTCATCATTCAACAGAGCTTTATTCGATCAATGATCATCAAAGCAATACATAATCTATTTACCATAACGAATATAAAAATTAAAATATAAATATAAATATGAATATTAAAAGCATTTCATCCCCACTATAAAAACACAATTGTAACATCGACAACAGAAAAATAAAATATTCGCTAACCCTTTGGGATATAAAAGCTCCTAATGCGCCATGCCATGAGTAAATATTTGCTAACTGAAGCTATTAGCATTTTGGTAGAATCGCTTTTTAAAATCCTTAAAGCTAGTGCACAGTTCCTAATTCCCATTTCTAGACAAGGGGCTCCAATCCATTTGTTCCTAGGAGCCCTATATGCGGGACAAAAAAACATAAAGTGCTCCACTGATTCAGAATTAGAGCCACAAGCAGGGCAAAGGTCATTTGACGCATTTGTGTCCCACCTGCACACCACGGTCTTCAGTGGTAAGGTCCCGAAACGAAATCTGGCAAATAGGCTTTTGCCTAACATATCGGGAATAATGTCTAAATAGGACTCAAGCTGTGGATACCATTTGATGTCTATAAATAAGTTGGTTAGATGGCCGCCTGAATTATGGGTAATAGCAACATTCCTTATGTAGGACCAATATACATGTTTCAGTGTTTTAAGATGGACTTTTGCAAGTTTGTTTGGGTGCTCCCAGTAATCCTCTAATCCCAATATTCTGAACCAGGTAGATACATGCTTGACCCATGGAATAGAAGTTGCATTAGAAGATGTTAACAAGTCTAAAAGTGCGACTTTATATGTATCTAATTCAGGGACGGTCCATAGCCTGACCCAATATGTCAAGGGTCTTAAGTTTATCAGGTCAGCGATCCTTTTAAAACCCAAGTCCAGGAAAAGAGGTGTCAGTGGGGTACTGGGGGGACATGCACAGAGGGCCCTTGCAAATGTGTTCTCCCCAAGTGTTAGTTTGCTGGTATTAGTGAAGCCCCATACTTCTGCGCCGTACACAGCAGCTCCCTGCGCCTTAGCTACATATATCTTAATAGCAGGGGAAACAGATTTTGTGGAGGTACTCCTGAAAAAGCGCAAGATGGAAGCTGCACTATGCATGAGAAGGCCAGTGCTTTTGTTAATCTGTTCTTCCCAGCGTAAATTATCGGTCATCCTTACACCTAGGTAATCGAAGAAACTAACCTTGTCAAGGGAAACTCCATCGAGAAAGATGGAACATTTCTTCCTTTTCACGGAGCGCAACACCATTAACTTGGTTTTCTTTGTGTTTAACTCCAAGCCATATTCCTGGCAAAAAGCACTAAATCTATCAAGGAGGGTTTGCAGACCCATGGGAGTCTTTGAGATTAAAAGCGAATCATCAGCAAAGAGGAGTATGGGTGTTTTATGGGTCCCTAGAATGGGAGCGTCACTCTGGCAGTTCATCATATGTTGCACTACCTCGTTAATAAATAAAGAGAACAAGAGTGGTGCCAGCACACATCCCTGTCTTACACCCCTGTGTATAGGAATTTTGTCCGTGAGTTCACCTTGTTCACCCCAACGAACTTGCGCATAGTTCTCCTCGTGTAGAAGCTTTATTAGGGAGACTAGGTTTCTGGGTACTCCAGTTCTAGCTAAAACCACCCACAACTTCTCCCTAGGGACCAAGTCAAAGGTTATACCTCAAGGAGATGTGGCGGTAGGATAGGACAGTAACTGTGAGCTACCCATACCTCCCACCATCCTTTCCTTTTTACTAGCACACATTGCATAATCTAAAGGTGGGGAGGGATTTTAGTTGGGAATTTAATGGTTTACGAACATGGATAATAGTGCTTATAAGCTATAGCATCTTTACATGTTAGAATACTTGTATGCTTCATACGATAAGATGTATCTTTAGGCAATTCTAATAACTTATTCTCAATGCAATGTGACGTGAATACTGCTTAGTCTGAAGCAAGCATGTGAATTTAAGAAAGTTCCAATACTGGAGTAAGAAATAAGTTACTTAGATGTAACTATAGTTCTCCAGTATTGGAATCTTTCATAGATTCACATGCTACCCATCCACCTCCCAGGGGAAGCTCACCTTACTTTTCTCAGTACAATATTTTAATGATATTCACTAGTGTTTAGAAAATCTGAGGTACTGGAGCTTCTCTCAGGAGGGTTCTAGAGGGTGGGATCCCCTGATTGGTGGACTCTGCAGTTTGGTCCTTTTTTACATAACGACTAGGGGAGAGGTTACTTAACAGTAAGGCAATAGGCCTCTTTTATTATTATGTCTATGTAGACATTATCTTTTCTAAAGTACTGGGGACTCCCATCTCGACGGGGAATGATTGAAGCATGTGAATCTATGAAAGATTCCAATACTGGAGAACTATAGTTACAGGTAAGTAACTTATTTTCATAGTTGGCAAGACATCACATCCAGCGCCATCAACACCACACGGAGCCGAATGGAGCCACCCGACAGCCCGCCCAAGGGCTATTACTGAGCAAAAGTTTCCGGATCCAGTTGACACCTGGGAAAATCAATGGTAAGGAATCCACAGCTCGATAGAGTCTCTTCCAGACAATGCTTTACTGAAGGTGATGCAAGGGTATTGCTCAAAGAAAAATCTCCAGATCCAGTCTGACGCCTGGGGGAAAATTCTAAGGTAAGGAATCTGCAACTAGAATATGTCTCTACCAGATATTTCGTTACCGAAGGTAAGTTACTTGTACTTTATGAACTATTTGATTTAGAAAAACAGCATCTTTCTAACGGTGTTTATGCTTTATTTGTGATAGCCGTAGATTTTTTCTTCATTATTTGTAGCAGGACACACTACAAGATTTAAAGTCCATCATTATGGAAAGTATGTTATTACATAGAAAGATTACGTTGGTTATGGTTAGTTCAAAATGTTTTCAATGCAAAGATCGTTGATGGTAATCTTTTGAGTTGAATGTGATGTCACTCTTCTGCGTTCCTGCGATTTGATATAGGTCCTTCTTATCAGTACTTACTCTTGCATATCCCTTACAGAAACCTCCTTCCCAGGTATGAGACTGGCCGGAGACATTTTTTCAGCCATGTTGAAACACCAGCCCATTGTTGCTTTGTATGACGTCAGTTGTGGATTTGCACTGCTCTGCGAGATGAGATGTAGCAGATCCACATCAAGTACCACAGGCAGCAACAATCTGTTGTGGTCTACACATGAAATGAGTACACATTCCATGGTGATGAGTAAGATTTATTGAGATATACAGTAACAGTGGGACCACACAACCATTTTCCAAGGCATCAGCTACAGTCCGACTCATGCCAAATTCCACACCTGATGTCACATTCCAGCTGCTCACTAACATGGCCAATCACAAGGCTGACCAGTATCTAGTGAAAATCTAAACCATAACACATATTCCCCTACAATCAGCAAAATAATTAAAAGGAACAAGAAAAGTAAATCAACTGTACCCATCTCACACAACACAACCCACACTAATTGCCGAAAGAATAAAACATTCTAAATAATGTATTCAGCTTGAGGACTGCCACAATTATTTTACTACTTGTTGCACAGTATAATACATCCTATCCACACCCATTTACTACATAATCCTTCCACCATACTGGCCTTATGGTGTTTCCTTTTTTCCTGAACACCCCTCCCAGAAATTAAAACAGAATCTGAGTCAAAATGAATTCCCCTCATGCTTTCCCCATCACAGACATAATCTTCCTTTCTAACCAGACGGGACATGCTCCACACAAAAAGGCCCAACAAACTTAGACCGACCCTTCTTGACAAACCCAGGCCTCTTCACCAACACTTTGTCACCAGCTCTCCACTTCACATCCTTCACCCGAATTCTCTCATCATACCTTGTCTTGTACTTGTTTTGCTAGTTTTCTCTTTTCTCCTGTGACCACCTGGCTCCCCCTTGTCTCCTCTGTCCCTTCTTTCCTGTCTACCAACCACTCCCAACCATGCTGGCTTGAGTTCTGGGCATTGAACCTAACCCTTCAACATATAAAAAGGTTACTTCAAAGTGATTACATTGGGACTGTTCCGATGTGCCCACCATGTTTCTCTCAAGACCTCTCTCAAAGATTACCCTGTGTCCACCGCTCTTTGCACACAAAATTTAACCATCCTGTTGATCCTCTCAGCAACGCTGCTGGCCTGAGGGGCAAAAAGGGCTGTCCTGTGATGCTGAATGACCAAGGCAATTTCTTTCATCTCAGTAGAAATAAACTGTACCCCATTATCCGTGACGATCATTCCAGGGATAGCCTCAATTGCAAACTCATATTTAAGGAAATCAACCACAACTCTAGTGTTTACCGTGCACACACAAGTCACAACCCATTGTGTGGCATAATCTACAAGCAGCAGGGCATAACACTCATCCAATGACAATTCAAAGGACCAATTATGTCCAAACCCAACTTGTTCCAGGGTTCCACAGGTATCTCTACAAGAAAGAGCAGTGCAGTATGAGTCACCTTGTTTTTATCATTCCTAGCACACAGCCCTCAATTCTTAACCATGTGTTCAACTTGTCTATCCGGATTTGGCCACCAGTATATTTCCCGTATGTGGGACTTTGTCAAATGTATCCCCAAGTGCCCATCATGTCCTAAATTTATGATTCTCGTTGCAACTCCGTTGGAGGTACCAGACGCATGCATCTAAACAGGTGATCATGAATAAAGCTTAACTCCCCTCTTAAGTTCCAAAATCATTTAACTAGGCTAGGAACATCCTTCAGTTCTGGCCACCCCCTTACCACAAACTCCAATAAAATGTTTCTAATTACATCTCTGCTTCTAGCATGCTCCCACTCCTGTTCCGTAATCACGCCTTTCTTGACCCATGCTGCTTTAAAAGTTGGTCTCCTCAGTCAGTTCCTCAAAGTCATCTCCACCTTCCACGGGTAACGTTGAAAGGCAATGTGCAGCCACATTCAACTCACCCAGCAATACTCCACAGGAAAATTGTATTCCATGAATTTTTGAATCCACTTCTTATCTCTTGGTGACATACCGTCCTGGTCACGGCCGGTAAATTCCTGCACCAAAGGGCGATGATCTCACCTCCCCAAGCAAATGCTGTACAGCCCATGCAACTGCCTTGCGCTATATCACAGATTATCGCTCTTCTGCACCCCTCAAAGATCGAGATGCAAAGGCCAGAATACAATGTTCTCCCTCAGCCACCTGCGACAATACCACACTGTAGGAAGCCGGCTCTCTATATGGTGCACTAAAATGAAGCAGACCGTGCAGAGTCCAGTGGATCCCCAATTGGTATTGCAGAGGCAAAAGTAGCTAGGACTAATGCTCTATTTGTGGTAGTGTAGGCGAGCAGTTAGGTTTATCAGAGGGCAGTGTACTCGCATAAATCTAAATCTAAAATGTTAAGTTAGAAAAATAACATTTTACCCAAGAACTTCGTAGTCAGGTGCATAGATTTCCAAGCATAAATACTTTTCAGTTTCAAAACTCAACACAGTGCAAGGTTCAAATCAGTACCAAGAGTGAACCCACAGTAGCACAGGGGGCTGCCCTGTGCAGAGGTCAAATTCGGAGTCAGGTGCCCAGTGTTAACCAATGGTGACTGGGGTGAACGAAGATGTGCTTTCACAGGTGAGTAAAGAGGTGTCCGGTATTGATCTCCTGGGGTTAAGGTAAGCACAGGGGCACACGGTACCACCTAACATACACCCTCAGCAGCACACGGGCAGCCAGGTGCAGGGTGCCAACACAGCGTCAGGTGCCCAATGTTAACCAATGGAGGCGGGGGTAACCGAAGATACACTGCTCACAGGTGAGTGAAGCTGTGTCAGGGGTTGATCTCCTGGGGTTGAGATAAGCACAAGGTTGCCACAAGGCAGCACTAAACTTACACCTTCAGCGGCACAGGGGCAGCCGGGTGCAGTGTGCCAACACAGCATATGGTGTCTAATGCAAATCAATGGGGGAGATCAGTTATGGAAAAAGGCTGCAGGCTCTGGCCAGGAGGCTGAATGAAGAAAACCCACAGCTGCCCAGATAAGTTATGATACTAGGGGACGAAGGAACACCGACTGTCAAGCACTAACCTGTTGGTCCACGGAGACACAATGCTGACCCAAGTTGCTTGTTCCCAACTCCACCTAGACGTTGCGTACCTCTCACTTACTTGTATGTGATCGACACAGGAATATTCCAGGGGAAAGGGAATGGATGAGAGAGAGAGAAAAAACACAGACATTGCCTGGCATGTTCAGGATGGCTTGTAGTGGTCTATGAAGAGCAGATATCTCTTATGATGAATTAAACATTTAGTCAAATAACACTTTTCATGTAACCGATATACTAAAACTATTCTTTGCCAATTCCCACAAACTAGGTGTACCTGTCAGGGTCCCCTTTCTCATTTTTGATGGCTCTACCCGCTCTCTAGGGATCTTCAAGGAACAGTATGGAACCTGCAACCAGATACAATGTTTAGACTTCTATACTATCTACATGTATTCCCACCTGGTTCCCAAGTCGATATGACCCCACTGGAAGACCTACCTAAAGTGTTCCAGAAAGTCAGTGTACTTCTTGCTCGTTGGGTCTTGATGAGACATTCTAAAACACAGTCAAAATTATAGACATATAACAGGCGATAAAGAATGAAAATCAATTCTTAAGTATTTAGATTTTTCAGATATTCAGGGATTAATCAGGGCATCATAGTAGTATCAGAAGGAACACAGTACAGTGTTTTAACCACAATGAGAACCTAGGGTTAATATACTAAAGCTCACTTTCATATATAATTGGTGTCATCACTGTTACATCACAGTGACAATTAAACATGGAAATAACAAACCTTTGATTTACGTTTTGAAACTAGCATGTGCCAAGCACAGAGTGTTCTTTATCATAGTCAATGATTGGTATCACAAAAATGCTACATAAAACCCAACTATAACAAACATGTTCATACTACATCGTTAAAATAACAGTTGTCCACAACACTGATAACATGCCCTAGTGTGCGCTGCCTGTCTGAACATCCGGCAATCAACTATCAAAGGTAACCGGTAAGAAGCCTTTCAAGCACATGCAGCACGTTACTGCCTTTTATGATGCTAATCTTCTTGATCCCTTCTTTTCTAGGATCGGCATCCGCGAAGCTGGGCTGTGGAATAGACGATCCAGGAACAAGCACGGAAGAGCAGAGAATCCCACTCTGCTTCTGAAGACCTCTGACAGCAAGCAATCCCCTCAAGACTGGTCTGGCTTTAAATACCTGCTGCACCTGGCCACATCCATCTGAGTCACCTGGCCACACACAGTCTGAGTCATGATGCTGCTATACCTGGACACACCAGTATGAGTCATGAGGATGCCACAAGCTCAGGCAACAAGTTGACATGCGCCCCAGATTCCTACACGAGTTCCAAACAAGAACGGCTTAAGTAAACATTTCTCAAAGGCAACAACAATCATTGACCCATGCAAGGGCAGGTGATTTGCTTAGGGGCACACTTTACTAAACGCCAGACCTGGGTTCTGGAGCATATTCAGGTTTGCAGGTCCGACACAGACGGCCCTGCTCCCCAAGGCTCAGGGGCTCCTTTGGCATAGGGAACAGTTTACTGGCAGGTTGCAGTCACGTGGAGTCTTCAGTTTAAGGCTGCAGGCTTTGAGGAAGAGTCCGGCAGGAGTGACTGTAGGAGGCTGGACTGGCTTGTAGTGAGTACCAAGGGGTACTTGCACCTTGCACCAGGCCCAGTTATCCCTTATTAGTGTATAGGGTGTCTAGCAGCTTAGGCTGATAGATAATGGTAGCTTAGCAAAGCAGCTCAGGCTGAACTAGGAGACGTGTGAAGCTACTACAGTACCACTTAGTGTCATATGCACAATATCATAAGAAAACACAATACACAGTTATACTAAAAATAAAGGTACTTTATTTTTATGACAATATGCCAAAGTATCTTAGAGTGTACCCTCAGTGAGAGGATAGGAAATATACACAAGATATATATACACAATAGCAAAAATATGCAGTATAGTCTTAGAAAACAGTGCAAACAATGTATAGTTACAATAGGATGCAATGGGGAAACATAGGGATAGGGGCAACACAAACCATATACTCCAAAAGTGGAATGCGAACCACGAATGGACCCCAAACCTATGTGACCTTGTAGAGGGTCGCTGGGACTATTAGAAAATAGTGAGAGTTAGAAAAATAACCCTCCCCAAGACCCTGAAAAGTGAGTGCAAAGTGCACTAAAGTTTCCCTAAGGACAAAATAGTCGTGTTAGAGGGAAAATGCAAGGAAAACACAAATCAGCAATGCAACAACGATGGATTCCTGACTGAGGGTACCTGTGGAACAAGGGGACCAAGTCCAAAAGTCACAAGCAACTCGGAGATGGGCAGATGCCCAAGAAAGGCCAGCGGTTGGTGCAAAGAAGCTCTTATTAGGCTGAAGAACTGTGAATACTGCAGGAACGACAAGGGCTAGAGACTTCCCCTTTGGAGGATGGATCCCCCACGCCTTGGAGAGTCGTGCAGAAGTGTTTTCCCGCCGGATGGACGCCAACAAGCCTTGCTACACGCAAATCGTGCGTTTGGCGTTTTTGGACGCTGCTGGGGCCCAGGAGGGACCAGGAGGTCGCAAATTGGACCTGCAGAGAGAGGGGACGTCGAGCAAGACAAGGAGCCCTCACTGAAGCAGGTAGCACCCGGAGAAGTGCCAGAAACAGGCACTACGAGGATGCGTGAAACGGTGCTCGCCGAAGTTGCACAAAGGAGTCCCACGTCGCCGGAGACCAACTTAGAAAGTCGTGCAATGCAGGTTAGAGTGCCGTGGACCCAGGCTTGGCTGTGCACGAAGGATTTCCGCCGGAAGTGCACAGGGGCCGGAGAAGCTTGCAAAGTCGCGGTTCCCAGCAATGCAGCCCAGCGAGGTGAGGCAAGGACTTACCTCCACCAAACTCGGGCTGAAGAGTCACTGGACTGTGGGAGTCACTTGGACGGTGTCGCTGGATTCGAGGGACCTCGCTCGTCGTGCTGAGAGGAGACCCAAGGGACCGGAGATGCAGCTTTTTGGTGCCTGCGGTTGCAGGGGGAAGATTCCGTCGACCCACGGGAGATTTCTTCGGAGCTTCTGGTGCAGAGAGGAGGCAGACTACCCCCACAGCATGCACAAGCAGGAAAACAGTCGAGAAGGCGGCAGGATCAGCGTTACAGAGTTGCAGTAGTCGTCTTTGCTACTATGTTGCAGGTTTGCAGGCTTCCAGCGCGGTCAGCGGTCGATTCCTTATCAGAAGGTGAAGAGGGAGATGCAGAGGAACTCGGCTGAGCTCATGCATTCGTTATCTGAAGTTTCCCCAGAGACAGAGACCCTAAATAGCCAGAAAAGAGGGTTTGGCTACCTAGGAGAGAGGAAAGGCTACTAACACCTGAAGGAGCCTATCACAAGGAGTCTCTGACGTCACCTGGTGGCACTGGCCACTCAGAGCAGTCCAGTGTGCCAGCAGCACCTCTGTTTCCAAGATGGCAGAGGTCTGGAGCACACTGGAGGAGCTCTGGACACCTCCCAGGGGAGGTGCAGGTCAGGGGAGTGGTCACTCCCCTTTCCTTTGTCCAGTTTCGCGCCAGAGCAGGGGCTAAGGGGTCCCTGAACCGGTGTAGACTGGCTTATGCAGAATTGGGCACATCTGTGCCCAAGAAAGCATTTCCAGAGGCTGGGGGAGGCTACTCCTCCCCTGCCTTCACACCATTTTCCAAAGGGAGAGGGTGTCACACCCTCTCTCAGAGGAAGTTCTTTGTTCTGCCATCCTGGGCCAGGCCTGGCTGGACCCCAGGAGGGCAGCTGCCTGTCTGAGGGGTTGGCAGCAGCAGCAGCTGCAGAGAAACCCCAGGAAGGGCAGTCTGGCAGTACCAGGGTCTGTGCTACAGACCACTGGGATCATGGAATTGTACCAACAATGCCAGGATGGCATAGAGGGGGGCAATTCCATGATCATAGACATGTTACATGGCCATATTCGGAGTTACCATGGTGAAGCTACATATAGGTAGTGACCTATATGTAGTGCACGCGTGTAATGGTGTCCCCGCACTCACAAAGTTCAGTGAATTGGCTCTGAACAATGTGGGGGCACCTTGTCTAGTGCCAGGGTGCCCTCACACTAAGTAACTTTGCACCTAACCTTTACTAGGTAAAGGTTAGACATATAGGTGACTTATAAGTTACTTAAGTGCAGTGTAAAATGGCTGTGAAATAACGTGGACATTATTTCACTCAGGCTGCAGTGGCAGGCCTGTGTAAGAATTGTCAGAGCTCCCTATGGGTGGCAAAAGAAATGCTGCAGCCCATAGGGATCTCCTGGAACCCCAATACCCTGGGTACCTCAGTACCATATACTAGGGGATTATAAGGGTGTTCCAGTAAGCCAATGTAAATTGGTAAAAATGGTCACTAGCCTGTCAGTGACAATTTGGAAAGAAATGAGAGAGCATAACCACTGAGGTTCTGATTAGCAGAGCCTCAGTGAGACAGTTAGTCACTACACAGGTAACACATTCAGGCACACTTATGAGCACTGGGGCCCTGGGTTACCATGGTCCCAGTGACACATACAACTAAAACAACATATATACAGTGAAAAATGGGGGTAACATGCCAGGCAAGATGGTACTTTTGTGGTCTGTCTGAACAATGAAGTGAGTGCCAAACAGGTATGGCCTCAACTTCTTCAGAGCCCAGACCACAGCAAAGGCCTCCCTCTCAATGGCAGACCAACGCTTTTCTCTAGGGGTCAACCTTCTACTAATAAAAGCAACAGGTTGATCCTGGCCCTCAGAATTAAGTTGTGATAGGACTGCCCCTACTCCTAATTCAGATGCATCAGTTTGGACATAGAATTTTTTAGAGTAACAAGGGCTTTTCAGGACAGGTGCAGAGCACATGGCCTGCTTCAGCTCCTCAAAAGCTTTCTGACAGTTTGCTGTCCATAATACCTTTTTAGGCATCTTCTTTGATGTGAGGTCATTAAGAGGGGCTGCAATGGAGCCATAGTTCTTAATGAACCTCCTGTAATACCCAGTGAGGCCTAGGAAGGCTCTCACCTGAGTCTGAGTGGTAGGGGGAATCCAATCAATGATAGTTTGGATTTTCCCCTGAAGTGGTGCAATCTGTTCCCCACCAACAAGGTGTCCCAGATAAACCACTTTACCCTGCCCTATCTGGCACTTTGAAGCCTTGATAGTGAGGCCTGCCTTTTGCAGGGCCTCCAAAACTTTCCAAAGGTGGACCAGGTGATCATCCCAGCTGGAGCTAAAGACAGCTATATCATCCAAATATGCTGCACTGAAAGCTTCCAGCCCATGCAGGACTGTGTTCACCAACCTCTGAAAAGTGGCAGGTGCATTTTTCAAACCAAAAGGCATTACAGTAAACTGGTAATGTCCTCCAATGGTAGAAAATGCAGTCTTAGGTTTAGCATCTTCTGACATTTTGATCTGCCAATACCCTGCAGTCAAATCAAAAGTGCTTAGATACTTGGCAGATGCCAGTGTATCTATTAGCTCATCTGCCCTGGGTATAGGGTGAGCATCTGTTTTGGTTACCAAGTTGAGACCTCTGTAGTCTACACAAAACCTCATTTCCTTCTTTCCATCTTTAGAATTGGGTTTTGGTACCAGTACCACAGGAGAAGCCCATGGACTGTCAGAGTGCTCAACCACTCCTAGTTCCAACATCTTCTGAACTTCTTGCTTTATGCAGTCCCTGACATGGTCAGGCTGCCTATAGATCTTACTTTTGACAGGTAAACTGTCTCCAGTATCTATAGTGTGCTCACACCAAGAAGTGGTGCCTGGCACAATGGAGAAGAGTTCTGAAAATTGTCCTAGGAGATTTATGCAATTATCTTTCTGCTCAGCAGTAAGACAATCAGCCAAAACTACACCTTCCACAAGAGCATCTTGTTCTGTGGAAGAGAAGAGATCAGGTAGAGGATCACTGTCTTCTTCCTGTCCCTCATCTGTTGCCATGAGCAGGGTGAGATCAGCCCTGTCATAGTAGGGTTTCAGGCGGTTGACATGGAGCACCCTAAGGGGACTCCTGGCAGTGCCTAAGTCAACCAAGTAGGTGACTTCACCCTTCTTTTCAACAATTGTGTGTGGACCACTCCATTTATCTTGGAGTGCTCTTGGGGCCACAGGCTCCAAGACCCACACTTTCTGCCCTGGTTGGTACTGAACCAAAACAGCCTTCTGATCATGCCATTGCTTCTGGAGCTCTTGGCTGGCCTGAAGGTTTTTACTGGCCTTTTTCATGTACTCAGCCATCCTTGATCTGAGGCCAAGTACATAGTCCACAATATCCTGCTTAGGAGCTTTTAAAGGTTGTTCCCAACCCTCCTTTACAAGTGTGAGTGGACCCCTAACAGGGTGTCCAAAAAGAAGTTCAAAGGGGCTGAAGCCCACTCCTTTCTGGGGTACCTCCCTGTAGGCAAAAAGGAGGCATGGTAGAAGGATATCCCATCTCCTGCGGAGTTTTTCAGGGAGTCCCATAATCATGCCTTTGAGAGTTTTATTAAATCTCTCCACCAGTCCATTTGTTTGTGGATGATAGGGTGTTGTGAACTTGTAAGTTACACCACACTCCTTCCACATGGCCTTTAAGTATGCAGACATGAAATTGCTTCCTCTGTCTGATACTACTTCCTTTGGGAAGCCCACCCTTGAAAATATTCCCAGGAGGGCCTTTGCCACTGCAGGAGCTGTAGTGGTCCTTAAAGGAATAGCTTCAGGATATCTTGTGGCATGGTCCACTACCACCAAGATAAACCTATTGCCTGAAGCAGTAGGAGGGTCAAGGGGGCCAACTATGTCAACCCCTACCCTTTCAAAGGGAACCCCAACCACAGGCAGTGGGATAAGGGGTGCCTTTGGAGTGCCACCTGTCTTGCCACTGGCTTGACAGGTTTCACAGGACTTACAAAATTCTTTTGTGTCCTCAGACATCCTAGGCCAATGAAACAGTGGTACCAATCTGTCCCAAGTTTTCATTTGACCCAGGTGCCCAGCTAAGGGAATGTCATGTGCCAGTGTTAGGAGGAACTTTCTGTACTCCTGAGGAATCACTAATCTCCTGGCAGCTCCAGGTTTAGGATCCCTATGCTCAGTGTACAAGAGGTTGTCCTCCCAGTAAACTCTGTGTGAGTCACTGACATCCCCATTAGCCTGTTTGACAGCTTGCTGTCTGAGACCCTCTAATGTGGGACAGGTTTGCTGTGCCACACTCAGCTCCTCTCTGGCAGGCCCCCCTTCACCCAAAAGCTCAGCAGTGTCTGCTTCCAGCTCCTCTGGTGTAGGTTCTGCACAGGGAGGGAATTCTTCTTCCTCAGAAGTAGAATCCACTGTAGAGGGAGGGATAGTAGGAAGTGGTTTGCTTCTACTAGCCCTAGCTTTAGGGAGCACTTGGTCCATTGTTCCAGGATCCAAGCTTCCCTGTCCTTTTTGCTTTTTGGCCTGAGCCCTTGTCAAAGCAAAAATATGCCCTGGGATGCCCAGCATTGCTGCATGGGCCTCCAACTCCACATCTGACCAAGCTGATGTCTCCAAATCGTTCCCTAATAGACAGTCTACAGGTAAATCTGAAGCTACCACAACTTTCTTTGGACCAGATACCCCCCCCCAGTTGAGATTTACAACAGCCATGGGGTGGCTTTGTGTTATGTTGTGAGCATCGGTTACTTGGTACTGGTGTCCAAGTATGTGTTGTTCAGGGTGCACCAGTTTCTCAATCACCATTGTGACACTGGCACCTGTGTCCCTGTAGGCCTGGACCTCAACACCATTTATTAGGGTTAGTTGCTTGTACTTCTCCAAGTTATGGGGGCAAGCAACCAAAGTGGCTAAGTCAATAGCCCCTTCAGAGACTAAAGTAGCCTCTGTGGTCTCCCTAATCAGACCAACCCCAACTAAATTACCAAAAGTGAGCCCAGCTACTCCCTTGGATTGGCTATTAGTAGGTTTGCTCCCACCACTACTGCTATTAGTAGGGACACTAGGTGTAGCAGTAGGGGTTGTAGTGGTAGGAGCTGTGGTGCCTTTCTTTGGACAACTGGGATCTGTTGTCCAATGGCCTTTTATCTTACATAAATAGCACCATGGTTTCTTTTCCTTGTTCTGATTAAAGGAGGATTTTGGCCCACCACCCCCACCAGAGTGTTTTTGTGGGCCTGATGAAAACTCATTTTTAGATTTGTCCCCACCCTTGTCAGAAGACTTACCATCCTTCTTTTTGTTGCCATCTTTGTCACCCCCTGTATGAACTTTTCTGTTCACTCTTGTTCTGACCCGTTTGTCTGCCTTCTTTCCCAATTCTTGGGGAGAGGTCAGATCAGAGTCCACCAAGTACTGGTGCAACAAATCAGACACACAATTATTAAGAATATGCTCTCTCAGGATCAAGTTATACAGGCTGTCATAATCAGTAACTTTACTGCCATGTAACCACCCCTCCAAGGCCTTCACTGCCTGGTCAATGAAATCAACCCAGTCTTGTGAAGACTCCTTTTTGGTATCTCTGAACTTTATCCTGTACTGTTCAGTGGTTAAGCCATAACCATCCAGGAGTGCATTCTTAAGAACTTGGAAATTGTTAGCATCATTTTCTTTTACAGTAAGGAGCCTATCCCTACCTTTTCCAGTAAATGATAGCCATAGGATAGCAGCCCACTGCTTTTGAGGGACATCCTGTACAGCACAGGCCCTCTCAAGTGCAGCAAACCACTTGTTAATGTCATCCCCCTCCTTGTAAGGGGGAACTATCTTATGCAGATTCCTGGAATCATGCTCTTTTGCAGGATGACTATGGGGAATACTGCTGCTGCCACCATGGGTATCTAAACCCATTTTCTGTCTTTCCCTCTCTATTTCTAAAGACTGTCTATCCAAATCCAGCTGTTGCTTCTTGAGCTTCAGTCTGGTTTGCTCCACTCTCAATCTATTGAGCTCCCTTTCCAACAATCTGTCATCAGGGTGGGTGGGAGGGACATTTCTAGATACAGAGGTATGATGGGAATGAACAGAAGGAGACCTGTCCCTTACAGAGGGCACCCTAACAGCTTGGCTACCAGTATAATGTGAGAGCACATCATCAGTATGATGTGATTCAACCTCTGTACCAACTATGCTAGACTGTCTAGTAATGGGCAGGCTGAGAAGTTTCTTTCCTGAACCTTTTCCTGGGGGAGTCCCTGGATCAGATTGAGAACCATTAGCTACTTTTTCTACAGATTGGGCACTTATGGCCTTATCCTGTACTCTAAGCATATTAATTAACAGTTCTAAGGAAGGATTCTTCCCTACACTCAAACCTCTCTCTATGCAGAGACTCCTTGCTCCTTTCCAGCTAAGGTGATCATATGCAAGTTTGGACAGTTCAACTTTTTGGCCTGTGCCAGACATTTTTAGAGAGAGTTAAAGTGATAGACAAAGAGAAAAAAGTTTTCAGAACTTTTTGGAAAGACAGAAAAAAACTTTTTAAACTTTTAAGAACTTTTTGAAAGTTTAGAAGTACTTTTCAGCACTTAGAAAAGAGTGAAAAGAGGAAATGCAAAACTTTTTGGCTATGTGTATATACACTGACCTTGTTTTGTATATTTTTCTCTTATGAAAAGTACAATGACAAGAGTGGTAAGTAGTCTCAAAGCACTTATCCCACCGCTGCCACCAATGTAGGAGGCTGGACTGGCTTGTAGTGAGTACCAAGGGGTACTTGCACCTTGCACCAGGCCCAGTTATCCCTTATTAGTGTATAGGGTGTCTAGCAGCTTAGGCTGATAGATAATGGTAGCTTAGCAAAGCAGCTCAGGCTGAACTAGGAGACGTGTGAAGCTACTACAGTACCACTTAGTGTCATATGCACAATATCATAAGAAAACACAATACACAGTTATACTAAAAATAAAGGTACTTTATTTTTATGACAATATGCCAAAGTATCTTAGAGTGTACCCTCAGTGAGAGGATAGGAAATATACACAAGATATATATACACAATAGCAAAAATATGCAGTATAGTCTTAGAAAACAGTGCAAACAATGTATAGTTACAATAGGATGCAATGGGGAAACATAGGGATAGGGGCAACACAAACCATATACTCCAAAAGTGGAATGCGAACCACGAATGGACCCCAAACCTATGTGACCTTGTAGAGGGTCGCTGGGACTATTAGAAAATAGTGAGAGTTAGAAAAATAACCCTCCCCAAGACCCTGAAAAGTGAGTGCAAAGTGCACTAAAGTTTCCCTAAGGACAAAATAGTCGTGTTAGAGGGAAAATGCAAGGAAAACACAAATCAGCAATGCAACAACGATGGATTCCTGACTGAGGGTACCTGTGGAACAAGGGGACCAAGTCCAAAAGTCACAAGCAACTCGGAGATGGGCAGATGCCCAAGAAAGGCCAGCGGTTGGTGCAAAGAAGCTCTTATTAGGCTGAAGAACTGTGAATACTGCAGGAACGACAAGGGCTAGAGACTTCCCCTTTGGAGGATGGATCCCCCACGCCTTGGAGAGTCGTGCAGAAGTGTTTTCCCGCCGGATGGACGCCAACAAGCCTTGCTACACGCAAATCGTGCGTTTGGCGTTTTTGGACGCTGCTGGGGCCCAGGAGGGACCAGGAGGTCGCAAATTGGACCTGCAGAGAGAGGGGACGTCGAGCAAGACAAGGAGCCCTCACTGAAGCAGGTAGCACCCGGAGAAGTGCCAGAAACAGGCACTACGAGGATGCGTGAAACGGTGCTCGCCGAAGTTGCACAAAGGAGTCCCACGTCGCCGGAGACCAACTTAGAAAGTCGTGCAATGCAGGTTAGAGTGCCGTGGACCCAGGCTTGGCTGTGCACGAAGGATTTCCGCCGGAAGTGCACAGGGGCCGGAGAAGCTTGCAAAGTCGCGGTTCCCAGCAATGCAGCCCAGCGAGGTGAGGCAAGGACTTACCTCCACCAAACTCGGGCTGAAGAGTCACTGGACTGTGGGAGTCACTTGGACGGTGTCGCTGGATTCGAGGGACCTCGCTCGTCGTGCTGAGAGGAGACCCAAGGGACCGGAGATGCAGCTTTTTGGTGCCTGCGGTTGCAGGGGGAAGATTCCGTCGACCCACGGGAGATTTCTTCGGAGCTTCTGGTGCAGAGAGGAGGCAGACTACCCCCACAGCATGCACAAGCAGGAAAACAGTCGAGAAGGCGGCAGGATCAGCGTTACAGAGTTGCAGTAGTCGTCTTTGCTACTATGTTGCAGGTTTGCAGGCTTCCAGCGCGGTCAGCGGTCGATTCCTTATCAGAAGGTGAAGAGGGAGATGCAGAGGAACTCGGCTGAGCTCATGCATTCGTTATCTGAAGTTTCCCCAGAGACAGAGACCCTAAATAGCCAGAAAAGAGGGTTTGGCTACCTAGGAGAGAGGAAAGGCTACTAACACCTGAAGGAGCCTATCACAAGGAGTCTCTGACGTCACCTGGTGGCACTGGCCACTCAGAGCAGTCCAGTGTGCCAGCAGCACCTCTGTTTCCAAGATGGCAGAGGTCTGGAGCACACTGGAGGAGCTCTGGACACCTCCCAGGGGAGGTGCAGGTCAGGGGAGTGGTCACTCCCCTTTCCTTTGTCCAGTTTCGCGCCAGAGCAGGGGCTAAGGGGTCCCTGAACCGGTGTAGACTGGCTTATGCAGAATTGGGCACATCTGTGCCCAACAAAGCATTTCCAGAGGCTGGGGGAGGCTACTCCTCCCCTGCCTTCACACCATTTTCCAAAGGGAGAGGGTGTCACACCCTCTCTCAGAGGAAGTTCTTTGTTCTGCCATCCTGGGCCAGGCCTGGCTGGACCCCAGGAGGGCAGCTGCCTGTCTGAGGGGTTGGCAGCAGCAGCAGCTGCAGAGAAACCCCAGGAAGGGCAGTCTGGCAGTACCAGGGTCTGTGCTACAGACCACTGGGATCATGGAATTGTACCAACAATGCCAGGATGGCATAGAGGGGGCAATTCCATGATCATAGACATGTTACATGGCCATATTCGGAGTTACCATGGTGAAGCTACATATAGGTAGTGACCTATATGTAGTGCACGCGTGTAATGGTGTCCCCGCACTCACAAAGTTCAGTGAATTGGCTCTGAACAATGTGGGGGCACCTTGTCTAGTGCCAGGGTGCCCTCACACTAAGTAACTTTGCACCTAACCTTTACTAGGTAAAGGTTAGACATATAGGTGACTTATAAGTTACTTAAGTGCAGTGTAAAATGGCTGTGAAATAACGTGGACATTATTTCACTCAGGCTGCAGTGGCAGGCCTGTGTAAGAATTGTCAGAGCTCCCTATGGGTGGCAAAAGAAATGCTGCAGCCCATAGGGATCTCCTGGAACCCCAATACCCTGGGTACCTCAGTACCATATACTAGGGGATTATAAGGGTGTTCCAGTAAGCCAATGTAAATTGGTAAAAATGGTCACTAGCCTGTCAGTGACAATTTGGAAAGAAATGAGAGAGCATAACCACTGAGGTTCTGATTAGCAGAGCCTCAGTGAGACAGTTATTCACTACACAGGTAACACATTCAGGCACACTTATGAGCACTGGGGCCCTGGGTTACCATGGTCCCAGTGACACATACAACTAAAACAACATATATACAGTGAAAAATGGGGGTAACATGCCAGGTAAGATGGTACTTTCCTACAGTGACCCCCTGGTAGAGTCCTACTCAGAATCGCTGGGGAACCTTTATAGAATCGGTGGGCCACTTGGCCTTGGGCAGTGGGCGTCAGGTGCAAAGATGGGTCCAGAGGCGGTTTTGCAGTTCCTCAGGGCAGAGTTCTTTTTCTTTTAAAGTTGGTTTCTTCTTGGACAGGTCTGCTGTTCTCTGGAGATCTCAATATTTGTTGAATGCAGGCATTCCTCTCAAAGCTTTGGAGGCGGCTGGGCTGCAGGACACGTAGTGTTTTGCTGCAGGGTCATCAAGGACTGCAGACAGGCCAGTAGGGCTGGGACCGTCTGTTGGTGTCTGCAGTCTTCTCTGCTGATGACTCTGTAGTGCCTGGCTCTTCTTAGGTCATCAGCAATCTGAGTTCTAGAGTTCAGGGGTGCCAACTAAAAACTCAATTTAAGGGCGTTATAGCGAGTGCCAGGCGGTAGCCAATGGGATGACCACCTTCAGGGTGACTACGCCCTTCTTTATGACCACTTCCGCTGGGAAGTAGGCATAACCCTAACCCTAGTGGCATAATTCCTTCCCAACAAGATGGAGGAATTTAAAAAGTAGTGTCCACTTCAGCTCGTCCACCTTAGGGGTTGGAATGGCATGAAATGGGCACTCCTCTTAATTTAACGAATTTTCCCGCCTGTGCTGCCATCAGAAGTGGGGTCAGGACAGAGGGCTGGTCCTCTACACCATCTGGATACACCTGGGTCACATTATAAAGGCAGGAAGGCTTTGAAGCTCCCCGTCCTAGAATGTCCATTCTGCCTCGGAGAGAAGGTAGCACCTCTGCACAGTGCAGGCTTTTATCTCTGGGCCTCGAGAGCACTGGCTCTCACCGTGGGGGTCCAGAAACGTCTCTGTGGATGTCAAGACCAGTCAGTCAACACACTAGTAGCTGGTAGGTTTTCAGGGGGCACCTCTAAGGTGCCCTTGGTATGCATTTCTTAAGGAATCCGTTAATGGAATCAGTGAGGGTTTATTATTCTCAGATGTTTGATACGAAACATCCCAGGGTTCTGAGAAGCCATCATGTAGCTGAGGAACCCGTAGTGACCAGTGACCAGCACATGCATTTAAAATGGCTTCACTGTGCACTTGCTATGTGTAGGAAAAAGGCTCCCTGTTGCAGATACCCCCCACTTTTTGCTTGGTGTTGATGCTGACTTGACTGAGAAGTGTGCTGAGAGCCTGCTAACCAGGCCCCAGCACCAGTGTTCGTTCACCAAAAATGTACCATTGTTTCCACAATTGGCACACCCCTGGCACACATATAAGTCCCTTATAAAAGGTACTAGTGACACCAAGGGCCCTGTGACCAGGGAAGGTCTCTAAGGACTGCAGCATGTGTTGTGCCACCCTAAGGGACCCCTCACCTAACACATGCACACTGCTATGGGAGATTGTGTGTGTTGGTGGGGCGAAAAAGGCAAAGTCGACATGGCATCCCCCTCAGTGTACCATGCCCACAAAACACTGCCTGTGGCATAGGTAAGTTACCCCTCTAGCAGGCCTTACAGCCCTAAGGCAGGGTGCACTATACCACAGGTGAGGGCATAGCTGCATGAGTACTATGCCCTTACAGTGTCTAAGTCTAAGTCTTAGACATTGTAAGTGCAGTGTGGCCATATTAAGTATATGGTCTGGGAGTTTGTCAAAAACAAACTCAACAGTTCCACAATGGCTACCTTGACTACTGGGAAGTTTGATATCAAACTTCTCAGAATAATAAACCCACACTGATGCCAGTGCTGGATTTAATAAAAAATGCACACAGAGGGCATCTTAGAGATGCCCCCTGTATTGTACTCCAATCCTTCAGTGCAGGACTGACTGGTCTGTGCCAGCCTGCCACTGAGACGAGTTTCTGACCCCCTGGGGTGAGAGCCTGTTGGAAAGTGGGTTACTGGCAGTGGTAACTATGAACCTACCACTGGCACTAAGGCCACTAACCAAATACAGGTTCAGTACAGGTCCCAGTAAATTAGCCCCTTGCAGGTACAGAGGGTCCAAAACACAAATCCAAGGGTCAGGAATCTCCTAGATGGTCCTTGGAAAGGTGGACCACAATTCCCGCAATGCACCTGGCCAAATCCTTAAAAGTCCACTGGATGCACTCCAGGCTGGGGATGATGCAGGTAAAGCTCTGTTAACCTGTAGCTGCAGGGAGTCCACTCCTGAATCCTTCTTGAAGCAAGGCACTGTCCCCAGGGCTGTAGTACCAGATTGTGCAGCAGGCGCAGTTCACTGCAGGCCAAGGGTGCAGATCCAGATTCCAGCAGGTCAGTCTTTCTTGCTCTTGTAGTTTCAGGCAGCAGATCTGAGAGGCTATGCACCTCTCACATATTTATTCCCAACTCCTGGGCAGCAGGAAGGGGGGCGCCCAACCAATAGAATGCAGCCTGACGCCCAGATGCATGACCACTTCCTACAAAGTGTGGCATATTCCTGCCCCAGAAAGCACAATTTTTCCAAAATCCATGATGTCTGAAACTAAGAGCTGACTAAACCATCCTCCAGTGTGGCTCATTTCCATAGCTCTCCTCCTTCTAACATCTGCAAATTCCTTCCTTAAGCCTAGTATCTGACTGAGGGGTCCAGAAGGTGGGGGTTAGGTGATCTGGCATTCTCTCCTGTCTTGCTCTCCTTTGAGTTTGTATGTTTTATTATCCCTCCCCCTGCTAATGCATTCCTGTGTAGCCCCTGAGCTGCCCTTCACCAGATATGCTCTCCCCTGGACAGCCACTTAGCACTTAATCAAGCAGCTCTGCTAATCCTGTTAGCACTGACCAATCAGAAGGGACAGTCGGAAGGCTGGATTTTGGCTTACAGAAAGAAAAGCCTTATAACTTATTTTCTGTACAGGTTGTGACAAATTCACCAATGTCCAATTGCTGGATTTATCAAAACAAATCCTTTAAGTCCTTGAACTACTTTTCTGCGCTTTTCCTTACTATTTTTACAATGAAAATACCATATAGCAATGATAGCTTATGAAGGCAAGTATCTATAGTGGGGGGAAATGAAATGGTCAGTTTTCCCTTACCTGGGTTTATAAAACTTCTTTTATAAGACCCCTGCTTATGGTTACATGACCCCCGCCCCTGGGATACCTAGGGGAGATCCTGGAGGTACCTAATATGTGAAAATAAGGTAGATCATCACATTTAAAGTGCCCAAAGCACCAAAGTCGAATTGGGACACCATTTCCATATAAATGCAGTCTGCAGAGTCAGGCTGCATTTTAAAATTACAGAAAACCTTCAGCAGTGCCCACATGCAAGTGCAGAAATTCTGCTGGGCCTCTAATCTCCATGCCCTATTATATAGGGGCTTATAGGCAGATTGTACACCCTTGCCCATTATATACTAGGGACTTACAGGGTCTGTCAGGACAAACAAAAGGGTACACTAATACCTAGTGTACTCTACTACAAGTGTGTGTTTTAACATAGCACTGGCCTGGGTCTGGCTAACAGAGTCCAGGGCACAGTCAGAGTCAGTTATCATCAGCACCAGTCAGCAACAAAAAAAATGGGGATGAACAGGGCAATAAGATGACTTTGCAACAGAGCCTTTGTGCTCTCTAGGGCCAGTAACAAAGCCTGCACTGGGTGGAGGTGCTTCACACCTCCCCCTGCTGGAACTGTAACACCTAGCTGTGAGCCTCAAAGGCTCAGGCTTTGTGTTACAATGCCCCAGGGCACTCCAGCTAGTGGAGATGCCCACCCCCTGGACACAGCCCCCACTTTTGGCGGCAAGTCCAGAGGAGATAATGAGAAAAACAAGGAGGAGTCACCTACCAGTCAGGACAGCCCCTAAGGTGCCCTGAGCTGAGGTGACCCCTGCCTTTAGAAATTCTCCATCTTGAGATTGGAGGATTCCCCCAATAGGAATAGGGATGTGCCCACCCTCCCTTCAGGGAGGAGGCACAAAGAGGGAGTAGCCACCCTCCAGGACAGTAGCCATGGGCTACTGCCCCCCAGACCTAAACACACCCCAAAATTCAGTATTTAGGGGCAACCCTTAACCCAGGAAACAAGATTCCTGCAACCTGAAGAAAGAAGAAGGACTGCTGACCTGAATGTCCCGCAGAGACGACGGAGACGACAACTGACTTGGCCCCAGCCGTACCGGCCTGTTTCCAGACTCAAAGAACCTGCACAGTGACACATCTGACAGGGACCAGTGACCTGAGGACTCAGAGGACTGACCTGAACCTAAAGGACCAAGAAACTCCTGAGAACAGCGGCACTGTTCAGAAACTGCAACAACTTTGCAGAAGCAACTTTTAAAGAACTCTCTCTTCCCGACGGAAGCGTGAGACTTCACACACTGCACCAGAAGCTCCTGGCTCGAGTTCAGAAGAACCAACACCACAGAGAGGACTCCCAGGCGACTCCAACAACGTGGACACCCTGAGTCGACCTCCCTGCACCCCCACAGCGACACCTGCAGCGAGAATCCAGAGGCTCCCCCTGACAGCGACTGCCTGGTAACAAAGGAACCCGACGCCTGGACCAAGCACTGCACCCGCAGCCCCCAGGACCGAGAGGAACCACTTACCAGTGCAGGAGTGACCAGCAGACGGCCCTCATCCTAGCCCAGTCGGTGGCTGGCCTGAGAAGCCCCCCTGTGCTCTGCTTGCATCGCCTAAGTGACCCCCGGGTCCCTCCATTGCTTTCAATAGCAAACCCGATGCCTACTTTGCCTACTGCACCTGGCTGCCCCTGTCAGCTGAGGGTGTGTTTTTTGTGGGCTTGTCCCCACCCCCCCCCCCCCCCCCCCCCCTGTGCTCTACAAAAAAACCCTGGTCTGCTACCCGAGGATGCACGTACTTACCTGTAATCAGACTAGGACCGGAGCACCCCTATTTTCCGTAGGCGTATATGTGTTTTGGGCCTTCCTTTGGCCTCTGCACCTGACCGGCCCTGTGTTGCTGGTGTGGTGGCTTTGGGGTTGCCTTGATCCCCCAACGGTGGGCTGCCTATGCCCAGGAGACTAACTGTGTAAGTGCTTTACTTACCTGAGAAACTTAACCAAACTTACCTCCCTCAGGAACTGTTGATTTTTGCACTGTGTCCACTTTTAAAATAGCTTATTGCCATTTTAACCTAAATTGTGTGTACTACTGTTTTAAATCAAAGTTCTATACTTAACTGTGTGAAGTAAATTGCATTTTATGTTCTTACCTCAAATCTTGAATCTTGTGGTTCTAAAATAAATTAAGAAAATATATTTTTCAATATAAAAACTGTTGGCCTGGAGTTAAGTCTTTGAGTGTGTGTTGCTAATTTATTGCCTGTGTGTGTACAACAAATGCTTAACACTACCTTCTGATAAGCCTTTTGCTCGACCACACTACAGAGCATTAGTATTATCTAATTTTGCCACTATCAACCTTAAGGGAAACCCTTGGATGCTGTGCACACTATCTCTCACTTTGAGATAGTATATAGAGAGCCTACTTCCTACACTATGTCTCAGAATCAAGAGAGGCGTAGCAGGGGCATATCTGCTCATTCATATATGCCCTCACATGTAATATAATGCACCCTGTCTTAGGGCAGTAAGGCATGCCTGGCATTGCAGTATGTGAACACTGCATGCCTTTTGGGCTGTCACACCCATACTTTATTGGACGCGGTCGTAGCAGTGCTACCACAGATCCCAGAGGAGGCCCGGGCCATTATCTTGCAGGCTTTTATTGATGGGAGAGGCGCAGCCAAGTTCACAATCTGTTGTGGGTTGGATACAATTGAATCTCTGGGCAGATTGGTTGCTTCGATGGTGGCCCTAAGGTGCCACGCCTGGTTACGGATATCTGGCTTTCCAGGCGATGGTCAATCTACTCTGATGGTCATGCCCTTTGATGGCACCCGTCTCTTCAGGGACAAAGCAGGCTTGGCGCTCAAGCCCTTTAAGGAGTCCCAGGCTATGGCCTGGTCCCTTAGCCTTTCTGCTGCCATTTGCCCCCTCAGTCTGCTTTTTGCCCCTTTTGTCTCTATGGAAAGGGAGCCCAACCACGTCCGTTCTCCGCCAGCTGCTGTGAATGCTGCTCAGCCTCTGCGTGGCCAGGGATGTGGGATACAGCCTCTGCGTGGATCAGGGAGCCAGCGGTCTAGCCAGTCCACCTCCCACCCTCAGCTGCAGCCTCCAAACCTTCCTAGTCTGGCGTATTTGCACCAAGGACCAGTTGGCAGCAGGATTCGCCATCGCCTACCCCGCTGGAACACCATCATGTCAGACAGGTGGGCATTTAAAAAAAGGGGCTACTCCCTCCCCTTCGAGACTACCACTCCTGCCATGCCACCATCCTACGACCAGATGATGGAGGATCACCTGGCAATTCTCCACAAGGAGTTTACGGCTCTCTTGCCCAAGGGAGCCATAGAGAGGGGCCTTGTGCCAGAAGTAGGTTGTAGTTGTTATTCCTGCTACTTTCTGCTGCCCAAAAAGGAGAAAGGCCTCCGCCCTATCCCCGACCTCCGGTCCCTCAATCTCTTCCTCTGAAAGGAGAAATTCAGACTGCTCACTCCGGCTCAGGTCCTATCTGCCTTGGACCCAAAGAGACTCGATGGTAGCTTTGGACTTGCAGGATACTTATTTCCTTATTCCCTTCTTGCCTGCCCACAGATGATACTTGTGGTTCATGGTATGTCACAAGCATTTTCAATTCACTGTGCCCCCTTTGGCCTTACCAGCGCCCCTGGGGTGTTCCCCAACGTTATGGTCACAGCTCATCTGTGCAGGTTAGGGGTTTGTTTTCTCCTACCTTGACGACTGGCTGTCCACACTACGGCGGACCTCCTGCATTCGCTGGGGTTCACTATAAACATACAGACGTCACACTTGACTCCCTCTCAGACACTACCTTTCATCTGCGCTCTTCTGGACCCAGTGCAGTTTCAGGCCTATCCTTCCGAGCCACGAGTCCAGGATATTCAGGATACAGATGTTTCAGCTTCTATCCTGGATATCAGTAAGAATGACTCTGAAGCTGCTGGGCCTATTGGCCTCCTGCATCCTGCTGATGACACGTCAGATGGCTTTTGCAGGCTCTGCAGGGAACCTGAAGTTTAAGTGGACGCAGCATCAGGGGAATCTATCTCTGACATGGTCCAGATCTCGGAGGGGACTGCGCAAGATTTGCAGTGGTGGCTTTTTTACCCTGACTGGGTCTGAGGCATATCCTTCTCCCTTTCCCAACCCGATGCGACTGTAGTGACAGATGTGTCACTCCTGGCATAGGGTGGCCATATGGGAGAGGCATAGATTAGAGGAGTCTGGTCTCTGGTGGAATCCAAGCTCCATATCAACCTTTTGAATCTCAGAGCAATCATACTAGCATTGAAAGCATTCTTTCACTTTCTCAAAGGGAAAGTGATGCAGGTGTTCACAGACACCACCACCCCATGTGGTACTGCAACAAACAGGGTGGGTGGGATCATGGACCCTTTGTCAGGAGGTTCTTTGTCCTTTGGACATGCCTGGAACACCAGGGCATATACCTGGTGTTCTAACATCTGGCGGGCTCTCTCAACATCAGAGTGGACAAACTCAGCCTTCAATGCATAGTCGATCATGAATGGTGTCTCCGTCTGGAGGTGGCGCAAGGTCTCTTTCAGCAGGGTGGAGAACCTTGGTTAAAGCTGTCCGCCTCCAGGTGTTTTGTGCTGTAGAGTTTCTCAGGCAGCAGTCGCTTGGCAACGCTTTTTGTCTTGACTGGAACTCAGGCCTCCTTTCCGCCTTTTCCGCTGCCAATACAACTTCTGCCCAGAGTGCTGAAGAAGATCAAGAACAAGCGGGACAAAGTCATTCTTGTGGCTCCAGACTGGGCACAAAAAGTATGGAATCCAGGGCTCTTAAACATGGCCATCAATCCTCCAATCAGACTGCCCCTTTGGGGGGGGATCTTCTGTTGCAGCAGCCGAGTACGGTTCTCCACCCGAATCTGTCCAGTCTCTACCTTCCTGCATGGAGATTGAGCAGCGGCAGTTGACAGCTTTTGACCTTCTGCTCGAAGTCTGTAATGTTATCTTGGCAGCCAGATGTCCCTTCACCAAAATGGTATACCCCTGTCACTGGAACAAATTTGTGGCATTGTGTACCAACAGGTCTGTTGATACCCTCTCCACCCCTCTCTCTGAGGTTCTTTTGTTTGTTCTTTCTTTGGCCCAGCAAGGTTCTGCTCTGGGCACACTAAAGGATTATTTGTCTGCCATCTTGGCTTTTATCCAATTGCCTGACCAACCCTCCTGTTTAAATCTCCCGTTGTTGGACAATTTCTTAATGGCCTTACTCACCTCTTCCCCCTTCCCTGTTCATAATGCCCCAATGGGATTTGAACTTAGTTCCTACCTATCTAATGTGCGCTCCCTTTGAGCTGCTTCACAATTGCCTACTTACTTTGAAAATAGTCTTCCTCATAGCTATCACTTCTTCCCGCAGAGTGAGTGAGCTGCAGGCTCTTTCTTTAAAGCCACCTTTCATCTCCATCCACCTTGACAAGGCGATGTTTCGTATTAGGACTTCTTTTCTGCCTAAAGTTGTCATGTAGTCCAATAAATAACCTTGCCTACTTTTTCCATGCCTCCACATTCTTCTAAAGAAGATGAGACACTCCACCTCTGGACCCAAAAAGAGCGTTGGCTTTCTATCTTGATCGTACAAAAGAGTTCCTGCTGGACGATCAAGTCTTTGTGAGATACGTGGGTGTGTAGAAAGATCGGGCAGTGCAGAAGGGAACCATGTCTTTGCAATAAAATGTGCTACACACTGGCTAAAAAGCAACCCCCAGAGGGCTTGCACGTTGATCCTACCATCGCAACAGATGCAACCACTGCATTAGCACGCAGAGTTCTAGTCCTGGACATCTGGCAAGCAGCAACGTGGGCATCCTTGCACACATTTACTAAACACTACTGCCTGGACAGTCAGGTCCGAAGGGACAGGTACTTTGCCCGTTCAGTTCTGCAGGACTTCCTAGTATAATCTTGGTTCGCAGACCTGCTCCGGGGGTAGTATTGCTTGGGTATCTCTTCTAAGGTAAGAATCTGCAACTAGAAGTTTTTATCAGATGAACAAGTTACTTACATTCGGCAACAAATTATCTGGTAGAGACATATTCTAGTTGCAGATTCCTTACTGACCCAGATATCCTCTCCGCTCTGTGAAATGATTTCTAAGGACAGGCACTTCCCCTTCAGGGCCCTAGTTCTGGCACACCAGAGTCAGTGTTCTTCATGGCTCTGCGCTTCTGGTATGGAAAGTTGTCTAAAGGAACTAGCGTCAGTGCGCTGGAGTGGTGCCTATATACGACCCGCGACTTCCTATCCGGTGACTATGACTCCAATGACAGATGTGGAGCCGACCAACGCCACCTAATGGTGCATAAGGGTACTGCTCGAAGAAAGATCTCCAGATACAGACTGACACCTGGGGGAAATTGTAAGGTAAGGAATCTGCAATTAGAATTTGTCTCTAACAGATAATTTGTTACCAAAGGTAAGTCATTTGTTTTTTTGGGATAGTCATGTTTTTTTACCCCTGTAAACCAATAAGGGTTGCTCTGAACTATCTGCATAGTGCCCCCTACATTGGGTCACTGCATAGATAGCCAGCTTCCTACATTGGTGGAAGCATTGGGATAGAGGGCTTAGCATTTGAAGAACCTCACAATTAATTTAAGAACCAAAAATATTTTTCCAATCTTTTTGGCCTTTTCTGAATTTCTAATATGACCTATAAGGCCCTGTGTTAAGTGGACAGTGATTAGGAAAGCGAGGGTACACCCACTCCTAGACAGGGTAGGTGATGAGGTACCCTCTAACCTGTACCCTAAGACTGCTCAGAATGCCTCCCTCAACTGAGTTGAAGGCAAGTACCTCCAGACACAGAGAAGAGTTAGATGGTGAGGTGGTTATCCTCAAAAGACTAGCCAGGAAGGAAGCCCTTGATGCCAAGATCTTGGCAATAGAGATAGAAAGGGCTGAGATGGGGTTAGCACCCCTGAGTTGTGGCAGCAAAATAACTAGAGAGAGAGACAGGAAACTTTTGATCCTAAAATTCCTAAAGAGATTGTCCCCAAATGTGAAAAAGGAAATTATAATACCAAGTGGTTTTCAGCCTTTGAGAGGACTTGTAAAATGATCAGGATTCCTTAAAGGCACTGGGGTTCTCTACTTTGGGAGTGCTTCTCAGGAAAGTGCAGGGATAGGCTCCTGACAATGAGTGAGGAAGAAACTGAGTCCTATTACCTCATGAAGGATACCCAGATTGAAGGTTTTGGGCTCACAGCTGAGAAGTACAGGATTAAGTTCAAGGGGACTCACAAAAACCAGTAGGCTTTTTAGTTAAAACACTAGGAGGCTGGTTGAAGGGAAGTAAGGTGCATGATTATGAAGAGCTCTACAATTTGATAATGAAGGAGCATCTGTTGAGTAACTGTACCTCAGAAAAACTACACCAGTACCTAGTGGACTTAGGGCTGCTTTCTCCCCAAGAGCTGGGGAAGAAGGCAGATCACTGGGTCACGACAAGGGTGTCCAGAACAACCCATGGTCGGGGTGACTAGAAAGAAGGGGTTATTAACCCCTCCCCCCCCAGGGTAAAGACAGTGGGCACAAAGGGTCCCCAAAAATCAGCTCAGGAGGATGGGCCTGTGAATCTTTACATTCAAAAGGTGGGTACCAGGGTAAGAACTAGGATCCCAAAAAGGCTTGGTGTTTCCACAATAAGGCCAATGAACACCAAACTGGGGACTCCTCTTGTCCCAAAAATGCCCCTTCTAGTGTACCCTCTGCTACTGCTGGGGTGGTGAGTCTCCAGATGGGACCCTTAGTGGACTCTGACAGGGTCAGGGAAACCACAGAAGCAACCTCAGTCTCAGCCGGTGGGGTGGATATAGCTACCCTAGCTGTCTGGCCCAGTAACCTGGAGAAGTACAAACAAAGGCCAGACATCAATAGGTTTAAGGTTGAAGCAATGAGGGATACCGGTGCAAGTGTCACTATGATGACTGCAAAAATGGTATCCCCAGACCATTACACAGCTGGACAAACTTATCCAGTTATCATTGCTGACAACATTGTCAAAGTCCATCCCACGGCTATGGTGACCATGGAGTGGGTTTACTGGCCAGAAGAAGGTGGAGGTTTCTGTTGTTTGTTGGGGAACGATCTGGAGACCTCATCATGGGCTGAGGTAGGAACCCATGCAGCCATGCTGGGAATACCTGAGTGGATGTGTGTAAAAACCAGAGCACAGAGCATAGTCCAGGCGGAAAGAGAGGTGTCTGAGCCTGGAATAATGGTCCGACCCTCCAGAAAGGCAAAAAGTCTGGGATACCAACTTCAGAGGAGACACAAGTTCAGGTCCCCTCGCCTCAGGGAGAAGACCTACCAGCCCTTGAGGGAAATGAGCCCCAGGAACTTGGGCCTTATACAGCAGAGGTCCTAGGCCCGGGGGGACCTTCTAGGGAGGAACTTTGCCAGGAACAGGCAACCTGTCCCACTCTTGAAAACTGGAGACAGTGAGCTGCTGACCAGGAAAAGGGAGATGTCAGTGGCTTCTACATGACCTATTGGGAGGATGGGCTCATTTACACTGAGGCCAGAGACCCCAAACCTGGTGCCATTAGGACAATGATAGTGCCTCAACAGTACAGGGGGCTCTTACTAACCTTGGACCACAACATCCCCTTAGCTGAGCAGTTTGGGAAGGCCAAAACTTGAAGTAGGATGGTGAACCACTTCTACTGGCCAGGCATGTCCCAGAAAGCAAAGGAGTTTTGCAAATCCTGTATCACCTGTCAGGCCAGTGGCAAGACAGGTAGCAAATCAGAGGTCCCCTTAATTCTACTACCAGTGGTTGGTATCCCCCTGGAACCTCCAACAGCATCAGGAAACAGATTTATAGTGGTGGCAGTAGATCATGGCACCAGGTACCCTGAGACAATTCCTCTTAGCACTGCCACTGCCCCTGCAGTTGCCAGAGCCCTCATCAGTATCTTTACTAGGGCGGGCTTTCCTAAGGAGATGGTTTCAGGCAGAGTTACAAACTACATGTCTGCTTACCTTACAGCAATGTGGAAGGAATGAGGTGTGACCTATAAGTTCACCATCCCATATTATCCCTAAACAAATGGTCTAGTTGAAAGATTCAACAAAACCATGGAGGGAATGATCACGGGGCTCCATGACAAACGCAGAAGGGGATAGGATGTCTTCTTACCATGTCAGCTTTTTGCCTACAGGGAGGTGCCTCAAAAGGGAGTGGGATTTAGTCCTTTTGAACTTTTGTTTGGCCACCCTGTTAGCAGACCACTAATTCTAGTGAGGGAGGGCTGAGAGAGACCTCTCAAAGAACCCAAACTAGACATAGGGGATTATATGCTTGGCCTACATTCCAGAATCGCTGAGTACATGGGAAAAGCCAACAAAAACCTTGAGGAAAGCCAAGAGCTCCAGAAGCAATGGTGTGACCATAAGACTGCCCTGGTGGAGTACCAACCAGAGCAGAAGGTATGGGTGCTGGAGCCGGTGGCTCCTAGGGCCCTCCAAGTCGAGAGGGCCCTACCCTATCCTTGAGAAGAAAGGGGAGGTCACCTACTTGGTGAACCTTGGCACTCCTAGGGGCTCCCACTGGGTTATCTATGGGAATCGCTTTAGACCCTACTATGACAGGGCTGATGTGACCCTGCTGATGATCACTGATGAGGGCCAGGAAGAAGAGAGTGAACCTATCCCTGACCACCTCTCTCACAATGCTGCAGATGGGTCACTTGAAGGAGTAGTCTTGTCAGACACCCTCACTGCCCAACAGCAAGCTGACTGCAGGGAAGTACTCAGACATTAAGTATGCTGGGCTCTTTTCTTTGAACCCTGGACAGACTACCTGATGTACCTATTATGTGGAAACTGGGGACAGCCTGTCAAAAGCAAAATGTACAGACAGTCTGACCAAGTCAAAGACAGCATCAGAGCTGAAGTAAGCAAGATGCTGTTCCTTGGGGTAATTGAGCCCTCTGACAGCCCCAGGGCTTGCCCAGTGGTCTTAGTCCCCAAACCGCATTCCAAGGGAGATAAGCCAGAGCTGTGGTTTTGCTTGGACTACAGGGTTCTCAATGCTGTCACCAAGACAGATGCTCACCTCATTCCAAGAGCTAATGAACTGATTGACAGGCTGGGTGGTGTCTTAGTACCATGGATTTACAAACTCAGATTTTCACAGATTGGGCTCACCCCAGGACATAAAGAGAAAACTGCATTTTCAATCCCAGATAGGCACTACCAATTCACGGTTACGCCCTTTGGGTTCAAGAATTCCCCTGCCACCTTTCAGAAGCTGGTGAACAAAGTCCTAGCTGGGTTAGAGTCTTTTCGGCCAGCATATTTAGATGATATTGTTGTCTATAGCTCAACTTGGCAGGATCACCTAATCCACATTATGAAGGTCCTTGAGGCTCTGCAGAAGGCAGGTCTCACTTTCAAGGCAAGCAAATGCCAGATAGGGCAGGGCAAAGTTCTATACTTGGGCCACCTGGTAGGTGGGGGGCCAAATGCAACCCTTACAACCCAAGATCCAGACAGTTCTGGCCTGGAAGGCTCCAACAACCCAGATCCAGGTCAGGGTAATCCTTGGCTTGAGTGGGTAATACAGGAGGTTTTTGAAGGGGTATGGCCCTATTGTGGCACCCTTCACACAATTCACCTGTAAAAAACAGCCAAAGAAGGTTAACTGGACAGCTAGTTGCCAAAAGCCTTCTGACACCCTGAAGGAGGCTTTTTGTTCAGCACCCATTTTAAATCCTCCAGATTACACCAAACATAGTGTGCAGACAGATGCCTCTGAACCTGGGATAGGAGCGGTCCTATCCCAGACCAATGATGATGGCCAAGACCAACCTGTTGCTTTCATTAGCAGGAGGTTACTACCCAGAGAGCAGCATTGGAGTGCCATTGAGAGGGAAGCCTTTGCTGTGGTCTGGTCCATGAAGAAGCTGAGGCCATACCTGTTTGATTCTCTCTTCATTGTTCAGACTGACCACAGGCCTCTCAGATGGCTGATGCAAATGAAAGGGGAAAATCCTAAGTTGTTGAGGTGGTCCATCTCCCTACAGGGTATGGACTTTTCAAGTAGAACACCGGCCAGGGAGTTACCAAGCCAATGCAGATGGCCTTTCCCTGTTGCCCTACTTAGACAATGAAGACTCCCTTGGGAAAGGTTAGTGTCATTCCTTGGCGTTGTGGGGGGGGGGGAGGTTGTGTAGGAAAGTGCCCGTTATGACATGGTCACCCCCCACTTTTTGCCAATTGTACTGAGGTTTTTCAGCTGAGGTGCACTGGGTTCCTGCTGAACATTCCCTCAGTGCCAGTGATCTTTTCCAAAAAAACAGGTAGCATGGCGTGCAATTGGCACACTCCTCCACCTGTTTAAGTCCCTAGTAAGTGGTACCCCTGGTACCTAGGGTCTGGGTAGAGGAAAGGGTCCCTAAGAGCTACATCACAGATTATGCCACCCTCAGGGGCCCCGCACGTCCCCCTTAAAAACCCAGCACCCCCCCTTAAAAAATGAGGAGCATACATTTGCCACAGATTGTGCCACCCTCAGGGACCCCCTGCCCCCCCTTAAAAAAATGAGAAGCACACATTTGCCAATGTAGTCTGCGTGCCCTGGTGCAAGCCAGAAGAAGACACAATATGGCACACCCTTGGTGTGCCATGCTCCCATCACTGTAGCTAACTATTTGTAAGTCACCCCTAAGGCAGGCCTAAGAGCCCTAAAGCAGGGTGCAGTACACTTACTGCGTGGCCATATCTGCACAATTGGATATGGCCCTTTGATGCTCAGCCCCATTGCTGAGTATTGCAAGTGAACCAGGAGGCCATTTTTAAGGTATGTGCTGGACCCTCATTAACATGAGTGACCCAGTCACATAATGGCTTCACTGAACCCCATGGTGTTTTCATATCAAACACCTCATCCTGATAAATCCGAGTAATGCAAGCCTCGTATTTATTCGGACATGCACCCAGTGGGCACTTCAGAGGTGCCCCCTGAATCCCACTAGTCTCTTGGTGTGCTGACTGACTAGTTTAGTCCAGTCTGCCACCAGTAGACATGTTTCTGACCCTCTGGAAGTGGGAGCCCGCACTCTGAGGTCAGAAACAATCCTGCTCCAGAGAGGGGTGTTACCACCCACTCCAGCAGGATGGCTAGCAGATCTGCATACCAAGGCCGGGGTCTTCAAAGACCCTGCTGCCTTTGGTATGCACACCCCGCTGCTTCCCTAGTCCTGGGTGTAGCCACACCCTGCCCTGAGGCCTATTTGGCAACTGGACAAGTGGTAAAATTAGCTAGTCAGTAGGCATGTACCACCCCTGGGCTAACCACACCCCTAGGGTGACGTGGGCACTCTAAGAAGGGTTATGCCATCTTGGTATTGGTCAGAACTAGGCCTTTGAGGATAGAGATATTTCTACTCCTCACAGGAAGTGGTCATAACAGGTTGTAGGCACCCCCAAGGGTAAGTAGCCCATTGGCTATTGTAGGAAAGTGCCACTGTTGGCATGGTTACCCCCTAGTTTTTGCCTAGTGTTGATTTCCATCTCTGATTGAAAGTCTGCTGGGACCCTGCTAATCAGTCCCCAGCACCAGTGTTCTTTCCCTAAAACTGCACCTTTGCTTCCACATTTGGCACAGCCCTGGCACACAGTTAAGTCCTTTGTAAAGGGTACCCATAGTACCAAGGGCCCGGTGGCCAGGGAAGGTTTCTAAGGGCTGCAGCATATATTATGCCACCCTAGGGGACCCCTCACTCAGCACATGCACACTGCCTTGCAGCTTGTGTGTGCAGGTAGGAGAAAAAGGAAAGTCAACATGGCAACCCTCTCAGGGTGCCATGGTCACAAACCACTGCCTGTGGCATAGGTAAGTCACCCCTCTAGCAGGCCTTATAGCCCTAAGGCAGGGTGCACTATCAATCAATCTGGAATTTGTAAAGTGCACTATTCACCCGTGAGGGTCTCAAGGCGCTGAGAAGGGAGGGGAGAGAGAGGTGCTGCTACTACTCGAACAGCCAGGTGATGGCATAGCTGCTTGAGAAATATGCCCCTACAGTGTCTAGGTCCACTCTTAGACATTGTAAGTGCAGTGTAGCCATATTGAGTATATGGTTTGGGAGTTTCTCGTTGCGATCTCCACAGCACCATAATGGCTTCACTGAAAACTGGAAAGTTTGGTATCAAACTTCTCAGCACAATAAACCCACACTGATGCCAGTGTGAGATTTATTGAAAATGCAAACAGAGGGCATCTCTGTATGTTAGCCCAACTGCTAGTGTTGGACTGACTGGTCAGTGCCAGCCTGCCACTTTCAGACTAGTTTGTGACCACATGGGGTGAGTGTCTTTGTGCACTCTGTGGTCAGAAACAAAGCCTGTCGTGGGTGGAAGTGCTTCACACCTCCCCCTGCCCGTCCCTCGGACAAGGACCCACTTTTGACGGCAAGTCCAGCGGGAAAATTAGGGAAAACAGGGAGGAGTGACCACCCCAGCCAGTACCACCCCTAAGGTGTCCAGTGCTGAAGTGACCCCCTCCCTGCAGCATCCTCCATCTTGGTTTGGAGGACAGGGACCAATAAGGATAGGTATGTGCTTCCCTCCCCAAAGGGAAGTGGGCACAAGGAGGGTGTAGCCACCCTCAGGGACAGTACCCATTGGCTACTGCCCTCTGATCCCTAACACGCCCCTAAATCTAGGTTTAAAGGGCCTCCCTGAACCCAGCTCACCAGTTTCCTGGTGACCTACAAGAAGAAGAAGGACTGCTAAGCTGAAAACCCCAGCAGAGAAGAAGGGAGAAAACAACTGCTTTGGCCTCAGCCCTACAGGCCTGTCTCCTGCTTCAGAGAACCTGCTAAAAGACCAGCGACGCGTCCAGCTGGCCCAGAGACCTCGGCCAACTCCAGAGGACTGCCCTGCACCCAAAAGGACCAAGAACTCCTGAGGATGGCGGCTCTGTCTAAAAGAAACCTACAGCTAAGGACTCCCACCTCACTCCAGATGCGTGAGTCCTGACCCCTGTGCACCCGACATCCACAGCCCGTGTCCAGGTGGTCCACCCAGCAAGCAAAGGTCCGCAGGTAATTGGGAGCAAGACCCCACCCTGGGTTGACCCCTCCCAACCTCCAGAACAACGCATGCAGAGGGAATCCAGAGGACCCCTCTGACTGCGAGCTCCGGACGAAGATAAACTCCGATGCCAAAAGTACACACTGCACCCACAGCCCCCAGGCCTTGGAGAACCTGACACCCGGTGCAGCATCGACCAGCAGGCGGCCCTCTTCTCTGTCCAGCTGGTGGTTTGCCGAGAAGCCCCCCTTGACCTCGTCTGCAGCCTCAGAGTGACCCCAGGGTCCCCTCAAAGAGTTGCATTGAAAACCCGACGCCCTGTTTGCACCCTACACCCGGCCACCCTACTGCCGATAACGGTGCATGTTTGGTGCCTACTTGGGGCCCCTCCAGTGCTCTCTTGAACCCCACTGGTCTGCTCTCCGAGTTGCCAGTACTCACCTGCTGGCTGACCGGATTCCGAGTACCCCCCCTGTCTCCATAGGAGCCCACGTTAATTTGGTTCCTATTTGACCTCTGCACCCGACCAGCTCTGTCTTGCTGGTGGGGGGTGTTTGGGGTTAACTTGAACCTACAACGACGGACTACCTAAAACCCAGAGATACGAACTGTAGGTTGAATACTTACCTGTAAAACTGTACTATCTTTTCATCCCCCAGGAACTGTTAAAAATTGCACTGTGTCCTCTTTTAAAATAGCTTTTTGCCATTTTACAGAAAACTTTATACATTCAAAGTCCTGATTACATCTATGCAAAGTACCTTTCATTTTATGTACGTATCTGCAAACCGAATCTTGTGGTTCTAGAAATAAATTAACAAAACATATTTTTCTATATAAAATCATATTGGTCTGGAGTTAAGTCATTGAGTGTGTGTTTCTTCTACTGCTTGTGTGTTTACAACAAATGCTTAACACTACCCTCTGATAAGCCTAACTGCTCAACCACACTACCGCAAGTAGAGCATTAGTATTATCTATCTTTGCCTCTTTCAAGACTCTGGGGAACCCCTGGACTCTGTGCACACTATATCTCATTTTGATATACTACCCTACACTCACCCAAAACGCCTCTAAATTCAGTATTTAAGTGCCCCCCTGACACCAGAAGCCAGATTCGCTTGACAGCAAGAAGAGGGCACAGATCAGCCGGAAGAGTGTGAACTGCGGATGGTTGGTAAACTTCTGGCACAAAGCCCTGCCTGCTATCCTGCTGCTATCCAGACAATCTTGACATCACAACTCATCCTGCAGCTGTGGGGACTCCAAAAGCCTCAGAGGTTCTCCAGCACTTCGCCAGTCTGTAGGCATCTCCCTTGGAGTAGAGGAGCCACTTTCCTGCTTTTTGCAGGCACCAGCTGCAATGTCCAGTTCACTGGTCTGCTGATCCCACGGCCCACCATCGCAGCAGTCATCCAGGAGGAGGTCCCATGCTCCAAGAAGTCAGTCCTGTCTCCCCATCAAGTGTGAAGACCCAAGGATCCGCCAAAGCCAAGCTGCACCATCTGGAACCCTTGCATCAACCAAGGCTTGTGGAAGCCCACGCCAGACTCCAGTAGCAGAACCGAAGACCTGTTTTTGAGGGGCATCAGCACCACAAGGACATTCTTCTCAGTCGTCCAGTTGACTTGTTCTGCCTCTCATTCTTCAGGTCACCCAAAGAACCGTGTGCGCATTCATACAGAAGCACCACCATTAAGGATTCTCTGCTCCCGAGCGCCCCACCCCAGGTCCACGACTTCCAACAGTGTCCCCCTGCTCTCTGGACGCCCCCCCAACCAAGCCCCTCTGTCGGGAGCTCCCATACTTGTCCCCAAGTCTCCCTTCCCTTCCATTCCCTTTCCAGGTGGCACCCCCTCGTCGCCAATTGTTAGGTGTGCAGGAACCCAACAAGACCAACACCACTGCACCCGGACACTCCTGGGCTGGTAAACCTGAACTGATGGTCTTGCCTGTACCTTTGCACCTCTAACACCCTCCTACATTCAGATGACCCCCAAGAACTGAGTGTAAGGACTCCCATGCAGACACAGTACTCTGGAACCCATGGTGCGTAAAAACGCATTCATCTACAAAAGTGTTACTTTCTTAGAAATCATCCTAAGAACGGCCACAGTATTTATTTTTCTGCAAATGTTCTGGTGTTTACATATAACACAAACAAAGTAATTCATTTTCTAACCAATTGGTCTCAAGTTGCTTCTTGAGTGTGTGTCATTTATTGACTGTGCGTTCATCAATGCTTAGGACTACCCTCTGCTAAGCCTAACTGCTTGCCCACACTAAAACAAAACAGAGCTTTTGGATTTGTCATTTTTTATACCCCTGTAAACCAATAAGGATCACCCTGGACTATCTGCATAGTGCCCCACACATTGGGTCACTGCATCGATAGCCAGCATCCTACAATGACCAAGCAGGATTACCACCACTATATACCTACAAAGTCATGAGGGCATCAGGGTGCCTCCCAGTCTTGCGCTCTGTCCCCGCCAAAAAGCCAGGTCCAAAACTACTTCCAGTGCACCTTGAGTTTCCCCCATTGGCGATGTCACAAGAGATTGAAGCCTTCGGAGAGGCCATGTTGCAAATTTCTGGCACTCTTTGAGTTCCCTGTCATGCCTTCAGGCACCAAGGATTCTGGGAGGCCTCAAGTTGCAATACCGTAGGTGTGAGGAAATTGGGTTTATTATATAGTGTGGTTGGTGATCTCACTGTGTAGCACTCTCAGCACTTCGACTTTGGTCCAGTCAGGGCTGTTTGTAAAAACCTGAGCACAACCCTGGGTAGCTGTAGCTTTGCGCAGTCATGCTTAAACAAGGGAACAAGTGTAAAGCATTAAGAGGTACTAATCTCAAGAAATCAGACACCAATTTATAAAATGTTATGAATTTATAGACACCATACAAAGAAAATCCACCAGGAGATATAAATACTTCATCAAACAATAAATCACAGCTTTTTACTCAACTTCAAACGAACACTTTTAAGTACAGCAAAACTGGGACTTAGAAACTTAATGGAAACTTTTACAAAACTTTGTCAAAGTTCAATGTGGCCACTTCCAAGGAATTTGGGTGACCATCTCTGGCAGGATCAGGTCACAGGGACTAACAAAATCCCAAGGAACAGTTACCTTGTAGGAAAAGCAGTCTCACGTCCAGTTTCGCTGCTAATGGCAACTTGCAATCGACTTAAATGGAGTGGTCCTTATGCAAGGGATAAAAATGCTCAACGATGCTGCAGTTGTCGTTCCAGTGACAGGGGTTTTCCTGAGGCCATATGTCAGTACATGAACCCAGTGGGGCGACTTAGGCTATAGAGGTCAATATCACACGAAGTCCATATGGAGCCCAGCCAAAAACTAGTTGCCACTGGCCTCCGTGATGACAAATCCTGCGGTTCCATTCTACTTAGAATAACATTCCTTCTGGGCGATCAACGGCACTCCGACAACTCTTCTCAGTCCAGCAGACTTTGGTGCAACTTTTTTTTTATATATATATATATTTTTATTTGATTTTGAGAACCATAACAAAAAGGGCATGAACCAGTGTGCCCAGTGCACAAAGGAGAACTGCAGAGATGGGTATCAGCTCACAAAATATTTTCACATGTCTCAACAATAATGACCTGAAGGCATTTAGAGAATCAATAGCAAATTGACTGGCGCAATCAATCAAGTTACAGGCATTATCAATGCTAATATGATGGTACAGCAGTCGCTTCATCCTGTATATCCAACTCATAGTACTTAGTCCAGCCTCCTCATATGTTATGGAATATACGTGGGCATCCTCTGCTGTTATATGTGACCTGTTCAGCTGCCATATATAGGTCCATCCCCCTCTTCCAGTCCACCATTTGCGGTATCTCAGGAGCCCCCCAGTGTTTGGCCAGATCTATTTTCACCAACACCAAACCCCGATTGAAGAATAATAATTTCTCTTCGGGGAGGTCTACCCAGTCAGTGGAATACCCAAGAGAGTATATTTACATTCCTCAGGCAGGGATGTCCCCACTACTTTACCCAAATCTAATACTTCTTTTTGCCTAAAGGGGCGTATGAACAGGCAGGTTCAAAGTGTGTGACAAAAGCTCCCCCGTTGTCCATTGTATCACAGACAATCTGGTGACACCACTGTCCGAATTGTTTGTAGGCGTAACCTATCATAATAGATCTGGTGGAGGACTTTGATTGGAATGAGTATCAGCCTGGATTTATTTGCTACTTCCCTGGGGAACATTAGGGTGGCCTTCCAGTCCAAATCATCTAATTCACCTATTTCAGTTTTCCATTATTTCTAAATTTCTTTAGGGTGTTTGGTAAATTATTATTTACAGTTTTATATACACAGGCCCGTATTTATACTTTTTTTGCGCCGCATTTGCGTCGTTTTTTGACGCAAAAACGGCGCAAACTTGCAAAATGCCATTGTATTTTGTAGGTTTGCGCTGTTTTGCGTCAAAAAGCGGCGCTAAAAAAAGTATAAATACGGGCCACAGTGTAGGAGGCTGGCCTGGTTTGTAGTGGGTACCACAGGTACTTACACCTTATACCAGGTCCAGTTATCCCTTAATAGTGAAATGTAGTCAGTGTCTAGAAGCCAGGCTGTCTAGAGGTAGCTGTAGGCAGAGCAGCCAAGGCTGAACTAGGAGCCATTCAAAGATCTTGCATTATCACTGTAGTCACACAGTACTCTCACACATGAAAGAAAATACTCAGTATTACCAAAAATAAAGGTACTTTATTTTAGTGACACAAGGACAAAAATACTTTGGAGACTATACTCCCTTAGGAGGTAAGTAAATTACACAATGTATACACTAGTAACCAAAAACAGGTAAGTAAACAGTCGGAAAATAGTGTAAATAGTGAGAATCACAATAGGTTGCAATGGGCCTGGGGGAACACAAACCATATACTAAAATAGTGGAATGGGAAAGTCGGTTTCCCACCTAGGCAAGTGTAGTGTGTAGAGGGGCACTGGGAGGGTAAGAAAACACCAAAGGTATGTGAAATACCCCCCCCCAGAGTCCAGGAAAGCAGGGGTAAAACACAGCAAGTTTCCTAGAACACACTAGAAGTTGTAATAGAAGACAGTGCAAGAACCAGAAGAGACTGCAAGACACCAACGATGGATTCCTGGACCTGAAAACCTGTCGAAGAAGGGGACCAAGTCAAATAAGCACTGAAGAGTCCAGGGAGAACAAGAGCCTCTGCTAACCTGGATGAAGGTGCAAAAGAAGAACCACTGGTGAGAAGACAAAGTCAGTATTGCACCAAAGAAGATAGATGCGGGTTCCTGGTTGGTGCAGATGATGTCCCACGCCGGATGGATGCAGTCTGGTTTGCGTCGCTGGATTCCACCAACAAGCCTTGGTAAACGCAAAGCTCGCGGTTAGCGGAATATGGCACTGCCTGTGCCCAGGAGGGACCTGGTGGCCTCTACCGAGGAAGGGGAGGCAAGGGGGAGGTTGGAGAACCCTCAGAAGACCAGGCAGCGCACACAGGAGTCCCACAGCACATGGACAAAGAAGGTGCAAATGGAGGCCCATGCCGTCGGAGAACCAATCAGGAAGCTGTGTGTCGCAGTATGGAGTGTTGGGGGCCTAAGCTGTGTTGTGCACGAAGAACTTCTTGGAAGGTCGCACACAAGCCTTAGCAACTGCAAGTCAGTGCACGGGGGTACTGTCTTGCGTGGGGAGGCAAGCTCTTACCTCCACCAAGTTTGGACAGCTAGACGTTGGGACTGTCGGAGTCACTTTAGTCCACCACACGTGTTTCTGGATCCACGCCTGCCATCTGGAGAGGGGATCCAAACCACCGGTCATCGCTGCAGAGAAGTGCCTGTTGAAGCAGGGAAGTGACTCAGACACCCACAGGAGATTCCTTCGGTTCTTCCGGTGCAGGCTGAAGACAGGCAGTCCTCAGAGGATGCATGGCCTGGAAACTGTTGCAGTTGCTGGCAGGAGCTGAAGATACAATGTTGCAGAAATCGTCTTTGTTGCAGTTTTGTAGAGTTCCTGGAGCACTCAGTGGTTGATCCGTCATAGAAGATGAAGTAAACGATGCAGAGGATTCCTGCTGGAGTCTTGCAATCCAAATCTGAAGAAACACCCAGATGAGAGAATTTAAATAACCCTGAGATGGGGATTGGTCACCTAACCAGGTAAGCACCTATGAGGAGGGGTCTCTGACGTTACCTGCTGGCACTGGCCACTCAGATGGGGCGGGGGGAGGTGTAGGAGGGGTGCATCTAGTATGATAGAAAGCCGGAGTGGGTCCAGGGAAGTAGAGCGGGGATAAGTACTAACTATAAGGACAAAAACAGAAGTGGCTATGTTATGAACCGCACTTATGCTCATAAGGAGAACACGGAATTGAGTGACGACAGGGGAAGACGGAAAGAGAGGGAGTGGAGAGCCGTGAGCGAAAAAGATAGCAAGGATCATAAGTACTGGCATAGGCACAAATGGGAATAAGGAATAAGGAGTAACCGAAGGGGGGTTGTAGAGGGGGGAAGGGTTAGAAGTGTTCAACATGAATGGGAGGACAGAAGCAAAGGGGAGGGAGGGTCCTCCAATGAGGATGTAGAGGCGGTCTGATCGTGGTTATGCGTGCAGTTATGAACAGCAGGGGAGATGGGCAGTGCGTGTATGTGTGGCCACTATGCAGGAGGGTAGCCGTATTGTACCCCTTCTCAGGGAACTTAAGTGAGCACTCGATCCTCGGATACAGAAAGGAAAGTGGCCCACGTCCGGAGGAATGTGTACATCTTATCCTGGGGGTTGTAAATAATTTGTTCATGGGAAGCGGCTTGGTACATTGCAGTGATCCATTCATCAGAAGCGGCTGTCGCTGCGAGCCAGTGTCTTAGAATACACAATTAGGCCGTGGCCAGTGCTGTGTGTAGTAGGCGTAGCTGTGGTCGGAGAAGACCGTGCATATCGTTTGTATCATGTAGCAATAGGAGGGAGGAGGTAAGAGAGGGTGGCAGAGGTAGAGTTTCTCTGAGAGTACACCCCATCGACTGCCAGAAGGGTTGGATGGATGGGCAGTCATGCAGGAAGTGGAGTAGGTCGCAGCGAGGGTGGGGGCAGCGCCAGCAGGAGGCATGAGACAGTAATCCTGCAGACAGTAGCTTCTGGGGAGTTCAGTACCAGTCATGTAGTGTCTTGAAAAGACAATTTCAAGCGAGCCTCCTGTGCCCCACGATCCCTCGCCTCAATTAGGTCAGCCCATTCCTCCATCTTGTATTCTATCTGTAGTCGTGCCTGCCACTTATCTTTGAGAGAGACGAAGAGGGGGAAGGAAAACAAGTGGCGGTTCAGCAGGGTATGCGTACCAGATATGACTCCTCGAAAGACCCCAGGTTTCTAAGTAGTAAAGTACTGGGGAGCAGGAGAGCTGCCAGGGACATGCCCGAATGCAGCACCTAAGGCAGTGCTGGAGCTGCAGAAAACACCACAAGTGATGGGCGGTAGATCGAATTCCTCCCGAAGATCCATGAACGGTTTCAGTTGGCCATTGGTTAAAAAAGGCCTTTCGATCGCCACTCCTCCAATTTCCCCCTAGTGTGAAACCCCCATTGCCCCAAAGCAGAGCCCGGTCATGTATCAAGGGATCCAGTAAGCGATCTGCCTGCCTCCAGGAGTTCCGCATGGCTCTGATCATGGGGGTTGATTGGCTGAGTTACGGTATTTCCTGCGCTGTAGAGCACATTGAGTCCCGGTAGGGAGCGTGAGAGCGTTCGTTCCACCTCCACCCACAGTGGCGGGTCTTGGACTCTCGGAAGAAGGAAAACTAGTTGTGATAGGTGCAGCACAAGGGCGTAATGTTCCACCAAAGGGAGACCTAGCCCACCTTGACTCAGGCCGGGCAAGTAATGTAGTCCTGGGTAGCCGGGGATGCATCGACCCCCAAACAAAGGCTCGGATGCAACAGTCCGTCTTTAAGGAGAGTCGAGGGGATCTGTAAAGGCAACATACACAGAACATATAAGAACCTTGGCAGGGTCACCATGCGTACCGCCAGCGCTCTACCCCACATGAAGAGACCCAGATGTGACCATTAGTTGAAGTCCCTTTTCATGCTGGCAAGTAGCGGATCTAAGTTGTCAGCCACCATATGATCCAATCCTCTATTGATATAGATGCCCAGTGTAGGAAGTTGGCTCTGTATATACTATATCAAAGTGAGAGACAGTGTGCACAGAGTCCACGGGTTCCTCTTAGAGGTTGATAGTGGCAAAATTAGATAATTCTAATGCTCTATTTTGCGGTAGTGTGGTCGAGCAGTAAGCTTATCAGAAGGTAGTGTTAAGCATTTGTTGTACACACACAGGCAATAAATGAGGAACACACACTCAAAGACTTAACTCCAGGCCAATAGTTTTTATATAGAAAAATATTGTTTCTTAATTTATTTTAGAACCACAAGATTCAAGATTTGAAGTAAATACATGAAATGCAAGGTACTCCACACAGGTAAGTAAAGAACTTTGAATTAGAGCAATAACATACACAGTATAGGTTAAAATGGCAATACCCTATTTTAAAAGTGAACACAGTGTAAAAATCAACAGTTCCTGGGGGAGGTAAGTAAGGTTAAGTTTCTGAGGTAAGTAAAGCACTTACAAGTTCAGTTTCCTGGGCACAGGCAGCCCACCATTGGGGGTTCAAGGCAACCCCAAAGTCACTGCACCAGCAACACAGGGCTGGTCAGGTGCAGAGGTCAAAGGAGGGATCAAAACACGTAGGTGCCTGTGGAGAACAGGAGTGCTCCAGTTCCAGTCTGCCAACAGGTAAGTACCTGCGTCTTCAGAGGGCAGACTAGGGGTGTTCTGTAGAGCACTGTGGGGACACAAACAGGCACACAAAACACACCCTCAGTGGCACAGGGGCGGCCGGGTACAGTGTGCTTAGTAGGCATCGGGTTTTCTGTAGAAATCAGTGGAGGGACCCGGGTCACTCTAGCAGTGCAGGCAGGGCACAGGGGAGCTTCTCGGGCCAGCCACTGACTGGGCTAGGCAGAGGGTCGCCTGATGGTCACTCCTGCACTGGAGTTCGGTTCCTTTCGGTCCTGGGGGCTGCGGGTGCAGTGCTTGGTCCAGGCATCGGGTTCTTTGTTCCAGGCAGTCGCAGTCAGGGGGAGCCTCTGGATCCTCTCTGCAGGCGTCGCTGTGGGGGGGCAAGGGGGTTGTCTCAGGTTACTCATGGGGTCGCAGTCACCTGGGAGGCCTCTCTGCAGTGTTGGTTCTCTGGAGCTCGAGCCGGAGGCATCAGGTGCAGAGGGTGAAGTCTCACGCTACCGGCGTGAAGAGTAAGTTCTTTCAAAGTTGCTTCTTTGTTGCAAAAATGTTGCTGTTGGTGAACAGTGCAGCTGTTCTCGGGAGTTTCTTGGTCCTTCGGTTCAGGGCAGTCCTCTAAAGGCTTCAAAGGTCGCTGGTCCCTGTCGGATGCGTCGCTGTGCAGGTTCTTTGAGTCTGGAGACAGGCCGGTATGGCTGGGGCCAAGTCAGTTGTCGTCTCCGTCGTCTCTGCAGGGAATTCAGGTCAGCAGTCCTTCTTTGCGTAGGTTGCAGGAATCTGATTTCCTGGGTTCTGGGGCGCCCCTAAATACTAGATTTAGGGGTGTGTTTAGGTCAGGGCGGCAGTCGCCAAAGGCTACTGTCCTGGAGGGTGGCTACACCCTCTTTGTGCCTCCTCCCTGAGGGGAGGGGGGGGCACATCTCTAATCCTATTGGGGGAATCCTCCAATCCTAAAATGGAGGACTTCTAAAGGCAGGGGTCAACTCAGCTCCGGACACCTTAGGGGCTGTCCTGACTGGTGGGTGACTCCTCCTTGTTTTTCTCATTATCTCCTCCAGCCTTACCGCCAAACGTGGGGGCAGGGGCTGGAGGGATGGCATCTCCACTAGCTGGGATGCCCTCGGGTGTTGTAACAAAAGGAATGAGCCTTTGAGGCTCACCACCAGGTGTTAAAGTTCCTTCAGGTGGAGGTGAGAAGCACCTCCACCCCGTACAGGCTTTGTCCCTGGCCACAGAGTGACAAAAGCACTCTCCCCATGTGGCCAGAAACTCGTCTGGTTGTGGCAGGCTGGCAGAAACTAGTCAGCCTAGAACTAGGAGTTGGACTGGTATTCAGGGGGCATCTCTAAGATGCCCTCTGGGTGCATTTTACAATAAATTCCACGCTGGCATTAGTCAGCATTTACTGTGCTGAGAAGTTTGATACCAAACTTCCCAGAATTCAGTGTAACCATTATGAACTGTGGAATTCATGTTTGAAAAACTCCCAGACTAAATACTCTTTATGGCTACCCTGCACTTACAATGTCTAAGGTTTTGCTTAGACACTGTAGGGGCATAGTGTTCATGCACATATGCCCTCACCTGTGGTATAGTGCACCCTGCCTTAGGGCTGTAAGGCCTGCTAGAGGGGTGACTTACCTATGCCACAGGCAGTGTGAGGTGGACATGGCACTCTGAGGGGTGTGCCATGTCGACTTAGTCATTTTCTCCACATCAGCACACACAAGCTGTGAGGCAGGGTGCATGTGCTGAGTGAGGGGTCCCCAGGGTGGCATAAGACATGCTGCACCCTTTAGAGAACTTCCTTGGCATCAGGGCCATTGGTACCTGGGGTACCATTTACAAGGAACTTCTCTGGGTGCCAGGGCTGTGCCAATTGTGGGAACGAACGTACAGTTTAAGGAAAGAACACTGGCGCTGGGGCCTGGTTAGCAGGGTCCCAGCACACTTTCAATTATAACTGGCATCAATAAAAGGCAAAAAGTCAGGGGGTAACCATGCCAAGGAGGCATTTCCTTACACCCAGATATTGGAGACGTGACTGCTTCCATGTAACTGGGAAACCCTGTACGGTCGTACTTACTGTCACGGGGCATAGAGACCGCGCTTTGCTTTTATCCCAGTTTATCTTGTAACCCAAGAGGGATTCAAAGTCAGCTAAAATGGTTTGAAGCGCCGGCAGGGACTTAGCTGGGTCTGAAATAGTTAGTAAGATTTCGTCGCCATACAGGTAAATGGTGGAGCTACCGCCAGGGATGGGTACTCTGGTAATGAGGCTTGATCTTTGGATCATTGCCGCTAAGGGTTCCACGGCTAATAGAAACAGTAACGGCGGTAAGGGGCAGCCCTGTCGGGTCCCTTCCTGATGGAGTAGACGTCGGATAGGAACCCACCGCAACTGACGTGCTGTCGGCGAGCCATACAACAGGCGCACCTTATTAATAAAACTGGCCGAGTCCAAACCGTTTTAGAGTTTCGAAGAGGTACCACCATTCTATTCAATCAAATACTTTCTCGGCATCTAGGGAGAGTGCAAAGGCCTCTTTCCGGGAGTCCCGTGCTGTTCAGAGGGCATGAAGCAGGGTATGTAGACGGATCCTGGAAGAGCGGCTGGGGACGAAACCAACTTGCGTGTGGATTCCTGCCAGTATTTTGACGTCCCCGTTGAGGAGGGAGATGGGGCGGTAACTGCCGCAAAGGAGAGGGTCCTTCCCTAGTTTGGGTAAGACTACTATGGAAGCTTTGTTGGAGAGAGGGTGTAAGGAGCCTGATTGATCCGCCCCATGGAATGCTCCGCATAGAGAATCCACCGTGTCTGCTCCCGTCCAATTTTAGAATTCTGCCGAAAACCCATCTTTCCCAGGGACCTTATGATAAGGGAGTTTAGTTATTGCTTGTTCGATCTCTTCTTTACTGATATCCCCCTCCAAAAGAGCCCTACCTGCCTCCGAGAGGCTAGGTATACGTGCCTTCTCAAAGGAGGTGGAAAGCTTATCATGGTCTTCTACAGTTTTAGGTGCATAGAGGATCTGATAAAAGCGACCAAACTCGTCTGCTATCGCCTGGGGGTGAGTGACAGTCGTGCCATCAGGGTCACGTAAGGCCGGAATGGCTATCATCACCTCCCTTTGGTGGAGTTGAGCAGCCAATAAACTCCCCGCCTTCTCTCCATGCTCGTAGTGATGACCTTTCAACCGCTGTAACGTGTATTCTGCTTGTGAGGTGAAGAGAGCATTAAGCTCCATTTTGGCCTGCTCCAGGTGTCGTTGGGTGGAAGGGGAGGGGGCTATGGTGTATTTGTGGGTAGTCTGGGCTATGCAGTCTTCCAGAGCCTGCTGCCTGTCACGCCTCTGGGTATTGGAAATGGCAGCGTCCCTCATGAGTTGGCCCCTTATTGTCGCTTTTGCCGCAGCCCATAACAATTGCGGGGAGGAGATTGAGCCCTTGTTATTGAGTAGGTAGGTAGCAACGTGGGAACGATGTTGTTCCTTCCCCCTTGGCGTCTGGTATCGCAACGTCTTTGTAGATGCCATGGCTTACGCCCTGGTGACACCAGCCCCAGCTCAAGAGCCAGCAAAACCGGGGATTGGTCAGACAATGCGGCCGGTAAGATCTGGGACTCCCTGATCATATGAAGCAGTCGTTGGGTGATGAGGAAATAATCCAGTCTGGATTGGGTCCCATGGACTGGTGAGACATAAGTGTATTCACGTTCTGATGGGTGGGAAAGGTGCCAATAATCCATCAGCCCATGATCCGAGAGGACGTCTCCAAAGAGAGCCCGATCTGCGTTATTGCCTACATCGAGGTTGCTCGTACGATCCAGGATAGCATCACGCTTAGGTTCCAATCCCCTACAAGTACTGGGAAGCTCCGATCTCTGTCAGCAACCGATTTAGAGAGAGAGGCAGAAAAGGGGTTTGGAGCCCGTGGGGGTGTAGATAGAGCTTGGCGAGGATGTATTGTGCTTCTGGGTCAGACCACGTTTTGAGGATTCTGAACTGTAAGGATCGACGGATGAGAATCGCTACCCCGCATTTTCCCCCAGAGCTGTGCGTTTCAGAGTGCATGGATGGAGCTCCGCTGAAGAGCACTTTCCCTACCCAATCTCTGCACAGTTTTTCAGATTCTGAGGGGGAGAGATGTGTTTCCTGTAGAAGAGCGATGTCCGCCCTCCTGGACCGCAAGTAGGATAAGACTTTTGTCTCTTGATGTAATGCGTCAGGCATGAACGTTCCATGAAAGGACCGTCAACTGAACTATCGTCCCCATTCTAAGGCTGAGTCTGTCAGGTCCTGGTGAACGTTTGGTCCCCTTTACTCTGGTATTCCAGAAGGAGAGGCACTATGTTAGTGACGATTCCGGGGTGGGGACCCTCGGTCAATGAAAAGGAGAGGGGCAAGTGAGTCAGTCAAGAAGACAAAGAGTGAGAGACAGGAAAGAGTGCACAGGGGAGGTAGGGTAAGGACAGGCAAACTCAGAATAGAAGAGAATAGTAGAGAGTGGAGTAGAAGGCTAGGAAGGGTAGGGTGGAAAATTGGGTGTAAGAGTGAATAGATGACAGAGATAATATATGTAGCCGGGGTCTGATGGGAACAGAGGTAAGCACCTCTCTAGGGTGAGTCCTATTAGGCTGCGGGTCAGAACCTTCGTGTCCCGCGTGCCAGACGAGCACAAAGTAGGGAGGGGGGGAGCCCGGAGGGGCCGGCGACAAACAGCCACCGGCAGTCAGTGCAAGGCAGAATGTTTGGATCATTGCAGGGGGCACGGGGCGCAGTGTGTCGGGGCAGGAGGGGAACAGGGAGGGAACCAGGGGTAGTCCCGAAATGGATGGGTCTCAGCAGGTTGCGGGTATGGAGGGAGGGGGCGTTTATTGCGCCGGGCCGAGAGCACCAGAGAAAAACCTATGAGGTCCCTGTGTCCAGACAATTAGCCTGCATTGGGAGAACCCCTGAAGGGGAAAGGTAAAGGCATAGCTTCAAGCCAGGGTCAATGCATAGGGTGCAAAGGATAGTCATTTTGGGATCCCAGGGTGTAGGAGATGGAGAAACACACAGGGGGACGCCCGGGGGCCACCCCAAAATAATCGACAGGTGTATGGGGGGGGGGGGGGGAATCATGTGGACTCCTGGGTTGGACTCCGTGGGATGTTCTCTGGTGGACTACTACCGGGGGGAGTCACGGACAAGCATGACAGATGGAGGAGCCTCTGCAGAATGGATGCAACCAATAAAAGGGTTTATACCCAACAACATAAACCTAACAACGATTCCAAAATATCTCGGGGAGTTCAGTGAACCAAGGCAATCTGTAACCAGAAACAAACAAGGCAAAGAACATATGCTATACCGACGGAGCCCCGCAAAAGGACAGGTCTCAGAAATGGCAGAGTACACCCAGTGAGTCACGTCATAACAGCCCTTTACACAGAGGTAAACAATATCAGCAGTAGCGGTAAGAGCAATAACAACATAGCTAACAACTCCCATTACGACAGAAGTAGACATATATGGGAGAGATAGACGGGGCACTAAGCTGTCCAGCGGGTAAGTACTCGCTCTGGGCTATTGGGTGAGAGATCCTGGCTACTTCAGAAGTTCATCATGCGGGCAATCCATAAGAGGTGTTGGTTTCAAGGGGGATTGGGATTTATCTCTGCCTTGATCCTGAGTGAGAGCGATCACAGCCTGGAGAGCATGTTCTCGGCCTTCCTGTGATTTCAGTGAGCGATCATAGGTACTCCCCCTCTTCTGCAAAGCAGCATGATGATTAGGAGCAGTAACGGAGGGAGGTTCTCCTAGGGCAGGGGTATGGTCCATGTGTTGCATAGTAAGGCCTTCCAGAAAGGTCAGTTGTTTCGAGGAAGTCTCTGGATTTACCATCCTGAGTGATCCACATACAAGCAGGCTCAAAAAGGCCAAATTTAATGTCCAGTTTTGTCAGTTGTGGTCGAAGGACCAAAAATGCTTTCCATTTCTCCTTAGTTGCTCTTGAAATGTCTGCAGCCATCAGAATTTCGTGACCCTCTAGGGAGTACGGGCCTTGAGTTCTGGCAGCAGAAATGACTTGGCGGGCCTGCTTGTGGAGTAAAAAGCATGCGATGATGGGACATGGCCGTCCAGAGTTAGCTTTATGCAAAGGACAGATTCTGTGGGTCCTTTGAAACTCCAACGGCGGGGAGAAGGCGAGGGCTGTGAGTTCGGGAAGGAAGTTTTTAAGAAAAGCTTTGACATCTGAGCCTTCCTTGTGTTCCGGTATGCCAAAAAGATGGACATTGTCCCTCCGACTCCTGTCCTCCAAATCCGTAATCTTCGCCTGAAGCAACTGCAGCTCCGTGTCCTGTTCTGGCAGCGTCGCAAGGTGGTCCTCAGCGGTCGTGAGGTGATGGTCTAAGTCTGTTACCGTAACTTGGAAATGAGCTAAGTCTACCCGTATGGAGGTGGAAGCCGTGAAGAGGTCTGAGATCTTCGATTCCATTGCCTCCCAGCTTCGTTCCACCGCAGTGATTTCCTGGAGTATAAGGTCCGTAGTATCAGCCGAGCGGGGGTCGGTCGGCGGGGTCACGGAGCAAAGAGGGATCGTCTGCAATGCCATGGGTTTAGGTAGCGCAATAGCTTCTAAGAACAGCAGTTGGCAGGAGTGTTCACCTGATGACTTTCCGTTTGGCATCACCACCCGAAGAGGGTGGGTCCAGGGGAGCTCCGGAGTATCTTCTTGGCTACAGGGATACAGTGCGGTAGCGCGTAGACCGTAGGTGTCCCCTCTCAGTGGAAGGTCCAGTACTAAGATCCCACAGTGTGCTCCGGGGGGGGGGGGGGGGGGGGGGGGGCGAATGGTGGCTATGTGAGTCCAGCAGCAATAGGCCTATATAGCCTGATCTGATCACGGAGTTTTGAGGCTAAGTGTATCACACCAGTAAGCAGGTTGTTTCCCAGGCGTCTCCAATGCCCTTACCGTAGCCTGTCGTGATCGGGCCCAACCATAGTATGGGACTCCATCACATACCGTGCGTGGTGTGTCTACTCAGCGCTAGACGGACCTGCAGAAGGTGCTAGCCGGCCACGCAGGCGAGGGTGCTTCTCCAGATGCGTGAGTCAGAGTGCGCCTCCAGAAGATTTCCCCACCACGGAAAGGGGGGTCGTGAGCCCAACGCAGCTACAGCACTGACCAGCAAACCAGAGGACCAGAGCCAGCCCTATAATGTCAGCACAGAAGCTTTGCCAGCTGCTCCCTGAGAAGGGATCTTCTTCTTCCGGACCCAACTGCTCCAGGGGTAACTGGCTGCAGGGTACAGATTGTCTATGGGTCCAAGTTGAACTGAGAGGGGGCCTGCAGCTGAGGCAATAGGCTGTAGGAGCGCACCCCCACTTGTGCGTTGGGGGCTTCCCCCATCCCGCTGCGAAGGACACCCTCCGTTAGACTGAAGATAGCAGCCGCTCGCTACTCTGAGCAGCAGGCCTGCCCGGGGGCAGGGGAGGAGAAGGCAGGCAGCCCCTTCTGATTTTTTTCTCCTACCTCCCCGAGCCCCTGGGAGCTTGGGGGAGCTTCTGCTGGGCCCCCGGGGGTCCGATATATGTGGGCGAGTCCGGCCCACCGATGCGCAATACGCCTCAGCAGCCTCTCCCACCTCACGCCCCTACCACATGAGGGAGTAATCTAGGCCACGGCTCCTCGCGTGTCAGAGGGCCGCGGTACTTTTGAAGCCCCTCTACTGTCCCTGGGTGGGTAATGGGCCCTCCAAGCACTTGCCGCCCAAACAGGCAAGGTGCGCACAACAGGCGAGACACCTCTGGCGATCTGCAGCCGCTCCGTGCCCCAGGGTTCAATCCGGCACGCGGAGCTCTCGATTCAGGCGGCTATTTCTTTCCACGGCCAGACCACGCCCCCCCACTCTTTATATTTTACCAAACAAATTACTGTATACCTGGTACACAATGAAAAACCATTGCAAGGTGCAGCTCAGTTATGGGCTCTGGGTACCAAGGGTTCTTAGTGAACCTACAAACCCTATTTATCCCAGCAACCAGAATAGTCCAGCTGACGTAACAGTATATTGCTTTCAAAAATATGCCATAGTTAGAAGAAGTTACAGATTAAAATATAGACACAAATAGCTGTTTTTTTCAACTCTACTTCAATATTTATTTTAATTCAACTGTTACTTTCCATAAGAAAACCTTGAGGTATAGACACAAATGACCCCTTGTTGAATTAAGAATGTTGTGCACTTTTCAGATATGTATAGTTTCCGGGATCCACCATTGGTTTCACACCCATTTCCACCACTAACTGGAAGTAGGTTCAAAACACAAAAAATAGGGAAAATAGGCTACCTCTTATTTGACCATAGTTAAAATGTGTTCATGTTAAGTTATCCAAGTTAACGTAGACCTCAGTTAAATAACTCATGCTAAAGTTTAAAATATGCTTTTGGCTTATGTGTTTTTTCTCACTCTTTCTCTTGTTTCAGGAGCCAAGGTCTAAACTGCAGTAGTATGAATTAATGTTATTTTTAGTTGTTTAGTTTCCATGAGATCTGTTATTTTTGTTAGTTTTACTGTAACTGAATAATAAGGCGCATATTTATACTTTTATAGTGCCACATTTGCGTAATTTTTTTACGCTAAAGCGGCGCAAACTTGCAAAATACAATTGTATTTTGTAAGTTTGCGCCGTTTTTACATCAAAAAGCGGCGCAAATGCAGCGCTAAAAAAGTATTAATATGGGCCTACGTTTCTTGCACCTGTGCCTGGGATGGCCAGAGCGTGATGCACCATCCTCTATAAAAGATATCTCCTGAAGGGTGTACAGCCGTAAGCTTTGTGTGATGCCTGGTAAGGAGGGCAATGACACCATATCAGGGAAATGGTGGGTTCTGATTGGTCCCCACTTCTTGGAGACCGTAGGGAGTGTAACAATTTGTTGAATCTTATGTTTCAATTGTGCATTGCAGAGCTCGTTAGTTTCAGATGCTCTTTTCCGCTTTTTCGAGAACAGATGCCCATTTCCTCTCTCTTGAGACCCTTTGCTGCTTTCATTCCCGTTCATAGAAATAAACTTTCAAGCAAATCGGTTCTTTGCCTGAACGAACCTTCATTTGGTTCTAACTTTAGAGGCCTTATTTGGTAACACCTGCTGCATAACCCCCAAATCCATTTGAATCCTCCGCTTAGCTTTAGGGAATTTCAATCCAGAAGAAACGGAATCTTATTTGATTGGCATATGGCAATCTTTAAGTAACTCGAATTTTCTATTCTGACTTGCTTTGAGCTATATCAAACACTGCTTTTATAAGGTGACTATTGATTTATGACTAATTTGATTAGTTTGAGCTTATAACTTTGTTAATCTGCTAAAAAACCTATAAGGTTTGCAAATCTACAATTCTCTGTCATCCTTGTGGGACATAATGTGCTTCACTGTCATTGATATATTGTTGAACTGTTGGTTTTAAACCTCAATTTGTGATGGAGGTCCATCTACTTGAGTGAAGCTTGCATTTGAATTTGCAGGAAAGATATGCAGGGTGCAACCCAGTTTTCAGTTGGTGGCAGAGGATGGTTCTTATTGAGGATTAAGGAGATAAAATTTGCCCCAGAGACAGTTAGAATCTGCCCTAGCCCAGTCTGCATCCCCTAGGTCCCATGGTACTGCTTGGAGAATTAGCGTTTCTGAAGCGGTTGTAGTGTCCTAGGAGTGTGAGTATAGTAAGGTTATGCATTTTTTATTGTGTGTTGTTGACCATTTTGGTAATTGCAAATTTAATGAGGTTATGTATTTCGGAGTCTGGTGTACATTTGGGATCGGAGAGACTGTGTTGAAGCTGAGATATGATATGCTGTTTCATGCGCATTGTTTGTGATTATTAAGAGAAATACACCCTTACTATTTCCCCAACATGGTACCTTTAATCTGAGAATTTGATGTGAGTGTTGTATGAAATGAACCCCCCAGTCCAGACCAGCTCAGTATGCAACTTTGAATGTCTGGAAGCATGCTGTATATGTGAAGGAGAAATATCAGAACAGAGCAAAGAATAAGGTCTGTAACTGGATGGAAGTGAGATTAGATGCAGAACATCAAGAATGGAGGAAGAATGTAATAGGGGGTATTAGGACGTATCCAGCTTTGACAAGAGACAGAACAGAGAGGAAGCAAGCATGAGAGGCGGTGCAATTAGAGAGAAGGATGAGATCAGCGATAGTTATGCTTGGCAGGCACATGCCCCTACTGCTAAACAATCTCCAAACCATAAGGGAACAAATCAGGCACTGAGGGGCCTCATTTACAAGGCCCTAGCGGCATACTGCACCACCAAAGCGTCATTTTTTTGCCACTCTAGTGGCACAGTGAGTCGGCCAAATATTTACAAGGTCCCGGAAAGCCACCTTGTGTGGCTTTTCATGGCCTTGTGAATATAGCTCCCTTTCACGCATAACTCTGCACGAAAGGGGCGTTCCCTGGGCTTTGCTGTGGATGTTCCCATGCAACACCCTAGGAACCGGACAGAATCTGATGCATTCCCAGACTGACAAGGCTGGGAATGCGTCAGATTCCCACGCCACCTCAGGGGAGGCTTTAAAGTGGCACAAAGGGAAGAAATAACATTATTTATCATTGTTTTTTTTCTTCTCAGTTTTGAATGGGCAACCGCACAAACTTTAATAAATGGAGTCCTAGATATCACATGGTATTTTGCACACTGACTGCTTTGCAACTCAACTTTCAATTTCCACTACGACAGATGTACTTTTCTGTCGCAATGTAAAAAGGCTATTTGGTAGATTTGCAAAATCCTGCTCCATTGATGTTACTGATGCAGGATTCTGATTATGTATCTTAATGAGCAGGCTGTAACTGCATGGAAGTAGGCCCGCAAGGGACAGCAGTCCTTCATTCCTGTAGTCATGGAATGCTTATTTCTTCATTCCAGACCATGTCCATTTAAGGGACATTCACAACAGTCAAAAACAAAGTAGGTGGGAGGCATGGCACCGTCTTCGTGAACCTCCACGCAGGGCCTCCTTAATGGGTCAACCCAGTTGCACATACAGCGATCTCACTGCCCCAAGACTAGGGGATTGTACCAGGAATTACCCAGGAACAGCTACACCCAGCCAATGTCAAAACACACTCAAAATGAAGGCGCCAGAGCCGGCATCGTATATTCATGCTGCCTTCTGAAGTGTCAGACTGCTAAACCACACCCGCAGCCGTACTGCGGATTAGCAGCCTGCCATAGAAGGAGAGCAGGAGCCACAGCCAACCGCTTGGTGACTCAAGGCATATCTCTGCACCCCAGAAGCCACACCAGCACCCGGAGGGGTAGTTCTCCAGAGTTAACAGGTGCTCTCATAGTCAGTACACAGGAGGCATCAGGACCTCCTGTAGGAGGCTGGTATGGTTTGTAGTGGGTACCTTGGGTACTTACACCTTATACCAGGTCCAGTTATCCCTTATTAGTGAAATGTAGTAGTGTTCTAGCAGCTTAGGCTGATAGAGGTAGCTATAGCATAGCAGCTTAGGCTGAACGAGGAGACATGCAAAGCTCATACTATACCACTTATAGTTACACAGTACTTATACACAATAAGTAAAGACAATACTCAGTGTTACCAAAAATAAAAGTATTTATTTGGGTTACACAGTACCAAAAATATCTTAGAGACACTACTCCTTCTGGAGGTAAGTATTATACACAATATATACACTAGACACCAAAAGTAGACAAGTAATAGTCATAGTCATAGAACAATGCAAACAGTAGGAAATCCTATAGAATGCAACTGGAGAAAATAGGTCTAGGGCCAACACAAACCATATACTAAAAAAAGTGGAATGTGAATCATGAATTCCACCCTAGACAAGTGCAGTGTATGCAGAATCGCTGGGAGATTATGAATACAGTAAAGGGAAGTAAATGACCCCACCCCAGAGCCCAGAAAAGCCAGAGTAAAGTACTGCAAGTTTTCTTAGGACACACTACACCTCGTTTTTGGGATTTTTCAGTAGCCAACCAAGTCTGCAAAGAACAACTGCTGGATTATTGGACCTGAAGACCTGCAAGTCCAGAATTCAAAATACGTTCCAGGAAGGACAGGAGCCCCTGCCAACCCAGAAGAGGGTGCAAAAGAAGAGTCCCCTGTTAGTCGAAGACTGCAGAAATGCACCCTAGGAAGATGCCAGCAGGGTCCTGCATGATGCAAAAGATGTCCCACGGCGTGAAGATCATTGCAGGAGATTTCATGTTGGAAGGCGCCAACAAGCCTTGGCTACGACAAAAGTGTGTTTTTCGTCAAAATGACACTGGATGGACCCAGGAGGGACCTGGTGGCCTTAACTCTGTGTGAGGAGGAAGAGGAAGCTCTCAGCACTTTAGAGAGCCCTCAGGATGCCAGCCAGCACCCCAGAAGGCGCAGGATCCGGGTTCAAATGAGGTGCAAAACGCGGTTAATGCAGCACAACAAAAGAAGGGCCCACGCCTCTGAAGCACAACTCAGCGAGTTGAGCATTGCAGGGTGGAGTGCTGGGGACCTGGGCAGGGCTGTGCACAAAGAGTGCACAGAGGCTTCAGGAGGTGAAGAAGACACAGTACACAGTGGTACCATCGTTCTCGGGGAAGGCAAGGTCTTACCTCCTCCAAATTGCGTCAGCAGGACCTCACGACAGTATATGTCGATGATGGCCACCCTCTGTGTCCTTAGGAGCACGCTCGTGGTTGTGAGAGTCCCAGGGTACCGGTCGTCGTCTTGGAAGGTGCCTGCTTGGAGCAGGGGAGTGACTACGTCACTCCACAGGAGATTTCTTTGGTTTTTCTGGTGCAGGATAAAGACGGGGAGTCCCCAGAACGTGCACACCGTGGAAACTGTTGCAGTTGCTGAGTTGGAGCAGAGGTTGCTGAAGAAAAGTGTCTCTTGTAGACACTTTGTTGCAGTAACAGTGTTTCTTGGAGCAGGCTGCGGTTGATCCGAGGTCAGAAGAGTCTGAAGTTGTTGCAGAGGATTCCTGAAGGAAACTTGCAATCAGAATCTGAAGAGAACACACAAGAGAGACCTTAAATAGCCCTGAGAGGGGATTGGCACTGGCCACTCATAGCCCTCCAGAGTGCCCCCATGCCTTGCAAAGCCAGATCGCTGAAATCTGGGACACACTGGAGGAGCTCTGGGCACCACCACTGGAGTGGTGATGGACAGGGGAGTGGTCACTCTCCTTTCCTTTGTCCAGTTTCCCGCCAGAGCAGGGGAGAAGGGGTCCATGAACCAGTGTAGACTGGTTTATACAAGGAGGGCACCATCTGTGCCCTTAAAAGCATTTCCAGAGGCTGGGGGAGGCTACCCCTCCCCAGCCCGAAACACCTATTTCCAAAGGGAGAGGGTGTAACACCCTGCTCTCAGAGGAAATGCTTTGTTCTGCCTTCCTGGGACTGGGCTGCCCAGACCCCAGGAGGGCAGAACCCTGTCTGTGAGGTGGCAGCAGCTGTAGCTGCATTGCAAGCCTCAGAGAGCTGGTTTGGCACTACTGGGAGTCCATGGTGGAGCCCCCAGGATGCATGGAATTGGCTCCCCAATACCAGATTTGGAATGGGGGGGACAATTACATGATCTTAGACATGTTACATGGCCATATTTGGAGTTACCATTGTGAAGCTACATATAGGTATTGACCTATATGTAGTGCACACGCGTAATGGCGTCCCCGCACTTACAAAGTCCAGAGAAATGGCCCTGAACTATGTGGGGACACCTTTGCTAGTGCAAGGGTGCCCTCACACTTAGTAACTTTGCACCTAACCTTCAGCAAGGGAAGGTTAGACATATAGGTGACTTGTAAGTTACTTAAATGCTGTGAAATAGTGTGTGCAGTCCTGTGTAAGGGTTTGTCTGAGCTCCCTATGGGTGGCAAAAGAAATACTGCAGCCCATGTGGATCTCCTGGAACCCCAATGCCCTGGGTACCTAGGTACCATATACTAGGGACTTATAAGGGGGGTCCAGTATGCAAATTGAAATTAGTAAATTAAGTCACTGGCCTACAGTGACAAATTTAAAAGCAGAGAGAGCATAAGCACTGAGGTTCTGATTAGCAGCGCCTCAGTGACACAGTTAGGCACTACACATGCATACACATTAGGCCACAAACTATGAGCAGTGGGGTCCTGGCTAGCAGGATCCCAGTAAGATGGGCAAAACATACTGACATGTAGGTTTTTATCTATGAGCACTGGGGTCCTGGCTAGCAGGATCCCAGTGACACAGTAAAAACACACTGACATACACTCAAAAACAGGCCAAAAATGGGGGTAACCATGCTAGAAAGAGGCTACTTTCTCACACCTCCAACAAGCAAGCTGCCCACACAGAAAGTCTCAGACACAGGCCTTGTGCAATGCAGCCCCTAGATCGACAAAGCACTGACAGACTGGCCAGTGTGGGCTGAGGCCCAATCATACTGACCCCCCACTGGGAATCCCAATTTAGAGGATTCATCAGCTCCCGCCTTGAAAGGCCATGGGAGAAAGGCTGTACTACTTTGCTCCTGCATTATGGTCCAGCAGCCGTGACCCCGCACCCAAAGTCTCCCCGCTCAGAGCCATACTGGAGTAAAACACCCCACAGAAACGGGTGGTGTTACGAGGGGAGACACTGACTACCATTATCAGATATGCTTCCTATCACACTCCTTAGTGGCTGACTGGTACCCCAGCCTTGGACACAAACCAGCAAGCATTTTAGCTCTTTGACCACACAGCTTTGCCTCCCATAAACATGTGACGATGTCGAAGCCATTGAAACAACTGTTATTCACGGAGGCGGTCGCTGACAAAGCACACAAATCAGCCCAAGAGATAGATGATTCAGTGCAGGAGAAAGGGTTTGAAATGATTATTAAAAAAAACTTGCAGTCATGCATACAACGTTAGCTGAGGTAGCAAATAGTACCTCCAAAACCTCTGCAGACATCCAATTGATTTATATAGACTTAACAGCGTTCAATACCAAGCTCTGCACAACTAAATGCAGTATGAACCAAATGGAACAGAAAATTACGACCTGCATGACTCTGAGCAAGGCCATTGTTCACTCAAGAAGAAAGTGGTCAAACTGGAGGACCTTAACCGCAAAGACAACCTGAGGTTCTCAGGGATGTCAGAGGACATGGAGGGGAATAATATGATATCCTTCCTGTTGTGCTTTCTGCCCACCCCCACCAAACTGATGTTTCACCCTCCCCTTGAATTTCAGAGGGCACACAGAATTAGATCGAGACGACAGACGCCCAGAGAATGCCTGGAACAAATCATAGCATGCTTCCTCTGCCACCAACAAGCATGCACAATTATGTAAATGAAAATACATGGGCCGTTTGTCTTTGAAGGCAATAAATTCTTCATCTCGCAAGACATCTTACAGGAAACAATGGCCAAACGTATATGACTCCTGGCACTGCAACCAATGTCAAAAACAACTGGGCATTCGATGCAGCTTATTTGACCCAGCCACGATGCTCATCACCCACCACAACAGGACATCGGAATTCGAAGATCAAGGACAACTGGAGATTTATCTGAAAGAGATGATGGACCCCGCATGGAAACCATGAGCACCAAACGTGTATCACCAGCCAGCACTGAGAACCAGGAAAATGTTGGTGTAGGGCAGCACTGCATGTCTATTTTCTGTGCTGCCCTACACCAATTCAAAAGAGTAAGAATGCACCATATTTGTGAGGTACAGTGCATTCCTGTCCTTTCAGCTGGTGCACAATTTGGTGCCTAGTGCCAACGCAGGCACCCTTACACCATGGTGCAATGGTGTCTGTGTTGTTGGCAGGGTTGTTTTTGTGCAGGTAGCTGCACCTTCCTGCAGAAAAACAATTCTTGGAGGCTTTTCCCTCTTTCTATGTGTGCTGCAGGATGCAGCACACATAGAATGAGGAAAAAACTAGGAGAAGTAAAGATATTTCTCCGTGTTACGCCTCCCCGGGGAGGCGTACAGTTTTGACACATTCCCATGTTTACACATCCTTGTTAATCTGGAAATGCATCAAAACACATGGGTGTTGCGTGGGAAAACCCAACAAAACGCCCATGGAATGCCCCTCTGATGCAGTGTAAGGCAACACAGCGTCTTTCGCTGCATTGCCTTACACCATATCTATGATGCCATGAAAATCCATGCAAAGTGGGTTGGCTTGGCCTTGTAGATATGGGTCTGCACTCTGCACCAGTCGTAAAAAGTGATGCACCAGCGACACAAGCAGCTCGTAAATGTGCCCCTCCACCCCCAGTCTTTGCCCTGGTAGATGAATCCCAAAGGCTGAAAGTAGTTACAAGAAAATGGTCCACAGGGCCTAGGTCCAAACCACAGCCTAAAGCTTTCCATGCCAGAGATAGAGCCTGATCTCTCTTGAAGTACCCCACGCACCCCCTGAAGTCAAATTTAAGGTGGACTGACAGGCACACACAGCTAACAGGCAACTAGGGAGATGGCTGTAGGTAAGATCTGGTTGGCTTCATAACTGGCCTAAGTTACTTAAGTTTAAAGGGAAGGGGCTTGGATGAAGTACCAGAGAGCCAGGCCAAGATGCCAGGTACTTTATCCAAGCTCCTTCCCTATAAACCCAAGTATCTTAGGCCAGTTATAAAGCCAACTATAATCAACGGAACCATGGGAATGGCTGCAAGGCTAGACGCAAGACAGATCTCCGGACCACAGAATTAGCCTTTCCCCATGTCTGTGAAGGCTCTAGGATCTTCTTCCCCCCATCCCTAAAGGCTTCCCATTACTATACCCAAACAGGGTCTGAATACCATGACCACCTATCCCTACCGAACGAGCCTGGGCCTAGTAACAGGTTTCCTTGCTTTTCCACATAACCCCACCCTTCGTTACATAACTACAAAGATACACTCACTTTCTCTCCTGCTGTCTATATCGGTGCCCTTTGGTGATGACTCAGCCCTAACCCATTAACGATAGGCAGCCAGTTTTCTTTTGTAGCATTTGAAGAGCCTCATGCCAGTACCCATCCATGGTATCACACAGAATACTTGTTGCAAAACTATCTACGAGAGGTAAATGTACTAATATTTGCACAAGTGCTTGCATCGTGCAACACAGTTTTGCAGTCTACTTGCTGGCTTTTGTAATGTATGGTGAATTGCTTCTATGTTTCAGGTGTGCCACGCGATCTCCCATGCAAAACTTACTTAAATCTACCTCTAACTACCAACACTGCTGCTGTTCTGATATAGGGAAAGCATGCCTTTTCCTTTGAACTAGGAGAAAGGACACATTTCATGAAAGATTCAAGCTAGTATAAACATCACCTCACAGCAGGGTATGCGCTGTGTTCAAAATTTGCATGCTGGAGTTCCCAAGGTGATTCTCCATTAGCAATACTTTCCATATGAATTGGGGTTCAAGATTCATGTAAGCCCCTACTTCTACTGCCCAGTGTGCAGAAAAAGATCAAGAAAGACAGGGCCTAATTCATCCTAGTAGCCCCAGACTGAATGAGAAGAATGTGGTACCTGAAAGGTCAGGCCATGAGCCTTTGCCCTGCATTCTGGCTAGCTTCTTCAGGAGGACCTTCTATCACATCAACAGAGATATTTCTTGCACCTGATACTCCACAACCTACACTTTCATGCATGAAGATTTAATAGCAACAATTGATGGTCTTCCTCCTGAGGTGGTCAGTGTCATCGAGGCAACCAGGTGTCTCTCCACCAAAACTGCATATGTGGACCACTGGGAGAAGTTTGTTGTCTGGAGTTACTCCCACAACTGCTTTCTTCACTATCTCACCATAAACACAGTGTTTCTCATCGCTAAAACATCTTCTTTACAAGCGAGTGATTCCAGGCTTTATCCAAGCAACAACAATATACATCCTTCTTCCTGGACAAGCTGGTCCTCCAAACAAAAGTGCCACTCCTGCCGAAGATAGCCACACCCTCCCACATAGAGCAAACCATCTCCTTGCCCGCTTTCTATGCTCCACCTCACCCCTTTAAGGAGGAGGGACAGCTCCACCATCTTGAACCTAACTGGGGCCTCAGCCTTAACGTCTACCAACTAGAGATCATTGATTGGACAATCAACTTTATGTAGGCTTCTCCGGAGTCAAAAAGGGGAAAGCAGTGTAAAAAAGCCCCATATCCTGGTGGATTGTCCTATGCATAAAGATCTGGAATGAGTTAACTAAAAAACAGACCCAAGAAGGTTTTCAAGCTTGTTCCACTTGCACAAAGGTTGCTGCCACTGTGCTGGTGTGCAGTATGCCAGTCTTGGATTTCTGCCAGCTGCAATGTGGGCGCTTAACCACAGGTTCATGAAGCACTATTGCATAGACAGCTCGGTCTGGCAGGATGGGCACTTTGCCAGATCTGTCCTGCAGAATTGACTGTTCTGAGTCATTCCACAGCCCCATTTGCTGGATTGGTACTGCTCTCATATCTATTTACAAAGAAAGGAATCTGTGGCTAGAAGTCTTCAACAGAAGAACAAAATACCTACCTTCGGTAACGCCTTTTCGGGGAGACTCTACCTAACTTCAGATTCCTCACAGGCCCACCCTCCTCCCCCATTCTGTGGAATAGGCTCGCATAATACATTAATAAGATCTGAGCCTTGGGATTTGCACACAGGTATATTCTCCTTCTACGGCCTGTGCATCCAATGGCATGGAACAGGATGAGAAAGAAACTCACATCGGAGTAGAGTTGGTGCAGATATAGTGACTTTGATGTCACATCCTATGCGAGCTGGACCCAAAGGCTGAGCCACATGATTAAACCTACTGAAGCACAGGGCGATTGCTACCAAAAATTCTCCCACTCCAGTCTGGCGCCTTGGTAAATTCACAGGGTGAGGAATCTGTAGTTAGATAGTCTTTAAAAGAAAAGAAAAAGGGGTTACCCGTAGGTAAGTAACTTGTTTCACTCCGTTACCTGCATTAACGTACTGAACCCGTTATGTATAATGCCAGAAAAGCAAAATAAACGAATAAAGCCTACAATCTCCCTTCAGAGCTTAACACAGCAGCGCACATCTAGCACCGAGTCTGAAGTATGGTGCCCAGACGTCCTGGATTTCCCGAACTGTCCTGGTTTTTAGAAGACTGTCCTGGTGTCCCGACGCTTTCCTTAATTTTAAATAGATGTCCTGGTTTTTGGGACAAAGGTCAGATTATTAAATAAATGTTCCGGTTTTTGGGACGTAGGTCAGATCATTAGGGGAAGCATAATTTAAAGACTCCTACAAAGTATGAAATAATTCAAGTAATTTATCTGTTACTGTCAGGCAACACAGTTCCCTGGCCACTCCCAGCAGAGACGTGTGTGTGTCTGTGGGGGGGTGTTGAGGGTGCAGGGTGGGAGGTCAAGCCATAGCTAATTTTATATATGTAGTATTGTAAATGTGTGTGTATAGACACACACACACACATACGAATAGGCACACATTCACAAAGCTACGTAAAAAAAACCGGTACAGGCCAGATGTAAAAGTGAGCGTAATGTATTAAGTCCTTCTTTTATGTCTGACCTGTCCCGGTTTTTGCTCCTCAAAATCTAGTCACCCTAGTCTGACGACACCTCTAAACTATGAGACGGTCAACGCATCCTCTTAAAATGAGCCGCAACTCCAGAACAACCGAAACAATACTGTTTGCCAGGAGATGGCGCTGAGGGAACGCACAATATTAATTTCAGACTTAATTCACAACAACTCTTTGTGTATGGCTTTAAGTGACATCGAAGCTGTAGCTAAAAGTACAAAAATACATTCAAATAATTGAAAATTGATGGATGACAAAGAATGTAAGACCTTACCATGCAGGATTTTTCAACAAATACCAGAGGGAAAAGGGCGGGCGACTGGTCTCCAACTTTGCGCTTGTTTGACATTTTCTGTTGCCCTCAGCGCCCCCTTTCCACACACATAATTATAAAGGCTTTTGAGAAAATAACTGAATGTACGGTACAGATACGAGAAGCAGCAGGTATCCAGTGGTGGGAGTCTCCTATGGGAGTCTCCTTCATAGGACTGACATTATCAGCCCACCCTGAGGAAACACTGAAGTTCAGAGACGAGCCCGCCCCACGACAAAAGTTCAACTCCACCCCCCCCCCCCCCCCCAACCCCTCCCCCCGTCCAGAGCTAAATTGGTGTTAATCACTTTAATCCTTTTCAGTATAATTTTTTGGCTTCTCCACTCCATTGTTACCTGACATGGGGTTTCTACTTAGTCTTATTTAATTATCTGTAGAGCCTCACTGGTAGTCTTATTTAATTATCATAGAGCGTCACAGGTCCTTTTTAGGTAACTTCAAGGAGCTGAAAACCTCGGACAAGAAATCGTGTTTTGGTCATTTATGTACCTCTGCACCGTTAGCAAGGCTTAGCGGGTAAGAATTAATTATATAGTTCCATGTATACTAGAAAAATCAGTTTAGACAGGATACTACAGTTTTTAAATCAACATATCATATTTTTAAAAACTTTTCTATCACTTAAAACATGCCTCTACTTAAATGCAAGTAAATGGAGAAATTAACTTTCTTCATTTTTTTTCTAAAATCCTATCAGTTCCAAAATGTTGTCATCATTGTGCACCTTACACTTGCCATGTTAAAAATACTAGTTGTCATACTTTAACAAAGTAGCACCTCTTTCTGCAGGGTTTCCATTGGATGTACCCTCGTTCCCTGCAGGTGCGTAGTTACCATTGGTGCAGGGCCCACAGCCTTGAGGGCCCCTTTGGATCCTGCTAATTGCTTATTTTACTATTCTAATAGCAGTCAAAGGGGCCCCTTTCCTTGCTTGCACCAGAGCTCATAGCATCCTTGCTATGCTACTGGTCTCCTGGGGCCATATTACACAAAGTGCCCTGGGGTGAAACAGTCGTGTGCACCCACAGGGTACTTTGAAATTACAGAAGGGCTCGCAGACAATTGTGCGGCCACTTGTGTAATACGGACAGCGACAGCAAATGTGCACCAGCGCTATGCCCTGTGGGCATGGCCCATACAAATTAGGGAATCTCTTTGCCTCTGCACCCGCGATGTATTATGAATGCATGCGCAAAGGCAAAGAAGCTGTCAGGAAGGGCATTGACAGAGTGCCACAAAAAGGTGGTGTACTATCAGTGCGCCCAGAAGGGGGGGGTGTGGGGGTGTGGCCCCATGGACCTCCCCAGATACCCACCTGGAGCCAGGTGCAGTCACTCACTACACCGGTTTGCAGCGGGAACACTGACCCCTCTTGAAAGTGCAGGCAGATTGCCGGCTGCACAGTGAAACAAGGAGCTTGTAAACAGTTATATTTCACTTGAATGCACTTCCCTCAGGGCAGCTCGAGTTCATGGCTGCCTTAAAGGCAGCTCATTCACTATAATAGGGTGCACTTTTCCTGTTTTCACCCAGCGGTGCACCTTTTGAAAGAGTGCATTTTGGTGCACACAGGGAAACTGCACCCAGTCAGCAATAAAGCCCCAGGTTGTTAAACATTCAGCAGTTAGTCTGGTCAGAACTCTAGTAACGCGAGAGAAGATGTGCAGAGCAGCAAGGTGGGTGAAGACTGGAGTCTGCCAAATGAGCAGGTGTGGGAACCCCTAGGTTGTGTGTCACCCACCAAAGATGGCATATTAAGAGCTACACAGTTGGGGCCTTGGAGTCCTGTTAGTGAGGTGAAACCCTATCCGATGTTCTTCAAATCACGACCCCTTTCATGTGTAAAATCAGTTGTAGGCAAGTTTCAAAAGTTCTATTTCCACTTGTCCCAACAGCTTAGGATGTTGTGTGCACTTTTCACATTGTTTCAGGCAGCTCGAGCTAATGGTCAGCAGCGGAAACTGATCCAGCGAGTCAAGTGTAATGATCCTGGCTACTGAACATCAGCTGCAGTAACACACACTAGGGTGGAGAGCCGCAGTATGCATAACCAAATACTGAACAGAAAGGGACTAAGAATATAGAAGTTTTCACACGGTGTTGGTTCTTCACTAAACAACTGGGTTGGACAAAAAAGGTAGGAATGTTTGGGCTCCCTTCTTTAGTTGCTTTCGTAGCTTTTCTGTACACAAAAATAACTTTATTTGACCAAAGACTATTATACACCTGTCATCCAGTTGGCTAGCTTTGCTCTTGGAGGCCCGAACAGCCCAAATCCTCATGGACACTAGAGCCCAAACCTACCCAAGTTTTGCGTGGGCACTTGCTTGACACAAAAGAGTGTCTATTTACTTATCACTTTAAAGCCATAAGGCTCACCTCTAAATTGTGTTTGGTCATGTAAGCGCCTGCACAAACTTTAATAAATGTAGGATTAAATATCAAATGGTACATTTCAAAGACTAGGGAAAGCCCACCTAACCCCACTATACCTGGGCTAACAACTCAAAGTACACAAAAATACCGTATAGTAGGGATCAATCATAAAAGTAATTTAACTCCCACAGAGCACATGAATTACCCTGGGGTAAAGATTAATTTTACTACAAATGAATTATACCATTATCACACTGTCGAATACCTTCAAAATCTAGATATATTTTTGATATAACACTTATATACATAAAATATCAACAATAAGATGCAATTTTCCACATTGAATTTCCACAAAACATGAAGTGTTGTCTTCCACTACTGTTTCCTTTTAAGGCTGCTTCTATGAGTCAAAGGCCGTCCTTTTAAGAGGTAGTCTCTAAAGGCAGTCCTACTAGACAGACCAATGTCCCCCCCTCTATTCCATTCCAGAAATGCACTACGAATTCATTTTCTTTTCCATATTCAAATTAAACTTGACTCCTCCAATTATATATGTTGATGCGTTTCGGCCTTCTCATTTCAGGCCTCTTCAGGACAAGAAAACGGAAGACATCCATCTAAGGAAATACATATACATGTAAATATATTTTAAATAGCACAACTTAACAAGTAACCACACTCTGAGGTAAACATACAATTGAAGAAGAACCATGTCCAAAGCTCAGGTGTTCTAATGTTGTGGACAGGTCAACAAGAATGTAAAACGCAATTGAACACCAATGCATATATAGCTCCTATGGCAGCCTTTCCAATGCACCTTTGTGAAAAGCAATAAGCAACCCATGCACCACAGACCACGGGGGAGGTTATACCTACATGACCTTCAGAACAAATCAACACACCTCCCAAAAAGTGGAATACATGCCGCAAAAATCAATGTGCCACCAGGGATTTTGTGCTCAGGTGTCCCCTATTATGTAGCGCAGCAGTCCTGTTTAATAAGGCATCATACTTTTTGAAAGCCACGAGGAGAGTCCTTTAAAGCCCTGTGTTTGGAAACTTATACAATTAAAGTACTCCTGCTGCATGCAGCACAGTAACAAGTGAATGGATACCTCAAAGACGAATTAGCCAGTAACTAATCACGAAGATTCCACTGTGGCCAGAACTTAGGCGCGATCAGGTAAGAGTCTGTCTTACTGAAAAACACAGGACTATTACTATAAGAACCGTTGGGAAGGAGTGAACAAAACCACGACTTGTTTGTTGTGTGAAAAAGGCTGTTTTAATGGAACAGGTGCTCCGAACAATTAAACCAGCCTTGGCCTGTGCCTCACAAAACTAAAGCCTCACTAGACATGGAAAAACCTATCCAATTTCCTTCCACCTCCCCTGCCCCACCCTCCCCCTCCCTATAATCTCGTCCTGACTTCCCTTTAACCCCTCTCGTCTACCTAATTTTCCTGTCCTACCCGTTTCTTCTGATCCTGTCTGCTAATGTCAAGTTCCCTGCCTGTCCGTCTCCAACTAATGCTCCTTGTCCCCCCCTATAATACCTGAATTGCCCTGCCATCTCTGTCCTCCGCACAAGTTTTATTACATGCCCTGAAGCTCTCACCGCCTTGACCTGCACCTGCTCCTATCGACAACCTGACCCCCCCATGACGCGCACCTGCTCCAGAAAAGCTAACCTGCTGTAAGAAACATCCCCTATCCTGCCAAATTGAAAAAAGGGGAGGGAGGGTGGGGGAAAAAGCTGCCACCCTGCTAAAGGATGCTCCAGCCACCAGGTCACCTTCCACAAGATGGTGGCAGAGAGCGCAAAATGTCAGTTTTTATGTATCCCCACCCCGCTAAGCCAAAAGACACCCAGGACGCCCAACTGCGTCACGGGCCGTACCACCCTTCCCAAAGACCCCCGGGGGGGGGACTCCTCGTTCCTCCTCCCCCCCGGGACCCCATTGGGAAGGAGTGAACAACACCATGACTTGTTTGTTGTGTGAAAAAGGCCGCTTTAATGGAACAGATGTACCTAACAATTAAACAGCCTTGGCCTTTGCCTCACAAAACTTCAGCCTCACTAGACATGGAAAAACCTATCCAATTTCCTTCCTCCACCCCTATCCCACCCTCCCCCTCCCTATAATCTCATCCTGACTTCCCTTTAACCCCTCGTCTACCTAATTTCCCGTCCTACTAGCTTCTTCTGAACCTGTCTGCTAATGTCAAGTTCCCTGCCTGTCCGTCTCAAACTAATGCTCCTTCCCCCCCTATAATACCTGAATTGCCCTGCCATCTCTGTCCTCCACACAAGTTTTATTACCTGCCCTAAAGCTCTCACCGCCACCAGAAAAAGACCCTGGCTTTTTCTGCCCCCCCCCCCGGTCTCCTTTAACAACTCTTGCAGCTGCAACAGATATAACTCCATCCCCATAAATCATAGATGCACACCGTCGTTCCTAAAAAATTCGGCATCTTCAAAACGTAAATCGTAGTGCTCCAAGAATGACAAACCCTTTTCAATGCAAAAACACTTCATTTCTTTGTTCAACTTATGCCTCGCCCTCTCTATAGGCCCCGGTTTCCTGGCCCCCCTCCAAACCCGACACGGGACAAAAGCCGTAAGGACAACATGGCATCCCTTCCACTGCGTCGCAATAACCTGCAAATCCCTCTTCATGGTTTTCATGAGATTAAGACCAGTTGTAGCCACTAGATCATTCTCCCCTAAATGGATGCACAACACATCTGGGCACTGCCCCCTCCCTGCCGCACTTTGCAAGCGAGGCAAGAGTTCGCCCCAGCGCATCCCCCCTTTTCCAAACCAGCGGACCTGATACCAGGCTGGGTCAAAACCTAAATTCTCTCCAATAACAGTCCTCCGGGCCTGGCGCTGGGCCCATTTTACAAAGGAATATACGCTGCCTCAGGACCCAGCACCACACCTGAAAAAGAAAATAAAATGAATACACAAATACTGAATCAATACGCAAAATATCTTGCTATACCCAAAACTCCCTCCCTCTCACGTATCACTTAAAGCAATCTGACCGCCACCTCCCCAATGCCACCAGATCCTCCCTGCCCCAACCTTTCTTGCCCACTTCCATGGCGACCCCAATCCAAAAAGAATAAGTACCAAACTGTGCCGCATCCACACCCAAGGACGCCAGTCCTTTGCGCATGACTGCTAACAACTGCGAAGCTGTCACTCTCCTCCCATCGTTGTGCCGAAATACCGCGCCCCCACCAATCCCGGCCGCCTTTCTCAACTGCCCTCCCAAAACCCCTGGGCAAATGGACATATCAGGATATTGGCGAAGAAAAACCAGCGCACCTACGCCTTTGTGGTCAGTCTTGGAACTCCTGATCTGCAGCGCCACTCCACTGCTGCTAAGGAGCACCTCAGGCCATTGAATGCCCAAACTTCCTGTCAAACCCAACAATTCCAAGACCCGCAGCGCCCCAAAAAACAGCCACGACATTAAAGTCCGGAAAAGTAACGCCTCCCCTGAAAGCAAATCGCTCCCAATACCGCTGACAGTCTCTTCAATAAACTCAAAGACAACGGTAGCCTAATGCAACCCCCTTGTACCTTTTCTTTTGCCCACCCTTCTGAGATCCTTTGACCCAACTCCCCGGCAGATGGTGGGTAGCCCCAAAGAAGCTTACCCATAAATCCCAACGCCGCTAACTTGCCCGCAATCGTAACCCTGGACTGGCAGCAAAAGGCAGGCGTGGAGGCTGCTAAGATTAAATGGGAGAGGGACGTTGGGGAGGCTATTACTGAGGCTATGTGGAGAAGCTGTTGCGCTCATATGAGAGCCCTGTCGCCAAATTATAGGCTGCGGCTCATACATTTTAAATTTCTGCACCGTTTATATTATACTCCTCGCAGCCTGTGTGATATGGGGCTCCAGGAGGATGCACATTGCGAGCGATGTTATGCCCCGAATGCAGACTTTTTACATCTGGCGTGGAACTGTGGAGAGGTGCACTCCTTTTGGGGAGAGGTGATGCACGTGATAGCTAGTGTAACTGGATTGGATCTGCCTTTTTCTCCAGTGTTGGCGCTGCTTGGGTTGCTGGATGGGTCCCGTCGGAGTGGAGGCGTCTGGTGGGCATGTTGCTCTTGCTGGCGAAGAGAAGAGTGGCGATGTGCTGGGGGAGGGGCCGGGTCCCGCAGAGATCTGATTGGCTGCGGGATGCTGCGTTTTGCCAGGAGCAGCTGTCAATTTTTTGGGAACTGGCTCCTGCGTGCTCCCGCCCTAGAGACATTTGGGCACCTTTCTGCGCCTTTCTGGAGTCCCAGGGTTGACTTGGGAAGACTTGGAGAATGCGCATGGACGCACCCATGGTTGTTTGCCTTGAATGCTGTTCCTTGTTGTGCAACATGTGATGTATGACGGATGATCCTGCTATTTGTGTCTGACCTGCCGCCTTCATTTGTACGTTGTTGTGTTTATTATGGAGTTGTGCCTGGAGAGCTCCTGCATTCAGCTTATTTCTAGGGGTGTGCTTCACGTTGTAACTCTGCTTGATATAATGGGAGGCCACTCGGATTGGGGGACTTGGACATGAGGGGCTCTTTGATTTAAAGGGTTTGATCTTAGCTCCTCTTGCGATATCATGTGCACACTGAGGGGATCCTCCTGTTTTGTCTTCGGCTCCCGGGCTATTGTTGATGTTTTATTGTAAAATTGAATAAATAAATAAATACATTTTTTTTAAAAATCGTAACCCTGGACTGACCTTTTTTCGATCAGAACCATAATGAATTGTATCATATCTTCCACCATGTCCTCCGGTCTTACCCGTCTCCGTGCCCCGGATCCTACAAACTCCTCCCAAGCCTTCGCATATGCCTGTCTGGTGGATGGCACTAAAGAATTCAATACCAGCCGTAGCATCCTCTCGTGCCTATTCTCCAGAGCTCTCCCGGCATGGTTGTCCTGCACAGGTCCATACCCATGACTAACCCATGGAACCAATCCCACTGAGAACGAGACAAAGCATCAGCTATGTCATTGTTCACCCCCGGCACATGCCTCACTCTGAAAAAGATGTCATTCTGTAAGCAGTGCAGCACAAACACCCGCAGGAGCTGTAAAACCTGCACGTCTCGTGCCGATTGCCGATTCACCAATTGCACCACTGCCATGTTATCCACCCGAAACAGTACCCGTTTATGCTGTAGCTCGCTGCCCCACAGGCACACCGCTGCCACCAGTGGAAAAAGCTCCAAAAACGCTATACTGCGTCCCCCCATTCTTCCATCCAATCGGCCATTCCTCCACACACCATCGCCACTCCCAATATATACCAAACCCTGTTGCCCCAGCGGCATCTGAAAAGATCTGTACATCCCACTTGCAGTCCTGCCAAGCTTTCAAAGGAATTCCATTTAAAGTGTCCAAAAATGTGCCCCACATCCGCAAGTCCTCACGTACACCCACTTTCAACCGCACATGATGATGCAGGAGTGACTGCCCTGCTAACGCCAAATCCAATCTCCTACAAAAGGTCCTCCCCGCTCTCACTACTCGACAGGCAAAATTTAAGTGCCCCAACAGTACCTGAATGTCACGCACTGTGACCTTACTTCTCCTCAACATGTCATAAATTCTCTGCATCATGTCAAGCTTCTTGTCTGCCGGCAGTTGAGCTGTACCCGTTACCGTATCCAGCTCAATACCCAAAAATGAGAGCACCATACATGGCCCCACTGTCTTGTCAGGAGCCAAGGGCACACCAAGGTCTCCCATGATCTCCACAAACTGTCCCAGCACCGCCGCACAATGCGGGCTGCCCACCAGAGACGTGAAGAAAAAGTAATCCAAATAATGCGTCACCTCCTTGTGTCCCGTAATCTGTGAGAACATCCATTGCAACGCAGTACTAACGCACTCAAACAGCGCACAAGAGCTGGAGCAACCCATTGGAAGCGCTTTGTCTACGTACCAGGACCCTTGAAACTGGATTCCCAGCAGCTCAAAATCATCAGGATGTACCGGCAGCAGCCGAAAAGCTGACTTGATGTCACTTTGCCATCAACGCTCCTTGCCCAAGCTGTTCCACCATTTCGATGGCTACATCCACTGACGCGTATGACACTTTTGCCACGTCATCTGGAATGAAGTCATTGACAACAATCCCTCCGGCCACGACAGGTGATGGATCAAATCCAATCTCCTACAAAAGGTCCTCCCCGCTCTCACTACTCGACAGGCAAAATTTAAGTGCCCCAACAGTACCTGAATGTCACGCACTGTGACCTTACTTCTCCTCAACATGTCATAAATTCTCTGCATCATGTCAAGCTTCTTGTCTGCCGGCAGTTGAGCTGTACCCGTTACCGTATCCAGCTCAATACCCAAAAATGAGAGCACCGTACATGGCCCCACTGTCTTGTCAGGAGCCAAGGGCACACCAAGGTCTCCCATGATCTCCACAAACTGTCCCAGCACCGCCGCACAATGCGGGCTGCCCACCAGAGACGCGAAGAAAAAGTAATCCAAATAATGCGTCACCTCCTTGTGTCCCGTAATCTGTGAGAACATCCATTGCAACGCAGTACTAACGCACTCAAACAGCGCACAAGAGCTGGAGCAACCCATTGGAAGCGCTTTGTCTACGTACCAGGACCCTTGAAACTGGATTCCCAGCAGCTCAAAATCATCAGGATGTACCAGCAGCAGCCGAAAAGCTGACTTGATGTCACTTTGCCATCAACGCTCCTTGCCCAAGCTGTTCCACCATTTCGATGGCTACATCCACTGACGCGTATGACACTTTTGCCACGTCATCTGGAATGAAGTCATTGACAACAATCCCTCCGGCCACGACAGGTGATGGATCAACCGAAATTGCCCATATTCCTTCTTGGGCATGACACCAATTGGAGACATGAGCTTCTGCATCGGCCAATCAGAAAAAGGGCCAGCCATGCGACCCTCCCGCACTTCCTTCTCCAACTTTTGACACCCCATCCCTACCCCCATAGCCCGTCGACTGCCCCCCGCCACCAACCTGTCCTTGTGCCTCTCCTGAGGTTGAGGCACTTTGTTGCCCTGTACAATGCGTGAGGGGGTGACAGCCAGCGCACTTGGAGCATTCGTGCCAGAATTTACAGTATTCGCGGGAACATATGCCCTCTTTGTAATCCCAGTAGGTGCCGGAGCGTCCCGAACCAGCAGGGCTGGAGCTAGCTGGGCTGGAGCCCCCAGACCCCACCTCTTGGGTGGGGCGCTCCCGAAAGGGCAGATATGTGATAGGCAAACCACTGGCCGTGAAAACAGTCTTCCCGAACTTCGCCGGACCCATGGTGTGCTGCCATAAATCAGAATCGATCTCACCCCACTTTACCTCTGGATCCGCGGCCATGCGGGCTCTGAACTCCTCATCATATTGCCTCCAGGCATAACCACCATAGTTGAGCTGGGCCTTATGAATGATGTCCATGTACTTAAACAAAGCCACAACCCGCTCCGGAAATCGCTCACAATATACGCTAGCAAAAATCAAAAAGGCTGCCGTCCAGTTTTCAATATTAACAGGTACCTTGGGCCTCTTAGAAAGCTCCCATTCCTATTCTTTGGAGCCCTCCTTCGCCCTGACCTCCCAATGAAGCAACTTCAAAACGTCAATGTACTCACCTTTCCAAATTTTGTCTTTCGTCGCCTGCATCAAATGAGCCCCCAACGGTTTAGCAATGCCCATATACAACAACTTAACCCGCTTGGAGGCCGGCTCCTCCTCCTTTCCCCTTTTTGTGTTATCAGACGTCTGCGTCTCCTTTTGCCCGTCGCTAGTCGGTTTTCCATTCGTCGCACCGACCACCTTAAGATGGTTCCCTGCACCACTTTTTAATTCCCCGGTCTCAGTTGCCACTCCCGCGTCTTGCACATTCACTCCCTTCAACAAACGCACCATATCCTCTCTTGCCTCGGTTGCCACTGAAACCATTGAGCTTGTCAACCCCTTACCTGGAGATAATAACGGGGGCCGCTCCTGAGCCGTCTGCTTCTCCAAACAAGACCCATTTCTCCCTCGTCCAGCAGGCCGCACCTGCAACCGCTTCCCACTCTGTAACGACTTAATCACAGCATTAGCGACTCCCCCGCCCTTACCGCACTCCCACCACTCTTGTTCGTCACTACCTTCTAGCAGTTCCCCTTCCTCAACGCTACTCCCATCCGGTCCTTCCACCCTCCACACATCCTGTTCATGCTCAGCGCCTCTGTCAAGACCACCACATACCGCACAGCCGGCAGAAAAACCCGCTCTCGCCTTCTGTATACCTGTTGGGCCCGGACGTTGCTCCCCCTGGGCAGTGGCGCCGGCGGGCACAAAACCCATACCGCCACACCACCCAGCGGAAGCGTCCGCAGCCTTGCACTGTCCTCTCCGCCTTCCTGCTGATGCTATCCGACAGGCCGCCCGGGGCCCCACCTTTTCTTCCCGCCAGGGTTCCAGAGCCGCATCATGCTCGCCTGGTTCTGCGTCGTCAAAATCCAAGACCTCCTGCCAACAAAGGTCGGGTTGTGAACAGACCTCTTAAAAAAAAAAAACTCTGATGACCCCCCCCCATTTCCCCCTGCCTCATCCCCTTCGCCTGGTGCCCCCCACAACTCCTCCCATTCCTCCCTGACTGGGTCCCATACACTTGCGTAGGCACCTTAAGAGACCAACTACCCGGGGGGTCCTCATCATCCTGTCACCCAACTCCCCCGTCCCACCATCCACCTCTTCCTCGCTCCCACTCCATTATAAAATGGTGGGCCATTTTTTTTAAATTGGCACCATAGAGTCCTTCTTCTGAGCCTGGGCGCCTCTATCCCTCCTCACCTCCACCTCTGCAGGCTGCCCAACCGTGCTCACCTCTTCTGGCACTGCCAGGACCTCCCTGGAACTTTCCTCTACGATCTCCTCCCCCCGTGGGCCCTCCCCTAATCCCTTCTCGTGACCATCACCTGCTTCGGCACTGTTCCATGATTGCTGGCAGGCTGATCTTTTTGGCTCCCAGCTGCTCCGGCCCTTCCCCCCTCCCCTAACGCTGTCCGGCCGTGCCGAGCAGGCCGCGCCCAGCTCATTGCGGAGCACCCCACCCCGCTCCACAAGTTGATGGCGAGATCGCTCTGCCTGCCGGGGATTCCCCTTCGGGCCTCCCCACGCTGGCCCCACCTTCCCCGCGCCTCTCCCCGCCCAGGCCGCGCCCTTTCCTCCAGGCCCTCCCTTAGCCCGCCCACCCCTCCTCACCTGGGAAGCCGTTTTGCTAATGCACGGTGGTGAACACGCCATAACTGCCGCCGCAACCCCTGCAGACGCTCTGCGCGCCGGGCGCAATGGCCCTAACGCCTCCAGCCAAACCAGATCAATGTGTCCGGCCTGCTCCAGCAGAGCCAACGCTTGTCAGACCTTCTCTTCCGCCATCCTCCAGACGGTAATCTCCAACCCCTACTTTCTTTGGCCTAGAGTTTAGAGGTACTCCCATACGGAGTAAAATATATTGTATTGTCTTTTTTTTTTCTTTTTTTTTTATAAAGCCCTCGCCCCTAGTGCGTTCTTAACTAGTTAGAAGCTGCTGCACGCTACCCGCCAACTAATTGACTAAAGGGAAAAAGCTGCCACCCTGCTAAAGGACGCTCCGGCCACCGGGTCACCTTCCACAAAATGGTGGCAGAGAGCGCAAAATGTCAGTTTTTATGTATCCCCACCCCGCTAAGCCAAAGAACACCCAGGACGCCCAACCGCGTCACGGGCCGTACCACCCTTCCCAAAGACCCCGAGGGGGGAACTCTTCGTACCTCCTCCACCCGGGACCCCATTTTGGCAGAGGCAGCTAAAAGAGGAAGAAGCTATAACAGCCAGCGAACCATCATACCAAATGTTCGCTGCACAAGTGAACCTACCCTATAGAACAAGTGCTCGCTGGAGTGAACCCTCTCAGCTGCAGTGCGCACAATGAGTGTGTGGTTGCGGATCATTAGAACTGGAAACCATTACTGACAGTGTATTTAGCTACACAAAAGAAGAAGTGGTTGGGCGTGGTCCTCATGTTATTGAAAAGAGTAAAAGCGTCAGGATCCGCCATCTTAATGTGGTGAAGGTACACACCCGGTAATTATTACGTAAACCATGTGTAATCTAAGTGTAAAATGAAGCCTGAATATTGTATTGTAATAGTATTTATATAGCGCTCACTACCCCTGACGAGGCTTTAGCACCATAGACCTAAATCTTGGCGTTACACATTTATTATTTGAAAGTGCTTGTCTATTTGGACCAAGACTAACGCGGCCTGTAAATGCACCAACAACCCATGTGAGCAAGAACATTATTATTGCAGCAGATTCCTCCATATTAAGGATCTGATGGTACCTATTACAGAAATAGATTGTCATAAAGGTGGTGTGAAGTAGGTGTCATGCCGCACATAGGCTAATTATTATTATCTCAAGCACAGAGGAGCATAACTAATGTTTACCATGTACCAACAAACATAACGGGACCTATGCAAGAACATTACATATCCAATTCATTAATATCATTACTCATTATATATAGGTCAATTAAAGCTTTGAAAAAATATGCGAAACATATGCAAGAACATCACATATTCAATTCATTAATGTCCCCACTCATTGTGTACTGGTATATTAACCCCATAGCTGCTTGGCCAACCCCGCCCTCCTCATGCAGAGTTATTTTGCGGTTAATTGAGGTAGTTTGCACTTAGGCCCCTATAATGTTTTGTTCACATAAGCTATCCATGCCAAATTTGTGTCCTTTTTGCCAACATCCTGGGGAATTCTAAAGGGACCCAGACTTTGTTGGTTCTCCTTGAGGAGACTAAGAAATTAGCTAAAATACAGCTAAAATGTGTTTTTTTGGGGAAAAATGTGCTGCACAAGAAAGCATCTGTTTTTTTTTCTCTGCAAATGGGATCAACAAAGGGTTTGCGGTGCTAAAATCACCATCTTCTCAGCTTTCAGGAACAGACCGACTTGAATCAGAAAACCACATTTTTCAACACAGTTTTGGCATTTTACTGGGACATACCCCTTTTGTACAATTTTTGTGCTTTCAGCCTCCTTTCAATTAATGAAAGAAATGGGTGTGAAACCAATAGTGGAACCCGGACAGCTAAACATGTTTGAAAAGTAGACAAAATTCTGAATTCAGCAAGGGGCCATTTTTGTAGATCCTTCAAGGTTTTCCTATAGAAAGTTGAAATACAAAAAATGAAATTGAGTTGAAAAAACAGCCATTTATGTCTACATTTTCTTCTGTAACTTTTTCCAGCTATGGCAGATTTTTGAAAGCAATATACTGTTACATCTCCTGGAAACTTCTGGTAGGGGGATATATAGGGCTTGTAGGTTCATCATGAAGCCAAGATACCCAGAGCCAGTAAATGAGCTGCACCTTGCAATGGGCTTTCATTGTATACTGGGTATACAGCAATTCTTATGGTAAAATATAAAGACAAAAATAGGTATCAAGGAAACCCATGTATTTCCAAAATGGGCACAAGATGTGGAGTTTAAAAGCAGTGGTTATTTACACATCTCTGAATTCGAGGATCCCCATACTAGCATGTGAATTACAGGACATTTCTCAAAATGACTTCTCTCTTACACACTGTCTTACATTTGAAAGGCACAAATGTAGACAAAGACAATTGGCAATAACACTTGTTCTTCTATTCTGTATACCTCTAAGTCTCCCAATAAAAATGGTACCTCACATATGTGGCTATGCCTAGTGCCCGTGACAGGAAACGCCTCAAAACACAACGTGGACACATTAAGGGCCAGATTTAAGTGAAAATGACGGTGTGCCAAATTTTGCAGCGTCGTGCACCATCATTTTCAAAACGCAGGGATGCGATGTATTTACAATAATACTGTGCACCCCTGTGTTTTCCCATTCGCCAGCACAAAATCTGCTGCTGCACACCAACGGAACCACCCTGGCACCATAGTGCAAGGATGGCTGCGTTGAGGGGGAAGATTGTTTTTATGCTGGAAGGGACACCTTCCTCCACAAAAACAATCTTCAATTGTGATTTGCTCCATGTGTGCTGCAAAATGCAGCACACACAGAAAGAGGAAAAAATGAGGAGAAATGAAACCATTTCTCTTCTTTGTGCCACTCTAATGCCATCCTTGGGGTGGCGTTAAGATTTTGGCACTGCCTCAAGTTTCTGAAAACTCATAAATCTGGGGCAGCATCAAAATGCAATGGGTGTTGCTGTGGCATGCCCACAGCAACACCCATTACACACACCTTTCACACAAAGTGCTGCACGTGAAGGGGCCATAATTTTAAAGTGGGGTTAAGCCACAAAAAGTGGCTTAACCTTGTAAATATGGTGCAGTGCATATTGCCACCGGAGTATCACTAAAAGTGACACTCCGATGGTGCTAGGGGCTCTTAAATATGTCCCCAAATTTTTTCAATGAAAACTGAAGCTTTTTGGGCAAAGTGCCTAACTGTTGATTTTGGCCTCTAGCTCAGCCAACACCTAGGGAAACCTAGCAAACCTATACATGTTTTAAAACTAGACACCTAAGGGAGTCCAGAATGGGGTGACTTGCGGGGCTCTCACCAGGTTCTGTTACCCAGAATCCTTTGCAAGCTCAAACTTTAGCTAAAAAACATATTTCCTCAAATTTCAGCAATGCAAAGTTCTGGTATCTGAGGGGAGCCACAAACTTCCTTCCGCCCAGCATTCCCCCCAAGTCTCCCGATAAAAATGTTACCTCACTTGTGTGGGTAGGCTAAGTGCCTGCAACAGGGGAGGGCCCAAAACAAACTGTGGCGATAATGATAGCTGAGGTAAGTGTACTAATTAGTCCTGGGATCTGGAACCATTTAGGGAAACCCACCAAACCCAGACATTTCTGACACCTAGGCACCCAGGGGAGTCCACTGAGGTGTGGCTTGTGTGGATTCCCTAAAGTTTTATTTTTATACCCAGAATACTCTGCAAAGGTTAAACATTGAATAAAAACATGATTTTTCCTTGCATTTCTGTGAATTAAACTACAGGAATATGTATGGATCCACAAACATCTTACCACCTTGTGTTCCCCAACTTGTCCTGATAAAAATGCTACCCCACTGGTGTGCCTGGGCCTAGTGCCCATGACAAGAATGGCTCACACAAGGCTCAATGGTAGTCCTTTCATGAAGGCTACTGTTGACCCTGGAGTGATCCATTCCTGATGCGGGCACTAGGCACAGGCACACAAGTGGGGCAGTGTTTTTATTAGGACAAGTGTGGAAGCACTGCATGGTAGGAATTTTGTGGATCCCTACACATTCCTGTAGTTTATGTGACAGAAAAGCAAGGAAAAAGTAGGTTTCCTTATAAGGCTGCCGAGTCCAGGACCAAATACACAGGTGAGCATCTTACAAAACCAGGCTGATTTGTGCTAGGTAATTATGATGTCTCCACAATACGTTTTGGGCCCTTCCCTGTCACGGTCACTTGCCCACCCACACAAGTGAGGCAACGTTTTTTCTCTGGAGACTTGGAGGACCACTGGATGGTAGGAAATTTGTGGTGGCCTGCAGATTCCTGGACTTTCCCTCACAGAAATGCAAGGAAAATGTGTTTTTAAGCAATGTTTGTGATTTGCAGGGGATTCTGAGTGAAGGAATACTAAGGAGAGCCATGCAAGTCCTGGACCCTTAGACTCCCCTGGTACTATTATATTAAAGTTAATCCACCACTCTCACTGGTTGGTTAGCAACTCCAGAAATTATGTTTTCAAAGCCTGAATACTTATCAAAGAATCTGAATACTGAATCTAAGTTTTCTGAAGGTGAGCCATAAAGCCACTTCACAGCACTAACCACTTTATTGTTCGTTCACATGCCATTCACGCACAACATACAACACTTTCATATCGCTGGCCACAGGCCCAATCCAACCAATCACTGCACTGACATCAATTTATCGCCGCCAGACAAGGGCTCATCACATTCATAAACTACAGGATGGGATAAGTTTGACTAACTTTTTACTACATGTCAATAACACCTCCTTTTTCCTGAACATTACGAAGGCATGCTTAAGGAACCTTTACTAATGGCTCCCATGACAGCCACCTGAGGCTCAGGAAGTCATGTTTTTCATGCGCCTTTAACACACTCACTCTGCTAAATCCAACTCCTTCCAGTTTGTGGATGCAAGTTGAGGGTTTGGGAGTATGCCTTGTGAGGCTTATGCCTCAAACTGAGCGAGCATATCTACCTTTGAAACTAAGGCAGACATGCTGGGAAATTTTCACGAAGTTCCCTAAAGAGAATGTCATAATCTTTGAAGAATAGTAGTGTTTGGCACACAGGATAGTCCGTGAGAACATGGCTTATGTCCAAGCCACTGTTATGTGCGGTGCTGTGACTGTAATGCACTTATCGTACAGCAAATTGAACATCTACTAAGTTTTGACAGAGGATGAATATGGCAAACAGGTCAAACACTGACCCATAAACATCACTGTCCTTCAGTGCCAGCGTTGCACAAATGGATGGAATCCATAGGTGTAGATGATGTGAATCTGTACTACCTTTACAATCTGCCTTCTACCTGTGAAATATCCCTGAGAAAGCACACCTACCATAAGCTTTTCTTACCCGTTCATGTCTCTGTCCTCATCAGAGTCTTGACTAGTCCTGCATAATTGCCAAGTGAACCTATACTAATGCCTTCTGCCATTAGCTACTTGAAGCTCAAGAAAATATGTCTTTCATGCGCCATCACCGCACTTGGAGGCGGTGCAGCACCACTTTCCCTGCACCCCTTAGCGCCCCCCCTACCTCCACAATGTGTGCACCGTATTTAAAATACGGCGCACCATGGCGCAGGGTAGGGGACAATAGCGTCATTTAATGTGACGCTATTGATGTACTCTGCAGAAGTAGTGCCAAAATGTTGGCGCTACTCCTGCAAAGTACATAGGGGCCACATTCTAAAATAATGGAAGCCCCTTGGTGTTAAAAGTGCTGAATAAAATGGCGCAAGGAAATCTCACAGATTTTCTTGCCCCATTTTTTTACCTCCTCTCCCCCTAACGTGGGAACACCCCCCTTCGCATACATTATGCATGGCACAGGCATAATGTAGCCCAAAGGGTTACAGAATGGCACAATGCATGCATTGTGCCAATATAAATACGGTGTGGTGATTTCGGCCTCGTTGGGCCACATTACCATCAAAAATAATGATGCTAACGTGGCGCAAGGTGGCGCTAGGGGATTATAAATATGCCCCTTACTATGCTAAATCCAACTCCTTGCAGTTTATGGATGCAAGTTGGGGGTGTTCAAGTATGCCTTGCATGGCCTATTCCTCAAACAGAACAAGCATATCTACTGATGAAACTAAGGTAGACATGATGGCGAATACTAACTAAGGTCTCTAAATTAAAAAGCCAAACAAATACCCTGTGGTACTCATTCACCAACACTTCTACTTTTGCTTTGAAAGTGAAGCTACAAATTGAGTTTGCACACTTTCAAACAAGTAGAAATGTTGGTGATTATGTCTCACAGGAAATTTGTTTGATTTATTACACTTTGGTTCTCGTTGGCAATCAGGGTGGTCCTTGTACAGCATACATAAGTTCCCTAACAAGCACTTCAAAATTCAATCCCGCCTTTAACATTTTGCCACAAAGGGTACTCCATGACAATATGGCATATGTTATGTCCAGTAGTATGTGCAGTGTAGGGACTATAATACACGTTAATCAAACAGAACACCTACCATGTTCTGACGGCGGATAAAGGTGTTGAGCAGGTTATAAGGAAGTCCATGATTTCCTGAAGTAGTTGAACTAAAAATCTGTGGCTGCTTTCCTAACGAAGCAGTGGCCCATGGACATTCGCTATCCATTCACAGCCACTGAAAGGTTTGCCCAACGTCAGCTCCACCTCAGTCGATTTCCCATGACTTTGTTTCAGTATGATACAATGTAAAGCAAGTAAGAAATAGAGACCTGGCTGAGATGGCCACTGGGGACAGTTATAACAACACTCTTGCCACTTTCCATGCTTCGAACACACTTTACAGTGGTGACATGGATAATCCTTTTTGGGTGTTTTAGGAATCCGATCAGCAAAGTGTTACTCCTGCAGCCTTGCCACATCCTCCAGAATATATGAGGTGGAGGTTGCTGCTTCTGTAGCAGCAGTGAGACTTTCAACCACAGACAACTGGAAGTCAAGGAAAGACATGAGTCTTCCTGTGGTTATCTGACAATAAACAACATACGCATTGTATGTTGCCATCTGGATCATTTGGGAGTTTTCCAACACACATTGAATGGTTGAAGAACCTGGTTGTTCTTGTCCACTCCGTCCATGTACTTATTGTAATCAAGTATACAGGTGGGCTTGTGGACTTCTGACCCCAAACCGTGATGGGGGAAGTGCGCTCATCATGAATTGTAGTGAGCACATATACATTACGCAATCCGAGAACTTGACTGCAAGCAGTTCGTTGGAATGCAGCGTCATACTGTTTCTGGAGCTTCTTGCAAACAAGCTCCTACGGGACTCCCTCGTGGTTACAATGAACTGTACCGGAGGCCACAGTGCCAGCTTTGTAGAGCTCACTGAACAGCTCTACTCCTGTATAGAAATTGTCCACATAAAGGTTATAGTCTTTGTGAAGGAGTAGCTGGACAAGCTCCTATACAATCTTCCCTGTGACCCCAAACATGGGAGGGCAACCTACAGGGTGGAGTCCTTCCCTGTATAGACTCTCAAGTTGTACACATAGCCAGAACAGCTCTCACACAGCATGTAGAGCTTGATGCCATAGTGAGCTCTTTTGCTCGCAATGTACTGCCTGGACAGCAGCTGCCCTTTGTAAACGATAAAGGAGTCATCAACTGCTATATTCTTTCCAGGAGTATAGCTCTCTGGAAACCTGGCAGACAAATGTTCCACAACAGGTCAAATTTTGAACAAGCTGTCATGGTCTGGATGGTTGTAGGAAGCGGGTGTGTTCTGTGGTGGGTACCTGAAGTACTTACACCTTATACCAGGTCCAGGTATCTAATATTAGTATAGTGTAGGCACTGTCTAGAAGCCAGGCTCTCAGGAGGTAGTTGTGCATGAGCAGCAAAGGGTTATCTAAGAGACATGCAAAGCTCATGCAATACCACTGTAGGCACACAGCACTTACAGACATGAAAGAAAACACTCAGTGTTACAAAAATAAAGGTACTTTATTTTAGTAACACAATACCAAAAAGTACTAGAGAGGCAACCCTCCAATAGGAGGTAAGTTAACACACTAAACATGTACACTACTTATCCGCAAAAGACATAGAAAGTGATAGAAAACAGTGCAAATACAAATAGACAATAGTGACCCTAGGGGGAGCTCAAACCATATACTAAGAAAATGGAATGCGAACAAAGGACCCTCACCTAGGTAAGTGGAATGTGTAGAGGGGAGCTAGCGGTACTAGGAAACCCCCGAGTTAAGTAACATAGCGCCCCATAGCGACCAGGAGGAAAGGAGTAAATTACTCGATTTTTCTCCAAACCACCAAAAAGGAAGAAAATGAAGAAAATGTAACACCCAGGCAAGACTGCAAGAAACCAGTGGTGGATTCCTGAAGAGGAAGACCTGTGGAAGAAGGGGACAGAGTCCAGAAGTCACAGAAGAGCCCATGAGGAGCAGGAGCTACTACCCACCCAGCTGTGAATGCAAGAGTCTGTTGACGGTAGGATGAAGATGGTCAGGAATGCAGCCCTGGAGCAGATGAAGAGTTCCTGGAGGATGCAGTCAACGTCCCACACCGGATGGATGATTGCAGTCAGTCAGTGGTGTGAAAAAGCCACCAATAAGCCTTGGCAAAGGGAGAAGTTGCGGAGAAGCAAAAGTAGAGATGCCGGGGACCAGCAAGGTCCAGGAGGACTCAACCCACAGGGGAAGTCCTAGAGGGACCCTCAGCAAGGCAGAGAGTCCAAAGAAGAAGAGGAAGTCCCCAAACGAGACACACTGGACGAGGCACCAGGAGTCGCTGGGGAGCACACGCAGCACAACTGGAGAAGGGTCCCATGCTGCAGGAGAAGCACGCAGAGGGCTGTGCGTTGTGGGAAGGAGTGCTGAGGGCTGGGGCTACACAGAGCCTGAAGATCCCTTTGAGGAAACGCAAGTAAGCCTTGGTAGCTGTAAGAGACGCAGTGCATGGGGGTACTGTCCTGTATGGGAAGGCAAGGGCTTACCTCCACCAAAGTTGGATAGCTGACAGAGAGGACTACTCCAGACCACCACCTATGATGCAGGATCTACGCAGCTCAGGATGAGTGGAGATCCACGCAGCTGGTCGTCGTTGCAGTTGATGCCTGCGGATGCAGGGGAGTGCCTCCTTCACTCCAAGGTAGATTCCTTCTTTCTTCTCATGCAGACTTAAGACTTGCCGCATTCAGAGGATGCACAGCCGGGGTATTGTTGCAGAAGATGGAAGGAGCCGTTGAAACAATGTTGCAAGCAGAGTCTGCTTCGTGGATGCAGATTGTCGGTTCCTGGAGGGTCCAGTTGCGGTTCCAGTGGCTAGAAGTCAAAGTAGAGGTTGCAGAGAAGTCCTGCTGGAATCTTGCAAGCCGAATCTGAGGACCCACCCAAGAGAGAGACCCTAAATAGCTCTGAAAGGGGGATTGGTCACCCAGCCAGTTGACCACCTATCAGGAGGGGGCTCTGACATCACCTGCCTGACCTTGCCACTCAGATGATCCCAGAGGTCCCTGCCAACCTTGGATTCAAGATGGCAGACCCCAGGATCCCTCTGGGGGATCTCTGGGCACCACCCCTGCCTGGGGTGGTGATGGACAGGGGATTGATCACTCCCCTTTCCATTTACCAGATTTGCGCCAGAGCAGGGACTGGAGGTCCCTGAACCGGTGTAGACTGGTTTATGCATGGAGGGCACCAAATGTGCCTTTGAAGGCATACCAGTGGCTTGGGAGGATACCCCTCCAAGCTATGTAACACCTATTTCCAAAGAGAGAGGGGGTGTTACCACCCTCTTCCAAAGAAAATCCTTTGTTCTGCCTTCCTGGGCTTGAGCCATTCAAGCAGCAGGAGGCCAGAAACCTGTCTGAGGGGTGGCAGCAGCTTGGGCTGCCCAGAAAACCCCAGAAGACTGGTAGAAGCAATGCTGAGGGTCTTCTAAGGAGCCCCTAGGGTGCATGGAATCATACTTCCAATACTGGCAACAGTATTGGGGTATGATTCCGACATGTTTGATACCAACCATGCCTAGGTTCAGAGTTACCATTATGAAGCTTGGCATAAGTAGTGCAGAAATTGGCGTACCTGCACTCAGGAAGTCCAGGAAAATGAAACTGGAGTTCATGGGGCTCCTCTGCTAGTGCAGTGGTGCCCTCACACACAGGTACTTGCACCCTGCCTTCTGCGATAGGAGTGTCTGCAATAGGGGTAATTTACAGTGACCTGGTGCAGTGACCTGTAGTAAAAAGGGTGCATACCCCCTTCAAACAGGCTGCAATGGCAGGCATGCAGTTACGCTTTGCATTGACACCCCATGTGTGGCAAAATACATGCTGCAGCCCATGGAGATCCCCTGATACCCCATTCCCCTGGGTACCATATACAAGGGACTTACCTGGGGGCACCAGTATGCCAAATGTGGGGTGAAAGTGGTACAAGTTACCAAGTTTGAAAGGAGAGAGCATGGTTAGCAGGATCACAGTGAACATAGTCAAACCCACTGACAACAGGCAGAAAATGGGGGTAATTATGCTAAGAAAGAGGGTACTTTCCTACAACGGTCTTGGGGAAGTGCAGCAGAATTGTCACTGAAACGCAACGTGTCCTGAAATAGCAAAAGATGATCTCTGCTCAAGTACAGTGCAAAGATGGGGGTTATCCAAACTGTGCAAGTCGTCCAGTAGCACTGCAAGGTGGGTTTCTGCACTAACCCCATTTTGAGCAAAGGGCCCAAAATATCTTCAACTCCGCCAACGAAGTGGGAGTCCACTGGCGTGTCTACAACGAGGCCCGAGAGTGCGATTCCATGCTCCCACAAAAAATGTTCTGCACACAAATTTGTTTGCTGCACAATTTGCTGAAGGAAGTCAACATCCAAAAAAAGATGCATGTAGTCGACTAGCAAAAAGCTGGCTGTATCAACTTTACATTCAGCATCACCAGTAAAAGGTGGAATTTGGGGCTGAACTAAAGAGGAGGGCTGCCAAGAGAGCACTCTGTCTGTCCTTGCTGCCGCACACACCTGCTCTCTGGGTTTAGCTAACCCGCTGTTGTCCCGCTGCACAGACTGTGCTTGCGAAGGCATAGCATGACTGTCCTCATCGTCTTCCTCAGAATCACTGGAAGAGGTGTCGTTGGATGGGACTCCGCCGACTGAAAAGTCACTCCCAGATTCTGCTCCATTGCCTCTCCCTCAGATACTGTTTCAGACTCTGATTCTGCCTCAGATCTGTCTGCCATAACCCGAGTTAGGGCTTCAGCAGCAGTCATCCAACGAGACGCCATCACTGCTACTGGAGAGTTATCTTGAAATTTGTATTGCTATCTAAAAAAAAAAAATATATATATATATATATATACATATATATATATATGTATATATATATATATATATATATATGTATATATATATATATATATACATATATATATATATGTGTATATATATATATGTATATATATATATATATATATATATATATATATATATATATATATATATATATATAGAGAGAGAGAGAGAGACTGACTCTCTCTCTATATGTATATGTAAAGAGATCACTTTTATGTGTGGTTTCCCTGGGGGCCCATCACAGGGAAACCACACATGCAATGACAAAAGCTATATATATATATATATATATATATATATATATATATATATATATATAAGAGAGAGAGATTTCTGTCTCTCTATAGAGAGTCTCTCTATCTCTCTCTCTCCATTTATATACATATATATATATGTGTGTTTTTAGCTTTGTGGTTTTCATGGGGGTAAACTGACCTTTCTTTATAAAAATAATGCCCCGGGGGGGCTATTTCCCCAAGGGCAAACCCCCACAAATGTAATCCCTGGTGTCTAGTGGGATTTCCTGTCCATGGATGCAGCTTAAAATCCCTCTCTGGTGGGCCCCATTACGCATTTTCTTGGAGACCAACCTGTGAGATAGTAGATGGGGAACTGTACCCTGTTGTGTGAATTGTGATCAGAACCCTACTCTCTGTGAGCTTTGATTGATTTGCTGGAATGGATGCTGCTCTGCTCCTGAGTCTCTTCTTGTCCCACCCTTTTCTCTCCTCTCTGTTGAGTATAGGTATGTTATACAGCCCTACGGATGTTTTTTGAGTCTTACTTCTGTCTCTGTGATTGCCGCTAGCTCTGCACGCCTACAGTGGGCGACATCGGATATTTTTGACAGTTTCAATGGCTTAAGTATTCATGAGATTGATATATGGTGGTGCAGATTTCTGTGAATGTTATCTGTTAATCTGATCGGCGTCTATAAGGCACAGTCTTCATTAATTTAATGTGATGGGCTGTTTTTGTTGTTGTTAAACTGAATAAAAAGAATAATAAAAATAAAAATAAAAATCCCTCTCTGGTGTCGGCTGATGGTCGTGGCCTGCACCAGGGAGGGTGTGTGTGTGCATCGGCCATTGGGGTTAAAGCTTAGAAAAATAAAATGTGGGCTGGTATAGGAACCACACTGAGTAGTGATGCATAGTGACGTATCAGCGTTAATACGAAGTCTGTTGTAGAGTGGCTCAACTATCTATTTTCTCAATGACACATATCACATACCATTGACCACTGAACGTATAATGCCTTATTACATGGGACTGCTGCTCTGCATGATAGGGGACATCTGAGCACAAAATCGCTGGTGGCAAATTGATTTTTGCGGCATGTATACCACTTTTTGGGAGGTGTGTTGATTTGATCTGAAGGTCATGTAGGTTTTGCTTCCCCCATGGTCTACGGTGCATGGGTTGCTTATAGCTTTTCATAAAGGTCCATTGGAAAGGCTGACATACAAACTATATCTGCATTGGTGTTTAATTTTACATTCTTTTACATTCTTGTTGACCTTTACACAACATTACAACACCTGAGCATTGGACACAATTGTTCATCAATTGTATGGGTACCTCAGTGTGTGGTTACGTGTTGAGTTTGGTTGTTTAAAACATATTCACATGTCAATGTATACGCTTAGATGGATATGTCTTCCGTTTTGTTGTCCTGAAGAGGTCTGAAATGAGAAGGCCGAAACGCATCGACATATATAATTGGAGGAGTCAAGTTTAATTTTGATTTGGACATGAAATTAATTCATAAGGCATTTCTGGAATGGAATACATGAGAGGAAATTGGTCTGTCTCACTGGACTGCCTTTAGAGACTACCTCTTAAAAGCACTGCATTTGACACATAGACACAGCCTTAAAAGGAAATAGTAGTTGAAGGCCACACTTCTTGTTTTAAGTTTTGTGGAAATTCAATGTGGAAAATTGCATCTTATTGTTGATATTTAATGTATATATGTGGTTTGTCAAAAAAAAATCAAGATTTTGAAGGTATTGGAGAGAGTGACTATAATGGTATAATCCATTTGTAGTAAAATTCATCTCTTTACCCCAGGGTATTTCATGTGCTCCGTGGGAGTTAAATTACTTTCCGGATTGCAGGGATGTAGGCCAGCAAGGGATCGCAGACCTCCATTCCGCTATTCACAGAATACCTACTTTTTCTCCATTGCTGATCTTGTCAATAAAGGGCATGGACAACAATCAAAAAAAGAAATGGACACTCGGTGGAAGTGACATGGAAGTATGCAGCGATCCCCTGGACTGCTGTATGCTGAGCTCCCCATAATGCTGTCATTCCATATTTACAAAGTGGGAGTTGTCTCTCTGAGACAGCTTCCACTTTGCAAATGGATGCCAGACAACCTCGCTTCAAGAGTTGGTATCCAATCAAATGTGGTGCCAAACCACAGATATGTTTCATGCCTGTCTTCTTTCCAAATAACAATTAGTCAAAAAGTGTACACTCCATTTCCACCTCGCATTGTACCTCTAGTACATTGCATCTTCCCTCTTGCGGTCACAACGCCTCTGATTTTGCAATTTGTAGGCTCTGTGAGGTAAAAAACGACTCTTAAATTGGAGCCTTGTGCAGCCCTGCAGCTCAAAGGCTTGAAACCTCACATAAGACACTTTTGGGAAGTGAGGAAGTCAAAGGTTACAAAGACATATTGTAGGAAATGCCATGGTTGGCATGGTTAGCACCTAACTTTTTGCCTTTTGTTGATGGCAGCGTTGACTGAAAGTGTGATGGGACTCTGCTAACCAGGCACCAGCACCAGTTTTCTTTCCCTAAAACTGTACCTTTATCTCCACAATTGGCACAGCCCTGGCACACAGGTAAGTCCCTTGTAAATGGTACCCCAGGTACCAAGGGCCCTGTGGCCAGGGAAGGTCTCTAAGGGCTACAGCATGTGTTATGCCACCCTGGGGACCCCTCACTCAACACATGCACACTGCCTCACAGATTGTGTGTGCTTGTGAGGAGAAAAATACTAAGTCGACATGGCACTCCCCTCAGAGTGCCATGCCCACGACCCACTGCCTGTGGCATAGGTAAGTCACCCCTTGTAGGAAAGTACCATCTTGCCTGGCATGTTACCCCCATTTTTTTTACTTGTATGTATGTTTGTTTTTGCCTGTGTCACTGGGATCCTGCTAGCCAGGACCTCAGTGCTCATACAGTGTGCCCTGTATGTTTTCCCTGTGTGGTGCCTAACTGTATCACTGAGGCTCTGCTAACCAGAACCTCAGTGTTTATGCTCTCTCTGCTTTTTAAATTGTCACTACAGGCCGATTGGCACACTGGAACACCCTTCTAGTTCCCTAGTATATGGTACCTAGGTACCCAGGGTATTGGGTTTCCAGGAGATCCCTATGGGCTGCAGCATTTCTTTTGCCACCCATAGGGAACTCAGACAATTCTTACACTGGACTGCCACTGCAGCCTGAGTGAAATAACGTCCACATTATTTCACAGCCATTTTACACTGCACATAAGTAACTTATAAGTCACCTATATGTCTAACCCTCACTTAGTGAAGGTTAGGTGCAAAGTTACTAAGTGTGAGGGCACCCTGGCACTAGCCAAGGTGCCCCCACATTGTTCAGGGCAATTTCCCCGGACTTTGTGAGTGCGGGGACACAATTACATGCGTGAACTACATAAAGGTCAACACCTATGTGTAACTTCACAATGGTAACTCCGAACATGGTCATGTAACATGTCTAGGGTCATAGAATTGTCACCACCAATACCATTCTGGTATTGGAGGGACAATTCCATGCATCCCCGGGGATCCAGCATGCACCCCGGGGTACTGCCAAACTAGCTCTCTGGGGTTTTCTCTGCAGCTACCGCTGCTACCAACCCTCAGACAGGTTTTTGCCCCCCTGGGGGCTGGGCAGCCCAGTCCCAGGAAGGCAGAACAAAGGATTTCCTCTGAGAGAGGGTGTTACACCCTCTCCCTTTGGAAATAGGTGTTAAGGGCCTGAGAGGAGTAGCCTCTCCTCGCCTCTGGAAATGCTTTGAAGGGCACAGATGGTGCCCTCCATGCATAAACCAGTCTACACTGGTTCAGGGATCCCCCAGCCCCTGCTCTGGCATGAAACTGGACAAAGGGAAGGGGAGTGACCACTTCCCTGTCCATCGCCACCGCAGGGGTGGTGCCCAGAGCTCCTTCAGTGTGTCCTAGACCTCTGCCATCTTGAATGCAGAGGTGTGAGGGCACAATGGAGACCTCTGAGTGGCCAGTTCCAGCAGGTGACATCAGAGACCCCTCCTGATAGGCTCTTACCTGGTTCAATAGCCAATCCTCCTCTGAGGGCTATTTAGGGTCTCTCCTGTGGGTTTCTCTTCAGATAACAAATGCATGAGCTCACCAGAGTTCCTCTGCACTTCTCTCTTCGACTTCTGCCAAGGATCGGCCGCAGACTGTTCCAGGACGCCTGCAAAACCGATACAAGGTAGCAAGAAGACTACCAGCCACATTGTAGCGCCTCATCCTACCGGCTTTCTCAACTGTTTCCTGGTGGTGCATGCTCTGACGGCTGTCTGCCTTCACCCTGCACTAGAAGCCAAGAAGAAATCTCCTGTGGGTCGACGGAATCTTCCCACTGCCAACGCAGGCACCAAACTTCTGCATCACCGACCCTCTGGGTCCCCTCTCATCTTGACGAGCGTGGTGCTGGATCCAAGTGACCCCGACAGTCCAGTGGTCCTTCTGTCCAAATTTGGCGGAGGTAAGTCCTTGCCTCCCCATGCCAGACAGCAATCCTGTGTACTGCGTGATCTGCAGCTGCTAGGGCTTCTGTGCACTTCTGCAAGACTTCCTTCGTGCACAGCACAGCCCGGGTCCCCAACACTCCGTCCTGCATTGCTAAACTCGCTGAGTTGACCTCCGACTTCGTGGGACCCTCTTTTGTTGTGCTGAGACGACCGCCGTGCTCAGATTTTCTGAACGCCTGTTCAGGTGCTTCTACGGGTTCTGCCTGCTTCTGCGTGGGCTCTCTCTATTGCTGAGTGCCCTCTCTGTCTCCTCCACCAAGGGGCGACCTCCTGGTCCTTCCTGGGCCCTGACAGTACCCAAAATCCTCAACTGCGAGTCTTGCGGCTAGCAAGGCTTGTTTGCCATCTATCTGCGTGGAAACAACTCTGCATCCTCCAGCACGCCGTGGGACATCTTCTGACCAAAGGAGAAGTTCCTGGCTCCTTCAGTTGTTGCAGAATCTTCGTCTTCTTCCACCTCGAGGCAGCCCTTTTGCACCTTCATCCGGGGTTTAGTGGGCTCCTGTCCCCCCTGGACACTTGTGTGACTCTTGGACTTGGTCCCCTTCCTTTGCAGGTCCTCAGGTCCAGGAATCTGTCTTCAGTGCTTTGCAGTCAGTTGTTGTCTTTGCAGAATCTCGACTTTACTGTCTTTCTGGGGTAGTAGGATAACTTTACTCCTACTTTTCAGGGTCTTGGGGTGGGGTATCTTGGACACCCTTAGGGGGTCATTCTGACCTCGGCGGTAAAAGGCCCTTACCGCCGGTCAGAAGACCGCCATCATACCGCCACGGCCGCGGTAACCCGCCACGGTCATTCTGACCTCCAACTGCCAAACCGCCAAAAACCCGACATCCACGGAAGGCCGCCTCATCAGCGGGCAGCGATAAATTGGAGATGACCAAACCTCCACCGCCACGCCAACACAAACACGCCCATGCCATTACGACCCAGGAATCCACGCGGCGGTCTTTCAACCGCGGTATTCCATTGGCGGTACACACTGCCGCGCTCAAAATACAAACACCTTTACAAAACACAGCCACATTGGCCAATTCAAAATACACACACCTGATACACATACAAACAACACTCCCATACACCCAAGACAATATACAACACACACCTACATCACCCACAAACCCCCACAAATCGTAATTCTGAGAGAAGGCGCAATACACAGATAGAGAGTACAGGGAACGCAAACCACAACACACACAGGAACCCAACATCATCAACCACACCACATCTACGCACACATCACCACACACCACCACTCACATCACCACAAACACCACCCCACACCTCATCCACACCACCCCATGGCACCCCAAAGACACCCCAGGTTTTCGGACCAAGAACTCAGGGTCATGGTGGAGGAAATAATAAGGGTAGAGCCCCAGCTCTTCGGCACACAGGTGCAGCACACAACAATAGCCAGGAAGGCGGAGCTATGGCAAAGGATCGTCGACAGGGTCAACGCTGTGGGACAGCATCCCAGAAACCGGGAAGACATCCGAAAGCGCTGGAACGACCTACGGGGGAAGGTACGGTCGATGGTCTCAAGAGACAACATCGCTGTGCAGAAGACTGGCGGCGGACCCCCACCCACTCCACCCGAATTCACAGCATGGGAGCAAGAGGTCTTGAACATCCTGCATCCTGCGGGCCTCGCTGGAGTAGGCGGAGGAATGGACTCTGGTAAGTCTAATCTCAACTACTCCCCCCCCCCCCCAACCACCAGCATGCCAACCCACACCCCCGCCCTCACCCCCAACCCCCCAGCACACATCCTCCCTGCCAATGTCTCACCAGCACAACCCACCCAACCCAAAACCAAACCCTGAATGCCAACACAAACCATGGACACCCATCACCTATGCATGACCACTGCACATACCCATCCCCCCCCACAAACCACCCTCACAACTCCTCCCACAAGGGAATGCCAGCACTGGGGGACAAGGGCACCCACAAATCGCACGCCATGGAACACACAGAAGCAATAACCATACTCTTTTACCCCTGCAGGGCCCGAACGCCAACACACCGGCCAGGAGGGTCCAGATTTGTCCATCCCACCCCCAGAACAGGCCCCCAGTGAGGACAGCAGCTCTGTCGACCTAGAACCTGATGACCAGCCCGGACCATTGGGGACCTCTGGACAGTCGGTTCCCCACACACAGACACAGGCCACAGCAGACCTAACCCCCTCTGGGAATATCAGCACAGCTCCCACCCAGCGGGCCCATGCCTCTGTCTCCAGGACGCATCAATCAGCGGTGTGCCCGCCACTACAGGGCACCCAGGCTGACCCAACACCCCAACAACAACAGGGACCTGGGGGCAGTGGTAGTGGGCACACCGTCCAGGGGACAGAGGCCCGGGGAAACAGGGCAACTGGGAGGGCTGCAGTGCGACAAGGGGGGGAGGACAGGCCCAGGGAACCCACTCTCCAAGAGGCCCTCACCACCATCATGGGAGCATATCACCACTCCCAGGAGACAATGGCGACGGTACTGGCCAGGTTCCAGGAGATCCAGGCACAGCAGGAGGAACGGTACATGGGGTTCAGAGACGAACTCAGGAACATCGTCCTGGCCCTCAACCAATTAGTCACCACATTGCGGGACCATGTGGCACCCCAAAGGGCCCCTATCACCAGCCTGGACCAGGAACAGCCTACCACCTCCGCCGGCGCTAGTGGACAGGAGGCCCCCACACAACGACAGGCCACCAGAACCCCACCTCCTGCTGAAGATCAACCACCCCGCCAGGGGAACTTGAGATCACAAAGGAAGACAGAGTAGGATGCCAAGACCCCCGCCAGCATAAGATACCCCCTGATGTCATTCCACTGTCCCACATTGTCACCCTGTCCAACCTTGAACTGCCCCTGCTCCATCCTTCCACAGGCATATGGACAATGCACCTGTGCGACTGAGAACTGGACTCTGCCATGGACATTACTCCACCCCCACCCCTCACCGTGTTACTATCATGGACCTATATGTATCACTTAAAATAAATCACTAATTGCACTTAAAAAACTCAGGAGTCTGCTTGTTTTCTTAACAAATGTATTACACATAACGGTTAAAAAATGTTCAGTTACATTGTGAGGACAACATACCAATGTCAATGTGCTTTACTCCATGGGCAAACAAAGCAGAAGTCACGCAGTGGGTCATACAGCTCTGAAAAGGGAAGGGAAAGTCACAATTCAGTTTAAAGGAACTGGGGGGAAACACAGAAAGTAGAGATGCAGGAGGCCTGAAGTAAATGTAAAATGGCGTGGGGGATTCTTACCTGTGTGCTACTGAAAATACTGTTGTATGACTGTGTCCCTGTTGTCTGTGTCGTCCCCGTCGTCTTCCTCCTCTTCACTCTCCACAGGCTCCACAGCTGCTACAACACCACCATCTGGACCATCCTCCTGCAGGAAAGGCACCTGGCGTCGCAATGCAAGATTGTGAAGCATACAGCAGGCCACGATGATCTGGCACACCTTCTTTGGTGAGTACACTAGGGATCCACCTGTCATATGCAGGCACCTAAACCTGGCCTTCAGGAGGCCGAAGGTCCTTTCTATGAACCTCCTAGATCGCCCATGGGCCTCATTGTACCGTTCCTCTGCCCTGGTCCGGGGATTTCTCACTGGGGTCAATAGCCAAGGCAGGTTGGGGTAACCAGAGTCACCTATTAGCCACACACGTTGTCTCTGTAGCTGTTCCATCACATAGGGGATGCTGCTATTTCGCATAACATACGCGTCATGCACTGACCCAGGGAACTTGGCATTTACATGGGAGATGTACTGGTCAGCCAAACAGACCACCTGCACATTCATAGAATGGTAATTTTTTCTGTTTCTGTACACCTGCTCATCGTCTTTTGGGGGTACTAAGGCCACATGGGTCCCATCAATGGCACCAATGATGTTGGGGATATGTCCAAGAGCATAGAAATCACCCTTCACAGTGGCCAAATCACCCTCCTCAGGGAAAACAATGTAGCTCCGCATGTATTTCGTCAGGGCAGACAACACTCTGGACAAAATCTTGGAAAACATTGGCTGAGACATCCCTGATGACATGGCCACTGTTGTATGAAAAGACCCACTTGCCAAAAAATGGAGCACTGACAGAACCTGCACCAGAGGGGGAATCCCTGTGGGTTGGCGGATGTGGGACATCAGGGCTGGCTCCAGCTGGGCACACAGTTCATGTATAGTGGCTCTGTCAAGTCGGTATCGCAGTATTATATGACGTTCCTCCATTGTCAACAGGTCCACCAGCGGTCGGTACACGGGAGGATTCCTCCTTCTCCTCGCAAGTCCCAGCGGACGGTGCCTAGGAAGGACAACATGGAGTACAGAGTCAAGCAACCCACAGGTACGTAACCACAGCTTGCACAGTACACGAATCGCTATGCATTGAATGGCTTGTATGAGTGGCAATGCAAGGCCTAGGCCTGTGTGACGCAGTAGAAATTAAGCCATGTGGGCCCTTGAAATGGCGGCTGCCTGACCTGAGAAGTGTGACAGGGGGATGTGAGGTCAATGTGCTGGCGTGGCACACCGTGGCGGTAGGCGGTCGAAGACCGCGGCGCAAAGCCGCATTGGTTAACATTGAACCCTATGGGTTTCAGGAGCCAATGACGAGGTGCGCCGGCGGTCGCGGTACGCACCGCGGCGGTACGCACCGCCATTTTCTATCTGATTAATCACTCGAGACCTGATCATCCACAGGAGAGGACCTATACTGCAAGTGCTGCTGTGAACTCGGTCTGGAAGAGACAATGGCTGCTGCGACTGGGGAAAGGGCCCCTGCCTTCACTTCAGAAGAGTTAGAGAAACTTGTGGATGGGGTCCTGCCCCAGTATGCGCTACTCTACGGTCCTCCAGACCAACAGGTAAGTACACTGTGTGCACGTTGAATGGGCTATGCCTGGGTTTTGTATGGTGGATGTAAGATGGTGGGGTGGGGAGAGAATGAGGAGTGCAAGGCACGACAGATGAGAGCATGTGCCACATGGCAAGGTTGGGGGGGGGGGCAATCACATCTAACATGCAGAGAATTAATGATATTTACTTTTCCACCCTGTACATGTCAAATAGGTCAGCGCCCATCAGAAAGTCGCCATTTGGCGTGCCATCGCCAAGGACGTCTGGGCCCGGAGGGTCCACGACAGACGGGGCACCCACTGCCGAAAGAGGTGGGAGGACATCCGCCGCGGGACCAGGAAGACCGACGAGTCTCTGCTGGGGATGGCCTCCCAACGTAGGAGGGGTGCCAGCAGACAATTGACCCCCTTGATATACCGGATCCTGGCGGTGGCCTACCCCGATTTGGATGGGCGCGTGAGGACATCACAGCAGACACAACGGGGTGAGTACCAGTACATTCAGCTATCTTTACACGCAGTGGAGGCGTCTGGGTGGGGGAGGAGGGCTGTGGGTGACATTAGGCCAGGGCGCTTTCTGTAGTGTAGTCCCCACCTTTAGGCATGGCCCTGTGCCCCCGCCCCCAACCTCTGTAGGGTGCCAAGTACAGCAATCGATGGTCCAGCATTACCCATGTGCGCATTTGTTGTCCATTGACCTGTTGGCCTAGTCACAAGTACTGAGTAGTGTACCCCGATTGCGCGGCGTAGTGCATGAGGCTACTGTATCTGTCCTCTCCGCCAACGGTGTTGACTATGCATGCACTCAACCTGTCTTTATGTCTCCCCCCACCCTTTTTCTTTATCTTCTTGTGCATGTGTGCATTAGCATCATCAGGCGGAGGAGAATTGGCATCGGAGCACGAGGGAGCTGCAACTCACAAGGCCCCGGTGGGCCATGCTACAGACACCGAGGTCACCAGTGATACGGAGGGCGAGGGGAGCTTCACAACGGGGACCCGTGGTGACACCAGCGACACCGACACGTCCTCGGATGGGAGCTCCCTAGCGGTGGCGGCAAAATCCGGGCCCCCCGCCTCAACAGGTACAGCCGCCACCCAGCGCACCAGCTCTGCCCTCCCAGCAGCCCCTCAGCCTTCGCTCCGTGCCCGCTCGCCCAAGAAGGCGGGCATCTCCTTCGCCCTAGGCACCTCAGGCCCTGCCCCTGTTACCCCTGCTGCCCTCAGTGAGGAGGTCATTGACCTCCTACAGACCATCATTGTTGGGCAGTCTACCCTTTTGAATGCCATCCAGGGGGTAGAGAGGGAGGTGCATCGGAGCAATGCATACCTGGAGGGCATTCATTCGGGTCAGGCTGCCCATCAACGATCGTTCAGTGCTCTGGCCTCAGCACTGACGGCAGCCATTGTCCCTGTTTCCAGCCTCCCTCTACTAACTGCCTCCACCCTGTCTCTGTCTCCTGTTCCTCAGCCTATCCCATCCACACCATCTGACCAGCCTGCACACACCTCAACACCCAAGGGCAGCTCATCCAGACATAAGCACCACAGATCCCACAAGTATTCACCCAAGCAACAGCCAGATGCAGACATGGCAACAGTCACTACCACCTCTGTGTCCCCCTCCTCCTCGTCTCCCTCCTCCCTCCCTGTGACGTCTCCACTCACACCTGCATGCACACCACCATCAGCCAGTACTTCCACCACCAGCACACCCTCCAGTACAGTCCGCACACGTGCAGTCACCACCCCCACTGCCATTTACACGTCCCCTGTGTCCTCTCCCACTGTGTCTGTCACCCCCTCTTCCAAGACACACAAACGCAGGCAGCCACCCACCCAACAGCCGACCACCTCACCACAGCCTACGTCACAAGCACCTGCACCCACAGACAGCACACCTGACTCTCCTACAACCACATCCTCTTCCTCCACTCCCATAACCACTAAACCTACCCTTTACCTTGGTCCTAAAAAACTTTACCTCTCCACAGTTAACCTCTTTGCCCCACCTGACCCACCCCCTCCATCTGGGAAGAGTCCCAAGAGCACCTCAGCCACCACCAGCCCTGCTTCAAGTCTCAACATTGTGCATGGATTTTGGAGTCCACCCTTTCCCAGCACTGACACATCGGCCAGCAGCAAGGGGACAGCCAGCCCCCCCCTGGTAAGAGGACCCGTAAAGTCAAGGGCCGCCACGAGAAGGCTGACACGGCTGCCCCCAAGGAGCAAAGTCCTGGGCCGTCACCTGCCACAACATCCAGGGGAGGCAAGGGCCAGAGAGCCTCATCTAAGGAGGGCAAGGGCAGCAGGGCGGAGAAGTCAGCCAGCAGGGGCGCGGACCAGGAGGGCCCCACAAGCCCCATCCCGGGTGTGACGGAGGACATCCACAGGCCCAGGACTCCGTCACAGAAGGGTCCAGCAACTGCACGGTCGGAGGGCGACTAAGCAGGGAGTCCTGGCCAGGTCTGGCTCCCTTGAAAGACACGACAAGCACCGCTGAACAGGGCCCCGCCGTGCAGAAGGGCACCGCTGAAGAGGGCCCAGCCGTGAAGATAGGCACCGCTGAACAGGGCCCCGCCGTGCAGAAGGGCACTGCTGAAGAGGGCCCCGCCGTGAAGATAGGCACCGCTGAACAGGGCCCCGCCGTGCAGAAGGGCACCGCTGAACAGGGCCCCGCCGTGAAGATAGGCACCGCTGAACAGGGCCCCGCCGTGCAGAAGGGCACTGCTGAAGAGGGCCCCGCCGTGAAGATAGGCACCGCTGAACAGGGCCCCGCCGTGCAGAAGGGCACCGCTGAACAGGGCCCCGCCGTGCAGAAGGGCACCGCTGAAGAGGGCCCCGCCGTGGAGAAGGGCACCGCTGAAGAGGGCCCCGCCGTGAAGATAGGCACCGCTGAACAGGGCCCCGCCGTGCAGAAGGGCACCGCTGAAGAGGGCCCCGCCGTGAAGATAGGCACCGCTGAAGAGGGCCCCGCCGTGAAGATGGGCACCGCTGAACAGGGCCCCGCCGTGCAGAAGGGCACCGCTGAAGAAGGCCCCGCCGTGAAGATAGGCACCGCTGAACAGGGCCCCGCCGTGCAGAAGGGCACCGCTGAACAGGGCCCCGCCGTGAAGATAGGCACCGCTGAACAGGGCCCCGCCGTGCAGAAGGGCACTAGCTGAAGAGGGCCCCGCCGTGAAGATAGGCACCGCTGAACAGGGCCCCGCCGTGCAGAAGGGCACCGCTGAAGAGGGCCCCGCCGTGAAGATAGGCACCGCTGAACAGGGCCCCGCCGTGCAGAAGGGCACCGCTGAACAGGGCCCCGCCGTGCAGAAGGGCACCGCTGAACAGGGCCCCGCCGTGCAGAAGGGCACCGCTGAAGAGGGCCCCGCCGTGAAGATAGGCACCGCTGAACAGGGCCCCGCCGTGCAGAAGGGCACCGCTGAAGAGGGCCCCGCCGTGAAGATAGGCACCGCTGAAGAGGGCCCCGCCGTGAAGATAGGCACCGCTGAACAGGGCCCCGCCGTGCAGAAGGGCACCGCTGAAGAGGGCCCCGCCGTGAAGATAGGCACCGCTGAAGAGGGCCCAGCCGTTAAGATAGGCACTGCTGAACAGGGCCCCGCCGTGCAGAAGGGCACCGCTGAACAGGGCCCCGCCGTGAAGATAGGCACCGCTGAACAGGGCCCCGCCGTGCAGAAGGGCACCGCTGAAGAGGGCCCCGCCGTGAAGATAGGCACCGCTGAACAGGGCCCCGCCGTGCAGAAGGGCACCGCTGAAGAGGGCCCCGCCGTGAAGATAGGCACCGCTGAACAGGGCCCCGCCGTGCAGAAGGGCACCGCTGAACAGGGCCCCGCCGTGCAGAAGGGCACCGCTGAAGAGGGCCCCGCCGTGAAGATAGGCACCGCTGAACAGGGCCCCACCGTGCAGAAGGGCACCGCTGAAGAGGGCCCCGCCGTGCAGAAGGGCACCGCTGAACAGGGCCCCGGCGTCTCAAGCACCGCTCCGCTGGGCCCTTCCTGTCAAGCACCGCTCCGCTGGGCCCTTCTTGTCAAGCACCGCTCCGCTGGGCCCCGCCGTCTCAAGCACCGCTCCGCTGGGCCCCGCCGTCTCAAGCACCGCTCCGCTGGGCCCCGCCGTCTCAAGCACCGCTCCGCTGGGCCCTTCCTGTCAAGCACCGCTCCGCTGGGCCCTTCCTGTCAAGCACCGCTCCGCTGGGCCCTTCCTGCCAAGCACCGCTCCGCTGGGCCCCGCCGTCTCAAGCACCGTTCCGCTGGGCCCCGCCGTCTCAAGCACCGCTCCGCTGGGCCCCGCCGTCTCAAGCACCGCTCCGCTGGGCCCCGCCGTCTCAAGCACCACTCCGCTGGGCCCCGCCGTCTCAAGCACCGCTCCGCTGGGCCCCGCCGTCTCAAGCACCGCTCCGCTGGGCCCTGCCGTCTCAAGCACCGCTCCGCTGGGCCCTGCCGTCTCAAGCACCGCTCCGCTGGGCCCTTCCTGTCAAGCACCGCTCCGCTGGGCCCTTCCTGTCAAGCACCGCTGGCCCATTGACAGTGCCGGTTCGGTGTCGAGCTAGTGTTCACGCTGCACTCTGGGCACGATGCCTCCTCCAATACCTGTGGAGTCTGTAATCCACCTGATGGCCTATGTGTCTGCATTCCTCAGGATGGCACAGTGGGCAGCCCACCCACTGTAGAGACTTGAGAGACTGTGGCTTTGTACTCCCCAGGATGGCACAGTGGGCAGCCCACCCACTGTAGAGACTTGTGAGACTGTGGCTTTGCACTCCCCAGGATGGCACAGTGGGCAGCCCACCCACTGTAGAGACTTAAGAGACTGTGGCTTTGTACTCCCAAGGATGGCACAGTGGGCAGCCCACCCACTGTAGAGACTTGTGAGACTGTGGCTTTGCACTCCCCAGGATGGAACAGTGGGCATGGTGGACCCTTCGTGGATCTGGCGTCGTGGACTCATGTGGCTGAGGTGACCCCCTTTCCCTTCCCCCTGAGGTGCCTGTAGTTTTGTCATCTGATGCCCCAGCAGTGTTCTCTCCAACGGACTCAGGTCTCCTGTGTGGGCTTTGCCCGTGTGTTGATACACTTTGGCCCACGGACAGTGGAAATTTACGTGACTGTGCAGGACTTATTGCCTATATTTATCGGTTTCGCAATGTTCTTACTTGATTTTTTTACATTTCTTTTTGCTATTTTACCATGACTTCAAAGAACCTATTTTATAGATAAATTTTGTTTCTCACTTTAATTATGTCTTTGCATTATTCCGGTGGGCTTGGGTGGTGTCACTGTGACTTGGTGCTCTGCATTGGTGTGTAGATAGTTTGGGGGGGGGGGGGGTCGCATATGTGTGTGCCCGTAACCTTTCCTCCTCCCCCCTCCCCTGTGTCGTAGGTGCAGTACTCACCGTTGTCTTCTGCGCCGGAGTTCGTACTCGTGGTAGATGAGCAGGTAGACAATAGCTGGTAGGATGTTTAATTCGGGTTCCATGCTGTTCTCTGTCCTCGTGGAGTGCATAGAGGTGAGCGTTTTCCCGTTCGTAGTCTGTTTCCGACGTGTTTTTATCGGCGGGGCTCCCGCCCCGGAAAAGGTGGCGGATTGGTGAGTTGTGATAGGGTGGGCGGTACATTGTCTGCCGCCTGCCTGTTGGCGGTGACCGCCGCGCTGTTTGTCTGTCCCGCCGTGGCAGTCGGAGTGTTAAGTTGGCGGGCTGTGTTGGCGGTTCCCGCCAGAGTCAGAATTCCATTTTTTGGACCACCAGCCTGTTGGCGGGTTGGCCGCCGCTTTAACACCGACCGCCAGGGTTGGAATGGCCCCCTTAGTGTTTTCTTACACTCCCAGTGACCCTCTACACACTACACTAAGCCTGGGGTCCATTCGTGGTTCGCATTCCACTTTTGGAGTATATGGTTTGTGTTGCCCATAGGCCTGTTTTCTCCTATTGCATTCTATTGTGTTCTACTGTGTTTGCACATCTTTTCTAAGTGTTTTACTTACCTGATTTTGGGTTGTATGTATATTTTGTGTATTTTACTTACCTCCTAAGGGAGTATATCCTCTAAGATACTTTTGGCATATTGTCACTAAAATAAAGTACCTTTCTTTTTAGTAACTCTGAGTATTGTGCTTCTTATGATATAGTGCTATATGATATAAGTGTTATAGTAGGAGCTTTGCATGTCTCCTAGTTCAGCCTAAGCTGCTCTGCTATAGCTACCTCTATCAGCCTAAGCTGCAAGAACACTACTAATCTTCTAATAAGGGATAACTGGATCTGGCACAACATGTAAGTGCCATCAGGTACCCACTATAAGCCAGGCCGGCCTCCTAAACCCCTCTCGTAGGCCTTACAGGCCTAAGACAGGGTGCACTATACCACAGGTAAGCACTATGCCCCTACAGTGTCTAAGCCAATTCTTAGACATTGTAAGTGCAGGGTAGCCATAAAGAGTATATGGTCTGGGAGTTGGTCAAACACGAACTCCACAGTTCCAAAGTGGCTAAAATGAAAACTAGGAGGTTTGGTATCAAACTTCTCAGCACAATAAATCCATGCCAGTGGGATGCCAGTGTGGGATTTATTGAGAATGCACACAGAGGCCATCTTAGAGATGCCCCCTGCATGCCAGCCCAACTGCTAGTGCTAGGCTCACTGGTCTCTGCCAGCCTGCCACATCCAGACTAGTTTCTGGCCACATGGGGTGAGTGCCTTTATGCACTCTGTGACCAGGAACAAAGCCTGTCCTGGGTGGAGGTGCTTCATACCTCCCCCCTGCAGGAACTGTAACACCTGGCGGTGAGCCTCAAAGGCTCAAGCCTGGTGTTAGAATGTCCTAGGGCACTCCAGCTAGTGGAGATGCCTGCCCCCAGTACAAAGCCCCCACTTTTGGTGGCGAGGCCAGGGAGATAATGAGAAAAACAATGAGGAGTCACCCCCTCAACCAGGTCCACCCCTAAGGTGACCAGAGCTGATGTGATCCCCTCCCTAGAAAATCCTCCTTCTTGCTTTGGAGGATTTAGCCCAATGCCACCCTACCCAAATGGAAGAGGCACAAGGAGAGTGTAGCCACCCTCAGGGACAGTAGCCATTGGCTACTGCCCTCCAGCCCTAAACACATCCCTAAATTTAGTATTTTGGGCAACCCTGAACCCAGGAAATCAGATTCCTGACGACCTACAAAGAAGAAGGACTGCTGACCTGAAAACCCCACAGAGAAGAAGGAAGACGACAACTGCTTTGGCCCCAGCGCTACCGGCCTGTCTCCTGATTAAAAAAACCTGCATCAGTGACGCATCCTGCGGGCCTGTGCAGAACCAACCACTATTGCAGCAGTAACCAGGAGGCGGCCCTTCCCCTTGCCCAGTCAGTGACTGGCCCGAGAAGCCCCCCTGTGCGCTGCTTGCAACGTCTGAGTGACCCCCTGGTTTGCCCATTGTTTTCTATCACAAACCAGAAGCCTTGTTTGCCCACTGCACCCGGCCACCCCTGTGCCGCTGAGGGTGTATTTTGTGTGCCTACTTGGGGCCCCCCAGTGCTCTACAAATTCCACCTGGTCTGCTCCCTGAAGACACAGGTACTTACCTGCTAGCAGACTGTAACCGGAGCACCCCCTGTCTCCATAGGCGCCTATGTTATTTGGGCCCCTCTTGGACCTCTGCACCTGACTGGCCCTGTGCTGCTGGTGCTGGGTGTTTGGGGTTGACTTGAACTCCCAACAGTGGGCTGCCTATGCCCCAGAGACTGAACTTGTAAGTGCTTTACTTATCTCAAAAACTAACCTGTACTTACCTCCCCCAGGAACTGTTGAATTTTGCAGTGCCCACTTTTAAAATAGCTTATTGCCATTTCATGCCAATCTGTGTACATTACTGTTTTGATTCAAAGTTCTAGCTATACCTATGCAAAGTACCTTACATTTAATGTACCTACCTGCAATTTCACTCTTGTGGTTCTAAAATAAATTAGGAAAAGAATATTTTTCTATATCAAAACATATTGGCCTGGAGTTAAGTCATTGACTATGTGTGCTCATGTATTGCCTCTGTGTGTGTGTATAACAAATGCTTAACACTACCCTCTGATAAGCCTAACTCCTCAACCACACTAACACAAATAGAGCATTAGTATTATCTAGTGTTGCCTCTGTCAAGCCTACTGGGGAACCCCTGGACTCTGTGCACATCTCTCACTTTGAGATAGTACATACAGAGCCAGCTTCCTACACATACCAGCCAAAACCTATTTGAATAGAAAATGTTTTACCCTTGGCTTAACATAAGCATTCCGGGGATGGCAACATATCTAATATAGCAGCACCCCAGTTTTGGTAAAATCATTAACATATCGGAGGATAAAACTGTGCTCGCAGGTATAGGTTTGGTGAATTTGTCCGCTATATTCAGAGGAATTAGAAGGGTAATGGACACTAATGGGCCAGGGATTAAGCTGTGGCCTTGAGCTGGTGTAATCCCGGAACCAGCACTATATAGTTGCAACACATGGGTAGTACCTACTTGAGAAAAGATCTCCCCCAAGAGTCAGTTCTTTGTAGAATTTGAAGGGCCTCATGCCAGTACCCATCCTTGGTATCACACAGAACACTTGTGCCGAAAGCATCTAAGGAGTAAATTTACTAATATTTGCATGGGTGCGTGTATCGCGCAACACCATTTTGCTGTCTACTTCATGCTTTTTATAATGTATGGTAAATTGCTTCTATGTTTCTGTGAGAAAGTAGCTTCTTTCTAGCATGGTTACCCTTATTTTTGAGTTTTTACTGTCTCACTGGGATCCTGCTAGCCAGGACCCCAGTGCTCATAGTTTGTGGCCCATGTGTGTTGTCAGTATGTTTAAATGTGTCACTGAAGTTCTGCTAACCAGAACTCCAGTGCTTATGCTCTCTCTACTTACCAAATTTGTCACTATACTTTAGTGACTCCATGTTCCAATTCTAATTGGCACAATGGACCCCCCTTATTAGTCCCTAATATATGGTACCTAGGTATCCAGGGCATTGGGGTTCCAGGAGATCCATATGGGGTGCAGCATTTCTTTTGCCACCCATAAGGAGCTCAGACAAACCTTCTTCAGGACTGCCACTGCAGCCTGAGTGAAATAGTGCACACACTATTTCACGGCCATTTTCACTGCACTTAAGTAACTTATAAGTCACCTATATGTCTAACCTTCATTTACTGAAGGCTATGTGCAAAGTAACTGTGTGTGAGGGCACCTTTGCACTAGCAAAGGTGCCCCCACTTTGTCCAGGGCCAATTCCTCTGACTTTGTGAGTGCGAGGATACCATTATAAGCATGCACTACATATATGTCAATACATATATGTAGCTTCACAATGGTAACCCCAAATATGGCCATGTGAGATGTCAGATCGTGGATTTGTCCCCCCCATTCCAAATCTGGTATTGGGAGGGCAATCTCATGCACACTGGGGGCTCCACCATGGACCCCCAGTACTCCCAAACCAGCTCTCTGAGGTTTCTACTGCAGCCCCAGCTGCTGCCACCTCACAGACAGGTTTCTGCCCTCCTGGGGACTGAGCAGCTCAATCCCAGGAAGGCAGAACAATGCATTTCCTTTGGGAGGAGGGTGTTACACCCTCTCCCTTCGGAAATAGGTGTTACAGGCTTGGAAGGGGTAGCCTCCCAGAGCCTCTGGAAATGCTTTGAAGAGCACAGATGGTGCCCTCCTTGCATAAGCCAGTCTACACCAGTTCAGGGACCACCAGTCCCTGCTCAGGCGCAAAACTGGACAAAGGAAAGGGGAGTGACCACTCCCCTGTCCATCACCACCACAGGGGTGGTGCCCAGAGCTCCTCCAGAGTGTCCCTGACATTAGCCATCTTAGATTCCAAAATGTGGGAACCCTCTGGAGACCTCTGAGTGGCCAGTTTCAGCAGGTGACCTCAGAGACCCCTCCTGATAGGTGCATACATGGGTAGGTAGCCAATCCCCCTCTCAGGGCTATTTAGGGTCTCTCCTCTGGGTGCTTCCTCAAATTCAGCTTGCAAGACTCCTCCAGGAATCCTCTGCATCCTCTGCTTCAGCTTCTGACCGTGGGATCAACCGCAGACTGCTCCAGGAACCGCTGTAACTGCAACAAAGTATCCAGGACAACTCCAGTGACCTGCAACTTCAGCTCCAGCCAGCATTTGCAACAGTTTCCAAGGTGTGTGCGCTCTGAGGACTGCCTGCCTTCACCCTGCACCAGAAGAACCAAAGGAATCCCCCATGGAGTGACGGAGTCACTCCCCTTCTTCTGCAGGCACCCTTCTGTGATGACGACCGGTACTCTAGGACTTCTCTCCTGACAGCGAGCGTGCTCCCTGGCACACAGGTGGTGGAACAAAGTGACCCAGACTACTCAAAGGTCCAGCTGTCCACATTTGGTGAAGGTAAGAGCTTGCCTCCCCCTGCTGCATCAGTACCCCTGTACACTGCGTCTTCTCCAGCTCCTTGGGCTTCTGTGGACTTCTTCCAAGAATCCTTTATGCACAGCGTAGCCCTGGTCCCCAGCACTCCATCCTGCAACGCACAGCTCCCTGAGTTGTTCTCCAGCGGCGCAGACCTTCCAGTGTAGTACTGCGATGACCGCACTTTGCATCTTCTTTGTCCCTGTGTTCTGGGACTCCCGTATGTGCTGCCTGGTCTTCTGAGGGCTCTCTGAAGTACTGAGAGCTCCCTTTGTCTCCTCAGTCCGAGTTGAGACCCCAGGTCCCTCCTGTGTCCAGGCAGCTCCATTTTGACACAAACCGTGTACTTGCTTGAACTAAGGCTTGTTGCTGGAATCCAGCAACGCAAAGAGCCTGCATCCAACAACTCGACGTGGGACATCACCTGCACCAAGCAGGAACCCGCAGCCATCTTCTTTGATTCTCTTCTGTACTTTTCTTCTTACCGGAGAATCCACTTTTGCACCATCTTCTAGGTTGGCAGGGGCTCCTGTCCTTCCTGAACTCTTCTTCGACTTCTGGACTTGGTCTCCTCTCTCCACAGATCTTCAGATCCAGGAATCCATCATTTGTTGCTTGCAGTCTTACTTAGTTCTTGCAGAATCTCTTATCACGACTTGTAGTGTGTCCTGAGGAAACTTGCTATACTTTACTTCTGCTTTCCTGGGCTCTGGGGTGGGGTCATTTACTTACCTTTAGTGTTTTCCTGCACTGCCAGCACCCCTCTACACACTACACTTGCCTAGGGGGGAATTTGTGATTCACATTCCACTATTTTAGTATATGGTTTGTGTTGCCCCTAGGCCCATTGCAATCTATTGTATTTTTTCCTGTTTGCACTAATCTATGACTGTTTATTTACCTGATTTTGGTTACTAGTGTATATATTGTGTATAACACTTACCTCCAGAAGGAGTATTGCCTTTAAGATATTTTTGGCCTTGTGTCACTGAAATAAAGTACCTAAACACTTAGGCCCTCATTCCAACCCTGGCGGTCTATGACCGCCAGGGTGGAGGGCAACGGAAGCACCGCCAACTGGCTGGCGGTGCTTCCAGGGCCATTCTGACCGCGGCGGTAAAGCCGCAGTCAGAAAAGGGGAGCCGGCGGTTTCCCGCTGGTTTTCCCCTGGCCCAGGGAATCCTCCATGGCGGCGCTGCTTGCAGCGCCGCCATGGGGAATCCGACCCCCTTCCCGCCAGCCTGTTTCTGGCGGTTTACACCGCCAGAACCAGGATGGCGGGAACGGGTGTCATGGGGCCCCTGGGGGCCCCTGCACTGCCCATGCCACTGGCATGGGCAGTGCAGGGGCCCCCTAACAGGGCCCCATGAAGATTTTCACTGTCTGCTTTGCAGACAGTGAAAATCGCGACGGGTGCTACTGCACCCGTCGCACCCCTGCAACACCGCCGGCTCCATTCGGATTCGGAGCCGGCTTCTATGTTGCAGGGGCTTTCCCGCTGGGCCGGCGGGCGGCCTTTTGGTGGTCGCCCGCCGGCCCAGCGGGAAAGCCAGAATGGCATCTGCGGTCTCCTGACCGCGGAGTGGCCATTCGGCGGTGACCGCATGGCCAGAATGACCGCCTTAGTGTTGTGTTTTATTTTGTATAAGTACTGGTTTAACTATAGTGGTATTTCAGGAGCTTTGCATGTCTCCTAGTTCAGCCTAAGCTGCTCTGTTACAGCTACCTCTAGACAGCCTAAGCGGCTAGAACACTGCCTACATTTCACTAATAAGGGATAACTGGACCTGGTATAAGGAGTAAGTACCCACTACAAACCAGGCTAGCCTCCTACAGTTTCATGTTGTACCACTGGAGCTAAAAACACCATAAGACGACATTGACCCTCACCGCATTGAGGTGCATAGCAGAGCGTGCACTGGTCACTCCATCCCAAATATCCACTTACCAGAATGGCAGGGGACTCCTGTTCACTTTCCACTCACCAGCCCTACAAGCACTTATAACAACAAAGTACTAGGCAATAAGGCATTCTGACCCAAACAAATGCAATTCTGTGTCGAAACTAATTGACTAGGTTGAATACACCAAGCCAACCCATCACATCATAAATCTTTGTAATACTTTCATCATGACCTTGCCAGCTTTCTATGCTCCACCTCACCCCTTCAAGAAGGAGGAATGGCTCCACAATTCTGATCCTAACAGGGAGCTCCGCTTTTACACTGACCAACCATAGACCATTGATTGGACAATCAAATTTATGCAGGCTTCTTTGGAGCCAAAAACGGGGCACTAATGAAAAAGAGCACCATGTTCTGGTGGACTGTTTTATGCATAAAGATTTGCTATGAACTAGCCAAGAAGTACGAGGCTGTGCGCAGTCCAGGTCCCGCCCGAAACTCCGCAACGCAACGCTGCACGTATTTGCGGCGCATAATGCACACCACTTGTCATCCCCTCTTGTTCTAGAAGTGGTTATCAGCGTTGCCTGCCCTGTGGTAAAGCTTATGTAGCTGCAGGGTCAGGACATTGGTGGACAAGATGCACTTATCAGTGCTATTCTATGAATGGACTACAATTTCCAGGTTTGTAGAGGCAGGGGCCATCTTGGGGTGTGGCAGGCCTATAAAGCCCAGCCACAGCCAAGCACATTGCTCACTATTTTGAAGACTTCGATGCAGTTAGACCTGGTGGGGGTTCCTCTGAAGAAGAGCAGATTTCCTGCATGGCAGATTGACAGCAAATCGGAGTATCCTTGTTTCCATGGTGAATTCAGATAAGAGTAGGTCGTACTCGTAGCGGTAAGGTCTTGATGAGCCCAATCTTGAAGGGAGTTGTTAATTCCAAAAGTAAAGCGCCCCTTAGCACAACAAGCAAAGCGCTTTCTGTCCAAAGAGTAAAGAGCTCCTGGCACGATGGTAAAAGCGCTTCAGGCCAAACGAGAAAAGCGGCCTTGGTGCAACGATCAAAGCACTTTGGACCACATGAGTAAAGCGCCCCTTAGCACAACGAGCAAAGCGCTTCGGGCCACACGTGCAAAGCACTTCAGGCCACACGTGTAAAGCGCCCTTGGCACGATAATCAAAGCGCTTCAGTCCACACGTGTAAAGCGCCCTTGGCAAGACAATCAAAGGCACTTTAGGCCACATGAGTAAAGCGTCCTTGGCACGACAATCAAAAGCGTTTCAGGCCACTTGAGTAAAGCGGTCTTGGCACGAGGATCAAAACGCTTCAGGCCACATGAGTAAAGCGCCCCTTAGCACAACGAGCGTAGCGCTTCAGACAAAGCAAGTAAAAGCACTCTCTGGCATAATGAACAAAGCGCTTCATGTATGATGATCAAAGCGCTTCATGAACAACAAACAAGGCACTTCTGCCCAACAAACAAAGCGCTTCAAGTTCAATGAGTAAAACTTCCAGGCCTTAGTAGTAAATGTGAAAATGTTTTGGAGATAAGCAAATTATAGTTTCATTGTTTTTTGGGAAGCATAATGTGTGAGATACATATTTAAGCCTTTGAATATCAATCATGTAACAATTATGCATTCATAACATAAACGTTTGATCTCAGCCTAGAGATTCTCAGAGTATGACCATAATCCAAAGCTCTTGCCATCTCTAGGTTCAGAGGTTGCAGTTTGTTCTTGTTCCATGATTCAAAGAAGGGGCTATGCCCAATTCACAAAGGGTCTCAATCTGACACCACGGAGACGCCTTTATTCAAGTTTCTGTTGGTGAGTTTATACTGTTATGAATGAGTATATGCATATTTGTTGTAACCGTTTCTTTTCAGATCTCTCTCCCTGCAGTTCCCTACCCTAATTCCCTTCCCCCCGCCTGGCTTCATCATAACTCTGTGCTCTGACAGCTTTCTGAGTTGGTGATGCCGGGAGGTGGGCCTTTTGTTCAGCAGCGTGCAGATCCCGAGGAAAGGGCACTGTGACAACCCCAGACGGCCTGCATGCTCATTCAACCAAAGCAAAGTCTGTTACCACTGTGCCAGTGTGCAGTATACCACTATTGGGCATCCGCCAGACTGCAACTTGGTCATCCCACCACACGTTTATGAAGCACTATTGCATATACAGCCAGGTTTGATGCAACGGCCATGGGCACTTTGCGGGACCTGTCCTGCAGAATTTCCTGGACTAAATCATTCTACAAACCCACCACCCAGGTTGGTATTGCTTTGGTATCTGTTCACATGGTGGGGCATCTGCAGTTAGAAGCTTGAATAGAATAACAAGTTACTTACCTTAGGTATTGTCTTTTCTGGTAGAGACTCTACCTAACTTCGGATTCCTCACCGACTCAACCTCCTCTCCATTCTGTGGAATGAACTCATATAGCCCATTAATAAGATCCCAACAAAAAGCTCTGCACATAGGTATATTCTATATCTGTGAGCTCTGCAGCCAACAGTGTGGACAGAGATCAGAAAGAAACTGATGTCAGGGGAGAGGTCGCACAGATATAGGCCCATATTTATACTTTTTGACGCAAAACTGCGCCGATGCAGTTTTGCGTCAAAAATATTACCTCCCCTAACACCATTTCTTTGCACCGTGCCGGCATCAAATTTATACTTTGACACACGGCGGCGCAAACCACATGTGTAAGTCATTTTTTTACACACACCGCAGCGTCACGTCGTAAAGGAAAACTACGTTAACGCGGTGGAAATGACTGTGAGCCGATTTACGACACCGCAAACCGGATATGCAACGTTTTTTGACGCAATAGCATCAAAATTCCCCGCAGACACAGCCATTTCAGCAGAGGAGAGCCAAAATGGATCCCAGATGCCTGTACAGTCCCCAGGAAGAAGATGACAGACAAGGAACCAGCCAGGATGCCCCACACAAGAACCAGGACAGGGAGAAGAAGAAAAGAAAGTGTTGCTTCAGTGCAGAGGAGCAGGAAATTCTGGTAAAAGAGGTGACGGAACACCAGCACCAACTGTTTGTCACCTCAAAGTTGCCAATCAGTAGGAGAGAGGCAATATGGCAACAAATTGTTGACAAGATTAACAGTGTGGAAGAAGTACGCAGAACAGTCATCGAGTGCAAGAAACGCTGGCATGACTGCAAGCGCAGGACCAAGGAAAAGATGGCCAGGAACAGGAAGGCAGCACTGCAGACTGGAGGTGGGAGTCCAGCACACCAGGAGCCCCTGGACCACATGGGGAAAGATGGTGGCAGCCGTCATCCCTGAGGAGACTGTCACAGGGATTCAAGGATAGGACAGCGCAGACTACCAGGAGACAACGTACATGCAGGGTAAGTTGCATGGGAAACTAAAATGCTCTAATGTTAACTGCAACCGGGGGGGATACCGACTACAAAATACATGGAAGGCATCATATACATGGAGTGGCATAGGTAGGGGTACGGCACGGGGCATGGCCTGTACAGAGAAAAGCTGTGGCACACCATAACACAACACCAACAACAGTTCCATGGGGGTATGCTGCCATGCCAACGATGTAGCAAAGGTAAAGCCACGCCAGGAGGGAAGAGCACAACGTCAAACTGACACCCTGTCACACATCAGCCACTATACCCCCTACATTAACTAGGGCCCAATTAACCTCTAGCCATACCGACAACTGGAATGTAACAGTGACAACATTTGCCACTACCACCTCCGCTGTGTGTGCAGCTCAAGTAGCCAATGCCAGTAACGTTCCCATGGATCATACAAACCTAAATTAGAGGGTTGAGGATGACAACTTTAACAATCCCTGAAACAAGACAAATGTTCCAGTCCTGTCAATTGTGAATGCCCATAGTTGCCGCAAACATCAGCCAATGTCATCAACATTAGGAGCTACACAGCACTAAGGTCACACCCATGCAGCATATGTCAGGGTCCATCCTGTGCCTGGGTCACAATGCAACATCCCAAATGCCATACTGCTCAGACAACAGCATTGAGGGGGAGGACACATGTAACTGGTCACTGAAATACACCTGCACAGTCAGAGCAGGAAATAGGACACGGATACGACTATCAGGGCAATCCAATGTACCACACATTCCCCAACATTAGCTGTACACATTACCAATGCCGACATCCATATCGTGCCATAACAATGCTATGCATAGTATACGCTACATTTCAACTACATATAAGTGGATCTGAAAGATCAGAGACTGGGGCAGGTCCAGATTGTTAAGTGTGCTGCTAGTGCCATCAGAGCACCCACAGCCAGTGATGATGCTGACAAGTCTAATAACTTACCACAATACATGTGACGTGCAGGTGGGGCATGGGCCTGGGAGAATGCCCATCTGAAAGACTGGATCAATGAACAGGAAACAAATCATCACAAGGCAGGCATGTCACATCACCAGTGCCACAACACAGACACACTAATTGTACCCTATTTCATTGCAGGGGACGATAGATCTCCTGCGGATCTGCCTGTCCAGGATTACCCTGATGACATGGATGACGAGCTGACAAACATCAGCCACCAGAACCTCCAAGATGTCCTTGGAACCCTCCAGACCCCACCTTCAGTCACAAGGAGGAGCACAGAACAAGCAGCCATCACAGAGGACCCACCCACCACCCCAATTGTAAGACCTGCCAGCTCCAATACAGCTGACGACTCAGATGACACAGGCACCACCTTTGAGAGAACTGTAGTCGGAGTACAGCGGGAGCTGGCCAAGGAGGTGCGGGTGGGGATGGAAACTATGGCAGCCAGCCTAGAGAGGGTGCGTTTGTGCATGATGTCAACTAAAGAACAGGCAGCAGCTATGCAAGGGTGAACAACTATCTTGCAGGAAGTAGAAAAAAGGCTGAAGAAAATCAGCACAGCCGTAATACAGTTGACCCAACACCTACAACAGCAATTCTGTCAACGCGTGCACAAATGCAACATTGAACCCCTCAGGGCCGACCATGGCTGCCTACCATTGTGATGTGGCTGCTATTCTTAAGAACCAGATCTTCCTTGCAGCAGTACTGCCCTCACAGGTAGCAGCTACCGGGATGTCTGACTCCACGTCTTCAAACACTGAGGTGTGTATTGCCCCTTCACAACCACCACCACCACCACCAAGGACAGAGGAGGCAACACATACATCAGAAGAGGAAGACATGGAACAGATCACCTTCACATGTAAAAGTACCCAAAAGCACTAGTCCCTGCCACATGGCCACCTATTACCAAGGTCCTGAGCTTTGTAACATGCCAGTCTTGCAACAACTGTACTCAACAACTGTTCTGCAAACCACTGTATATCTTGTCAGCCTGCCTTGTGATTGTCTCACTTACTCATTGGCAAATCCTGTCCCTCTGCACTGTCTGACACACCACCCCAGCATGTCAAATGCATTTTCCTTTAGCACTTGTGTAGGATCACAATGGAAAATGTCACTATAATGGACTCACAATCATGGACAATGTACATATAGCACTACAGCACTTTTCAATAAATAGCACTTACACAACCACTTTGTCTCTGTGTAATGTGACACATCAACCGTGCAGTAGATCAGTGAAGTTTGCCTCCTGTCAAATTACATAGCTTGTCAATACAACTGTCCTGAAATAATGTAGTCTGCTAACTATGCACAGTGGCCTCGATTCTACCATACTCTGCCCTTCCTGAGGGTAATATCTGATGAAAAGAGAAACTATACACCATAATGCTGTGTTGGACAGAATAATGCTTCCTCAAGGGATATCTAAGCCATTAAATAGTGCCTGCAAAATGTTGCAAAACTAACACCTATAACATTGCCCACAAATCTAAGTGAACAGTCACCAAACTGCATGAATGGAGATGTCGGAGTTTACATCCAAATAAGTAATCATGCTGAACAGTGTAACAAATGATCTATGTCGTGAACACGATACTGCAAGAGTGCTTACTACCACTCAATTTATAAGGGTTTCCTTGAACATCAGACTGCAGTCAGACATAACACAGTGTCCCCAATACCAAATCTGGAAGCACTGAATGTGACATTGAAAACATACTTATTGAAAAAAACACGTTGGGATCCATAGTAACTGTGATTGGTGGTTGCAATGAATGGTTCTAATATTTGCAAGGTTGCTTTGGGGTAGCTGCCAATGTTACAGCTAATTTGGGATTTGTTTGTAGCATAGGACACAAATTATAATACAAAAGAAATCATGTACACTCATGCCAAGGCCCTGGTCTACAAGCATGTCACACATACTTTAAAGGGTTTACTACATATTTATTAAACTGTAAAAACAGAAGAGAAAACTTGGGGAAAAGCCTTACCTACCCTAATCTACCCTAACTACTCATTACCCACAACTTTCCCTAACTAACCTAAGCTAAAATTATCACATGTTACGAAACGTTCTAAACCTCAACCTCCCACCCCCCTTATGAGACGGGACACATGGAGGACAACAGATACTAACCTAAACACCTACTATCCTATACTAAACAAATATATATATTTCTTTACATTTTTTTTTTTTTTTTTTTATATTTTTTTTTTAAACTCACAAGAACCCCAACATTGACCCCCACCCACCCACTTAAAAAGAAACAGTAGAAATAATCAGGACCCACTAACTAAACTAACAGCCTATACTAACCTAACACTAAGCCCCCTAAACCCACAAAGTATAAGAATAAGGAAAGAGGAGGGAGGGGAGGGAATCATGTCCGTCAAACTGTCTATAGGTTGGCCCTCTGGAGGGCCCTCTGGAGGGTCCACTTAATGGACCGCACCCGCCGGTTTATATGTCGCACATCCTGCCTCAGGCGACTCATTTTTCGCAGGACACGGTCCAATTTACGCTGCATATCAACAAAAGCAGAAGGGTCAATAGCTGGGGTGTCCATGTCTGTGGGCTGCTCTGCTGGTGGTCAAAATGCGTCAAAATTTCAGGGCATTAACTGGGTTTGGGTCATTTTACCATTTTAATGTTATGTAACATTTGTGACACAACTGAGATAGACTGATTGCACCCACTTTGGTCTTGACGGTGTATGGGCACATCGGAGACATCATGCTGCGGACCATGATCTGCTACTTCCTTAACAGGATTTTCACTCTTGGCTGACGCACTAGATGGCCATATGTGTGGCCTACATATATGTATTGCACAAACTGGGCATGTTTGGCATCAGGAAAGGATAGCAAGGTGACGCACATAAGTACAATACCTCAATGCCTATGGCTCAATGTGTGTGCATTGGCTACTAATGTAGTTGTTGACCCATTGTGTGTGCATCACAAGATGCATTATTGAAAATATGCTTGTATGAATGTGAAGTCAATGTGTCTAAACCTTAAATGCAAGTCAGTGTGGAAATGAGAGAGGACATGTGTTAGTCATACATGTAGCAACATCTGTTGTGTGCACTTCCAAGATTTTGGGTAAAGTAGACAGCACAAATGTCAAAGCATGCACCGGCTAGATAGCAGACGGTTGTTCTTGTCAATGGTCCAAAACTTGGCCATCACATGTCCTGGAATTTTGGAAACTGCTTCCTAGGCACTTGTTGGTGAACCCACCTTGAGTCAGGCACATGTACAGACTAAGTGGGTACCATGTTATTGACACGGAAAGCCAAAGGTGACCTACAACTGTAATACCACCCCACAGTTGTGGTCATATGACTGAGCCACAACTCTCCTGTGGCAGTGGTGGACCAGCAGACGAGGCAGCACGTGGCCACATATTTCCAGTGATCAATTGCACAGAGGTGTCTGATTCATGTACAATCCTGTATATTTGTAGGGGTCTATGTTGTCACAGTTACGTCCAGGTCTCATCATGAGTCAGTGGCAGTTATTCCTGTATCTACTGAGTATCCTTCAGAGATCAATGGAAGTAAAGTCAATGAGGACATGAGAACCTACATGGGGATGGTCCCACCCAGTCACTGCAGACGTGTTATGAGACTGTCAACAGGGCAACCTTGGTGTGCTGAGTGAGATCATATCTCAGGAGTCATGTTCCGGCAGGTGTCATTACAACATTTGTACACAGGTTGGCCTGTAAAGTTCCCACTGCATCTGGGAACATCATAGCCTCTGTTTTGATTAATCTTGCAGCTATTCAGCATGCACAGGCCATCAATATGTTCTGAGCAATCTGATTCAGCGTGTGAACTGTCAGGGTCCTAACGTGTGGAATTTTCATGCACATTATCAGAGGTTGCTGGTTCTGCTGGAGGCACCATACCCAATCCCTGCATACGGCCCTGGTACACTGTCACACTTTGTCGTTCATGCATACATGAGACCCAGACAAGGGATAGGCCATGATTTTGGTATTTGGAGACAAATTTACAAATATGGTACAATAAAAAAGCAGATGATGCTATATAATGTATTTGAGTATGCATTGAGGAAGCACCTGACAAAATACCCCCTGAGGAATGTGAGGTTTGGGAAAGCAAGTGTGGTACATATGTAGACACAAGGAACCTTTAGGGTAACGCACAGACAGGTGCCAGTCAGGCTGACAGGATGCAGGGTCAATCAGGATCCAGCAATTTCACAAGGTAGATACTCAGTGGTCTGACTTACACTGGTCGGAGGAAGAACAAGACAGTTGACATGGAAGACTGTGTTTGTCCTGTGTTTTGGAAGGTGACACATAAACCCAAGGACTGTGTTACACGGCTTATTTTTCTAGCAATGCATAACAGTGTAATTGACAAAATGGCAGCTCCTATGCTGCTCCAGGCATTTGCAAGGGCAGTGCATGTTCAAATGGGTGGTCTGCATGGGGGTGCACACTGGTGTGTGCTGCATCAGTTTCTCACAAGTCCTGTAGGTGAGATTTGAGTTCAAATGGCCAACAGTACCTTTCACATGGGAAGCAATCTACAGGTGATAACAGGGCTTAGAAACTACAAGCCAGTGTATTAATTGACCTGACGTCCATGCAGTCAGATTTACTATGACAATGGCATACCATACGAAAGGGTGAAGCACACTGGATTACTATTGTTAGTCTGTGTGTGGAGACACATATTACCATTCCAGGGACCTCTTCAGACAGGTCGGGTGAGACCAGGAGCATGGGTGTGTCAGGAGTTAGGACATGGGCTGACATGTACATGGAATGTCATGTGCGCAATGCTTGTCATAGGTGTGGCACTTATGCTGTCTATGTTCTGCTTATATGGAACTCTAGTCACAGATAGTCCTTGCAAAGATAGGTGCTGTATGACTTACTGCTGTCATGGGTATGGTCATACTTTCCTGTTACCAATGCAATAGCACATCCACTGCCTCATGCATGAGGCTTTTTTTCCCTTATAGACTGATGGTGTCTTACTTGTGTGCCATATGCTGCGATGAACCATGTTGCCAACATGTATGTGTGAAATAGGTGTGGTCCTTTGCTATTGCCCTTCAAAGGTGAAATGTACAGGATATATGTCATTTACAGTGTGTGTGAATATGACTGTTGTATAATACGCATCACAATTGCTTTGGAAATGTCTGTGTCCTGATCGGTATGTCAGCAATGATCCATGAGGCTACACTGTTATTCTGATAGTTAGAGATAAAGGTGAGCAAAAATGATTATCCAGACCATGATATGGTGATTATTATAGGTATTTATGTACATCTGTTGCTGCAGTGGTAATGGTGAGTTGTTTAAAAAAAAATTGTTCACAATATGTTGGCGCCTACGCAATCCAGCAGCTGTGTTTTGTTGTTCCCCCTCATGTTGCAGGCCAGCATCCTCCTCTTCCTCCTCTTCAGGCATTTGTGGCTCTGGTTCTAATAGGGGAATGTTCCTTTTTATACAAATGCTGTGCAGGGTGGCACATGTTAAAATGATCTTACAGACCATTTCTGGTGAATATAGGAGGCTGCCACCAGTGATGTCGAGGCACTTGAATCTCGACTTGAGGATGCCGAAGGTCCTCTCCACTATGGTGCGTGTCCTCCTATGTGCCTCATTGTAGGCACACTCTGCTGCAGTGCTTGGGTTGCCAAATGGTGTCATAATCCATGGCTGGATCCCATACCCCTGATCAGCTGAAAGAGAAAATGATTGGGATCATGTTGACGTATCTTGCCCCATTCATATCACCTTGCATGGCAGTAGTCGTCTTGTGTTGTCTGTGGCTCTTTTGTGTTATTGTGTTGATTCCTAGGCTTCCAGGATGTACCATCTGCATTGGGTTGTTTCCTTGGCTGAACGAGTGTTTGCCTGCTGACCGGTTGTCAGCAGTATGTTTTGAGATTTGCAGTACAGTGTGCACTCCCTAGCATTGTGACTTGTGATACAGGTGTCCCTGTGTCTTCACTGGGGGTGAGATGATAGTTCCATACACAGATTCAAATTGACAGTGGTGGTGACACGTTAGCATCTATGTACCCTGGACAGCCCATACCTTTAGACATATGCAATGGATTAATTTAAACATCAGTGAGACGCTTACATTTTGCAATGTGACAATTAGCCAAACCTCTCCATACGTTGTGATCATTGACGTATTGACATTAGACTGTACACTAATTTCAGTTGTGTGACAGGTTCACTGCAGACCTATCAAACATGGCTAGCGGTGTCACAACCTCAGTGTGTTCCTGTCCACATGTTGCTGTTGTGGTGTATGTGTTGTGTGTCCTAGAGGGTTGCTGTGCAGTGTGTATATAAGTAGGTTTCTGTACTTCCCAACAAGTAGTCCATTGCCATATCGTCCATCCTGGAAGTGTTGATTGATGGTAGAGTGACGGAAGATGAATGAGTCATGGACTCTCCCAGGATACTTTGCCACAATATTGGTGATCAATCCTTGGTGATCCACAATGGCCTGCACATTGATGGAGTGTGTGTGCTTCCTGTTGCAGTATAGGTGTTCAGTTGCTGCAGGTGGCACAAGGCGTACATGTGTGCAGTCAATGGCACCAAGGACGTGTGGGAATCCATTTATGAGGTAAAACCCCTGTTTTGTCTCCTTCTGCTTCTGCTGTGTGTTTGGGAAGCAGATGTGGCGGGTGTGAGTCCAATGATGGCATCCAGTACCTTGGGCAAGAAGGCAGAGAATAATGGCTGTGATATCCCGGCAACCAGGGTGCCAGTGGATTGAAAGGAGCCACTTGCCAACATGTGAAGTACAGCTAGCAGCTTGGTTTCTGTTGGGATGGTGCGGGGTGTCAGCAAGGTGGGTGCCAAATGTGGCTCTATGTTGCGCAGCAGCTGCTGAATGGCTTGCCAATTCAACCTGTACCTCTGGATGATGTCATGTTCCCTGAGGCCATGAAGGGTTGTCCTGGGGCGGAATATCCTCTCCTGCCTTCTGCGTTGCCTTTGGGGTCCCTGCTGGTGTTGTGGTAGCTGCTGTTGTTGCTGGGCTCTGCGTCTGCGTGCACGCTAGATGAGAAGCACCTCCATGTCTCCCTTTTGCTGCTCTGCTGTTGCTTCTGTGTGTTCTGATTAAATACAGGTGTGTTTGCCTCTTTTTAGCGCCTGCTCTGACCCAGGCGTTAATTTTTTACGCAAATCGGGCTGTGCATCATTTTCCGACTCCACCTCCCGGCCGTGCGGGATTTTTGCCCGGAAGCATAAATACGACGCACGGGCGTTTAAGTCATTTTTTGGACGGGAACGCCTACCTTGCATATGATTAACGCAAGGTGGTTTCCCGCATCCAGAAAATGACGCACACTGCGGGATTTTGACGTCCACGGGCTCGGGCGGAAAAGTTAAAATATGGGGCACGGTTTGCACAAAATGTGCGTCAACATTTTTGACACACATTCGGCGCAGACGGAGTATAAATATGCCCCATAGTGTCCACAGCATCACATCCCATGCAGGACGGACCCAACGTGGTGCCACATGATGCCACCTACTGATGCGCAGGGTGATTGCTATAAAAAATTCTTCTGATCCAGTCTGGCACATGAGAAATTCATAAGGTGAGGAATCTGCTGTAGAATAGTTTGTCTAACAAAAAAAAGCATGACCCAAAGTGAAATAACTTGTTTTTATGGGCTCGTCAAGATGCAGCTCCCAGAAGGCTTGCATGCCTATCCAGCCAAAACCAAGTTTTCTACCACTGCGCAGGCATGCATGTGCCAGTCCTGGACATCTGCAAGGCTGCTATGTGGGCATTTCTCCAACTGCTCATGAAGCACTATTGCCTGGACAGCTATGTCTGGGGGGATGGGCACATGCCCACTCTGTCCTGCAAGGGTTCTTGGTCTAAGTCATTCCACAGACAGGTCACCAGGGGATGTACTGCTTTGGTATATATTCACAAGGTGAGGAATCTTTGGTTAGAAGTCTTTATCAGAAGAACAAATTGCTTACCTTCAGTAACACCTTTTCTGGTAGAGACTATCTAACCACAGATTCCTCACCAACCCGCTCCCTCCCTGTTGTGTGGAAAGGAATCATACAGTCCATTAATAAGGTTCTAATCTAGAGATCTGCACAATGGTATATTCTGATTTCTATGGCTCCACGTCTAATGGCGCGGACAGATATAAAAAAGAAACTGATGTCAGCTCACCGAGATGATTCAGATATAGCGGCCGACTAATCCGATGCAGATCTGCCTAAAGCTATCTACCGATGCGCACAAGGGAGTTGCTCTGAAAAGTTTCCAGATCCTGTCTGGTATCTGAGAAAATTCACAAGGTGAGGAATCTGTGGTTAGATAGAGCCTTTAACAGAAAAGGCGGTAAAGGGAGATAAGTTACGTGCTCCCCTCGGCTACTTGCATTAATGCTGTGAATGAACCCATATGTTTAATGTCAGAAAACCAAAATACACTAATAAAGCCTGCAATCTCCAATCTGAGCTAAACACGGAAGCGCACATCTGGCTGCCAGTCTGAAGACATCTCTGAGCCATGAGATGTTCAAAGCATTCATTCTCTTAAAATGAGCCGCAACTCCAGAACAACCGACACAAATACTGTTTGCCAGGAGATGGCGCTGAGGGAACGCACAATATTAATTTTAGACTTAAGTCACAACAATTATTTGTGTATGGCTTTAAGTGAAATCGAAGCTGTAGCTAAAAGCACAAAATACATTCAGAGAAATGAAAATTGATGGGCGGCAAAGAGCGCAAGACCTGATCATTCAAGATTTTTCATCCAATAACAGAGGGAAAAGGGAGGGCGACTGGTCTCCAACTTTGCTCTTGTTTGAAATCTTGTGTTGCCCTCAGCGCCCCCTTCCCACGCACACAATTATAAAGGCGTTTGGGAAAATAACTGGATGTACTTTATCTATGCAAAGACACTTCTGTGGGTCAAGGGGCGGGGAGGGGGAGAGACACTGAATTAAAAACTGAAACGGCAGCGCACGCCCCTCACTGCTGAAGTAAGCAGTCTCCAGCCGTAAGGGCAATGGATGTGCCCGTGTGTAGCGCTCCTATACCTTCGGGTGGGGATCGTGCTACATAATACAACAAAAATCAGCCACTGGGTCTTTGTGCCCGGAGAAGCCATGGAATCTTAATGACCATTTCTGTGAATGCGAGGGGTCGGGTGGTACAGAGCGAGGAGAAGCAGCGGTGTCCAGTGGTGCGAGTCTCCCTCATAGGATTGACGTTATCAGCCCACCCGGAGGAAACACTGAAGTTCAGAGACAAGCCCGCCCCACGACCAAATTTCAACTCCGCCCCCCCCCCCCCCCCCCCAGCCCCCCCCGGAGGTAAATCGGTGTTCATCACTTTAATCCTTTTGGAAGGAATTAAAGTCCTTTTGGCGCCTCCAATCCCGTCCTTACCTAGCACAGGGTTCTACTCGAGTCATTTATCTGGAGGCGCCAAGTGGCCTTTTGCAGTGACTTCAAAGCTCTGAAAATCTTGGAGAAGAAATCCTGCTTTGGTCATACAGGCGCATAGTCTGAACCGTTAGCAACGGCTTAGAGGGTGAGAATAAATTATATATTCCCATGAATACCAACAAATTCAATTTAGACGGGGTAATACAGATTTGGAAACCCACATATCACATCATTTAACTATTCTGTCACTTACAAGTTACCTCTACTCGAATGCGAGTAAATGGGGAAATTAAATTCCCCTGATATTTTTTGTAAATGTCTCTATCAGTTCCTAAATGTTGGCATTAACTGTGCTGTCTGCACTTGCCTTGTAAAGAATGTTAATTCAAGTGCACTTTCATACTGAGTAGCACCCTCGTCTCCTGAAGGGTCGTATCTGCCATCAGTGCAGCAGGTGCAGTGGCACCAGGGCCCAGAGCTCTGGAGGGCATTGAACCTTAATACTGGCTGTATTCTACTACCCTATATAAGTCAAAGAGACCATTTTCTTTGCATGCAGCAGAACCCCGGGCATCCTTGATTCGTTACTGGCCTTATGGATGTTTAAACATTCAGCATAAGTCTGCTATGACCAGAGTCGCTCAGAGCAGCAAGTTGGGTGAAGACTGGAGTCTATTGGATGGGCAGGTGTGGGAATCCCTCGGTTGTGTGTCACCCATCAAAGATGGCCTCTTAAGAGCTATATAGTCGGGCCTCGGAGTCTGGTTAGTGAGGTGAAACCTTGTCCTATGTTCCTCAGTCGCAACACCTTTCATGTGTAAAATCACTTATAGCCAAGCTTGAAAGATTCTGTAACTCGGGGGGTGGTTCCTTGATAGGATTGCGGGGCGTTGACCCCCCCTACTGGGATGCCTCGCAGGTTGAGAGACTCATAGTAAACTAAAGCTTACCCGTTCTAACGCTCGTTTTTTCAGTAGGGAAGGGGTGTAGGAGGCTGGACTGGCTTGTAGTGAGTACCTAGGGGTACTTGCACCTTGCACCAGGCCCAGTTATCCCTTATTAGTGTATAGGGTGTCTAGCAGCATAGGCTGATAGATAATGGTAGCTTAGCAAAGCAGCTTAGGCTGAACTAGGAGACGAGTGAAGCTCCTACAGTACCACTTAGTGTCATATGCACAATATCATAAGAAAACACAATACACAGATATACTAAAAATAAAGGTACTTTATTTTTATGACAATATGCCAAAAGTATCTCCGTGAGTACCCTCAGTATGAGGATAGCAAATATACACAAGATATATGTACCAATACCAAAATATGCAGTAACAGTATTAGAAAACAGTGTATAGTTACAATAGGATGCAATGGGGACACATAGGGATAGGGGCAACACAAACCATATACTCCAAAAGTGGAATGCGAACCACGAATGGACCCCAAACCGTTGTGACCTTGTAGAGGGTCGCTGGGACTATTAGAAAATAGTAAGGGTTAGAAAAATAGCCCACCCCAAGACCCTGAAAAGTGAGTGCAAAGTGCACTAAAGTTCCCCAAAGGACATAGAAGTCGTGATAGGGGAATTCTGCAGGAAAGACACAAACCAACAATGCAACAACAATGGATTTCCAGTCGAGGGTACCTGTGGAACAAGGGGACCAAGTCCAAAAGTCACAAGCAAGTCGGAGATGGGCAGATGCCCAGGAAATGCCAGCTGTGGGTGCAAAGAAGCTGCTACTGGACAGTAGAAGCTTAGGTTTCTGCAGGAACGACAAGGGCTAGAGACTTCCCCTTTGGAGGACGGATCCCTCACGCCGTGGAGAGTCGTGCAGTAGTGTTTTCCCGCCGAAAGACCGCCAACAAGCCTTGCTAGCTGCAAATCGTGAGGTTAGTGTTTTTGGATGCTGCTGTGGCCCAGGAGGGACCAGGATGTCGTCAATTGCGTCAGGGGACAGAGGGGGCATCGAGCAAGACAAGGAGCCCTCTCAGAAGCAGGCAGAACCCGCAGAAGTGCCAGAAACAGGCACTACGAGGATGCGTGAAACGGTGCTCACCCGAAGTCGCACAAAGGAGTCCCACGTCGCCGGAGAACAACTTAGGAGGTCGTGCAATGCAGGTTAGAGTGCCGTGGACCCAGGCTGGACTGCGCACAAAGGATTTCTGCCGGAAGTGCACGGAGGCCGGAGTAGCTGCAAAAGTCGCGGTTCCCAGCAATGCAGTCTGGCGTGGGGAGGCAAGGACTTACCTCCACCAAACTTGGACTGAAGAGTCACTGGACTGTGGGAGTCACTTGGACAGAGTTGCTGGATTCAAGGGACCTCGCTCGTCGTGCTGAGAGGAGACCCAAGGTACCGGTGATGCAGTTCTTTGGTGCCTGCGGTTGCAGGGGGACGATTCCGTCGACCCACGGGAGATTTCTTCGGAGCTTCTAGTGCAGAGAGGAGGCAGACTACCCCCACAGCATGCACCACCAGGAAAACAGTCGAGAAGGCGGCAGGATCAGCGTTACAGAGTTGCAGTAGTCGTCTTCGCTACTATGTTGCAGTTTTGCAGGCTTCCAGCGCGGTCAGCAGTCGATTCCTTGGCAGAAGGTGAAGAGAGAGATGCAGAGGAACTCGGATGAGCTCTTGCATTCGTTATCTAAGGAATCCCAAGAGACAGAGACCCTAAATAGCCAGAAAAGAGGGTTTGGCTACCTAGGAGAGAGGATAGGCTAGCAACACCTGAAGGAGCCTATCAGAAGGAGTCTCTGACGTCACCTGATGGCACTGGCCACTCAGAGCAGTCCAGTGTGCCAGCAGCACCTCTGTTTCCAAGATGGCAGCGGTCTGGAGCACACTGGAGGAGCTCTGGGCACCCCCCAGGGGAGGTACAGGTCAAGGGAGTGGTCACTCCCCTTCCCTTTGTCCAGTTTCGCGCCAGAGCAGGGCTAAGGGGTCCCTGAACCGGTGTAGACTGGCTTATGCAGAAATGGGCACCATGTGTGCCCATGAAAGCATTTCCAGAGGCTGGGGGAGGCTACTCCTCCCCTGCCTTCACACCATTTTCCAAAGGGAGAGGGTGTAACACCCTCTCTCAGAGGAAGTCCTTTGTTCTGCCATCCTGGGCCAGGCCTGGGTGGACCCCAGGAGGGCAGAAGCCTGTCTGAGGGGTTGGCAGCAGCAGCAGCTGCAGTGAAACCCCAGGAAAGGCAGTTTGGCAGTACCAGGGTCTGTGCTACAGACCACTGGGATCATGGGATTGTGCCAACTATGCCAGGATGGTATAGAGGGGGCAATTCCATGATCTTAGACATGTTACATGGCCATATTCGGAGTTACCATTGTGAAGCTACATATAGGTAGTGACCTATATGTAGTGCACGCGTGTAATGGTGTCCCCGCACTCACAAAGTCCGGGGAATTGGCCCTGAACAATGTGGGGGCACCTTGGCTAGTGCCAGGGTGCCCACACACTAAGGGCCATATTTATACTTTTTGACGCAAAACTGCGCTAACGCAGTTTTGCGTCAAAAAAATTTGCGCCGGCTAACGCCATTCTGAAGCGCCATGCGGGCGCCGTATTTAATCAATGACGTTAGCCGCCGGCGCTGCCTGGTGTGCGTGGAAAAAAACGACGTACACCAGGCAGCGCCGGCGTAGGGGGATATGGGGCTTGGGCGTCAAGAAATGGGGCAAGTCAGGTTGAGGCAATTTTTTCGCCTCAAACCGATTTGCGCCATTTTTTTCGACTCCCAACCCCCATAGAAATGACTCCTGTCTTAGCAAAGACAGGAGTCATGCCCCCTTGCCCAATGGCCATGCCCAGGGGACTTCTGTCCCCTGGGCATGGTCATTGGGCATAGTGGCATGTAGGGGGGCACAAATCAGGCCCCCCTATGCCACAAAAAAAAACAAAAAAAAAAAAATTACCTGAACTTACCTTAATGTCCCTGGGATGGGTCCCTCCAGCCTTGGGTGTCCTCCTGGGGTGGGCAAGGGTGACAGGGGGTGTCCCTGGGGGCATGGGAGGGCACCTCTGGGCTCCTTCAGAGCCCACAGGTCCCTTAACGCCTACCTTTTGCAGGCGCTAAAAAACGGCGCAAAAGCGGCCGTACGTCATTTTTTTTGACCCGCCCACTCCCGGGCGTGAATTTTGCCCGGGAGTATAAATCCGACGCACATGCCTCGGAGTCGATTTTTTAGACGTGAACGCCTACCTTGCATCTCATTAACGCAAAGTAGGTGTCCACGCTAAAAAATGGTGCAAACTCCATGGACTTTGGCGCTAGACGCGTCTAACGCCAAAGTATAAATATGGAGTTAGTTTTGCGTCGGAATTGCGTAAAAAAAAACTACGCAATTCCGGCGCAAACGGAGTATAAATATGCCCCTAAGTAACTTAGCACCCAACCTTTACCAGGTAAAGGTTAGACATATAGGTGACTTATAAGTTACTTAAGTGCAGTGTAAAATGGCTGTGAAATAACGTGGACGTTATTTCACTCAGGCTGCAGTGGCAGGCCTGTGTAAGAATTGTCAGAGCTCCCTATGGGTGGCAAAAGAAATGCTGCAGCCCATAGGGATCTCCTGGAACCCCAATACCCTGGGTACCTCACTACCATATACTAGGGAATTATAAGGGTGTTCCAGTAAGCCAATGTAAATTGGTAAAATTGGTCACTAGCCTGTTAGTGACAATTTGTAAAGAGAGAGCATAACCACTGAGGTTCTGGTTAGCAGAGCCTCAGTGAGACAGTTAGGCATCACACAGGGAACACATACCTATAGGTCACAAACTTATGAGCACTGGGGTCCTGACTAGCAGGGTCCCAGTGACACATAACAAACATACTGAAAACATAGGGTTTTCACTATGAGCACTGGGCCCTGGCAAGCAGGATACCAGTGAGACAGTGAAAGCACCCTGACATACACTCACAAACAGGCCCAAAGTGGGGGTAACAAGGCTAGAAAGAGGCTACTTTCTCACAAGGGGCTACAGCGCTTTCCCTATTTAGACGACCAGGAACAGCAGAGGTTATGGAAACTGGACTGCGCATGTCAGATTGGCTGATGATTTCACCATGGCAAACCTAACACGCAGTTCAGGCTTCCAAAACCAATGCCATGAGGGAGCTGAAATAGCAGAGACACCGCTCCATCGGTCTCCAACCAAGCATTGTGCTTGCTTGACCCTGCCAATCCTGGCACTGCTCTTTTGCTGTTTAGTATTATAGGCGGCATGAGAGCAGTGCTTTGATTGGCTGGGAAGCTTTGGGCATATTTTCTCTGGAACCAGCATTCGTCTTCTTTACAGCCAGACAGAGCAATGCAGGATTGGGTGTACTGCAATAGAGGTGTCAGTGAAACATAAGGTTCATTTATTACTCCATGCTGGTAACGGATGGTAAATGCTCTTTAAATAGACTATGTCAGATCACCTCTGCATGACAAATTCCATTTTGCAGCTGCGCTTCAAAATGTAGTTCATATTGCAGAGGTGTTCGGGCACATTCTATTTATAAAGCATTTTCTGTTAGTTATACATATACTTCCCTTTTATGTTCCCCACCTCTTTCAAAGCCCAAAAGCCACCAGTGGTTCTGTTTCCAGTCACCCAACAGTCTTCGGATGGTCTGTGTAAGGTCTGGGGCTGACGGTGATCCAGTGAGTGGAGTGTGGTGATCCCGGCCACCGAACATCAGCCGCAGTAACACAAACGAGGGCAGCGAACCGAAGTATAAATACCCAGTGGTCGAAGTGCATTTATAAAATGTTGGGAGCTGTGAACCCGGGTGCAATGGGGGTGGAGGGTTCAAAAGCATGGCTAAAAAGAACAAAATATTATGTGAGAATTTATTTGGTCTTTCGCATAACCTACACACGTCAACTGAAAAACGAATGCAAGTTAAACTAGTCAGTAGAAAACACGCTACCTTCTGTTATTCACCGCTGTGCAGTCAACTGCAGGTACTCCGTTCTCTCTGAATTCTGAAAATCTCAATTGCCGCCAACCAGTTTCACAGAGGAGTGCTGGGACAAACTGCGCGCACCACTCGGAGCGTCGCGCGGGCGACTCGCAGGAGGCAGTCAGGGCGCGAGCAGGAGAGGGGGCACGGGGAGAGGGGGGCACGGGGAGAGGGGGGCACAGGGAGAGGGGGGCACGGGGAGAGGGGGGCACGGGGAGAGGGGGGCACGGGGAGAGGGAGGCACGGGGAGAGGGAGGCACGGGGAGAGGGGGGCACGGGGTGAGGGGGGCACGGGGAGAGGGAGGCACGGGGAGAGGGGGGCACGGGGAGAGGGAGGCACGGGGAGAGGGGAGCACGGGGAGAGGGGGGCACGGGGAGAGGGAGGCACGGGGAGAGGGGGGCACGGAGAGAGGGGGGCACGGAGAGAGGGGGGCACGGGGAGAGGGGGGCATGGAGAGAGGGGGGCACGGGGAGAGGGGAGCCGCCCGCTCACCCCACAGACTAGCCGCAGCGCGGTAGCACTTTCTGTGGTACCGCAGCGTACCGAACGGAGCTCGCACTGAGCTAGCGAGCCTAAGCAGAGGAGCCGGGCCGAGGTGAGGCGGTGGAGGGCCTCGGGGGAGGAGCGCTACGTGCAGGGCGAGAGCTCTGGAGCATTATCGCTCGTCCCCACTCCCCCCGCAACGCGATTCACCTCGTGCCTTGCGAGTGCCGGCTCACGTCAACTTTAACCCTAACCTGGTTTACACCCTCCTTCACCGCAAATGATGTGTGTTATCCCACCCCCATTTCGCCCTCATCTTGGACTCCACTGACTTTTCCTCATCGTTTCCTGCTCTGCAGTACAGCTACCCAAGAGCAGGGAGACAGACAGGCAAGCAAGCAAGCAGGCAGATAAGCATCGTGATTACGGAATTCATGGTGGTTGTTTAAATCAACAGAGTAGCGGCAGTCTGGGTAATGGCTGTCTGGGGCAGTGGGCAGGGGCAAGGCGGCCGCGGCTCTTGCAGTGCTTGGCAGAAGCGGGCAGCATTAGGTAGACTAGCCCCCCTTCCTCCTCCTGTCACCTCTTTTCTTTTCCTCCTCCATCAGGACTCTCATGAGATCTCCCTGGATGCAAAAAGAACCACATAAAGAACTGCAGCATAACTTCTAGGGACAAAGGATCAAGGACAAGGGGGCAGATCAACTCTCATCTACATTAATTAAGAGCGTGTGCTTGTATCCCCTGGACCAGAAGGGGCAGAAAGGGTAGCAAAAGGGCACGTTGATACTCCGCAGTGTATAAACGTTGATGACCACCAATTGTTATTTGGAAAAACAGAGTAATAGAGAAACAGAGGAACAAGTAAATAATAACCCAACAATAAAGGGAAGTAAAAAAAAAAAATACATAAAAAAAGGAAAAATAGAAACTTTTAAATTAATTCAAGTTAACTTCCCAAAATGTATGGAACAAGGGGAAAAACAAAGGTGGTCAAGGAAGGCAAAATATGCAAAAGTAACCGTTCTCACATTACACTGAAATCAGCCACGATAAACACATTGGCACATATTTATACTTTTTTGACGCAAAAACGGCGCAAATTTACAAAATTCCATGATATTTTGCAAGTTTGCGCCGGTTTTGCGTCAAAAAATTACGCAAATGCAGCGCTCAAAAAGTATAAACATGGGCCATTGTTTCTAAATTCTGCAAATGACTGCAATGGTATTTCGGAGGGTTCCATCTTTAAAGGATTAGGAACTATGATGTCAGGTTTGATTTCTAGATCATCCCCTACTGCTGCATTGGTATTCTAATCCAGGATGAAAACGAGTCATTCTGGAGTGCCACAAGACCCGGAAATATCATGGGCAGCAATACAAGTTTGGGAAAGCATAAAAGTCCATCTAACAGGCAACAGAGGTTCGCTTCAGAGGTGGCCAACTCAGATCCTTGTAAAAACGAAGAAATAAAAAAGCCGAAAGGAACACGGCAGTCTTATCACGGACTGCGTTCTACCACTTGCACTTGCTCTCTCTTCGACTCCCGTTATTCTGGGAGTCTCACAGGTTGGGTCCATTTGGCCCCCCATTCAGTATGTTCACACACCACGGATACCTTTAAGGTTTAAGGACCCATGCTGCAGAACTAAATCTCTGTCTCATGACGCTAAGGGACAATCTTTGTACTGTTTTGGACTACTTTATGATACTGATAATATAATACCTTTGAAGGGAGAACAGAAGTTACTTGTCACCTATATATGATTTTTGAGCCTTGAAAAAGTCCGCAAGGACGAAACACGTGTTGGCTGTTTCTGAATCTATACATCTCTATTCTTCTATGTGGATTTAATGATTTCGGAGATGTTATTCGATTAATCGGCAAAAAAGAATTAAACAACTCTACTGAACTTTCATTAATTTCGGACTCATTCTTTTGGAGTGCCCTGGTTGCTATTTTTTCCTGCACCAGCATCAATCACTACCTAAATCACGATCAAAGGCTCAAGTACCTTGAAGCCTCAAACAAACTGGCCTTGTGGACACTATAACCAACTATTATAAGCACTGCAATCCTAACAGCGACCAGATACACATGACATCTCCTACCCCTTCCTCTTCACCACCTGCTTCCTCTTCTTTCCCTGAGCCACAGACAGTGGAAAGGGGGAGACGTATGGCTCAAGGGGCTTAACGAAGGACATAATGGCACACAGACGTCTGTAGCATTTCCATTGTCCTCACTGCAATCAAACCTAGATATTCATAATCAGGGGTGCAATTCAAAAGTAAGAGAATCAGCAGCACCTGAGGATTTAACTATGGAGGAGACAACTCAGAACCAGGCATATCATAGTACTCAACCAGGTTCACAGTTTCCACCTAAAGAAAATTATATTCAAACAAAGCGCCCAGAACAGAATAAGCCTGATCTTCAAGAAGTCAACAGGCTGTCTGCTGCAATTGTATCTACAACTGCTGCTATTGAAAAGAGTATTCACACTAATCGAACAGCAGGTGCATTCCCTGACCTATCTGTTGCTCAAAATATAATGGGATGCAATTCGGGCCAGTCTTTAAGTATGCAGTTTCTACAGTCACAGTCCTCTCTTATCCTCCTTTCAGTTGGAAAGGATTGTCCCTCACCTGTCGGATAAGGGCCTGGGATCACCCAGCCTGCAATTTTCTTCATTAGACAAACTGAATACCAGTGGGACAGATCTTCAGATGGATAGTATAACATCAGATGACCTACATTTTCTGGATGGCAATCCCCTAAATAATGTAAGGGAAGAATTGGGGGAGTCAAATAATTTAACAGCCACATAAATGGTCATGGCCAAGGGAAGTTGGAGAATGACCTTCTGCTGGATCAACCTATACTTAGTATTATGAAAATCATGTGTACAACACTGGATTCAATTGCAAATGCACTCGTGACACAATCCTTTAAACTTGACAGCCAAACAGAACTCACAAGGCAATGTACAGCCTCGATAGCGAGAACAGACTATAGAATGGCCCTAGTGGAGGGTACTGTAAGGGAAAATCTAAGATTGCAATCTGCCTCAGAACTCAAAGATAGTAATAAGTGTGCACCTTTGCTGTAGAAACTGCTGGAAGTTCTGAAGTTTATTAACGATATCATAGAGGACTGCAGATTTAATCTTAAAAACCTGCCGAAAGATGTCCCCGTGGTAAAAGACAACGCTTCTAGAAATTGACCATCTAATTTTGGGCGAGTGGACCATATTGAAGCCTGTGGTCGTATTGGTGGATGTAGTGGTGACACAGTGGGGGAGCTAAGTGTGTCTTGCACACCCGTATTAGAGGTATCACCAGTTAATGAAAGGAAGGCTCAGAGGAAGAACAACTTAAAAGGGAAAGTAACAATTACTGGGAAAAGTGTTAAAGGAAGCAAAAGAAGTGCTGTTAAAAAAAACAACGGCCCTTATTTATACTTTTTTTGCGCCGCATTTGCGCCCCTTTTTGACACAAAAACGGCGCAAACTTACAAAATACAATTGTATTTTGCACGTTTGCGCCATTTTTGTGTCAAAAAATTATGCATACGCGGCGCTAAAAAAGTATAAATATGGGCCTATGTATTTTTCACTACAATCACAGTCAGTAGGGCAACACCAAAATATGCTACAACTTGGAAAAGAACCAGAGGTTCAACAGCAGAATGTAGGTTAAAGTACCTCTGATGGGAGCCCAGGATAAAACTATGAAACAAACCATGAAAAATCCAGCCCTGCAGTGCAACAAATTGTGTACTCTTCACTCCCACATAAACCGAGTGCCCACAGGATATAGGACAAGTTTAAGTTTAGTGCCAGATGCTACGAATGGGGGCAAGGCAGCAAAGAATCAGAACCAGTTAATTATCTGTGCAACAGAAGACCCGCCATATAGCGAGGATAACTCGCCTGCACAGAAATGAAAAACAATGCAACATCAAAGTAAAGATACTTATACTGGAGATAAAAGTACTATCAAAGGAGAACACTCTGCACAGGCACATTATCTTTGCGCTGCTGCAAACAGTAATGATGCCTGCCAACTAAAATCTCATCTTACCATCGACTGACTGTCCTTAGTTAATACCAAGCCACAACCCAGGACTGACACGTCCGGTAACAGAGGATATGGATCACAGTATAAGACAGCCATCCATGGAAGCCTTGTTGAAGGGCCTGTGCCTCAGTTTTCCTCTCCCCCTCCCTCCTCAAAAAGTCTTAATGACCAGCCATGACCAGGTGATCTGCGCCCACAGAAGGGTCCTTCCCAACAGATGTATGATACTGCACAGGAAAGACAAGACAAATGTTTGAGGAACCCAGGAGACAAAGTAGGTAGGAAAATAACCAATTTGAGGGCAACAGGGAATTTCGAAATAAAAATGAAGAGCAGGTGGCCTCAATCATATTCACCCCAGAGTATATTTCAAGAGGGAGTCAAGACATCCTCAACGGGAGCAATATTCTACATCTTATTAATTCCCTGCCAGGTCTCCAGTCTGTAAAGACTAACGATTTGTTGTCAGTCAGATTCATACAAACAAAAGGACCAAGTAATAGAGAATCTACACAAACAGTCTGGGCCTCCTCAAGGAGAGTCAAAGAGATTCAAAACCAGCCAATCCTAATTAAGTCCAGGGGCATCAGCATAGACTCCCCGGAAAAGGAACTGTATCCCGCTATATTTCGTGAATATGCAAGGAGACAGCATCCAGAAAGTACATTTGAGTCTAATTACAATTCTGGCTCAGTGTTAAAAGACGCAATAAGCTCCCATCAGCAACTCTTTAATCAGTCAAATTTGATGAACATGAGGTATTGAAAACCTAGCAATACATGATGGAATGAATTCTGCCTCGCTGTCCTGCCACAATTGAGACCGTCATTGGCAGATCAAGAACTGAAAAACCTGTAGATTATACAGACATCCACTGTCCTCGAAACTAAATCAAGGCTGCCTTTAAAACATTTTAGCTGGAATATAGCAGATCTATATTCTAAAATGGAGGACAAGGACTGGTTAGATTTCCTAAAGCAACTAGACATTTGTAGTCTCCAGGAAATATAGTCTGTCAATACAATAGATCTAGATGGCTATTCTACATTTAGTATATCAGCAATTAAACAGCAAAAGGCAAGGTCAATATGGGGCCTAACCACGTGGATCAGAACATCGCTACTTGAAAGTTCTGAAATAACACATTCCATATTAAACAATTATATCCAAACAAACTATCATGTTAAGAAACAAGGCATGGGAATTAGAAATTATGAATGTATACTTTCTACCTGGCAGCTTGTCCAAAGTCAAACCTGTTGTTCATCTGTTTAAGGAGCACCCGCTGAGGAAAAGATCCGAAGAACAACCAAAACTACCTCCTGACATCATTTTGGGAAAACCTCTCCAATGCTGCAAGAATTTCCTGTTGATATGCAGCGATGTTAATACTAAGCCGCATCCCATATTGGGGGGGTGACCTAATAACTGAAGAAGACAGCTCCTGGAACATCCCACTCCCCCCCATGGAACAAAGAAGTACAAAGAAAGCTGAAATGTTATTTGAAGCTCTAATAGAAGGCGGAATGTGTACTCTAAATGGAAGAACTAAATCAGATAAGTCTTTAAAATCAACATTTCGAGTCAACAGTAGGCAAAGTGTAACAGATTATATTGAAATAAATATTGAAGCGTGACATTATATCATAGACATGAAAGTCTTGGACAGGATAGAAAGCAACCATGATCCACTCCTACTGGAAATGGCCCTTCGGAATGCAGGTTCTCTGATCACTACCCTCTTCAATACACAAAAATTGGTAAATTATTGTATTAAAACCAAACAGGAAAAACATTGCAACGTTTGATAGGTGTGAATCATATACTCTCAGTCCAAACTGGATCGCACCATATACTACGACCTTAGCCCTACATGGAAACAAAGTGACCCAGCAGTTGCAGTTGTTCAAAGAATTGTTAGTACAAACATTCGTGGAAAGAAACAAGAGCATTAGCAACTCCTTCAAAAATCTACCACGTGATGACCAAGGCTGGGTTGATTAGGAATGGTTAAAGTTAAAAAAGGCACCTTTCCTGGCCCTTATACATCGACACTTGAGTAACATTAATGAGAAAGTATTCATCAATCTTAGGCAGCAATACACAAGATTGTTGAGGTGCAAAAAGAAGCTCCATCCCCACAAGCTCTGGGAAAATCTCTTGCATGCAATTTCCTCGAGAAACATAAGAAAATTCTGGGAACTAAATAGATGGGGCTGTGAAGGACCTCCCAAAAATTTGGAATTGAACATTAGTCCACAGCTTTGGATCAATCACTTTACTATCTTGTATCAAGAAGAAGGCAAGACTGCATTGAAAGGCTCCGAAGACCTACTAGGTCAATATCAGGTGCAGAGGAGGGAATGCCAGACCACGGGAGCTCATGCAACCCGTGAAAAAACGCGCCATCATAGCCAAGCGGCACAAGGAGCCTGAAATAGCAGATCAGCCGACTATCGCCACTGCCCAGCCAATGTCCCTTAGTAAATCTTGGTGCAAAATCTGCACTAAGAAGCAATTTCCAGAACTCAGCGAAAAGGAAGTTGCTCAAGCCAGTCTCTCGCAAAAATCACATAAGGCAGCAGGCACAGATAAAGTTCAAGGAGATGTTTATCGCAACCATTAGGATTATGGCTGCCAGTATTAACTCTATCCTATAATCACATCTGGTCCTCTTAAAAAAATACCTGCATCCTGGAAAAAATCAATAATTGTGCCCCTACATAAAAAAGGATCTATGGCTCAGGTATCGAATTATAGGCCAATGCCACTGCTTGACAGCGCCAGCAAAATCTTTGGCAAATTGATACTTTCCCATCTAGATCAGTGGATAGAGGAAAGAGACCTAATATCACCATGCCAAGCAGGTTTCAGGAGTGGCCAGAGCACTATAGATCAGCTCTTCAGGATGAATCTAATTTGTTCTAAATATGTCTGCCAAAAAAATTCCCCACTGTACTTGGTATTTGCTGATCTCCAAACTGCCGTTGACAGCGTTGATCTCTCTGCCCTATGGCATATCTTGACAGAAATGAGTGTCCCAGAGAAGATCTTGAAGTTAATAATTTCCGTGCATACTGTCAATATCACCTGGGTCAGATACAGCACTAGGAATGAATATACATCAGAGATTCCAATTCAACGAGACATTAAGCAAGGTTGTGGCCTCACACCAACCTTATTTAACTGTTACATAAATGAGTTTGTTCAAATCTTAAGACTTAAGCCTTGATGTGCCGAAACTATCCAACGAAAGCATACCAATACTGCTGTTCGCAGATGCAGAGTTATCGATGCACCGCCTATTGAAAGGTTTTGAGTCCTTTTGCGTTTACAGAAAATTGATGATTAATGATGGGAAGTCTTAGTCAGAAGTGGAAGCTGCAAGACACTTTTAATGTCAACAATAGGCCTTTGGACCGGTCACTACATATGACTATCTGGGATGTCAAGTGGACAGAAAACAAGTATGTCCCTACAGGTATGCAAAAGCAACATCTCCTAGGCCTAGCAAGCTGCCATGGTGCTGAGATTTGCAAACTCTAGTGGCAACCATTCCGTGATATCAACACTTTTGGTGTACTAAATGAAGGCAAGGGAGGCAAGGCTATATGGTGCAGAGATCTGGGGATTTAGGAAGTTCCCAGCAATACAAATAACTGAAAATAGCTTTATAAAAATGATTATTACAGCTGGGTTGTGGCATCCCGATGGGCACCATAAGAATAGATCTCCGTATAGGAAAAACTGAAGACTGCATTGCCTTGGCACTGATAAAATACTGCTTCCGCATCTGGTCCAAGGAGGAAATGGCCCCCTATAGAGCATCATTAGCAGATTTTTTTAAGTTACAAAATCATCACAAGTTGTCGTGGTTTATGCATGTGTCAGATGTTTTACCTACCATTGGGCTAAAAGAACTGTGAGCCCATCCTGAAAAAATTACAAAAGCCAGCTTATCAGAGGCCATAAAGGCTTATTGGAATCAAAATATTTTGACTTGTAATCAACGTGGCCCTTTGTTAAATTGTAATCTATTGTTCAACCAGGATAACGACCCGGCCATCTCTTTATATAAAAGTTTGCATGCCAGTGGCCTCAGTGACCAAAAGGTGGTCCGCAAATCGTTTGGAGGGGCCTGATTGATGCCCTTGTGCTTTGGGCAGTCAAGAAACATTATCTCACTTTCTTTTGTTATTCCATTTCCAGCTTTCCTGCCGCAAGCAGTATCTACGCCCACTTTTTCAAAAGCATAGGATTAGGAAATGCAAAGAGGCTGAAGCCCTACGCATGTGATCTGACGACAAAGACTTTGTGATGGTTGTCTTCACATAAATTTTCGTGCATGGAAATTAAAAAGCGTTGCGTAAAGTTGTGTTCTAACTTTGACAAACTCACTAATTGCGTTGATAATGTTATGGAGGTAATTAGCATTTTCTGTATAGAAAATATTGCGTACTATGTTTGTCATGCATTGGCCATAAGGGCAGCATTCTCAACCGCTTCTATCTGTTTTAATGATGATGGTCACTGTTGGCATAGTATTGGTTGAGGGAAATGTACCAGGCCTGTAGATTGGTTGAACTTTGGGTCATTCTGGGTTGACTACCTTATTATCAGTTTTTATTCATTTAGAAGTTTTATCATTGTATGCATATTATGATCGGAGTACATTTAGATGATTCTCAGGCATGAACTGCACAGAATTACACCAGATATGATCATGTATGACCTTGGCCACAAAAACGTTGTCTGAGTCCTACATCAGAAAGTAACTTAATTGATAGCAAGGTCGACGTAGTGCGAAAACCCATTATCACAACCCTTAGGGGTGTCTGACATGTAAGAAAAGGGAAGGTTTAGGCCTGGCAAATGGGTACACTTGCCAAGTCGAATTTACAGTTAAAACTGCACACACAGACACTGCAATGGCAGGTCTGAGACATGGATACAGAGCTACTTATTTGGGTGGCACAACCAGTGCTGCAGGCCCACTAGCAGCATTTGATTTACAGGCCCGGGGCACCTCTAGTGCACTGTACTAGGGACTTACTAATAAATCAAATAGGCCAATCATGGATAAACCAATTACATACAATTTACACAGAGAGCATATGCACTTTAGCACTGGTTAGCAGTGGTAAAGTGCCCAGAGTTCAAAATCCAACAGCAACATGTCAGAAAAAATAGAAGGCAGGAGGCAAAAAGATTGGGCATAAACTAAACTAAAATGTCCAACAAATACTTAATGCATAACATAGTTTTTCGAGCTCAGAATCTGTCAGGTAGGAATAATAACACTGCAGACGCTTTATCCTGTTCGCAGTAGCAGAGATTCTCTGTGGTTTAGCACCCGGAGTGGATCTGCAGAAGATAATGGTACCTCAGGAGGTTTGGACCTGGCACAATGAGGATCTCAAAGAGTTTTCGTTGTTTAACACCAGGATGGAACTAAGTTGACAACAGGTCAGATTTTGCCAATCATGAGAAAAGTATTGTTGTATATGGGGGAAATTCTTGGCCATTTTGGGACACAATCATTTCAAACTGGTGCAGCCTCAGAAGCTGCGAGATTGGGGGTTTCTGTCCGTGTTGGGTAGATGGTCTTTTAACTGCTGTTTGTGCTACATTAGAAGCTTAGGCGGGTTATAAAGGCGAAAGCTATTTTTCTTCCTTATTGTGTTCTGGGACTCTTGCTTTCGGCTTTCTCAGTTTGGATTTTGGGCGGCATTCCTCTGTGAAGTGGGCAGCGAAGCATGCTGAGAAGCGTCCATGGGGAAATAATTTGGAGTTACGATTTGAAGATGTGCATTTAGAAATGTGGGGTAATGAAATGGGGCCAATTACTCCCTTGTGTGTCTAACTTCATTATTAACAGGCTTTGCTCCAATGTTTTAGTTTTGAAGCTTGGGGAAAATGATTTAGTCAAGGAATCTGATTTGGGGTTAATTAATGCTCTGAGTGCAGATTTCCACATAACATGTAGGTCATGTTGGGAACGCACGTAATTTTGACGGCTTTTATTCCAAAGCGGGTATGGAGGGAAGCTTTCAAATATGCAGCTTTAGATAAGACAAGAAGGAAAGTAAATAGGGGTTTGCTGAGATTTTGTAAAGCTAAAGTATTGGGATGGTTAGAACATCGGGACATTAAAAAAGATTACCCTGAATTGTTTCAGCTAGATGGGGTACATTTATGGTTTGTAGGAAATTACATATCTATTTTTGGAGATAAAAGACTCACTTGCTTCAAACGAAAGGATGATATTGATGGCTGTTCGGTGACAGCCTCATATTGATATTTCTTCATTGCAACCCCAACTTTTTTCTAATGCTTTTAAGTTTGTGCATCAAAGATTGTTTGGCAACAGCCATGCCATTAATTTCGACTCACAATTTCTGTTTCTGAACTGTTTAGCGACAGTCCACGATGCTCATTACCCACAGTAAAAAAATTGATTATGGAAGCCCATACTCGGGGGTGAGCGGGAACAAGAAACATGCAGGGATTTTTCTTGGTGGCAGAAAGGAGAAAGCTCAAGACAGGATTGAATGGTCGGAGGCCTGGCTGTTTAGGCGGGCTCAGGGAATGCAAGGATCCGATGGTCGGGGTGGAGTTCTGGAGGGCAGAGTAGGAAGGAAGGTGATTAGAAGAAATTAGTGTTTTATGACTTTGTTGTACTGTTCCGTTTTGGTGGAAATGTTTAGGGGTGGCGTGTTAGGGTTTCTATTGTATTAGTGAGGTCGGGGTCATTTAAATTATGTTTGGTAATTTAAAAGAGTCGGCATACCTGCCCTAATGAACTAGTCTTTTGCTCTTAAACTTGCCCGTTGACTACAATGACCCAAAAATGCGAATTTTGAGGAGCTTAGCCACGAAAATACCACTTGCTATTTTTCCATCTGTGACACTTATTGGAGTCTATTAAGACTGAGGCTTGAATCTACATCTCTGAGACGGTCAATGAAGGCTCAAGGCGTCTGCTAGGTGGAACGAAAGTATCACATTATATGGCTCGAAGCGAGGTAGTTTAAGCAGGCGCATAGCAACCTTACAGAGATCTATCTGACTAACCCTATCTGCAGAACGCCACAGCAGATCTCAGCTGCGCTTTTCGCAAGTCACGCCAGTTCACCACTAGATGGCACTGGTTCTACAGTAAGAGACTGGCTTGACAGCTAAGTGCTGCGTCACTGCCATAAAACGGAGGTCAATCCAGGAGTCACCAGCGCTCACCGGCAGCCACCATTAACCCCTGAGTGCGATTACCCTCCGCCATCATCATCCCTTGTGACATTTTCAAAGTTTAATACGGCGCGCACACATGGTATGAAGGAAGAAACATCGCATCCTTCTATAGAACAAAACGCGCGGCTTGAGGAGTGCCATGGTATTTGTTCCTTGGCGGGGAGAGGCCGTTCCAAATAGTGACTGCCGAGGCGTTTACTGGATTGCTACGGCTCCATAAACAGGACGGCGGAGCGGAATGCAGGGCGTGAGGGGAATGAAGGCGGCTGTAAATCTCGGCAGTGCTGGACACTCATTACTCTCTCACAGCCTCCTTACGTCACGGGACACATCCCTCCAGAACAGTCGCGGCAGCGCCGGGTTCTAGCTGTGTTTACGTATTTTCCTGGGGTGTCCCTTCCTAAAAGTCAGTTATGCCCGTTGCATTTGAACAGGAAGTTGAATCCTGCCGCTTCTGCACCAAAACGTTCCTCTTTTCCACTTTCTGAACGTAGCCGAACCGCATGAAACAGACTTCTCGGAAACTTGTTCTGCCCCAGAGCACGGTAGATAGAGGGGCCGGCGCCGTGCCTTTCAACGGGCGCGAGCGCCTGTGTGTACACATTCCTGCAATTCATAAACCTATGCCTATTTACGAGTCAGTCAAGGAAACTCAGGCAGGAGTTGTGTGCCTTTGGAGGTGGGTAGGTCAGTTCGGTTGTTGTACAGAAATGTGTGCAGCCTGCAGGTCACAGCTGCCCTACAAGATAACTCGCAGGGGTGAGGTGCCTGCTGCACGGTGTGTAAGAGAGGGAGTGATATACCGACCGAATATCACAGTTGTGAATCCCAGTCATGTGTGTGTGTGTGTGTGTGGGGGGGGCGACTGCGTGCGGGTGAGTGATATATAGATATATATATATATATACCGGCGGCAGGTCACAGTTACGCACGTCAGTAATGTAGGGTTGGTGTGCCTGTTGCACAGATCTGTCAAACAACTTTCAAGTCACGAGTCTGATTATCTTCCGACACTTCAGCACCATTTGAGAGTGCAACACACTCTCTGTTAATTGCATCGTCACAGTCACCCCGAAACCGCTTTTTAATTATGTAAAAAAAAAAAAAGGTTGTGATAAGTGCGGTGTGCATGTGCCAAACATTAAGTAAGTGCAAATGTGGACAAAGCAGAGGGGAGATGTGCGCATACGTCTGTTAAAGGTCAATTAATTCACTAAAGCAAAAAATATCGACATAGAGAATGGTCTGTTGGCAGGGAAACCGTAGTATGTAAGAATTCTTAAGAACATTCTTCGTTTTAAACAACTTTTGACGTTTCAAAATGGACAGGTGTGAGACTCCACTTGTGTTCCGAAGTCCATTAAACGTGAACCAGAGTCGGGATGCTCTTCACGAAGCGAGTCCCTCTGGAGCACTCCCAATCGCAGAGCTCAGGCTGCGACGCGAGGCTCTCCAGCTCAGTGGCTGGCAATGTGCACCGAAGTGTGAGACGTCCGTTCAACTGTGCCAGACTCCCTCCCAACTGGAGGCTGTGCACCAGTGGGTGAAACTGTTTTGCGAGATGTAAGATCTAGACACTGCGAACCAGGATGTGAAAATCACTCCCAGACTGTGCCTTTAGGGTGAGACTATTGTGTGAGACTCACTCCACTCAACTAGCCCCTCCGCGGTGTGAGAGTAAACTCCGCAGATGGGTGTAGCAAGGGGTGAGACAGTTGTGTCAGTCATTCCCCAGCAATAAGCGTTTTCTCCGAGGTAGATGTCACCCTCAAGACTATATGCAGAAAGGGTGAGACACTGCTGCGAAAGTCAGTTCCAATCATCGATCCTGGGATAGGACCTGAGGTGTAAGACTTATGCCCAGAGACTGTGCGCCACAGTGCGAGACTGGTGTGCCAGACTCACTCCCAATCAAAGAGCTTCCCTCCGAAGATGTGAGACTCGCAGCAAAAGTCTTTACGGTTTATTACACCAAGGTTTAAGACGCATCTCGAGAAGCTGTGCATCCAGGGGTGAGCCAATGTCAGACACTTTCCCCGTCAACGATCCTCACCCCCTAAGACTGCAGCAAGGTATAAGACTCGCTTCCAGAGGCTGCGCACCTAGGGGTGAGACTGTGGTATTGGGATCACGTCTAGTGAGCTCTCCTCGGTGGTGAGTGAGTGACTGGGCGCCCCTCCTGCTGGAGGGTCGGGCAGAGAAGGTCTGCTGCTCTTTGCTGCCTTGGCCGGTTCAGGCGGGCAGCCGACGTCCCTGCACTTTGGCCGGGCTTCGGGTCAGTGCTCTCCTGGCTGCGGGTGGTAACAGCGCTTCCTCTGCTCTCACACACGCAGCACAGCCCTCCCCGCACCCCTGGGGGCCCCGCACCGCCTCCCTCAGAGCTGTCAGCGGCGTCACCGAGGGTGGAGCCACGCCTGGCTATATAGAAAGCACTGGAGGTGCCTGGACTCAGATTCAGCGCAGCTTTCAGGCACTCAAGAACTACAGGGTGCCTAAGAGCACAGCGGCACCCTCCTGAGCACAAGCCACAGGTGCCCAGGAGCACAGCGGCATCCTCCTGAGCACAAGCGGTGCCAGGCGCCCAGCGGCATCCTCCTGAGCACAAGCGGTGCCAGGCGCACAGCGGCATCCCCCTGAGCACAAGCCACCGGTGCCAGGTGCACAGCAGCACCCTCCGGAGCAGAAGCCACCGGTGCCCAGGAGCACCCTCGGCGTACCGGACACGGGGTGTCTCTAGCAGAGACTGCAGGATCAGACGGGAGAGGGGAGTGCAGAGTCCAAGAGAGCGCCGCACAAGAACCGCCAACTTCAAGAGGAGCGGCAGCGGCAGGGTCGCCTGGGCACACGTGCAGAGAGGGGCGCCCCTAGCAGGTGGCGCAGCCGGCAGCGGCCGTACCCTCACTGAGAGCCCGGGAGCAGAGCGTCCGCGGGAGGCCGCCCCCGAGCCCGCGCCCGCCGGGTGCCCGCAGCCTGCCCATGAGCGCCCTGTACAGCCTGGAGCCCGCGCTGTGCTACAGGAACTGGTCCATGGAGCCGGCCAACTTCTACACCGAGAGCCGGGCGGACAAGCCGGGGGGCCGGGGGCCGCCGTGCGCGCCGCAGCAGCAGCAGCAGCAGCAGCCGGCGGACGGCGAGGAGGACGGCGAGCGCGGCTCCGGGACCCTGGCCGAGCTCAGCGCCGCGCCCGCCATCTACGACGACGAGAGCGCCATCGACTTCAGCTCGTACATCGACGCCATGTCGGCGGTGCCCACCCTGGAGCTGTGCCACGACGAGCTCTTCGCCGACCTCTTCAACCACAGCCAGCCGCAGGCCAAGGCCGAGCCCCGGGCGCAGGACTTCCAGTACCTGGGCGGCGGCGGCGGGCCGCAGCTCAAGGACCTGAGCGCGCTCTCGTCGCTGCTGGGCGGCGCGGCTCCGCAGGCCCGGGCCGCCGTCAAGCAGGAGCCCGCCTGGAGCGACGGCGACCTCTCCTCCCCGCTGCCCTCGCAGGTGGCCGCCTGCGCCCAGACGGCCGTGCAGCTGCCCGGGGGCCCGCAGCCCACGCCGCCCACCTCCCCGGAGCCCAGCTCCTCGTGCTCCAGCGGCCGCTCGCCCGGCCTGTGCGGCGGCGGCGGCGGCGGCAAGGAGCGGCACGGCAAGAAGAGCCTGGACCGCGGCAGCCCCGAGTACCGGCAGCGGCGGGAGCGCAACAACATCGCCGTGCGCAAGAGCCGCGACAAGGCCAAGCAGCGCAACCAGGACATGCAGCAGCGGCTGCTCGAGCTCTCCAGCGAGAACGAGCGGCTGCACAAGCGCATCGAGCTGCTCTCCCGGGACCTGGCCGGCCTGCGGCACTTCTTCAAGCAGCTGCCGGCCGCCGCGCAGGCCTTCGCCCCGCAGCCCGCCGGCGTGCCCAGCGGCGTGGACTGCCGGTGACTGCGCGCACGGCGGCGCCCGGGGCTCCACGGACTATGAGCCCGCGGGCGGGGGGGGGGGAGACTCCTGTCGAATGTGAGTTTTTTGTTTTTGCCGAGGACGTATACCCGAGGGCTGTGCAAAGAAATGAGCCTCGCTTTTGTCGCACAAAGACTGCAGGGACTATCCCTCTTCTAAGTTTATTTACGGTACAGGCTGGACCGTCGGACTGAAGGGTCGAGAGCTGCGACGCCTTAATAATGTTCGTTTCGGCCTTCGACTAAAGGGGTGGTTAAACGAGCCTCCCGATGAATGTTTTCTGCCTTAGACACAACATGACCTCTTGATATGTTTCTGCGTTCTGGAAAAGACATGTCACGCAAAGAAATGATCTAAAATGACTAATCCTAGATATTAAAAACCTGTTGTAAGTTTGTTTTGAAGACACCAAGTGCCAACGATCTTCATGTATATTTACCACACAAGAGCTACTTTCCTGCTCTGTGCACGCAATTGTTTACTGTCTCATATGCAGAATAGGTGGAAAATCCACTTCCCCTCCCTAGCCCGTATACATGCCAACAGCAGACAATCACAAATCACTTTTATCAGGCATGTCTGCCAAAGTAACACAATCAACTATCCCCTTTGTGGCTATGGTAAACAGTTTTAAGTGAGTTTTTTTTAGGTTTCTCTGCGTGTTTGTTGAAACAGGCCTGTACGATCCCGCCCTCGTGTTGTGAACCTTTGACAGAAATGCTTAAACCAACAGGCCCCCTTTCGTGTTTTAACTCAATACCTCATTGGACGTTTTCAGACCACCTGTAGCAAGAAAGTACTGTGCAAAAGCCCAAAAAGTGAAATTGTGCTGGTTTTCAGTTTTTCTTTTATATATAGATGACTTTTGTACAATGAATGGGAGCGCTACTATTGGAGAATTGCCACAGACTATCAACGAAGCTAAAGACTTGTGTTTATTCCCTCCCTTAAATTATTTTTGTAATTGTAGTTTTTTCTACATTTTACTTTGTATTGAAGCAGCTATGGTACATTTGTAAAAACGTGATTCAAAAAACACATTTGTATTGTAGAACATTAGTGAACAAACAGACTGAGCATATTCGATTTTTTATATATATGTATACATTTTTACAGCATTTGTAAGAATAAAATGTATTTTAAATTGTACACTGAGTTTATTCTTCCTTGAGTTATTTTACATAACACTCCATGGCAACGGAAAGATGTGTCCAATCAGCATCTAATAGGCAGAAAACATTTGGGTAAATGTTGTCTGTCGAGCTAGGGGCCGAGGTGGGGGGGGGAGGTGCAATGCATTTCGTTAAATAACGCTTCAGCGCCATGCCCCACTGGAAAGGCAGTACTATTTGCTCGCTGCACTGCTACATGTTACTCAGTTTGAACACAATTCCCCAGCTTCCACTATTGCGGTGGTCATTTTAATTGCGTTTGCTAAACTTGCTGGTTTCAGTGCTGAACAGTAGGATCACTCAATGTACTTCTAAACACTCTTATATACTGTAATTTCTGCTCTAGCGTCATGTAAAAATAAATGCCCTCGTGGAAAATGTGGAAGCCGCTCAACTGCTTAACCCTAAAGGAGAGCCCCTTAAAAGTCCCTCCGTTTCCACCACTTTAATTCTGCACGCCCCCAAAGCCCAGTGCCCCCAGGTGCCTCGCGATCTCCCATAACAAGAACTGACATCCAAGGCACGCGGCATCCAGCCGCCGTGCAGTGGTTTCGCCCCAGTGGCTGCCACTGGAATAGCTCATAAAAAAATGCAAATTCATGTGTTATTTGAGGTAAGCCACAGGGTCATGTGCTACACGCTGGTGCACACGGCCGCGCTGGGGCTACGAAGAAAAACAGCACGTATCAGATGTTGCCACTCTAGTGACTGCCTTGGCCTTCCAGCTCACAGGGGCGCCCACGAGCATCAGCGCCGCGAGTGTTCGGCGCCTGGAAGCAGAGTTGCTCGAGTATTCAGGACGTTGAACCACAGTCGTGACCAATGTAAATAAAACTGTGTGCCCGAGCGTTCACATCAGACGCTGCTTTGAAACACTCATTGGTACATTAGTGCTTCTTTCAAAAGTTATGAACATGGCCAGTGTTAATGTTTTTAGAGCTACCAATTCGCGGGGATAAACAAGCGAGGCGCTGGTAGTGAAATGATTAGTCACGATGACACACGTGGTCAAGTGTGGATTCCGGGAGTAAAACCTAGAGCTCTCGTTTCCAGTAGTCAAGTGGCACAAATATACCGCCTCGCCCCGCCCCCCCGGTCCTTTAGGGTCTGTGACCCCCTGTCTCGTGCGACGGGCTGGTTTGTAATGTTTTGCGTGTCTGATTAAAAAATAATGGATTCTTCCAAATGGACCTTCTCTGCCTTGATTCCCACTTGCATATACACGTTCTCATATAACCGCTTCACCCACCGCCCAGCTCTGGGTTGACGTCCCTTGACTGCATTTACAGTGGATAAACTGCAAGGCTGGCAGATGGGATGGCTGAAGGTGTTTTTTAATCTCATATGGAAACAAACCAATCCGTACATTCACACAGTTTGGAAAAAGAAATGGAAGGCGTTTTCCCTTACACAGCGTGAAACGTACATTTTAGCTAACCTTCGACCCAATAGCGCTCTGCATGCTGAGACGCTTATACCAGATTGGCATGCCAAGTGCTGTTGGCTTCAAAGCCAGTGTTACCTGAAGGCGTCGCACATGGACCATTTAGCAACACAGACATCACTAGGCAAGTTATATATGGTGGGTTTAAAAATCAAGTTTTCTAATACGTTTACCCTAGAATCGCACTTCCTCTGCAGTACACATGTAGGCCAATAAAAGCATGCAGTTTTTGTACACAAAGATGACATATTTTTCCACACGTTCTAAGTGCTGCTGTCAGAGAGAATAACAGCACTGTTCAGCACCAACAATTGTATTTCTTGTCACCAAGCCACATTAAAATAAACGGGTACTTAAGAACACTGCACTAGAGCTGTAGCCGAGATCACACTTATGTCTAAGTGGGACCTATGATTCAGCGACTTAAAATTCAGTGACAGAATCAACGAACACCGCGTCCACAAAGAGGGCTCGTCATTAAGACAACTCAAAGCCCAGCGGAGTGGCATCAGGGCAACCAGTGGGAAAGTGAAGCTCTTGATGTTTGCGCACCTGATCTAATCAGTGCCACTGAAGCGGCAAATGCTGTCCTTATTTAGCCAACAGGTCACAGTCAGTGCTAAGTAACAATAGTTTACGAACTTTCCTACCGGTGGCATTCGTGCATTGAAAACCTGCTCTTCAGAAAGTGGGGAATTAGGGCTGGATGACATCCAGACAGGATTCCAGAGTCTGGGGGGACCTTCCAAGCCGCGCTCACCAGGAATCCTGTTTCCACGCCACCATCCTTAGATCTCAGCCTTCCAGCTCTTGCTTTCCCACGAGGGGCGTTTCTCACAAGTATGCCCTCTCTTTCACGAAGTAACACTCGGTCATTTTACTACACCGACCGGAAGGAAGGAAGGGATTGCGCCTGTCGCGTGCGTGGCCTTGTGGCGCTGCTGCCAAGGAGACTTCGCCGTCCTCCTACACAGCGCCTAGAAACCGAGGAGCTGCTCTCGGGACCGCGTAACTGGTGGGTCCGCAGGCCCTGGAGGGTACAGCATTTAAAGCTAGACCAGAAATCTAGAGGCGCAGACCAGGCCCGAGACCCATCTCAGGGGGGTTGCAGGACATCTCTCATCCAATCAGCAATAACCTGTTAATACCGCTGCGGTACCCGTAACGGTATCACCCGCTGAGCTCTGCGTGTTAAGATGTGACATGTTGTGTGTCGCTGTCTTGAGACTGGTCAGGGCTGGCACAATGTTAAATGTACTTTCGATAGTTCACACCCTCACCACCAGGCCTCATTAAATCAGTGAGCATTTCCTCATACTGGGTAACCAAATGGCTGCTAAATTGTTACAACAATAAAAAACACTCATTACGTTAACCCAATTTAAACTAGGACATCATAAACCTTCACAACCAAAATAGTCATAGCTGCCAAGACTTTTGTTAACGCAAAATGACTTACCTAAAAATTATTAATGAGTGTTTATGTGAATTTGTTAGAAAAATGATTAACGTAGAAAATTATGGCCCATATTTATACTTTTTAAGCGCCGCATTTGCGCCGCTTTTTGACGCAAAAACGGCACAAACTTACAAAATACAATAGTATTTTGCAAGTTTGTGCCGCTTTTGCAGCAAAAATGATTCAACTTCAATGCTTAAAAAGTATAAATATGGGCCTTAAAGCACGTTTGAAATTGTGACCTTGGAGATTGTCCACCAAGAGTCACAAATGCACTAATAAATGACTAGCATATATGAAATATAAAAAAATATATAAAATAATGTAGTAATGTGTCATATTGAGAGATATATCCTATGTTTTGCAATGATGGTAGGCCTTAACTTAGCTAATGTCTTGGCCTAGTTTAGCTAATGTCTTGGCCTAGTTTTTCCCAGGCCTCATGCAGAAGCTGTATTTCTTTGTGTTTAATGGAAAATGCCCACAACCTGAACTAACCGTGAACTGCTCATTGTTTAATAACATTTGCTTAGCTGAAACCTTTACATGAACCGACGGACAGGAGATGATAAAACTAGAATTGTGGCGATTGAGAGTGTAAAGCGCACTGAGTGTACTTTCCCAGGACTTGAACAATGAAAGCACTGACTGGAGAAGAAGATGCAACATTTTCGATACCTGACAAGCCGGACGATGAGGACATTGTGAAGCGGACCAATCAACAACATGAGAACTGTGAAAAATTAGAATTCATAGATTTGGAATAAAACAATTATTGGGTAGTCATAACCGGTGATTAATTGACCAATTGGAAATTGGGGGATAGTCTGAGTAACTTTGATATAACAATGTGACAGAGACGACAGACAGACCGATGGAGAGAGATGTCAGACGCAGATGCTAGATGTTGCTAAGGTGATTTGAGATTATATCATTGGGTTCATACTTTTGTGAGTCTGATGTGATGCTGACCAATTGATGACCTGAGGACGAAGACTGACTCTGTTGCTGATCCGTACTGAAGATAGGTAGATATGATAATGTGACTGAATATAACATGCCTTTTCTTTCTAGGTACCAACTGCATTGTCTAAGTAGTTTTCTTAGCTAGATGTTTCTCCCAAAAATTCTTGGTCTAAATTGTTGTTGCATGAAGTCCCACATGCTGATGCTAATCTGGACTAGAGAAGGTTTCCCTTACATGATAATCTGACTGATTTAAGAGACAAATGATTGACAGACTGTTTTGCTGAACTCTATGAATAGGGGAAACTTGCTACTTTTGATCTTTCTATTGAATCTTACTAATGCATTAGAATACGTTTTGATGCAAGTTTTGGTTAGATTAGGTTTTTGGCGCCCTATAATAATTAATATGGAACTCTTTTGATTTGATTTGAATTGCGTTTGAATAATCTTATGACTTAGTATTGTAACAAATAGGGAAATAAAATCACTAAAACGTATAACAAGTTGTGGTTATTTATGACTGGAGGGTCATGGAATGTTAGGTTCTTGATTCATTGCTGATGATGACTAATGTTTATTGAGTCGTGTATCGATTATTAGAGTACCAGCCATACCCTAGCTAGGATACTCCATGCGAATCAAAAGGTTCATCGACCTATGCCCGTCCCCTTGTAAGTTTACTTATTAAGGGCCAGGCGCGCTAACACTTTCCTCCAGTCTTGCATTTCTTAGACAACCACATCTTGCATGCAAGGATTTCCAAGCCAGGACATATGGTAAGTGCCAGACTGCAAGCCCATGAAGCAAAGTCCTGCTGGTTAAACAAGCATTGGCAAAGTCAGTCGGTCGCACCTATACTAGAGCTATTTGATTGGCAATGTATTTTTACCATGCTGTACACCAGTGTGGTTGCTGTTCAGCATGGCTGAAAGTTGGTGGCGTGGAGTGTTGTAGGATAAAGTGGATTTGTTGGTATAGAGCATGGGTACTTACAAACTTTTTCTCGGGGGCCAAAATTGCAGTATGGTTTGTGGCCGAGGGCCGCACTGAAGTGACAGTGGGGGGCGGGGCTTAGAGGGGACAGGTCTTAGAGGGGGAACAACCACCCCACCACCTTTTTCAAAACAATGCCCCTACCCCAGTAACACACACAGCGCGCACACATACAGCGCCATCTGCTCTCACCCCTACCCCAGTAACACACACAGCGCGCACACATACAGCGCCATCTGCTCTCACCCCTACCCCAGTAACACACACAGCGCGCACACACACAGCGCCATCTGCTCTCACCCCTACCCCAGTAACACACACAGCGCCATCTGCTCTCACCCCTACCCCAGTAACACACACTGCGCCATCTGCACACAGCGCCATCTGCTCCCACCCCTACCCCAGTAACACACACAGCGCCATCTGCTCTCACCCCTACCCCAGTAACACACACACTGCGCCATCTGCACACAGCGCCATCTGCTCCCACCCCTACCCCAGTAACACACACAGCGCCATCTGCACACAGCGCCATCTGCTCTCACCCCTACCCCAGTAACACACACTGCGCCATCTGCACACAGCGCCATCTGCTCCCACCCCTACCCCAGTAACACACACAGCGCCATCTGCACACAGCGCCATCTGCTCTCACCCCTACCCCAGTAACACACACAGCGCCATCTGCTCTCACCCCTACCCCAGTAACACACACTGCACCATCTGCACACAGCGCCATCTGCTCTCACCCCTACCCCAGTAACACACACTGCGCCATCTGCACACAGCGCCATCTGCTCTCACCCCTACCCCAGTAACACACACAGCGCCATCTGCTCTCACCCCTACCCCAGTAACACACACTGCGCCATCTGCACACAGCGCCATCTGCTCTCACCCCTACCCCAGTAACACACACAGCGCCATCTGCTCTCACCCCTGCCCCAGTAACACACACAGCGCGCACACACAGCGCCATCTGCTCTCACCCCTACCCCAGTAACACACACAGCGCGCACACACACAGCGCCATCTGCTCTCACCCCTACCCCAGTAACACACACACACACAGCGCACACACACAGCGCAATCTGCTCTCATGCCTACCCCAGTAACACACACTACATTAAAAACAAATAAATAAATAACCAAAGAGCCTTACCTGACTCAAAGCACTGTAAAGATGCCACAAATGTGGAACAGCAGGCGGGCAGCAGACGTGGAGCCGGTGACAGGAAGCAGACGACCAAAGCCCCATAAAAGTTAGCTGCAAGCGCTGACTTTTATGGGGCTTTGGCTTCCAGGATCGTCAGGGCAACGCCATAAACAATGGCCGCCGTATGTAAACATAGAGGAGGGCCGCGGGAGCATGCTCCCGCGGCCCTCTTCTATGTTTACATACTGCTGCCATTATGATGTGGCGTTTGGTGTGCGTCTCGCGGGCCGCCAAGCTAGGTCCGTGGGGCCGCTGGCGGCCCGCGGGCCGTACTTTGAGTACCGTTGGTATAGAGTATTGTAGAGTGGAGAAAGGGGGATAGAGTGTCGTAGAGGAGAGTTCTGTGGCAGAGAGTGTTGTTGACTGTAGTGTTGTAGAGTGGGGTGGAATAGTGTGTAGTGGATTGAGGTAGTGGGTTTGAGGGGATTTTAGAAGAGTTGTGTGGACTGGGCTGGGGTAGAGTGGGGTGGACAGAGGGGTGGATAGGAGTAGGTGGAATGCATGGACTGGATTGGAGTGGGGTGGATTAGATTGTGGTGCACTAGAGTGGGTTATATTGAAGTGGGGTGACTTAGTTTGGAGTGGGTGGATTGGATTGGTAGGACTGGGATGGGTGGACTGGACTAGGGTTGGGTGGACTGGACTGGAAACAAGTGATTGGATTGGACTGGAGGGGGAGGTCTGAATTGCAGTGAGATGGATTGGTGGCTTGAAATGGGGTGGGGTGGGCTGGATTGAGGTGGGGGATTGGAGTAGATTGCTTTGGATTGGGTGGTGTGGATTGGGGTTGGGTGGAATGGATTGGCATGAGGTGGATTGAAGTGGGGTGGGTGATTGGATTAGGGTGGGTTCGAATGGAGTGGGGTGGGATGGAGTTGATTGGAGTAGGTTGAAATGGATTTGAATGGGGTGGATTTCAGTGGAGTGGGGTAAATTGGCATGGAGTGGGGTGGGGTAAACTGGAGTGTGGTAAATTGGAGTGAGGTGGAGTGGATTAAGGAGGTTTGGAGTGTGGTGGATTACGGTGTACTGGATTTGATGGATTGGGGTAGGGTGGGTGGACTGGAAAGGAGTGGGGTAGATTGGGTTGGATTGGATTGGCGTGAGGTGGAATGGTTTGAGTGGGTGGATTCAATAGGGGCAGACTGTTTTAGAGTGGGGTAAATGATTTTGGATTAAAGTGGAGCAGATTGATTTGGAGTAGTGTAGGTTGTGTTGGACTGAACTGGGGCAGATTGGTGGGGAGCAGATTGTTTTGGATTGAAGTGGGGCAATTATTTTTGAATTGGAATAGGGCAGATGGCAGTGAGGCATATTGTTTTGGATTGGAGTGGGTCAGAGTGGAATAGGGTGGTTTGGGAGGATTGAAGTGGATTGGATTGGGTGAGTGGTGTGGACTAAGCGATTTGGAGTGGGGTGGGCTGTAATGTGGTGGACTGGAGTGGGTTGAAATGTATTGAGTGGTGTGGATTTGAGTGGGGTGGATTATGGTGAATTTGAGTAGAGTAGATTAAGGTGATTTGGAGTGAGGTGGATTGATTTGGTCTGGGGTGGATTGATGTGAGGTGAGGTCAGGTGGATTTGCTTGGAGTGGGGTGGATTGGAGTGTACTGCACATTTTTGAGTTAAAACATAGGTTTGGAAATTACATATAACAAAGAAATAATTTTGCTTTGCAATATGTAGAACTAGATATTCGTCATCATTTGAGAACAGCACACACCAACAAAAAGAAAACAAAACATAAGTGCAAAGTGAGAAAAGAAGACTTGGCAAAATAAAAGAAATTTAGCTATAGAAAATAAAACTTTGCAATTTTGTTCATCCTGCTGGACACACCTTCTGTTTGCAGGGTACTAGAAGTTAAAAAGAACAAAATAGTACCTCAACCATGTAGGGAGCAGCAAACGGACACTCATAAGTTGAATCAATCAGTGCTTGGTCCCTGCTCCACAAAGAAAAACGGAAATTATGCTAGGCCTGGAGTGACACATTACGAGGCTGTAAAGAAGAGTGCCAGGCAAGCCAACAAATGTTAAGCATAGGCGGGCTCTAAGCCCTTTTTTGTTAACATAAAGTGTCTCGCAAGCAAGATGCATATTCTTGTCCATGCTCTCGCAGGCCTGACCCTAGAAAACACAGCATTAACCGTGGTATACACTTGGGCAACTGAAGGGGTGAAGGAACTTCACTCTACAATTGTTTGTCATATATTGTGACTTTCATTTTTGCAACAAAGATACAAACAAAACAAAAAAAACAGTACTGGTGAAGGTATAAAACTACATGGGCATCAACTGATGGCTATAGACAATGGCACGTATTCGAAATTAGACACCCCATGAAGATTTGTCAATCTCCAAGCGTGTGAACTACCTCACTGTACCTCACTGTAAGGCACTTCAAACAAGTTTAAGTAGGTCTGTCATGATGTAACATCCTAGAAGGCTCACACAAGGCAACATGATTAAAATCCGGACAAAGATCTCGACTACTTACCAGTAATTGCCATAGAACCTAGTGCAAGACCTTATAGTAAAGTCCTACAAATGAGTCTGAACCAATCTCAGAGGCAAGGACCCCATCCCACCTCACCCAGAGGTAAACACCCCACCCCACCCCACCCCACCACACCCCGTAGGCAAGGACCCCTTCCCACTCACCCTGGAGGCAAGGAACCCATCCCACCTCACCGTGGAGGTAAGTACCCCATCCCACCTCACCCTGGAGCCAAGGATCATATCATACCTCACACCGGAGAGAAGGACCCCACCACGATTCACCCCGTAGCCAAGGACCCTATCCCACCTCTCCCTGGAGGCAAGGACCCCATCCCACCTCACTCCGGAGGCAAGGACCCCATCCCACCGCACCCTGGAGGCAAAAACTCCATCCCACCTCACCCTGGAGGCGAGAGCTCCATCCCATCTCACTCTGGAAGCAATGACCCATCCTACCTCACCCCGGAGGTTTTCCTTAGACACAGGTAGCGCTACTCTGTAACTTCTCAGTAACTGGCAATCTCCACATTAGGCCGAAGCTCTGAATATGGAGGGAGGACTGGCCTGGTCTAAGAATCGTAGGAAGAGTAGGGCAAGGAGCAATTAGGATTATCGGTAGGTAATCTAAATAATAATGTTACTGTATTCCTGTTCGTCCAAGCCCCTACCAATGAGAAATACCAAAGCAGAGCACGTTTTTAACCTAGAAAGAACCCCATCCTCGAAGATGTCACTTGTATTACAAACAATTCTGAATTTACTGCGAGAGCACTGAACGCATTCAAGGCTCATTCCAAACTTGAAAGCATAAGCTTTCCTCACAGGGCGACAATAATCACTCTTTAAGGTGAGTGGGTGTAGAGAAAAGTGGGAAAGGTTTGCAACAACACATACAAATTATCCAAGAAGGGGCTCTTCACACACAAGTAGTTTTGTGCAGCTGAATCCTTTATTTCAGATCCACGACAGGCACAAGCATCCTAACAGGTTCAGAGTCAGTATCAAAGTCCTTGCTGGACAAAACACTCTAGAACCTCAATGAAGACTTCTACAGTGATGTAATGTAATGCCAACTGCTTTTTAAAGAATGTAAATAGCACAGTAAATACAATGCAAAGTGCAACAAGAATACGTTACAGGGTGAACAAATGATGTAGAATTCATTACAGTATGAACAAAAGATGTAGATGCCCCATATTACATTGGGACAGCCCGCTCCAAGACACTGCTCTACACACATCAAACAAGAGAACCCCCATGCACTTCAATCCAGAACACTGCAATTTCCCCAGTAAACATACAGCAGGAGAAGGATGCTGAGCCAAGAGAGGCAGGTAAATGGTGGACCAGCCCCACCAGCCAATGCAGCACAGGAAGCCTGCCAGTCACAGCACTCATGCACCAAATACAACACATAAACTACCTCCCTTCTAAACGGGACAGGACATATACAGTCCCATCTACGTAAGTCACATTCTTCCAATAAATGTTCATCGACCTGACAAAAAGGAGCAGGAAAAATGCCGGCTACGCCTCCTACTGTGAGCACAATAAGCCCTAGGAAGTCAGGTCTGAGCTAAGGAGCAACGTCTCCTAATTCCCCACGACCAGAAGATGTTCCCTGCATAGAAAAGAACCCACGATCTTACCGGCCTTGTGGTTGGAAAGAGGAAGAAGCATGACCTAGTACTTATGTGTGGTTCTTGTGTGCAAAGGGGCTTGTGCGTACCTGGTCTCCGTAGCCGGGAGCTACCCTGTCCCTTCCAGGCAGAGAGAACTGGAGAGAATCAATGGAGTGAAGCAGGTAACATAGTTAAAGTGTCTGGATCACTTCCTGGTTCTTTTCTGTCCCCTCTAATCCAAAGCAGTGACCAAAGATCAACAAAGGAAACTGATGGGTTAGAGAATAAAAGAACACTAGACTATCCTACAAAGTATCCCAGCAAGGCTTTACCTAGCTACACACAAAAAACTTGACAGAGGGCACAGATGATCTAGCCCATAAAACCTTAAAACAACAGAAAACTAAGACATTGGCCAAGTAGGCCCCAAAACTATAAGGCTAACTGTGTGCAGTTTTAAACTGCCAATTCGACCCGGCAAATGTACCCTCTTGCCAGACCCAAACCTTCCCTTTTTTGTACATGTAAGGCACCCCTAAGTAGCCCTAGTTAGCCCCATGGGCAGGGCGCAGTGTATTTAAATGGTAGGACATGTACTGGTGTGTTTTACATGTCCTGACAGTGAAATACTGCCAAATTCACTGTTGCAAGACCTATGTCTCTCATTGGTTGACACGGGGCCTGCATTTAAATATCTTTTAAGGGCAGTTTCCCATCCGGAGCAGATAGAGATGAGGGGTTTGGGGTCTCTGAACAGAATTTAAAAATACAGCTTTTGGTAAAGTTGGCTTTTAGATTGTCAGTTTGAAAATGCCATTTTTTGAAAGTGGGCATTTTCTTGCTTAACCATTCTGTGCCTCTGCCTGCTTGTGTATTCCACGTATGGGTCAGACTGACAGTTGGGCTTTTGTGAATTCGCACTAGACAGTGACACAAAGGGAGCTGGAGTGTAGCCTGCATATCCTGATGAGTCTTCTACGCTAGAGGGGAGGGTGGATCTGACACAAACACCTGAAAGGGCTGTGCATGTCTTCATCTTCACACAATGAAGCCTCCAACCCTCTGGTTTGTGTCTTGGGCCAGGCCTGAGCAAGGCAGGATCTTGTGAACCACAGAGACTTTCCTTTGAAGTTTGTCTACTTCAAAGGCAGAAAGGTGTATGAGTAGTGGACCCAAAACCCCAGATTTTTAGAACACTTCTGGATCAAGAGGAACCTCTGTCAAGGAAAAGAGCTGAATAGTTGGAAGAGGAGTACTGCCCCTTTGCTGTGTGTGCTTTGCAGGGTTGGCCTGCAGTTGCTGCTTCTGCCTCAGAGAAGGCAAAGACTGAGCTTGCCTCCTGTTAAGAAGTCTCAGGGAAGACAAAGACTTCACCTACCAGCCTCTGGGTTCAACTGCTGTGGTCTCTAACTCGCCAGGTGGTGCCTATTCCAGTTTTTGGACCTTTGGGAGTGAAAGCTGATGAAAAACCAAGAAAAACCAAGTGCGTTGACTTCGGGTGACACCTGGACTGACGCTGCTTCCGGATCCCGTACTGCCGCCTGCAACTGAAGCCGTGGTCCCTGCTGGCGTGTGACGACCCAGACCAACCCCGCAGGCCCGATGCTGCCGCAGCCTTGCTGAAATCCACAACTCCTTGAGATGACACCCTACTCGCCAGATGTGTAAGGGACAGACGCTTTGCACTGACACCACCTCATCTCCACAGCTCTGCAGCAAGGACCCAACGCCTCGCACGGACACCTCCGCTCCTCTGCTCTGCAGCCCCAGAACCAACGCCACACCAGATTCAGCGATGCCTAGCTCCCCAACTCTGTGCATCAGCTTGTTTCTTCATTTTCACTATGTACTTGGGGGTCCGTGTGACTCCGTGACCGGCGCCATTGGCATTGAATTGTTGAGAACAACTGCCTCACAATGCCGTAATATCACCAAATTGAAGCATTTGTGTTTCTAAGTGCTATATTGAAATTTAATCTTTAAAAATTCATAACTTTGCTTGTGTATGTTGGATGTTTGTTGTTTTGATCTTGTTTTACTCAGATAAATATTGGCTATTTTTGTAAACTACTGGTGAGTTCTTTTGTGGTGTTTTCACTGTGTTACTGTCTGTGATTGTACAAATACTTTACACATTGCCTCTGAGATAAGCCTGACTGCTTGTGCCAAGCTACCAAGGGGACGAGCAGGAGTTATCTGAGCTGTGTATCTCCCTTACCCTGACTAAAGTGAGGGTCCTTGCTTGTACAGAGTGCATATTGACTGCCAACCAAAGACCCCTCTAACACTTGTAAAGGACACCTAGCTAAAAGCCATAGTGAAAGCTACAAGGCGGGGTGACTTTTAGCTTGGATGGTTGAGATGTACAGAGTACACCCACTAGTAGCAGTAGTAGGTAAACCTGATGGCACAACAGCACACAAGCAAGCAGAGCCTAATAATATACTCCAGGACTTTAATATGAACCTTTAAGACAGGACCTATAGAGCGACAAAGGGAGGACATGCCAGGAGCATGCATGAAGAGGTTAATGCACCAGCAAGCTTTGCAACTAGTTGCACCCCTCTCTATTGATGAATTTAAGACCGCAATAAAAGATCTAGCACAGGGCATAACACGGGAAGCGATGGCCTCCCACAGAATTTCATGCTGCCTATAAGGAAATACTTGCTCCTCATTAAGTCGAGGTAAAGAGCAGCGGTCATTACCAACCATTACCAAAGAATCAATTATAATAGGGTTCTAAAAGGCACACAAAGGCAGGATGGAAGTGGCCTCATATCCTCCTCTATCCATGTTAAACGTTGATTGTGAGATACTGGGTATAGTGCTGGCAGCCAGTATAAGCCTCATCCTGCAGGCGTTCATACTTCCTGATCAATCAGGCTTAGTACGTGGCAAGAATGTGTCACCAAATATTCGGCAGCTGTTTCATGTTTTAGACAACACTTTACTAAAGACAGTGCGACTAGCAGTGACCACCATGTTTATGGAAACAACGTTTGACAACATCGATTGGAACTACTTATTTGTAGTACTAGACAAGGTGAGCTTTGGAGACACAATTAAAGCTTGAATAGGGCTACACTTATAAGGTTACTCTTTTCATAACCAACAGCCTGGTTGGCAGGAGAAAGATAATCTCCAAATCCTAGAAAGTGCAGAAAGGGACTAGCCAGGGTGTCCCTTCTCTCCACTACTGTTCACTTTGGGAATGGAAACAATAGCAGTGATAATTGGGAGAGAGAAGCAAGTGGGAGGAATCACACCACATGGACACTCTCTCTTGATCTCGTTATATGCAAACAACATACCTCTACGTCTCAAAAATGCAGGTGCATACTAAGAGCCATTGTTGCAACTGCTAGAACGATTTGGATAGAAATATGTTTTGATGGTGAAGAGAAGCAAATCATGCCTATTCCCAGGGAAGCCACAAACCCCATGAAAAGTCCTGCAACTACCTGTGTTGTATCTGCATGGAACAACATTCTTTCCAATACATGGGAATCCAGTTGTAGACAGGGATACGGAGAACTTAGATGTAAACATAGGCAATGACAATCACAAATGAATCCACCCTTTTTTTATAAAGAAAAAAAATCTACCTTTTTCCACAACTGGTAGGATGACACGCTCAAAGATGATGATATTGCAGTTTTTTTCAAGTGGGAAACCTTCTTTACTGGGAGTAGTATGGGACCACTGGGTGGTAGGGTTTCTGTGGATACCTACAGATTCTGTAACCTTCCTTTGCAGAAATGTGGTAAAAGGCATTGTTTTAGCCAAAGTTTGAGGTTACAGGGCATTTTGGGTAAGATTACAAACTGGGATCCATGCAAGTATTTAACACAACGGATTCCCTGAGTGTCTAGTTTTCAGAAATGTCTAGGATTAGAAGGTTTCTATGGGTGGTAGCCAAGCCCAAATACTGCTGCTTGTCACATCACCAAAATGGGTCGATTTCAGTGGCAAAAACCTGATGTCGCTGTGTTTTTAATTTTGGGGCTCAGCCTGTTGATGATAGGCCCGCCCTCACAAGTGGGGTACAATTTTTTTCAGGAAAAGTGTGGGCACAGACAACAGTGGAACAACTGTTATTATCAATTGAATTTCTCTTCCTTTTTGGCTTCCAAATGTAACCGATTGTGCAAGAAAGAGCAAATTGAACAAAATGCCCCCTGTCTATCATGACTGTATGAATAACCTCAAATTAAGAGTTGTCCAAATTTCCATTGTTCCTAAATTCAGGGCCTCATTTCCAAGAAATGACGCACAACTGCATTAGCGCAGTTGTAAGTCAAAATTTTTAACGCCGGCTACTGTCAGATCCTAACGCCATGTGTGTGCCATAATTACAAAATGGTGGACTATGGCGTTAGGATTTGGTTATCGTAAAAACTTTTGCGCCGTGTTGTAAAGCAAAATGATGCTAGTGCTGCAAAAGTCAGGTTAGCCTGATTAGTGGCACGTATTTTGACGCTAATCCGCCTAGTGTCACTTTAGTGCCAAAAGCGCAAAAATAACTGCAGCAAGACACGGTTCTATAAAAAAAAAACAGGAGATACAGAAAACACCAAAGTAGATGCAGTAATGGAGAACTCAGGACAAAATAGCCCCCAGGACAACCCCAACAACTCAGGTACCAGCCAGGATGTCCAGGCAGACACCCAGGAGAAGAGGAAGTGCAGGTTCAGTGAGGAGAAGAATAGCACTTTGATCAGGTAGGGGATGCAGCATCAACACCAGCTATTTGTCACCTCCAAATTGCCATTAGAGAAGAAGGAGGCAATATGCCAGTCCATAGTTGACAAAGTCAACAGTGTGGCAGAGGTCAAGAGGACAGTTGTTGACTGTAAGACACACTGGCACAATTGCAAGCACATGACAAAGGAGACACTGTCTCTTAGAATGCAACTGTAAGGCAGCACTGCAGACCGGTGGTGGAAGTAGAGCACCCCAGGAGGAACTTGATGACCTTGAGGAGATGGTGGCAGCTGCCATCTCTGAGGAGTCGGTCCCAGGAGTCCAAGGACAAAACAGTGCAGCATATGATGAACCACAACGACCACAGGGTAAGTCATACTGAGGCAGCCATGTCCATGCACCAAAATGTACTGTTTGCAGACTAGCGTATAGTATGCTGGCATGCTTATGGTGAAAGAGCAAATAGATGTAAGGGCTCACCTACAAGTCCCTGGCGCTGCTGATGCCTCACTTCTTCACATTTAAGAAGGGAGGCACCGGCAGTGCAAGGGGCCTGGAAAGAAACCCTGTAAGGAGCAATGAACTACCACAAGTAGCACATCCCAGGACAGAACCAGCACCTCACATACCACATTGTATGAAGTGCAACATCATTTGAGGTGTACCCCATTTTGAGCCTCATGTACAGGGCACTACCGGCAAACTGTGCCACGGGTGCATTATTCACATTGACACTTTGGTGATGCAGTGTGCCAGTCGATACTTACAATGCCACACAAAGCCACCTTGCATGGCTTGTCATGGCCTTGGAAATATGGACACCTTTCACGCATAACACTATGTGGAAGGAGCATTCCATGGGTGTTGCTTAGGGTGCACCCATTCAACACGCCATGGAATCGAAAGAAACCTGACACATACCCAGATTTACAAGGCAGGGAATGTATCACATTCCTACACTCGCCAGAGGTGGTGTAAGAATGACAATACAGGGAGTAATATCTTCAATACTCCTTTTGTGGTACCATTCCTACGTCTGCTGCAGAATGCAGCACATATAGAAAGACAATAGCACCCCTTGAGGTAGTTCCTGTGCAGGAAGGACTCCCTTCATGCACCTAAAATATCATCCCCACAATGCAGGCACCGTCGCACCATGGTCCAGATTGCTGTGATGCACTATGTCATGTAGAAAGTGCAGGCATGTGTTGCACGTAGGGGCTGCTCATCCGTTAGGGCGGAGAAGCGTTGCCCCTGCCAGCAGCAGAAGCTGCAAAACTTTCGCAACGAGGGGTTAATAAACTATGTTTACTATCCCCTACCTGTGAAAGGGGCAGGCATCTGGGGTGAGAAGCTGTGAGGGGGAGTGCTCAACACTCCCCCTCACTGTGCATATATGTTTGGCTGGCCGGCTCGGGCCGGCCAAACACACATGCGCGGTAGGCTCTCTACAGCCTGGCAATACAGTTGCCAGGCTGGATAGAGCCTGCGCTCCTAGCAAATCCTGAAGCTGCTTTTAGCCGCGTCAGGATTGGCCACAGGGCAGACTGGGAGCCTATGCCTGCATGCAGCCAGCAGGGAAGTGGAGCGCAGTGGGGGACCGTGCCGAAAAGGTAAGTGTTCTGTTTGTAAAAAAAAATAATTTATTACATTTTAGGTGCCCCCCCCGCGCGCCGCACCCGCCCGCTACTTTTGAGCGAATCGGGCTATGACTGGTTGTACGTACCAAAATGCAACACATACCTGTACTTTCATCTGTGATGGTGTACTCACTGCTTCCTAAAGACAACAGAGGCACACTGTCACCATGGTGTAGGGGTGCCTGCGTTGCAAGGATGATTACCTATGTGCTGAAAGGGACACTTTCCTGAACTTGAACAATCATGTTTTTCTTCTTCCACTTTTCTTGTGTGCTGCAGAATGCAGCACACATTGAAACAGGAAAAATGGGGCTACAATGTCTGATCTCACTGTTGCACCACTTCAATGCCATCCCTGATGGGGTTTAGGAATCTGATGCATGACCAGATATCTAAATCTGTGAACGTGTAACATTCATTAGGGAATCCATGATGTTGTGGTGGGACACCCACACCAACACCCATGGGACTCAACTGTTATGTAGTGTAAGGTATGAAAGGGGTACACATTTACAGGGCCATCACAAATAACAGAAGCTGGCGTGGTGCGGCATGGTAAAGTAGTGGCCTGCATGCTGTGCCACTGGAACATCAAAGTCACTGGCACTCCAGTTGTGCAGTGTGGTGTTAGGGCCTGGGAAATGAGACACCAACAATGCTCACTTGGAAACCTTGATTGTAAAGATGATCACTCACGTCAACATCTAGCAGAGCTCAACACTGACTTACCTCCATTTCATTGCAGAGCACGACAACATACTTCCTGGCCATCTGCCTGTCCTGGACTTCTCCAATGATGTAGATGACCAGCTGCAAACCACCAATAACAACCTCCAGGAAATCCTGAGTGCCATACAGACACTATCTTCAGTCGCAGGGAGGCCAAGCAGCATTGCAGGGTCTCCAGATCATCCACCCATCAGGAAACAGACACCAGCTGCCAGTTCAACCCCAGCCTTGGACTCCCAGGATGCAACAGTCACATTCCAACAAACCGAGGTAGGAGTCCAGTAGGAGCTGGCAGATATGGTGCGGGTGGGGATGGAAACTGGCGGGTACCCTAGAGGTGGTCCAGAGGTGCCTCAGTCTGAACAAGGACAACTTGGCATCCATACGAGGCACCTACTCTCTGCTTCGTGGGCTCCAGCAGTCCCTGGCCAACATCGCTGGTGTCATGAGGCAGAGACAAGAGCAAATGCCATGCCAAAGTGTCACCAGCTAGATTGCCAACAGGCCGGGGGCAATGCAATAGGTCTTGGAACACTGCTGAAGTGTTGCAGACCCTGCAGTCCCTCCTTGCTGCTCTGCTGGCGGGGACACAGCAGCTATATTTTCAGACCCTGATGTGTGTGTGCCCCACTCTACTGCAGCACCTACTACAATCCTGTCATGGGAGGCACCACATACATCAGAAGATGAATATGTGGATGGAACATCTTTCACAAGGAAAACTGCCCGGTAGCTTTTCTCTGTGGCACATGGCCCCTTTAGCCTTTGATCTGTGCTTAAGATCATGCCAGTTTCACAACATCTGGCACTGTCCTCATTTGGACTATTCCACTGTTGACCTGTCACATTAGTGGACTGTCACTCTGCCCATTTTCCCTAATGCAATGTGATCCTCCTCCTCACTGAAGCGCTCCTCTCCTTCACATGTCCCAGGACATATTCACCCCCATGGGCTCTGTCTGGACATCCAATGGCTAAGTACATCTGTTGGGGTTGCCATCAAATGTAACCATGTTTCCATGGAAAATCACAGTTGTAAATAAATTCACTTTGCACAACCTTGGTGTCGTATGTGTGTCAAAAGCATGAACAACATGAACATGTTGCAACATGTGAAGTTAACACACTGACTGATTACCAATAGGATATGTGTGGATTTGTGACAGACACAAAGCCACACACACTGGCTGAAACATAAGTGAGGTGACTGATATCTATGTTGACTAGCAAGCAGTTCCTGAGGCTCCTATCCATGTCATGCTACAGGTGACAGCTGTTAAAATCATAACAGAAGTGGCTGGGTAAAGCAAGGATGGTAGCAACAGGTCAATATTCATGTAACAAACAAACGATGCATGTCCAAGACTGTGAGGGCAGCCATAAGTGTGTCAGGAAGAAATCCTTCATTTAGGGTGAGTGCAATTACAACAACATTTCAACAATGCATGTCCCATGACTTACCAACACAGAGCAACTATGTGTGAATACACGTTTTAGGATGTGTATCTATGCACATCCACATTGTCACGTACATTGCTGAATGATGTTCGGAGATAGCTGATATGACACCATTGCCGACCTGACAGGTACTTGACCATAAGGGAAACACATAGTCTCCCAAGTCTCAAAGTACTGCTTGCAGAGCCAATAGCATAGGCCTGTCATGACCTGTGCAGACATTCTACTACCAAGACAGTGAATCAGGATAGAGACCATACAGTAGGTAACAACAAGATTTAATGAAACTATTACTATCAGACTAAGAGTCCCTAAACTAACTAACCTGCCTATACCAACCAGAGCTACACCATCCTGTCCTAACTTATACCTACAACTAACTTAGCTTATCTTAACTTACATTTAACACCACATGACAAATATCAACCTTTCACCCCCTTTAAAACACAAAAAGGAACTACAGCTAAGCATTAACTAACTAAACACATAGCCTAAACAAATATATGTATATATATATTTTTATCTTATACATTTATTTTTAGAACACAGACCCAAAACAAGACCCACCCCCCCAGAAACACCAAAGAAAAAAGAGACACCCAAGAAGACTCCCCCGAGAAGAACCACTATGTACTAACAATAATCTACACTATATTAACTCACCTAACCCTAACTATTTAAATACCCCAACTATGTTGAAAACTGTAGACAAGGTGGAAGGGACGTAGTGTTCATCCGGACCATTGTCCTCAGTGCCTCGTCACTGCAGCCCTGATCACCATCAGCATTTGCATCATTTGCTCCGTTTTATGTTCCAGTCTGGAAATTTGGTATTTTTGGTCTGCAAGCTCTGTACGTAATTCCTGCATACAGAATGGCTCAACAAAGGGAGGAACAGCCTGGGAAGTAGTTGGGGTACTCTTAGTTGCAGCTGAAGGTGATGGTCCAGCCCCTGTAGACCCTGCCCTGTCTGCATCCTGAGACCTACCTGCTTTGTGGGTGCTAGAGGCGGATGGTCCCTTGGGTGGTCCCCCCTTGAGGAAATGCCTTCCAGGAGCCCGATGCTCGCTCCGTGTTGCAGAGCCACCCCATCATTCTGCACCAGATGAATGTGGCAGTAGCGTTTGGCCTGCTTCTCAAACTCCAGCTTCTGGGATGGGGTCATGCCGGCAGCTGAAACATGAATGGGACATGTCAGCCATTTGTATATTAGGCAAATGAACAACAGGAGTGTAATGGAAACACCATCAGCAGTCGTCATATGTTGGCGAGCACAAATCACAATGACATCTTGAAGGGAAAGGTTAATACACATCTGCACACCAACCATCATCTCCATATTGCTCCTGTCCAAGGTATCAAGGCTAGCTAAGGTCGTACAATACCATTGAACCAATTTGGAACATCTTCAAAGGACCATGTCACCATTGACTAAGCTCATCACACCCATCAGTTATGTGACCGTGGTAGGTCACACTCATCATGTTGGGTTGCTCATCAATGTCCCTCCTGCATGTGCCATTGCCCTTAGATCTGTTGGCATGTACCAAGCTCATTTGAGCAAGGACTGCAAGTTAAATGTAGTCTCCCAACAGTTTGTGCCTTATATGGCAAGGACAGATGTCTGGACACACTTCTAAATAAAAAGTGGATGTGACATGTATCACATGTGAAATTGGAGAGTGGGACACTCACCCATATCACACAGATGAGCATGACACCACTCAGGTCACTAACTGGTGAGCTGTGCCATGACTTCATGCATAGTTCCAGAATTACTTGATGTGTCCCACTATGCTGCCCATTGCCTGTATATTTGTGCAAAACTCTGCTCAGCGTGTTGCACAACAGCACTGAGCACCACCATCTCATATCTGGATGCATGCATGCCCTATCATATCTGCATAGGGATTTTAGAAATGCAGTGGCTAATGCTGTACATTCTGTGAAGCTGTTTGTATAACATCATGGGCACTATCCGGACCACCACTATCTAATGATGTTTGGAGTGATGGCATTTATATGACAATGTTGTACGGACATCCCTCAGGCCAAACACACGTCAAGATCTGTGAGGATGACATGGTTGGCAATGTTGCAACATACAACACAGAGTATGGGGCATTATCCAACATGGGTGGGCAAATCAACAGCATTTCTAAGTGTGCTATGTTGACCACTGCCCTGCTAATCTTAGGGACATATTCACATGGTCATTAATCCCACTATGACCTGAGTTACTGTGTGCTACGTGTGGTACACAGAGCAGTAACATGTTTAGAGAACAACATGTTGTCACCCTGCACACATGAGAAGGACCCTCTACTTCTGGCACACGTGCTTACTGTCATCACTGCGTTTGGACTCATACACAATCTCCAACATTTAAATGTCCCACATTTACAAGGCCCTTGCAGCACATGTGTCCACCAGTGAATTGTTTTCTTGGGATGCACATCCTACACACACCATCAACCATATAGTCAATATCCATGCATAGCATATGATGTCTGTAGTAGCATACATGTACTTGGTACGTGGCATTGCACACAACATACATCACTCACAATACTTGCACTACAGAATACACATACAGATTGACATGCACTGGTAGCATTGCAGTCTGAAAAGCTTGCCACCTCTCTAATGGTATAAGGCTGGGGTCCACCAGAAAGAAATAACATGAGACGTGGTACTGTGAATGTTGAACAATGATCACTATGGGCAACTACTGCACATTACACATAATTTGCTAATAGACATAGCAGACTTAGGTTAGTAAATACTCAAATAGACGATTAGACATGTCTTAGTGAAACACAATGGTAGGCCAGGCTGACAAGTAAACATAGGTGAAGGAACCATACATACATGTCTCAGCTACATTGTTCACATTTTGCAGATGACTTCTTACTGCAACATTTTTCAAGCATAGCTAATTTTAACGGCACTCTGCACATACATGACTCACAGGACAAGACTCCCTTTACTCCTGCATCACTTTTAACATCACATGTACATTATTATGTAACATACAATAGTAGTCAGGCCCTTAATGGACATGACACTTGTCCCTGGTAACCATGTACCCTTGCACCATGACACAGGTGCACTGGTGCACATCAGAATTTAGTGGCTGAACATAGGGGACAAGGACAAGACTATGCCATTTGTCTTCTTAATGGTGCATTGTTGCCCTTGTCATGGATGCTGTTTGACACAAACACACTGCTCACGGCCCTGCCCTTTGTCATAACTTGGTAAAGGAGGCCCTTTGACCAACAGACATGTACTTGCAATTGCAAAACAGAAGTCAGACACATAGATTGTGTACTCACCCACAGTTTCACCGATCTCGATTTCCAGGTGGTCCAGAAGGTCCTGTTCCCTGGCGATGATGTCTGCGCAGCGATGTTTTATTTGGTTGGCTGTGCACTCGACCTCAAAGACACGTGTCATGTGGAACAGGACCTTCTCCCACCGCAGCTTGCGTGCCTCTGTCCTGTATCCCTGAATGACGCTCCCCCCCCCATGACCACCATATTAGGGAGGTAGTGTGTGATGAGCCAGGTGAACCCTCTCAACTCATTGGCACTGAGGTGATGGGCCCTTCCCTTACCTGACATGTCCCAAACCAAACCCAAAGTACCCTTAACAAAGAAAAGAGAACCCCAAATTACCCCAACAGGCGAAACTACCCCAAAGACAAATACCTGATAATACAATCACAAAAAATACAATAGACAAACAGAGGACATACAAGCAGCTGGGAGAGAAGCCAGAATAGGTGATACCACAGATCGCCTCTTTGATGTATGTGTGACTATAAGGGGCATCTCCCCTCTCCCACAGACTAGGGGCCTATTGCCCTCATTGTTTAGAGCCTCCCTTATTCGAGTTAGCACTCAGGTAGGCCCACATTGTGTTCTATTTAAGCCTGTCACATTTAGTTGAAGAGAGGCACTTTCAACACACTAGCTTCACAAGGGATCCTACGCCCTGATGAATGCCCCAGACCAGGAATGGTTATATAAGTGGGCAGAAACATGTTTGCCAGTAGGATTTGAATGAGTCATTATACCCATAAATGTCCCACAGTTGTTTTTATCTTTACCTACAGACACCATCACTAAAGGGTGTGAGCTACACTGGAGATCTGTTAGTTCACATAATTGGATCCCCACATAATCCAGGGAAATGTCATTTCAGCACTCTCGCAAGGTTCTTTTAACCACGAGGTTGAGTCCGCCCAGGTGGTAATATCCTACCTAGGTGGGGATAGGTGGTCAAATGATGAAGCATGATACTATAATCTGTGTGAGACCACCTATTCTGTAAGGAGCACTCCCCCAACAGGTCTTTAAGACATGGTTACCACAACCATACAGTATCTTGAGATGGATCACGGAAAATAATTATCTTATCACTAGTCAGACAGACCTTGACGGTTGGTGCACTAAGATCCCCCCATACCCCTTGTGTACATGGTTCTTGTTTTATGGAGGTAGTATGGAGGCTTGTACCTCCCCTGTCTCTCTCTATGCGTAAACGTGTTAAGGACAAAATAGATGTCGGAAGACAACACAAAAGACACCTCTACCAGCACTCCTCAACACAACTCCAACACACAACCTCTCTCCAACACAGACAAAAAGACTGTGACTGTAAGAGAAAGTGAAAGTAACACTGTAGCTCCTGGTTTGTACAATGGCAGATCCATTACCTCACTTCCTGTGGCGATGTGGCACATTTTTGCAATGTGTTGTTGTTTTTGATGCTACGTTAATGTGTGGATTTTTCATATCACATGAAGCACCATGAGCCTGTTTCAACATGAGACACACAGTCATTATTTCACATGATTTGTTTTCTGCACCTTGCACCACATTTGCCATTCATTGGACAGTCAAAACGTCTCTACCCTATTATCTACTAGGGACTTACAGGTAGTGCATTTCAACCGTGCCCTATTATGTACTAGGGACTTATAGATAGTGGGATTCAACTTTGCCCTATTAACTACTAGGGTCTTATGGCCAGTGCAATTCAACCTTGCCCCTTTTACCTAGTAGGAACTTACAGGAGTCTGTTGGCAATTGTACTTGTGCCAATTTAGCTTATGCCTGTTGTTCAGAGTAGTGGCCCTAGGCCTGGTTAGCAGACCCAGGGTACAGCCAAGGTCAGCCCACACCATTGTCAGTGACTGAAAAATTGTAGTACATGGAAATGATGACTTTCACAAACTGTAACTTCGGCAGGTACTTTGGCCACACACTAGTTGTGATGCTATGTGTAATCTTACATCGGTACACTCTTTCTTGTTATCACACTCTTCTGACATTGTGAGAGTCACTCACACATGTCACATACTAGTTTTGGTGACTCAGCAAGGTTGCTGCTATTGATATTACATGTTGGGCTTGCTCCCAATCTTCCTCATAATCATCGTCCAGCTGTTCCTGCTCCTCATTGTCATTGGGCCATGGGACATTGTGGCTTGGACATGTGCTTGCCAGTATGCAGCACATTAGAATTGGTTACATGGCTATTGTTGGGCAGTAGGGTAAATGGTCCCAAATCCTATCCTGACTCCAGGAGTGATACTGGGATACTCTAGGAGCCCCCTCCACAATGTAGCAGGTTCTGTTTAGGTAGGCCATGATATGGACTCTGCTGGGCTGCCATGTGGTTGTATTTGTGAAGAGTAGTCAGCCACAGCTACAGACTCTATACTTTGTCAGCTGCCCAGTGAGTAGGGGTGGTTTTGGGTAATGGTCTTTCCAGTTAATGTTCCAACATATATATATATATATAAGTCATTCTATGTCTTGATGTACTCAGACCTATTGGTAAGGGACATGCTATGACATTGATTGGCATACATGCAAGATGAACACTGATTTCTGAGACACAGTACTGCACATACAGATGTACTGTCCTCTGTGACACACTTACTATTTGCCATACATGTGAGTGCAAAAGATGCCGATGTTGTGAGTTGTCAGCAGTGTTATGAATATTTCACCCATTGATTTGACACATATCTCACACTAATTCCTGACTACTATTTACAGACCTTGGCATACAGTATTGCCCTGATGCATCATGCAGTGATACCTGCCTATTGGTTGTCCATTTGGAAAAACAGTTCAATGGCAGAAATTACTGTTTTCATTTCAACAAGTTTGTACGGCATACAAGGCACTCTTTTCAGAGCTCAGTGCATTGTGCCTAGTATTTACAGGATGACAACAGTGTTCACACTAGAATAGCAACTCTTGAGGCCTACTCATGGTTTCCTGGATGTAGATGTTTTAGGAAATGGGACTGTGTCAAACACTCAGACATGTGTTGTATAAGGACATCTATTCACGTTTGGCAGTCATGCCTTACTCCACATGTAGTCAGCTGAAGAAATGCTGAACAATGTAGGCACGTCGCCAAGCACCGGCAGCAGTGTTCTGAATGCCCGGGTGATTTGGCATGTCACCCTCTTCCTCTTCCCAGGGAGGCTCCTGCTCCTCATCCTAGGTGAAATCTGTTATGACACAAATATTGAGCAAAACGGCACATGCCAGGATCATCTTGCAGACCATGCATGGAGAATACAATAGCCGCCCACCTGATACATCCAGGCAGTGAAAGCAGACTTTTAGAAAGCCAAAGGTCCTCTCCACAATGTTCCTGGTCCAAACATGTGCTTGGTTATAGGCATTCTCTGTGTCGGTTTCTGGATTTCCAAAAGGTGTCATTATTCATGGCTAGATGCCACAACTTTGGTCAGCTGAAATGTTATAGCAAAAAATGTCATTTCTATGGTTTACTGCATTTGCATTCATTCTGCATCTGTGTCATGTGTATTTATATTGTCATGCAATTTTCCCAATTATAAACACATGATATGTCCATTATGGCAGTGTATTGGCATTTCCTGTTAACTGACAGGCGTATTTGTGCACCAGAGTTGGATGGTGTCTGATTTCCGTCACTCTGGTCCACTCAATGTTTTGTGTTTCCACTACACGTGTGGTGGGACAGAATGTGGCTATGAATTGTTTTTGTATGTCCAGTCTAGGTTGGTGGTGACATCCCAGAGATCACTGACACAGGACACATGTATAAGTCCAGGCTCTACCCAAGATGTTGGTTTTTCCCTAAATTACATTTGCCCATGCCTTTTATTGTCCTACACTGTCCATGACAGTTGACATGATGCCATCCACACAGTATGACCTCACACATCCCAACTGAGTGACATGATGTGACAACTGCCATTTCCAATCCATTTTGCATGTCACGGTGTTGTAACAGTGTGTACATGTAGTTGTTCCCAATTTGTGCACACGTGAGATGTATCCTGCAGATTTGTGTGTGGTCATCTGTAGTACAGCTACACAACTTCAGGCACTATACTACGTCTCTTATAAGAGGAACTGGTACACATTACTTGGGTCCTCATGCCAAGTTGGGATCCATAGAACTGGACTTACACAGAAGTTGCCCCGCAAGTAGACATTCACACTTGCATCAGGGGTTGTAGGCGTACTTCTTAGCTTTCAGGATGGAATTTGTGTGTACAGGTGCACCTTCCAGCCAAGGCCGCTGCCGCGGTAGCATGGCGAATGATATTGGTGTGTAGCACTACACTTCACACATGTGAGATATGAGTTATTTATTATTGCATTAGACATTTGTACTGCAACATGTCACCTAGTGGGTGTTGATTTTTCATCTAGCACCTATGGCCTCATTTATGGAGCCCATGGCACAGGGTAGTGCAGCAAGAGCATTGCTGAGCTGCCATGCATCACCAGGAAAGGCCAGGTATAAACCATATTTACAAGATTTGGCACCTTCCTTATCTCTTCTCATGCACTGATCCACATATTGATGTATGGCACCAAGGCAGGCATCTTTGCACAATGGTGCAAGGGTGTCTCCATTGTGTGGATGGTTGTGTTTGTGCAGGAAGAAACACCTTCCTGTACATAAACCATTAAAAAAGAGGTGTTTCCTCTTTTTATGTGTGCTGCTGAATGCAGCAGAAATAGCAGGAGGAAGATAGAGAGTGAGGAAGATCATAGAGTGATGTAGCTATTTCTCCCTGTCACGTCACTGTGACACCACCCCTGAGATGGCATGAAATTGTGATACATTTGCAGACTTGTAAATCTGTGATTATATCAGTTATGTTTGTCTTCTATTTGTGTTGCGTGGGTATACCCCAAACAACACCCATGGAACGGCCCTTTCACACAGTGTACCAGCGGAACATCATACAAATTTTGCTGTTTTGGCACAAAGTGGCGCAAGAACCTGGTAACTGAGGCCTCTAAACCTTGATGTGTGAGGCGTGACACAGGTGATGTCCCATGTGTGTTGCAAGTGATCAAACCCCAGTGTAGATGGTATACCTTCTTCGCACACATAGATGTAGAGCAGGTTTCCTGTCTGCCATGCATGGCTGTGTGCCTTTATATCATGTGACATATGCAAAACTGTCTTGAGATGTGTTCAACTCAACTGTATGTCAGGGTGATTTGCATTAGATTCACGTACAATAGCAGAGTGCATGTTTGTGTGACAGGACTCATCGTGCAGTTCTTGTTTGTGCAGGCGGAGAGTGATCTTTATATTGTGTCCCCCATATCTATTTGTTCTTGTGTCTGTTAGGTATTTGCTGTTTGTTTACCTACAGTCAGGCCATGCTCGTATTTTCCATCCTGAAACCTCTGACTGATGATTGAGTTGCAAAAGATGTACGCATCATGAACACTGCCTGGGAATTTGGCCAGCATATTGAGGATTAAGCCGCAATGATCCACAACCACTAGAGGACTCATCGAGTGTGTGTGCTTCTGGTTGTGCTACACGTGTTCTGTTGTGGCAGGTGGGACAAGTTGCACAGGTGTGCAGTCCTTGGCTCTGAAGACATGGGGAGACCCAGCAAATGCGTAGAAGCCCTGTTTAATTTCCTGCTGCAATTGCTGGGTTTTGGGAAGAGGATGTGTTGGGGTGTGAGGCAGATGACTGTATCCAGAACAGAGGGCAGGAATGCAGACAGGGAGGGCTGTGATACTCCATCCACTAGTGCTGCTGTGGTCTGCAGCCAAGCCACAGCAAACGGCTATGTCCCGGGGCTCGACACCCCGGAGCATAGCAGGAGCTGGCCCAGGAGGGTGGCGGTCCCCAGGGCCATCTGTGGCTCCTTGAGGGGTGGCCCCTCTCCAACAATAATAGCGCCGGGAAATGGTGATCTCCAGGGCTAAAGAGGGTCCAAAACGGACCCCTGTAAGCATGTTTATTATAGCCCTGTAGAGGTGGTGATCCCTTGGGGGGGCCCGAGTGGCCCTCCCACACCCAATTTGTTAAATTCCCTGGGGGGACTGGTCGCCGGGGCTGCGTGGGGGGCCCGAGCACCCCCACACCTAGTATCTCAAATGTCCCAGTCATATTTCAGTATAGCCCTGGCGGTGGTGTTCCCTGGGGCGCGGGAGGCACGTGACCCCTCCCTCCCACTCATATTTTACAATTCGCCCTGGGTAGGTGGCAGTCCCAGGGGCAGCGTGAGGGGGCCAGAAGGCTCCTCTGCATATTTAAGCAAATGCCACCGGGACTTGGCCCACCCAGGGGCTTTTTAATAACGTAGCGTGGGAGGCAGTGCCTGGTTTCTTTTGATTGATTTTACAGCAGATCCACCACAACTCCGAATGTAAATTTAAAGAAAAACTTTTTAGCCCTGGGTGGGTCCCAGAATAAGGGCTAAGGGGTCAGGGTGTTTGTACCCTGGCCCCTTTTCTTTATTTTTTGCTTTTTTCAGCCGAGTCCCAAAGATGGCTGAAAACACTTCAATGGCTTCTGTTGTTGAAGTGTGGTCAGGCAATCAAATCTCAGCATGAGATCAGGCTTGATGGCAAGTTCCTCTCGTCCCTATTTACACAAATGTGTTTTTCCCTTAATTTTTGGAAAACTATTGAATAGAATTAGACCAAACAAAAAAAAGAGGTTGCTGTCTGGACCAGGACCTACCTTTCCACTAAAATTGGTATAATTCCGTCCAGTAGTTTCAGTGTTATCGCTGTTGAAAATCCCTATAGAAAAATGAATAAGGAAAACATGTTTGGGACCCCCCCCTTTTTCTTGCCCCCACCCCTCTGGGGCAGATCACCCCAAAACATTCCAGACAGCAACTGACATGACTGGCACATTTGTTTGGAATGTTTCATAAAGGTTCATCAAGTGGCACCAAAGATATAGGCAAGTAAAAAATAAAACGCTTTTTATATAGAAACTAGGTCCCACCATATGTATTTTATATACATGTATGTATGTATATATATATATATATATATATATATATATATATATATATATATATATATATATTCACTATTTTCGCGGTTCGTTCTAAGGGACTTCACAAATCCGGTGTACCTTCATAATCCTCAACATGCAGGAAAAAAGGGACGTACCTGGGTATCTTTTGTGGGAAAACAATTCTGAAGACTTAGGCAGGAAGTGCCCTAAACATCAAAAAAGGGCTCAGCACTGGGGTAAGAAAAGCCTCAGCTGAAGAGGGGTTAAACAGATGGCTGAAAACACAGAATTACGTGCTACAATGGCGTTTGCAGCAAATGTCTCCAAAGATGCAAGATTCAAGCTGATTCAATTCAACATACTTCAGAGGTCCTACTTGAAACCACATAGATTGAGTAAGGTAAATACCAAGGTAGCATATATATGCTGAAGGTAAGTGTCTGGGGATGCAGCACATAAACATGTCAAAACCCAGATTGCTCATCCTTGAGAAGGAAGTGAGATTCCAAATAATGTGATAGCCTCCTACTTACACATCGCTGTACTATTTGCACAGGGAAAGGGAGAAGCAATATGGGTCTATAGTTGCTCAAGACCAGTGGGTCCGCTGCAGGTTTCTTTAGAAGGGGATGACTTTTGCCTTCTTTTATGTGAGTGGCATAACCCCCAACTCCAGAGACTAATTAGATAGCTGTAGAATTGGAAGGGAAAGTTCATCTACATGCTCTTTCCTTACTCTAGGAGGGAGGTAGGGGTCAAGTGGAGAGCCTGAAATGGTGGATCTCACAATATGTTGGAAGCATTCCAACAAGATGGGTTTGAAAATGTCACACCTACTCTCCTGACTCTCTAAAAGGTCTGTTTTGTTTTGGGGCCTATCACTATTGCCTCAGTACCACTACAGATATTACAAGTTTTTGCTCCCTTTTCCAAGTTCCCTGGTATATTCTTTTCAGCAGATATTGTCTGAATAGGTGCACCAATGTCCTTCAATATCTTCCTAATCTTTTTGTCAAACAAAATCAGCGAGATCATCGCAGAGGTCCTTCAACAGTGTAACTGGCTGCCTAATGCAGTCAGGATTTGACAAGTCCCACAGGATATCAAAGAGAAACTTCCACACATACGGCAGAAGTACCACACTGGTTCTGACTGTCCTATTCAGACAGTTGGTAGTGCCCAGGCCTGGCAATAGGGAGTACTTCACTGTATACTGCCCATCTTGGATAAAACACTGTGCGTTTGGCTGCATGTCATCTTGGACAGCTGGCAAGATGTTCACCACCATGTCCCACAACACATGCACATATCTTCCCAAGAGACATCTGCCATTGACTGGCCTGAGGGCAAGGCAGGCAGATGAAAACATGCACCTGGCTAATGTTTCCATGAATTTCAGCTCTCTCTCTGTCAGGGGGGTCAGGAACACATTGGAGCAGAGTCTAATTGGAAATGCCTGTTCCACCATGCTATCCAGTGCGGGCTGTTGAAGGAGGAAATTCAGATCCTCTGTAGTAGGCCTTTCCCACCTTACTATCTGCCTCCTGATTGAGGGCAAGATCCTGGTTTTGCCCCGGTGCTGATTATCACACCCGAAAGAGCATCATTGAAGGGTAGGTGATGATCTTGTTCTTTGTGCACCATCACATGACCCTGAGTACTCTTTGGAGCAGAAAACAAAAGCGAGCCAGACATCATGATTGTCAGTCAACAACATCTGTGATGACGGTCCTTGCACTTTTTGATAGCTGTAGTTTTAGGTGGGGACATATCCCTTGCACACTGTTGAAGTTTTGGAATAAATGTCAGGCTAATAGGATTTGAGAGAGCTCCAGGTTCACATCGGAAGGCGCAGAAAGAAAGAAATTTACACCAGTCCACAGAAGTGAGGGCAGATATAATGGCCCTGATGTCAATGGGTTGGGACAGGTCTGATGCAGAACCACACAATACCACCTACCAACATGCCAAGGAATTGCTATTGATCCAGTCTGGCTCCTGATGGTATTCACAAGGCGAGGGATCTGTGGTTAGTAGTCTCTATCAGACATAAACATCTCAACACCAGCTAACTAGTCAATAAAACTGGCAACAGAGGATAAACGGAAGGATGGACCACTCAACACACATGCAATGAGAGTAATCTGGGCTGCTGAAAGAGGTCTCAAAACTCATCAGGTCAATTCTACCACTAATGCTGCTCCACCCCTATCAGCCCAGACCTTAAAAATTGAATTGCTTCACAAGGGCCTCTATTTGGCTTCTTTTAAAACTTTTTTGTCTCTTGTGAATGTTTGTTTGTCACATCTCCACACTGCAACCCTTAACAGATTTCTTTAAAAAAGTTTGTTGAGAAGGAACAACCAAAGAGAATACACATTTCTTTACCCCACCTGGCTTATATCATATTGTATGAGAGTGGAAGTGCATACTAATCAGCTTTTATTTCATACTCCTACAGTATCTGTGAATCTTTTAGCACCTGTTTATGTATACCACAGTGCAGAATGCTTAATAGAGGCCACCAAGGCGAAGAACCGTCGTTTACGGTGGGTGCTGGAACCATTCAGAAACGTCTCAAGTAGAGGGCACAGGACCCTCTCCCTAAATCTAAGTTCAAGAAGTGGGGTGAAGAGGGACAAAATTACAGATCTAGTAAGGCTGGAAAATACAGTTTTCTTAACCTTCTCCTCCTCTTATTAGCATTTCCGGTTGGTTGTTGAGATAAGCAGAGTGCCTGTAATTGCAACCGTGATTAGGGCTGTGAGATAGGAATAGGCTCTTTGAGTCTGCTTTGAGGATGTGTGTTTTCCAGTACCCTACTACAGATTTCCAAACTTTTGAAGGATCTACAGGTCCATCAATTTAAGCCACATTGAGTTAGTCTGTAGCCAGATTTTGTTGTTAAGCAGGGCCGGTCTTGGCGCTGGTGGTGTCCTGTGCGACAATGTTTGTTAAAACCACCCCCACCCCCCCAAGGACCACCTCCACCACAACTGCCTCACTATCACGCTTTAACAGAGCCCCTGAAAACTCCGCTCTCTCTCCAGGCAGAACGTTAATAGCCAGAGTTATCTTGACATTTTTATTGTTGCCTGAAAACTGCTGGAGGCAAGGAATCGCTGCACTAGGTGTTTTTAAAATCATACTACACTTGCAAGCACGGCGCCTCCACCCTAAGTCATTACCAGGTGCGGTGGCACCGCTCGCACTGCCCTAGAGCCAGCCCTGCCTATATGCCAGTGGGTCCTGGTTATGTGAGAATCGAACGATACCAAAGGAACAGTTTAGAGGCATGGATTTTATGGGTCATTTCTCAAGACCTACCTACAGGCTGCACGTCGTCCAACACAACCAGATAAAAGGGATACACATATATTTTACAGGTGTCTCTGGATTGTTTCATATAACATTTTGATATTGTGTGTCTGTCTCTTAATTTCTTGTAATGAGCAACCAATGAAGAGAGCTTTCTGTTGCCCAAAATATCAATAGGAAACAGGCACGGGTGAAAACCTAACGAGTAATGGAATGGTAAGAAACAGAATAAATGAGCCATAAAACGTCAAAGTATCCCACTCAATCCACCATCCCTGCAGTGAGAGGTGTCAAGGATAAGCGCTCTACCAACTGGTTGTTATGTTCAAACTCTCTGTGTGCCTGAGAATGACATCTTGCCAACAGGCAAGCATCAATGTCCATGATTTCTCAGAAATCCAACTAAAAGCGAGAAACTAATTGCGCTACCCTATCAGAAAAGATAACCAAGGGTGTTCCAAGCAGGCACACAGGGTGTTGAAGAACCAGATGCACTAAAATTTGCGAACAGTGCAACCCTTTAAAAGTAATAAATTAAACACGATTTGCCTAAATTATCTACTATAACTAGAATTGTATCAGGAACTTTATTTTTAGGCATCTCGTTATGAAACCAACAGATACCGTATTGCAAGGTGGGGGAGATAGCTCAACAGGTTTAAGCAAATCTTGAACTGTCTGATGGGTACTACTGGAGTTAGAGGCATAGACACACTGCAGACAGCAATAACCACCAAAATATCCTGTGGTGTAATGGTGTTATCCAGTTCCTGGGACAACCTGCTAAGCTGGACTTACAACACCAAGGCAAGGTTTCTAGTAGCTATTTTGGCTAGGGAGTACACAAATCAGTACTTTAACTCAACAGTACATTGGGGTAGAATCGTGCTTTATGTTTGACTAACCATGTCTTAACACCCGAATAATCTACAATGTCTGGTTTTGATCAACGTCTCAAGAATCTGAGACCAATCATGTCAATCAAAGTATCAGAAGTTGCACTGAAGGGTCTTTATCTACAGCTCAGTAACTGAATGCAATTATGCCTTCATGGATAAATGGGAAGTCAGAAATCAAAATCCATAAAACAATATCCACTTAAGCCTGGACTCTGCAGATGCAAAAATGTAGACTTATGTTATAAGAAACCAAATTGTTATGGATAGAAGATGCATAGTTTCTAGGCTCTTCTATGGATCCCCTTCCACTTGGCTTCTACTGCCCCCGGGGATGATCTTTAGGTGCTGAAGTGCCATCCATTTTGGAGATGGTGGTGTACATCCGGCTTAATGTTTGGTTCCGGCTGCTGAGGCTCTGCTCTGGCAGAATCGCTCATGCACCCTCCCTCTCTTCTCTCAAGGCCTGACTGAGTAGTGAGCACTCAGTGCCTGCATTTCCAGCCCCAGTTGTGATGATCCGGTTAGTCCACTTCGAGCAAGGGGAAGCCAGGGCCTCTGGACTTGCCTGGGATGCAGGCAGAAATTGGCCCTTTCAGCACCACAGCTTAATTGAGGCCTCAGTAATCCTTCTGTATTCCTCCTGGGGCATAAAGTGGGATGAAAGCTACTGAAGAATAGGACTGCCAATAGAAACTTGTGCAGAGGATGAATAACTCCTAACAAAAATATTTGTGGAGAACCACTGACGGCCAGGGTCAAACACTGAAGATTAGGTAACACGTCACTTCTGACATGTACTTCCTGAAGTACTGAATCAGTATGTACAATACATTAAACGCTCTCCTTAATATATTGTGTGTGCGTATATATATATACATATATATATATACATGTATATATACATATATATATACATATATATATATATATATATATACACACATATTTATATATACGTGTGCATATGTGTGTGCAGCGTGCATACATGTCTGCACCCTTGCAAGCATATATAGATATATGTACAGAAACATCATCATGGGTGTGTGCATATATAAATACTTGGAGATCTACGTGTCCATAGTTCTTGCAGAGATGGCACTGTTAACTGTGTGTGAGCATATGCATATTTGTATGTATCCTATATATGTTTGTATCTTTTTCTCTGACTGTCCATAGAAATTGGATGCAGATACATAAGAATGTATTCTCTGTAACCAATAGTAATGAGTATAATGCTTATATGTGGGTATGACATATATATATTTATGTACACACAGGTAAATCTAATTGTGTGGTATGTCTGTATACATGTATAGATATACATTATTTTAGTTACAGCAAAAAAGGAAACCAAACTTACTAAAATATGTCACAGTATGTAAATCTGATTATAAGAAAGTATTAAAATATGTTTAGATAGAAAAAAATACTACATATGTATCTCTCTGTATATATTATTAATATATATATACACACACATATGAGTGTGTGTGATTGGATATATGTATCTCTATATGTAACTGGACAGTGCATGCATACTTAAACATGACAAACTTTTCATCTCGCGGTATGGAGGTTTGGTTATTACTCAAGTGTCATTGAACTATGCTTCCTTTTATAGGCGGATACAATAACGTAAGGAAAAAATGTATATTACATCACAAGATACATTTGTATATCAAACCATGTGAATATTGCTGCCTCTATGTATATATGAGTGTATATATAGAGGGATTTAGGCCTGCTGCTAAAACCTTACTAAGTGTCATGTGTATATATGCATGCCTAAGTTAAATTCATGTATTTGTTAAAAAAAAGTCTTTACATGCTTCACCACAAAATACATGTTTCAATCACACCATGTAAATATTTCTCCTTCTATGTATAGATGCGAGTATATATAAAGGGGTTTATTTCAGCCACTAAGAATTTACAGTGTCATGTGTATTTATGTATGCATAAGTTATTTTAATATTTTTTTTTTTTTTTAAAACTTCCTTCAAACTTAGTCCCAGCCCTCTTCTTTCTGACTTATTCCAAACCATTCTACTATGAACTCCCAAACTTCCCACTCTTTTTTTAGCCAAAACACCAAAATAACAGCCGCACATGTTCACTACTCCAAATACCATATTACTGCTTTCCCTTTCTTATCCATTCCCACCAACCTATCCCTACTTCAAAAAACTACTAAACACACAGGAAATCAGTAGCATAAATGTAACACAACTAATCCACGAGGAGAAAAACACATATTAATACTCTACTAGCTATTTAGCACTAACCTTGAGTTCTGGAGTATCATGCTACTCGCCACAAAGCACTTCAACGCCTCATCAGGTGTAGTAAGCGCTATATGAATAAAATTTACATTTACAAGTGAATCAGCCAAAATTAAACTAGATAGAACACACATGAGGCTGAAGAATAAAGGAAATAAGGCCACAGATATTCGAACCTGATTGTTGTCTGCAAAGTAAAAGAAGACATCACGAAGGCTGCCAGAGATAAGAGTACAGTTGACTTTGAAAGCTGTAAAATTTGCTCCACCAGCGCCATGATCACATTTTGAACTGGATAAGGCAGATGGGACCTCGCAAATCCCGGATAGGCCCAAATGGATGGTTTCCAAATGGAGATTACAGCTTGGAATGGGAAATAGGGAATTTTTGTTGAGGAAAGTTTTCACACTCAAGGGTTTTCATGCCACCAACACAACAGGATCCTCTCGAAGAAAGACAGTTTAAGATTATTAGAAACCATAAAGGAGACAACCCACAAATTAACACCTCCACAGTAAACGTGATCAGTCTTAACAGCCTGTCAAACTGATGAGCAGTAATATTGATGCTCCCTAATTCAAGGTGTGACATTTGCGCCTCCAAGAGACGCATTTACTTGCAGGGAGCTGGCATCAATAGAGATCGCCTTCATTCCAAAGTCAATATGTGTCTTCAGACTCCACAAAAAAGTAGTACTGTCTGGTTATTCAACAAGCTCACAGGTGCACTTCAGAAGAAAATTATAGAAGTGGAGGGACAAGTATTAACATTTCGCCAGACACAAAGAACAACTTTTACTCTTGCAAATAAATACGCAACTAATCAAGGCCAAGAACCATTCCTAGGCAAACAATATCCGATATCTTACAGTCACCAGGGAAAGAGGTACTATTTGGGGGACGTTAGTTTAGTTATGGACAGCAAAATGGGCAGATTTGCCCTATGGCTGAGTGAGTCAGGCATGATCAAATAGCCGAAATCTTTGGCAAAAAGAAGTATGACCACAAGTCATTTGATGCATTCCTCACCCCGCAGCCTAAGACTGTCTTGCACATACGTCAGGCTGGACTATTTTTAGGCACTGCTCAAATTCAAGGGAGGGTGAAAGAATTAGGTATCAAAACCAGATTGCTTTACAAATACACCCCCATATATCTCACTCTGCAGTTTTGGGGTTCCCAGCGTTCGATAGAACAATGGACATTAAGGGATGGCATCATTTAGAAAGAGACAGATTAGAAAGAGATCTAAGAGGCATTCACCAAATTCCTGGCAGAGGACAACACTGAAGACACTCTAAAAACAGTTATCTGAAAGACTTCTAGCCGCTGATTTCTTTCCTTAGAGTATTACCCAGGCTTTAGACTGGATCCCAAAAATCTTCAGTAGTACCCCCGCACATCAGTAGGTGGTGTCAAACCTAAGGTCCAAACCTAAGGCCAGCCAATAAGGGAACCCTCCTAGGACCTCCGAGCTGAAGATAAGTGTGTGTGTGTGTGTATGTGTTTTTTAAATTAATGTTTGGTGCGGGCGTGTATGTTTGAATGTTGAGGAGTGTTGTGAACGGATGTGCATGCATGTGTGAATGAATGAGTGTGAGTGTGCTGCCTACCCCACTCCTTCCTAAAATTACCGGCCGCCACTGGTGCCTATATAGGTGCCACCTTAGCTCGTCGACATCTGTTCCTTTCTTCCCGCGCCAACAGCGTTGATCCGAAGAGTTACCCCAGTCATTTTCTTACCACATTCTTCAACATTTTGTCTGCTTTATAGAGCATTTCTGCTCCCACTGTGCCTAGAGATGTCCCCTACAAAACCTGTGGGTTTTAAATCCTGTGGTGCCTGGCACAGATAAATATATGTGATGGACCCCCATCTGGTTTGATTTTGGGGCCTGGAGTTGGATCATGACCCCAGGGCCTGCCCGGACTGCCATACTATGAATCCTAAAGCAATTAGGGAGCGGGCAATGAAGCTCCTTGTAGCTCGACATCGGGCACTCCGCACCGCTCCAGGTCCCAGTCGCATGGAAGGTACTGGACCCGCTCTCAGAGTCGTTCCCGACGGTCATCATTGCAGTTGAAGGTGTTGTTGGGTAGGACCCTCCACATCAACCTGGGATGACTTCTGGTGGCCTGCTACACTCAGCACCTTCCACCCTAACACACCATGCATGCAACTTCAGCTTCATTCTGGATTAATTGCACGCCATGACCTGCCAAGACAACTCTGTCATACCCTCCTGTTTCCACACACTCCGATTTCTCCGGAAGATCTTCAAATGGTTCCCAAATGACTGCTGCAAGACCGTATCCCACGCTATGGTCGCCAGTAGACTCGACTATGGCAATGCCCTCTATGCTGGCACCACCCAGAAGAACCTGAAGAAACTACAGCACATTCAAAACACCTCAGCCAGACTCATCCTGGACGTCCCCCACCAGACACCTAAGAGACCTCCACTGGCTCCCCGTAGAGAAAAGGATCAACTTCAAACTCCTTGTCCATGCCTACAAGGCTCTCCACAACATATGACCCACCTACCTCAACCACTGCATCGCCTTCTACTCCCCCACCAGACCTCTCCGCTCTGCTCAACAGACACTAGCCACTATACCCTCATACAGAAGACCTCAGCTGGAGGAAGATCCTTCACCTACCTCTCAGCAAAGAGCTGAAACACCTTGCCTCTTCACCTCAGGCAGTCACTATTGTTACCCCAATTCAGGAAGGACCTTAAGACTTGGCTCTTCAACTAAAGCACCGACCCCACCACAGCACCTTGAGACCCTTAAGGGTGAATAGTATGCTGTACAAATCTTGATTGATTGATCCCATAAATACAAAAAGGCCAAGAAATTGAAGCACCCATTGACTTCACTGCCTCTGTCCAAGTCAACGGACGAGGCGCAGTAATTAAGCCACAATTCTACGCTCCATTGCTGCCCTCCACCCTCAGAACTTAAGTCTGGACCCGCTTCACACCTCCTTGCATTTCCTGAAGCTGGTACAACCCCACTCAGCTCAGAGAGTTTTATAATGCCCTAAACCTCATATTTGGGTGACCATCCCTCTGGAGTGTCTTCGGGCCCCACGGGCTTGGGAGGTGCTCCAACTGGGTTTTCGCCAACAGGTTCACTCTTAGCACCAATTGGCCCTCTGGATCCGTCCCTCGCTATACACCGACCAGGTCACAAATCCACAGCCTTCGCCGGTATTCAGTCCCATGGTGCAGACCCCATTTTCATTCCCAACTAAGATATGGTGCTGAATTGGCATCAGTGCTTAATTTGAGCTGTTGGTTTCTGGTGGGGGGCACCTGCACTTAGTTTTGGGGGCCTGAACATATTTGTCTGCATCAGGCAATTACTGCGAGCAAAAGACACAAATGAGAAGGAGGGAGGAAGAGAAAGACAAAAAAGCGTCACAAAGGGAGAAAGCAGAAAGCTGCAAGCGTGAGTTAAAAGGGCCGGGAGTAGCTGTAGATGCAATTAAGAGGCCTGAGATGGCTTTAGGATTACGCTGCTTCAGTACTCTGTGCTCACACATTTATTTGCAGCAGCCGCATGTTTCAAGAAGAGCTGTGGACACCAGCACATTCTTATTTACAAATTAAGCACTGATCGGCATCACTTGACATCAACACCAGAACCAGACCATCTGGGTCAGAGACAGTGCCTGCTTTCTTTGAAAGGCCCTATGGGGAGTATGACTAGGGACTATAGCAGGATCCCTATAGTTACTCTCAACTGGTATGAGAACCTGGCTGATGTTAGTGATCTGGACAACTCACCAGACACTGGACTGGTCTCTTCTCCTACTGTGGCTACAGAGGAAGGGGTCTCCTTTGGTATGGTTGTGCAGAGGGCAGCTGTTGTCCTTGACCTCCTACTACCCTCAGTAGAAGTCAAGACCAATATCTTGATGGAGGTGCATCAACCGCATGTGTACCCTACACAGAACCTCTCCCACCCGTTAATGGAGTGGTTTCTGATGTCCTACTCAGGGCCTGGGCCAAGCCCTACATGGGTTCTCGTGTGCACAGGATGCATGCACATCACCACTGCCCTCCTCCCGGGGGCCCAGCTTTCCTCACCCAGCATCCCACTCCTGAGATCCTGGTGGTTCAGACCTCAACTTTCAAGGTGAATGCTGGTCCTTTCCCTTCCACTCTGGGAATCCCGGAGGCAGGATCCCTTCAGGAAGAGTATTTTTTTTTTCCACCAGCCTTGCACTGCTGTTCGTGAACACTGCACACCTCGAGGCCTGATACAGTCACACGTTGTGGGATGCCATGCCTGGCTGAGATCAACTGGCTTCTTTCGGGATATCCAGGCATCCTTTATGGATACTCTTCGATGGCACTGGCCTGTTCAGTGACAAGGGTGATTTAGTGCTTGAGCACTGAAAGGAGAGTAGGGTCACAGCCTGGTCCTTGGGATGCACCCTGGCCCCATGCCAGCTCCACTCTTCCTTCTTCTGCTCCTTTTGTGGCTACAGGGCAGGCTACCAGCTGCATTCTTTCCGACATGGATCCCACAATTCCCATGAGAACCAAGACCAGATATTTGCCCATTCTGTCACCCACCAGCAATCACTGCCTCACTTTAGCATGCCCTCGCAACCACACGGTACCCTGTTGGAGGTAGGATCAGACACCACCTGCCCCAATGGCAAGTCATTACTTCGGACAAGTCGGTGTTCCAGTTTGTCCAAAGTAATGGCTTTGAAGGGGTTATGCCCTTCCACTCCTAGAGACCCCGCCATTTATGCCACCATTTTCACATCGGCTGACAGAGGGCCATCTATCCTTGTTGTGCCAGGAAGTGCATGCTCTTTCAGCCAAAAGAGCCATTGAGAGGGTGTCGTTATCAGAAGTGCATCATGGTTGCTATTCCCGATACATTCTGGTGCTGAAGAAGGATGCAGGCATCCACCCTGTCTTAGATCTGCACATTCTCCATGCCTTCCTGGGAAAGAAGAAATTCAAGTTGTTAACACTTGCTCAGGTCCTGTCTGCGTTGGAACCTGGCGGCTAAAAGCTAGTCTTGGACCTGCAGGATGCCTATTTCCACATCCTCGTTCTGCAGGCACATCGGTGTTCCCTGTGGGTCACAATGGGCTAGTTCCCATTCACTGTGCTCCCCGTTGTCACCTGTGGAGGTCTCAGTCTTCCCATACCTCGACAATTGACAGCTGAAGGTGAGCCCACCCCAGGCAGTCTTTATCCATCTCCAGACCTTGGTGGACCTCCTGCATTAGCTGAGGTTCACCATCAACATGCCAAAGTCACACATGACTGTTTCTCAGATGCTTCCTTTCATTGGAAGCGTTCTGGAAACTGTGCAATTGTACACTTATCCTCCAGAGAGGAATGTCTGGGACATTCAGGCTATGGTCCCGCTGTTTAAGCCTCAGTCCTGGAATTTGGTGAAACTGACTCTTAGACTGCTGGGTGTCATGCCTCCTGCATCCTGCTGGTGAGTACGCTCGATAGCATATGCAGACTCTGCAGTAGCATCTGTTGTGTAAGTGGGTGCAGCATCAGGGGAATCTCTTCATCCTCGTCCAGAGTTTGAGGAAGACTGCAAACAATCTGCAGTTGTGTAACAGGATCGCAAATTGGTCAACAGCAGACCCTTATCCTTTCCTTCACCCAGAGCTGACAGTGGTGACCAATGCATCATTTCTGAGCTAGGGCTGCAATCTGGGAGAGGTGGCGTTCTGAGGCCTCTGGTCACAAGCGGAGAATTGGCTTTGCATCAATCTGCTGGAGCAGAAGACGATTCGTTTGGCACTAAAAGCTTTTCTGTCCTCCATCAAATGGAAGCTGGCCCGGGTGTTCATGGACAACACAACCGTCTTGTTGTATAGCAACAAACAGAGCAGAATGGGGTCGTGGACCCTGTGCTAGGAGGCTCTGAGCCTCTCGACATGGCTGGAACATCAGGACATTTTCCTGATCATACAGTACCTGGCGGGATCTCTAAACTCCAGGTCAGATAAACTCAGACCTCAGTGCCTCGCGAACCTCGAATGTCTGCATCCGGAGGTGGCACAAGGTCTCCTCAGGACTGTAGTGAACCTTGGCTAGATCTATTCCAACAGCCGAGAATACACAATAGTAGCACTTCTACGATTTGGAGTTTCTAAATCGATTCTTGACTGGAGATACATTCTGAGTAGACTGGAATAAGGGTTGCCTTTCCGCCCATAACTATCCTCCACCAAGTTCTCAAGTAGATCAGAACTGACAGGCCCAAGTCATCCTGGTGACTCTAGATTGGGTGAGGACAGTATGGTATCCAAAACGTCTGAGCATGTGCATCTGTTCTCCCATCAGGTTGCCTTTTCGGGAGGATCTCCTGTCACAGCACCAAGGCAGTTTTATGTGTGGCGCATGAGCTGCGGCAGTTGAAGGTCTTTGACTTTCCTCCCAAGATCTGTGATGTTATATTGGGAGCCAAGTTTCCATCAACAAAAGCTGTATATGCCTACCAACAAGATTGTAGCTTGGTGTGCTGGGAATTACAGTGATCCACTTTCTTCACCCCTGTCCAAAGTGTTGTTGTTTGTTTTGTCCTTAGCCCGGTAAAGCCTTGCTCTGGACACAGTTAAGTGGTATGTTTCACCCGTCTTAGCTTTTTTGAAGTTGCACAGACTCTTGGTCATTAAGATGACCATTATAACGTGTTTTCTGAACAGTCTTCAGCATGTTTCCTCTCCCACCTTTCGTTATGCCCCAATGGGATTTTAATTTAGTTCTGACATTTTTAATGTGTTCTCCCTTTGAAACCATGCATACCTGTGCATTTTTGGCTATAAAAACAGTCTTCCTGGTGGCCATCACATCGTTGAGGGAGTTAGCGAGCTGCAGGCTCTTTCTGTCTAACCTCTAAGTACCAGCTTTTTCCTGGACAAACTGGTTCTCTAAACATGTGCCTTCTTTCTGATGAAGATTGTGACACCCTTCCATACTGGCAAAACAATCACACTGCTGACATTCTTCGCTCCACCTCATCTCTCCAAGGAGGAAGAACAATTCCACCTACTGGACCCTAATATGGCAGTGTCCTATTTAGATCACACCAAGGAACATTGGGTGAACAATCAGTTCTTTGTGAGGTTCACTCGATTGAAGAAGGAAAAAGCAGTGCACAAACAGACCATCTCCAGATGAATAGTACTGTGTATTAAGATCTGCTATGCATTGGCCTGAAAGCAACCCACGGACGGCTTGCTGGCTCATTTCACCCGAGCCAAGGCTGCAACTACTGCATTAGCTAACAGAGTTCCTGTACTGGATATCTGTCTTGATATCTGTTTTGCAAACGTAGGCATCTTTGCACACGTTTAGAAAACACTACAGTCTTGACAATCAGGTCCATTGTGATGGGCATTTCGCAGACCCACCTCAGGCGAGGTATTGCTTTGGTATCTATCCTAAGATAAGGAATCTGCAGCTAAAAATCCCTATCAGATGAACAAGTTACGTACTCTGGTAGAGACTCAATTTAGCCGCAGATTCCTTACTGATCCTCTCCGCTCTGCAAACGGGCCTCTTTCCATTAAACAGGTCCTTGTAAGTCCTTAGAATCTGCACACTGGTCATCGACCTTCTGCTGTAGCTTCATGTTTCTGGTGCAGAAACAGTCACAAACTGAAGTCAGCTCACTGGGATGACGCCAATATAGGCACTATGCATGTCACTTCTGGCGCACACCACGCCTATGCAGAGCCTTTCGACGCCACCTATAGCATGCAGGGGTGCTGCTCAGTATATTCTGGATCCAGTCTGATGCCTGGGAAATATTTTAAGATAAGAAATCAGTGACTAGACAGAGTCGCTACCAGATAAAGCATTAACGAGTGTAAGTAACTTGTTCATTAAAAGACAACTAATAACAATTTCGGCCAAAGAAAATGGAAAAAGAAGGGAGAAAATGTAAAGGGACTGGAAATGACACACAAAAGAACAAGTGCATCTAGAATATGGCTCAAATGGCCCCTATAACTGCACAACTGAATATAGTAATAGATAAAGCAGAATATGCAGTGCCAAATACACATATTACTTTGTAGGGAGCAAGGGAAAGAAACAACTCACTACCAGACTCAGAGTCAAAATCATCAATTGTTGTAGTTTGGACTCTTGCTCTAGGCAAGACTGCTGGTTTAAGGATGCCAGTACTTATGTTTGTAGGCGACTATGCCTATCCAACAACAAGTGGCAGCTGTCATCCCAACCCTTCAGGCTCACTAGCAGCACCTCACCAAAAATCCAAATAGTAAAAGGTGATTTGTGGCAGTCTTTACGCATGGACTCGAGAGTATGACATCTCAGGGAGGGTCGTGGTTAAACGGAGATGACCCTTTCTCACAGATATATCATGTCTTATTCAAACACAGGCAATAACAAAGATGCAGTGAAGTTTCAATAGTTTTTATTTAACACAACTGCATTCTGCGATAAGTTGCATGGGCTGCAATGTTTAGGATAATGAACAGTGCAAGAAACAGAATTGTAAAGACAAGAGTCATTATTACAAAGACCCCCACCATCTTGCAATAACATGAAAAGACATAAAGTGTGTAATATGTCCTAATACCCTATCATGATAGGCCTAACCTCCTACCTAAAGGAGAGCTGGTATGTTAAACCTAATCTGCCAATGCCATGTCCATGAGAGGAGCCCCCAACCCTTGTTAACTTGGAATGAGGTCTCTATCTCAGACTCCGCAGGGGCACGAAGACTGAGTCAGCGTCAAGACGACGTGCAGCATCGATATCAGCGATGGTGGTGATGCCCTCTGGTCAGAATCCCTCTGATTATCTGTCTAAAGTGTGATGTATTTATACAGATCTACTTGGACCCCTGACGTAGGTGTGTTCCCAAACAATAGATAACGGCATGCTTGGGATGGCAATTAATATAAACAATTCCCTCGAGAGCATGAAGAGGGAAAGTCCCTAAACGTGAACACCTACAGTTTGTTTGTCTTTGTCACTTGATTTTGACGCCTTAACGCAGTGGCACTGATAATGCAAATCTTAACAAGTTCCCTAACTATAAACAAGGCAGCCATCTTAGAAGAATTAAATAATTAAATGGGCTAAGACAGAACAAACTAAGTAGGTTAAAAGGCACTAGGTGGCGGGGGCATGAGTCCGCAAGCCAATGGCTAAGTTAACTCCTGTTAACCCATTAAAACAAACTAGGATTCATTACGCAATGAAAGAGTCAAAGTTGTTTAGAATCATTGGAGAAAAACCTTACAGATGATGCAAGCATAGCAGAGGTATGTACAAAATGCCTCAGAAAGAAGCCCTTTTTAGGGAATTCAGAAAAATCTAAAAAAGGCACATATCAAAAACGTACACAACAAACAAAAATCCTAGAAAATCCAATAAAACCTTTAGAAGTTATGTCATCAATTGCCAGACTACAACCCAACAAGTCACCGGGTCCAGGTGGTTTCATATTGCTTTTTGACAAAACATTTTGTTAGACACACACACTGGTCCTAATACGAATATTCGCTCTTTCACTGACATGGCAACGCTAATCAGCACAATGCTAGAAGCATCAATTGCAGTTTTTCCGAAACTAGGCATGGAACCACCATGTGCATGTTAAACAGACCCATTTCTTTGCTCAAAATACAGGGAGTGCAGAATTATTAGGCAAATGAGTATTTTGACCACATCATCCTCTTTATGCATGTTGTCTTACTCCAAGCTGTATAGGCTCGAAAGCCTACTACCAATTAAGCATATTAGGTGATGTGCATCTCTGTAATGAGAAGGGGTGTGGTCTAATGACATCAACACCCTATATCAGGTGTGCATAATTATTAGGCAACTTCCTTTCCTTTGGCAAAATGGGTCAAAAGAAGGACTTGACAGGCTCAGAAAAGTCAAAAATAGTTAGATATCTTGCAGAGGGATGCAGCACTCTTAAAATTGCAAAGCTTCTGAAGCGTGATCATCGAACAATCAAGCGTTTCATTCAAAATAGTCAACAGGGTCGCAAGAAGCGTGTGGAAAAACCAAGGCGCAAAATAACTGCCCATGAACTGAGAAAAGTCAAGCGTGCAGCTGCCACGATGCCACTTGCCACCAGTTTGGCCATATTTCAGAGCTGCAACATCACTGGAGTGCCCAAAAGCACAAGGTGTGCAATACTCAGAGACATGGCCAAGGTAAGAAAGGCTGAAAGACGACCACCACTGAACAAGACACACAAGCTGAAACGTCAAGACTGGGCCAATAAATATCGCAAGACTGATTTTCCTAAGGTTTTATGGACTGATGAAATGAGAGTGAGTCTTGATGGGCCAGATGGATGGGCCCGTGGCTGGATTGGTAAAGGGCAGAGGCCTCCAGTCCGACTCAGACGCCAGCAAGGTGGAGGTGGAGTACTGGTTTGGGCTGGTATCATCAAAGATGAGCTTGTGGGGCCTTTTCGGGTTGAGGATGGAGTCAAGCTCAACTCCCAGTCCTACTGCCAGTTCCTGGAAGACACCTTCTTCAAGCAGTGGTACAGGAAGAAGTCTGCATCCTTCAAGAAAAACATGATTTTCATGCAGGACAATGCTCCATCACACGCGTCCAAGTACTCCACAGCGTGGCTGGCAAGAAAGGGTATAAAAGAAGGAAATCTAATGACATGGCCTCCTTGTTCACCTGATCTGAACCCCATTGAGAACCTGTGGTCCATCATCAAATGTGAGATTTACAAGGAGGGAAAACAGTACACCTCTCTGAACAGTGTCTGGGAGGCTGTGGTTGCTGCTGCACGCAATGTTGATGGTGAACAGATCAAAACACTGACAGAATCCATGGATGGCAGGCTTTTGAGTGTCCTTGCAAAGAAAGGTGGCTATATTGGTCACTGATTTGTTTTTGTTTTGTTTTTGAATGTCAGAAATGTATATTTGTGAATGTTGAGATGTTATATTGGTTTCACTGGTAATAATAAATAATTGAAATGGGTATATATTTTTTTTTTGTTAAGTTGCCTAATAATTATGCACAGTAATAGTCACCTGCACACACAGATATCCCCCTAACATAGCTAAAACTAAAAACAAACTAAAAACGACTTCCAAAAATATTCAGCGTTGATATTAATGAGTTTTTTGGGTTCATTGAGAACATGGTTGTTGTTCAATAATAAAATTAATCCTCAAAAATACAACTTGCCTAATAATTCTGCACTCCCTGTAGATGCAAATGTATTCACACAAATCTTAGCCCAACATATGAAGCTGTAGATGCATGGTCTAAGAGATCCTAATCAATCAGGATTCATTCCTAACCGACTGTGCCATGAAAATGTGAAAAGAGTACCTCACATTATTGACATTGTTAAAAGGACCCAAAAGAAGTGCTGATCTTAACCATGGACGCCAAAAAAGCATCTTATAAAGTACGCAGGCCATGTTTTGTGAAACTCTCAAAGCGTTTTGATTTTGCACAAAATGTAGCAAATGGGGTTTCTGTGAGTACAATAATCTCACAGCTGGAGTAAGAATAAATGGTTTCCTCTCTGATACACTCCTTATACAAATAGGGACAAGACAGGGTTGCCCACTCTCGCTCTTGTTATTCGCCCTCTACATGGAGCCACTGGAAGGGAAAGTGAGAGCAAACACAAACATCAACAGAGTTACAATATGGAGAGACACATACAAGTTAAGTACACAATAAAAATGAATACCCTCCTCAAACTATGCTTCATTCTCTAATCACTTCCACTGTACCTTCACTCAACAACTTTAAAGAAACTACATATAGAAAGAGATAGATAGCAACATTTTGGCAGATCAGAAAGCACAGACGGCCCCAAAAATATCATCAAGGCACCCAGAGGAGGCAGGTTTGGGTATCGCTAACATTACACGCTATTATCAACCAGCCCAATTGAGACACATGGCGGAATAGGGCAGAAGAGAGTCCAAGAATCACTGGTGCTTTGTGGGCTAGTTAGTGGCAGGAATCCATGTTTGGAAGGTTCCCTGGCTATACAAAATATACAAGGCATGGGGCTATACTCTTCCCCAGAGACAGACTCAACACTGGAGGTTTTGGACAGAGAATCAGAAAGAAGATAACTTAGATCGTTTTCCGTGTCTCTCACCCTCATCATGAGCAAACCAGACCTTTCACCAGCACTTGAAGAGGATGAGTTTATCAAATAGCCAGAACTCACATGTAAGAGAACAGGCAGCCTCTATGATCATGAAGGGATTATCTCACTCCCACGACTTAAAGAAGACCATGCCCTACCAGAGACGGAGCGAATGCACTATTTACAGATTAGACAGTGGCTGACTAACAAAACCGAATGCTGCTGCTTTTAAGAAATGGCTCTTTATCGAGAAACAATAATAGACAACCGCTCTCCGAAATACATAAACTCTTGCCTTAGTCAACATGCTAGACACAACACCTAGACACAAGAGATGGAAGACCGAACTAGGCTACAACTTAACAAAGAATGGGATACGGGTTACTGCTAGAAGTTCGAAAGGCACAAAAACAATGATTAAAAAACTTTAAGCTGGTACTTCAATTCAGCAAGAATGCACATGTGATAGTGTAGTATTTGGTATAGTGCTGTGCTGTGGGTATGAATTTAGGTGAAGTGTTAGGAATGTGTAATCTGGCAACATGACTATAAGTAATATTGTGCTGTAGTTACCTAGTTTATTTATGTATTTAATTCCACGTTCTAGAGCTTGGAACTGCCTGGCTTGAAGATCCTGTCGACTGTTCTGCTTGTCAAACGATACTCATCACCGAGCTAGGTGGTCCTCTCTGTTCTTGGGCTTCCTGTTCTTTGGTATTAAATTTCATGTAATCACTTCTGTGGTCAATGGATTCTTACAACAGATATTCAGAGAAATCAGACACCTGCTGGAGAGGACTTGGGCGCAAAAAATGGATAAGAAGAAATAAAACTAGGAAAAGTGAGAGATAGAGCAAAGATTAAACAAAAAAAAGCAGAATACAGCATTCATTACTGAATAGGGGGATCAGATTAGTTGAAATCTTGGTTGAATAAGTAGGTCTTTCAGACAATTTTGAAAGATCATCAGATTTTCAGAACATTGAAGATGGACAAGTAGGGGGGGTCCAGAGCACCGGAGCTTCCTCAAGAAGGCTCAGTTGCAGTTTTACTTATTCTGCATCTTTTGTTTCAAACTGACAATCATCAAAGTTTCTTAATGTATAATTTGAGCACAGAATCTGAGGTATTGCTGTGGTTATGAGTGGCCTACTTCATAGGTGAGGCCGGCCAATTTTTTTTAAATTTCTTTTTCTTGCATAAAACACATGCTCAGCATACAGAAAATGCAGTGGTTGAGATAATCGCAAAGTCTGCATATTATAGAGAGCAGGCGCAAACTCAGACACAGAACTGGCACTTATAAAGCACGGCGCATGGACGTAATACAAAATTCTCATTTGATGCTAAGTGTGATATCAGGATACTGCCATCTTCCACTCACTGTCCTTACCACCCCCACCCACTCAAACACCTCAGTAGGTGCGCCTGTTGCTCCATACCTTGTCCCATTTCTTAGGGCAGCCCCCACTCTGGTAGACCACTTGTTCTGCCCTTTGACACCAATCCATGTCCGATTCCCAGTCCTCAATTCCGGAGGGGTAGGGCGTGGAAGGGTGGTGGGGGGGGGAAGCCATTGCACCCCAGGTTTGTGCTCTGTTAATTTTCGCCACTATTGCTGCCAGAGGCAGCCAGGGCCTTTGATACCTTGGCCAGGTTTCCTCTCCCATGGTAGTTAAAAGGAGCACTTTAGCATCTCGGGGAACCGTCAGTCCGAGCACTCTGGTCATGATCTGCAACACTCCTATCCAGTAGAGATGTGTTGACAGACACTCCCATAATATATAAAAGAAGGTGCCTTCCTTTCCACAGCCACTCAGGCAAAGTGCTGAGTCCCCCTTACTCATTTTGTGTGGGAGTACCCTGGAAGAATAGGCCCTGTGTAAGATTTGTAATTGAATCAGCCTGAAATCTCTAGGACTCTGAACAGCCTCAGTCCAGTCGTGTCTTCCTCTAATGTCCTCATATCCCTCTCCTAGGCTTCTTGCAGGGCTGTCAGTGAGTCAGGGGTGTTGTTCATTATTTTCCTGTACGTCATGGAGCTAGTCTTGCCTTCCAATGGGACCAAAAGGAGGCGATCCTCCATTGGCGCCACCTCTGGTAGTTGTTCCCCCATCCAGAATAAGATGCCATAGAGCATGGGTACTCACAAACATTTTCCCAGGGGCCGCACTGTTTGGTCTGTGATGTGATCGAGGGCCACATTGATGCCAGCAGGGCGGCGGTCGGAGGGCTGGGGGTGGAGAGGGGTAGTGGTAAAGTGTTTGTAGGGTAAGTGAAGCGTATACATCTAGTGTCTGAATTGCGTAATGTGAAACCAGAAACTTGGGTATAGATCCCAGCTTCTCCACTTAACCAAATTGTGTGATCTTAGGCAAATGTTTGACTTCACTTTACCTCCTTTTTTCCTTTTTCTTCATCATCACATATAAGAACCTTGAAATACGTCTTCAGGATGTATGTTGCATAATACCTTCTGTGTCTGATTTAATAAAATATAATGCTGTTCATGTATAAGAGAAACTTAGCCCTCCCAAAATGTTCATATACCAGCTGGCTTGCCTCTTAGTTCACATTGTTGTCAAGGTGTGGGGGGAGGAGGATAAAAGTTTCTTAATTTATGTTTGAAAACTATCACTAAAAATACTTCTCAATGCTGTGATATAATTGTGTGTACTAAGGTGAAACGGTTCTGCAGGTTAATGAAATGCACTTTTTGAATTTCAAACAGATCATATTTTTATATTTTTGCTGCACGATGTCTTTAATAATGAAGGTGTTTCTAAAGTTGAGTTCCAGGACACCTTAGTTACTCCCTTTTCAATTAGCCTCTAAGTAAATACTTGCCTGTTTAGTTAACAATTTTTAGTGCTGGTGCCAAGTTGAATAAACAGTAGCACAGTGCTGCTGTTGACCTGGGGGCCACATGTAAATGTCAGGAGGGCCGCATGCGGCCCCGGGCCGTACTTTGAGTATGACTGACATAGAGCATGCCCTAGTTGCAAGTATCTATAGCATTCGGCCTCCACCATCTCATAGTATTGACGCAGAACCTCAAAGGTCACCATTGACTGCCCTCTCGAAACGTCACCCAGATGGTCTATACCAATCGGTGCCCATTTTGAGAAATCGCAGAGGGCACCAACTTCTCTCAAGAGGTCAGTGTTCCATAATAGGGTTTGTTTTGTCATTTTCCCCCTCCCAGTCCAGATATCTTGTCACTTCATGCAACACTCGTACCACCATCTGGGTGTGGATTGGCAGGGCGTACTCAAGCGATTGTCTGTATAGAGCTGCTTCGTAGCCTCTGCTCCTCAAAGCTTCTCTGTCAACTCAATATGCTGGGTCTACAAACACCCAGTCACTAATTCTGTGGCCCAGTGATACTTGAGAATTTCTGGGGCGGCCAGGCCCCCATCGCAGATGCTTTGTTGTAGTTTACGGAATGCAATACGAGATACATCCCTGTCCCATAGTAGCGTTCTAATCTCCTTGACGACCTTCCCAAAAAAGTCTTGGTGGAACCCTGTGGGAAGTATTTTGGAGAATGTATAGCAAGAGAGGTAATGCATAATTTTAAAAAGGGCAGCCCTGACCCCTCAGCAACACTGGGAGGGTCCGCCAATGTTCCCCATCTCTGTGGTGCCTGACCAGCTGTGGAATCAGGTTCTCGCACAGGAAGTCTCCTGAGTCTCAGGTGAAAATAGGCACCCAGATATTTGAACTTGGCATGTACTAGCAGTGCAGAACATCTGTGGGGAATCTTCGGGGTCTCCTCTGCCAGCTGGAATATCAAGGACTTGTCCCGGTTAATTTGGTATGTGGAGTGATCCCAGAAGATTAGAAATATTTGCAGTATTCTGTGTAGGGACCTTGGACAGTATAGAGTTGACCCGGACTCTCACTAGCAGGTTCTGATACAGAAGTCGTACACAGCCACATAACTTGGGCTGCAAACATAAAATTACATTCAATATTTTTGAACGACATTCTGGAATCCAAGGATTCAAAACATGGAGCATTGGACGTATGCAGTGCCCCTTAGAGGCGCCTTCAATTTAAGCACGTCCCCCTGTGTGGCATAAAGCTTGATTGGTTTGGGTGAACTACTGTGGTGATCACTGATCGAAAACCTGGTTGCCAGGGCCTTCACCAGCACTTTGGCCTCCAGATTAAGTATTGAGATGGGCCTATAGGACTCGCACTACACTTGTGGTTTACCCTTCTTAGGAATCACAACAATAGTTGCAGTTCTTTGGTTCCCAGGCAGACACCCCTCCTCCTATGCAGAATGGAACATGGCCAACACATGTTCTGCCACTTTGTCTGCCATACATTTATAGAGTTGTATTGGCAGACCGTTCAGCCCTGTTGCCTTGCCTAATTGCAGATCTTGTATTGCTCTTGTTATTTCCTCCATGGTCAAGTTCCCTTCCAGAGTTCTCCTGTCCGCATCAGTTAGCATTGGCTGAGTTATGTCTTTTATGAGGTCTACACAGTCTTTCTCGGACAGGAGATGCTTGGAAGCATACACCTCCTCATAGTGTGTGGCAAAGGTTCCAGCAACTGCATCACTGGGTGTCTAGGTCACCCCGTCACTGACCACGATCTACTGGACTCAGGTTCACTCCTGATCCCTCCTATCGATCCACGTGAGGAATTTGGTGGCCTCGTCCCCAATGTCGTACAAGCGGCACTGAGATGCCAGGGCATAAGCGTGAGCATGGTCCTCCACCAGTGCCCTCAATTTGTGTTGTTTGATGCACAGTAGATGGTGGAGGTAGGAGTCAGTCACTCCCCCCATTAGAAGCTGTGTCCCTAGGGAGTCAATGTCAAGTGCCTTGCACTGGAGCTTCTGCTCCTTCTTTTTCAGCCCTATCCGACATGTGCATGGTCTCGGATAACAGTTTTGAAGGGCTCCCAGAGTACAAAGGCCGATGCAACGATGCTCTTGTTTTCCAGAAAGAATTAGTCTGCCCTCTCCCTCAGCCTGTCCTTAAGGGGCTTGTCTTTTAAGTGCCAAAGGTCAATTCTGGGGGCAATGTGTAGACCTTAACCGGATCACATTGTGTTACACCTACTGGTGAATGTTCAAAGATTCCATGTGGCTTGTGAGTTGCACCAGTGAATTTCCCAGCATGCAATCAGTGGGTGAGTATGTAGCCTAGATGTGAGAAGCTACCATGAGCCGCTGATAAATATGTGTATTGTTGTGCACAGGGATTATGGTTGCACCAGAGGTCTGCCAGTCCCATCACATCCACGAAGGTCCTCAGTGAACTAGCCTCACCTTGGGGTGCCATCCTCACCTCCCTATTTAACTTAGCGTTCATCACTGAGTTCATGTTTTCCTCAAACACTAGGATCCCCTGTGGCATTTCCAAGAGCAGGGCATTAATGTCAGTAAACGTCTGCTTCTGGAGCTTTGGTGGTACGTATAGGGAACAGATGTTTAATGTGTTGCCCTTCTAAATTCCTGATTGTGTCACAAATCAACCAAGTGGATCGCACCAGGTGCAGGCAGGGATGAAAGGTACTGATTGTTTTATTAGGATGCCTGCCCCACTGGGAGTCTGTGGTATAACCCCATGTGCCACCAGAGAGTATCCAAGTATGTCCAGGGCCCTGTACTTGTTGCCTCTCATGTGTTTCCTGCTAAACAACCGGGGTGAGCCTGCACAGATATTGACAATGGTGCATTTGATCCTGCTATCTAAGCCACTGACATACCATGTCAAGACCCTCAGGGCTTGCGGTGGTGGTGTCCCCATTTATCAAGAGAGTGTGTTTGTGGTGGTCAGTGTGCCCGCCTGGTGTCTCGCTGTCCCCCTCCATCCCATTGCGTCCCATGTCTTCGCCTAAAACCTTTTAGCATCCTTTTATTTGAGCAAAGGTGAAAATAAATTAGAGACATAAGAACCCAAAACACTAGTCCGCAACAAAGAAACACCCCCTCCCAGCTACCCTGCAATGCAGGCTCAGAACTGCCCACCTCCCCAATATGCAGCATGCTTGTCACTCAGTTTCATTTAGTACAGTGGGATGGTCAGCGCCACCTCAACCAGCCTTCCAAAATAGAGACAGAGAACTTGAAAAACTTTAACCCCTATCACATGTAATTATTCCATACCTCTGCAATACAAAACATTGTCGTCATACCCCCCCAGTCAATCCAGTGCCCGTCGCTGCCATCATAGTCAGAGCCTCACACCCCTGCACAGTCCACCATTGATGTCAAAACAGGTGTCCACCAGTGAACTAAAGGTGGGTCTCAATCTAGGACTCGCCCAGACTGGCCGTTTACCTTTCTTCTGAGGGATCAGAACTCTGCTGTGAGTCGGGATGGTCTGTGCACCCATTGTCTAATCCACCTTCATGACTCCCTTCTCGATTTTCCCGCTTGTTACGTTGGCCTGGGGTACACTATCCTTCAAGCCACTCCCAGACTTCCTCAGGATTTAACCTCTCCAATCACCCTCAGTTGAGCCAGGTAAAGCATCATATACAGGAGTTCCTGCACCCTAAGCATTTTTTTAACCTCATCAAAACTGTGCCTTTGTCTTTGTACTTGTAGCGTAAAATCTGGGAAAAAACACAGTTTGTGGTAACATGGGATCGATCTGCCTACAGAATCTCATCTCATCCGTGATAGTTAAACATCCTTTCTATAATTGTCCTTGGAGGGGCACTAGGCTTCAGCAGGGGTGCTGGTGCGCTGTGTGCTCTCTCTATAGAGAAAAATGTGGATAGGCACTTAGGGCAGAGCATGTTGGTACTGAGGACTTTCAGAAAGAGATCAGCACTGGGGCCTTCAGCTTCCTCAGGGACTCCAATTGCCCTGATGTTATTCTTCTTCGCTCTCCCCTCCTGTTCCTCAATCTTGGCTGCAATGGTGGCATTTTGCTTGGTGAGGAATTGTACTTGTCTCTCAAATCTTTTAGACATCTACTGGAGCAGATTGATATGTGACTTAAATGGTGTAAGTTTTTCAGTAATCTTTTTAAAATCTGTCCGGAGGAGTGTGACTTTCACGGTCACTACGTTCAGCTTGGGCTCCAGTTAGCCCCTGAGGTCTTGGATGGCTGCCATTATCTCCCCCAGTGAGGCTATCCCGGCCGGATGAGTCTCAGCCCCCGGCTTGGTAGTCGCATTTCCCCCCATTGTAGCCATGGAGTCTGCAGTCATCTTGACCACTGCATATTTGTTCTTCCTATTAGTCTGCATAATTGATGGCTCCTTGTTTCTCACCATGTCACAAAAACGTATGCTTAGCGGCACCCAGGCAATTAGGTGGCTCAGTTCCCACGCCACACCTCCCCTGTGTTGCGCCATGAGGTCGCAGAGCAGATCCACTAGATCGACAGAGCAGGGACTGTGTGTGAGGCCTCCATGCGTATCAAGGGTGCCGGGGATCACTTTAGACCCCCTTGCACATTCAGGTGGTCATTTTGACATCGGCAGTAAATCCTGCTTCCCGGCATGGTGACGCCGCCAACATACCGGCACGGAGGTGAACATCCATCTGCCAAATTATGACACACACACACACCAATCCGACAGAATACTGCCACAAAAAAAAAACGCCAGCCCACAGGTCAGTGCTAAAGTGGTGGTACCAACACCCATACCATAACGCCAACAAATCAACGCCTACCACATTATGACCCATGAATCACCATGGCGGACATTCAATGGTGATAAACCATTGGGGGTACACACCAGCACGCTCAGAATGGCCACCCAAATACTAAACTACACAACATTGGCCAATACCAAAAATGCACAACTGACACTCATACACACACCACACCACACACCTACAGCACTATAAAACACACACCCACATTACCCACAACCCTTTACCAATAACAATAAGTGCCACGAGACTTACACAAAGACCACTGAGACAACTACACACACACACACCACAAACACCCATACATCCCTCACGCACCACACATCCCACAGACCACTACATCACTTAACACCCTCTGCACAATACACACCACACAACACCCATGTCCCCACTAGGGCACCCCCGTTTCACTGATGAGGAGTTGCTTGTCATGGTGGAGGAAATAGTCAGGGTAAAGCCACAGCTCTTTGGAGCACAGGTACAGCAAATATCCATTGCAAGGAAGATGGAGCTATGGCAGAGAATCGTGGACAGGGCCAATGCTGTGGGACAGCATCCACGAACAAGGGACGACATCACGAAGAGGTGGAACGACCTAAGGGGGAAGGTACGTTCCATAGCAGCAAGGCACCAGCTCGCCATCCAGAGGACTGGACGTGGACCCCCCACAGCTGACAGCATGGGAGGAGCAAGTCTTGGCAATCCTGCATCCTGAAGGACTCACAGGTGAGTCAATTTTACTACCTATCCCCCATACCTGCATGCCGCCACCAGTACCCCTCACCCTGAAACCCATCACTCCACTCCATCCCACACAGTACATCACCGCAATTAACTACCCTAAATGCCAAGTCCTGCATGTTATACCCACTGTATCCACATCCCTTCCAGCCCTGCATGTACACCCACCACCAATGCATGCACAGCATGGAGAACTAACAATCCCACAATATATCACCATACACAAACAAAGGTGGCAGGGCAACAGCAACAATAGAGGGGAAGCCAGGGATGTACAATATGTCACAGACATGAAGCATAATACATCACTTACATCCCCACAGGTGCCCATGTCAACAGAGAGGAGATGCCACAACAAACCAGTCCCCCAACAGAAGATGCCCCCAGTGATGACAGTAACTCTGGACTTCTGAATGCACTACCTGGCCCATCAGGGACCACTGGTCAGTCGGTTATCCCAGCTCACAGTCAACCAAAGAGCCTCCCCCATCAGTATCCAACACCATAGCATCCACCCAGCGTCCTTACACCTCTGTCCCCAAGACATGTCAATCAGCAGTGTGCCCACCTGTACAGCGACCCCAATCCACACCTCGCCCCAAGACAATCAGGGACCTGGGGTCAGTAGCAGTGGGCACACAGTTCAGGGGACACAGGCACAGGGCAACAGGGACCCTGGGAGGACAGCTATGGGCCAGGGGGAGGAGAGGCCCAGGGAATCGACTGTCCACGAGGCACTCACCAAGATCCGGGGTGCCCACCAACAATCCCAGGACAACATGCTGGAGAACAAGCGGCTGCGAGAGGAACACCATCACGAGATCAGGGAGGACTTGCAGGCCCTCATCAGCACCATGATCTCCACAGTAGGGGTGCTGGCAGACATGGCCAGCATCATGAGAGAATCAATAGCACACCAGCAGGCCACTACCACTAGCCAGTCCATTGACCAGCCCTCCACGTCCGCTGCAGCTAGTGAGCAGGAGGCCCCACCACAAGACCCACAGGCCACCAGCACCCCTTCCCCTGCAGAAGGTGAACCACCCTGTAAATGTTCCCTGCAACCCAGACAGAAGCCAGAGACACTTGCCAAGACCAATAACAATGCCAGGAAATGACACTCTCCTGATTGTCCCCATTGTGTCCCACCTTGTCCACTTTGAATTGCCTTTGCTTCCCTTCCCATGGTCCCTTGGACACTGGACCTGTGCTACAAACAGAATGGAACAATACCCTGGACTTACCACTGCCATCACCCCATTCCAATGCACCTTTCCCTCAATTATTTGCACTACAATAAACACCTTTGAACACAACTTGAGTGACACTGTTTTATGTATTGAAAATGTGCAATTATGGGAACAGTCACATCTAGTGCAAATTATCTGAACACTGTGATGGCTTACAAATAATTACCTATACTTGTCTGTAGTGCTCACATCTGGACACTGTTGTCATATCACCAACATCTATAAAATGGGAAGCCATAGGTGACAGTAAGTTGAGATGCAAAGGAAGTGAATGCCTTCATGCTGCAGCCACACAGATAAAATCAATAGTCAGAGTAATGGTTAGTTCCACTGTCTCACCTGTGTGTCACTGGAAGTATTGACCTATAACTGATGTTCTGTTGTCCACATCATCATCCTCTGCCTCCTCATAGTCACTGTCCTCAGGGGCCACTGCTGCCACAGGGTCATCTCCAGTCTCCTCCTCCTGCAGATAAGGTACATGTCATCTGAGGGCCAGGTTGTGCAACATGCAGCATTCCACTACTATCTGGCAGACCTTCTTAGGTGAGTAGCACAGGGATTCACCTGTCAGATGCAGACATCTGAAACTGGCCTTCAGGAGACCGAAAGTCCTTTCGATTTTTCTCCTGGTTTGCCCATGTGCATTATTATGACGGTTCTCAGCAGCTGTCCTGGCCTTCCTCACAGGGGTCAGGAGCCACAATAGGTTTGGGTAGCCAGAGTCACCTGCAAGTATTGAGGGACAAACAATAGACTTACACAATGCTATGGGGATAACACCTGAAGGCATACACTGTCATGCAGTGGGTGGGGACTCAGGCTCACCTATTAGCTACACCCTGTGCCTCTGTAGTTGGGCATTCACATTTGGGATGCTGCTATTCCTCAGAACAAAGGTGTCATGCACCGATCTAGGATACTTGGCAATGACGTGGGAGATGTACTGGTCCGCCAGGCACACCATTTGCACAGTCAGTGAGTGGAAACTCTTCTGATTCCTGAACACCTGTTCATTCTGGCAGGGGGGGGGGGACAAACTCAGTATGTGTACCGCAAATCGCCCCAATAATATTGGGTATATGTCCCATTGCATAGAATCCTGCATTCACAGTGGCCAAATCTTTCACCTGGGGAAAGCAATGTAGCTTCACATGTGTTTCGCCAAGGCAGGCAATACCCTTGCCAGCATGATTGAGAACATTGGCAGTGACATTCCTGCTGCCAAGCCCACTGTCACTTGGAAAGAACCAGTTGCAGGGAAATGGAGCACTGATAGAACCTGCACAAGAGCGGGGATCCCAGTGGGATGACGGATAGCTGATATCAGGTCAGGCTCCAGTTGGGCACGCAGCTCTGGGATTGTGGCCCTGTCCAGTATATACGTCAGTATTATGTGCCTCTCCTCCAGAGTAGCCAAGTCCACAAGGAGTCTGTACACAGGGGTTTGTCTCCTCCTCCTATTCATCCGCAGTGGTAGTCATCTAAGGGACACAAGTGTGAGTAGGCTGTCACCATTTGAACAATAGAACCACCATTTCAGCGTGAATACAGCCTTAATGTGATGGTACAGTGGGAATGGCAATGTATGTGCAATTTTTCATAAATCGCAGTTATGGCAGATCTGAATGTTGTCCACCACCACGAAATGGTGACCGCCAGTCCTGTATGTAGAGACAGGTGGAAGTGAGGTAACTCCGCCGACGGTGGCCGTCGTGGCGGAAGGCGGTCTTGCACCGCCGTGCAATTCCTCATTGGCTAATATGGGGCTCTATGGAGTACAGTGGCCAATGGGGATCAGCTCCGGTGGTGTCATTGAACACCACCGCGGACGTGATCGCCATTTTCCATCTGAATTCTCACTTGATTCTTGACTCTCCACAGGACAACACCTACACTGCATGTGCTGCTGTGACCTGTGTCTGGAACCTACCATGCTCCGTGTGACCGGTGAAAGGGCCCCTGCCTTCACTTCGATGGAGTTGGAGCACTTGGTGGATGGGGTCCTACCACAGTATGGACAGCTGTATGGGCCACCAGACCAACAGGCGAGTACACCTTGCGCACGATGCATGTGGCAAGGTTGCATGGAGATATGTGAGGAGGCATAGTGTCATTGGGGGGGGTTGTCTGGTGGTAGTGTACATGGTGGGTGCCGGGTGATGTGTGTGCCAACGTATTTGGAAACGGGAATTGTGGGCCATATGTGTGACAGGCTGGATTGTATGTGTAATGCTGTCCTCCTGTCTGTATTACCTCTGCAGTTCAGTGCCCATCAAAAGAAGGGATTGTGGGGTGCCATCACCAAGGACTTGCGGACCCTGGGGGTCTACAGCAGGCAGAGCACCCACTGTTGGAAACAGTGGGAGGAACTGAGACGCTGGGCACGGAAAACCACGGAGGCCCAGCTCGGGATGGCCTTCCAACGACGAAGGGGTGCCTGTCGGAACCTGACCCCGCTGATGGCCCGCATACTGGCGGTGGCCTACCGAGATCTGGATGGCCACTTGAGAGCATCAGAGCAGACACAAGGGGGTGAGTACAGTGGGCATTACTACATTAATTGGTTGGTGGCATGGGATCAGGGTGGTGGGTGTGAGTTAGTGGGTGCCTGTTAATGTCAGGACAGACATTGCAGCATGATGCAGCTGAAGGGTAATGGGGGTATAGCAAATGCAGGTAACATAGCTCAGTTGCATTACATGTCAGTCAGGGCTTTGTGGGTCCCAGGAGGGGTGCAGTTGGTGGTGGTTGGCCCTCATCTTGCTGTGGCATATAGCCAATTGAATGGCAGTGCAATGCATGGTACTCAATCCTGATCCTGGGGTGTGACGGTACTGTGTATGCCAACTGTGGTGTTGGTGCTGTAATTGACCCAGTGCTCCCTTTCTCTCCTTCCCCTTTCTCCTTCTGTCATCCTGTTCATGTGTGCATTAGCATCATCTGGCAGAGGAGCAGGGGTACCGGCGACAGAGGGAGCTGCATCCCACAGGACCCAGGAGGCAGAAGGGAACCAGTGTGACAGAGGGTGAGGGGAGCACCACGGCGGACACAGATGCAACAATGCAGAGCATTCATGGAGGGCATCCACGGTGGATTGGCAGCCCAACGGAGATCAATTCAGGCTCTTGCCTCCTCTCTGAGGGCAGCCAATGTCCCTGCTCCTACCGTCCCCACTCCAACTACCACTTCACAGTCCCAGTCTCCTGAACCCTAACCCATCCCACGCACACATACTGACGAGCATGCACACAAGACATCACACAAGAGTGGCACAGTCAGACACAGGCACCACACGTCAGTCCAGAAGCACGCACACAAACAACTGACAATTGCACACACATCCACTGTCTCCCCCTCCTCCTTCTTCACCTCCCTCACAGTCACGTCCACACCCAAACCTGCATGCACTGCTTCAACAGCCACCACCAGCATCACCACACCAAGCAGCGCACACACCTCACTGGCACACATCTACACAACATCCATCCACTCGTCCCCTGTGTCCTCTCCCACCCTGTCTGCCCCCCCTAAAGGACACAAATGCAGGCGCCCAGACACCCAACAGCAATCCACCTCACATCAGCACACTGCCCATGCACCTGCAGCCAAGTCCAGCAGACATACTCCTCCAACAACCTCTCCCTCAACCTCCACTCCACTCCCATCCCTCATCCCGCCCCACCCTCCCTAAGAAGCTCTTCCTTGCCCAACATGACGTCTTCCCTCCCTCTCACCCCCCTGTCCTGCCCGTAAGAGCAGGGTCCCAACGACCCAGCCCTGCACCTCAGATAAACAGTCCACAAGGACAGTGGAGGCACCTCCTAGTCATGGAGGCATGACAGTGAAGGATCCCACTCCACCAGCCAGGAAAGGGAAGGATCCAACTTCACCAGCCAGAAAAGGGAAGATCCCACTCCACCAGCCAGGAAAGGGAAGGATCCGACTCCACCACCCAGAAAAGGGAAGGATCCCACTCCACCAGCCAGAAAAGGGAAGGATCCCACTCATTCACCAATATCAGAAAAGGATCCCACTCAACCACCAATATCAGAAAAGGATCCCACTCAACCACCAATGTCAGGCAAGTAGCCCTCACCTCTAGCTGGGACACAGCAGCCCTCACCTCCAACAGAGGCTGCCCAGGAGACACCTCCACCAGCAGAGACAATCCAGCCCTCACCTCCAGCAGAGGCTGCCCAGGAGACACCTCCCCCGGCAGAGACAATGCAGCCCTCACCTCCAGCAGGGGCCTCTAGGACACACCTCCCCTGCCAGAGACAATTCAGCCGTCACCGCCAGCAGAGGGCATGTAGGCCACCCTCGAGGGACTATTGTACATGGAGCCCCCTCCAGGAGCAGTGGACAAGTTCCCCACCTCAGAGACTGTGACCTTGCACTCCCCAACATAAGGAAATGGGCATGGGCCCCCTCCAGGAGCAGTGGGCAAGTTCCCCACCTTAGAGACTGTGAGCTTGCACTCCCCTGCATTGGGAAATGGGCTTGGAGCCCCCTCCAGGAGCAGTGGGCAAGTTCCCGACTTCAGCTGAGGTGCCCGTCTCAATACTTTCCTTCAGATATATTTGATACTCTGCATTCCCTCGTTTTAGAGTGATTTCAGCCCACACCAAATTAGCCAATGTTCCCTGAGCAGCTTCCCTCAATTAATGATAGCTCTTAACAAACGCCACAGGTCTGGCAAATAACAGTTTCAACAATAAAAATTCCAGCCTCACCTGGGCTGGGGAAGCCCACCTGGGTAACCAGAAGTCTTGTTTATACGTTCTAATCAGAGTTTTGTCAAAAAGAGTGGACTCAGCTCCCAACATTATTCCTGCTCTATACGATAGATTGGGTAACAGTTTATCCTTAATTACTGCAGTTAAGGTTTCAGATCATGGCCGCAGATGGATCTAGCAAGTGTTGAGAATGCATGATTGAGTGCCTGAGCCTTTCTCTTGATTGCCTCTCTATGATGAACAAACGTGACGCTGGCATCTATTATAAGCCTCAGGTATGTACAAATTGAGGTTTCGTCTATTGTATTTCCATTAAGACTCCACGTACGCTTGGTTGACATCCGACGATTCAGCGACATTACTTTTGTTTTTTTTATGATTTATATCAAGCTCATTCTCCACTGCATATGTTCCCAAACAGTTTAATAATCTCTGTAGGCTTATTCTGGGTTTGCTAAGAAGCAACAAGTCATCAGCACATAAAAGGTTAGACAAATATTGACCGCCTAAACTAGGAGTGTGCGATTCCTAAGCATCCAATTCTGTAGAGAGGTCTGAGGTTTAGAGATTAAATAACAAGGGCACTAAGGCACAACCTTGTTTTAGACCAGACAGTGTTTCAACCTTCCTTGACAAGTGTGTACCATCTCCAATCTTTATCTTAACCTACTTATCGGAATACACCAGCCTGATTGCCCTCAAGAGGTGGGTTGGCACTCTCCATTGTTGTAGTTTGTCCCAAAGCCTATTTCTGGGGACCCAGTCAAATTCTGCATTAAAGTCGACAAATCACATGTAAAGTGGTACCCTTAGGGCTTTTGCATGCCTGGTAATCAGACCCAGTGTCATTAAGTTGGTCAGTGTACCCTGGCCCCTTATTAAATCAGTCTGATTGATTGGGAGTCTCCCTGATTCTACTGTGCAATTCTCCAGATCGTGTAGGATCAATGTAGAAAAGATTTTAAGGTCAACACCTAAGAGTGCAATTAAACTGTAGCTAGTTGGTGAAGATGCTGAACCTCCTTTATAGATGGGGTGGATTATTGAGCCTTTCCAAGTTTTGGGTATTACACTTTTTACCAGGACCTGCTCAAACGTACCTGCAAGAATGGTTGCCTATCTTGGCATAGAATGTTTGAAAATGGCCTGTAGCAACCCATTCGGTCCTGCAGCACAGCCCATATGTGATTTTTTAATGATCTTACTTACATCATCTGGAGTGTACACCGAATACGCCAAGGAATCAATTTGCGTTTCTTCTTTTATGCATTGATTCCGGCCTTTCATATCGTTGGTTCTTCCTTCAAAGTGTAGTTTTAAGTACTCAGTCCAATTGGGTTCAGTTAAATTTGTGTTATTGGTGGCTCTTGGGCCCGTTTCAATCTCATGAATTATTTTCCAAGAAACATTTTGAGTCATTTGATTTAGAAGCTTGTAACAATTTGGCCCAGAGTTCTTCCTGCTTGGACTGTTTAAATGTTTTAATCTCCTTTTTCAATAGGCCTCTCTCCTTTTGCAGGGATTTAAATAATTTCTTATCCTCTGGCCTTTTTCGCAGCTGCCTGAATAAACTATTTACGGTCAATCTTTTAGAATGGATGGATCATGGCATTATTACCTTCTTACTTTTCCCGAGCCTATCCCCCTTATTTCCTCTGTAGACTCTACGGGCTGGGTACCTTTAATTAAATCAGTTGCAAGAGTTTCCCGTAGTAAATCCAGATTAAAGTCCATTCCAGCCATACCTTCCAGAGACTGGTATTGTTCACATACAGATGAAAAGAAACACCCAATTCTCCATTATTATTCACAACAGTTCTATATACATGTTAAACAATGCAGTTGCCAATATTGACCACCTGAAGAATACAACTTGTGACTGGGGTAGGATCTGCAGGGTGGCACCCAGGTCTGATCAGATGTTTGTGGTTAGAATAGAAAGAGGGGAACCTTTTCAGTAGTAGAACATTGATGTCTACCCAGGACCCAGATTTCTGAATGGCTTTTTACTAAGAAAGTGATGCAAGGATGTATGCTTGCTTCTTTGCTTTTTAAGCCTTATATCAGTGACTTTAGTGATGAATTGCAGAAAGGAGTCTGAAATCCTCAAAAATGTACTTTAAAACACCTTATCATCACACAACATAGATTGTACAGCAATAGGTCTCCAGTTATGTTTGGATACTTTGTATTCTTGCATACGATGTAATGCAGGAATAGCAGAACTGACACACAAAGTACACAAAATTGCAGAGAGTGAAAGATTACAAATACCTTTGCATCTTTCTAAGCAGCTAATTTATCAGGAATCTCTGCTGTGAGACAAAACAAACTAGTGCTCAGATGTTAACTAGAACTCTAAGTAGGTTTGACAATCCGGTATGGGGCATATTTCTCCCCGGACACATCTATAGGCTTATGCCTTTAAATAATACCAACATTGCCAAATAACAATAGTTTTTACGGTTTCATCGATAATTCATCTCACCAACTTAAGGTTTCAGAAATGTTATCCCTAAAAAATAAATTAGTCACAAATAACAGCACACTCAGTTCTATTAGAGACAACAACATTTAAAAAGCTATTCAATAGGACAAGTGCATGCCCACAGTGTGGAATATGACATAGTAAACTTGAGTTGTGATAATAGTGATAATCAAATACATGACAACCCAAAAAGGGTAAATGAGAATCAACTGTTACAAACTTCATGGATCCAGTTAAGGGTTCAATGACTCTTCATGCCTACATCACAGAGTTCATTCCTAAAGCAGTCCAAAACTCAAAAAAGTTGATGTTTCAACACCAAATTTATTTATAACTGGGGTCTTCATCAGGACACAAGGATGTACTTCTACCAAGACTCACAGACCAACTTTACTGACAAGAAAAAAATAAATATTATTTGACTGTGACACCAGGAAACGAGTTTTTAGATTAATGGGTAAAGGCTTACCACAAATGTGAATGAGAGTGCAGGCCCAGGGCATATACAAGCTGCAACAATAAGGTAACAAAAGTCAATTAAAATGCAATTGAGAAAGAGCATCTCTAGCTAAAACAAGCAATTGTGTCACATAAACTTACCATGCAAAATTAGTAGAGTGTAATGAATTACCCAAAATAGGAGCACAGAATGTTGAAGTGGTCAGATATTTATCAGGTTGGAAAATGAACAATAAAGGTTTTAAAAAAAAACTGTTACAACCATGATAAAGGTGCAGAACATACCCACTGTTCTAAACCATAACACATTAAGTTCCCACATAAGTTTCTGAATGGACAAGGGAATAAATCCCAGATGCTCCAAAGCAAAATTGGGCACAAATTATTTCAGGCAAAGGGTGTCAATTAAATGGTCTTTCAAAAGCCTGAAAAAAGAAAAAAAAACAAGAGAACACAAACATATTGGTGCTTCCGCTGGTAAATCATCACAGAACCTAATTACCAAGAACCTGTGCAAATGTGAGGCAATGGATATAGAAAGTGGGTTGTGAGCACTAAGGCGTACCCACCACCAAAGGGGCACCAAACTAATGATTGTGGTGTATAATCACTGCAGAAAAATGCAAAAATAAATTACATTGACTCAGCAAGATATATTGTGATTTATGGATTTAAAAGGTGTCAAACTAATTGTAAAAAATAAATACAAAGGGGTAATTAAAATGGCAAATTAGTATGAAAAAAGACCGTAAGCAAAACAATTCAACAAATAACTACAAAAATAGCTCTGTTGAAAGCAAAGAAAGGGTCACCGGGAAGTTTCAGTAGACAAACAGATGCAATAAGCCAGAATGCAGAAAGGTAAATAAAAGCACATTCAAGTGCATCAATTAATTACACAATGTAGGAAATGCTACAGTGCCTCAACAGAAAATCAGACTACAAGTACAATGTCGATCTTTGGTATATCCTCAAAATTCATGTTAAATAGTGAAATGAACTAATGTGCAATAAAAAAACAATTATATTTAATCTGAGAAATATCCAATACAGGTTGTAACAGTCCCTTCCCTTTCTTATCTGTATCATCTAATGGATCCAATGTTTGTTGTAAGGTGACCCCATTCCTAAGTCTCATTCAATCAAATCTCAATGAAATGTAAACAGAATATTCATTTGCACTCATGAATATTCAGGATTGGTGAGATATCACCTGGTCGATGTCCACAGTCCCATTAGTGCTCGACCAAAGGTGCTTATATCAGGCCACATTATCCCTGCTGCTGTGTTTCAAAATACACATTTTCACCTTCTGTGTTGTGTTATCAACATAAATCTAATCACAGGGGCATCTAATGGCATAGATTACATTCACAGAATTACAATCAGTGAATTAAGACAAACAATATTTAATTACCATGTTAAAACACTTTGTGTCAATGAAAAAGAAGCAAGTCTTACAAGAACCACATCTATAATGCCCAACAAATAATCATGGAAAAATCTTCAATTCTTTTACAATTTCTCCGAATACGAAGAAATTGACCAAATGGGAAGTTGCTGCGCAAGTTACTTGGATGGTGGTTTGAGAACCTTAAAAGAGTCTTGCATTCTTTTGGTTTGTGGAACAATGCGGTGAATGGTTCATTATTCTCCACTTTAATAGTCTAATCTTAAAAAAACATTTCCTCAAAAATTTAAGACATGGTAAACTGGATATCTGCAATTGTGGACCGGTGCTAAGAATAAAACGGTCCTATGGAGGCCACACAACAAATGAGAAAAACATAATTTATGTATTACCTCTAATTTGATGCATTAGTACTGTAAATATGACAGTTTTCAAAAACAGAGTAAAGTTTGGATATGCCTGGAGAAAAGCCAGCCCCCATAGCCGTGAACTTAATATAGTTAAAGTAGTCATTCAGAAATAAGAAATAGTCACATACTAGTGCTGTTTCTAACAAGGAGACAACGTATAAGGGAACTTGGCCAGGGCCTGTTCTTTGATCTAAAATGGATCCAGTGATGTGCACAGCCTCTTGCTGAGGAATGTTCGTAAACAGGGATTGTGTAGATGAGCCTAAAGGAACATTTTCTAATTTTTATCAATCCACTTGATCCCTGATAGAGGCCTAACTGGAGGACACAGAAGACTGGATAAAGTCAATATATTTACATAAAGACTCCAAAAATGAGCCACTACTAGAAATATTTACAATACCAGGAGGGTCCTCCAAGCACCTGTGAATTATCAGTAATGTGTAGATGGTATGGATTCTAGGGTGTTTGTTATTCAGAAAATCAAATTCACCCTAAGAAATCCAATTTTAAGGATGTCACGTGTAGTTTTCCAGATAAGATCTTGTGTTCCCTGAGCCAGGTCAGTCCTAAGTCTAGAATAATGTTCTGGTAGTGAGAGTTGGCACTGTAGTTCTCTATGATAGCCAACAATATCCTGCACAATGATACCATTATTGTCTGTCAATTTCATACTATTCTGGTGATTGTTACTCAGGGAAGTCAACGAATCACACTGTTCCTTTGAAACATTGTACTTAATATAGTCTCTTTTCTGACATAAGGCACTTGTAAGTATTTTTGTAGAAATGGTGCGTACAGAAGGTATACATTTAGATACCCTATGTAGGTCTGTGGAATCTGCAGAACTCTGATAGGGTTTGTGTCTGAAGAAGTGACTCAGCCTAATCATACAATGAAATTGATGGAGCTCCATCTTGATTTTTTTTAAAAACACATTTGTATTAGTTTTTTACAACAGAGACAATTATTTAAACATATTTAAACATGTACATGCAGGAAAGAACCCCTTTTGGCATGGTTACCCCCACTTTTTGCCTGATATCTGATATAAACTTGACTGAGTGTGTGCTTGGATCTTGCTAACCAGGCCCCAGCACCTGTGTTCTTTCCCTAAACTGTACCATTGCTTCCACAATTGGCACACCTCTGGCACACAGCTAAGTCTCTCGTAAAAGGTACCAACGGTACCAAGGGCCCTGTGGACAGGGAAGATCCCTATGGGCTGCAGCATATATTATGTCGCCCTAAGAGACCCTTCACCAAATATATGCACACTGCCATTGCAGGTTGGGTGTGTTGGTGGGAGAAAAAGGTAAAGTCAACATGGTATCCCTCCCTGGGTGCCACACCCACAAACCACTGCTGTGGCATAGGTAAGTCACCCATCTAGAAGGCCTTACAGCTCTAAGGCAAAGTGCACTACACCACAGGTGAGGGCATAGCTGCATGAGCTAAGTCCATTCTTAGACCCTGTAAGTGCAGTGTAGCCATATTGAGTACCTGGGCTGGGAGTTTGTCATTACGAACTCCACAGGTCCATGATGGCTTCAATGAAGACTGAGAAATTTGGTATCAAACTTCTCAGCTCAATAAACCCACACTGATGGCAGTGTTGGGTTTATTGTAAAATGCATACAAAGGGCCCCCTTAAATTCACCCAACTTTCTAGAGTGTGGCTGGCCAATCTATGCCGGCCTGCCACTATCGGATGAGTTTCTGACCCCATGGGGTGAGTGTTTTGTGCTCTCAGGAGTCAGGGACAAGGCCTGTTCTAGGTAGAGGTGCTTCATACTTCCCCCCTGCAGCAACAGCAACACATGACAGTGAGCCTTAAAGGCTCCTGCCTTTTGTTCTGGTGCCTCAGAGCAATCCAGCTAGTCGATATGCCCGCTCCCCAGACCAACCCCCACTTTTAGCAGCAGGTCTGATGGGAAAATTAGTAAACACCAAGAGGGGTGTCCACCCCAGCTAGGACCACCCATGGGGTGCCCAGAGCTGAGGTGAACCACTAAAGGCAGAATCCCCCATCTTGTTTTTGAGAGTAATAGCCAATAGGGTTAGGTATGTGCCCCCCCCTGCCCAAAGGGAGTGGGCAAAGGAAGGGTGTAGCCACCCTCAGGGTCAGTAGCCATTGGCTACTGCCCTCAGACCCCTGTAACGCCCCGTAATCTAGTATTTAGGGGCACTCGTCAACCTTGCTCTTCAGATTCCTGGCAACCTGAAAGAAGAAGAAGGACTGAAGAGCCGCTCCAGCAGTGAAGACTTGCGACGACAGATGACTTGGCCCCAGCCCTCCGCCCTGGCTGCCACTTCAATACACCTGCTACAAAAAGGCGACGCACCCAGCTTGACCAGTGACCTCTATAAATCCCCAGAGGACTGCCTGCCTATCCAAGGATGAAGAACTCCCAAGGACAGCGGCCCTGTCTACAAAGAAACCACCAAGAAGGTCTCAGAGCCTCCAGGATGTCCGCCAGTCCTGCCCACTCTGCACCCGACGCCCACGGCCCGAGTCCAGGTGCCCACCAGTCCAGAGACGGTCCCCAGGTGATTCCTTCCTCGAGTCCACCCTGGGCTGACCCCTCTGACCAACACGACAATGCCTGTAGCCTAAATCCAGAGGACCCTCCTGACAGCAACCAGCTCTGGTAAAGATTCCGGATGCCAAAAGATACCCCTGGACCTGGAGCTCCCTGACCTTGGGAAACCCAACCGACAAACCAAAACGTCCAGTGGCTCTCTACTTACCTGTTCAGCCATTGGTCTTCTCCAGCCGACTCCCTGGACCAGGACTGCAGCCTCTTTGTGACCCCCCGGGGTTCCTCCGTTGAAAAGCATTTGGCGCCCAACCTGGTGTTTCAACCCAGCCAGCCCATATACCTCTGAGTGTGTGTGTTTGGTGCTGACCTGTGGCCCCCTGTCTGCTGACCTAAACCCCACCAGGCCTGTGCTCTGAAGCCACAGGTACATACCAACAAGCTGTTTTTTTCCAAGTGCCCCCAGACTCCATTGGTTTGCATTTGGCACCTGACACCAACTTTGACCTCCGCACCCGGCCGGACCCGTGTTGCTGGTGACGCACCCTTGGTGTCTTTTTCAACCTTCCCCTGTGGACACCCTAACCCCCAGTAGGAAAGTACCCTCTTTCTTGGCATGGTTACCCCCATTTTCTGCCTGTTGTCAGTGTGTTTGACTGTGTTCACTGGGATCCTGCTAACCAGGACCCCAGACCCTCTCCCTTTAAACTTGGTTCTTGAACCACATACACCCCCATTTGGTACAGTGGTGCCCCCATGTAATTCTCTAATATATGGTACCAATGGCATTGGGGTACCAGGGGATCCCCATGGGCTGCAGCATGTATCATGCTACCCATGGGGAGCCCATGTAAAATGTAACTGCAGGCCTGCCATTGCAGCCTGCATGGAAAGGCGCATGCACCAGGTCACAGTAAGTCACCCCTATGGTAGGGCCTCCCTGCTTAGAGGGCAGGGTGCAGGTACCTGTGTGTGAGGGCAACCCTTCACTAGCAGAGGTGCCCCCACAAAATCCAGTTCCATTTTCCTGGACTTCTTGAGTGCAGGATGACATTTTATGCGTGTACTGGACATAGGTCAATACCTATGTCCAGCAACATAATGGTAACTTCAAACCTAGGCATGGTTGGTATCAAACATGTCGGAATCAAACCCCAATACTGTTGCCAGTATTGGAAGTATGATTCCATGCACTCTGGGGGCTCTTTAGAGGACCCCCGGCATTGCTACTACCAGCCTTCTGGGTTATTCCGGGCAGTCCAAGCTGCTATCACCCCTCAGACAGGTTTATACCGTCCTGCTGCTTGAACAGCTTAAGCCCAGGAAGGCAGAACAAGGGATTTGCTTTGGGAGAGGGGGGGTAACACCCTCTCCCTCTGGAAATAGGTGCTACATGGCTTGGGAGGGGTAGCCTCCCCAAGCCACTGGTATGCGTTGAAGGGCACATTTGGTGAACTCTGTGCATAAACCAGTCTACACCAGTTCAGGGACCCCCAGTCCCTGCTCTGGCATGAAATAGGACAATGGAAAGGGCTGTGACCACGCCCCTGTCCATTGCCACCCCAGAGGTGGTGCCCAGAGCTCCTCCAGAGGGACCCTTGATTCTGCCATCTTGAATCCAAGGTGGGCAGAGGCCTCTGGGAGCATCTGAGTGGCCAGGTCAGGCAGGTGACGTCAGAGCTCCCTCCTGAAAGGGGGTCACCTTGCTAGGTGACCAATCCCCATTTCAGGGCTTTTTAGGGTCTTCCTCTGAGAAGGGTCCTCAGATTTGGCTTGCAAGATTCCAGCAGGACTCCTCTGCAACCTCTACTTTGACTTCTAGCCACTGGAACTGTGACTGGACCCTCCAGGAAGCGACAATCTGCATCCACGATGAAGACTCTGCTTGCAGCATTGTTTCCAGGGCTCCTTTCAGCTTCTGCAACATTTCCTTGGCCAGGCTTCCTCTGAGGGTGACAAGTCTTCAGCCTGCACAAGAAGGAAGAAGGAATCTCCCTTGGAGAGAAGGAGTCACTCCCATGCATCCGCAGGCACAAACTGCAACAATAACCGGCTGTGTGGATCTCCTCTCAACTTGAGCTGCGTGGATCCTGCATCATGGGTGGTGGTGTTCCAGATTAGTCCTCTTGGTCCTCTCTGCCAGCGGTCCAACTTTGGTGGAGGTAAGCCCTTGCCTTCCCATGCAGGACAGTACCCCTGTGCATCTTGTCTCTTGCAGCTACCAATGCTTGTTGGTATCCCCTCCAAGGGATCTTCAGCCTCTGTGTATCCCCCAGCACTCCTTCCTGCAATGCACAGCCCTCTGGGTGCTTTTACTGTGCCGTGGGACCCTTTTCCAGTTGTGCTGCGTGGGCTCCTCTGTGACTCTTGGGTCCTCTTCCAATGGGTCTCCTGTGGGGACTGCCTTTTCTTCTGTGGACTCTCAGCCGTGTTGAGGGTCCCCTCAGGACTCCCCTTGTGGGTTGAGTCCTTTTGGATCTTCCTGGTGCCTGGCAGCTCCACTTTTACTTCATAGCGACTTCTGTTTTTGCCAAGGCTTGTTGGTGGCTTTTCCACGCCACTAACCGATTGCAATCTTCTATCCGGTGTGGGACGTCAATTGTATCCTTCAGGAACTCTTCACCGGTTCCAGGGCTGCATTGCTGACCGTCTTCGTCCTACCACTGACCAACTCCTGCAACCACAGACAGGTGGGTAGTGGCTCCTATTACCACCGGACACTCCTCTGACTTCTGGACTTGGTCCCCTTCTTCCACAGGTCTTCCTCTTCAGGAATCCACTGCTGGTTTCTTGCAGTCTTGTCTGGGTGTTGCATTATCTTCTTTTTCTTCCTTTTTGGTGGTTTGGGGAAAATCCAGTAACTTACTCTTTTCTTCCTGGTCGCTGGGGGGCACTGTGGAACTTACCTTTGTGGTTTCCTAGATCCCCCAGCCCCTGTCTACACATCCCACTTATCTAGGTGGGGGTCCTGCATTCGCATTCCATTTTCTTTAGTATATGTTTGGGCTCCCCCTAGGGTCACTACTGTCTATTGCTTTTTGCACTGTTTTCTATTGCTATTTATGCCTATTTCTTATTACTAGTGGACATATCTAGTGTGTTACTTACCTTCTAATGGAGGGTTGCCTCTCCTAATACTTTTTGGTAATTGTGTCACTAAAATAAAGTACCTTTATTTTTGTAAAACTGAGGGTTTTCTTTCATGTGTGAAAGTGCTGTATGACTACAGTGGTATTGCATTAGCTTTGCATGTCTCCTAGATAAGCCTTAGCTGCTAATACACAGCTACCTCTAGGGGACCTGGCGTGTAGACACTACCTACACTACACTACACTAATAGGGGATACCTGGTATAAGGAGAAAGTCCCTTAGGTACCCACCACACACCAGGCCAGCTTCCGACACCCCCCGAACACTGGGATCGTAAGCTGAGTACTTACCTGCAAACTGTTTTGATACTCCCCTAGGACTGCATTGCTTTCTATGAAGATTGCATTGTGTACTTTTGAAATTGAAAAGTATTACTTACTTGAAAACTATCTGTGAATTCTAAACAGAGTGCATTTTTATATTTGAAAGTGATACATTCTTGAAACCTTACTTACCTGCAACAAAGATCCTTTTGGTTCTAGAAATAAAGTAACAAAGTATATTTTTGATACATAAACATTGGCCGGGAGTTAGTCATTGAGTGTGTGCCTCATTTCTTGACTGTGTATGTACAACAAATGCTTAACACTACCCTCTGCTGGACTACTCAGCTAACATCTGATCACCCAACTAAATTCCAAAATTATCTTTAGATTCAAGTGCTGTTTGAATTGACAATTATCCAAGTTTTTATAAGTCCTGCAAGGGCCTTGGTTAAGTCCTCTTTAGCATTTCTTTTAAGTTCAAAAAATTAATTACTATAGTTACGGGTAAAGTAACTAGAAGTAGTCTTAGTTCCTAAAAGAAATTCCCAATCTTAGTAACCTAATGAGTATCTCAGAAGACATGGTTGTGGAGCTCGACCTGACCCCTTACCTCCATCTCAATATGAGAGCGTTAGGGTCTCTGTGCAGTCTCAAAAAGATTAAAAATGGTTCTAACACTACCAAGATCCAGCTCCAGGAGCTCTTGGCAGAATACATAAGGAAAACCCTGCTGAAAAGGATGGTCTCTCCTCAGATGGGGAAGTAGTTAGGGATCAGGAGGATGACACCCTCTCCCCCTTCTAACCTAACTAGGGAGGACAGGCCCCCTGTACCCCTGTCCCCAAGGATAGTACCCACGCACAAAGGCCTCACACAGGTGGGTCAGGTTCTACTGGGTCCAATGAGGACAGCCTCAGTGAAGAGGACAGCCTTGTAGGAAGGTTGGTCAAAAGAATAGCTTTGAAGGATACACTGCTAGCTATAGAAAGGGAGAGGGCAGAAATGGGCTTAGCACCCTTTAGTGGTGGCAGCAACTTAATAAATGACAGAGAGCAATCTTGTGACCCTAAAATCCCCAAAGTGACTGTCCCTTAGTATGAGGCTCACTTTCTTTGAGAGAGCTTATGGAATGAGGAAAGTGAAAAAGTCTCACCAGGGAGCTCTCCTTTGGAAACTGTTTACTGGTAAGTAGGGATAGACTCCTCAAACTCACTGGGGCAGATGCTGAGTTCTATCACCTCATGAAGGCTACCCTGATTGAGGGCTTGGGACTCACCACTGTGGAGTAAGAATTAGGTTCAGGGTGGCTCACAAAACCTCAAGCCAGTCCTGGGCCGACTTCATAGACTACTCAGTGAAAACACTTGATGGTTGGTTAAATGGAAGTGAAGTGCATGACTATGATGGGCTCTATAGTTTGTTTATGAAAGAACACATCTTAAGTAACTGCTCTAATGAAATGTTGCATCAATATCTGGAAGCCCTAGGTCAAATTCCACCCCAAGAATTAGGAAAGAGGGCAGACCATTGGGTCAAGAATAGGGTGAGCAAGACTTCCACTGGGGGTGACCAAAAGACGGGGGTTACTAAGCCTCCCAGGAGAAGGATGGTGAGACACCTAGGAGAAAAGTAAAGAGCCTTCTAAAGGCCCCCAAAAACCTGCTCATGAGGGTAGGCCCTGAAACTCTTCACCATCCACTCATCTCATGGGTACAAGGATAAACACTTTGGCCCTCATTCTGACCTTGGCGGGCGGCGGAGGCCGCCCGCCAAAGTCCCGCCGTCAGATTACCGTTCCGCGGTCGAAAGACCGCGGCGGTAATTCTGACTTTCCCGCTGGGCTGGCGGGCGGTCGCCTTCAGACCGCCCGCCAGCCCAGCAGGAAAGAGGCTTCCACGATGAAGCCGGCTCGGAATCGAGCCGGCGGAGTGGAAGCTGTGCGACGGGTGCAGTTGCACCCGTCGCGTATTTCACTGTCTGCGCAGCAGACAGTGAAATACATGTAGGGGCCCTCTTACGGGGGCCCCTGCAATGCCCATGCCAGTGGCATGGGCACTGCAGGGGCCCCCAGGGGCCCCGCGACCCCCCCTACCGCCATCCGGATCCCAGCGGTCGGACCGCCGGGATCTGGATGGCGGTAGGGGGGGTCGGAATCCCCGCGGCGGTGCAGCAAGCTGCGCCGCCGTGGAGGATTCAATGGGGCGGCGGTACACTGGCGGGAGCCCGCCAGTGGTGCCGGTCCGACCGCGGCTTTACCGCCGCGGTCGGAATCCCCATTGGAGCACCGCCGGCCTGTCGGCGGTGCTCCCGCGGTCCTCCGCCCTGGCGGTCAAAGACCGCCAGGGTCAGAATGAGGGCCATAGTGTTTCAACTGTAGACAGAATGGACACCAAACGGGAGTCTTGGCCTGTCCCAAAAAGAATCCCTTAGTACTGCACCAGCTAGCACTGGTATAGCCAGTCTCCAGGTGGTATCTACAGTGTGCCCAGAGCAAATCATGGTTCACACTGAAGCTATTCTAGTCTCTGAGGATGGGGTAGATGCTGCAACTCTTGCTGTCTGCCCCACTAACATGAACACATACAGAAAGCAACCCTTGGTTAATGGGACTAGAGTAGGCGCTCGGAGGGATACAGGTGCCAGTGTCACCATGATGACAGAAAATGGCTTTCCTCTGGACAGTACTTGGCTGGACAAACATATCCAGTTACCAGTGCTGACAATCTAACTAAGGTCCATCCCATGGCAATTATGTCCTTAGAATGGGGAGGGTTACTGGCCTGAAACATGTAGTGGTCTCTTCTGCAATCCCATTTGAAGGTCTGCTATGGAATGGATCGGAGTCCTCAGCATGGGCTGAGGTAGGACTCAAAACCCATGCAGCCATGCTGGGAATCCCTGAGGGGTTTGTGTGAATGCCAGAGCACAGAGCCCAGCAGGGGATAAAAAAAAGTGTTGGAGCCTGGAATAATGGTCCAACCTTCCAAGAGGAAAGGCAAGAAGACTGGGGGACCAGCTTCTGAACAGCAAAAAGCCCAAGACTCCTCTTGTCACGAAGACGTCTTAACTACCCCAGAGAGAACTAAGCCCATGGAACTTGAACCTTACCAGGTTGAGGTCTTGGTCCCAGAGAGACCCTCTAGTGACCAGCTGTGCCAAGGTCAGAGGGCCAGTCCTACTCTTGAAGGCCTGTGATAGCAAGCTGCTACACAGGAAAAAGGAGATGTCAGTGGCTCCCACAGGGTCTATTGGAAAGATGGACTCATAGACACTGAGGCCAGAGGCCCCACACCTGGTGCCACCAGGCATGTGGTAGTACCTCAACAGTTCAGGGAATTCATCCTCACACTAGCACATGACATCCCCCTAGCTGGGCATGAGGGCCAGACCAAAACTTGGAATAGGCTAGCCAGCCATTTCTACTGGCCCAACATGTCCCAAAGGTGAAGGAGTTTTGCAGCTCCTGTGTCACCTGCCAAGCCAGTGGTAAGGCAGGTGGCCACCCAAAGGCCCCCTTAATCCCACTACTAGTGCTTGGGGTTCCCTTTGAAAGGCTTGGTGTGGACATATTGGGTTCACTTAAACCACCCACAGCCACATGAAACCAATATATACTGGTAGTAGTGGATCATGCTACCAGGTATCCTGAAGCAATTTCCCTTCGGTCTACTACAGCCCATGCAGTAGCAAAAGGCCCTCACTGGTATCTTTACCAGGGTAGGGTTTCCTAAGGAGATGGTTTCTGACTGAGGTGCTGCCTTCATGTCAGCTTACCTAAAACAAATAAGTGTGGGGTGACCTACAGGCTCACAATACGTTATCACCCACAAACCAATTGACTTTTTGAAAGGTTCAACAAACATTGAAGGGTATGCTCATGGGACTCCCTGAAAAGCAAAAAAATAGATGGGATGTCCTTTTGCCATTCCTGCTTTTCACCTACAGAGGGGTACCTCTGAAGGAAGTAGGGTTTCCCCCTTTAAGCTTCTGTTTGGCCAGCCTGTTAGGGGACTACTTACTCTTGAAAGGAAAGTTGGGAGCGACCTCTGCATGAACCTAAGCAAGATGTGATGGACTATGTCCTAGGCGTATGTTCTAGGATGGCAGAGTACATGGAGAAAGCATCCAAAAACCTTGAAGCTAGCCAACAGCTCCAGAAGTAGTGGTATGAACAAAAGGCTGCACTGGTAGAGTTTAAACCAGGGCAGAAGGTGTGGGTTCTGGAACCTGTGGGCCCAAGGGCACTTCAGGACAGGTGGAGTGGCCCTTACCCTATCCTTGAAAAGAAGAGTGAGGTCACCTACGTGGTAGGCCTGGGCACTAGCAGGTCACCCACAAGGGTGATCCATGTGAACCGCCTCAAGCTTGTCTGATGTAACCATGCTGATGGTTACTGATGAGGATCAGGAAGCAGAGAGTGACCCTCTCCCAATCCTCCTCTCTTACAGTCCTAAAGATGGGTCATTTGATGGAGTTGTCTACTCAGACACCCTCACTGCCCAACAGCAGGCTCAGTGCAGGCAAGTCCTGTAGCAGTATGCAGAGCTCCTCTTCTTAACCCCTGGACAGACACTGGGGTACCCATGATGTGGCCTTTGAAGACAGCTTACCTGTCAAATCGAAGATCTATTGGCAGCCTGACCAAGTTAAGGAGAGCATCAAAGTTGAAGTCAACAAGATGCTGCATTTAGGGGTTATTGAGCCCTCTGACAGCACCTGAGCTAGTACAGTGGTCTTAGTCCCCAAGCCTCATCCCCAGGGTGGAAAGAAAGAAATGAGGTTCTGTGTGGAATAGAGAGGTCTCAACTCTATCACCAAGACAGATGCTCACCCGACACCCAGGGCTGATGAGCTGATAGACAAATTAGGTGCAGCAAAGTTTCACAGTACCTTTGACTTGACTGCGGGATACTGGCAAGTTCGCAGAGCACCAGCAGCAAAAGAAAAGACAGCATTCTCCACACCTGATGGGCATTATCAGTTAATTGTTATGCCTTTTGGTTTAAAGAATGCCCCTGCCACCGTACAAAGGTTGGCTAATCAAGTCTTTGCTGGATTGGAGACCTTTAGTGCAGCATATTTAGATGATATTGCTGTCTTTAGCGCCACCTAGCAGGATAACTTTGTCCACTTGGGCAAGGTTTTGCAGACCCTTCAATCTGCAGGCCTCACTATTAAGGCATCCAAAGTACAGATAGGGCAGGGCACTGTTGTATACCTGTGCCACCTTGTAGGTGGAGGCCTGGTTCAACTTTTACAGCCCAAGATCCAGACAACTCTGGACTGGGGAGCTCCTACCACCCTGACTCAAGTCAGGGCATTCCTTGGCTTGACTGGATATTACAGGAGGTTTGTGAAGGGATATGGGACCCTTGTTACCCCCTCACCGAATTTAACTCCAAGAACATGCACAGAAAACTAAACTGGAAGGTTAGTTGTGAAAAGGCCTTATGCACCCTGAAAGAGGCAACGTGCTCAACCCCAGTTCTCAAAGCTCCAGACTACCATAGGCAGTTCATTGTGCAGACAGATGTCTCTAAACATGGGATAAGAGCAGTCCTGTCCCAAACCAATGATGATGGCCATGACCAACCTGCTGCTTTCATTAGCAGGAGGTTGTTGCTCAGAAAAAAAAAGTGTTGGAGTGCCATTGAGAGGGAGACCTTTGCTGTGGTTTGGTCCCTAAAGAAGTTTGAGACCATACATGTCTGGTACTCACTTCATTGTTCAAACTGACCACAGACCTCCCAGATGGCTTATGCAGAAGAAAGGTGAGAACTCCAAACTTTTGAGGTGGTCCCTCTCCCTACAGGGAATGGACTTTACAATGGAACACAGACCGAGACTGCCCATGCCAATGCAGGTGGACGTTTCAGGTACTTCTACTTAGACAATGAAGACTCTCCTGGGAAAGGTTAGTCTTGTTCTATTTCATTTGGGAGGGGGGGTGTAGGAAAGTGCTCCTTTGGCATGGTTACCCTCCTCCCCACACTTTTTGCCTGGTATCTAATGCAAATGAGCATTGCCTCCCACTGGGGGAGAGCAGGAGGGCGAGGGGAGTGCCAGTTCATAGTGATTAGGTGTTTGGCTAATAAGAGTGCAAGATTAGTAAATCGGGCTCTGACCTTTTGGGTTTGTGGTCGGCGGTAGATGTGGAGAGCTGTGGATCCCCATGCGTTGAGCTTTGGGAGTTCTGTGATTGTACCTAGGGTAGAGAGTACATCTTGTCAGAAAGCTGTTACGATTGGGCAGGCCCAAAGAATATGATGGAGGTTGGCTAAGGAGGATTGACATCTTGGGCATGTCAATCGGGTCATGGGAAACATCCGAATTAAACGAACTGGCTTTAGGTATGCCTTTTGGAGGATGGTATACTGTATGTTTTTGAAACTGGCATTTATAGAGACTTTGTGTGGTGGCTCCAGTGCTGTGGACCATTCAGAATCATGTAGGGGCGGGCTCAGACCCAATTCCCATATTTGGCGGAGGGACGTTAAGGGGTATCCACTGTGGTCTCTGATTGCTGTGTGTATTCATGTAATGAGGTGGCGACCCTCTCCCATATAGTGCAGGGTGTGGATCACTTGGTGTGTTAGTGGTTACTCATCAGTTATGCCCCAGAGGGTCTGCAGGGTTGCTAGTAGGTGTATATGTGTTAGGAATTGGCCAAGGGGAATAGCATATTCCTGTTGGAGCTGATCGAAGGATAGGTGTTCCATGTTATGGAAGAGGTCTCCCACTGTAAATAGGGATCTTGTATGCCACTCTGCGAGTTGAGATGTTGTAAAGGACCCTAGGGGACCAGGGAGTTCTGTGAAGGGAGGGATTGTGTCATTCCTCATCAAACACGCAGTAGAAGTCTGGGACCTACTCGACTCAATCGCCCCTGATGTTGCCTTCCGCATCAGCATCAATGCACACAACAGCAAGGAGCTATTCACCATAGTCAAGGAATTAACGAACCCTGGATCAGACACCTCAGACATCTCTCGCTCTCAAGATCTATGCACCAACCTTGCCCCATTTGTCCATCGGAAAATCCAGGACATATATGAAGGATTCAAAAACCATAACCCACTCCCACTTCCCACCAGCATCACCACGGACCCCACGCCACAGACCCTGAAATAATGGGCCCCTATCTCTATGGAATATACCCGGAAACTCATGAACTCCATCCCTTCAGGGGCACCTTAGGACCTGTGCCCACATCACATCTTCAACCTAGCCAGCGCCACCATTGCACCAGAGCTCTGCAGGTCTATCAACCGTTCCATCGAAAACGCCATCTTCCCATCTGATTGGAAACATGCAGAGATCAACCTGCTCCTAAAGAAAGCCTCTGCCGACCCAAGGGAGATGAAAAACTACAGACCTATCTCTCTGCTCCCCTTCCCAGCCAAAGTAACAGAAAAGGCCAACAACATGCAACTGACGGAGTTCATCAAGTCAAACCACATCCTAGACTCTTCACAGTCCGGTTTCACGATCAACTACAGCACCGAGCCAGCCTTCCTCGAAGCCACCGATGACATCTGCGCCATACTGGACCACTATGACATGGCCCCTTTCATCCTCCTCAACCTCTCTGCCGCTTTTGACACAGTCTCCCACTCCACCCTTTGCACTAGGCTCCACGACGCTGGCATTAGCGGCAAAGCATGGAATGGATTTGCTCCTTCCTGAACGGAAGAACCCAGAGTGTAACACTTCCACCGTACACTTTGGCACCCTAAGAAACCTGCAGCGCAGTACCCTAGGGATCCTCACTAAGCCTGACCCTCTTTAACATCTACATGGCCCCACTCGCCAAAATCATTAGACAGCACTGACTAAACATTCTCTCCTATGCCAACGATGCCCAACTGATCCTCTCCCTGACCGATGACCCATCAACAGCCAAGAGAAACTTCCACAATGGTATGAGTGCAGTCACCGCCTGCATGGAAGCCAGCTGCCTCAGGCTCAACTTGGACAAGACAGAGATCCTCGCTATCAGCTCCACCCCCTTCGCCTGGAAAAACTCCTGGTGGCCAGTTGACCTAGGAAACACCCCCACCGACCACACACCTGGGCATCATCCTGGACTCCACGCTTTCCATGCCCCATCAAGTCAATGTTGTGTCATCAGCCTGCTTCCACAGCCTGAGTCTCCTTTGGAAGATCTTTATGTGGATTCTCACAGATATTAGAAGGATGGTCACCCATGCTCTGGTCAACAGCAAACTGGACTACGGCAACGCACTCTACACATGCATCACAAAGAAGCTACAAGCAGCAGCCAGACTCATTCTGGACATCCCCTGCCACAGCCACATCTCCGCCCACCTCTGAGACCTCCACTGGCTCCTGGTCAACAAACATATCACCTTCAAGCTACTGACTCACACCTATAAGGCACTTCACAACATCAGGCCAGACTACCTCAACTACCACCTGACCTTCTACACCCCCCCAGGCAAATCCGATCCTGTCACCTCGATCTTGCTGCCATCCCCAGAATCAGGAAAAGCACAGCTGGAGGCTTTTAAGCCGTGATCTAAAAGGACTGATTGATTGATTGATAGGGGGTGGCATGGCACGTCTGCTGTAACAATCTTGTGATGCATTTTCGCGCCACCCACATGTGGAGGGACCAGGATTGATGGTGACGGGTGGGAGGGTGCAGGAATTGCCATAGAACATGGAGGGAGAGTGGTCCTTCGCCAGTGCTAGTCTCATAGATATTCCTGCCCGACAACCATTTGGAAAACCGATGGAGCTGAGCTGCCAGACAGTCATTTTTGAAGGATGGAGCACCCAGTCCCCCTCCCCCCACCGGTAGCTGGAGTTTACGCAGGGCTATTTACCTTCGCCCTTCATCCCAAAAAAGCTCTCAGAGTAATTGATCTAATTTGTGGAAAAAATGCCGACTGGGGACTACTGGAATGTTGGCAAAGTGATAGAGGAGGCGGGGAAGGATGATCATTTTAGAGAGTGCTATCCTGCCTGTTAGGGTTAGTGGAGGTTTGTGCCAGAATCCCATCTGGGCTTCAATCGCATTAAGTGCACGGCGCAGGTTCCCCACAAATAAATACTCCTGATTACGATAGAGGTGGATTCCCAAGTACTGGACCGCAGCCATGGTCCACATCAAGAGGGTCCAGCCTATGGACATAGGTTGGGGGGGGCGCGTTACGACAGATAAGGAAAGGATATGATTTTTCTCAATTAACGTACAGGCCTGAGACAGCAGCAAATTTGTGAAAGGTAAGTGCAATGGGAGAAAGGTCGAGCATGGCATCACAGACGTATAGGAGATGGTCATCTGCGTACAGGGACACGGGGTGGATAGAATCATCAAAGTGGATGCCCCAAGTTTGGCCCTCCTGGTGGAGCCGATGAGCCAGAGGCTCTATGCGATGGTGAATAGGATGGGTGAAAGCAGACAGCCCTGTTGGGTTCCGTGCTCTACGAGGAATGCAGGTGAAATTAAGCAACCCAAGCAGGCACTGGAGTTAGGGCAAGTGTGTAACAGTTTAGTGTAAGCGAGGAGCCTACGGCTGATGCCTATTGTAAGAGATTTGAAAAGGTAGTTTCAGGTCAGGGAGTCAAAAGCCTTCTCCAAATCTAGTATTAGTGAGAGGGATCATGGATATCTCAGGGAGGCCTAGTCCATTACATAGAAGAGTTGTCTGATGTTGGAGGTGCTCCTTCCCGAGATAAATCCGATCTGGTCCGAGTGGACTAGAGCAGGGATAACTTGTAGGTAGCGTGCAGCCAGGATTTTACTTAAAATGTTGTAGTCCGCTCTGAGAATCGGAGTGGGTCTGAGGAGCTCCACCTTGATGTTAATACGATTCTGCCAGGACAAGCTGTGGCTTAAAACAGAAATTTCTGTAGAACTAAGAGTATTTTTGGGCAGGCTGAAAATGGGTACTATGTCCGAAGCGTTACACTCGGGGGATAGGTGCACTAAATGTAGTGTTGTCTTCTGTTTGGTCTCTCCATGCGACGCTGCTGCTGGTAGTAACCATCTCGTCTGCCCCTCCATTGACCCCTGCATCTGGCCTGCACTTTGCTGTCTCTGCCTAAAAAAGGAGGATTAACCGGATCAACAATTTAGGGACATAGTGGACGTGAGGAAGTGCTGTGAGTTTGTTTCAAAGTCCAAGCCACTTGAAATAGAGTAGTCATAAAATGTGACAAATCGCAGTCTCGGTTGACATATCCTTCCTGGTTATGCAGCTGATAATATTCATCTGCTCAGTAAGGATACATGATTAACTTACTATAGTTCTTAGCTTAGTTTATAGTCTTCTCTTCTTTATTTAGCACCTCCCTAACATCAGACAGTGTTGGTCCTCCAAAATCCTTTTACTGAATTTAGTTGTCTCTTGTGTTCTAATTAATGTTTTTTTGTTTTTTTTTTACTTTCTCTAGCTTGTCTAAGCAAGTTTGCAACTTGCTATCAATGGGGACAGGAATAGGTCTTTAAAATGAAGGACTCTGAACTAATATGTCATGATATTTTTCACCGTATGAAAGTTGTTTCTTGTCCAACATGTCAGAGGAAACAGTGTGTCTGTGACCAAATCACAGTATTGTATTCAACTAAAGATAATAAGAAAGTAAAGCAGAAGCCCCGAGAGGTGTGCCAAATCTGCTCTTTGAAACACAACCAATAATAGGTGAAACAACTGTTTTACCGGTTTCATTCAGTATTCATTTGAGCAACTTAAGGGTGCATAAAGGCAAAATAACAGCATTCTCAGTTATATTGGAGACCAGAACATTTATAAAGACATTTAAAAGGGATGCCTCTGGGGGAAACTGTGCAGGGCATGTGAGCTGCAACATCAGCAGTTCATTGTGGTTCACCGGCTGGGCTCCCAAATCTCGTTCAGTCACTAGATGACTTGGAGGGAGGGATACCAAGGAGAAATTTCCATTTATATAAATCTTTCAAAATGATTCGTTCTGAATATGGTCTTGACTCAGTTTGGTGCACCCCACTGAGGTAGTCGCTAAACTGACACTTCGGAATCTCTAGGTCTGAGTGTAATAGCCCATCAAGGTTATAAACGAAGCCATAATTGAGCAGTCCAATGATGAACTGGATATATACTTGGCATTTTGAATGGATGAAAGTTCTGAAATGTATACCACAACTATTTAAAAAGGTTTATAAGCTCAATCTGTTTAACCTAGTGAAGGAAACGGATAACCTTCCCACTGAGTCAAAACGTGCCATCGACCTTTGTCAACTTTGGTAATGGTGTCAATATCCCGACCTATAGGGAAGAAGTCACAAGTTTCATTCTTAGGAAACAGTGTATATTAGTATGGCTGATCGTGCAAGGACATATGATCAGTCCAAAGCTTGGGTCAGTGGCTTGGCTGATCAACAACTCTAGATTTTCTACTACTAGCAACACTGCAAAACAAGTAGCTATCATGCTACAATGCACATTTTTAAATACATTTCAGTATGATTTATTCGAATATTTTGCTGATAAAAAACATTAAAACTGGAGATGTGGCATGTAGGCACGTGTGGACTTTGATAATGGTAACCTCATCAGAGCCGTGTACACATATATTAATTATGGAATTGCTTTAAAATCTATTTTTTTATTAGCTCTTTGGAAACCAATAATAAACTATTATGAAGTAAATTAAAAATAAATGTAACCTTTGAAATTGGTACCAGTGTTCCTGGCACCATCAAATAATGTTCGTACTTTTTCAAAGGCTGTTGCAACGGCAAATTGCACTTTGGATGATATCAGAGATTACTTAAATCAATAACTGATTTCTTTTTAGCTGTACCTTGAGCAGTGTCAACAGCTTTCGTTTTACCCATTTTTGACAACTGCCACAATCGTAACTACAAAAAGGTTACGCCTTACACTGCTATCAATTGCGTTACTATTGAGCCACGCAAATAAAACAGAAAGTTGCTATATGAAATATGTCATAAAAAGGCAGTTGCTTCTTTGAACCTCAGTTGACTGCAAAAAGTGAAAAAAAGCAAGAGAGGTGGCCCAGCCCCGCCTCTTCCGGGCTCTAAAGGGCGCAGACGGGCCGGTCTCAGGGGTGGGGCAGCGCTATATAGTGTGATGACGGGTGTCTCCCCCTGTTAACGGCCGCGGCGTGGTGAAGAAGCGCAGGGAGACCTGGGACACGAGTTCCACCAGGGCAGAGCAACAGTTCAAATAACACAAATACTTACTCGCATTCATGCCCAGGCGTTGCTGCGGATTGATTTTCACAAAGCATTCGACTTGGTTGGATGGGATTACTTACTTTCACTTTTGGCCCGTTTTCCACTACATATATTAAACTTCTATAGATAGCACTGTCAGCTAGGATTTTGTTTAACGTAGCATATTTATTATAATAGATGCTGTAGACACACGCACACAACACGACTCCCAAAACACCCCCAAATCAATGTACAACCATTAAAAATCATTTAAAACAGCCAGCTCCTTCCCCCACACTTGATCACCCTTTAAAAATACGACCTAAGCGGCGTGGCTTCGGGCGTCAAGATGGCGGTCGCACTCTGAGAGTGCTCTGGACCCCTCTGTCATCCGCCCGATTTTGCCGCGATCTGCGGGGTTAACGGCACTACCCCATGCATCCCGGTGGACTCCCTATCCCTTGGGGAGCATGCAGAGATGAAAAAGCGATCCATAACGGCCCCCGTGTCACTCCCGCAGCCCGCTAATATAAACAAAATGGCAACCGAGTTCGAGCCGCCTCAGCGAGGCTGAGACCCGGAACTTCGGACGCGATCACTCTGGACCGGAGCCCCTGCAGGGGCTAACGAAAAGAATTGGAGCGGCGCTCCTGTCGCAAGCCCCACGAGGCATCGGAATACCGCCGGCTGAGTTGGGTCGCCGCCGCGCCTCCACCGGAAGCAAAGCGGTGTGAGACCGCGGCTGCCGTCGTAGATGTGGTGGAAGCGCGGAACACGGTGAGGTGCCCCCCGAAGGGAGGAGAACGTGCCCTGCCGGCCGGGGATCGGAGCGGAAGAAATGGAGGGCGCGGCGCCCGGAGTTCCTGGAGGAACCGGAGGCGCGTGCGGCCTCTATGAGAGCGGTCAGGCACAGCGAGACCGCGCTGTGAAGCTAGACGGGGTCCATGGCGCATGAAAGGAAAGTTAATGCCACATGCGGAACAGGGACATTCCCAGCCCGGTAGGAGGAGGAGAGAGGAGGGTGTGAGGAACCTGGTGGCCCGGGCAACACCCCCGGGGCGCAGAGCCGATGGGCCCTTTCCTTGATTCCCACGAGGGCCGGAATTGAACGGAAACCAAGCGAGGGGAGGAGGGACCTTCTGGACCCCCGCGAGTGCATAAAACCGCAGCACGGGCAGCGAGCACCCACTGGCCCCCGGGACAGACACCAGCGACCGGGCCGAAGCGAGACCGGCCCCACCACAGAGAAACTGATGCCCCGGGGTGCAGAGGAATGGCCTTGGGGTGCTATAAATTCCCCTGAACCCTGAGGGACTCGGCGGTGCCAGGGGAAGGACCTCGGTTTAGTGGCCCGCAAAACTCAAACGCCCGCTGCGGAGATCTCCACTCTTTGCTTGCTGAGTTGGCCCGGCCGAGGAGACAGACTGTCCCTGGACTGCTGAGCCTCGAATAAAGAATAGTACTCGCACAATCCAACCCGCATCGTCCGGGGCCCCTGCGGTTCTCGTGGTCCCTGGACGCAAGGAGCTCCATGGATGCTGAGATTCGAAAGAAAATTCCACATGAGACAATACAATCTGTTCCCTGCCAGAGTAACAAGATGGGAAGAGACAAACCGAACAAACAACCTCCTGCCTCCCAGCAAAAAACTGACCAGTTCACAGCGCCGGCAGCTCTGCGGAGAGACGGAGACTCAGCCAGCGGAGGCCCAACCCCGGATGGAGTGAATGCCATCCTCCTGGCGATTCAATCATCGCAGACCGCAGTGGAGACCAAGATCGGAGAGGTTCGGGAGGACATGGGCCTAATTAGGCAGAACCTCAGAAACGCGGTGGGCCGAATCACTGAGGTAGAAAACCGGGTCTCTCAGACCGAAGACGAATTATCCGATCTCAGAACCAAAGTGGCCCAACTCCAAACTCGTACTAACGAATTACACCGCCGTACGGAGGACGCAGAAAATCGTTCAAGACGCAACAACCTGCGCTTTGTCGGATTTCCAGAGGGCGCGGAGGAGGATAAAGCTCCCGAATTCCTGGAGCAGTGGATCAAGACCTGGATCCCAAACCAATCCCTTTCACCTTGGTTCGCGATTGAACGTGCTCACAGGGCCCTTGCTCCACGCCCACCGCCAGGCAGCCCCAGGCACCCGATGATTGCACGCTTCTTTAATTTCAAAGACCGAGATAATATCCTTAAGGTAGCCAGGTCCTCAGACAACCTTCAATGGGAGAACCATAAGATCCTAATATTCCCTGACTACACCCGTGAAGTGCAGATTCGCCGCCGATCTTATGAGCATGTCAAACAAAAGCTTAGAGCAATGCAACTCACTTACATGCTATTATTCCCGGCCAGACTCAAGGTCCTAATGGCTGGAAAGGCCTACTTCTTCGACTCCCCGGAGGAGGCGTGGGACTGGCTGACTGAAGAGGGCATCGTGGCTCGGCGGGGTCCCCGGGACCCGGTGGGCGGCCCCTCCCGTAAGGTGCCCCCCCGTTGGGTGGGCCACGGAGAAGCAGACGACGAACCAGATCCAAGAAGGGTAGGCGGAAAGACTCGGACGCCACCGCGAACAATGGAACACCCTCGGCCTCCGGTGCGTGCGAGGGGGGGGCCTCCGGCGGATCGCCGGGACCTCAGGCCCAGCCCAGGCCACAGACGACACCAACCTGAGCCCGTCTCCGGAACTCGGCTGAGACGGGACAGGCAACTTCTGACGAAACGGGGGGACATGGCCGAGGTACCCATCCCGGGCATGTGGCCATTGGAGGTGACACTACAGAGGTCTTATGACCCCCTTGGTACACTTTCTGTGAGACTTACTTAAAAGCCGTTAACTGCATTTGATCCGACTAAAGGGAGGGGTCCACCACTCCACTCCAACAGCAGTCCTGCTGGCTGCTTTGTTCCAGTTGGGTAATGGGGCGACAGATGCTTCCGGGGTGGGAGTATGGCGTGGGGGGTGGTTGGGGGGTAAAGAGTTTGACATAGGTTTAGATAGTAATGTGTTGATAAGCTTACCTTGTTATTTTAATACTTCACTGTTGCAACTGAAACGGTCATCCCCAGATTCACAGGAGGGCACCCAGCAAAATATAGCAAGCATGCATCCCATAATTGGCCCTCACTGACTCAGGTCATCTCATGGAACGTAAATGGCCTACTAGATAAAATCAAGAGATCCGCGGTATTCAGTTCCCTCCGCAGATACTCCCCCTCCGTGGTCTTATTACAAGAAACCCACCTCCTTGGAACTAGATGCCCCATGCTCTCACGGGGAGGCTACGATAGAGTCTACCACGCAGGCTTCTCCAGAGGCTCTAGAGGGGTTGCTATCCTACTCCACCGCTCACTACCTATGGTAATTACAGACACGCATTCTGACCCACATGGCAGATTCGTAGTGGTTACGGGAGTTCTTCACGGATCACCACTAAACTTGGTGAGCGTATACGCCCCTCCGGCGGGGCTTGAAGCTTTTTTAACTTCACTCCGCCAGGTAATTGCGGGGTTACCTCAGGGAGCCACCTTATTAGGGGGGGATTTTAATGCTGTCCTCGATCCAAGTCTAGACGTTTCAGGCGAGATTACTACGGGCAGATCCAACCGGGCGTCGAGTCTTACGGGCTGGGCTGAAAGCCTGGGTCTCTGCGACATATGGAGAGTTTGGCACCCTAGGGAACGCCAATACACACATACATCGGCCGCCCACCCGACACAATCCAGAATTGACCTTGTATTTATGCCCGCCCTTGACGTCACTAGCGTCACAGGCGCGGATATGCTGCCTCGTGAAGTTTCTGACCACGCACCAGTGGGGGTCCGACTCGGGGGGTGGATCCCTCTAGACGTCCGGTGTGGCGCCTTAATGCTTGGTACCTGCAAGACAACGACTACACCCTTGAAGTTAGGAACCATCTCAATCACTACTTTGAAATGAATCTGGGATCAGTTCGGTCCCCAGGCACACTATGGGCCGCGTGTAAGGCCACTCTCAGAGGACACGCTAAACATCTTCTTCGCGTCCGTGAACACGCCCGAGACTCGCAAGTATCTGCTCTAGAGGCAAAGGCTTTAAGCCTGGAGCGACAATGTGGGATCTCTGAGTCAGCCTCCAGTCTGAGGCACCTCACCTTGGTGAGAGATGAAATTAAACACCTAGTGCTAGAATCAGCAAAACATATTTGGAGAGCCTCAGCTGCCCGAATATATGGATGGGGAGATAAAAATAGGAAACTCTTGCATTGGCTGGCAACTCACCCTCGAGCCAATAGAGTCATTCCCGAAATCAGGGAAGACTCAGGCTCCCTTTCTAAAACTCCCACCGAAATTGCACGAAGCTTTGCTTCCTACTATACTCGCCTTTACGCAGAACACCCTCGGCCCATGTCCGAGATAGAGTCTCCTCTCTTAAACGAGATATCCCTCCCCAGAGTTTCCCCGGAGACAATGAACAGGCTAGACAAAGCCCTTAATCTCTCTGAGATTACTAACGCAATCTCCGGTCTGACATCGGGCAAAACTCCACGACCAGACGGATTCCCGGCAGAGCTGTATAGCAAATGTAGTGACATCCTAAGCCCCCACCTGCTTGAAATGTACACAGATGCCGAAAGGCAAGGTCGCTTTCCGGATGGGATTGATCAAGCCACAATTGTGGTAATCCCTAAAACACAACCTCCGTCAATACACTGCTCGGCATACCAGCCCATTTCTCTCCTGAATACAGAGATCAAAGTACTGTCCTCAATCCTGGCCGCTAGATTGAGGGAAGCCATCCCCTCGTTGGTGCACTCTGACCAATGCGGCTTTATGCCCACCCGTGGCACTAGGCACTGTATTAGAAGGCTGCACCTGGCCCTAGCACATCGTGGGACTCTGTCACGTAATCCCTTGGCACTACTCCTACTTGATTTTGAGAAAGCCTTTGACACAGTAGACTGGTCCTACCTTGACCAGGTGCTGCAAAGAAATGGACTCGGGGCAAAATTTCGTGGCCTGGTAAAACTGATTTACTCCAACCCGACGTCCCGAGTACAAGTGAACGGGGTGGTTTCTGACCTGTTCCCTGTCAGCCGGGGCACCCGACAGGGGTGCCCTCTATCCCCCCTACTCTTTGCCTTAATGATTGAACCTTTGGCGATATTGTTACGCGGGGATCCCTTGATTGAGGGTTGGTCCTGGCCCGCTTGCGCAGAGGACCGGGTGGCACTTTATGCGGATGATATCTTGTTATACATCTCCAACCCAGCCACGAGTGGCCCCCGCGTTCTACACATATTGAACCTCTTCGCGGAGGCCTCCGGGCTGACTCTAAACCATAGTAAATCCTTGCTGGTCCCCCTCCACCGCTCTCGAGACTGCGTGGATTGGCAACATACCATCCCAGTGAAAAGAAATAGCTTTAAATATCTAGGAATATACGTCTCACTACTCCCGGAACTAGCCTGGGAACTCAATATTACACCTTCAGTCAGGAGAATTAGGACCGACCTCCAATGCTGGAGAACCCTCCCTCTCAACCTTCTAGGTAGAATAGCGCTCTATAAGATGATTGTCCTCCCCAGACTTCTTTATCTTTTACAGAACTTCCCACACCCCATCCCAATGAGATGGTTTCGGAAGCTGGACACGTTGGCACGCCAGTTCATATGGAGTGGCGCTCATCCACGGCTGGCGCTTGTTACCTGCCAAAGGGACGTCTATGATGGGGGATTGGGCATGTCCAACATTTACCATTACCACCTCGCAATGCACCTACAAGTGATTAATGACTGGATGGGGGGGGATGGCCGGACCCGGCATACCAACTAGAGCTCCACACACTGAGCTATCCGCAGATTTTTGATGCCCTATATGGGGGCCCGATCTCCCGAGATACCCCTGACGTATCCAAGGTGGTCCTTATGGGTTGGCGGGCGGCACAAAGGGTGTCGGGGTGGTGGGGACGCCTCACTCAACAGACCCCGCTGTGGCATGGGAAACAATTACAGGAAGTTGCTGGCCTAGAGGGATTCCAAAAATGGGACATCATTGGCATATCCACACTAGGCGATATTTGGAACGGGACACACATGCGATCCTTTGAGGAGCTCCAGAAACTTTTCTCGCTAAACAAGACGCAATTTCATAGATATCTCCAGCTTCGCCACGCCCTACAACCACACATGCAAGCAGGGGACACCATACCAGAGTACAGCCCGATGGAGGTAAAGACACTAATGGGGAGTCTTGGCAAAGGAGGTGTCTCCCAGATATACCGCGCCCTGGTTGCCAACACTGCCCGTCCCCTGGAAGTGCTCCGCCAGAAGTGGGAGGGATGGGTGGGCCCCATAGAAGAAGGGGATTGGGGCGAGGCGCTGATGGCGGCCCGCTCCCTAACGATGGCCTCTCGATTCCGACAAATACAGACCTACTACCTCCACATAGCATACCTAACACCCACTAAACTACATAGAGCGGGCCTCCGATCCACTGCTGACTGCCCTCGGTGCCTAGATCCTTCCGCCGATTTCTTTCACATGGTCTGGACTTGTCCGGTCATAGCGACTTACTGGAGGGCGTTTCTAAATGATGTCTCTGATGTCCTGCAGGTAGATGTAGAGATATCACCGTTGTCCTCCCTACTGGGAATTATTGGAGACACTGGGTTGAGAAGACCAGACAGGACCTTTCTGGGGGTTGCTTGTCTGGTGGCGAAGAGGGATATAGTGGCGAATTGGAAAGCCAGGGGGGCTCCGGCCTTGACTAAGTGGAGGCGTGGAGTGGATTGGTGCGCGACACGGGAAAAATTGGTATATGAGGCCAGAGGTTGTCCGAATAAATATAATAAGATATGGGGAAGGTGGGAAGCCGCTTCAGTTGCCTCTCCTACTTCACCGAAAACAACCTCACCACAGAGGGTCGCAACAGATCCCCCTCCTACTCCACCCTATCTGATCAATACATCAAAAAAAGAAACAGTCCACCACGTAAGGTTAGATTTTATAACAATGTCAGGTAGATTGTTCGGTTCTGCTGCCTTTAAGGAGGCTCTTAATTTCAGTAAGGAGCCCTCTGAAAAGGACTCCATTAAAGCCTCCTCCAAGTAGGCCACCTTCCTTTCTGATATTCTCCTCTGGCCTTATAGATGTTACTTAGAAAAGCAACCCATGCATTTTCTGGAACCACACACCTTATAGGTACCGTTGATTTGCCACATCCTCTCTGGATTAACTGCCAAAACTTTTTCAGATCTTTGGCTTGCAGGGTATGGATCATCAAATCCAAATTTGCCTGATGATAGTCCTGTTTCTTTCTTTCAATCAGCACATCATATTTATTTGTTATCTCACTATATCTTTCTCTTTCACTAGTACCCTCTGGGACTGCCCTCAACAGTCTGGCCTTCCTTAGACATTCCCTCACACCCAAACATTCATGGGCTGAATAGATGTATAACATGAACTTTCCTTTCCAACCCATGCATTACACTGCCTAACCACTGGGATCAGGCAATTAACCGCCTCTTTAATGATGTTGGAGTGCCAACTCAGGACATTGGTAGCAGGTGCTTCCCCAACCCCTAGATCTTTAAGGTTCTAGAACTGCTTTGAGGGTCTAATATATCTGTCATCAATTCTTGTGGTCTGACGTTTAGGAAAGGATAGCTCCACAGGTATCACCTTCTCCTTCTGTCCCAGCATGAAAGGAGCAATGCTTGTAGGCCCCATTGGTTACTACTCATATATTTTACTACCTTGAAGCCTTTACAGGCCTTGAAATACCATGCCTGAATAAATATATAATCAACAGGGTCAATAGTAATAGTATTTTGTTTAGACACTTGTCTTTAAAACCTTTGTACAAGTAAAATCATAATTTAAAATCATAATTTACCCACCACCACCGCCCTATATGCTTCTGATACAGGGTATCAGAAGCCAAGAAGCCCAACATTTAATACATATGACAGTCCTCCCCAGCACCCCGGCCCTAAAATATCGAACACTCTTAACCAACTCTCTTGCATCACTGGTCCAGACATGTTTTTTAAAATGTTGCCAGGGCACATGCAACATTTTATAACTCTATATTCAACAAACATGTGAGTGCCTCATCATATTTTATAAACAATGGCTTTAAAATCAAATGATGAATCCTATTAAAATGATGACAGTCAATTATTAGATGAACATTAAAATTCTGGTACCGCAAACCACATGTACAGTTGTTCTCTGCCTCTACAAAGGCTGCAAATTTTCCAGCCTTTACATATCGAAAATTCAGAGCTAGCCAGAGTTTTAATAGGACGGAGTGTAGCTGGGATCAGCCAGTGCTGATATGTACGGAAATGCCCTCCTATTTTCCCAAGATTCTTCCATATACTTAGCAGAGGGTCTATTCCCTACATACTCCATATCAGCCAATCTGGACTCTCTTCTACAGGCCATTTTTAATTCAGCTTTTAACAGATGGGAAGCCTCCATTATCTTAAATTCCTCCATTTTTAGGGCCCTCGCATTAGCTGCTAACCTGCACCGTCCACCTTAACTCACTCCTTCCTATCTCAGCGGCACACAAAGCAGATATCATCTGTCCCTCCAAACGCCAACGTTTGTCCTAAAATCGCAGGGTTGCTTTATAAGCTAAAAATGTCCAAACCTGCAAACCCCCTTCCAGTTTTATTGCCTGACTCATCGCACTATTTGGGAGGGCTAACCGTTTTTTCAAACACTTGTTCTAGCATCTCTCTCAACTACCCTTCATACTTAGAGACAATACCTCTGCCCCAGAAAGACATTCGGTGGGGACCATTGCGTTGTAAGCTGTCAAACGTGGAGAGCAGAAGGGGCCCCCAAAAGCATTCTTAAAATGGAGGAAGCCCCCAATCGTTACTGCTGCCGCATCTCCACCAATTCTTTATTAAGGGTCCAGCTCAACTGCATTGTAAACATCATTCCAAGAAACTTAAAGGACGATACCACCTCAACCCTAATATTGCCTAGCAGTCATTTATACAATTTGTTTTTTACCCCAAAGGGGATTATTTTAGTTTTTTCCAAGTTCACCTTCAATTTTTAGCCTCACAATAATTATATGAATCTAATCAGCTTTCTCAGTAAGCCTACTTGGGTCAGATCCAGAATTGCCAAATCATCTGCATAGAGTAGGCACAGCACATGCCGACCCCCTATGTTAGGTGAGTAGGATTGAGTCACCCCCAGCACTCCCCGGTGGTCGGTTTGGAATGAGGAGAACAGCGTGGGTGCCAAGACACAACCCTGTCTTAATCCATTTCCTAAAGGACTTCTTCCTGAAAGGGCCCCTTCCAGATCAAATTCCACTTGGGCCCAATTTTCTGAGTGCAATTCCTGCAGGATCACCAATAGGTATTGGGGGATTTTCTGCTGTCTTAATTTATCCCAGAGAATACTCCGATCTACCAAATTGAAAGCCGAGCTAAAATCAACAAAATAGCAGAATAAACTTCCAGCTGTTTCTTTCGCCTTCTGCCCCAAAGCTCACAAACTAAAACAATGATCTATAGTTGAGTGCCAGATCTTAAAACCTACCTGTTCCATTAGTATGATTCTGTTGACCTCTATCCATTTCTTCAGGGAACTGAGTATAACCTTGGAGTATAATTCTGCACCTACGCCCAGCAAACTTCTCAAAGAATAGTTGCCTGGTACATTCATTTAATCCTTTTTCTCTATTGGTTTAATTATAGCTCCCTTCCAGCTGGATGGGAACGTGCTGGTCTGGGTTATAGCTATTAAACCTCTTGAGAAAAACATTGCCCATCACACTGGATTTAACTTAATCACAATTGCTGGAAAATTATCTGGTCCTGCTGCTCTTGTTAAATTTAGGGAGGTTATCAACTGGGCTAAGGATTGGACGGAAAAAGACCCCAATGCTTCCCTCCAGCTCTCTCTTGCTATTGTCTCTCTGGCCTTATAGATTTCACTTAGGAAGGTTACCAAGTCAGTTTCTGGGACCATGTATCTTGTCGGTGGGGACACATTACCACAACCAGCTTGGACCAACTCCCAGAACTTCCTCATGTCAATTTCCTGAAGGGTCCTAATCATAAGGTCCCAATTACACTAGAGGAAGATCTGCTTCTTTATCCTAAACATGGCCTCATACTCCCTCTTAGTACGATTATAGGCCTCATTTGCATTTAAGGAGTTCATAAAGTGCCTCACCCTTCATGCCTTCCTTAGCTCCTTTCTAGCAGCTACATACTCCTCATCAAACCACTTCTGCATAAAAGGCTCCTGGAATAACTATTTTTTGTTTTCTTATTACATAGCCTTACCACTAGTCCCAAACTACCTTTGCAATTGTTTTTGAGTGCCATACCAGGAATGATTTACCTACAGCCATATCATGGTTCATCTCATAGGTAACTGGATACTGCCTCAATTGGTCCATGTATATTTCGCCTATCCTCGTAGTCAGGTGTTTTGGAAAATCTACTACCATCAGTATCACTTGCTCCTTGGACATAGGTGCAGCTGCCATGGCCATTTTTAACCCCAGGTGATCACTACCCCTTAAAACTAACACCTTAAATTATGTACAGAGGGAAATAAACCATGTCTGAATGAATATGTAAAATTGGCCATTGCTGGTTCCCACACAAAAAAGTTTGGGCTGCTGGTAAATCTCCCTTAAAACGGCCATTTAAACAAATAAACCCTAATTCAAAAAGAATCTGTGTAATTTTCCCTTCAACATTGAACACATTTTGCGAAAATTCCACAGGGGATTCCATTGCTTTCTAGTAGATCTGAGGCCTCAGCATCAACTTGTCCCAGATCAAGATGGTGATTGAAGTCCCCTGGATGGAGAATCGTCGGGCCCCCAAGGAACTCTGTCAAACCAACCAGGTCCCTCAAGAACACCTACCACACCTCCTTCCAGGTTACATCTTGATTTATGTACACATTTGCTTCTATTACTGCATAATGCCATAGGCAACCCCCATAAAGATAAGTAAGCAAGCTAGTAGCCAGTTACTAGAAGTCTCAATGATACTTGCCCCTTTGCTACATTTAGTTGAAACTAGTATCATAAGCCCAACTCACACCCGCCCGGGCCCCATCTTGGTTCCTCCCTTTTACAAACTGTATATAACCACTCTGATGGAATGTACCACCCACCAACCAAGTCTCCTGGAAACAAATTATCTCGTTCCCCTCCCACAGATCTGCGAGGTCTGTCGATCTTATTAAATTTCTCAACCCATGTACGTTTCAGGAGACAACACCCAAGCTGGCGGGTGGGGCAGCCACCTAGTCTACTTCTCCTCCCCAAGAAGGGTCACTCTTCCTAGCAACACTTAGGTGTGCAAATCTATTGCTTAGATGGATATGATCTACCATTCTCTTTCTTGGCTGAAACATAAAAGTTACCTTTAGGGATCCACGGTTAAACCCCACCACCCGGGGCTGGGATGAACATATCCACCCCCCATCACTAAATTTAACTGTTCCTTATTTAAACCTGCATGGTTTACCAACGGGGGAAGCTCAGAGCAGGGAGGTTCTACCTCAATTGCCTGCACTATTCTTAGTCCTAGTTTATCAAGCACATCACTAGGCTCTAGTATCAGATCTACAAAAACAGTACAACAAAAATTAATATTTGTTACTTCTGTACCTGCTTTGGACTGGACAAAGACTACGTACTCAATGTCTCTTGATGCAATCTAATACAAATTAGCCTTTTTTTCCATTTTCGGGTCACCTCCGGATACACATATTTCACCCTATGTAAACTACAGGTAGGCTCTAGAACTAAATCTTTGTCTGGGTGCCGAGAAAGGGGAAATACTTGGTCTTCAGATTTCTTAGAGCTCCTTACACCCTCGCGGGAACCCTTTACTCCCTTAGTGCTTTGGGTGGCACAGCCTCCACTCTTAGCCATTAAACCCTCCTTAGATTTTGTAGAATCCATCCGGCCCTTACTTTTAACTCTTTTTATCACCCCCTCTTCTCTGCACCTACCCCTCTTGTCGTTTGCTGCCTCTTTATAGGGGTAAGCTGCATTTCCTGAGCTTGAACAGGTCTGGGCTTTAAGATGGGAAGCCATGATCTCAAGCTCCTTCCATTTGTCCCCATTCTCCCCTTTAATTGACCCCTCTGCCAGCCCATACCCCACTCAAGATTCTGTCTCCTCACCACCATTGGCCTTTTGGATACATATACGGTCGGCCAAATCTGTTCCCCTTGGCTCAGTGGCACCTCATTGCTCACAGGTTGGGAAGGTTCCTGTCTTACCAACGAAGGCATACAAGAATTAATTGATTTTAGATCTAACAAAATCTCTTTTAACACCCCAGCCTCTTTTCTCAGTGATTTATTTGCTGCAAGAGAAGCTTCAAATAGCCCATGTAGTGTTTTCTGCATTAATAGAAGGACACCCATCATCAGCGAAGCTCCTGATAAAAGAGAGTCAATATTTGCCACTGATGTAGGCATTGTCCTTTGGTTACCATCCTGGTGTCCCCAGACGAATAAATCTGGTGCTCCACACTGCATTCCCTATCACTGACCATCCACAGATATTCCTTTACTAGAAGCCGGACCTTCTTTAAATCCCCGGTCTCCTCACCTGAGCTTGCGAAGCTCAGCCCTTCGGGGCGGAACATGCACAGAGAGGAGGACAGCCGAGGATGAATCACACCTGCTGTTACAAAGAGGTCCAAATATCCTTCTCCCTTACTTCCATCAATTCCTGGGAACGTCCCCCTGAAGTAAAAACATGTCCTATATTTTTGGAGTCTGGCATAACTCGAGGTTTAAAATGCTTCCCCACAAAATCCTTTATTGAAACTGCCAGTGACTTCGCTGAAGAGTGAGCTTTGCCCAGTACTTGAGAACCACCGGCGGGAGTCCTAAGCTCCTCAGATAACAGTACATCTTCCCTCCTCCTACAGGCATTCACCCCTTCTCTTGCTCCCACAGGTTTCACACCTTTTTCTTTAAAGGAGCCATCTCAGGCAGACTCGAACAATTCAGAGCGAGCACCTACTGTTTAAGCATTAACAGCTCACACGATTGCATAAAACACTTTCCTCCCCCACCTAGAACTTCAGCTGTGGAGAGCTGCCATGCCGCCGCCGCCCTTTTACCACTTTTCGCGGTGTAACATATGCGCTTTAGTGTAACTTCAAATTACCACTGCGCTCGGGCTGCGCATTAAAGCGTTCCATGCTCCCGATAACTTTTTAGTGGAGCAGCCTCCATCGATCCACAAGCTTCAAGATTCAGGGCTCGCGCTCCCTGCGGCCCCCACCAGCCCCACAGTTCGCTCCAGAAGACCCAGCTGCAAGGAATGTGGCCTGTAACGGGGTGAGGCGATCGGTCTGTGGGCTGGCACGGGCTTCCAGGCAGGCACGCACGTTACACAGGGCAGCACCGCACATCCTCAGGGGTTAGCGGCAGCAGGAGGAGCATCTCAGATCTCCATGAGCAAAAGTCTGAAATGCCGGCCCATCATCCCCAAAACGACCACTTAGGCACACAAAGCCTAACTCAGTAAGGCGTGTTATTAAATAAAGATCAAACTGCGATTGGGTACACTGTGGGAATATGGCATAGGGTATTCCAAAGCTGTCCAACAAGTCACTGGAGCAGACCTGCTCCTGAACTGGCGATAATCGGTGATTAAACTCACCAATTAATAAAATTGGTGGATTCCCCCAGGGTATTTAACAAGGAGGCCAAATCCCACAAAAACAATTTTCAGAATTCCCTTCGATCCACCTCTGGGTTCATATACAAACTTACAATTATCAGATCTTTTATTGCACAGCACCCGTCTGCAGTTGGAGGTGGCAGGCCAGGATCCAATCACATTCAGTCTCCAATATACTTGCCCCTTTAAGGCATTTAGTTCACACCAAAGTCAGCAACCCGCCTAATAAACGTCCGATCCCACTTTTACTGCCTGCTTTGCAAACTACCTAAAGCCACCTAAGTTATCTAATTCCCCCACGATCATCTTTTCCTCTCAAATTTGTGTAAGGTCTGTTGAACTTCCTAGATGGTCCATCATGTTAACATTCCAAGAGAAAACACCCAGACTGAAAAGGGAGCCTTCTACCTAATCCACTTGCCCATCCCCAGGAAGAGACGCTCCCCGATGAACACAGCCACACAAGCATGTTGTGTAGTGGGAGAGTCCATCTCCCTGACTCTTGAGTGGGTACCTCCTGTAACCTATAAGTTGCCATGCTTGTATCCCACTAGTCGAGATGGATGAGGGGAGCTCTCTGTTCCAATTACCTTAAATCTTGTTGCCGGTTTAGGCCGACGTGGTGTTCCAATAATGAGCTGCTAAGCTGCGGGGACGCCACCTCTCCTTCAGGTACGATGTGTAACCCTAAATCCATTAGCTCAACCCCAGCTTGTATTACCAAGTCCACAAAAACAGGGGAGATAAAGGTAACTTTCGGTATTTTCTTCCCTGATACAGAATTTCTAAAGGCCACAAATGCTATATGGCTTGAAGCTATCTCCAAAGTTTTACACAGAGCAAACACCTTCAAGAGGTTGGACCTATTTAAGGGCTTCCATTTATTTACTTTCTTGCCCTTGTGCATAATTTCCAGATATACACACTTTGTTCTGGGAGCCCCTATTTGTAACCTGTGGGGGTTCCTGATCTAATATGTATCCCCCTTGACTATCCAGAGTAAAATCAAGAGGGTTATTTTGACTTGAACTCTTTTCCCTGTCTGGAGAAAGATTTCTATAGGTCCTTTGTACTGGGCACCCCACTTTCTTTACTTTGGCATGTTTCCTACTGTTAGTCGTAACTCTACTGTTGTTTCCCAAAGCCCTGGGCTTGACTTCCTTAGTGCTGGGAGCTCTTCTGCCTCTTACTCCTTTCCCCAGCAAGTTTCCCTCCTTCTTTTACCCTCCTAATACTTCCTTGCTACTTTGGGAAAGTTGCCCGCGGTGTCTACAGAGTGGGACTTCCTGATCTCATTCGAGGTCCTACTTGACCCATTCCTACTAAATGAGTCTTTCCCCTGATTCTGGTGACAAAGCTGGTGGCAAAGCTGCCAGTTCCCAAACAACCTGTGATACTGTCTTTTTACCAATGTAGGCCATTTTGAGATATACACAAAAAGGTTATCCCTTTCCTCTCCACCCTCTAATTTCACCTCACCAGGCAAACGAGTGAGATGGCCACTGGTCTAACAAGGGAGGGCATACAGCCATGTATGGCTTTTGGTTCACCGAGAATTTCCTGGTGGATATGGGGCTCAGTTCTCGGCGCCTCATTAGCAGCAAGAGAGGATTCCAGAAAGCCTTTAAGGGTTTTTTGCATTAGCAATAAAATATCGGGGAGGGGCAAAATAATGATGAGTTTTCATTTACCATTGATGCATCTTGGTTTCCTTGCTTCATTTCTTGGGCTAGCACCCCTGACCAATCCATCATAGAACTATTGACTTCCTGAATCCTGCCAGTTCCAGATAATCCCCCACCGCCACCATTCTCCCGTGGTACCCGACAACTCATCTGAAGCTGCAAAGCTTAGCTCCGATGGCAGGAACATATAAGGAGAGGAGAATAGCCAAGAGTGGATCTGATTGTGAGAGAGGGCTGGAGGAAAATACCCTCTGTTTGGCATGGTTATCCCAACTTTTTGCCTGTTGTCAGTATGTTTTGACTGTGTTCACTGGGATCCCGCTTACCCAGACCCCAGTGACTATGCTCACACCCTTTAAACTTGGTTGCTTAGACCACAAACACCCAACATTTGGCATTCTGGTGCCCCCTTATAACTTCCTAGTGTATGGTACCCAGGGCACTGGGGCATGAGGGGTTCCCCATGGGCTGCAGCAATCATTATGCCACCCATGGGAAGCCATGCAAACTGTATATGCAGGGCTGCTATTGCAGCCTACGTGAAAGTGTGCATGCACCCCTTTCACTACAGGTCACTGCACTAGGTCACTGTAAGTAACCCCCTATGGTAGGCCCTCCTAGCCCAGAGGGCAGGGTGCAGGTACCTGTGTGTGAAGGCACCCCTGCATGAGCAGAGGTGCCCCACAAACTCCAGCTCCATTTTCCTGGACTTCGTGAGTGCGGGCACGCCATTTCATGTGTGTACTGGACATAGGTCACTACCTATGTCCAGCTACATAATGGTAACTCCAAACCTGGGTATATTTGGTATCAAACATGTCGCAATCATACAACCAATACTGTTGCCAGTATTGGTTGTATGAGTCCATGCACTTTGGGGGCATCTTAGAGGACCCTCAGCATTGTTTCTACTGGGGTTTCCAGAAGGGGAGCGTCCCCCCCCCCCCCCAGTAGCAGTAGCTGCAAACCTTTCCCCAAAAATGACAATAAACTTTGTTTATTATCGTTTTTTGGGGGAAAGGGGCTGGGCTACGGGGATGAAGAGCAATGGGGGGGTGCTCAGCACTCCCTCTCAAAGCGCATGTGTGTTTGGTCGGCTGTCTCGGGCCCGCCAAACACACATGCGCAGAAGGGTCTCTCCAACCCAGTAACACTGTTGCTGGGCTGAAGAGAGCCTGCACAGGCTCCCAGTCTGCCTGGGAACGCCCTGGCTGGGCGCTCCCAGCCAATCCTGACGCTGCTGTGCCTGCAGCCTGGAGCGGGAGGAGCGGATGGAGCGGCATGGGGCAGAGGAGGTAAGTGTTTTTTTTTTTTTTACAATATTGTACTATTTTTAAATGAATCCCCCTTCCCTCCCCTATTAAACCCTGCCCCCTCTCCTGCATGCCGTCCCGCCCCATCTGCGTTGTGATAGCAGTGACTGTTTTTTCCAGGCAGCCCATGATGCTGGAACCCCTCAGATGGGTTTCTGCCCTCCTGCTGCTTGAACAGCTCAAGCCCAGGAAGGCAGAACAAAAGATGTATTTTTTTTTGGGGGGGGGAGGGGGCAACACCCTCTCCCTTTGGAAATAGGTGTTACATGGCTTGGGAGGGGTAGCTGCCCCTAGCCACGGGTATGCTTTGAAGGGCACATTTGGTGCCCTCCTTCCATAAACCAGTCTGCACTGGTTCAGGACCTCCAATCCCTGCTCCGGTGCGAAACTGGACAATGGAAAGGGGAGAGACCACTCCCTTATCCATCACCATTCCAGGGGTGGTGCCCAGAGCTCCTCCAGAGGGTCTCTTGATTCTGCCATCTTGAATCCAAGGTAGGCAGAGGCCTCGGAGAGCATCTGATTGGCCAGGTCAGGCAGGTGACATCAGAGCCCCCTCCTGATAGGTGGTCACCTGGCTAGGTGACCAATCCCCCTTCCAGGGCTATTTAAGGTCTCCCTCTTGGGTGGGTCCTCAGATTCGACGGCAAGACTCCAGCAGAACTCCTCTGCACTGTTTACTTCACCTTCTGGCCACTGAAACCGCAAATGGATCCACAGGAACCTACAATCTGCAACTACAGCAACGACTCTGCTCTGCAACATTGTTTCTCCGGCTCTTTCCAGCAACTGCAACATTTCCCCAGCTGTGCATCCTCTGAGAGTGCCAAGTCTTCAGTATGCACAAGAAGCAAGAAGGAATCTCCCTTGGAGTGAAGGAGTCACTCCCCTGCATCAGCAGGCACCTACTGCAACCACGACCGTCTGCGTGGATCTCCTCTCATCCTGAGCTGTGTGGATACTACATCACGGGTGGTGGTCTGGAGTGGTCCCCTTGGACTTCTCTGCCAGATGTCCAACTTTGGTGGAGGTAAGCCCTTGCCTTCCCATGCAGGACAGTACCCCTGTGCACTGTGTCTCTTGCAGCTAGAAAGGCTTGTTGGCATCTCATCCAAAGGATCTTCAGGCTCCATGTAGCCCCAGCCCCCAGCACGCTTCCCTGAAACGCACAGCCCTCTGCATGATTCTCCTGCGACATGGGACCTCTTCTTAGGTGTGCTGCGTGGGCGTTCTCGCGACTCCTGGGCTCCTTACCTGTGGTTCTTCTGTTGGGGCTGCCTCTTCTTCTTTGGACTCTTTGACTGCTGAGGGTCACCTGGGACTCCCACATGTGGTTTGAGTCCCCCTGGACCTTGCCGGTCCCCGGCAGGTCCACTTTTCCACTAACTGCATCATTTGCCTGAGCCAAGTCTTGTTAGTGTTTTTTTCCACACCACAGACTGACTGCAATTCTTCATGCGGTGTGGGACATCGACTGCATCACCCAGGAACTCTTCATCGGCTCCAGTGCTGCATTGCTGACCATCTTAGTCTCCTCATCGACCAACCCCTGCATCCACAGATGGCTGGGTAGTGGCTTCTGCCACCATCGGATACTCCGACGTCAACTGGACTTGGTCCCCTTCTTCTCTTGGTTTTCGTCTTCCAGGATCCACCTTTGGTTTCTTGCAGTCTTATCTGGGGCTTGCAATATCCTTCTCTGAAGTTCTTTGGGTTGGTTTGGGTAGAACCAGTAACTTACCTGTTCTGTCCTGGTCGCTGGGGTGCACTCTGGCACTTACCTTGTGTGTTTCCTAGTTCCTCTAGCTCCCCTAGACCAATTCCACTTCCTTGGGTGGGGACCTGACATTCGCATTCCACTTTCTTAGTATATGGTTTGGTCCCCCTAGGCCTTTAGTATTTTCTATTGCTTTTCATTGCTTTCTATTACTTTTTATGCCTATTTGTGATGGCTATTGTACATATATAGTATGTTTACTTACCTCCTATTGGAGTATTGCCTATCGAGTATTTTTAGTACTTGTGTCACTAAAATAAAGTACCTTTGTTTTTGTAACACTGTGTGGTTTTTTCATGTGTGTATGTGCTGTGACTACAGTGTTATTGCATAAGCTTTGATTGTTTCCTAGATAAGTCTTGGCCGCTCATCCACAGAAACATCTAGAGAGCTTGGCTTCTAGACACTGACTACACTTCACTAAGAAGGAGATACTTGACCTGGTATAAGGTGATAATACCACAGGTACTCACCACACACCAGGCCAGCTTCCTACAAGGGCCTCTTTTGACATGGTTAGCCCCCACATTTTACCTGTATTTGATGTGGTTTCAAAGTTGTTCGTGCCCAGGGCTCCTGCTAACCAGGTTCCCTGGGCCAGATCTATTTCCCAAAACTGTTATGATGCATTCCCACAATTGGAAACACCATATACCACAATTGGAAAGCCCCTAAATAGTACTAAGGTATCCAGGGCATGAGGTACTAAGGGTAGGCCCCTGAAGGTAGCAGCACAAATTGTGCCACCCTCAGGGACCATGCATCCAAGTGCCATTGTTGGCTGAGTGTCCTGGTGTAATCCTAAAATGCAAAACTGACATGGCACCCAGCCTGTGTACCCTGGCCACTACAGACTGCATGCAATATAGTTAAGTCACCCCTCTGGCAGGCCGTCCAGCCAGCTGCGGCTCCTCCGCTAAGGCGGAGGAGTGTTGCCCCCCTCCCAGCAGCTGCAAACCTTTCACTACAAAACAATAATAAATTATGTTTACTATCATTTTTTTGTAAAAGGGGAGGGGCCACAGGCTGTGATGAGCACTCATTGCGCATGCCGGACAAACACACATGCGCACTGTACTCTATCCAGCCCAGCACTGTGTTGCAGGCACAGGCTCCCAGTCTCCCTGGAAGCGCCCCGGCAAGGCGTTCCCAGCCAATCCTAACTGCTCTGAACAACTTCAGCATTGGAGCCTCTCGGTGGTGGTGGCAGCAGCAGCGGTGACGATGCAGGTATGTTTTTTTTAATCCCCTCTCAGCGCGCCACCTAACCCCTACTAAGCACACGAGCCACTCCTGCTTCCAGCCCTAAGGCAGGGTGCACTATACTGCATGTGTGGGCATAAATGCATGAGCAATATGTCCCAACTGTGTCCATGGCCAAACCTGGGCCAAGGTATTTGAACAGAGCAGCCATTTTACATGCATGTGCTGTACACTGGTCAGTACGAGTTTCACTGTCACATAATGGCCACTCTGCGCCCTGGGTTGTTTGGTATCAAACAACCCAAAATGATAAATCTAAACTGGTGCCAGTTTTGATTTATTGCAAACTGTATCCAAGGACCACCTTAGAGGTGCCCCCTGCAAAAACTAGCTACCCTGGTATGGTTGCTGGCCAGTCACAACAGCATGGCACCACTAGACAAGATTCTGGAACCCTGGGGTGAGAGCCTGTGCTCTCTGGGTCCAGAGAACAAAGCCCTTCCTGGGCAGAGGTATTACACTTCCTTCTCCAGGAATGTGCCCAGCCCTGCCTATGAGCTTCAAAGAGCTTACCACCCTTGAAACTCTACCCCAGCCCTGCAGCTAGCAGCAGACGGGTGCCCCCATTGCAAACTCCCACTTTTGGCAGGAGCAACTGCATGAAAATGCACGAAGAACAGGAGGAGTGGTCATCTCCAGCTTGCACCACCCCAAGGTATTGCATGCAAGCTGACCCCTTCATTCCATTTTCCTCCCTCTTGTATGGTAGGAAAATAGCCTATGAGGGATAGCAAAGTGAACTCTGCCCATAGGAAGTGGTCACTTAGTGGGTACTAAGGTATATGACCCGCTGGTCACTACTAGGTACTACCCTTAACGCCCACTAAATGCAGTATTTAGTGGTCACCCCTGAACCTGCAGATGAGATTCCAGGACACAAGAGGACCAGCAACAAGGCTTGAGAACTGCATTCCTGCTGCACAAAGCAAAAGGTGCAAAGCCCTACCTGCTGCACCCAGGACTCAACAATTGTCGCTGGAGGGTTGCTCAGACATCAGACCAACTCTAAAAATCCCCAGAGGACCTCCACATTTCTGAAAATCACTGAAGATCTACCTCCAGAGTGAATGGATCACTCTTTTGATACAAAGGCCCTAAGACCAGTGAAGTCCAGTTTACTGACTCTTTACTGACTGGTTGCTGACCAAGGAGCCGGACACCACTGCTGGATTAAATTTCCCCTGATGGACCCAGAGGACAAACCCTGCAAGCGTGCCAAGTTTGGTGGCACTGCATCTTCCAGTGGCTGAACCGTGCAATAGCCTGGGGGTACTGGTCACTCAGAGTCAGACACCAAGAATAAAAATCCATACCGAACTCCAAAAGGACCAGGAGGAAGCCCTAGTCAAGAGACTTCAGAATCCACCATAGCCACCCGCAAGAGTGGCCCTGCTGACCTGCAAGCGACTCTCAAAGTGACCTGGCCCTTGCTTCCAAGGGTACCTTTGTGCAAAGCTCTTGGATCATCTATCTGCTCTGCACCCGGCCTCCCTGGACCCTGTGCTGGAGAATCAGCTGTGCTCTAAAGGTCCCCCACCCCTTGCAACCTCTACATTCCAAGGGGACCCACCAGACTCAGCTTGAAGTCCACCTGGGCATTGCTTCTCCAAGTGGTCCCCCGAAATGGTCCTGCACCAGCTCCAAGGACTTTTCAGTAGCTCTTCCTGCTAAAACCGGGAATCACCCAAACTCCTCTTGCTGGCCCACAGGACCGCTTGACAACCTCGACCCAAGAACAAAAGGAGACACTGGTAATTGATTTTCCAGCACAAAGACTATTTTTGTTAAACTTTGAAAAATCATAACTTAAAAAGTGCTTACCCGTTTTTGATGATCTTGGCCTTTAAAATGTAATAAAAATCTGAAGTATTTTTGTTAATGGATCTTGAGTTATTCCTTTGAATGTGTGTCTTGCTTTATTAATGCTATGAATACAACAAATGCTTTGCACTTCTCCAAGATTGGCCTAACTGCTCGACCAAGCTACCATAAAAATGAGAGCATTAGGTGGTCTAGTTTTTACCCCTGTAAACCAACATGTGGTTGCCTGGACCCCCCCTGTACAGTGTGGCTAGCATTGCACACTACATAAAGGGCCAGCCTCCTACATATGCCTCCTTCCTATTATGATTCATTGCTCATAATTTATGTCCTCCAGGCCTGAAGAAAGGTGAATAACCCGTTGTCCCCAGGTTGTACATTCTCTTTCAAAGATAAACTAGTGTGGATGCCAGGACTCTGCACATTGTCCCTATTTTTTCACACTACATAGAGAGCCTACTGCCTACACTGATCAATAGCGTCAAACATATCCAGGGCTTCCCCCTCTCAGGCTTCCAGTACTCCCCCATCGTGGTTGTTCAAAACCCCCTGCTGCTCTTCTAGAGGAAATACTACAAAGTTCTTAAAGTGTTTGCCCATGAAGTTCTTTATTGATGCAGCTAAGGCCTTTACTAATGATTGTGTGGTCACACCCCCTTGAGATTGGTCTGTTTGGAGGCTTACATGCTCCCATTATATTTGCAAGACATATTCTTGACTCAATTGATTCCTCAAAACTGCGGGTCCATTTGTGACCAGCGCTTCTCTCATATTTTTGGTAGGATCCTTTACACCCCTTTTCTTTCGAGGATACATCCCCACACAAACCTCACAAATAACTGAGAGGCCTAATATTCAATATTTATTACTTGGAGAATGTAAGCAAAACATTTACAGGTCGTGTTTGGTCACAACGCAAATCATTTACCTCCTCCTGGACGCTGATGCTACTCTGAGCTGCCGTCGTCACCACCCAAGCCGCAACTTAACAGGGCCTGCTTACTGCACTTCAACACATCCAGGGGCCCATAAATGCCACTGTGGCTACACCCCAGCACAACTTCACCGAAAAGCTAATACCCTCAGCTGGGGTATGCCAGCAGTTTGTAAGTCAGAAAGCGACGCAGTTCAACTCTCTGCAGCAGCCCTGCAACAACTCCATATAGCGTTGTCTACACATCCCTGCTCCGAGGTAGCTGACCTTTTTAGGGCTGTTCCAACTCCAGACCCAGAGGCAATAGGTGATTAGCAATGTCCAGCTTCTCTCCCATGCCCCCAGTCCTTCCAGCTGATCAACGTCGCATTCAGAGGGGTCAACACAGGGTAAAGCGGCAGCCAAAACCAGCAATCAACATATAAGTAAAGTAATGGGGAATTCACGGAGGTCAGTGTGCTGGAGCAGCCAAACAGCAGGAGCAAGCCTGCGGACACATCAGAGTCAACATCTGTGTCAGGAGCTAGTATTAGGTCAGCTAGTATTAAAATAGGGCACTCTGTTTCATGCGCATTCTCCATACATAGAGGAACCCAACAGAGCTGTCTTATGTCACCCTTACTTTTCGCTCTGGCATTTGAGCACTTGGCAGAGTGGTTGAGGGGTGAAGTGAAGGGGTTGGTATGGGAACCAGCCCTACAGGACCGCATCAACTCCACCACCCACAACACCAAAGAACTCTACAATGTCATCAAAGAATTCCCCAAACCACAAGCCGAGATCACAGACATCCCTTCATCGCAGGTTCTCTGTGACAAACTGGCCACCTTCCTCCACCGGAAGATCCAAGACATCTACAACAGTTTTAGACCCCAAGACTCTCTGAGCCCACCAACAAAATCTGTGCCGAACCCCTACGACTCCTGCACACCTGGAACCCCCTCACGACAAAGGATACCCACTCCATCATGAGCATTATCCACTTGGGAGTCCTAACCGACCCTGCCTACACTACATCTTCAACAAGGCAAGCTCCTCGATCACACCCAAACTCTGCAAGACCATCAACTGCTCCATAGAGTCAGCAACTTACCCCAAAGACTGGAAGCAAACCGAGATTCACCCACTTCTGAAAAAACCCAAAGCCGACCAGACGGACCTCAAGAACTACCGCCGCATCTCACTGCTACCCTTACCAGCTAAAGTCGCCAAGAAAGCCATCAACACTCAGCTACACCAACTCATTGAGGACAACAACATCCTGGACATCTCCCAATCAGGATTCAGAACCAAAAACAGTATTGAAACCGCCCTGCTCGCAGCCATGGATGACATCTGCTCCCTCCTTGACTGTGGACAAACAGCAGCCCTCATCCTACTGGATCTCTCTGCCGCCCTTGATACAGGGTCCCTCAGTACACTATGTGCCAGGCTCCATGCGGCAGGCATATGCGGCAAGGCCCTTTGATGGATACACTACTTCCTGATAGGCTGACAGCCAGAACACAGAAGGTCAGGCTCCCACCACACCTATCAGAACCTCCTGACATCAGCTGTGGAGTACCCCAAGGATCATCGCTGAGCCCAACGCTGTTCAATGTCTACATGATCCCATTCACTCCCATTGTCAGGAACTATGGCATGGGCATAGTCTCCTACGCTGAGGACACCCAGTTGATCCTCACCCTGAACGAGAATCCCTGAACAGCCATTGAGAATTTCAGAGATGGGATGGAAGCAGTCGCCACCTGGATGAGGGAGAGTTGCCTGAAGCTGAACTCCGACAAAACCGAGGTCCTCATCTTGGGACCCTCCCGTCAGCTTGAGACAACTCTTGGTGGCCCTCTAAACTCGGCAGGCCCCCTTCCCCTCCAGACCACGCATGGAATGCAGACTTGACTACGGCAATGCCCTCTATGCTGGAACTTCCAAGAAGAACCTGAACAAGCTGCAACACATTCAGAACGCCACTGCCAGACTCATCCTAGACACCCCCGCCGAGAACACATCACAGAACACCTGAAGAACCTCCACTGGCTCACTGTCGATAAGAGGATCAACTTCAAACTCCTCGTACACGCCTACAGAGCCCTCTATGGCAACAGTCCCATCTGCCTCAACCACTGCATCACCTGGTACTCCCCTTTCAGACCTCTCCGCTCGTCCCAGCAGTCGCTCGCCAAAGTACCCCGCATAAAGAAGTCCTCGGCTGGAGGAAGCTCATTCTCATACCTGGCAGCTAAAGGTTGGAACACCTTACCACTGCACCTTAGACAGTTGCCATTGCTGCCTTAATTCAAGAGGGGCCTCAAGACCTGGCTCTTCAACTGATCTCTGAGGACCCCCAGCACCTTGAGACCCTATGGGTGAGTAGTGCGCTCTAGAAATTATTGATTGATTGAACCAGGTATCTCAGCTAGAAGTCTATGAGAATGACATCCTGATGTTTATAGATGAGCCTTAGTGTTCAGGCTACCATGACCCTCAGATATTGCATATCTTTGTTTTTTTCTTTGGGCTCCACACCAATGAGTCCAAAATGTCTGTACACCTGATTGACCTCCTTTAGTAGCTGACATGGGCGGGCACATTGTATAAAAATCTAATGTAACTCTGTAAATACGGTTCTTTAATGCACGTGTACTAATTTTCCCATGGAAGCTCCTCAGATTGGCCACAGAGGATCCTCTTTGTGTTTGGATTGTTTCTTTAGAGAAAATGACTGAGTTGAGACAGTATATGTTATTTTAATAATGAAAAATATTGTGTTGTTTATGTGTATGTTAACTTCTGGGTAATGTGTGTTAGTATGTATAAACATGGGCTTACATGAACAATGCAATGCCATTTTTAGCATAGATCCACTAGATCCATTTCTTTTATATATATGCACAGAATTAGCCATCATATCCATTGGTGATGATCTGAAACGCACAGAGAACAAGACAGATCACCCAGCACACTGCGATTCAAGAATTTTCTGCAATATTTGTGAAGTCCTGTGATTCCCGTGTAAACTGCCTTCCTGTAAAAAATGACAACAGCCAGTATTTTCTCCCCATCGTGTTTGTATTATTGTTCCCTTGTTTCCATGGTGGAAAACAATTGCATCTTACTGTGTGCTAAGAAAAGCTACACATCATTAAATGCTTTTGTGTTTCTTTGGTGAAGACTTTGCACAGGCATGAGGGCGATGTTTCTCCTTTGCTTGCAGTATTTTGCTACTGCCTGCCAGGGACTCGGAGGATGGGAAGCAGGGTCGGAATGGGATCACAATTAGTCCCGGGCACTCCCAAAAAAGTGTCTGGCATTCCCTTATCTTCCCTTTCATGGATCACCATCTTGTTAGTCTCACTGGAATCTGGATGGTGCTTATTATTTTTTCTTCTTTTTCTAGTTTTATAGTGTGAACTCGGCCCAAAGGCATTGGGGCAATGTACACAAGCACCAGATATATCACACAAGATCAAATTCATGTTTATTTTTGGTACGGGGAGAATAAGTGATTTGCCAAGAATCACAGGATGTTGAGCTGATCCTGGTTCCAGCATCTGCAGCTCTGACCATAGTTCTACATTCAAATGTATACAACCCTCTCCTCCTCCTATCAAGGTCTAAAAGACACTACAACTGAGGTGGCAACATCTGGCTGCTACGGAGCCCACTTCTCTTACCCCCTCTCCAGCCTACTATAGCCTCAGGGCAATAACCTGGCAAAGGAGATGTCAAAAAAAGCACACTGCTTCTCCATGGGGGAGCTTAAGTGACAACAGCATAAAATCACCTGTCCGCTTGACAGGTCCCTGCACACCCGCCCCAAGCCCACCATTACCTGAACGTGATGGCCCCGTGGGGGATCACACTGCTTCTGGGCCATCTACACAAGGCAGGGGGCTGAGATGAGAATGCCCCAAGGCCAAAGCCACACCTGGCCCCCAGTCTCATTTTACAGCATGGCAGGGGAGTGAACAAGATACTGTTGCCACATTAAAGTCACCTGGTGTAAACTGGAGAAGAAAGTAAGCTTCCTGGCCGGTTTACAGAGGCCCTAAAAACACAGCCCACCTGTGACCCTGAAGCACCAGCCCATCGTCCAATGCCCAATTGCCTGCCTTTCCAATCTGACCCTGATGGGAAGTAATAAGTATCAGAGGGACTGTAGGAAAGTGCCGTTGTTGGCATGGTTACCCCTTCCCCCCACCACTGTTTGCCTTATATTGAAGCCAACTTTGATTGAGAGTCTGCTGGAATCCTGCTAAGACCCAGCACCAGTGTTCTTTCCCAAAACCTGTACATTTGTTTACCCAATTGGCACACCCTTGGCACCCAGATAAGTCCCTTGTAGAAGGTACCTATGGTAGCAAGGGCCCTGTGGCCAGGGAAGGTCCCCAAGGGCTGCAGCATTTATTATGCCACCCTGGGGGACCCCTCACCATATCCATACACACTGCCTTTTCAGCTTGTGTGTATTGGAGGGCAGAAAAAGACAAAGTCGACAAGGCACCCCTCTCAGGGTGCCATGTTCACAAACCACGGCCTGTGGCACAGGTAAGTCACCCCTCTAGCAGGCCTTACAGCCCTAAGACAGGGTGCACTATACCACAGGTGAGGACACAGCTGCATGAGCAATATGCCCCTACAGTGTTTAAATCCATTCTTATATATTGTAAGTGCAGTGTAGCCATATTGAGTATATGGTCTAGGAGTATGTCATTACAAACTCCACAGCTCCATAATGGCTTCACTGAATACGGGGAAATTTGGTATCAAACTTCTCAGCACAGTAAACACACACTGATGCCAGTGTTGGATTTATTGAACTTTGCAACCAGAGGGCATCTTAGGTATGCCCCCTGTATTTTACCCAATCCTTTAATACAGGACTGACCGGTCTGTGCCAGCCTGCCACTAAGAGACAAGTTTCTGGCCCCATGGGGTGAGAGCCTTTGTGCTCTCAGTGGCTTGAAACAAAGCCTGCACTAGGTGGAGGTGCTTCACACCTCTCCCCTGCAGGAACTGTAACACCTGGCGGTGAGTTTTAAAGGCTCAGGCATTTTGTTATAGTACCCCTGGGCACCCCAGCTAGTGAAGTTGCCCGCCCCCGGACAAGCCCCACTTTTGGCAGCAAGTCCGGTGGAAAAATTAGGGAAAGCAGCCCACCCCAGCTAGGACCACCCCTAAGGTGTCCAGAGTGGAGGCGACCCCATCCCCCCCTGCAGAATCCTCCATCTTGGGTTGGAGGATAAGGACCATAGGGTAAGGTTTGTGTCTCCCTCCCAAAAAGGAGTGGACACAAGAAGGCTGTAGCCATCCTCAGGGTCACTACCCTCTGACCCCTGTAATGCCCCTAAATCATGGATTTAATGGCGTCCCTGAACTCAAGTCATCAGATTCCTGGTGAGCTCACAAGAAGAAATATAAAAGAAGAAGGACTGCTAAGCTGAAACCCCAGCAGAGAAGAAGGAAGATGCAAACTGACTTGGCCCCAGCCCTACCGGCCTGTCTCCTGCTTCAGAGAACCTGTAACAAGAAAGCAACACATCCTGTGGAACCAGCGACCTCTGCCAAGCCCCAGAGGACTCCCCTGCATCAAAAAGGACCAAGAATTCCCGTGGACAGCAGCCCTGTCCAAGAAGAAACTACTAACTAAGGATTCCAGAGCCTCCCTGGATCCGAGAGTCCTGACCACTCTGCACCCGAAGCCCATTGCCCGTGTCCAGGTGGCCCAACCGGCTAGAGAGGATCCCCAGGCAATTCTGAGCAAGTGCCCATCCTGGGTAGACCTCTCCTGCCCCTCACGATGATGCCTGCAGTGTGGATCCAGAGGACCGCCCCGACCGCGAAAGCTCCAGACAAAGATATTGGACGTCTAAAGGTACACTGCACCCGCAGCTCCCAGGCCTTGGAGAACCAGACCACAGGTGCAGCAATGTTCAACAGACGGCCCTCCTACCGGTCCAGCCTGTGGTTTTCCTGAACCGACCACCTGGACCCAGCCTGCAGCCTCTAAGTGACTCCCGGGATTCTCTCATAGGAAAGCATTGGGAGTCCGACGCTCTGTTTGCACCATGCACCTGGCCATCCCTGTGCTGCTGACGGTGTAAGTTTGGTGCCTACCTGTGGCCCCCCTTGTGCTCCTCAAAATCCCCCAGGTCTGTCCTCTGAAGACGCACGAACATACCTGCTAGCAGATCTGAAACCGAGTGCCCCCAGCCCCGATAGCAGCCCATGTTAAATTTGCCTCAAATTTGAACTCTGCACCCGGCCGGCCCCGTGTTGCTGTTGGTGGGTGTTTGGGATTAACTTGAACCCCAACCCATGGACATCCTAACTCCTGGAGACTGGAACTGTAAGTGTTGTACTTACCTGTAAAAACGTACTAACTTTTCTTCCCCACAGGAACGGTTCTGAAAATTGCACTCTCAACTTTTAAAACAGATTATTGCCATTTATTCAGAAACTGTACAACTTACCAATTTCAAAGTGATATTGATACATATGTGTAGGAGGCTGGACTGGCTTGTAGTGAGTACCAATTGGTACTTACACCTTGCAACAGGCCTAGGTATCCCTTATTAGTGTAGAGGGGTGTCTAGCAGCTTAGGCTGATAGAAAAGGTAGCTTAGCAGAGCAGCTTAGGCTGAACTAGGAGACGAGTGAAGCTCCTACAGTACCACTAGTGTCATATGCACAATATCATAAGAAAACACAATACACAGATATACTAAAAATAAAGGTACTTTATTTTTATGACAATATGCCAAAAGTATCTCAGTGAGTATCCTCAGTATGAGGATAGCAAATATACACAAGACATATGTACACAATACCAAAATATGCAGTAATAGCAATAAAAAACAGTGCAAACAATGTATAGTCACAATAGAATGCAATCGGGGCACATAGGGATAGGGGCAACACAAACCATATACTCCAGAAGTGGAATGCGAACCACGAATGGACCCCAAACCTATGTGACCTCGTAGAGGGTCGCTGGGACTGTAAGAAAACAGTGAGGGTTAGAAAAATAGCCCACCCCAAGACCCTGAAAAGTGGGTGCCAAGTGCACCTATGTTCCCCAAAGAGCACAGAAGTCGTGATAGGGGAATTCTGCAGGAAAGACCAACACCAGCAATGCAACAACGATGGATTTCCAGACGAGAGTACCTGTGGAACAAGGGGACCAAGTCCAAAAGTCAATCAAGTCAAGAGTGGGCAGATGCCCAGGAAATGCCAGCTGTGGATGCAAAGAAGCTGCCACCGGATGGTAGAAGCTGAGGATTCTGCACGAACGACAAGGGCTAGAAACTTCCCCTTTGGAGGATGGATGTCCCACGTCCCGCAGAAAGACCGCAAACAAGCCTTGCTAGCTGCAAGGGTCGCGGTTAGGGTTTTTAGATGCTGCTGTGGCCCAGGAGGGACCAGGATGTCGCCAATTGCGTGAGGAGACAGAGGGGGCGCCCAGCAAGAGAAGGAGCCCACTCAGAAGCAAGCAGCACCCGCAGAAGTGCCGGAACAGGCACTACGAAGTGGAGTGAATTGGTGCTCACCCGAAGTTGCACAAGCGAGTCCCACGCCACCGGAGGACAACTCAGGAGGTCGTGCAATGCAGGTTAGAGTGCCGGGGACCCAGGCTTGGCTGTGCACGAAGGAAATCCTCAGTGAGTGCACAGGAGCCGGAGTAGCTGCAAAACACGCGGTTCCCAGCAATGCAGTCTGGCGTGGGGAGGCAAGGACTTACCCCCACCAAACTTGGACTGAAGAGTCACTGGACTGTGGGAGTCACTTGGACAGAGTTGCTGGGTTCAAGGGACTCCGCTCGTCGTGCTGAGAGGAGACCCAGAGGACCGGTGATGCAGTTCTTTGGTGCCTGCGGTTGCAGGGGGAAGATTCCGTCGACCCACGGGAGATTTCTTCGGAGCTTCTAGTGCAGAGAGGAGGCAGACTACCCCCACAGCATGCACCACCAGGAAAACAGTCGAGAAGGCGGCAGGATCAGCGTTACAATGTCGCAGTAGTCGTCTTTGCTACTTTGTTGCAGTTTTGCAGGCTTCCAGCGCGGTCAGCAGTCGATTCCTTGGCAGAAGGTGAAGAGAGAGATGCAGAGGAACTCTGATGAGCTCTTGCATTCGTTATCTAAGGAATTCCCCAAAGCAGAGACCCTAAATAGCCAGAAAAGGAGGTTTGGCTACTTAGGAGAGAGGATAGGCTAGCAACACCTGAAGGAGCCTATCAGAAGGAGTCTCTGACGTCACCTGCTGGCCCTGGCCACTCAGAGCAGTCCAGTGTGCCAACAGCACCTCTGTTTCCAAGATGGCAGAGGTCTGGAGCACACTGGAGGAGCTCTGGGCACCTCCCAGGGGAGGTGCAGGTCAGGGGAGTGGTCACTCCCCTTTCCTTTGTCCAGTTTCGCGCCAGGGCAGGGATGAGGGATCCCTCAACTGGTGTAGACTGGCTTATGCAGAGATGGGCACCATCTGTGCCCATCAAAGCATTTCCAGAGGCTGGGGGAGGCTACTCCTCCCCAGCCCTGACACCTTATTCCAAAGGGAGAGGGTGTAACACCCTCTCTCTGAGGAAGGCCTTTGTTCTGCCTTCCTGGGCCAAGCCTGGCTGGACCCCAGGAGGGCAGAAACCTGTCTGAGGGGTTGGCAGCAGCAGCAGCTGCAGTGAAACCCCGGGAAAGGCAGTTTGGCAGTACCCGTGTCTGTGCTAGAGACCCGGGGAATCATGGGATTGTCTCCCCAATACCAGGATGGCATTGGTGGGGCAATTCCATGATCTTAGACATGTTACATGGCCATATTCGGAGTTACCATTGTGTAGCTATACATAGGTAGTGACCTATGTATAGTGCACGCGTGTAATGGTGTCCCCGCACTCACAAAGTCCGGGGAATTGGCCCAGAACAATGTGGGGGCACCTTGGCTAGTGCCAGGGTGCCCACACACTAAGTAACTTAGCACCCAACCTTTACCAGGTAAAGGTTAGACATATAGGTGACTTATAAGTTACTTAAGTGCAGTGTAAAATGGCTGTGAAATAACGTGGACGTTATTTCACTCGGGCTGCAGTGGCAGGCCTGTGTAAGAATTGTCAGAGCTCCCTATGGGTGGCAAAAGAAATGCTGCAGCCCATAGGGATCTCCTGGAACCCCAATACCCTGGGTACCTCAGTACCATATACTAGGGAATTATAAGGTTGTTCCAGTATGCCAATGTAAATTGGTAAAATTGGTCACTAGCCTGTTAGTGACAATTTGGAAAGAAATGAGGGAGCATAACCACTGAGGTTCTGATTAGCAGAGCCTCAGTGAGACAATTAGTCATAACACAGGTAACACATACAGGGCACACTTATGAGCACTGGGGCCCTGGCTGGCAGGGTCCCAGTGACACATACAACTAAAACAACATATAAACAGTGAAATATGGGGGTAACATGCCAGGCAAGATGGTACTTTCCTACAATATGAGAAATACTTTATGTACTTGCCTGCAACTTGAATCTTGTGGTTGTAGAAATAAATTAACAAAATATATTTTGCTTTATAAAAACCATTGGTCTGGAGTTAAGTCATTGAGTGTGTGCTTCTTCTATTGTCTGTGTGTGTACAACAAATGCTTTGCACTACCCTCTGATAAGCACAACTGCTTGACCGCACTACCATAATATAGAGCATGAGTATTATATACCTTAGCCTCTGTTAAGCCTCTGGGGAACCCCTGGACTCTGTACACACTATATCCCATTTTGATATAGTATATACAGAGCCAGCTTCCTACAGGGACACTCTGCAAGTAAGAGGCATGGCCTTCCCTCATCTTCTATACACTATGAGAATTGCTTTGGGGGAAAAGCTGGATGCCTTTTGTGACTCTTTCTTATCTGTTCTCTTTTTATTCGATCTGCATACCTCGTTAACACACCTGGATGTGTAGAGCTAATAAAACTTAGGATTTGTGCATATATTCTCCTACAACCACTCACAATTAAGTAATGTCCAAAAATAAATTCTATCCCATTGTCCTCATCTAAAATCTTCTTCATATTTCTAAATGAAGGAGTGTGTATTTTCGTTTAGCAGAGAACCCCTGAGTTTCTGTTATTGACAAAAAGTGAGAGGAATTGACGTAGGGGCTGGTAAACTGGAATTAGATGACCCTATACTTATAAAGTAAAGCTAATTATAAATTAAGGATATTCCTGTGTTGAAAATAAGCGTGTTTGTAACAGTACTAACAGAAACCAATTCCTACCCAATGGCCAATTTAACAAATATTGGCAAAGCAAATGGAGGGCGTGTGTGAGGGACAACATGAACAACGAAGGGTGTTAGAAAAAAAGCACTATGACGAAGGCAGTGCTGGCTGTGTCAGAGTGTTCTTTTTTTATTCAGGGATGTGAGGCAGTAAAAAGGGAGGCAACAAGGAAGGCGGGTGGGGGTCAACACAAATAAGACGGTGTGGGTAATAAACCACTATGACATGACTAGCAGTGTCCACATCAGTTTTTTTGTTTGTTTTGGTGAGTGGGGTACACAGGCAACAAAAGGAGAGATGGAGGAAGTGAGGGTTACCATGGGCAGTAGAGGGCTAGAGAAAGCAAGCAACAAGGACAACGGAAGGAGGGAGGGAAGAAGAGGGGCGAGCAACACTGAAAGAGGAAGGCGGGAGGGTGGGTGAGGGCAAGCAACAAGACAGACAACTGAAGGAAGGAGGGCATGTGAGGGCAATTAACACAGACAACGGTAGGGAGGGCAGGTGAGGGGAAGCAACAACACAGACAACTGAAGGAAGAAGGGTAGGTGTGGGCAAGCAGCAGCACCGACAATGGAAGGAGGGCGATCAGGCGGGGGCAAACAGCATCATGGAAAACAGAAGGAAGACAGTCGTGGGGGCCAATGGCAACATGGACAAAAGAAGGAGAAATGATGGGCGGATGGGACAACAGAAGTGTTGACGAAAGGTAAGGTTAAGGGCATGTAGCATACATACAACAGAAGGAGGGATAGAATGGAAATGAAGTTAGCAGCAACACAGACAACGGAAGGATGAGGGCAGGTAGGATAGGGACAAGTAGCCACACAGAACGGATTGTGGGAGCAAATAGCACAAGTGCAATGGAAGGAGGAAGACCACGTGGGGGCAAGCAACAACATGGACAAGGGAAGGAGGGAGGGTAGGTGAGGGCAAATAACAACAGGGACAATGGAAGGAGGGGGTAGGGGGGAGTCAGCGGGCAGGACGATCACAGAAGGGAGAAGTACACGAAAGAGACAGGTGAAAATACTTACTCTCATAGAGTACTTAAACACAAAAAAATAAGTAGCGCTTGAAAGTAAGCAACGGGTGGCCTCTAAGCGCACTGTTAAACAACAATATGTCTCTCAAGGCCTGTGCATAGTCGGTACACTGCAAGTCATGCCCTACATGCTTAAGGGGGATCCAGCGCATCAAGACGACGAATGTGGTGGAGAGGCACAATAATGGCCACATTAACCCTAATGACACTCCTCTGAGACAATCACAGCTGTCCAGTGATTAATATAAAAAGGTGCAGGAGTCCAGGATTATTCTTATGTGCCTGCCACCTGCACTGCCAAATGCTAGGGTTGCTGAATACCAAGACAACATAATGTTGACTCCACATCACGTCTTTCTTCCACCACCCACACTTCCTTTAGCTTTATCTTAGATGTTCTTTTATATTCTACTTTCTCCCTATGTCACAGTTGTCCTATCTTTCTCTCCCCCTTTGTCCATTTTCTGTTTTCTCTTCTTCTGTTAGAATAAACAATAAGTCTTCCTCTACAGAAATAATTGGCAGTGCCCAAAACTTGCAACCACTGGCACAAATTAAGATGCCATCGCCACGCATAGCAGTAACAACAAAAACAAAAATAAGTCTGCTCATCTGAAAGCTGGAAACATATTGAACAGTCCCTTGTCTCCTGCACATACCCATGGTTTAAGGGTGCATTATAATGTGGGAGAAAAGGAATCTTTAGGTAATAACCTGCATGACCGGATTAGACCTCTGATGTTTGACTTGTGCTCACCTGCCACACAAAATGTGATGTACCAAACACTCAGGCCTACTGGAGAGGGGACATGATGGAAGTACAGCCCGACACATGTATCGGAGATTGGACAGGGCAGCCACCAGAAAGAGAGACGGATTGGGAAGTGAGGGGTTAAGAAAAATGATTATTGAAGTACTGGTGATAGGGAAGCGTGGCAAAATGAAACACCATAGAGGCCAAATAATTGTGGCAATGGCATTCACATTAAAGGACAGTGAAGGATACGAGTTGGGATGGCACATGGAAACAAGGAACAGCGCTGGAAGTAAGGGAAAGCTTGGAAGCAAATTGCAACGGTAGAACCGTCACAGGGAGTGGTGCTTGTGTTTGGGTCTTTCTTTACCAGTTCTGTTCAGAGTCAGTGAAATAGCAAGGGCCCCATGGCCAGTAACCCAAGCAAGAAAAACAAAACCTAGATGGCTATTAAAATGAACAGTAATTAAAATAGAGTGTATCCCACCCTCCAATGCACTAATGATTGCTAGGTCTCTGCTTCAAATCCAAAAGGGTGTGGCAGGGTTAACAATAAAGGGACTGGCTAAAGTGCTAATGTCCTCAACATCACCACACCTCTACACATTACTCTGAAGCTGCTTTCAAGTCCATGTTTGTGCACCCCGCCACATTTCTAAATGGGAAGTGTTGACTTAGAAATGTTAAGTGGATTAACAGGCTCCCCCTGTTGCACGGCTTCTTCTTTGCCTTCACCTTCACCAAAGACAACATGTGACCACAGTACTGTAATTGCTCCATTGGATACTTATAGCTAGAAGGGCAATGTTCAGGACACAGTCCTTTTCCCAACAAAAAGGACCTCTATACCTACAAGTTAAATTCAAGCAATACAAACAAAACAGAAACAGTGCTCCAGGTCCGCACCACTTATGCCACTTTACCATAAGAAGTCCATAGGAGGCCCTTCTTTCTCAGTACAAGCCATCAAGCTCTAGATCTCACTACCAGCCAGCTTAGAAGCACTCAGGAACAAATACACTTCAGAAGTCAATTGAAAACTTGGCTGTTTCCAAGATAACTGCATCACCCCATCTTGCTACAACAGAGCTCAGGAAAGACAGTGCACTCTCAAGCGCAGTCTTCAGCTTACAACCCACAGATTAGAAACAACCCAACCAGCAAACTGCTTTCAATAAAGCTAAGAAGGGCTGACCTATGGTTCACCGCAGCATTGTATTTATATTTATAACATTACAGCATTTATAAATTAATGTCATATGGTACATTTATAGCCCATAATGACACTAAGACCATAATACTCAGCTGCCAGCAGCCAACTGTAACTTATATCTCTTGCATTCACATGATATATCTGCTACAACGGGTGTCCATCACCAGTACTGTACAGTCATAAATCAGGCATCAACAAATGAACAAGCATGGAAGAACTGAAGAGATCTGTCTCGCACTGCTGAACAATTTGGAAGACTCTAATCTACTGCATGTCTCAAAAACTAGCTGTAGACTGACAACTTCATTGCATCTCACAATGGCACTTAATAGGGATGATAGTAAAAATGCCCATTACAGCAGATCTCTCCACTTCTTTCCTCCTCCAACCATGCCAGTTCAGGACCACAACCGTACATAAAATCTTAAATTGGACAACCCAGTGCAGTCACCAGCTAAGCAGACTATAATCATGGGAAATACCATAAGGAACTTCAGAGCTGGTCAAAGCTGCCAGCATACTGAAAGTCATTAATCTTCATGACTGTCTTTCACAATTCATCATCCACCACATTACTATGTGCTTCGTCGTATAACACGATAACTCATAACAAAAATAAATATACTCAGGACATGAAAACACTTCAATCAATCAATCAGGGGATTCTTGTAAAGCGCAAACGTGTCACCCTAGGGGGTCTCCAGTCACTAGTTTGGTGCTACGGGGCTCATTTGTCTGGTAGTGGTGGTCGAAGAGCCAGGTCTTGAGTTGTTTTCTGAATTCCTTTAGGAATGGGGACGTGCGAAGGTGGAGGTTGTTCCAGGCCTTGGCGACGAGGTGGGAGAAGGAGCGTCCTAGTCGTTTGTGTCAGATGCAGGCGACGTGAGCTAAGTGGAGGGTGGCCGAGTGAAGTTCTCTGGTCGGTCAATTAAATGTGAGGCGGTTTGTTGATGTAGGTAGGTCCAGGGTGGTGGAGGGCTTTGTATGCATCGATGAGGAGCTTAAAGCGGCATCTTTGTTGTACTGGGAGCCAGTGGAGGGCCCTGAGGTGGGGACGAATGCTAGTTCTTGTGGGGAGGTCAAGGACAAGCCATGCTGTGGCATTATGGATGATCTGGAGGCGGTTTATGAGCTGTTTGGTGGGTCTGACGTAGAGTGCATTGCGGCTGGAGATGAGGGTCTGTGTGACTGTCTTCTTGGTGGAGATGGGTATCCATCGGAGGACCTTGCAAAGCATAAGGACGGTTTTGAAGCAGGCAGACGAGACTGCACTGATCTGTTGTTTCATGGTCAGGTGGGTGTCCAGGGTGATCCTGAGGTTGCTGGCAAGGTTGGTGGGTGTGGGTGGAGGACCGAGGATTGTGGGCCACTATGTGTCGCCCCATGGAAAAGGCTTGTTTCAGAAGATGATGATCTCTCTTTTGTCTGAGTTCAGTTTGAGGCAGTTAGACCTCATACAGGTGGCGATGTCAGTCATGGTGTTCTGGAAGTTGTTTTTTGTGGAGTTAGGGTTGTCTGTGAGGGAGAGATTGAGCTGGGTGTCGTTTGCATGAGATATGATGTTTAGTCCGTGGGTTCAGGCAATGTTGGCTACAGGAGCCATGTAGGCATTGAAGAAGGTGGGGCTAAGGGAGGAGCCCTGGGGGACACTGCAGATTATGGGCCTCATTCCGCCATGACCGCCAGGGCCGGGGACGGAGGAAGCACCGCCAACAGGCTGGCGGTGCTTCTGGGGCAATTCTGACCGCGGCGGTAAAGCTGCGGTCAGAAAAGGGAAACCAGTGGTTTCCCGCCGGTTTTCCCCTGCCCCAGGGAATCCTCCACGGCGGCGCTGCAAGCAGCGCCGCCATGGGTATTCCGACCCCCTTCCGGCCAGCCTGTTCCTGGCGGTTTACACCGCCAGGAAGAGGCTGGTGGGAACGGGTGTCGTGGGGCCCCTGGGGGCCCCTGCAGTGCCCATGCCACTGGCATGGGCACTGCAGGGGCCCCCTAACAGGGCCCCATTAAGATTTTCAGTGTCTGCAAAGCAGACACTGAAAATCGCGACGGGTGCAGCACACCAGCAACTCCGCCGGCTCCATTCGGAGCCGGCTTCATCGTTGCTGGGGCTTTCCCGCTGGGCGGGCGGGCGGCCTTTTGGCGGTCGCCCGCCCGCCCAGCGGGAAAGTCTGAATGACCGCCGCGGTCATTTGACCGCAGTACGGTCTTTTGGCGGTCTCCGCCCGCCGGGGTCGGAATGACGACGTATGTCTTTTGAAGCAGAGACGAAGGGTGGGAGGAAGACCCTCTGTGTTCGGCCATGTGAGGAAGGAGGCGATTTAGTCGAGTGCTTTGTCTTGGATGCCAAAGGTGTGGAGTCTGGTGATCAGGATGTGGTGGGAGACGGTGTCAAAAGCTGTGGATAGGTCGAGGAGGTTGAGGGCTGCAGTTCCTCCAAGGTCGAGGAGGAGTCTGATGTCATCGGTTGCAGCGATCATGGCGATTTCGGTGGTGTGGTTCGGTCGGAAGCCAGATTGGGATGGGCAGAGTAAGTTGTTGTGTTCAAAGTGGTGCGTGAGCTGGCGGTTGATGGCTTTTTCCAGGACTTTTGTGGGGATTTGTAGGAGCGGGATTGGGCAGTAATTTTTTAGCTTCTTGGGGTCGGTTGAGGGTTTCTTTAGTAGAGGTTTCACCTCAGCATGTTTCCAGGCAATGGGGATGGTGGCCGTGGTGATGGAGGTGTTCAGGATTTCGGTGAGGAGAATTCTCTGCCGATATTATAGAGTTCCCTGGCATGGTTGGTGCTGGTTTCGATGCGGGTGATGAGTGCTTCATTCTTGGTTTCCCTGATTTAGAGGTGGTAGGTCTTGAGGGCGATTTGAAGGAGCCGAGGTTGGCCAGGGTCTTGTTGGAGAGCCAACGTCTTTCTAGTTTTCTGCAGTGTTGTTTGAGTGTCCGGAGTTCAAGGGTGAACCATGTAGCTTGTTTAGAGGGTTTGTTACTGGAGGTGCATTTCAGGGGGGCTAAGGTGTCTGTGACAGAAGTTAGCAATTTGGAGGGGTTCTGTGCTTGAAGTTTGAGGGCGTCTGCGGGGGTGGTTCTGGTGTTCTTCACGCTGGAGATCCAGTTGGTTTCTGTGACTTTACCCCAGTTGTGGCGTGGGAGGGAGGGAGGTCTGGTTGAGTCGTCGTGTGGTAGGTTGATGGTGAAGTGTACAATGTTGTGGTCAGACCAAGTGACTTCCGTGGTGTGGAGAATTTGGCTTTGTCTCTGGTGGAGAAGACGGGGTCCACTGTGTGTCCTGCGTTGTAGGTAGGGATGGTGACTGTAGGAGGCTGGCCTGGTTTGTAGTGGGTACCTAAGGTACTTACACCTTATACCAGGTCAACTTATCCCTTATTAGTGAAATGTAGGCAGTGTACTAGCAGCTTAGGCTGTCTACAGGTAGCTGTAGCAGAGCAGCTTAGGCTGAACTAGGAGACACGTAAAGCTCCTGCAATAACACTATAGTTACTCAGTACGTATACACAATAAAAGACAATACTCAGTGTTACCAAAAATAAAGGTACTTTATTTAAGTGACAAAATGCCAAAAATATCTTAGAGGCAATACTCCTTTTGGAGGTAAGTATTATACACAATATATACACTAGTAACCAAAATCAGGTAAGGAAACAGTCATAGAATAGTGCAAACAGTAGAAAATACAATAGATTGCAATGGGCTTAGGGGAAACACAAACCATATACTAAAATAGTGGAATGTGAATGTCCAATTCCCCCCTAGGCAAGCATAGTGTGTAGAGGGGCGCTGGGAGTGTATGAAAACACCAAAGGTAAGTAAAGTACCCCATCCCAGAGCCAAGAAAGCAGGAGTAAAGTGCAGCAAGTTTCCTCAGGACACACTACAAGTTGTGATAAAGAATTTTGCAAAAACCAAGCAAGACTGCAAGCAACAAACGATTGATTCCTGGAGCTGAGACCTTCAGAGAGAGGATACCAAGTCCAGAAGTTGAAGAGCCCCTGCCAACCTAGAAGAAGGTGCAAAAGTGGATTCTCTGGTCAGAAGAAAAGTACACAAGAGCACCAAAGAAGATGGCTGTGGGTTCCTGCTTGGTGCAGGAGATGTCCCACGTCGAGTTGTTGGATGCAGGCGGTTTGCGTAACTGGATTCCGCCAACAAGCCTTGGTACAAGCAAGTATGCAGTTTGCGTCAAAAAGGAGCTGCCTGGACCCAGGAGGGACCTGGGGGTCTCAACTCGGTCTGAGGAGACAGAGGGGGCTCTCAGTACTTCAGAGAGCCCTCAGAAGACCAGGCAGTACCCACGGGAGTCCCAGAACACGGGGACAAGGAAGATGCAAAGTGCTGTCATCGCAGGAAGATCCCACGCCGCCGGAGAACAACTCAGGGAGCTGTGCGTCACTGGGGAGCTGGGCTATGCTGTGCCCGAGCGATTCGTAGAAGAAGTGCACAGAAGCCCAAGGAGCTGCAGAAGATGTGATGCACAGGTGTACTGTCGCAGCACGGGGAGGTAAGCTCATTTGAACAGCTGGACCTTTGGACAGTCTGGGATAGTTTGGTCCACCACCTGTGTTCCAGGGAGCAGGCTCGTCGTCAGGAAAGGAGTCCCAGAGTACCGGTTGTTGTTGCAGAAGGATGCTTGCAGAAGCAGGGAAGTGACTCAGTCACTACACGGGAGATTCCTTTGGTTCTTCTGGTGTAGGGTGAAGACAGGCAGTCCTCAGAGCATGCACACCTTGAAAACTGTTGCAAATGCTGGCTGGAGCCGAAGTTGCAGGTCACAGGAGTCATCCGGGATACTTTGTTGCAGTTATAGCGGTTCCTGGAGCAGTCTGTGGTTGATCCGATGGTCAGAAGCTTAAGCAGAGGATGCACAGGAGTCCTGGAGGAATCTTGCAAACCAAATCTGAGGAAACACCAAGAGGAGAGACCCTAAATAGCCCTGAGAGGGGGATTGGCTACCTACCCAGGTATGCACCAATCAGGAGGGGTCTCTGACATCGTCTGCTGGCACTGGCCACTCAGAGGTCTCCAGAGGGTCCCCACACCTTGGAATCCAAGATGGCTAATGCCAGGAACACTCTGGAGGAGCTCTGGGCACCACCCCTGGGGTGGTGATGGACAGGGGAGTGGTCACCCTCCTTTCCTTTGTCCAGTTTCGTGCCAGACCAGGGACTGGGGGTCCCTGAACCGGTGTAGAGTGGATTATGCAAGGAGGGCACTGTTTGTGCCCTTCAAAGGACTTCCAGAGGCTCTGGGAGGCTACCCCTCCCATGCCTGTAACACCTATTTCCAAAGGGAGAAGGTGTAACATCCCTCTCCTAAAGGAAATGCTTTGTTCTGCCTTCCTGGGATTGACCTGCTCAATCCCCAGGAGGATTGTCTGTGAGGTGGCAGCAGCTGGGACTGCAGTGGAAACCTCAGAGAGCTGGTTTGGCAGTACTGGGGGTCCAGGGGTATGGCCCCCAATACCATATTTGGATTGGGGGGACAATTCCATGACCTTGGACATCTCACTTGGCCATATTCGGAGTTACCATTGTGAAGCTACATACATGTATTGACATATATGTAGTGCACACTTATTATGGTACCCCCACACTTACAAAGTCCAGGGAATTGGCCCTGGACGACATGGGGGCACCTTTGCTAGTGCAAGGGTGCCCTCACACACAGTACTTTGCACCTAGCCTTCAGTAAATGAAGGTTAGACATATAGGTGACTTATAAGTTACCTGAGTGCAGTGAAAATGACTGTGAAAGAGTGTGCGCACTATTTCACTCAGGCTGCAGTGGCAGTCCTGAAGAAAGGTTTGTATGAGCGCCTTATGGGTGGCAAAAGAAATGCTGCCGCCCATAGGGATCTCCTGGAACCCCAATGCCCTGGGTACCTAGGTACCATATACTGGGGACTTATAAGGGGGGTCCAGTGTGCCAATAAGAATAGGAATATGGAGTCTCTAAAGTGTAGTGACAAATTTGGTAAGTAGAGAGAGCATAAGCACAGGAGGTCTGGTTAGCAGAACTTCAGTGTCACAGTTAAGCATACTGACAACACACATAGGGCACACACTATGAGCACTGGGGTCCTGGCTAGCAGGATCCCAGTGAGACAGTAAAAACACACTGACAAACACTCACACACAGGCCAAAAAAATGGGGGTAACCATGCTAGAAAGAGGCTACTTTCTCACAGTGACCAGCTGATTGAGGCCAAAGATGCTCATGTTATCGAGGAGTGAGGTGGAGGTGGCCTTGTTTGGGTCTTCTTTGTGGTCCCCTCGGAAGATGTTGTGGTGGGAGTCGACTGCCAGGGTGGTAATGAAGTCCGGAATGGCATTGCAGAAGCTGGGTCGGGGACCAGGAGGTCTGTAGACGAGGGTTCCTCTTATGGTGGTGTTTGTGTCTGGTTTGATCTGGAAGTTGAGGTGTTTCATGATTGGTGTGGTGTTGTCCGATCGGGGCAGTGGAGTGAGTCCTTATATATAATGGCGATGACTCCGCCGTGTCTGTTAGGGCAGTCGCAGTGGATTATCTTGTATCCAGGGGGAGTTGCGGTGGCGATGTCCGGTGTTGACGCTGGGGTGAGCCAAGTCTCTGTAATGAACATTAAGTCTAGAGAGAGGGTGGTGATGGAGTCCCAGATCACTATGGCGTGTCTGCAGAGAGATCGAATGCTGAGCAGAGCGCAGTGGAGTTGAGGTTTGTCATTGGAGGGTGGTCAAGTGAGGGTTGTGGGGGTTCCTATGTTGCAGGAGAAGTGGTGGTTGAGGCAGGAGAAGAGGCCAATTGTGGATCGAGACGAGGTGATGCTGCAGTTAGTGTTCAGAGTCTTTGGTCTGAGGTTGCAGATCTCATCAGGGGTGTACCTGTGGAGAGCTGGACGTCCATGGGCTCTGGCCCTGGGTGCGGTCCAGGCGTGGACGCGCGCAGACGGGCTTGCCTTTGGCGCGTCTGCTGCTTGGACGCAGAGCGACTGACATTAAATAGGTCCTGGGGAGGGCAGGGCGCAGTGGGAGGCAGCGGGCGAGACGCACAGGAAGGCAGAATGCAGGAAAAGTCGGTGGGGCAGAACGAAGGCAGAAACGGGCACTAACAACACACAAAACAGATAACAAAGGCCAAGACAGCACTATACAGACAATGAGGGCACAGGACAGACACTAACAGCACCAAAACAAAGGCAAAGACAGCATAATACAGGTAATAAGACAGAAACAGGCACATACAGGTACGGAGGGTGACAACAGGCACTAGACAGATAACGAAGACAGAGACCAGACAAATAGCGAGGGTACTGGCAGACCTAGACAAATGACGAGGTGGGGGGCAGCAGAAGGCAGTGGGCTCGACAGGCTCAGCAGGGAGCGAGTGGCCGTGCAGGGAGAAAGGTGTGGGACCTGCTCTGTGGAGTCACGCAGCGACTGCCATTAAGTAGGTCCTGGGGAAGGCGGGCACAGTGGGAGGCGGCGGGCAAGGCACGCTAGAAGGCAGAAGGTGGGAAAAGGCAGAAGGCAGAACGAAGGCAGAAACAGGCACTAAGCACAAAACAGATAGTGAAGGCTAAGACAGCACTATACAGATAACAAGAGCAGAGGACAGACACTAACAGCACCAAAACAGAGGCAAAGACAGCACAATACAGATAACGAGGCAGGGTACCAAGGCTGACAACAGGTACTAGACAGATGACGAAGACAGAGACCAGACAAATAGAGAGGGCATAGGCAGATCTTGACAAATGACGAGGCAGCGGGGCAGCAGAAGGTGCGGGCTCAACAGGGTCAGCAGAGAGCGAGTGGCCGTGCAGAGGAGCAAAGTGTGGGACGTTCCCACACAGGATCACAAAATAAAGATAATAACCATTCAACCACACCCCCTACATGGCATACCTTGCTACATTTGTAGGTAAGCGCTTCAGTGCCTCACATAATGTTAAGTAAGTGCTTTAGAAATGCTGCAATACAATACAACTGCCTATGGAATTTTTTTAACAATTCTCAACTAAGCATTGCACAGAACCCTCAGGACACTGAAACTGGGTTAGGACAGCATTCCATCAAGCATCTGAAAATGAATGCTGAATAGAATGGCTTCATAACACCACTATGCTATAACTACAATAAACTCCAATGTCAAGGCAAAGAGTGGAGCCAGAGATGGAGGGGACAGGAGAAGAGTTGATCAAGCGAAGGGGAAGCAGGTGTGAGGGAGAAAGAGCGCTTTGGGAAGTGCTGTAGGAGGAAGTGAGGAGGTAAGGCTGGTTGGACAGTCAAGCAACGTTCCCGAAATGCTTAGACTAATGGCAGCACTTACCTATACTGTGAGCTAAGAAGAAGTGGGAGGAGAACACAGGACAGCTGAAGAATAACAAGCATTTGCAAATTTGCTCGAGTTAGAGCTATTAGCGTTGTAAACTCCTAACTGGACTTTTATAGGCACATAAATTGAAAGAAAACAGCCGAGCGTGATCACGCAATGTAAAACCTGGAAAATAAAAAGATACAGTAGTATAGAAACCAGGCTGAAAAGATAGAGCCTCGTATGTTTTCAGTAGTTGGCCGGTGCGCTCGAGGGCTAAACAATGGAAAATACATGACGTATGCATGCCTTTCACTTATGAAATCAAGTGGATTTTAAAAGGCAAGCCCACGAACCAATGAAAGTAACAGATGTGATTAAAAGCCCAAAGAGAGATTACAACAGCGACAGAGCACTTGTGCGCTCGACCCTAAATAGTAAGGACGTTGTGTTCTACGGCTGCTTTAACAACTGCATGGTTGTATAATTCCAACAAAAGTTTGAAATGCGTAAAACGTGGTGACTGAAAGGGCTAACAGCTGTTTGTGAGAAAGATTTATGATCACAATCAATAACCATCTCATACTCTTATTTAAGTACTAGTACCAAAGCATTCCCTCTACAAATATTCAGCATATTTACTTCACTCAAGTGAAAAAGGCACCCTTTTTTCCCAAAATGTCGTGGCTTTTGTATCTTTTTAAACTCAATTACAATTTATTACACATCTCTTTAGTCTTGATTCCAAAGGCACAAAGAAGGTTAAATCTGCAAAGGAGGCAGCTGAAAAAAGAGTGATAAGCTCTCCAACATTAATATCAACACACACAATCAAGAATCCGGGTCCTGCCTGCAACTTTTCTGTCTCGCATCTGAAATCTTCTAATTCGGTTAATGTTGTGGGGTTAATGTGACTGAAGAGGGGGAGAAGGATCCTTTCCGCAAAATAGTATTAATCTGGCTTTTTATGTACAAAATACCGAAGCTGCACTATGGATCCCTGAGCCTGACTGCAGCAATAGGAATAATTATTTAATATTTTTTTATGGTCCGCTCAAGAATTGCATTGGTCAATTAATTAAGTTAGAGATAAAAGTCCCATTAAGAAGTCTAATGAAGAAGGTAGTGGTAATGGTATATGGTCCGAGGAGACTGCTACTAATTTTGTATTAAGAATTTACAGTTAATACAGAATACATGTGAAGATCTGCTTTAACACCTTATTTGCACATCCAAGGAATACATTAAACAAACTAGCCCCACGATACTACGAGCATTAAACCATCTAGATATCTCCAAACTGGACGATCATTACTTTACGATCCCTAAACAGTTACATGATGTCTCAACTCCTCTGCAAGTATGATTCTCCGGAAGATAGCTGAGATGGGGCTAAAGCCTGCATGCCAAAAGACAAGATTTGTAAGACAAAAACAGTTTTATATTGTCTGTCTCCCGCCTGAAATTGACTCTCCTTCAACAGAAGTCAATGGGAGAAATACATTCTCACTATTATTTTTTTAATCTCCCTCTTTCCCCTCATGGTGGCTTGTATGCTAAAGCTCTATGGGGTACAGTATCACAGACTGCAGGTGTGGGAGGGGGAAAAAGGTCACACGGGAGAGGGACAGTTGTTTTTGCTTTTTTTAGTTCACGAAAATGCTAATAAAAACATATTTGAACTTAAATTGAACAAACTATCTTATGGAAACAAACAGAAAGTAAGATCGGTGTCCGGGACGCTACTACTCATGGAGTAGTTTATAAAGTAGATGGTGATCCTCTTAAGGGAGGTCACACTGTGTTTATATCACAGTGCCCGGCCCCTATGGGCGACGGCGGACCTATTATCACAAGATGCAAGTATAGCACATTGGAACTGGGTAGGAAAGTTGAAGTTACCCGTGTGAACAAATCTCTATAAAATAAATATTTAATTAGGACAGTGCGGAGATCTTTTAACAAGTCGAGACAACTACCCTTTATGACCACAACTGGTAGAAGACCAAAGATCAAATAAAATATAGGGCAACTTTCAATAGGTCTATGTTTTTATCATTCAGTTATCTTTAATTTTTGCTGATAGCTTTGCTAAAAACACACAGGGAAGAAAAGTAACTTAATTTGATTGTTATTTTGCTGTTCTGCTACAGTTTGAATCATTGGGAGTTTGTAGCTATGAATCTTCTACCCAGATAATGTATATAAATATTGAAAGTAAATAGGGATGCTGGGTAAGCAAATAACAGAGGCATCGTCTGCCCTAGCTAATAAATGAGGTTGACTGTATGAAAATATCTGCTGAAAAAGAAGCCCCAAGAGTTACGTTTTGATATTGGAGTACTGAATGTTAAATTTCCACCAAAAAACAATTACATAACTTGGGAATTCGATTTAAGAGATTAGCAAGAACAAATAGTTTTGTTGTAGATCATATAGATACTAATGCCTGTCGGGGCTGATGGCTATGGGAAGGCTTGCAATGTCTTATGGAATATGTATAGTTATCTAACTTGGTTTAATATGGTAGATGATTAAAGGCTAGTAACACTGTGTGCTGTCCTTTTGGTCACAGAACTTTAGGTTCTTGAATATTTCTTATTGGGCGGGTTTCACAGCCGTAATATTCTAGATAATACAAATTTAAGGGCATACCTAAGTGTGGGGTTTAACAATTTGCCATCTGAAAAGTTAGAGTTCTGAGCACTTTGATCTCACTTCATTTACATTTTGTACTAGCTGTCCATATAGTATTTGAATCTGAAAGTCAAAATACGACATATGAGTTACTTGCAATAAATGTGTACCTGAAACCCAAAAAAATATACATTTTTTGCTTCTTTGTTTTGTGTTTTAGCGAACTTAAAAAACAAATAGCTACGATAAGGGAATAATATCCCAATGTGCCTGTTTTATAAGATGGTAATAATGCACAACTATGTGACAATTTGGAGGATCATGTTCAATGTTGTAGCTGTGGAGGTTTCTCTAAAATTCCAGACGTAATATTCGCTGCTTGTAAACACTGTGCCTCAGGAAAAGTGATAAACAATTGGCTATTAGGTGTGGGTTTTATTCTATTGAATATCTGCTGTGACACCAATATCCTGGCTAAGAACCTTTCTAGGTGTAAAACTGGATTTGAACAGAGCTATTTTGTAAAATGGTACATTTGAGGTTCTTCTCTGGGAAGGAAGTGATCACCTTCCCAAACGTTTGAGTGGATTCTGTATAGATCCAGTTGTACCACCACAAGACAAGGACTAAATGCTGTGCGATTATCAGGCGCAATATTAAGCATATTAGTACTTACATGGCTTTTGGTGCAATCCTGCCACTAAATTTAAGGAATTAAATTGCTCAATAGTGACTTGCCCAATGGAGAACGAATTTCATGTTGTGTTATCCACCCAGTAAGTTCTTAGTATAAAGATCAGATACTAGTAATAAATGATTTAATGTTGAAAGTGGGAAAGCTCACAAATATTTTAGGAAATTGATTGCTAAGAACCTATTTTAAATTTAAAAATAAAGATGAATCAAATCAATATAATGTGGACTTACAAGACATGATCCAAAAGAAAACAGTTTTATATCAGGCCCCTACAAATTTATCAAACACAATTCCACAATTCCTACTTTTCAACAATATCCAGATATAAGTTAATTAACTTTTGAAACCTTAATTTCTAGAATTCAGACCCTCAATATCAGTTGTGCAGCAGGACTTGATGTAATTCCAAATTGTTCTGTCAACATGTCAGACTCAGATCACCACTAACCTGTGGAACAAAACGTTGCTGAGGGAACAACATGCAACTTACACCTTTCCATTGACACTGCCAAACACGTTCAAGCCTGAACTCAGTGCTGATGACAAAGAAGCAGCAAAAGGAGACAGGCGTAAGACAGAAAGCACACAAGAGAAATCACTGTTTTGTAGTCACACACCTTTACTCGTCAGATGGTGGCTCTTTTAGATTTTCTGCAGTCCATGTGTTTTTTTTATACTAACCAAAACACAAGACTAGTGCTATTCTCTGCCCTTACATCAACGTAATGCACCTGCATTCTTTTCATGTACTTAGATTTCACACAAATCGTGGTAATTTACAGGGAATGAGGCATACACAAGATTTCTGCTAGCAACAGATCACTGTGCTAAACATTCAATAGGTCAATGGCACGTTCTAAGACCAGTCTTGTTCCCATGTTGTATATCAGTTGTTAATGCTCCACAACTTGAGTCAGCAACTTGAGTCAGGATCTGAATATAGCACTGCCGAGGCCCACAGAAACAAAACAGCCAGGAAAACTTTGAGGGCATAACAGAATGATAGGATGTAAGTGCAAGGAAACATACAGGGACCAAACAGGAGTCCGACAAACTAAACAAATAATATCTAACTTTCTTTAGCTATCACTAACATAAGCTCTCCGATGCACTGGGTGATTACTAAGTAGCAGTGGCAACTTAGCTGCCACTGGATTAATTATATGTTCTATGGGAAAATGGACCTAAAAAGCGTGTCTGTAGCTTTCTTGGTCTTTGTAAACCTAGGAGCTAGGTGGCTAACCAAACACAATCTCTAGGTTGGTACTGAGGTGCTGGTTATCGGTGTTTGACTGTTTTTGATAGGTGAACTTAGCTTCTTGAAGAAAACATCTTGAAGATTCTGACTGCGTTTTTCCCACAGACAGCACCCACCTTTCCGCCATATTTATAGTGGAGTGGATTTGGGGAGGTACCCAAACCAGCAACAGAAGTATGAAATCCCCATAGCCAAATGAATTGAGTCATTGTAAAAAACTCCGCAAGACTGAGGGCTTTTACCTCGTTGGTGTTATAGATGGTCAGCAAGCTTTGTACAAACTGTTCTATGACTTGATTACACGTTTCGTTTGTTCATTACTCTGCAGATATAAGGCGAAAGACAAAAAACATCAGTGTCTAAAGATACAAACAATATGCGCTAGAAGTTTGCCACAATCTAAGGCTGGTGGTCAGAGATAATGACAGCAGAAACCACATGTAGTTGTGCTGATAAAAATCTCTGCTAATTCCTTGGTACTGGATATCTTATGGAGGGGAATAAAATAAACCATTTTGCTTAATAACTCCACTGGATATCCTGCCAGGAATGCAGAAGGACAACAGTGAAAAACCTTCTGGCACAACTCTGAGGTATGTATATACAATGCCCCTTTCTTTGAAGCACAGACCATCTCAAATGGTGTTTTGGGGATCCTACAGCTGCACCAGGGGATATATGTGAAAAAAGCAAAGCGGATCTCATCAAAAATTAGTCTGAGACGTTTGCACCAATTACAGTTCCTTCCTGTAGGATGCTCAGTGGAGTGCTGTTCAGTTGTGCATCACCAGAGGTCCTAAGCCTGGACAAAGCATCTGCTTTGTTTCTAGTCATTATGTTATGACAGTGCCAAACTTACTGAAAAACAATATCCAGCGCCACTGTCTGGGAGCCATTGCTTATACTGAAAGTAGAAACTATGGTCACAGTATAATAGGCCGCTAAGATGTAATGCCTCCATTATTAGAAGGCTATTTAATGGTTAACAGCTCCTTCTTAATTGTGGTATAATTGTGTTCAGCAGGGTCTAGGTTGTTCTACAATACTCCACCATGGATATTGATTTATCAAATTTCAGAGGTAGTGGAAGTAAGGTCCCCCAGAATGATGTCACCGGAAGTGGCATCACAAGACCTTTGATCAGGTGACATCATATGACATTTGCCCTGGTGCCATCCCTGGAAGAGACATATGTGACCTTTGGTTAGTTTCTAGCAGATACAAATAGAATGCTGTATACACAAACATACTGCATTCAAACTCTACTAGAAAGCTACTACATACAGTGTCAGTACTAAACAATATCTTCAGATAACAGGGCTGAAAAAATGCAGTATTGGTTAGGAACCCTTTAAATACTATATAACAATGGAACATATGACGACCAAGTTGAAGTCACCAATATGTGTTGTATAATGGGAAGGTCAACGGGCAAAGAAGCCTCAGCACAAGTTCACTTTGCTATTAATTTTAGAAAATAGAAGTACCATGTCACAAAGGCTCGGTTTTGGATATTGCTCTTTAATGAAGGCCATGTTTGACAAGCAACCTTCTTTTCCATGACCTGTCCTACATGCTTCCCCCCCCAGCTGCTATTGCTCATTCTCAAGTTTACCATTATTGTTAGACCTGTCAGCTCTAGGTGTGGTTTCCCCTATGTTTTTGATCCTGTGCTGAATTTCATTTGTGGTGGCTTTAGGACTCTGGGCACTTTACCCCTGCTCACCAGTGCTAATGTGCAAGTGCTCTCTGACTAAATTGTGTTGGTAATTGGTTTATCCATGATTGGTATATTTGATTTACTGGTAAGTCCCTAGTGAAGTTCACTATGTGTGCCCAGGGTCTGTGAATCAAATGATAGCAGGCCCGCAGCACTCATTTTGCCACCCACATGAGTAGCCCTGTAAACATGTCTCAGACTTGCCACCACAGTGTCTGTGTGTGCATTTTTAACTGCCAGTTTGACCTGGCAAGTGCACTCACTTGCCAGCCCCAAACCTTCACTTTTACTACATGTACGTCACCCCTAAGGTAGGCCTAAGGCCGCCCCATGGGCAGGGACCAGTGTATTCAAAAGGTAGGTCATGTACTGGTATGTTTTACATGTCCTGGTAATGAAATGCTGCTAAATTCAGTTTTCACCATTGCAAAGCCTAACTCTCCCCTAGGTTAACACGGGGATTGCCTTGAAATATCTTTTAAGTGTAATTTCCCATTGGGGGCAGATAGAGATATGGAGTTAGGGGTCTCTGAACTCACAATTTAAGAATACATCTTTTGGTGAAGTTGGTTTTTAAACTGTTAAGTATGAAAATGTCACTTTTAGAAAGTGGGCATTTTCTTGCTTAACCATTCTGTGCCTCTGCCTGACTGGAGTACTCGTCTAGGTCAGGATGACAGTTGGGCTGTTTGTGAATTCACTCTAGAGTCACACAAAGGGAGCTGAGGTGTGCTCTGCATATCCTGATGGGCCTTCCTGGGCTAGAGTGGTGGGTGGAGCTGACACTTGCACCTTAATAGGGCTGTGCCTGTCCTTACACAAAGCAGTCTCCAACCCCCTGGAGTATGTCTGGGACCAGGGCAGGAAGACCTTCCTTTGAGGTTTGCCTACTTCAAAGGCAGAAATGAGTATAAGTATTGGACCTATGAGACCATGATTTCAGAACACTTCTGGATTGAGAACATTCTACCAGGAAGAAGAACTGGATGCTGTGGGATGGACTGCCTCTCTGCCTGTTGCTTTGTTGTGCTGGCCTGCTGCTTACTGCTTCTGTCCTGGGAGTGAAATGACTGGACATTGCTTTCTACATCCTGCTTTTCAAGGTTCTCCAAGGGCTGAACTGAGCTTGCCTTCTGTTAGAAGTCTCAGGGACATCAAAGAGGTCATCCACCAGTGCCTGGACATTACTTCTGAGAGTCCTGACTTGCCAAGGGTGCCAAATCCAGTCTCTGGGCCCCTTGAAGTGGAAACTGGTGCCCTAATGAAGAAACTCCATGCATCAGATCGCTGCAGCTGAAAATTGGTGCATCACCTGGCTTTCTGCAGAACAATCGATGCGACTCCTGCCTTGCGGCTGAAAAATTGACACACTGCCTGCCATGCGGTGAAAGAATCGATGCAGAGCCTATAGGACTGAAGCAGCGCCTGTTCCAACGCGCTCTATCACACAGGGTGTCTGGATTCCCCCACGCATCGTCCCTGGGTGTCACTTTCACATCGACCCAGCACCACAACAAGGAACCAAGGCTGCGTGACTAGAAACCGACGCATCACCTCTTCTGCGGTGAGAGAACCGATGCATCATCTCCCCTACCAGTAAGGAACCAACGTATCACCTCTCCTGCGAGGAGAGAATCAACGCATCACCTCCCCTGCCAATAAGGAACCAACGCATCGCTTTGTTTTCCGGCACCTCACCTCCTCTGCGGCCCACAGAGACAACTATTTGTTCCTCTGGATTAAGACTTTTTACAACTTTTAAAAAGTGATATATTTACTTGTGTATGTTGGATTTTTGTCATGTTGGTCTAGTTTTATTCAGATAAATATTGGCTAAACTGGTTGTTTTCTGTGTGTGTGTGGGTGTGTTCAACTACTTAACACATTGCCTCTGAGATTAGCCTGACTGCTCGTGCCACGCTACCAAGGAGCAGGGGTTTGCTTTGCTGTGTGACTCCCCTACTCTGACTAGAGGGAGGGTCCCTACATGGACAGGGTGCAAACCACTGCCAACTAGAGACCCCATTTCTAACAATCAATTTCTTCCACAGATAAAAGTGTGCATCACTGGTACAGTACTTGTGTTTATCAAAAGTATGCTTTTCTGTTTTTGGTGTTAAGAGAGTTAAGAAAAGGTAGGCAAGTATCAGTGTGAGAGTTAAGGTTGGCTAGTAGGTAGAATGGCAGATCTTACTCATTTACAGTACGATACTTGCTGGCATACTGATGCTACATGATTATGAGAAAAGGCTCACAGGTGTCAAACAGTATTTTGATGTCTGGATATCAAGAAGTCAACAGATGTCGCTATTATAGTGATGATGCTGATGGGCTTCTTTGAAAAGGAAAAGGCACTGGTGGTGAACTGTTGCCTGACCAGCAGGAAGCAAAGAGGCCAACGTTGTTTTTTACATGTCCCTACATAGAACAGTCTGCTGCCATGAGTAGTTGTGGTTGTCTTGATTATTGGGCCTCCTGCCATGAAGCGACTGACCTCAGGTTATATTGATGCTTGATTAGTATGAAATTAAAAATGTGACTGATGGTGCAGTAGATACTGCCTACAATATCTCCCAATAGGATTCTGGTGGCTACAATGAATACTTGCTGTACGGAAGTTGCTTGGCAGTCCTGAAGAGAAAAGGACTCCGTGAACAGCATCTTTTGCTTGGCTGACAGGAATTCAAGAGGAAGCCTTTGGTGCTTGGCAACATGACAGAAGTTGTCTGCATGTTCCTGGATACAATTGTGGGTACAGTGTTGGTGGTTACTTATTGCTTGGCTGTCAGTAAACAAAGGAGAATGACAATGCTTTGGTGATAGATCTTGTTTATACGTCAATAGAAAGGATCCTGTCTTTAGCCATAAGTAGCTGTGGTCCTGATGTCGACTGGTTATCATAATAAGAGACTGACTGAAGAGCAAGTTGGTGTTTAGCTTGCCCAAATTCATGAGAAAGCACTGCAAGGTGAATTACAATGTGTTTACATGCAGACTGCTGTAGGTACAGTACTGATGGTGCTTGTTGGTCTTGAAGGTACAGGATAGCACTGTTAGTTATTTGGCTGGCAGGTAATAACAAGCATTGGCAAAGCCAACTGGTCTCACCTATGTGAGATCTATTAGCTTTGTCCATGTTCACCATATTGCACAGTAGCATCACCGTACAACATGGCTAAAAAATAAATGGAAAAAAGCGCTATGATGTGGCCAGCGCTGACCTTGTAAAGGCACATTTATTTCCTTTACTTTCTGCCATGATGCACAGTGGCTGTGGTGCTGTGCAATTTAGCTAAAACATTAACAAAGCCAATGGATGTTGTCTAGGCAAGCCTTGTTGGCTTTGCCAATGCTTGCTGCCTCTACCACTGCTCCTCCCCTCCTCGGAGGATTGGAAATGAGAAAGGAGGTAGGGAATCAGGAGGGCCCAAATTAGCTGCTTGAACTGCACTTATTGCTACAAACACATCCCCCATTGCCAGGGGCCGCTCTTAATACAGACAAAGAGACCTGTTGAGGTAGCAGATTTATCAAATGAGAAAATGAACTGGAGGCGATGTTGCATGACAGCCAGAGATGCCGACTTGGGACCTGGGGAACCAGGTTTAAGTCTCGGCACCGGCTCAACATCCGTGGGGCTTTGGTCAAATCACTTAATCTGCCTGTGCCTAAAAAACGAAAGGATGCGACCTTCTGTAATGTAGCAGGTGCTCCAATACCTGCGGGTTGCATGCCCGCTATATAAAACTGCAAAAAAACATGCAATGTTAAATTGAAAATCAGCGCTTATTTGACAACCCGACCTGACACTTCTATAATTAGAAAGAAAAATAATGGTGTCAATGCATGATAGAAAAAAAACAATTTAAACTCTCCCATAATGGTCAGGCGCTCAAACTGAACATTTCACCTGGTAGAAAATGATGTATAAAGTATGATTCACTGAAGATACATCTCCTGCAGGCTGTCTTAAAGAGATCGGTTGATAGTTTGTCTAGAATCACACAGTCTGTTGCATCTGAGCTTTTAACAGGGGAGAGCAAGAGCTAAACAGCTTGAGTAAATCATTCATTTCAGCAGCTTTTTCTAACTCTGTTAGTTACAAATCTGAACAAGCAACGAAGCATCAAGAAACAAAAAAGTACCTCAATCTGTCGGTGAGCAGCAGAGGGACACTAATAAAACAATCAGTACTTAGTGCATTCTCTATCCAAAAGGCACAGGCACAAAGAAGAAGAGACTGGGACAGACGTGCTGGCCAATAAAAAGCATGGAAATGAGAGTGAAAATGGAGCCAACTACTGCTAAGAAATGGGCGAGCTATTAGCCCCTATTGGGAGTTTTATTTTATTTTGAGAAACAATAGATGGTCCCAAACAACAGGGCACATGCGCTGTCTGCAGGTGACACCTATAAAGGAGACTAATAGTGTTCAGCATTCCTGTTTTCATTTCCCTACACATAAAATGTATTTATTCATGGTATTACTTTTATTTAACAAGCTGACAACTGTCCCAATACAAAATGGTCTTTCTTGTGAGCCAGGCAACATAACATGTAATGTGATTTCCTGTGACATTGGCTCAATAGTTGTGTGATGTCATTGCCTTTGATTTCATCAACATGCTAGCTAATTGGCTTAAAAACATTAACATTAAAAATCCTACCTTGGTTTGATCACGAGATGTTGCCATGGATGCAATACATTAGATTGTATCAAAACATTCTGTGCCATTCATTAGAAGGCATTGCTTTTAAAGATGAAATTAGAAAAATGAATGTCCCTTTCACCACTGCCATGATAACTGTGAACCAAGAGTCAGCTGTCATGCGTACTCTTATCTGTGACATAGGTCGTTGCTGCAGATGTACCAATATTAAAGTCTATTACAAGAAAGTTTTTGTACAGTGCATGTTGAACTTTTCTATTTCAAGGTGCTTTCAAATGAGGTGATGAGGGAAAAGAAGGTACAATGAAATAAGTTATTTGTCTTTGATCGCACAATTTAGGCAAGCAGAGAAGCCAGGATTATTTGCTGTTTTCCTGGTTTTAAACTGTACAATTCAGCCACTAGATCAGTACCTCGTCCACATTTCCACTTTACATCAAAGGTTAATGATGTTTGTTTATTTATTTCCCTCATTAAAAGGCTTAAGAATAAATAATGGAAATTCTTCCATTCACAAGGCAGGATCATATTACAAGTGGAGTTGACCGAGGTACCAACCATGTCATGCAAGACGCTTCTTCAGGTACGCTGCCTTTTGTACAGCGCCTTGTGGCATACACAAGGTGATAATGTACAGTGGTATATTCGGGCCCATAGCTTATGAACATTATGAACAGGAAGAGCTCTCTGTCCCCTGATAAAACCCCTATAAGGGAGGTGAAGCATCGTTCCATTTCCTTCATGGTCTAACATTCGTGCTTCTGCCTATTGCGTACATGCTAGCACATTCACTATGGTAACAAATGCACTGGTGGTTGTTGAAGATCGTTTGTGCCAGTCTCAGTTACAATTTTCCAATGCACATTTCGCTTAGGTAGACTTGGGATTGCAGAAATACTTGGTGGTGGTCCCCAAACTACAGGTACTACAAAATTGGCAAGAAATAGGTATGCACCCAATTTAATATCGTTTTGTGGTGAGCATACTTTGAGGATATGGGCCCAATTCCTACATTTTCCAGTCATGCTACATACATCAGCAAAATAAGGATGTGTTTATTCATTGTGATATAAGATTTAATGAAGCAGGACTACCTGGCTTTGGAAAGCATTGGATGGATTTGGGAAATTGCTAGGTTTAGTGACTGGGCTTTAAATTGAATGGTTAAGGGCTGTGCACTTTTTAAATTAATATGTTTTTGATGTATTTAGGATTTCATTTGTTTTAGCTGGTTTAAAATTACATGGGATGCGTTGAGGCTCCAACTGCCGAGGACTGCATGCCTGTGGAGATTATTATACAAACTGCAAATTACAATCTTAAATCCCAGATAGGTAAACCTATGATCATTCTTCAGTTGAGAAGGTACCAACAATGAGTTGGGATAATAACGCCTGCCAATTATAGTGCTTTTGGTCTGCATTTTTTGAGAGCGCTCAGAGGTTAATTGCCGGCTGCAAACATTATTGTACTTCTGCAAATTACAAGTTTACATTCCAGTGTAACTAGTGCAGTTGTATCTTCGTTTTGTTGTTGATGTAAAAGTAAGTTTGGGTGGAGGGAATACTGCCTGCTACTTTCTGTTCTTTTTAGCAATAGTCCTGTTGCAATAATTAAAATGCTACTACCTAAAAGTATTGTGAACGCAACTGGTATTGCGTTCACAATACTTTTAGACCCATTGTTTGCAAAGCGCCTAGAAGGTGCACACAATTCATGCATCCTTTTACTTGGCATGCCTTTGCTAAGTGTGCTAATGCTGGAGTGTCCAAGTGGGGGTTTTAGTTCTTTGCCAATGTTTTACATATTGTGTTACGAGCATCTGGCATATGTCTCCAAGATATTGCAATTCAAGAAGTGTCTCTTCATAATCGAGTATTTTTGCTGTGCTTTCATCAGTGATACTGCGCCAGTTTTATATGTTGTGAGTTGCTGAGTCGCTGTAAGAGCTACCAGTGAGTGTTAAAGTATGAAATGTTACCTGCCCATGCGATATTTTAAGGGATATACAACATCAGAGAACAACAGAAAGACCTGGGTAAGATAACCAGAAGACACCAAAGACACCAAAAAGAAGAACCACAACAGTCTTTTGGAGGAAAAATATATACATTTAACAAGTTTATATGTATTGTAGCTTGCGATACACTTAAAGACAAATAATATTTTGGATTATTGTAAATGTAAGATTTTTAATCAGAGTTATTGTAGACTTTTCAGGAAATATTTTAGACAGACGAAAAAAGAGCTGATTAGTGTTTACTTTTTTTATTTTTGGCAGGTTCAGTGTCAAAGTATGAATATTTGCGCTACATGTGTACTAGACTGAGGTCACAGTCTATTTTAAAAATGTTACTGCAAGTAGGGCCCAGTTGTTGCAATCCCAGGGCCTGCCAACTCTTTAAAAGTAAATCCTATGCTGGGCAGCGCAGACTGCTATGGCAGAGTGGACATGCCACTGCAGTTCCAACTCACAAGCTGGTAGTGGCTCCCCTTCAATGACCGTACAGTGCAAGGCGAGTCCGTGCTGACTGATACTCACTTTCAGCAACTGACTGCACACAAGGCTGCAACTTCCATTGCCACCTGATGCAGCACAAATTAAGCTTGCACACACGTATATAACAAAGAGCTGCCCAGTGAGTGCCCCTCTCCACTCGCCACCCAGTGCAGGGTTTCATTAATCAATACTAGACAATGAACCTGTTTGTTGCTGTCTGCATGCCAGCAATGGGAGTGCAAGTGCACAGTGCAGCTGAGCTGACCATCAGTGTGCACAAGAAATGGGAAAGGCTGAACCAACAACTGTGATTAGCTGGCAGCTAGAGATCACATGCAAAGTGACACGGGTCGCAACAGGCCGCCTAGGGGTCAGAGTTGCCACCCCTGGCGATCCCCCTTTCATATTTATGTACTCCACTAACTGCAAATTGAGAAGGAGTCAGCTCCACAATCTACAGAACTGTAAGGTGGATGTTGAGGTGAAACCTTATTTCAACCTTTGGGAGGCAGCTTCTGCTTCTGGGATTCAAGAAAAACACTCCTTTCCACAGGGACAGGACACAAGAGCAACACTACCACAGATGTTAGCAATAACCCGCCTGTAGATATTTGCAAATCCTACTAAGCTTTGAATTTTTGTGACAAAGGACAGTGAAGGCAAGTTCAAAGCGGCTTCAGCCTTCTTTTGATCAAATTTCATCCCTGAAGGGGTGATAAAGAAACCTAGAACATCGGCATTCATATTGGGGAAAATACATTTTTCAAGTAAAACTAAAGATGATGCTCACATAGATGCTAAGGACAGCCTACACCTGTCCCATGTGCTCGGGTTTAGTACTGGAGTAGATTAAAATATTGTCTAGGTAGACACCAATACATGCATCCAATTAATCCAGAAGAATCTAATTTCTAAAAAAAAAAAAAAAATGGAACACTACTTCGGCACTACAGAGCATGAAGTGCATAACACAGTACTCATTGAGAGTGTATTTTGTACAAAATGGGGTCCTTCACTCATCTCCCTGTCTGACTCAAACAAGATGGCATGCCCTGTGTATGTTCAGTTGTTTTTATAAGAACCTGTGTCCTACTTAGGTCAGGAGTACTGAGATCAAGGGTAAAAGGTAGCTGTTTTTTACGGCGCTCCTCTTCAGGTCCTTATATAGTCTATACAGACCATGAGTTCTCCCTCCTTTTTGACACAAAGAAGACTGGTGATGACACTAGAGATGTTCCGTATCAGATAAGCCCATTCCCAAATAGCCTGTTGCAATTTCTCTCAGATGTTCATTTTCCTTATCAATTAAGGTGAATAGTTGACAGCATGGTAAGATTGTCCCTTGTTGCAGGTTTATCCAGCAGTCAAAACTCCTGTGTGGGGGTAAGACACTAGCTTTTGTTTTGCTGAACACACATCTTGAAAATCATTGCACCGAGTTAGCAGAAAACTCTCAATAGTGTTTTCCAAAATTGCACAAGCTAAAGGGCTAACCAAATGTGTAAGCTCCTCATAACAATTTTGGTAACAATGAAGGGTCAAGGGTCAGCTTCTGCAAGCCCCAAAATAATCTCTGGATTATGTACATAGAGCCATCACACATCAAGATTAGTGTCAAAGAGATTGAAAATAAGTCTTTCAACATGCCCATTATTACATTCAGTTGTAATGGGTTATGTTTGATAAGTAATTAGCCTTGAATATAGTTTTGTGCTGTCTGTATCTCAAACAGGTTCTAGGCTCTCTTTCTTAAAAATAGGTATAGGCTATGTGAAATGAAATTCCCGTACACTGCTTGGTTCAGGATGACTTGTATTGGCTACTTGACAGTCCAAAAATATTAGGCATGGCCAAATGACAGTATTCTCGGGTCTAAATATTGGCCTAAACCTAAAAGATCGGAATTGGGTTTGTGCCCAACAGAGGGCACTTACTGTTGGGCGTTGAGGTTTTCCTGATCATCACTGGTTGTATGAAATGTTGCTGCCACTACTTTGGTTGATTTAGGCTTTGCCTGACATTCCTTAAAGAAGCATCACATTTTGCCACAATACAAGCACATTCTGCTTCCGATGCTTCACCCTCTCTTCGGTAAGTGGACCACACACCGCTCCAAGTTGCAGAGGCTCTGATCCATTGGTGGAAGGCAAAGCTCATCATCCTTTTAGTTGTGAAGAAAGATAACTATTTTAGGGTCCCTATGAGTTTTATCTCCTATTCTCCCTCCCAGGTCTATGCTCCAAGTTGATCCAGTCATCCCAGGAATTAAGGAAATCGACTATCTGTGCCAGGACAACGTCTAAGCTATCTTAAACGCCCAGATAAAAGAGAAGAATGGAAATGAGGCATGGTTAAGCCACTTTAAAAAAAACACCTAAATGTAAATCTGGTAAAGAACTAAAGACCGATTACACTACTCAGGCTCTTACTGAAATCACAGAGAGTGTTGTTACCAAACATCTGCTAAAATATTTAAATGACACATTTCCCTTGACTCTTGGTAGTTTGGCTTGCACCAGGGGACAGGAACAGATTTTGTGTTAGCTCTCAGCTTAGATGAGTTACAAGGTATTGTAGACCAGAGAAAACTTCACCACACTTTTATTGATAGACTAGTCTATGGCATTCAACACTGTGGACCACAATCTACTGCTCAAGTGCCTTAAAGGGCTTTGGGCAGACATACAAGTTTTGGCTTGGGTCTTACCTTACTGAGAACAGACAGTTTTACTGGACACTGGAGGACTCAGGGCTCTGCACTCCATCCTATTTTAACTGACATGTACATTCAGACCCTTCTACACCTAGCACGGCCTTTTGGCTGTTGTCATCTGGTATGTTGATGACATTTAGCTCACTTTTTGGTTCGATCAATCAATAAAGAACAATACCAGTAAGGTATCAAACTGCCTGCTGAAATGCAAACCTAGACGTTGCATACTTTCCTGCAGCTAAATGCAAGTAAAACTGTGATTTTATTGGTTGGAAAAACATTGAGAGATGGCATGATTCATATTGGTCCTTTTTCAGAAAGTATTTGTTTGGACAATCCGTAATCTGCTGTCAAGTGGAAACTAGCTATTTCTTGTTTCTCTATTTAAAAGTCTTGAGAGAGATAATGCCTTTCCTGCCGCCCACTATCACACTCACGTAGTAGTACCCTGCATTCTTCTGGGATTAGGCATCTGTGACACTCCTGATTTGGGTTTACCTGATAATATGCTGAAAACTCAGCTCAGAATATGAACTTTTGCAGTTTGTTCACTTGTGGATTGTGGAAATATGACCATGTTTCAGAAGCCAGGAGAGGACTGCTGCCTGTTAAACAAAGGGTGACTTTTAAACCCTTTGCATTATGCATAAAGTGTATTACATTATGAAAAATCTTCTATGGTTTTATGTTTTATTAACTTCAAACCGGCTAAACTGCTTCACTTTAATACCATGCATTGATTTGATATCCCTACAGTTTTGTTTTGTAATCTAAGTTTGTAGGCGGGTCTTTTCTTATCTTGAACCCAGGTTGTGGAATTCACTTCCTAACAGATTAAAATCTATAATTTGTCATATCTCATTCAAGAAAAGCATTGAAGGCCTATCTGTTTGGTTAACTAAATGACCAGCCTCGTCCATTGTTGTTAGGACTCGACTAGACACCACAAGCGCTCTCTTGGAGAGGTATTGTAATCTTACTGTGAGCTTATAGCCCAGCTGTTACATACCCATTGGTTGGCTTATTACCACTCTTATTTCTTGTTTTTTTTTGGGGGGTTATTTGGTAGCTTCTGTGGGCGTCCTTCCTCTTTGTGTGTTGATCTCTCTCCAGGAGCATGGGTGCATTACTTGTATCCTGCCACTGCTTATTTATTTATTTGGGCACTACTTTTTTTGCATGTAAGCACAGTTCCGAGTACATCTTTTTCGGCAGGTTCCCTCCTATACTTCTCCTCCTCCCTGGTCCTCTCACCCTCCCTGCTCCTGTTGTCTGTGGTGTTGCCATCTCTCATCCTCCTTCAATCACCCAACTGCTTTCCTTCCCTTGTCAGTGGTTTTGCCCCTTTCTACGCACTCACCCTCCTTCCCTTCCTTTGTTGGTGGTGTTGGCCTTTCCCGTCTGTTGCCTGTGGTGCCACCCACACATCTCTCCCATAACCACACTCCCCCACCCTTTAAATGCCTTAACCAAAACATTCTTAGCCTCCAGGTGAAAGAAGGCCTTGAAGGTGTTCCTGTCCCCTGTTAACAGTCTTCCCTACATGGCTCTCCAAAGAGACTGCCCGGTGTGAGCCAGACCTCCGTGGTGCTGCTTCCCCAATCTCACCAGTCCGGAAAAGAAGACAAACATGGAAGCGGGTACAAGGGAAGTTAGAGATGGTGGCCGATTTAGGAGTGAATGGGTTGTAGTGTTTTATTTTTTGATTTCCTTAAAAACATGCAATCTTCAAAACAAAATATGATTTATTTAAAGTGGACCGTAGTAATGCAGCCCCCCAACATCAAACTCATAGCTCACATGCAATCTTACCAGGAAACCTGACCAAATGTGGAAACAAACTGAGAGACACTTTGTAAATGCAAGCATGAGACGTTCTGTAAATTGGACCATTTAGGCTCTTAATGCAGTCTCTGAGACACGTCTGGATCCAGCACAGCTCTGCTCCTATGCCTCCCATATGAGAGGACAGAATAGAAACATGGAAAGTGAATTGACACACAGTGCATTAAACCTCTACATAGGATGTCAGTTGGTTATTCACTGTTTATTTTTTTAATGAGAACATTATATTTTGAATTGTTACTAATGCTGGATATTGATTCTTTCTAGATCACAGCAAACTAGGTTTAGGAGAATGCTGTGTTTTAGGATATTTATGTTTTCTATTACTGAAATGTATGTGTCCAAGCTCCATTTTCCTCTACTGTTAGGTGTTTTCTGTCTATAATCATCAAACATATAATAGGTCTTGTGGGATACATTGCAACTCAGTCTCCAAGAAGGATTGTTAAATATCCTCCAGTTCACACCACCTACTTGAAAGGGGTGCATTACAAAAATGTAGATGACTATCACCCCTATCATTCCCTATCCTGCTTTTCCTATAGTAGGACTGCTTTCACAGATCAAAGAGATGCAAGGGTGAGAGCAAAAGCTCTGCAAGTCCAGCAGACAAAATTCACACCAGCCAACAGATGTACTCCAGTGTCGGGCAAAGAGACCAAACTGGCTGGTCTACCATATCACAAAACGTATCTGATCTCATTGCTCTGTGTTTCATTTCAAACAATTCTCTTCTGTCCTAGCCACCAGCCACCCACTCTTTCAAGCATCCTCATTAATTTTCAGTTTTCCTGAAGCTGTTTCACATCTTGAACCCAGACTAACCTGAAACATGTTTTCTTTAAAAAGAATTTGTTTCGTAGTTTTTTTTAATAGAGAGCAAACTTGAAAGATTTCAGAGTACAATACACCATGGCATGCCATAAGGTGGAACATGATACACAGTTTTACCCAAAGTTAAGTCAACTAAATACAAGTGCTGTACTCTTGATACCCATTTCAGTGTGCACTGTAAGGTATGACCATTGTCAAAAACCGTTTGCGTTAGAAGATTTCACTTGAAATGACTTTCTCTTTTCTTAAATCCTGTTTATTCAGATCTTTTTAATAGCTGTTTTGCTCTTTTTACGTTCTCTTTCCTGTTTATTTTCTATTAATTTTCTTTTGTTCGTTTTAAATTATGCATATTCTTTCTTTGTTGATTTTTTCTGTTATTTATTGTTCTGTTCTTTTAATGCCCCTTTCTTGCCTATTATTTTTATGATTGTTTGTAAACTCTTATCATTTTCAGAATTATTTCTATAATCCCTTTTATTTTTTTATTCAACCTTTTTTTTAACTGAAACTATTTGGCGTACGCTTGTAGAAATGCAGGTGGAATTGTAATATGAAAATGTTTTGGTCTCCGAAAACATAATGTACAAAGAAGTGAATTTGACATGGCAACTAGCCATATGTTTGGCCCGGCCTCGGTGTGTACAATGCAGAAGCACCTTACATCTTTTTAAATAAGGGACATGTGATCTGTACAATATCACATTCATGTGTCCCACGAAGAATGGCTATCTACCCAAGTGGCAAGAAGTTCCCACTACTACACCTGGCAGCGCACATTTAAAGCAGCCTTAGCGATCTAAAACGATACAACAAAACTGGCTACACTTTCTTAGCTCCACTGTTTGTTTGTTTTTTCCTGTTTTAAAATCTGCCTTTACCCCTTAAGTTTTTAATTTGCTAATAAAAATCATGCCTCTTTAAAGCTCCCATAGAAAGCGTACCACGGTGAACCACCCACCATAACACAGTAAGTTGCCCCTGCATAGTAACATTGAGATTTGGTCTTGGGTGTGAGCACCTAATGCTGTTTGCGGTTAGGTACCTTTAGCGAGTCTCTGACCCTCCTCGGGTGTTGGTAAACCTTAGTTTCACACTCCAAATAGTTTTCTCTGTCTTTAACTGAAGGATGAATTAAGGGCTCACGTGAGTACCTTCCTCCATTATTTACAGATTTCCGTCATCGAAAGCATTAATTTCGTGTTGTGTTTTCCTACTCTGTGATGGGTTTGCACCACACGCTCCTTTCTTGCCTTGTGACAACTTGTTTGACGTGGAAAAGCTTCTCGTTCAGAAGTTTTACACTTTCTTCTACAATTGTAACAGAATTGTATTAAACAGCAAAGATAGATCCGTAGATTATAATAGTTACAAATTGTTTTCATACTGCACTTAGTCTCCAATTAATGTTGTTTCAAAAAGCTGAATGGACTGATGTATGAAATACACCCTGAACCAGCAGCGGCTGCCGCATAACTCAAGGGGATAAGGGGGATGGGGGTGGGGTATTGGATGGTCGGGTTGGGACAGAGACGAAGTCAAAATAAAAAAATGAAAAAGCACGTACCTTGCCACCGTCCCTACAGCATCTTGCTCTTCTTCTTCTGGTGTCCCAGCATTAACTGCCGGGACACCGGCACAGGCTTCCCAGCAATCCTGGTGCTGCTTTCATGCAAAACCTTGAATGAAAGCAGCACCAGGATTGGTCTGGGCGGCAGTGACTGCCCCTGTCTGCCGCTCAGGCACAGCCCTGGTGTCTGTGCAGTTTCTCCAGCCCAGCTGTTTAACACAGCCGGGCTGGAGAAACCTAAGTGCGCATGTGTGTTTGGCCTGCCTCAGGTGGCTGGCCAAACACACATGTGCACTTAGGTGCACTCTCCCCTCCTCCCCGGTCCAGTGGCCCAACCCCACCCTTCCTGCACTGCTAGCTGTGCCAGAAGCAGAAAAAAAAACGATAGTAAAGTATTGCTTTATTTTTCTGCTTTTGGCACAGCCTGTGGGGCGAGGCTCCTTCACCATAGCAAAGGAGCCGTCCCTGCCCTGAACACACTCATCTGCCAGGATACAGCTGTCACTGTGCACATATATAAAACGCTTGCCCTATTTAGAAGGCAGTGGTTAATTACTTCTAATGTGAAACTGAAGCAGTCAGAAAATCGTGTTTTATGGTTCTGCTAGCAAGAGCTCAATCACTGCACCTCCCTGGTCAATTTGTGAATGACACTGGTTCACGGCCCAGCAATTAAAATGTTTCTTTTTAGTGATATATTCAGAAACGTTTTAATCTTTTTTTTTTTTGTTCCATGCATTCAGACTTCTTGTAATGAGTTACAAATAAGTTAAGAAAGGGCAGCATAAGCTGTGAGGGGGTCATTGGATGACTACAAGAAATTAGAAGCAGCCTCATAGTACTTTATTCCCCGACTTTCAGCCATGTTGAACAGCAGCCATGCTGCTACACAACATAGATAAAATACATTGACAAAGCGAATAGCTCTTGCACTGCTGAGACGTGTAGGCTTTGCCAATGCTTATTTTCTACTCTTCCTGTCCCCAAACTGTTTGGTCTTTTACAACCAAGATGCCTTTGTGTAGCAACTGTTTGCACTCTACAAGTTCCACATCAAATCAGAATGTTTCTCTTTATGACAGGTTTTTTCTAGATCAAGTTGAAGAAATGTGGTTGGATAAGAAAGGAGATCCTTATATTCTTACTTTAGATTAAGTATCTCATTATCCACTGTCTGCATGACTGTGTTTCGGGAACAACTCCCTCATAACCTACTTGAAGGTCGCAAAGTTGTATAACAGATGGTCATCTCACTCACCTAGATGTATTGAACAAGTCAAAGAGCTGACCCCAAAGTATGACAATATAAAGACTATCTTGATGAGTGTCGTTAATGTCCAAGTTGCTTATCTTCTGTAACGATATATCTGGTAGATACATATTCTACTTGAAGATTCCTTATCTTTTGAATTCCCCCAGGCGTCAGACTGGATCCGAAGACTTTCTTCGAGCAGTACCTCTGCGCACCGTCAGGTGGCATCGGTCGACTCCGCGGGTGTCGGTGGCGTTGTGTTCGCTGTGATGACATTGCGGTCGTATATGGGCTCCACCCCGGCGTGCTGACGTCAGTTTCTTTTCACGACTTTCCACGCCAGAAGCGAAGAGCAATGAAGAACACTGATAGTTGTGCGCAAAAGTTAGGGACCTTTAAGGAAAGTTCCTGCCCCTAGAAATCAGTTCGCCGAGCGGGGAGGATGGGCAGGTCGGTAAGGAATCTGCAACTGGAATATGTTTCTACCAGATATATCGTTACCGAATGTACGTAACATGTACATCTGATAGAGACTTCTAGTTGCAGATTCCTTCCCTTTTGAATATATACCCGAGCAATACCATCCCGGAGGTGGTCTGCGAACCAAGATCACACCAGGAAGTCCTGTAGGACCGAACGACCAAAGTAGCCATCCCTACAGACCTGACTGTCCAGGCAGTAGTGCTTGGTGAACGTAGGCAGAGATGCCCACGTGGCTGCCTGACAGATATCCAGGACTGGAACACCTCGTACAAACGCTGTGGTAGCTGCAGTTGCTCTAGTTGAGAGCTTGCAAACCCTCAGGGGGTTGCTTCTTTGCCAAAGCGTAGCACATTTTGATGCATAGGAGGACCCATCGTGAAAGGGTTCTCTTTTGCACCACCTTCCCTTTCTTCACTCCCACATATCTCACAAAGAGTTGATCATCCAACCCGAAGTCTTTAGTACGATCAAGGTAGAACGCCAACGCTCTTTTTGGGTCCAGGCAGTGGAGTCTCTCCTCCTCATGTGAGGGATGTGGGGGTGGGTAAAAAGTAGGCAAGGTGATGGATTGACATACATGGAAGGGTGTTACCACTGTAGGGAGAAAAGAAGCCCTAGAGCGGAGTACCACTTTGTCAGGATGTACTGCCAGAAAATTTAGTTTAGATGACAGAGCTTGAGCTCACTTATTCTGAGAGCAGAGGTAATGGCATCCAAGAAGGCAGTCTTGATGTTTAGGAGCCGTGAAGGGCAGCTTTGAAGTGGCTCGAATGGAGTGCATGTCAGATATGAGGATTACATTTAAATCCCATTGGGGCATGATAAATGGGATAGGTGGGAAGAGATGTGTGAGGCCTTTGAGAAACCTCCCTACAATGGGAGATTTGAATAAAGAAGGTTGGTCAGGTATTCTTAAGAAGGCAGAGATAGCAAAAAGGTAGCCCTTGAGTGTGCCCAAGGCGGAGCCCTGTTGGACAAGAGAGAGAACAAAGAGAAGAACTTCAGAAAGAGGTGCAGAGAGAGGATCAACAGATCTGTTGATACATCATGCCACAATTTTTTTCCAATGAAAGGCATATACCGTTTTGGTGGCGGGACACATGGGCAGTCTGATCAGAGGAGCTATGGCCATGCTCAAGAGCTCAGGACACCAGATTCTTTGTGCCCAGTCCAGAGCCACCACAATAACTTGGGCCCGGTCTTGCCTGATCTTCTTCAGAACTCTGAGCAGAAGTGGTATGGGCAGAAAGGCGTACAAGAGGCCTGACCTCCACTCGAGGCGAAAGGCGTCGTCGAGTGTGTGCTGCCTTGGAAACTCCAATGCGCAAAACAGCTGACATTGCGCTTTCTCTGCGGAGGCGAATAGATCTAACCAAGACTCTACCCATTGCTGAAAAAGACTTTGTGTCACCTCCGGATGGAGATGCCATTCCCTTTGAGAGAGGGAAGAAATGCTTTTAATGCCAGTCGAATCGCACTGAGCTCCAATAGATTGATATGAAGCACGGATTCCGCCAGAGACCTCTGATCTCTGCCTCTCCCATGTGGCCACCCCATCCCAGGAGTGACGCATCCGTCACTACTGTGAGGTCTGGTTGGGGAAAGGAGAGTAATCTGCTCTTGACTCAATCTTTATTTGTTAGCCACCACTAAAGATCTTTTGCAGTTCCTTCCAAGATCTGGACTTTGTCGGAGAGTCTCCCTGATGCTGCGCCCACTGGAACTTCCGGTCCCACTGCAGAGCCCGCATATGCCATCTGGCCTTTTGAACCAGCAGGATGCAGGAGGCCATGAGGCTCAGCAGCCTCAGAGTCATTCACACCGAAATCCAGGACAGAGGCTGAAATATCTGTATCATAGTCCGAATATCCTGGACTCGGTTTTCAGGAGGATAAGCCCCAAACCGCACTGTGTCCAGAACAGCTCGGATGAAAGGGAGTGTCTGAGAAGGAGTCAGGTGTGACTTTGGCATGTTTATAGTGAACCCCAGCGAATGCAAGAGGTTTGCCGTGGTCTGGAGGTAGGAGATGACTTTCTGGGGTGTATCCGCCTGCAACAGCCAATCGTTGAGGTAGGGGAAGACTGGGACCCCTAACCGACGCAGATGAGCTGCAACCACTACTATCACCTTCGTGAACACCTGGGGGGTGCTAGTAAGGCCAAATGGGAGCACGGTGAACTGAAAGTGCTTGTGGCCTACCACGAATCTTAGGTAACGTCTGTGGGCCAGCAAGACGAGGATGTGGAAGTATGCGTCCTGCAAGTACAAAGATACCCGGGTCCAGGGCAGATAAGACCTGAGCCAATGTCAGCATCCTGAACTTCTCTTTTTTGAGGAAGAGATTGAGGGACTGAAGATCTAAGATATGACGAAGGCCCTAGTCCTTCTTTGGCACCAGAAAGTAGCAGGAATAACAACCACGATCTACTTCTGATGCAGGGACCCTCTATATAGCTCATTTGGCCAAAATAGCTTTGACTTCCTCGCGGTGAAGTGGCTGGTGGAGAAGACTCGAAAGGGAGGAAGTAGCCCTTCCGAACAATCTGGAGGACCCACCTGTCCGTGGGAATGGATTTCCAGTGGGCCAGATCATGGCAAATCCTGCCTCCAACTGGTTCCAGGTGTTCTGACGGACTAGGAAGGTTTGGAGACCGAGGAAGAGTGGGCGGGGGTGGACTGGGCGACCCGCTGGCTCCCTGATCCCCGAGATCATGGGATCCCGCATCCGCGCAGGGGCTGTACAGCATGAAGGTGTTGATGGCTCGGTGGAAAAGGACACAGTTGGGGGCCCTTCCAAAGCTACGAAAGAGGAGAGAGGCCGACTGGTGGGGTTTAGAGACAGGTGCAAGGCCAAGGGACCGGGCCGTGGCTTGGGAATCCTTAAAGCGCTCGAGCCCCGAGACCGCCTTCTCTCCGAAGAGACGGGTGCCATCAAAAGGCATGTCCACCAACGTTTGCTGGACATCCCCCGAGAAGCCAGATGTTCTCAGCCAGGCGTGATGTCTTAGTGCCACCGTTGATGCAACCGATCTGCCTAGAGAGTCAGTCGTATCAAGTCCACAGCGGATGATGAACTTGGCTGCATCTCTCCCATCTGCGAGCGCTTGGGAGGGGACAGTCCGGGTCTCCTCCGGAACTGTAGGCAGCACCTGCGCGACAATATCCCGGAGAATATGGGAATGGCGGCCCAAAAGGCATGCAGTGTTCACTGACCGCAGCACTAGACTGGCAGAAGAAAACTATCCAGTTTTTTTGATTCCCTATCTGGGGGTGCAGCAGAGAGTGCACCAGAGGAAGAAGAAGAGGAAGCCTAGATCACAAGGCTCTCAGGTGTAGAGCGTTGGGTGAGGAATTTCAGGTCTGTTGGCCCAGGCCGATGGTGGCGGGCAATCGTCCTATTCACACACATTGTTTTTGGTGTACATCAAGAAAACTGGTGTGTTGCAGGCCCACAATCACATTAACCAAACTCCTCAATGCATTATTATCAGGTGAGTCCACATGCCTTTACTTGGACGAACTAAGAATTTAGCGACCACAACATAAAATTTCTTGTGCCTTTAAAAAACGTATATCATGACAGTATAACTCAGTGATAGAGTTTTTGTTTATAGGCGCACTTGCAGCCTAGCCTCCTCAAATAAATATCTTGTGAAACAAACAACACAACATTCATTAGAAAGTTAAACTACATTTAAAATGCTCTTCGCCGCTCATACCCACGATCCCTCTGTAAATCTGACAGTAAAGCAGACGCGCACTTAGAAAAATATATTTAAAGAAGTACAAAGTTCAATAAAGTGTTTTGGGCTTGGCGATTAGATTTTTTTACCTACTGTTTACAAGGTAACACGTAAAAACATCGACTTATTTCCACATTGGTTACAAGGTAACACATAAAAAACATCGACTTATTTCCAAATTGTTTAAAATGTTTCTAGTGCATTGTGAAACGACGAAAGGTGTTTTCTGCAGCTGTATCCACTTTGCACGAGGTAAAAGCAGTTCTTAGTGGATTTCCTTTTTACGGCACTTCACAAGGCGGCGTCTCTACCGGTCCTGGCTTCGCGGCAGTAAACACTTGCTCCAAAGTACAAATGGGTCGCAGAAGCCGGCCGCCTTCCGTCACTTTCCTGCAGCTTCTAGAAGATCCACCTCCTCCAGGGCAGTGCCGCTGGGCGGGTGGCCGGCGGCAGAAATGAGGTAACAGCTCAGCGGCCCCACCTCCAGGCCCAGCACCCTCGTCAGCTCGTAACTCTGAGGAGATAAAGGTATGTTGGCTTAGCAAACAATGCAGTACATTCTGTTCCACGCAGCTCATACCTGCGCGATATACCACAGGGCAAGGTCCTCGCGCGCCGTGACCTTTCACTGCCGCAGCAGGCAATTAAGTACAGGGAAATAAAACTTCGTAAAGGCTGCTATCGGGAACATTCTACTCTGATAACTGAATTGGAGCCTTCCTTGCGCCTGTAATAAGAGTGACTACGCTGTGATTTAGATTACAGTTATGCATTTATCTACAATGGCACACAGGAGTTCGCTGCACTTCAGCGAGTGTGGCAACCCCCTCCTTGCCCCAGTGACCCAGCAGCGATGTCATTCTTCAGGGAAAATCGGGCTCGCAGAACAATGATTCACTAGGAGCCTCGTGCATGCATAGTTTGTGTACGCTGCATTTCAACGTAAGCTTTATTTGTTTTCTCTTAATTTGTGTTTTGTTTGCATTTATTTTCATTGCCTCTGAGAAAGAGAGAATGAATGCAGCTATAGCGGGGCCTAGCAGACACATTTTGCAAGAACGTCCCATATAAAATCATGTAAATAAATGGGTTACAAATGGCAATGTTTATAGCAGACAATGAGCTAAGTTCCGAAATCCTGACCTCTCCCTCTTCTAGTTCTGTACGGTTTCTTTCAAACACACTCTAAATCTTGGAAATAGCGCTACGCCCTTGTCCATAGTAGGCCTGGCTTTCCCGCAACGGCGCTGTTTGACCTTGACAACAGTAACAACTACCACACTCACATCAACGTATGTAGGTGCAGGTTAAACTACCAAATCTATACTTCCTTACACATGCTTACCAGTTTACAATATAGTGTGTAAGGCATATTGTGACCTTAATGAAGGTGCAGGTCGACAATATTTGTCTCGACACTGACATGCAACACTCACACATCCAGACGAGATCAATCTTTTTCTCTTTCGACCAATGTCAATGAATCTTCCCTGAAGTATTTAACACCGACTCTGGAAAGGTTGTTTAGGGTTCAGTGAGTTGGAACATACATCATGTGAGAAGGGCTAAGATCAGCATGGCCAAAACAGCTCAGTGGGTCCACTTGCATGACAGATGGACATTAAGTTCTTGTCTTAGAAATGTGAGGCGTGTGGCAACAGTTATGGACCTAAGAGTGTGAGCTGATCCTGTTCTCACTTCATAGAGTAGGTATAATTAAAAAGTACCCAAAGTTATGAACTCGCTTACTGGGTTGGTAGACCTTAGAGATGCTTTTCTGGGCATCATTCACTTAATGCTTACTCAAGGAAAGGTTTGGTTATGGCAGCCCCTGCCCATCCTCTGCACCGTTGTGTGCCTAGAGAGGACAGGCTGCTGTCCAAGAAAGCCTCAGGGATCTACCTGCCAGTGGCTCCACGAGGCCCAGTGCCTGGCTATCTAACACTTGCACTCTTAAGATAAGGGTTCTTCAATCAGCTCCAGACCGAGGACATTTCAGTGTCTCTTCTGCAAGGGATGATGTTTGCCCAGGCGGCAGGACTGGGCCTTACAGTGCTGTCCCACAGGCAGCTTCCACTCACAGCATAGTTTCTGGTACATACATAGGAAGCCAATTAGACAGTAGTTATCTTCATTAATCATCCTGAAATCAGTTACTTTACCATGGCTTGCATCAGTCTTACTTCCTGAATGAGATAAAATATTGGCTTCCTCCACACCTAAAACGTGTGACTTGCCTTGAGGTCTGTTGGCCAATGTACAAGCTATAGTCAAACAGGTCCCTGAAGGCACACTTACACGTTGACCACAGTGAACGTAGCCTGTTACGTTAGCTCCCTCAGTTCAAAACGAAGCAGGGAAACTCTTTGTCCTCCCCTGTCCTTGCTCTCTCATCTTCCCACCCATTACCCTAGCCCTTAGTGAAAGAACCAGCAACTGCATCTCTAGGCTTTTCTTCAGAGACGTATGCAGCGTGGGCTGCGTCACCTTTTTGACTGTGGCTATGGACTGCAAACTGATTTTCCCACGCTCAGTATTTCTGTGTATAGTATTTTGTCCTAAAATACATTTTTTTTGCTTCCTTTGCTGCTTTTTTTTCCCTTTCTTTGCTTATGTTTAATAAAACAAAGTGTAAGGACCCTATAGGTTTCTTAGGAGGCACTTGCTAGGGCTATCACTGCTGCTGCCCGCTGCCAGTCTAGGTTCTGCTCATGGTTTACAATGATATCAGGAATGAGATGCGTGACCAGTCTCCCTTGCACGTATTTAGTGTGTCTGCCCTGCACATGTTCCTTCCTGGTATGTGGAGGAAGGGGCAAGATGAGTAAATGTGCGTGTGCCTCACTGTAAATTGGTTACGGTTAGACAGTTGCAACAGCACACCCAAAGGCCTACATCACTGCACATGGCCCAAGCACAATACACAAGTAAGAGCGTAATATCATCCTCGTACACTAACGCATTAGTCATGAATGGGGCTTGTAAATCTTGCTGTGCTTTTTCTGTTTTACTTGTGTGAGCACAGTGCACAAGTCTGTCAATACAGTTTTTTTTTTGTAAATTATTCTCTTAAATCACCGCCTGTTACTATTACTCATTAGACTAAGGTCCACTCTGAAATACTGCATAGAAGATATGATTATACACAATAGCTATGCAGTTCTATCAACTGCTGAATCACCTTAACACGCAGACTAACAAAAGAGCGAGGTTGCCTTGGGTTAACTCTAAGTGTACCACGCAGCAGCGATGCAGGCAGCCCATGAAGGCAGTCGGCTATCAACATTCCTCTTTACTGAAATACATCTACTACTTCACTTCAACTAAATCTGGACTGCCTTCCATCTGATGGTATAGAACGTGGAGGAGAAGACCACTCCTTGTTGCAGCGGGGTCTCAGCTTGTAGGATCATGTATGAAAGGAGATACTAGTGTGCGAATATGCACCTGTGGAGAGACATGCATGTGCAGCATGGGCAATAACTCGGTTACCAGTGCACGACCTCTTGACACTAGCTCAGACCATCTGCCTGTATTTTTTTTTTATGTCAGCTGTCATAGGTCCAGAACTGATGTATTCATGCCCCATGTACCATTAAATCTGCCTCTTTTCAGTTGTTCTAGTTTGTAATTTCTGCTGATATAAGGTGGTCGGTTTGACCAGGAAAGTGTCTTATCCACTGACATTACCAGGAAGGCGACCTTTTGTGAGGAGACTCACAACCTCCCCTAGTTCAAACGAGGTGATCTGTCATTGTATAATATGTCTCACATCATCAAACGTTATTGTGAGAAAGTAGCCTCTTTCTAGCCTTGTTACCCCCACTTTTGGCCTGTTTGTGAGTGTATGTCAGGGTGTTTTCACTGTCTCACTGGGATCCTGCTAGCCAGGGCCCGGTGCTCATAGTGAAAACCCTATGTTTTCAGTATGTTTGTTATGTGTCACTGGGACCCTGCTAGTCAGGACCCCAGTGCTCATAAGTTTGTGACCTATATGTATGTGTTCCCTGTGTGATGCCTAACTGTCTCACTGAGGCTCTGCTAACCAGAACCTCAGTGGTTATGCTCTCTCTGTACAAATTGTCACTAACAGGCTAGTGACCAATTTCACCAATTTACATTGGCATACTGGAACACCCTTATAATTCCCTAGTATATGGTACTGAGGTACCCAGGGTATTGGGGTTCCAGGAGATCCCTATGGGCTGCAGCATTTCTTTTGCCACCCATAGGGAGCTCTGACAATTCTTACACAGGCCTGCCACTGCAGCCTGAGTGAAATAACGTCCACGTTATTTCACAGCCATTTACCACTGCACTTAAGTAACTTATAAGTCACCTATATGTCTAACCTTTACCTGGTAAAGGTTGGGTGCTAAGTTACTTAGTGTGTGGGCACCCTGGCACTAGCCAAGGTGCCCCCACATTCTTCAGGGCAAATTCCCCGGACTTTGTGAGTGCGGGGACACCATTACACGTGTGCACTATACATAGGTCACTACCTATGTATGGCTTCACAATGGTAACTCCGAACATGCCCCCCCAATGCCATCCTGGTATTGGGGAGACAATCCCATGATCCCCCGGGTCTCTAGCACAGACCCGGGTACTGCCAAACTGCCTTTCCTGGGGTTTCACTGCAGCTGCTGCTGCTGCCAACCCCTCAGACAGGTTTCTGCCCTCCTGGGGTCCAGCCAGGCTTGGCCCAGGAAGGCAGAACAAAGGACGTCCTCAGAGAGAGGGTGTTACACCCTCTCCCTTTGGAAAAAGGTGTTAGGGCTGGGGAGGAGTAGCCTCCCCCAGCCTCTGGAAATGCTTTCATGGGCACAGATGGTGCCCATTTCTGCATAAGCCAGTCTACACCGGTTCAGGGATCCCCCAGCCCTGCTCTGGCGCGAAACTGGACAAAGGAAAGGGGAGTGACCACTCCCCTGACCTGCACTTCCCATGGGAGGTGCCCAGAGCTCCTCCAGTGTGCTCCAGACCTCTGCCATCTTGGAAACAGAGGTGCTGCTGGCACACTGGACTGCTCTGAGTGGCCAGGGCCAGCAGGTGACTTCAGAGACTCCTTCTGATAGGCTCCTCCAGGTGTTGTTAGCCTATCCTCTCTCCTAAGTAGCCAAACCTCCTTTTCTGGCTATTTAGGGTCTCTGCTTTGGGGAATTCTTTAGATAACGAATGCAAGAGCTCATCAGAGTTCCTCTGCATCTCTCTCTTCACTTTCTGCCAAGGAATCGACTGCTGACCGCGCTGGAAGCCTGCAAAACTGCAACAAAGTAGCAAAGACGACTACTGCGACCTTGTAACGCTGATCCTGCCGCCTTCTCAACTGTTTTCCTGGTGGTGCATGCTGTGGGGGTAGTCTGCCTCCTCTCTGCACTAGAAGCTCCGAAGAAATCTCCCGTGGGTCGACGGAATCTTCCCCCTGCAACCGCAGGCACCAAAGAACTGCTTCACCGGTCCCCTGGGTCTCCTCTCAGCACGACGAGCGAGGTCCCTTGAACTCAGCAACTCTGTCCAAGTGACTCCCACAGTCCAGTGACTCTTCAGTCCAAGTTTGGTGGAGGTAAGTCCTTGCCTCCCCACGCTAGACTGCATTGCTGGGAACCGCGTGTTTTGCAGCTGCTCCGGCTCCTGTGCACTCTTCCAGGATTTCCTTTGTGCACAGCCAAGCCTGGGTCCCCGGCACTCTAACCTGCAGTGCACGACCTCCTGAGTTGTCCTCCGGTGTCGGGAGACCTTCCTTTGTGACTTCGGGTGAGCTCCGGTTCACTCCACTTCGTAGTGCCTGTTCCGGCACTTCTGCGGGTGCTGCCTGCTTCTGAGTGGGCTCCTGGTCTTGCTGGGCGCCCCCTCTGTCTCCTCACACAAATGGCGACATCCTGGTCCCTCCTGGGCCACAGCAGCATCCGAAAACCCTAACCGCGACCCTTGTAGCTAGCAAGGCTTGTTTTCTGCACAAAAACACCTCTGCAAGTTTCTTCACGACGTAGGACATCCATCCTCCAAAGGGGAAGTATCTAGCCCTCTTCGTTCTTGCAGAATCCACAGCTTCTACCATCCGGTGGCAGCTTCTTTGCACCCACAGCTGGCATTTCCTGGGCATCTGCCCACTCCCGACTTGATCGTGACTCTTGGACTTGGTCCCCTTGTTCCACAGGTACTCTCGTCTGGAAATCCATCGTTGTTGCATTGCTGATGTTGGTCTTTCTTGCAGAATTCCCCTATCACGACTTCTGTGCTCTCTGGGGAACTTAGGTGCACTTTGCACCCACTTTTCAGGGTCTTGGGGTGGGCTATTTTTCTAACCCTCACTGTTTTCTTACAGTCCCAGCGACCCTCTACGAGCTCATATAGGTTTGGGGTCCATTCGTGGCTCGCATTCCACTTCTAGAGTATATGGTTTGTGTTGCCCCTATCCCTATGTGCTCCCATTGCATTCTATTGTGACTATACATTGTTTGCACTGTTTTCTATTGCTATTACTGCATTTTCTGGTATTGTGTACATATATCTTGTGTATATTTGCTATCCTCATACTGAGGGTACTCACTGAGATACTTTGGCATATTGTCATAAAAATAAAGTACCTTTATTTTTAGTATATCTGTGTATTGTGTTTTCTTATGATATTGTGCATATGACACCAGTGGTATAGTAGGAGCTTCACACGTCTCCTAGTTCAGCCTAAGCTGCTCTGCTAAGCTACCATTTTCTATCAGCCTAAGCTGCTAGACACCTCTTCTACACTAATAAGGGATACCTGGACCTGGTGCAGAGTGTAAGTACCCCTTGGTACCCACTACAAACCAGGCCAGCCTCCTACAGTTATCGCCACCATCATAGCCACAATACCATTTAAAAAGGAGACAGCCAACATCCTTACTTGGGAAACCCACTCGCTGATTGCCTTCAAGTGCAACAGAGCTCACTTATCACACAACTTTGAATGGTGACCAAAGCAAAGCACCAAACACGTGTATTGTGGGTCAGTGACCGACATCTGAATCCCACAGCTGCAGCAAAGCCGAATCCTTTTGATCTGAGGGGAGGCATCTTCTCTGGCACACTGTCCGTGATAAATTTGATGTTTCAGAAAGCACCAGTCCTCTAGGAGCAGAGCTTCAGATCTGTGTCAATGGGTGCGGGGGGAGGGGGAAGGAACAGATGTCAGCATGCAGGGGTGGCATTTATATGAAACTCTACGCCATCACTTCCAAGATGGTATGACATCAACACAGATCCATTTGGTGCCACTTACTGGCATGACGGGAGCACTGCTGAAAACAACTCAGTATCCAATCTGGTGCATGGGACTATTCAAAAGGTGAGCAATTTGTAGCTGGAAGTATTGATCAGAAGTTCCTGCTATCTCTGAGTCCTCATTGGTTATTTTCTGTGGGTACATGGAGGTGTGGAGCTGTATCAAACCATCCTCACAGCTAAACCCTGTACAAGAGGAAGTCCTGCAATTCCCCTTCAAGTACCTTTATGCAGAGCTAGACAGTCATGAGAACGACACCACCCATTATGCAGTGCACTCCATGACTCGCTGTCAAAGGCAGGGAATGAACTGTTGTTTCGGATACAACTGGGGACACAGTGGCACCTTCCTCCCGCTGCTTTTCAAATGTCACGTCAGTCAGTGCTCAGTAACTGCCTCAGTGCTGCCATCATTGTGGCTGCAGTTGGGGAGAAAGCCGCTCCCTAGGTTGATCTCTTGTTTTCATCACATGGCCCTTCAACAAAAGACCTGCCTCCCTGCTATGGGTGCAGAGAGGGGGACTTCCAGAAACAGCAGCCATCTTGTTACCCAGCTGGATTCGGGACTTCTGCTGGCATGTTTGGAGGTGAATGAAGGATGAAGAGAGAGAACAGTCTTGCCTCAATGGAAAGTTCAGAGGCAGAATGAGCTAGTAGTTTACTTACGACTTCTGTGGATGTTATGACCATCAAGAAGGAATTCTTTGATTAAATAAGTTCAACGTTACAGGAGACCTTAAGCCTTCTGCATTCACGGGACTTACAGATAGCACTGAGGTTTTTCTGGAGACATTCCCAGTGTCATGTTGAGAGGACACAGCAGCTTAGGCCGTCTTCTTTGGTGCTGTCAATCTCTGAAATGTGGGAGACATACAGAAACATGGCATGTTGCAAGGTCCCTTCTCAAGACAGCCACTGTCGGCCGGCAGAGTTGTAAAGAGTGGATGTACTCTTATTTCTTCATGAAGAAAAGGTATGCGGTATTTGCCTGTGTGCATCACCACCACAATGGAAGGAAACCTCTGGGTGCTACTAGATTGTCATCTGTTCCAAGACGTTATATAATGGGGCAAATCTGACTAGGCACAAATGGAGTGTTCCCTGCAGTGCACTCAACTATACTCCGAGGAGTCAATGGAGGCAGCAAGGTGTGGGTGGGACAGGTAGAGAGGGCACGCCTCTAATGGGTAAGAGCATGTGGCCACCATTGCAAGGTCAGAACATAGGATGGCTTGACTGGGATGTGTTTTAACTGGTCGACAAGCAGCTGGTTCCATTGTTCCACAAACTGGCACTGCATCCAATGCATGTGAAGCCTGGTGTGCCTCCATAAAAAGTATGTCTGGCTCCTCAGAAGGAGCTGGAGCAGCATGCTTTCATGCACCACGGGGTGCACTATACAAAGCGCCTCTGCGGTGGAATGGGCATTTGTCCCTGTTTCCACCACATGGCACTTTGGAATTACAGTACTGACAAAAAAGGCTTGTGTAGTCCCTTCTGTATTATGGCTGGCACTCATGCAAGATGAGCACCAGCACAATCACAAGGGGACATCCCCTCGGTGCATGGCGCCATGCAAATAAGGAAGCTCTTTGCAACTGCACTCGTGCCATAGTCCGGACCAGTGCAATGGCAAAGAAGCCATTAGGTGGGGCACTGATTCTACGCGACATGGAAGGTAGTGTACAGTCAATGCAACACGTTCTCCCTTCCCTGAGGATGCTCCTTGGGAGGTGCTAACTGATGTCCCAGACATCCCCTAGGCACTCCTGTAAAAGTGGGTGCAGTAACACTAAGCATCTGCCTGTCGGGGGATCTCCGCCCCTCTTCAAACTGAGACTGAAAGACAGAGTTGTGGTTTCAAACTGCAGGCCTGTCTTTCACTAAATGCGTTCTCCTCAGCATACAAATGAACTTTTAAAGTCTGCGCTTGTGCTGAGGACAGCAAATATTTTGGTGTAATCGAACTCACCATCTTGGTTTGCACCCAAAGTGTAATTTGAGTCTTGTTGTACAAAATATGATCAATAAAGAATGATTTAGGGGGATTCCCTGAAAATTCAAAGAAACCTGAATGTTTGAGCTAGGCTGGCTCTGCTTCCTCCATTGATGCTGTTTGGATGAGACAATTCTCAGGTACGGATAGCAATGGGCCTTATTAGACTAAAACTAAATATTTACAGTACCAGGATCTTGGCAACGACCCAAAGGATGGCAATGAGACCAAAAGGTGGTGTGTTCCTATAGTGAATTGGAGGTACTTCCTATGTTCCTCTATGATGAAGGTATTTAAGAAGTGCTCTGAAAGTCTGCAGCCGCTTGTCATTCGGAACGGCTGCCAGCACCTGAGCTGAAGGAATCATCTTAAACATGTGGAGAAGAAGTAACTGACTCAGGATCACAGAGGTCTAAGTTGCAGTGAAGCATTCTTTATTTTTATGTTACAAGGAAATAGTGGGGGTATAATTGCTTCTTCCTCTCCGCAGGAGGGATTGGCTTGATTCCCCCTAAAAGGCAATAGCCTCTTCATCTGCTGCAGAAATACATGCAGTGTCCACCGCACATCCATGGAGACCAATTGGAAGCATTACAGCCCAGCTCTTTTGAACCACTGGAAGGATTCATTATTTACGGGGCTCAGTGGAGGCAGTGTAGTGAAAGTGTTCCATCTACTGGAGTGCAGTGAACCCCATGAGATGGTGCAGTTCATAGTGGGAAAATCAGTGAAAAGTATTGGTGCTGTCAAAGCCTGTGGAGCTAGGTGGTTTTTCTCTCTTAAAAACATCTTATTTTCCTGCCAATTTCCTGAGGGAGAGATGGCTTCCGCTTAGACTTAAAGTTAAACGACTCCCTAGACTTCAAAGACTGTAAGGCATTTCTCAGCAGGAAAGTCTTAAAACGTCTCCTTGAATGGCACTCAGTTGTTTAGCCGTGTCTTTTTCTTTGCTGTACTGTTGAAGGACCTCATCCATCAGGGTTGCAGGTCTGCCAGGTTTTCACCCTCTAAAAGGAATGTCTCTGGTATAAGATAGAAAGACTGTAGCCTTGGCTGCTGGCCCATAGACCGACCAGATTTTATGGTTGACACAGCCGGTTTAATGAGGTCGTGGGGCAGCAGTAGCTTTCAGGTTGCAACTTCTTTGCCCAGGTTGACCATGAACTTACACTCCCCCTGAGCATAGTCCAGGAACAAGGTGGAGTACTGTTTAAACTTGTGCTACAGGTGGAGCCCACACAGTGGCATTCACCTGTCTCATGAGGAGACCAATGGACCGATGCATTTTGCTATTACCACAGTGTAAGTGATCTCATATATATCTATCTTTTTGTATAGTCTTACAAAATTGTGCATTCTGTATATTTTCTCTGTTATGTTTTTGTCATATTGTTCCCCTCAGTACAGCGCTGCAACATTCTCTTGAGCATGGTTCAAGCGAAATAAAACTTTTAATAAAAAATGCTAAAATAAGTAATCAGTTTTGATCTGATAGACGTTCATCATTTGTGCATCAATTAGGTATGCTATATACTTTTGCCCACAGCCCTTTCATTAATTGAGTAGTTTAAGTAATCACTCTAGATTTCTTCTCCTATTAGGACACTTCTTTTCCACCAGACACTGAGGAAGTCCCATAACAGACACTAACCCGTCAAGCGCTAACACAACCCATGTATATCATGAGGAAGAAGCCCCAAAAAGAAAGCCTAATCTGTAACCAGACTATCAGGATGTTCTTATAGTTAAAAAAGAGCACTGGCAAAGCCAGTAGGTCTCTCTAGTAAGACCTGTTAGCTTTGACACTGTTTTTAGCCACGCTGTATAGAATCAAAGCTGATGTGCACCACAGCCTTGAAAAAAAAAAAAGAAAACGAAGCGTCCACTGCATCATTTTGTAGTAACACACATGGGATCGACACCAGTTGCTCACGTACAAAAAGACACTTTTTTTTTTTTAGATGGATTGGTAAATAAAAAAAACAGAAAAAAAAAAAACATGAAAGCATTTTTTTTGAAACGTAGTCCAAAAGCACTTAAAAAAAATTAAACAGATGAGCGAGTTGGGGAGGGGCAGGAGTGAAAGTGCACAAGAGGCAGGAGTGAAACAGCATGGCAGGCGGGGGGGGGGGGAAGCAACACCAGGGAGAGAACATGGGTAAAACAGAGCAACAGGGAGCACCTAGGGAAAGTGGAGGAAGAAGCACAGGGACAAGAAAGCACAACACTGGTTTGGGTGGGAGACAGAAACAAATGGAGAAGCAAAAGAAAGAGCAGTGTGAGAGGGAAGCACACGAGGGTAACAGCTGTAAAACTCACGAACTATCATGGAGTGCTTAAAGAAAGAGGAAAAAAGGAGTTTCCTAAGAGCAGGCTGAGGAATCAGTGAACCTAACTAATCAAAGAGATAGTAAAGAGGCTATGCTCCGGGGGGGGGGGAGGGGGTCAAACATAAGATGGACAAGGATGAACCAAGGAAAGTCATCCAATAGAAAGGAAGTAAATAAGAGTGACAGGAAAACCAACCAGTGGTAAGCAACTTAAAAAAGAGACAATTTTCACATAAACAGTATCGGAGAGAGACAGATGTCAAACACTGTGAGAGGGGCTTTTTTAACTTCTTCTATTTTATCGTATGCTGGTTTGCAAACTCTTTATCTCTTTCTGATAGAGAGTGTGAAGTTTTAAAGTTTTAGACACACACAGAAGTGTTAGAATCTTGTCTGCCTCCTATCCAGCCTGAGATATTTTGGTTGTTTATATTGTGGTTCCTGCCATGTTAATATGGATGCTTGAAGTGAAAGCTAAAATGTCAACATGCCAATTGAAATAACTCATTAAACATCATAATTAATTTGACTCCTCTGGACTTTGGTGTCGACAGACTTGTAAACATGAGATAAAATTGGCAATTAGACTCATAAAACCCCCCTCATTTGCCCATAGGGTGGAGAGGATTTGCAACAGAACTATCAGGCCAGAGTCCACACTGATGTTCTGCAAACCAGCCGCAATCTGTGGTTGCTCAGGGCTTTGAGAGTGGTGAAGTGAAGTGCTCTTCAGCCAAGCACTGCCTAAAAAATAAATATTTAAAAGTTTTAACTCAGGTTCCTTAGTGCTATTTTTAGTGTGTTATTCATTTACTAAAGAGGTTCTAGAGTTCCGTTGACTTCCTGAACTCATTGAAGTTCTTTCACCGGGGGTTAGAAATCCACCCCCTGCGGCTGATTGTGACACAGATACATAATTGTGGTTGCACACATTACAAAAATGCTGTGTTCTCGCCTAAGCTACCGAGCTAAAGTCTGCAGAACAAAAAGAGGAGGACAGACTAAACAATAGGTGTTTTGAGTTTTTGCATGAAACTAATGAAGCAAGGAGTACTGTTTAACTTGCGTTTTATAAATGTCTATCCTGGCCAACAATCTTTCCCTTTACTCCAGCATGTTGCCAAACCAATTCAGTGTTGCTATCTGTGTTTCTTCATCTTGGGTGAGGTTCTAAACATCAGTTGGCGCAGACAGTGAGGGATTTATCACACTGTGTCTATAATGGTTTGCCAGTAGCTTCATAGGCTATCCTCGTTGCGAGCAGGAACCACAAGCCTCCTAGGCAGGAACAGATAGTAAGAGGTCAACAACTGTGTAATCCATTGCCCTCAGGCTACCGATTCTTGTTTATGCGCTTCACCTGAGTTGTCTTAGTCAGTTTTGCGCATTGTCTTTCGGGCACCTCTGTGCTACAGAAGTCTGGGAGGCAATCCCAAGCAACCAGCCACTTCTGAGAGAATGTTTGAGAGAGGGTCTGAAGTGTTACAGTTGTGTGACTGCGATGCACAGCGACTGTCTCTTGCTCTGCTTGTGCTCCAATTTAGGTCCACAGCATGTGTCACTTACCGGGGAACTGTGGACGGGCTCTGTAAGCTGTCTGTTCTGCCATGCAGTTAGTGGTTCCAATAAAGATCCCACCACTGCGTAGCAGGAACACCACCACTTCTGTTATGTTCTCTTCCACATCAGTGCCATTGATTCTTTAGAGAGAAAGCTCTTCATGATGCAGTGCTTGCATCAGAGAGGTAGGTGTAGTTGAATATGTTCCACCATTGTCATGTGTTAACACATCCCAAGCAGCTTGGTTGGTGCTGTTAGTGTTGTGGGTGTGGTTGGCAAACACACTGTGTGCATGTCAAGGAAAACATGTATTGATAAAGCCAGTAGGTCTCACCTTTTGACTTTACCAATGTTATTTAGCAGTGGGGAAAAAAGCTTTTTACTATGTGTCATGCGGGATGCGTGTGTATGCAACATTACGCTACAGTCAGCAATATGACATGTATGACCAAATAACCATTATTCATTTGTTGGAACTACTGCCATTATATTTATTTTTTTGTCTTTAACCACTTGACTGCTAGGCTTTTGCCCACTTATGCTGAGCTGTTTTTTAGATGTTTAGGTAGATCGTGCTTAAACCTTCCTAACTTTCTTCCCGCAATAGGTATTGCGCCAGATTGTGCATCTTTTTTCCAGCACCCTGGGATTTTAAAGGTACCGAGGGTTTGTTGATTCCCCTGGCAAATAGTGAAAATGTATCTTTTTTGGTGGGGAGGGAATGGTGGAAAAGTGTATTTTTTTTAATGGGTTCAAGGAAAAGTTTTCTGTGCACGGATCACCATATTCCTCACTTTCAGAAACAAGTAACATTGTTTTACAGGTTTTCTATTTTTTTGTGGTTTCAACACAATTGCAATTTATGGTAGAAACCGGTGTGAAACCCATGGATTGTCCTTGAAGGGTATACTATACATTTCTAAACAATGGACACACTTCTAACTTAGCAATGGGTCATTTGTGTAGACCCCTCTAGGTTTCAAACTAGGAAACGAATTGTTAAAATAAAAATAAAAATAAAAATGAAAATGAGTAATAAAAAATAGCCATTGGTGACAACGTTTTCATCTGTAATTTTGGGTCACAATGGCAGATTTACAAAAGCAATATACTGTTACGTCCAATAGACTCTTCAGGTAGTAGGGGATAGATAGGGTTTGTTGGTTGTCGGAAAACAAATGATCCCTAGGGCACATAACTGAACTGCAGCTTATAACGTTTTTTCATCATGTACCGACCAAAAAGCAAATCATATGGTAACATATAATGAATGGAAAATGGGTATGAAGTAAAGCTATGCATTTCTAAAATGTGCACAAGATATTGAGTTTAGTAACACATTATTTGCACACCTCTGAATTTTTGGCTACTTATATTATCATAATTCAGAGGGCATTTTGCAAAATGTCCTCTTTCTTGCACACCGGCTTACGTTTGGAAGTCATAAATGCTGAGAAATCCAGTTGGTAATTCCAGAGTCGTGTGCCTTGAGTAAATCCCATAAAGTTTTCTTATCCACAATGCCATTCAAATCTCTAACTTTGCCAAAAATTATATATTTCCCTCACATTTTTGTGAAGGAAAGCTCCAGAATCTGTGCAAAGCCACAAAAGTCTTACCATCCAGCATACCCATACTGATCCTGATAAAAACAGAACCCCACTTGTGTGTCATTACTAATGACATCTGTAATGACATCACTGATGACTTTGTGATCATTGTGACACCATCCTATAGGGTTTGTGGACTTGAGGTAACTTAAAATGATACACCCATGAACAATTTCTATTCATCTTAATGGGATTACCCACTTAAAGACTTAATATGACCTTTACTTTTAAGGCAAGAGGTTGACACAAATACATTTGCCACTGAACAGACACCTTCTGTGGGGCCCTAAGGACAATCTTCTGTAGTTTAGTAAAATACATGACAGAGCTCGTAACTCTATGGTGTAAATTACTATTGTGTCATCAGTGATGTAAACATTGATGTAATTTAACATGTAATGAGTGATGTAATGTGTGAAGTCATAAGCAGTGCAAGGCAGGACATACGTTATAATTAGCTCAGTGAACTATAACTGGTGAATTTCAGTGTTTTTTAAACATTAGTTTTTGTGTTATTTCAACACCTAATTGTAACATCACTTAAAAAACCAATAGGTTTTTCAGTGGAGTTTTTTTTTTTTTTTAACGTAGGGCAAGATCTTATTACAATACCTAAATTTGTCACTTAAACCTTTTGTTTTTTTAGTGCAAAAATATATTCTCTTTTACTCTGAATCATATCATAGTTGTGATATCTGTGTGTTTCAGGTTGTTTCCCTGCGGACTGCTCCAAGAGAAGGCCTTCAGCCGCAGATCATGCACCTTCCTTGCAGCAAGCAATGTTCTTCTCATTTCATAGGAGGAATACTAAATGACTGCATTTCGGACTCAGCTCCTTAAAGCATGGCTAGTCCTCTCCTCTCACTGCATATCAGAAATAAAACAAATGCATCAAGCTGCAAATGTCTGTAACACATTCCTGAGCTGTTTAGTGCCATGAGCTGAGAAAACTGGAGAAGCAGTATAGTAGCATGGTTGTATGCAAAGGCATTGAAAGTAAGTACAACGTCATAATGGTGGTGTACCATTGTCACAGAAAGTCCCCGCAAAAGGTACAAAGCATCCGAATGGACAATGCCACGAAACATCTTTAGACTTATTTATTTGCAGGTCTATAGTCCATCTTATACCTACCCCATCCTCATTGGCTGGCGAGCCCAGAAGGGAACAAATAGTCTTTTGCTGCAGCTAGGAAAAGATAAAAACAATATTAACATCATAAAATGTACAGTACAGGTGAATAACTGTTGCTCAATCAAGTGGAAATTGTACAGTTTAGCAACCTCACCACAAGCACTCTAGTCCAAACCATATTATAAAACCAAACAATTCTTGAGACAAGTGCTGGAAAATGGTCAGCTACAAAACATGCATACACTCACATTTTTCAAGCTACGTCTGTGCATTCTCTCACAATCAAAGCGTTGTTAAAATTATGGAAAACAATTTTGATATTTAATTATGTTATCAGCGTTTTTATGGTTGTTTTCAGCTGTAAAATAAATAAATAGTATGTTTGCTGTTAAACAAAAACTGTCCATTGAACTGTGGAAATATTCGTATAATTATACTAATGGCTCTCATGGTGGTAAATGGAAACCAGCCTATTCTACAGGACTACACTACAAGGCCCGTCCTTGGTTTCAAAGTTCTTTCTATCCCACGCCTCCCAGTACTAATGGCTGGTTTTATCACACGGTGTTCCCTTTGTACCTGCACATATCTGCCTGGATGAAAACCCGGGACCAAGCGCAATTTGTGTGGAACCCGTGACTAGAAATCGACCGCGAACGCCACATGTGCCGATTTCAAATTGAGCGTGTCAGGCTGGGAGGCCGCTTGCGTGGATTTTGAGGTCTGTTGTCAGCAGGACAGTTTAATGGGACTGGAGAGGTATCTTGGATGGAGCAGCAGAGGTCCCCAAAGAAGACTTTTCTTTAACCTCTTGATTAAACAGCAGCGTTAACACAGTTTGAATGTAGCTAGGCAGCAGGCCAAGGAAGGAAGGAGCCTCCGTATGGTTCCATTTATGTACAACTAGGACGTGCAATACCTTCACTTTCACTGGGCCTCGAGTTACGGACGGACACTGCAAACGAACTTCAAGCTGCATTTTAAGAACTGGTGAAACCACAGCTTGGGAGCACCGCCTGCAGTAAAACGAAGATCTGTAAAATGTAAAAATACATTGCAAGTTTAAAGAGAAACACCAAAGCAACGTTCAAAAACATTCCTCTTGTCAATCTAAACGTTGATTTATTACAAGGATTTTCTAATTCGAAAATATCCAAACATATGCTTTTACTTGTAATGAGGACTCCCTGCACTGCTTTCTTCTCAGAATAGGTCATAAAATGTAAATCTCCCCGTACCCCGTTGTGGCGCAGTTGAAACTTTTTCAATCATTTTCTGAAAAAAGCAAATGGCCGGGTAAGTATGCTTTAGCCATGTGCCAAATGCACGAGGATCCCAAAAGTGAAGTTAAAGATACTCACGTGTAACATATACTTCGTGTGCATAATTTAGGGTGCGTAACACTGTTACTAAAGATGACAAAAAAGTACTGTGGCATCCAGCCCTGCCAAGTTCCACGAATCAGGCGTTAGTCTAACGCAGGGTTCTGCAAAGTCGGTCCTGGAGAGCCGGGCCCGTGCCAGATTTTTAGCATATCCACATTTAGAAAAAAGATATTTCAGAAATCCAAATTTTTCTAAATGTGGATATGCTAAAAATCTGGCATGGACCCGGCTCTCCAGGACTGACTTTGCAGAACCCTGGTCTAACGCACTTCAATGTGGTGGCCCACATCACCGCACTAAAATGGAAAATCACGCATTATAGTGCCTCCTCAGCTGTTAATGCACAGTGAGCGACTGAGATGCAGTGTGTCCGAGCATGCAGCCTGATCCGGGAGGCTAAGGGGATGCTGGCTGTAGATCTGCTTGCAGTCAAGTACTGCCACAATGTTTCTAAGTTAACAAACAGAGACACCTCTCCACCCCTGCCGGGCCGACACACGTGCATAACTTAAAACTTACCTCACAAAAAGTCCGTGTCCAATGGCTTGACTAGTAAGAAGACAGTACTCTGAGTGAGTGAATTTAATGGGGCAGGGGTGAGTCACGGGTCCTGCCTGCCGCCTGTGGTGCGACCAGGTGGCATTTTAAGTTTTGTCTCTTTTACTTTGGTTGCAAGTTTACTAAATGCAGCGCTACACTGAGTGAGGCAGCTCGGAGTCCTCCCAAAAACTCGCTCACAGCAGTCCGGCACTGAGGCGGCTGTTGTGGGGATGAGGTCGGATTGCGTCATTTACCGCGCCGACCCCTCCAAATGCCATTCCCAGGCCGCGGCTGACTCTTGTTGTGGCGTCTCTGCAGGGAAACCCTGGCTGAGAGGTGCTGCCAAAAAGATGGGATCCAAGCTATGGATCCTGGCCCATCCCCTCTGCGCGCAGCACAGACTCAACCCTAGGCCGCCAGAGTGGCTGACTCGCGGAATCACTGAGGCAGGCCGGGTACCAAGTCGCCCTGAAGTGGGTGTAGCCAACAGTGCTCACCTTTCACATGAGCAGCACCATGGCAGTATCACGAGCATCACTGCAAGTGGGACTGTCACCCAGCCCACCAAGCCGCGGCACCAGCAGCCTTGATCGAGGAGTCATCAATCATGCAGAATCATCAGTAAGTGAGAGCTGCTGATGTAATACTGGCACTTTTTTCCTGTTTTAAGATTCTGCAAAAGCCCACACATTGTGAACAGAACTTTATATGAAATAGTCCGTATTCATTTTCAACACTGCCTTTCTGCCTTTTATTACTTTACTTTGTTATTCATGAACCATCAAGGCAGCTCTGCAGCACATTTTAAAGAGTGTTACTCATACGTTTGCCATTTTAAATGTGCACTGGTAAAAGGAAAAAACACCAGCTTCAGGTGATTTTTGTGCTGGCACATTAAAATATTAGTCAGGCAGATAAAAAAAACAGCCAGGTAGGAACTTTATAGGCTGGTGTGGTCTCTGTATCTGGGGCCAGAATGGCTTCAACTGACTGTGTTGGATGGATACTTATGGTATTTGAACGCACTGGGCAGGATTGTTTTTGCTTGTGAGAAAGTGTCACTCAGTCATTGAAATGTCACTCATAATTACATTGAAATTATGAAAATGTCACGCATAGCAATATGAAACCTTGGCAGCTCTGGGCATCCTAGAGATTTGAGGGAGAAGTAGGGAAGCAGAAAGGGACAGAGTCTGACTGTCAACTTATACATTGATTTTTTTAAATACTCTTATCTCCTAAACACGCCAATAACAAAAGCAAATGGGACACTACACATTTCTGACTTACTTAACAGGCTTCATTTTAAAACATCTTTTGTGGTTAAGGCATGTTTATATACCCCCCCAGCAAGTCCATGGTATAAAAGCTGTAAGATAACTGTGGTGCTTAATGCACTGGCTGGAGATAACTATGTGCAGACTAGTCACAGGTTTGATTCATCATAATGTAGCGCAGAGGGTTACTGTGCCTTCTGCAAAGAACATTGTATAACATACAGGTCACTGATTTGTATTTTATGTAGATAGCTCACTGGGTTATTGCCTTTGTTGCAGAGATTCAGTTCACAAGTTACAATTCGGGTAGTATAGCTTAGAGAGTTATTTGTGTTAAGTTAAGATGTATCCCAGCATATTAAAAGGAAAAAAAACCTCAAAGGTTGATCAGAGAGCGGATGAATGGATTGTAGCAAGTGACTATTATTTTGGATTATTTACAGAGTGGGGATCTATCCTCACGGGAAGGGATGGGGAGAAATATAGGGCGGGGTGGTGTTATCGGAGCCTAGGTTATCTTCATCTCCCCACCTCTCCACATGATGGATGAAAGATCCCCGTTTTATACTACAATCGAGAAGGAGGGGCTAGAAGGGGAAGGTAGGGATGCCTCCGGAGTGGATACTTCCTTTCGTGTCGCTATGCAGTCTGCTTTAGGTATGGATACTACTGCAACTCCAGCGGCATCTGTATTAGAGGTAATGTTCTTAATTCAGAAAACCTTACAGCCCATTTTGAAAGTGGACTGGACTGGGTAAGTCACATAAAAACCAACTACAGGGGATTATGCAAGAGCTGAAACAAATAAACAGCTGTATGCCGGTACTTCTTTGGCCACTACCAGAGAAAAGGGACCAGGAGGTGGGCACGCCTGCAGAAAGTAGAGAAGGAGGGCCTATAAATACATCGAAGTTACCACTGGAATATATCTCAAAACAGCCTATGCTGGTGATAAAAAGGGGTTGAGGTTGGGAAGGAAGGGGTTATATACCCTACTTTAATATATTAAGAATTAAAGAGAGGAACACTAAAATGATAAGGCCCATGAACAGAGTGGGGGAGGATAGATCAGCATAAGATCCTAGGAGTAGCCCCACAACAGTGGCATGAAGTGGGCACCTCCAAGAGTGCGACTCAAAGGGGACCTAGAATAGTAGACACAGAAGACATGCCGTTAGTAAAGGAGAATAGGTACCACTAAGTGGTAGTAATGGAGGAAAGTAGGGAAGCTACTGTTATCAAAAGAAATGTAATGAATGTAAAAAATGGAGGAAGTAAGTATAGAACAATGGGAGAAGGGTGGTCCCTCACCATCATCCAGGGGTCATGGAAACATGAGGAAGATAGAGGGACATAATGGAAGTGAGAGTCTGTGGGTATACTTATAACCCTGGGGAAGGGAGACTGGGAGGAACCTGCAGAGGAAGCTTAAGCCATTGAATCGCTTGCACCCATGGGTAATTGTCCCAGTTTATGAGGGATTGGTGCAGAGGATATAAGGCAAATAGGGTTCATGACAAATCTTGTATGAAGTGAGGTGACAAAAGCCCCTTTTTTACTCAGGATGCTTTAAGACAATTGGTATTGAGGGCGGAGAAGGAATTAGAGAAGGAGGGTATAAGATTGGTACAGTTGAGGGAATTGGAGAACGTAGAGAGAAGTCATAGAGCCCTCAATTGTCATGCAGGGCTGCTCCTAGATCAAGTACAATTTAGTTTAGTAGGTACCCAAAATCTAAGAATGTGTGTGGATAGAAGCAAGGGGAAGCTAAGTGTGACCATAGTAGCCGACTCATAGGCCAAATGTTGAGGAACCTTTTTGAGCCCCTTTCAAACTCCCTTGGAGATTATAGTGGGGAGGGGGAGAGGGGGTTGAGTGATCTCGACTAGGGATTAGATGCTTCACACAGCCTTTTGGTTATTTCCTGGTATTTAGGAGGTTATAAGAAACATTTAAAACAAGATACATTTAAAGATAAGATGGAAAAGTATGATATTTTGTGTTTCCAGGAAACTTTGCTGTGCAAAGAACCTGAACCAGTAGATGGCTTTCTAAGTCTCTTTAAGGATGCTACACGTCTAGGCCCAGGATGACCTTCGGGTGGCCTAATCACTTTGACCTTGACTAGAATAGCTAACAGATTTATAAAGATAAAAACAAAAGGTTGTTGGCTATTAGCTTGTCGGGTCTACCTCTATAATAATATTGGAGGGTCAAGGCAGCTCACTGTAATTAATGTATATATCCAGCCTGGGATGACACCAAATTATGATACCCAGCTGGGTCTGTTAGAGGAAGATCTGGAGGCAATATGTATGAATAAATTAGAGAAGCTGCTATTGATCTTAGGAGATTTTAATCATAAATTACATCCAACAAATCGTATAAAGAGTTGGCTGCTGCACATGTGCCACAAGCTATTTTCCCTAGATCAGAGGCTACAGCACGTGATAGGGCCTTCTTAAGAATTTTAGGCTCTCTAGGATTGTTTTGTGTCAATGGATGGACGAATGCAGACTGCCCTGCATAGCAGACCTTCGGAGTAGGTAGCCAGACTTACCCAATTGATTATGCCTTCGTAAATGTTTGGCATTTTGAGGAGGTGGTGGGATTTGAAGTCTTGCACCTAGATGGTAGAGATCACTGGCCCCTTCAGTTAACATTTAGGGCAGGGAATAAAGATCTAAGAGGAAAAGTAGCTGCGCTGCAGGTAGAGTTCCCGCCACAGATAAACACCCGTATCACAGAGAATAGCCTAAAAGTACTCAATGACCTGATGATAAATTATAGGGGTCTCAGCTTGGCTGAAGATCCAAATGATGTGTTTATGGGATATGAAAGAGTAATTGAACAAGTGGTTGATTGTCTGAAAGTAAAATTAAAAATAATGCATGCGAATAAAGATCAGGAACAAGCTAGAAGGGATTATAAAAAAATACCTGGTTTAATCATGAGTGTAAGATCCAGAAGTTGAAAGTGCGGAAGTTGGAAAGGGAGATTAGGAAAAAATGCGATAAGGGAACTGGACAGAAGCTCCGTATAGCCAAACAAGATTATAAAAATATCCTAAGAGAAAGGAAAAGGGAGTACATAAATACGAATTGGAAAGTTATGTTAGATGTGATAGGAACCCACAATATTAGGAGGTTTTGGCAGTTGGTGAGGGAGGGGAATGCCTCTGGGGATATGCAGTGTCTAGCTGGAGAAGATGACTGGAATAAGCATATGGGCAATCTATACAGGGGAGGAATGTCGGGTTATTTCTGGAGAACAAAGTTGAGGTAGGTGATGACATAAGGTCATATTTCCCCTGCAAAAGATAAAATAAATAATTTAGGCTCTTAAATTAACTAAAGCAGCTGGCCCAGATAACCTTCCGGCGGTAATTAATGAGCAAGACTCTTTTATGTTACCTTTCATATTATGTTTGATTCCCGCTGTGTCCCAGAGAGTTAGAAAGGTGCAATAATAATGGCCAATTTATAGGAAGGATGATGCAACACAACCAAAGAATTATTGCCTAATTAGCCTGCTGGATGTGGGGGAAAAAGTATCCGCTAAACTATTGCTAGGTCTAATTAAGTCCAGGGTAGAGTTAAATAATTTGATTCCAGTAGAGCAGGGTGGCTTCAAGGAGGGTCATTCGACAATAGACCACTGTTTTAGTCTTTGGGCACTGGCAAAAAAGTCAATAAAGGTACTAGGTTGTCTTTTTTGTTGCTTTGTGGATTTTTGAGTCGCTTTTGATTTGGTAGATCGAATTTTGTTGTGGGATATGTTGAGGCGGCTCTGGATCGACTCAGAACTACTTTCTCTCCTCTAGGGACTATATATGCAAAACTGGGCCCAAGTAGTTTTAGATACCTGTGGGTCTTTATCAAAGAAGATCCCAAGAAAGAATGGGTTGCGACAAGGCTTTGTATTGGTCCCCTTATTGTCTGCCATATTTCTGTCTGATTTGCCAAATGTATTAAATGAGGCTAGGGGTTTATGCCCAAAAGTGGATGGGAACCATATCTCTTGTTTATTATACGCTGATGTAGTTGACATGACAGAGTTGGGACTGCACAGAAAATAAGATGTCTTTCATAACCCAAGGGTAGGTCGCTCCCCCTGCCGCTGCAGCTCCTCCAAGTTCCCGAGTTCCTGTGTTCCTGAGACCCACCTAACTGTAAGTACCCCCCTCCTCCCAGCCCCTCGCCCTGCCCGCGCCACTCACCTTCTCTCCTGCTTCTTTTCCTCCTCTCTGTCTCTTCCTCCTCGCTCCCCCTCTGCAATCTTCTTCTGTTCTTCTCTTCTGTTCTTCCCTTCTGCTCTTCTGTGTTCTTCCGGTCTTCTGTGTTCTTCTTCTCTGTTCTTCTCGGTGCTTCTGTGTTCTTCTTCTCGGTTCTTCTCTGTTCTTCTCTGTTCTTCTGCTCTTCTGTTCTTCTGTTCTTCTGTTCTTCTGTTCTTCTGGTCTTCTGGTCTTCTGTCTTCTGCTCTTCCGGTCTTCTGTTCTTCTGTTCTTCTGTCTTCTGTTCTTCTGTCTTCTGTTCTTCTGTCTTCTGTTCTTCTGTCTTCTGTTCTCCTGTCTTCGGCTCTTCTACCTCCTCCGTCTTCTTCCCCCGAGCCTGCCCTCCTGCTCCTTCCTCATCCCCCTCCCTCACTCGCCTCCCCCTCTCTCACCCCTAGCTAACCCGTTCGCTATCTACCTCCCTCACTCCTCCTATCTTCCTATCTCTCTAGCTCCCTATCTCACTATCTAACTCCCCCACTCTCCACCTCCTCCTACCTACCTATCTGTCTATCTATCTATTTCCCTATCTATCGACTTCTCTATCTATTTTCTCTATCTATTTCTCTATCTCTCCCCCCCTCCCGCCACCCCCCTCTACTACCTATCTCCCTATCCTCTCACTCTACCTCTCTCCCTCACCCACCTCTACAACCCCCCCCTCCCCTATCTTCACAACCCTACTCCTATCTCTCTCCCTAATCTCCAAACCTCCTAACACTCACCCTCCTCCACCCTAAACCCCCTCCCCCAGCTCCTCTCACTCTACCTGTCCCCCCCCCCTCCCTCGCGCTTTCCCGCCGCGACCTCCTGCACGCCCCCGCCCCCCAGCTCCCATTCGCCCCCAGCTGACCCCTCCCCCCCCCCTCCTACCTCTTATGGCGCCCGCTGCGCGACAGTGGTAGCGACCCTTGACCCAAGGGTAGGTCGCTCCCCCTGCCGCTGCAGCTCCTCCAAGTTCCCGAGTTCCTGTGTTCCTGAGACCCACCTAACTGTAAGTACCCCCCTCCTCCCAGACCCTCGCCCTGCCCCGCGCCACTCACCTTCTCTCCTGCTCCTGCTTCTTTTCCTCCTCTCTGTCTCTTCCTCCTCGCTCCCCCTCTGCAATCTTCTTCTGTGTTCTTCTGTTCTTCTCTTCTGTTCTTCTGTTCTTCCCTTCTGCTCTTCTGTGTTCTTCCGGTCTTCTGTGTTCTTCTTCTCTGTTCTTCTCGGTGCTTCTGTGTTCTTCTTCTCGGTTCTTCTCTGTTCTTCTCTGTTCTTCCGATCTTCCGTTCTTCTGTTCTTCTGTTCTTCTGTTCTTCTGTCTTCTGTCTTCTGCTCTTCCGGTCTTCTGTTCTTCTGTCTTCTGTTCTTCTGTCTTCTGTTCTTCTGTCTTCTGTTCTCCTGTCTTCGGCTCTTCTACCTCCTCCGTCTTCTTCCCCCGAGCCTGCCCTCCTGCTCCTTCCTCATCCCCCTCCCTCACTCGCCTCCCCCTCTCTCACCCCTAGCTAACCCGTTCGCTATCTACCTCCCTCACTCCTCCTATCTTCCTATCTCTCTAGCTCCCTATCTCACTATCTAACTCCCCCACTCTCCACCTCCTCCTACCTACCTATCTGTCTATCTATCTATTTCCCTATCTATCGACTTCTCTATCTATTTTCTCTATCTATTTCTCTATCTCTCCCCCCCTCCCGCCACCCCCCTCTACTACCTATCTCCCTATCCTCTCACTCTACCTCTCTCCCTCACCCACCTCTACAACCCCCCCTCCCCTATCTTCACAACCCTACTCCTATCTCTCTCCCTAATCTCCAAACCTCCTAACACTCACCCTCCTCCACCCTAAACCCCCTCCCCCAGCTCCTCTCACTCTACCTGTCCCCCCCCCTCCCTCGCGCTTTCCCGCCGCGACCTCCTGCACGCCCCCGCCCCCCCAGCTCCCATTCGCCCCCAGCTGACCCCTCCCCCCCCCTCCTACCTCTTATGGCGGCCGCTGCGCGACAGTGGTAGCGACCCTTGACCCAAGGGTAGGTCGCTCCCCCTGCCGCTGCAGCTCCTCCAAGTTCCCGAGTTCCTGTGTTCCTGAGACCCACCTAACTGTAAGTACCCCCCTCCTCCCAGCCCCTCGCCCTGCCCCGCGCCACTCACCTTCTCTCCTGCTCCTGCTTCTTTTCCTCCTCTCTGTCTCTTCCTCCTCGCTCCCCCTCTGCAATCTTCTTCTGTGTTCTTCTGTTCTTCTCTTCTGTTCTTCTGTTCTTCCCTTCTGTGTTCTTCCGGTCTTCTGTGTTCTTCTTCTCTGTTCTTCTCGGTGCTTCTGTGTTCTTCTTCTCGGTTCTTCTCGGTTCTTCTCTGTTCTTCTCTGTTCTTCTCTGTTCTTCTGCTCTTCCGATCTTCTGTGCTTCTGTCTTCTGTTCTTCTGTTCTTCTGTTCTTCTGGTCTTCTGGTCTTCTGGTCTTCTGTCTTCTGCTCTTCCGGTCTTCTGTTCTTCTGTCTTCTGTTCTTCTGTCTTCTGTTCTCCTGTCTTCGGCTCTTCTACCTCCTCCGTCTTCTTCCCCCGAGCCTGCCCTCCTGCTCCTTCCTCATCCCCCTCCCTCACTCGCCTCCCCCTCTCTCACCCCTAGCTAACCCGTTCGCTATCTACCTCCCTCACTCCTCCTATCTTCCTATCTCTCTAGCTCCCTATCTCACTATCTAACTCCCCCACTCTCCACCTCCTCCTACCTACCTATCTGTCTATCTATCTATTTCCCTATCTATCGACTTCTCTATCTATTTTCTCTATCTATTTCTCTATCTCTCCCCCCCCTCCCGCCACCCCCTCTACTACCTATCTCCCTATCCTCTCACTCTACCTCTCTCCCTCACCCACCTCTACAACCCCCCCTCCCCTATCTTCACAACCCTACTCCTATCTCTCTCCCTAATCTCCAAACCTCCTAACACTCACCCTCCTCCACCCTAAACCCCCTCCCCCAGCTCCTCTCACTCTACCTGTCCCCCCCCTCCCTCGCGCTTTCCCGCCGCGACCTCCTGCATGCCCCCGCCCCCCAGCTCCCATTCGCCCCCAGCTGACCCCTCCCCCCCCTCCTACCTCTTATGGCGGCCGCTGCGCGACTGCGCAGCGGGCGCGCGCAGCGGGCACGCCGCTGGCGCGCCAGAGGCAAGCCAGAGGCAAGCCCGTCTGCGCCCGTCCGCGCCTGGCCCGCGCCCAGCGCCACGACCCCTGGTCCCCAGCTCCCCCAAGCCCCGCTGATCCGCTACGACCCCACCACCCTCCACGCCCTCAACCCAGGGCGCTCCAAAACCTGCTTCCTAGCTCACCCCAAACGCACCCATGGACCCTTCGCCTACAACTCCTGCAAACGCATCTTCCACCACGCAACTACCACGACCACAAGCCCACGCGCCATCAACCACCTCAAGTGCATCCTGATCAACGCTCGTTCCGTCCACAAGCACGCCGTTGAACTTTGGGACCTCCTGGACTCCACAGCCCCGGACGTCGCCTTCATCACGGAGACATGGATGAACGCCTCCTCTGCTCCAGACATCGCTACCGCCATCCCCGAAGGCTACAAGATCTCCAGAAAAGACCGCACCAACCAAGTAGGAGGAGGTGTCGCCATCATCTTCAAAGACTCCATCAGCGTCACCACCTCCACCGAAGACCCCCCCTCGCCGCTGAACACCTGCATTTTCAGATTCGCACCGACCCAAGGACCACCCTCAGAGGATCCCTCGTCTACCGTCCTCCCGGACCTCGCGCCTCTTTCAGCGACGCCATCGCCGACTTCATCTCCCCGCACGCCCTCGCCTCACCGGACTACATCCTCCTAGGCGACCTCAACTTCCATCTGGAACAAAACAACGACCCCAACACCACCACCCTGCTCGACAACCTCGCCAACCTCGGCCTCAAACAACTGGTGAACACCGCCACCCACATCGCCGGACACACGCTCGACCCTATCTTCTCCGCCAGCAAACACGTCTTCTTCAGCCACACCTCTGCCCTACACTGGACCGACCACAGCTGCGTCCACTTCACATTCCGACGCGAGACCCCCCACCTCCGCACTCAACCCACCCCTCGTCGACAGTGGAACAAGATCCCTGAAGAGCAACTCTTCTCCGCTCTCGCCGCCAACCAACCCACCCTCACCACCGACCCCAACGACGCAGCTCTCAACCTCACAAACTGGATCTCCAACTGCGCTGACAACCTTGCTCCCCTCAAACGCACGCATCGACAGACCAACACCAAAAAACCTCTCTGGTTCTCTGACACCCTCAAAGAATCAAAGAAAACTTGTCGTGCCCTTGAGAAGGCCTGGCGCAAGGACCACACCGCGGACAACATGACCGCCCTCAAGAACGCTACACGCGAACACCACCACCTGATCCGCACTGCCAAAAGGAACTTTTTCACCGACAGACTAGACAAAAACAGCCACAACAGCAGAGAACTCTTCAGCATCGTCAAAGAGTTCTCCAACCCCAGCGCCAGCGCCAACGCCGTCACGCCCTCACAGGATTTGTGCGAATCCCTCGCCACTTTCTTCCATCGCAAGATCAGCGACCTCCACGACAGCTTCGGACACCAGACCCAACCATACACCACTGAACCCGCTTCCCCGGACATCACCCTCAACAACTGGACCCACATCAACACGGAAGAAACCAAATCCATCATGAACTCTATCCACTCCGGCGCCCCTTCGGACCCCTGCCCGCACTTCATCTTTAACAAAGCCGACGACATCATCGCCCTGCACCTCCAGACCGTCATCAACTCTTCTTTTTCTTCTGCTACCTTCCCCGAATGCTGGAAGCACGCTGAAGTCAACGCCCTACTAAAGAAACCTACGGCTGACCCAAGCGACCTGAAAAACTTCCGCCCCATCTCTCTTCTACCTTTCCCAGCCAAGGTAATAGAAAAGACCGTCAACAAACAGCTGACCACCTTCCTGGAAGACAACAACCTGCTCGACCCTTCACAAACCGGATTCCGAACCAACCACAGCACGGAAACCGCCCTCATCTCAGTCACAGACGACATCAGAACCCTGATGGACAACGGTGAAACAGTCGCCCTCATTCTCCTCGACCTCTCGGCTGCCTTTGACACCGTCTGTCACCGCACCCTAATCACCCGCCTACGCTCCACCGGGATCCAAGGCCAGGCCCTGGACTGGATCGCCTCCTTCCTCGCTAACCGCTCCCAAAGAGTTTACCTCCCTCCGTTTCGCTCAGAACCCACCAAGATCATCTGCGGCGTACCTCAAGGCTCATCGCTCAGCCCGACACTCTTCAATGTCTACATGAGCCCCCTCGCCGACATCGTACGCAAGCACGACATCATCATCACCTCCTACGCCGACGACACCCAACTTGTACTCTCCCTCACCAAGGACCCCGCCATCGCCAAGACCAACCTACAAGAGGGTATGAAGGACGTCGCAGATTGGATGAGGCTCAGCCGCCTAAAGCTGAACTCTGAAAAAACGGAAGTCCTCATCCTCGGCAACACCCCGTCCGCCTGGGACGACTCCTGGTGGCCCACGGCCCTCGGCACCGCACCGACCCCCGCAGACCACGCCCGCAACCTCGGCTTCATCTTGGACCCTCTTCTCACCATGACCAAGCAAGTCAACGCCGTGTCCTCCGCCTGCTTCCTCACTCTCCGCATGCTCCGCAAGATCTTCCGCTGGATCCCCGCCGACACCAGAAAAACCGTGACCCACGCCCTTGTCACGAGTCGCCTGGACTACGGCAACACCCTCTACGCCGGGACCACCGCCAAACTCCAAAACCGCCTGCAACGCATCCAAAACGCCTCGGCCCGCCTCATCCTCGACGTACCCCGCAACAGCCACATCTCCGCACACCTGAGACACCTGCATTGGCTCCCAGTCAGCAAAAGGATCACCTTCCGTCTTCTCACCCACGCACACAAAGCCCTCCACAACAAGGGACCGGAATACCTCAACAGACGCCTCAGCTTCTACGTCCCCACCTGCCCCCTCCGCTCCGCTGGCCTCGCACTTGCTGCCGTCCCTCGCACCCGCCGCTCCACGGCGGGTGGGAGATCTTTCTCCTTCCTGGCGGCCAAGACCTGGAACTCCCTCCCCACCAGCCTCAGGACCACCCAGGACCACTCCGCTTTCCGGAGACTCCTAAAGACTTGGCTGTTCGAGCAGCGATAACCCCCCCCTTTCCCCCCTAGCGCCTTGAGACCCGCACGGGTGAGTAGCGCGCTTTATAAATGTTAATGATTTGATTTGATAACTACTGTCAAAGTAAAAAGCTTACAGTTAACCTGGATAAGATGAAAATAATGGTGTTGGGGGGAAAAAGGAAGGGGGCATTTTCCTGGTACATGGGAGGTGAAAAAGTAGAAATGGTTGATAAATATAAATATCTGGGTATGTGGTATGACTCTGAATTAAGATGGTGAGAACATATCTAGTCACCAAAATCCATTGCATTAACATAGGTTTGGGGATTAAAGCAGTTTAGTCTGAAGTATGTAGGTCCATCTCTTCATCCCGTAATCTCTGCCTTTAATGCTATGGTGCAACCTCCATTTCAACATGGGGTGGAAGTTTTAACTCTCGCTGGGAAGTCGAACTTGAATGCAGAAGAGGGTAAATGTGTGAAACAACAGCTTACGCTTCCACCCTCAGGTATGATCCAGGCTATAAGGGCTGAATGCCAAATCTCGGCGTGGAGTTACTTGGGAATGTAAGCCGCATTTAAATTTTGGTTTAGACTGTCTGAAGAGGGGGTGCTCCAAAATTGCGTGCCTATGTAAAAGGGAAATAAGGATAAGTGATCTGAATTGGGCCTCCCAAGTGAGAGGTTGGCTAGAGACGATCTGTGTTACTTTGGGTTTAGCCGCCAATCAGTGGCACAGAGAACAAATCCCTAAGCAGAAGCTGCGCGCCATGGTAAATAAAAGTGCCAAAGAAGAGGATTTATGTTATTTGGAGGGTAAAATATTTATCCGTTTCATGGTGCGTGGGTGGAGAAATAAGGATATGATCCCCTGTATAGAGGCTTTGCCTAATCCCAAGTTAAGAAATAGGGTGTTAAAATTTAGGATTGAGCTAAACCCATGCTATATGGATTTGAAAACAACAGCCCTAATGAGGGATGATCTGGGCCTATGTACATGTGGCCTCAAAGTAAAATGTAGAGGCCAACAAATTTTATTGGATTGCTTGTGGTTCTTCGATGAACGGAAAAAAAATTCAAAGCCAGTTTTTAGGGAATATAATGTTATTTATTGGGATCAAGCTGTCAACCTGCTGGTAGATATGAGATTCTTGAATGTGACATTCTGATTTTAAATGAAATACGGGGTTCCTTAATGGGGCTCTCTGAAGCCTTGCAAGGTGTGGGAGAGCTGGTATGCGATTTTTAACTTATAAAAGGTAGTTTTACAAAGATCAAATGGTTTTTAATTATTGATTATATGGTAAGAAATATACAAGTGTTATCTAATATATACTTAGAATTATGAGGGCTCGCACCCCAAAGAAATGCAATTAGTTGCATCTTTGGGTCTTGCGAGTGATTGCTGGTGTACTGTATGTATTATTGGAATCTGGTGCGATTCCCATAGGAATGACCGTCTGTCAAACAGAAAAACGGAGCTTGAATAAAATGAAGGTGATCTGACACCTCCAGGACTTGGGAAACTCCACACTAGAACTCCACCACCTCCGGAAACCAGCCTCAATTTTTCTCATGATAATTCAACTAATTCCCCAAACCTCTTCACGCAGAATAATTAAAACAGGCCTCTCTGCAAATAGCAGGAGGGGGCTCCTTTTTTTGGTTGTGAATGAACATCCCTAACCATCTTTGAACTTTTACTTTAGAGAACCCACACATTTAATTTAAAGTTTGCAAGCAAACACCTGCAGCATATGCACCAATACATGTGAGTCTCCAACCACCTTTGGGTAGGCCAATTTCCAATAATGTTCACTGCTGCTTTTTACTTGATCTAAGTGCTTTTTTAGAGTTTTCTTTTCATCCTATTTTGGATTATTAGCCAAAGTAATTGCCTCTATTCTAAAGTTTATCTCTAAACACTTCAAGGAAAATTGAGTTACTCCACGCTAACGTAAACCGAGATCTTGCAACAGACTATTCAAACATTAAACAGAAACAGAGTTACACACGCCAGTCTCCCTTGTATGCCTATGTTCGTGACAGAATCAAATAAAAATGAAAAAAAAAACTGTAAACAAAGTAAATGAAGAGAATAAAGTCGCCATACAGAACATCAGATGATCAAACATTTTGTGCGCTTCAAGAATCTAACAGCACAAGAAATCTTCCTTTCTTTGATCGCAAATATAAACATATGATAATCTTTTATTTTACAGAAAGGATATCAATCAATGTTTAAGCTACAGGATTGAGGGAACTAAGTGACTTACTCTCCATTCTATTTTTAAATGTATCTGTAGGATCTAAAGGCTGTAAGCGTCATCATACTGTGCGACTTCACTATCTGGATAGATCATGATAAGGAACTGAAGGTGAAGGATTTCACTGAGAACTTGGAAAGTCTAGGCCAATTACAGCTGGTTAGCCTTGATTTCTATATAGTTAACTAAATATACACCTTGGACTAACACAAGCAATTTATCCAAAACCATGAAGGGGACAGGCATCTAACAAACTAGGTGAATATATTGTATTTGCTATTACAAGCTATGCAATATGCAAATTGTTTATACAAACGTGTACTGAAATGCCTTTACTCCTCTTCAACTGGTAATAAAAGTGTGTGTGTATATAAATAAAGGTATAGTTGTTTAGAAAACTGGCTGTACACTTCAGTATATTCACTGTGTTCTTTTTATCTTATTGAACTCCACATTATTAGTCAGACAGCAACAAAAATTACTGTCTGAGGCTTCATTTCCTCACTGCTCTGTCAATACTTTCCTGAGTACAAGTTAAAATCCTGACCAAAGTCTTGGCCTTGCTTTTGGTTAGAGATGTCTCCCCCAGATACACAGAAACGGGATTTATGCCAAGACGAGCAACATGGCTCAACCTCAGAACGCTGCACTGTTGGCTTCACAGACGGAAGGCTACACAGGAACCTCTTACTATAACTTTAGACACAGAGAAGGCATTTGATTCAATAAATTGTACACAACTCTTCCAGGTTCTGAAAAGATTCAGATCGGGTTCAGTTTTTTGCAGATGGGTGTTGTTGCTCTACAAGAAACCAATGGAGGCAGCGAAGGAAACATTTCAGTTAGAACAGGGCACTAGACAGGGGCGTCTGTTAATTCCCCTGTTGTTTGTCCTTTGCATGAAACCATTGGCATGCTGGTTAAGGATCAAGTGTGAAGTTCCATGAGATTATACGTGAACTGGAGTTGATGCCCTCACATGCAGATGATGTATTACTATACTGTCTGCCACCGAGATCTCTATATCTTCTGTTCAGTCAGTGTTCCGTAGTTTTGAGGGTTACGCAGGGTATAGGGTCAGCTTGGATAAGTCAATATTGTACAATCTTGAAAGCTTAAGAAATGGGATAAGGTGGGGAAGATCCACACAGGTAACCCTGATAGCCTTAGGATCATGTTCCCCCAACATTTTGCCTGCTTCGCTCCATTTTCTGACCTTGTTTTTTCAGGTTTTAGGACTCCGTGCACTTTAACACTGCCAACCAGTGCTAAAGTGCTTGTGGTCTCTCCCCTAAAACATGGCAACATTGCCTCATACCCAATTGGCATATTTTATTTACTTATACGTCCCTAGTAAAGTGCACTACATGTGCCGAAGGCCTCTAAATTTAAAGCTACTAGTGGGCCTGCAGCACTGATTGTGCCAACCACTTATGTAGCCTCTTAACCATGTGTCCGGCCTGCCACTGCAGTTTTAAACTGCCATGCAGATCGTGCAAGTTAAACCTGTTTCTGGGCCTAAACCTTCCCATTTTCTTGCATATTTCATACCTAAGGTAGGCCCTATTTGACCCACAGGGCTGGGTGCCATATATTTAATAGGCAGGCCATGTACGTTTAAGTTTTACATGCCCTGGTAGTGACAGTCTCCCAAAAGTGTTTTTTTTTTTTTTTTACTGCAAGGCCTGTCTCTTGGGATTACCTTATTACATTTTATGAACGTAATTCTCAATCTGGAAGGGATAGGTTTGTCCAATTTGGTGCCTCTGAACACAAAATTTTAAATCACAACCTATGGTGAAGTCAGATTTTAAATTGCAGTTCTGAAACTGCCATTTTTTAGAAAACTGACATTTTTTTAACTTTAGCCATTTGGTGCCTTCTGCCTGCCTCTGAATACAAGTCTGGGTGGTGACAGCTGAGCTTGGCTCTTGTGCATTCTCTCCAGACAGCCACACACAAATGGAGAGTAGGTGTAATTGAGTGGCCATCTGCATGTTGATGGGGCGTACTGGGCAGGATGAGAGGGAGGAGATGACACGCCTGAATGGCTAGGTCCTGAGCCCCCACAAAGTGCTGCATAACCCCTGTATTCTGTCTGGAACCAGGGCAGGAAGGGAGGGCTTCAGTGCATTTCAAGGACCCTTCTCTGAAGTCTCACCCACTCCAAAGGTACAACTGGGTAAAAGTACTGGACCTCTGACACCACCAACTCAGTACACTATTGAAACTGTGGATACTCTGGCAAGGAAGATGGACTGCTGTGCTGTTACAAGGACTGCTACTCTGCTGGACTCCTGCATTGCTGAGCTGACCTGCTGCCCTCTTGCCTGGGTGTGAGAAGGACTGGACCTGCATCTCTCCATCCTACAACCAAAGTGACTCCAAGGGCTTGCCTCCTGTTCTGAAGTCTCAGAGACATCAAAGACTTCCCTTCCATCTACAAACAGCAACTGGACTTTACTTGCTATGAGTCTTGCTCTGCTAAGTGGTGCCAACCCACTGCACGGCCCTGGACGAAAGTGTAACGTGCTGCAACTGCTCATTGCTGCTGTTGCGCTGATCAGAACTGACGCAGCACCTGCTGTGAGATCTGGATCAACGCATCACTGCCGCTTCAGAGACTGGACCAGCACAACGTACTCTGAACTGCCACATTGCGCCGCAACCAATACATCACCGCCACTGCTTGGAGAAGAATGACGCCAGAACCCCTCCCCCCCCACCCAGGGACAGACCTGTTGCATAGCATTCGGAACCGCCTCATCTGGAACTGGCATCTCACATTCAAACCTGATGCATTGCTGCCTTTGCACAACTCTCCAACTGTGAGGGGATCAACAACGCATCTCGTGCTCTGACAAGGATAAGGTACTGTGGCACAGTGGTCCCCGTGTATCTTGGAGCCGGCCTCGGGTGGCCTAAACTCTTGACTTTGTCCAGGACTAGTGCAACCAAATCTCCCAATAGGTGTTTCTTGATTCTAAGCACTACTCGCACATTTAATCTTTACAAATTCATATCCGACTTCTATTTATTGGATTTTTGTCGTTTTGGTCTTGTTTTGTTCATTAAATTAAGCCTAAACTATTTGGATTATTTTGTGTGGTGTTTCACTGTTTTACTGGTTGAAGTGTTGTACAAATGCTTGACACATTGCCTCTCAAGTTAAGTCTGTCTGCTCTGTGCCAAGCTACCAGAGTGCGCACAGGTTAACTTTTAGTGTGCTTCTGACTTACCCTGACTAGGATTGTGGTTCTTTCTTGGACAGGGTGCATACCTCTGCCAACTACAAATCCAATTTCCAACACCACAATATTAAGTCGTCGGAAGAGGGGTTCACATACCAGAGTACTGGGATTATGCCACACAGATCTCTATTCCTAGAAAGGAACCTGGAGTTGGTACTTGAGTCCCAGGTGGCTGCGGGTAGATGGCAGAGGCACCCAATCTCACTAATTGAGAAAGCATCACTTTTAAAAATGATAACTATGCCCACATTTCCACATGTTCTTAAGAACACCCTGTCAGAAATGGGGTCTCTAGTTGGAAGTGGTTTGCACCCTGTCCATGTAGGGACTCTAACTCTAGTCAGGGTAAGGGAGCCATGCAGCTAAGATGACCCCTGCTCACCCCCTTGGTAGCTTGGCATGAGCAGTCGGGCTTATCTCAGAGGCAATGTGTAAAGTATTTGTACACATACACACCTTAACACAGTGAAAACACCACAAAAGTATTCCAAACCAGTTTAGAAAAATAGCCAATATTAATCTGAGTAAAAACAAGACCTCAACGACAAAAATACAACACACAGAGGCAAACATATAACTTTTAAATGATTAAATACAATTGTAGTTCCTTGAAATCAATGAAGCGCTTGACTGATGCAACGTACCTGAGATGCGTCACAAACAAAGACAATGCGGGTCGCTGGGGAGGTGATGCATTGAAGGGCCAGAGATGCTTTGGTTCCTTACTGTGGCAGGGGAAGTGATGCGTTGCCTCCTTACTGCTAGGCAAGGGAGGTGGTGCGTTGGTTCCTTGCTGCCGCAGTGGAGGTGATGCATCGTTTGCGGCACAAAGCATTGATTCCTGACTGTGGTATCATTGAAGAAACTGGTGCTTAGAGATGATGTGTCAGAAGTCAAGTTGCGATGCATCGATCTCACAGTGAGGATCAGGCGCTGTATCAGAGTATGGGTGGTGTGTCATATACTCCATTGAAGCAGTGCTCGAAACTCACACAGCAGTGGTTCTTCTGATGCACTGCGAAGGAAAGCTGGGGCTTTTGTGGAAAACCATGGTCGTTGTGTGAAGCTGGGACCACGCTCCGGTGCAAGCCGCGGCGATGCTTCAAATGCTTGCAGCGATGCATCTGTTTGGAATGATGCACTGAGTGGATGCGTGGATTTTCTTCTTGCAGCACAAAAAACCTCCTTCAAGGGCCCAGAGAGAATTTGGCACCAGCTGACAGGACAGGGCTCTCAGCAGAGGAGCCCAGGTGCTGGTAGATGAAGTCTTCGATGTCCCTGAGACTTCTTAACAGGAGGCAAGCTCAACTCAAGCCCTTGGAGAACCTTGGAAAGCAGGATGTAGAAAGCAAAGTCTACTCCTTTCACTCCCAGGACAGAAGCAGCAGGCCAGCACAACTAAGCAACAAGCAGCCCCTCCTAATGCATCCAACTCTTCTTCCTGGCAGATATTCCTCAGTCCAGGAGTGTTCTAACTATGTGGGGTCAGAGGTCCAGTACTTATACCTATTTCTGTCTTTAAAGTCGGCACACTTCAAAGAGATGTCTTTGTAGTGGACAAGACCCTGCCTTTCCCTGTCCTGGCCTCATACACACTCCAGGGGCTTGGAGACTGCTTTCTGTGAGGTCAGGCACAGCTCTATTCAGGTGTAAGTGTCAGCTACTCACACCACTCTAGCTCAGGAAGACCCATCAGGATATGCAGGGCACACCTCAGCTCCCTTTGTGTGACTGTCTAGAGTGAATACACCATCAGCCCAATTGTATTCCACATACAGACAGAGACCCAGATTGGTTAAGCAAGAAAATGCCCACTTTCTAAAAATGTCATTTTCAAACTTACAAATCAAAAACAAACTTCACCAAAATTTGTATTTCAAATTGTGAGTTCGGAGACCCTGAACTCCACATCTCTATCTGCTTCCAATGGGAAATTACACTTAAAAGATATTTCAAGGCAATCTCCATGTTACCCTATGGGAGAGAGAGTCCTTGCAATAGTGAAAACCAAATTTAGCAGTATTTCACTATCAGGACATGTAAACCTCCTCAGTACATGTCCTACCTTTTAAATACACTGCACCCTGCCCACGGGGCTGCCTGATCCTATGATTTATATGTAGTAAAAGGGAAGGTTTGGGCCTGGCAAGTGGGTGCACTTGCCAGGTCGAAATGGCAGTTTAAATCTGCCCAAACAGACACTGCAGTGGCAGATCTGAGATATAGTTACAGGGCTACTTATGTGAGTGGCACAATCAGTGCTGCAGGCCCATTAGTAGCATTTGATTTACAGGCCCTGGGCACACATGGTGCACTATATTAGGGATGTATTAGTAAACCAAATATGCCAATTATGGAGAAACCAATCACCAATTCAATTTAGATAGGGAGCATATGCACTTTAACACTTATTGGCAGTGGTAAAGTGCCCAGAGTCCTAAAGCCAACACAAGCAGGTCTGAAAAAACAGGAGATAACTCTGCAAAAAGGGCCAGGTCAAACACGCCCCTGGGCAATTTCAAAGCATTTGTTTGACAGAATCAACAGAGCTTTGCGTATAATGCTTTAGGATGAGGGCACACCCAGAATACCACTACTAACACCACAGAGATCAAAGTACAATTTTGGCATATCCCTACCGGACCTCAGGCCATATTACTGGGCCTCTCAGCTCCAATGAAATAATGAATGGAGATTCACCATGTGATGATCCAGCGGCGAGGCTAGAAAGGGCCCTGATAAAAACAAGTACTTATATTCATTATTTCTATGAGAAAACATTTAGGAACATACATCTAGAGCCCACCTGGAGTGTGCTGGAAGCGTGGGATAAAGCCAGAAAATAGTGAGATGGCAATCTCCCTGTGGAAAAGGAAAAGGCTACCAGAAGTGTGGAAACTGCTTGGCTTTAAAAATTGAGACCCAAAAGGCATTTGCACACTGGGTGACTTGATTAAGGATGTGGAGTTCACGTAATTCAAACTGTTACAAGGAGTATTCGACCTAGCTCTTAATCAGAAATATAAAGACCCACCGCTCAAACACAGCATAGGACCAGAAAAGATAGATTGGGCAGACCTGCGTGAAAGCAGCCTTCTGGAAAGCAGAGCATTGTCACAGAAGAACTGCTCAACAAAGCAGTCTTCCTCACCTATCGCACCCTAGTTAGCAATAGACCAGAAAATCTACAAAAGCATAGAGCCACATGTGAGTCCAACCTGGGTCAGCTAGAAAACATCGGCTGGTGGGCTCTTCTAATGCATCTACATGAGGTGGCGATACAGACGAGGTTGAGCCCCATCCAACGGAAGATGTTTCACAGGGTGCACTATGAAAGAAGCAGATTATTCCAGATAGGTAGAGCACAATACCCTATAAGTGGAAGATGTGATGTTGAGATAGGCTCCTTCCTACACATGACTGGGCATCAAGATTCAGTGATACTCACAAGAGATACTTGTTGGTTTGTCTGCAAAGACCTTCATACCAGATAACCCCCATATCATCATTCTAGCCATTCCTTGCAATCTAGACCTAACCAGAGTAAAGTTGCTGTTTTGCACATTGTTTTTTGTGTGGGCAAGCTGGACATTGCTAGATGGTAGTGTAAAGGGAGGGCTGGGGGTGTCAGGTAATTCCAAACTAGGGCAATGTGGCTCATAGGCATAAATTGTTGTATGGAAATGGAGAGGAGGCAAGTGGTTGTCCCAGGACGTTTGAGAGGGTATAGGGCCACTGGAGGACATACTATGGCCTTAACCGGGAGGCAAGGGCCAACCTTGGATCTTGCACCTCCACACAAGACCCACGGACCAATAATTTGGAATGAAGAGAGATGGGTGCGGACAACAACTCATGTTAGGCCGACGCTTTGGACAGAGACAAGTTACATGAGTGTTGCACAGACCATCCCAGGATTTACTAGTAGTAATGAACTGGCCAATCTTAGACCCCACGCTGAACTGTCATGTTTTGAACACTGTGTACTGTTTGTAGTTAACCTAAAAAAAGAATGGAGAAACTTAAAAAAAACTATTATCCTGAGCAGTCTGTCAGCATCAATTTCATTGTTAGGTAAATAAATCATGCTAAAGAATGAAACTAGGGGTACAGCACCCCATTTTTAACAGAGCACTGGTGTGGGGAACAATGATGTTCTAAACTTGTCCATGCAGTTTGTTGATGCTGGTTCATAGCTCACTGTACTATACTTATAATTTTAACTTATGAATTGCAAGTAACAAAAGGATCTCTGTGACAAAAACAGTAACCCGCTTCTGAGTTATCTTCCTAAAAGACAAATCTAAGATCAGCATGTTACATGTTGTGTTTTGCAGCAGGCACATTAACCATCTATACTACTTCATGAGGAGCCAAAATTGTGACTGTCCAAAACACAGAGCTTTTCAGCAAGTATATTAACCATTCGTGTTATCTTACCATTAATATTCTCTAAAAATGCTGGGCACACAAAGTTCTCTGCAGTAGGTGCCTTAACCGCATTAGAAATTGTAAAATGCAGCGTGTTTGGAGCAAATTAAGTAATGCCAGATTTACTGTCACATTTGTCCTTGTAACCAATGTCTTTGGGGCAAAGTTTTTATAAAAAATAAGCGTTTAAAGTGACTGTCAGACTCTGCTTTACAGGACTCCGCCCATTGTGACTCCACTCCCTTTATCACTACACTCTGACCCCCTATATCAGAGTATTTTTATTTTTTATTTTTTAGAATCCCAGCATTGTTTACAGTGAACAGAGAGGTCCCGTATTGACCTAAGTGTCCGCACACAGTCCAAGCATTACTGCTAATGATTTTAATCTGATTTATGTTAGTAGTAATGATTGACTTCTGTTAGCAGTAATGATTGACTGCTGGGAGCAACCTCATGCCCTCAGCTGGGAACTGGATGTGAAAATAAAACTTAATCATAAAACGTAATCTTGTTTGTATCATGTCCGTGTAGTTCTATGTAATGCAGTGTTAATAATCGCGTACCCAATCCTGAATGTATCAACCTTTAAAAAAAAAATGAATGTTATTTTAGATCAGTTTGAAGTTTCATGTGACATTGAAAATGCTTCCTAATGTTCATCACTGTAGTAGGCCCAGAAACCTTAGGGCTCGGAGTTGTATCTTGCACATTTCCTAGTAGTTAATGTTGTTTTAATATATGGCAAATGGGAGCAGGATTATGTGAGAATAATGATCCTATTCTCGTGAGTATGACTGATACCTTCTTCACAAGGCGGTTTAGCGCTTACAGTTCCTGCAACCTGCACATGTGATACATTTTAACCGAGTAACTAAGTTCCTGTGACAATACTATGCTTCATTAACCTGTATTAGAAAAAAATATATATAATGGTTTAAGTGTATGTATTTTAGATGTAGGCGCCAACTGATCAATTTCGAGCGAGAGCCCTGGTCAGTTCAAACAGGGCCAGCTTTAGGGCGGTGCGAGTTGTGCGCCGCACCGGGTGCTGATCTGGATTGGGGAGACGCTGACGTGAGGAGAGGCCACTGTGTTTAGCAATTACTCTGCTGAAAAGTTCCTTGTGCGTCTAGCCTTCAGGAAACAATTAAAATGTCAAGATACCTTTTGTAATTAACGTTCCTTTTAGGGAGAGAGACAGTTTTGTCTAGCGGCAGCTTTGACTCGACATAAAGTAGCAGAGATGGTTAATCTTCCTACTGCAAAGAACAGAACTATATTTTATGTAGATAGCTGAATGGGTTGGTGAAGCCAGCCATTACAAGCGCTTTAAAACAAATGTATGTGAAAAGGGGGCTATTGAGAGATGAGGAGCTCATTTTGCCAGGTGGTAGTGAGTGAATCCGAGGAGGTGGTGATGGGGTGGGGGTGCCAAAAAAAGACTGTTGCACTGGACACCACCAGCCCTAAAGCCGGCGCTGAGTTGAAATGCCAGTTTTCTCCCAAGAAAAACTTTTTCAAGCTGGGCACACTGTATAGTTCACAGATTGGTGCTAGCAGTTCACCCTGGTTCCACAATGTGTCTTAAAATCTTGTCAAAGTTTCTTATGGCAGCAGGTTTGCTGTTTTACCCAAGTACTCGTTTTCAGAAATCTTCAGGACAGGGCTCCTCAAACTCCGCTGATGTGGGCACACTTTCTGATACAAGGTCAGAGTTCATACGGTTCCAAACTCCACCCTGCCTCAGGTCAGGGCTGAGAGTGCTCAGCTTTTAGCTTCAGGTATATCATGCAGTTTTTCTGTTTTCTCTCCCCGGAGCACAAAGCTAAAAGGCAGGACACCTAAGCAGAACAAGGAATACATTGGAATTAAATAGATTAGGGCTGGTCTTGCTCAGTTATCAGCACTTTGGTCTATTAAGGTGACTAGTAGAACAGATTATCTCTTTAGCAGGGTAGATGTGTACCTTATTTCTTAAAGTGTACTAACCTTTTTCTCAACTGATCTACACTAGGTGTTACTGCATTGTGTCTTTACCACATTTTGTGGATTTCTAGACACACAGGTCATTTCCTTATCATCAACCTCAAAGGGGTCTGTTGCCTGAGAGCAGAGCAGATAGAAGCTTCCACAAGCTTTGCACCATTCAGATAAGCAAAGCCCCCTTCTAATGAAAGATTTCTCCAAAGGAGGGAATTCACATCTAATTGCATCATCCTGACAGATCAAGTGATCATGTACAGTGCAGGGCAGCTCTTTCCAGGAAGGATAACCTGCATTTTATAATTGAATTTTCTAAACACACTGGGCCTCTGGCTTAGGTATAAGACCACCGACTGGATTAAAAGTATTCTCTTAAGAAATATGTTTCACAATTTTGTTTTTACAGTGAGTGTTTCACTCGGGGTATGTAGTAATTTTATGGATACGTTTGCTATCCACCCTGGGCCGTGATTCAGGCACGAAAACAACAGTTACTTTTAACCATTACACATACTGCAGGGTAGGGCCAAATGACTGTGCAAATTTAATTAAAAAAACAAATGACCTCTCCTGCTAATAGTGACCTGGGCTCATGTCAGAGGCTGCCCATTTCAGACAGAGGCCATGGGGGTCTGGTGGTTTTATAGGCATCATCCCCTATCTGAGGTCAGAATTCAGAGAACAAACATTTTATTGATACACAGTAGGCAGATCAGAATTAATTCTCAAACTTTTAGTTTAACCACCGAATTTTCCTGTAGGGATGCATGTTGAGTCAAGCATGGGCAATGCCGTCACCACAATGTAGCCACAATACCTGGAAGAGCTGCAGCAGTTGGCATTCTTACAGTTTTCGGTCAAACACCCTCCAGCAAGCTGACTCCAGACCTGCCAGCTTCATCAAAAACCTCAAAGTGTGAGGAGGGGCCAGAACTTTAGAAGGGGTGCAGCCTCATGCAGAGAAGCACCTAAGAGGCACTTTTGCCTCCCCCCCCCCCACCCCAACAGGAAAAAAAACAAGCTTGGTGGGACTGTCCTGGGGTGTTTTCACACCCATTAATGGAAATCTGCAGTTAAACGCCTCTGAAAACCGCTGTTTATGGTGGTTTTCAGCTCGTTTTTCCTGCCACTGTGTGATATTGGCTCCTCACCAGGAGACAGTGTGAGGGGAGTCAATATCGTGTGTCACACCGTTGCACCATGTGAGTTGGCAGGTCAGTGACGTGTGTGTCTTGGAAGAGGTTGTCCTTCTTCCTATTGATTTGAAACCCCAAGCAGAGGAGTAAATTCCTAGAGACTTCCACAGATCAGTACAAATTAACATTTTTGACAACCAGACTTCTAAGCATATGACGACATACTGACTGATCTCTGTAAGTGTGCTGCTATCAGACATAGGCACAGGATGAAAAATTACAGTGCTAGTTCAAATTCGTCCAGAAAGACCCAGTGCTGACAATGGTATTATCTGATGAGGAAGAGGAGATACAGTCTGTGTTCTCAGCTTACTGGTAGGCAAACATAGGTATTGTGCAAATCTAATTTAGCTAATCAGACTGTTGCAGTTAGTGCTGGCCTAATCATCGGTATGATGATAAGTTTAAAGTACCAACTCCAACCTATCACAGACATCAGCCAAAAATAATAAAACCCTTGGGCAGTGCCAAACCATGTGACTCAAACGGTATTTCAGAGACCCGTTTAGCACTTAACGTTTTCTCCTATTTTTTTTTTTGTTACATATGCACTAGAGTCCTGTATGTTTTGAATATCAGCTTCTGTTGGATAAGTAAAAAAATTAAGGTATAGTTTAATTTTAGATATGTGAAAATCTTCAGCTAAGACCTGGCTGCCTTAGGTGGTCTTTCCCTAGACGTATTGCCTTTCACCTCCTGTTTTTGCTGTATCTTTTTGTTGGCCATAGGACTCTGAGCACTTTACCACCGCTGATCAGTGCTGAAGTGCATGTGCCTCTCCCCTAAACACAGTAACACTGAGGAAGCCACAACTGACATATTTAGTTTACCTGGAAGTCCCTTGTCAAGTTGTATGCCATATACCCAGGGCCTGTAAATTAAAGTGGGCCTGCAGCACTGATTGTGCCACCCACTTAAGTAGCCCTGCAAACATGTCTCTGGTCTGCCACTGCAGAGCCTGGGTGTGTAGTTTCACTGCCACTTCAACTTGGGATTTAAAACCTCTTGCCAAGTCTTAAGCTTCCCTTTTATTTCATATGTCAGCCCTAAGATAGGCCCTTGGTAGCCAATTGGGCATGGGGCTATGTAAGTAAAAGGCAGGTCATGTATTTTTAATTTTTTACATGTCCTGATAGTGAAAAACTTTCAAAGTCGTTTCACTACTGTGAGGCCTACTCCTCTCATAGGCCAGCATTGGGAATTTCTTAATATATGTTTAAGCTGCAATTCCTGGTCAGAAAAGAGTAGGAACATCATGCTTCATATCTTTGGAATGGTAACCATAAATCCTCTTTACTGGTGAAGTCGGATTTAACATTACAATTTTAGAAATGCCACTTTTAGAAAGTGGGCATTTCTCTGCTCTTACTGCTCTGTGGTCATTACAGCCTGTCTCAAATACACGTCTGGGCAACAGCTACATTTGTGCATTCTCTACAGACAGCCACAACACATGGCACTCAACTGCTTCTGGATTAATCTGCATACTGGTGGATCTTCCTGGGCATTGAAGGATGGTAGGGATCCACACTTACACTTCAAAGGATAGTGGCCTGGCCCCACACAAAGGACTGATTACCCCTCACCCTCACAGATAGCCTGGCAGACAGGGCTGGACTGAAAGGAATCCTTGTGCACTACAGAGAGTTCTTTGAAGTCATCCCCTACATCAAAGGCACATTTGGGTATAAGTACTGTATCTCTGATCCACTGAAAGCAAACCACTACTGAACTTGGGAAGAACTCTCCTGGAGTAAAGACTGCTGAGCATAAGGCAAGTACTTTGCCTGGATTGACTGTTCCAAGAAACTGCTTCTCTGAAAGATTGCTTGCAACTCTTCTGGTGCTGCTGGACTCTGCCATCTGTGAGTCCTTCCCTTGCCTAAGGTGCCCCTCTCTAGTCCTGGGCCTCAGAAGTATTAAGTATTGGGTTTAAGAAAATATTGAACTAAATAAACTAATTAAAATAACTGTGTTAAGTGACAAAACACTTGTGAATAATTTCTGAGGGAATCCAGCATAGCAAAATAATTGCTCATTATAAATAAGCAGGGCACTATCGAAGCACTATCGCAGAGAAAAAAGGTCTCTTCAAAAGCTTTCAATGGGTAGGTGTAAAACTGTACTTGTTTTGTTTAAACTCTTTCTTCAACCAAACAGAAGGGATATATATACTAAATAATTTTCAGTGTAGTATCATGTATCTTCTTCTAAATATCCTAACCAATAGTGCAAAGGTCCTAATAAACTAGTAGAGTATTTACAAAAAACACAGGAGGCTGTAATCTTCTTCAGTAGTATATAATGTTGATATGTTTTGTTTCTTTCACCAAATAGTTTCAACCTACTCTAAAAACAGGATATTCTAAATTAACAACCTTAACAACCTGCATGACAGTGTCACTAATTATCTCTTTGACAAATCAATTTTGTGATAGTTGATGCCATAATTTCATCATTAAACAAAAAAGGCTTCCAAATAAAAAACATTATAGAAAAGCCAACTTAAAGGACAAACAGAACATTAATAGTGATAGCCTGAAAAATAATAATTAGTTTAAAAAAACAAATTAATATTTATTAATATTACAAATCACGTTTTTAAAAACATTTTTTAAAGAAACAGAGAGCAGAAATGGGGACGTAGAGCCAATACACAAACAAAACATCAAACTAACACACAAAACAAATCAGAAATACAGTGTGAGAGAGAAATATTTTGCTGCCTCTTCCAGTAAACAAGGTATATGGAAATTAGTGATAACAAGAATATGCGTCAATATTTCGGTCTCTTACCATCAAGCACACTCAAGGTCATCCTCAGGACAAGAGCCTTAATTTTAAGTCCCCACTGTAAGAATTGTGAATTCCTGTCCAAGTGTATGAAACATGACTTAATATATCGAACTCAAATTCCTCTTCAAGCAAAGAGATTAGTGAAGTCCAGTAAAAGGTAAATAGCTCCTTCATCCCTCGTAAGCGTTCAGAAACACAGTACAACTCTAGTCGAACTAGGACTGTCCACAGAGAAGCCATAGATTATTATAGGTTGGCCAGCAAAACAGCTCAGAGAATTACCTGCTTGTGGATGACTTCTGATGTGGACTGAAGGAAACAAGCTTGAATTCAGCTGAATGACACTTTCATTCAACCAAAGTTGGTACAGTGTACACTAATAAACTCATTTTTACATTATTTTGCTATTACCCTATTTCCACTCCCCTCCACCCTGGTACTGTTTAAACGTCCTAGCCAGAAGACCATGAACCGCTGTGAACCGACAGTTATCTAAATGACCACTGAGAAAAGAGGGACTGGGTCTGATTAGCCCGACTGTAATAGATTCTTCTGGAGAAGATACATTGGGCTTTCCTTTCATGAGGGACAAGAAGGCGTAGGGGGACAGTGTAGCAAAACCTGTATGAAGGACAGATGTGAATAAACATAAGATACACCTTTGCCACTTCTCATGTCAAGAAGTGAGTCCTGAAAGCAACAGAGCAGTTTCTGAAGCACATGTAACACTTTACACACACAGGGAACCAACTCCGAGATGTATGTGGGAGCCCAGAGTATTGTATTGTAGTATTTGTACTGTAGTATTTATGGAGCTCATTCCGGCCGTAGCTTTGAAGCACTAGGGAGAAAAAGACTGTAAATCAGGGGGAACCAGAACCATGCAGAGAATCGCAGAGAGCATACGGGGAGACCTACTGCCTAACGCGAAAACAACCAGGTTTTAAGTTGTTTCCTAAAGTGGAGATATGTCTCCTCCAGCCTAATATAGGATGGGAGAGTATTCCATAGTTTTGCAGCCACTACGGAAAAGGCTTTGTCCCCCCATCGAGCCCGGTGGCAGAGGGGTACAGAGATCAGCTGCAAATTAGCCGATCTAAGCTGACGGCACTGCAGATAGTGCTGTAGAACAGAGCTCAAGTAAGAGCAGCCCTCCTGGTAATAGGCCTTATATGTAAGGCACAGTGTTTTGAATTTGATCCATTTTTTAACAGGTAGCCAGTGGAGCCGTCTAAGGCTCCCACTGGCAGAAGCAGCGCAAGGTAGGTCCAGAACCAGGCGAGCTGCCGCATTCTGAATGATGTGAAGTTTATGAAGGGCGGACTTGCTAATGTTCAGCATGAGAGTGTTTCAATAATCCAATTTAGAAATGACCAGGGCTAAAATAACAGTCGGTTTAAGTTCCTCCTGAAGAAAAGGAAATATTTTCTTTATCATTTTCATAGACCAATAACATGATTTAACCGTCTGGTTAACTTGTTGCTCAAAAGATCAAGAGTTCTGTTGAATGTGATACCCAGATTCCTGACCGACAAACTCGGGGCTGGGCAATCGTTGCAAGATGTAGGCCACCAGCGTGAGCTCCATGGACTAGTGTCCATGCCCAAAACAAGAATTTCAGGCTTGTCTCCGTTCATTTTGAGCCAATTATGGCTCATCCAGCTATTGATCCTAAACATGCAATTATGGAATCTGTCTGCCACCTCCTCCCAATTCTGGTTCACCAGAATGATTAACGGAGTATCGTCTGTGTAGGATACCACATGGAAGCCAAAAGAGCGAACCAGTTTGGCCAGAGGAGCGACATAAAGATTGAACAAAGTAGGGCTGAGCAACGACCCTTGTGGAACACCACAGGGCAGCTGTAATGGGGTAGCCTTAAAGTCGCCACAGCTCAACGTAATAGATCTGTCCGTCAGAAAGGATTTCAGAATATCAAGCGCTTTGCCTCTTACTCCAGCATGATAGAGCCGCTGGAACAGGAGATGGAGGCATATGGTGTCAAACGCCTCGGAAAGATCCAATAAAACAAGGATGGCTCCTTCTCCCATATCCACTTTTCTCTGAATAATGTCAGCAGCAGATATCAGGGCAGACTCTGTGCTGTGAGCTTGACGAAACCCATGTTGTGATGGGTCAAGTGCGCCACTTGCCTGGAGAAAAGTAGCCAGTTCGATATTAAGATGTTTTTCTAATATCTTGGCCGTGGTGGGTAACAGGGAGATAGGGCGGAAATTTGTCAGGTCATTGGGTTCTCCGCTGGGTTTCTTTAATATCCTAGGAGGACAAGGATCATTCGGTGAGCCTGACTTAACAACTTCCAAGTTCTCCCTGTAGATTTTTTTTTTGCAACACCCAATCATCGCCTTTTTAGCAAACTTGTCAGAACAAGCTATGGCTGACTTTTAATATACGTTTTACTTAAACTAATTAAGCATAAACCTTCGCCAAGGGGGTGCACACTAAAACATGATGCGATATAGGGGGTGGAGGCGTTTGGGCATACCATGGTCTACCGCTGGACTGAGGTGGTTTTTTGTTCATGATTATGATTGTTCGATGGCACAAATGTGATGACGCTGTTTTCTTACTGGTGGATGATACATTGTGATATTAAACCTAATAACATTTGATTAATAATAAAAACATTACCTTTTGCTTTTCTTTATTGTGCTGATGTACAACTGCTTTTTTTCCTTTTAGGCTATTCACCATAAGATATCTGAAAGTAAATCTTCTTTTAAAAAGTTGTAAATGTTTACAATAATCAGTGATTTTCACCCCGAATCGATCCTTTTGCACCTTTGTGATTTTTTTTCATTTCAGTGTAACAAAAAACTGGGCCGAAGGAGCTGGTAGCTTCTTTAGGGGTGATTGCGGAAGGAGTTCATCAGACTGATTTCCAGCTTATTTTCCATCAAAAGAGAACTGGGTCCATGTAAACAGAGTCTTAGATCACCTCTCACATGAAGTTTTTTTCGTTTTTTAGGGTCGAGTGTGCAAGCGTTCTAGCCTGTTGTAATCTCTCTGTGTGCTTTTAACCACACCCACTCTTGCTATTTATTCTTTGTTGTTCTTGTCTTAAATGCTTCATTTTTATTGGTGCATTTTGTGAAATGTCCCTCTTTTGTGTGCTGAGTTCCCCCCCAGGCGATTTACTAAGTGAACATTTCTGTTGGCCATCACACTACGTCATGCTTCCTCCTGTTAGACCATGTGATGGCCCCTCCTTCGGTTTCTGTTTGCCTTTCATCCCAGCCGCGATCCTTACTGGACATTCACAGAGGGAGACAATAACTCTTGCGCTCATGCACATGGCGGCCGTGGCGCTTTGAATCGGCTTGTTTATGGCAACTGTTTTACTTTTCATTTTCAATTTATGTACCAAGAAAAGTCCAATTAGGAATTTACAACGCTAATAGTTCTAATGCGAGACCCATTGCATTGCAAATGCTTGTTTATACTGCTGTTACTTAAGGACACACTGGATGGAGACTGCCTCTATGCACCAGGTATGCTCCATCACAGCCAGCGTCCCTTTGCCCTGTAGGGAACAGACTGTCACTTTCTGTGACGTGAAGAGAAAATGAGCTGCAAAAGCACAGGGTGAATAGAGAGAGGGACCTTGCACTCCTGCTCTAGTTCAAGTTTATCTTTTGACTCTTACCTCACATTTTTGTCTACCATTCCGTGATCTAGCCCCCGTGTCCTGGGAAGCGAGCTGCAGTCAGGCTCATACCTCACTGATGACAAATGAAAACATGTCAGTCGATCACGTCAAAAGAATTCCGAGGATGACTGATGAGGAGCAGCACTTTAATATTTTGGACAATGGGCACTCACTAACAATGCATTTGGAGCACCAGGCGTCTTTCCAAAAGTTCTCTGCTTGTTTTTTTTCGACCCAATAAGAAGAGAAAGACGTCTGATTATTATGGCGCCCACAAGCGTGAGGTGTCACTAGATCAACACACACAAGTCAGTAACTTGTGAAAGGTTGTGGACGTGTATCTAACCGTGGGTCTGACATTCACATCTTGCAGGAAGCATATTTTATGTGGCTGTGCTTGCTGGAAACGCTTTTCTGTTAGGCTTTATCTACTGATGTTTTAGTGACGGTGACACGCAGTTGCTGTTTTACTACATGCATTGGCAGTATTAGGTATGTTGCGAGTAGATAAAATGACTTTTGTATCCACAATGATTAAGCCTTTCTTCAAGGTATCCATAGTCCCAACCTATAATCCAGCAGTTTTATTCCAGCACTTGTGGGGCATGGTAAGAATGTCTGATCCACAGTAAGAGACGAATAAAAAACTGTAACTCTTCAAAATTCAATGTCATTTTTTTCGTGCATAACGTTTTATTGAATACGATACTTGCACGCTGACACCTCCCTATGTTAGACGTTCGTGAACATTTAAAGGACAGACCTCGCCTTTCCCACCCGCTCTCTTCCTCCCCGCACAGCATAGGATAAGCATTGCAACAGCATTCTACAATGCAGTCTTGAAAGGAGCGTCCAGCTCCCCATTCTGTCTGATTCACATAAGTGACAGCCACCATACACAGTTCACATCAACAAAACAAACATATTCTACTGTTCAAAAAGCACTGGCAAAGCCAAAAGCTTTCACCTGTGCAAGAGTTATTGGCTTTGCCAATATGTTTTAACCTTGTTGTACACCAGCGTAGCTGCTGTTCATCTTAGCTAAAAGGTAGTGACGTAAAGAAGAGTGGCGTGGAGTGCCGTAAAGTGGAGTAGAGTGGAGTGTTATAGAATGGCATAGAGAGTAGAGTTAAATGTAGTGGGTTGAAGTGGCATAGAATGGAGTGGTGTACAGTACAGTGGAGTGTTGAGGAGGAAATAAAATGTAGAGTGGAAGGGTGTACAGTTGAGTGGTGCAGACTGGAGTAGAGTGTCACTGGAGTGGCAGTGTCGTGAAGTGGCATAGATGGTGCTGCATAGAGTGGAGTAGAGTGCTGTACAGTAGACTGGCATAGAGCGAAGTAGATTGTCATAGAGTGGAGTGGCATAGAGTGGAACGGAGTAGAGTGTTGTTGAGTGGCTTAGAGTGGAGTGGCATAGTATGTCAGAGTGAAGTGGCATGGTGTGGAGGAGTGGAGTAGTGTGTTGTACAATATAGTGGAGTAAACTGGCAAGGAGTGGCATAGAGAGAGTTGCGTAGAATGTCAGAGTGGAACAGTACTGCAAAGTGGAATAGTATTGTAGAGTGGCACAGAGTGCTGTAGAGTGGAGTAGAGTTTAATAGAGTAGTGCATCAGACTGGAGTGTTGTAGAGTGGAGGTGTCGCAGAGTGACTTAGAATGAAGTGGCATAAAGTACAGTGGTGATAAGTAGAGTGGCATAGAGTACAATTGCATAGAGTGCCATGGTGTAGAGTGTTGTAGGGTATAGTGGCATAGAGTGTTGTGGTGCACAGTAGAGTGCTGTGGCACCAAGTGAAGTGGCACAGAGTAGATTGTTTCAGAGTACAGAGTAGAGTGGGATAGTGCAATGGTGCACGGTAGGGTACAGTAGCGTAGAGTGGTGTGGAGTGCAGTGGTGCAGGGTAGATTAGAGTGCCGTATAGAGGATTGGCACATAGTGCACTGGCATAAAGTTGAGTGACACAGAGTATAGTGCATTAGTGTAGAGTGGCATAAGGTGTATTAGCGCAGAATGTAGTGGTGTAGAGTGTAGTGGCAAAGAGTGCAGTGGTGCATAGGAGAGTAGTGGGGGTAGAGTGCAATGGCACAAGGTAGACTGGAGTGGTGCAGAGTAGAGTGCAGTGATGCAGTGTGGAGTGATACAGAGTATAGTACAGTGGCGTGGAGCTGTGCATAGTAGAGTGGAGTAGGGTAAAGTGGAGTATGCATGGTGTGGTAGCATAATGCCATTACAGACATCATATTTTCAATGGAAATGACCATTACATTTGCAGACATACAGTTTTACTGATGAAAGTATACAGCTCACAAATGATAATGTATGGAACTGTTATCACCTAGTTTATTGATTTGTTTTGATTGGATTAAAATATTTGTTTTCACCACACTTCAGTGTTAACAAAAAATGTGCTTCATTTGTGCTATCCTAATTCTGATAAAGAATACTTCATCAAGAGAGTGAGAAGAAACAAGAGAGAGCTTGCTTATCTTCCCAGATGCCAGTAACAAACAAAAGAAAACAAGCTGCCTTTGTCATAAATATACCATCCTCTCTATTTCTGAACACCAGGAGGTACTGGGTAGAAAACCCCTGGGTTTTTAAAAAGACCCCTCACCCACCAACCTAGTTGGTGGCATGCGTCATCATTGTGGTCTCACCCCTAACACCTAACGCGTCAGGGGTGTGCTTCAATACCTGAGTACAGTAGAGCTGGAGTTTGCTGGGCAATATTCCAAAGGAAAAAAAGGTGAAATTAAAATTGTTTTCCGTGCACCCACCGAATGGTGTGGTTGATTGCAGTGCCCTTCGACAAGGGCTAAAGACAGTGCTGGAAGCCAGTGGTTGGAATGATGACCTCCTACATCCTAGTTTTCAGTCGACATGTGTCAGCCATATTACCCATGGTGCCAATAGTCAGGATGGCTTTTGTCAGGACCAAGATAACACGTGCACACTTAAGCATGCGATAATCACACAGTGCTCAGCTCACACCACTGGTGTTCAGAAATAGAGAGGATGGTATCTTTATGACAAGGCAGCTCATTTTTTTTTATTTGTTACTAATTCTGATATATTCAGAAATATCAGCACAGTTCATTTACAGAGATTTACATTTTGCTCTGTGCTAGAAATAAATAACATTGTACAGCCTTCCGACCAGCACACCCTCAGTTGCCAGCATGATTGCCACATAAATCCTCTCACTTTGAAGTCAGAGAAATTAAAATAAACACCAAGATCCCTGGAAGACAGAGCATGACATTTGACCTCTGTCTTTGACTGCACAGCAAATGCGACAAGAGAGCAACAAGATTTAAAGGCCTGTTTACAGAAATCCAGTACAGGTGGAAAAATATAGTAAATAAGTTTTGGGCAAGGGAAGATAAGAACTCAAACTGAATAGCCTAAAACAAATAAAGCATGCAAATAGAAAGAAAGCAAATGTGAGTTACAAACCACAAAGCCAATGATAAGCAATGGGTGGAATGCATTCCTAGCGAAGCTTTCCAAATGTCCCCAAGATGTTGTCAGCAAAGCAGACAGCTGTGCTGCATGGTAGGCTCGACCTAAAAAGGTGCAGTGCCCTTAGAGGCCAGGTTTAGAAGCAGGACTGATCAAGGCGCTTGCATTAACCCTGATATTAAGTCAATATAGTCACCTCTCTGCCTGCTAGGTCGTGTGTCAGCTTTTCCTTTGCCATGATGTGCCACAATTTATAAAACCACTGTGTAATGTCCAGCACTGTCTTTACCTTCCAACAAAGAACGATTACCATTTTCTACAGCTTACAACATTTGCCAAATCAGTGCCCAATCTGCTATACTGAGGCCCTCTAACTGAGCATGTTTCACTCCAAATAGAATCATGCTCTGCTCCTCTGTGATCAGAAAGCCCATGACCACCAAAATTTGCTCCATGACCTCCTTCCAATACAGATGAATTTGGAATCGACTCCATCTTATGTGCATGAATTAATCTACGCCTGTAGTGCACCCAACATGTGCCTGGTTTGTGAGAGAAAGAAAGATGTTACGTAGACGCTACAGGGTCAAATATTATTGAGCAAAAAAGGCAGCAGAGAGAAAAAAGAACATAAAAGTGTCTCAACTTCCCTCAGGAAATTCCTTTAATTAGTAGCAGGGAACGTTGGTCAAGGTTAAAAACAAAAAGGTGAGTCTAAGGGAAACAATGGCCCTTGACTCTTTGAAAATGTGGCTGAGAAAACTACTTCTAACACCACTCTACAAGTCAACATGTTTCTCGCCTACTCATGTCTTCACAGATTTCTGAAGAGGTCCAGGGGCACTCGGGGAGTCCACACAGGAGGAGCCCCCTCCATATTATGGCAATTTGTCAGTGTGCCTTTTCTTGAGAGAGCCCGTGCTTTCAAAATTGGGTGGTATGGCACATCTGCAGGAGCCAATTCAATTATTGTGTGAGTAGAGCCTCACTACTAGATACCTGTGCTATAAACATCATTACCACTGTACATTTTGTTTGTTTTGGTTGGAGAAGACCTTTCTTTTCAGTCCTGAACAAGCACCAGTAGATCTGGGAAGACATGAGTAGGCGTGAAACATGTTGACTTGTAGAGTGGTGTTAGAAATAGTTTTCTCAACCACATTTTCAAAGAGTCAAGGGCCATCGTTTCCCTTAGACCCACCTTTTTGTTTTTAACCTTGACCAACGTTCCCTGCGACTAACTAAAGGAATTTCCTGAGGGAAGTTGAGCCAATTTTATGTTCTTTTTTCTCTTCACTGCCTTTTTTGTTTGGCACAGAAGTTTGGCTTAGTGACCCCATTGAGGGTCCCGTCAGACATTGCAGCACCAGTCTGACGTGGAGCAAGCCTGATGATGAGACCTGAGGGCTTTTGCTTCTGAGGTAACCATACTTGAGTCACTCTTTAGAATCTACATTTTTGTTTTTTGGAACAGTGTACCTTTTTGATAGACACAATATGAAAAGGGAGGACGTACACTGGACCAGTTAACCTCGTTGTCCCCGTTTTTTTGGTGAATTAAATATTATTGATACAAAACCTCTTAGGCTGATTTCCAATAAGGAATGCTATTAAAGGGGTGCGGAATGTCCTGTCAGAACTCATTTCATTGTTACTTCTCAATGCCATGAGATAGGACCCTGCTGCAGTTTTATAGGTGGCAGAGACTAAATCTGATGCCCCATCTTACTGCCTGATGAAGGATTAAAACTATGTTAGTTGTCTAGTGGTGGCTGCTCCATTTGCTGGCTAGATAACCCACTGATGGGGCTGGTAATATTGTACCCTAATCTTGTTCCTCAACTTGAAATTCCTTCATCTAAAGATTTGATCCTCCCTTGGTTGAAGAGATCTAGGAGTGTTCTACACTCTTCACTTTCCACCTCTCAAACAGCTCCTCACTGAGTGCTGGGCCAAAGTCTGGGTTGTCATGAATGGCAGTGTTAGGAAAGAGAAAGCTGTCAGATTCCCTCTAATGGCCACCCTGTCCCAAACCTCCAATATTGTTTTCATGAGTGGGCTGTATCAGCACTTCTCAGTTTATTCTTCTTTTCAAGTCAGGTCATATGCGAGAATGGCCTCTGCCCCACCAATGACCAGTGCATTAGTATCCATTTATTCTCTGTCGTTCTGACAATCCGATCTGCTATAACTTGGAGGTGCAGTGCTTTGCAGTATCTTAGTACATACGAGTAGGCTAATCGTAGTAAGTCCGGAAAGGCTAATCATAGTACAGTATGTCTGGCCAGGCTAATCCCCTACCTCCTCCTCTTTTTGGGGCCATGAGCATTTTCTTGCTAATTCTTGCCTTGGCCCCAGTGCAAAGTTTATCATTATGTGTTGTAGCTCTAGCAGCGTGTACTTTGGGATAGAGACTGTTAGTGACGGAAACATGTACAGCAGTCGGAGAAGGTCACTGATCTTAAGCATAGGTATTCAGGCAAGTCAAAAGATGGTTAAAGTGTGCCAACACTTTGGGTCTTCTACTATTTCCTGGTCTAAGACCAACCAGTTTGCTGCATACCAATTGTCTAGCGTCTTCATCAAAATAGTCTCAAGTACCAGATATTTGATTTTAGTTGTTGCCCATCAGAATGGGCCATGTTTCTTAAAGCCTATGACTTGCTTTTGGGGCATGGATGTGTTCATTGTTTCAGACTTACATTCGTACATTTTGAATGACTCCTGTTCGCTCACATTCTCGCCATTGCTGCTTTGTAATTAACTAGTATTCACTACAATATACTACGTCCAACTCATATTGTGAAGGCTCATTTCACTCAATTCAATGCTGTATTCAGCACAGAGGGAAATCCACATGGCTGGGGGCTAACCCACTACATGGGTGACTCTTCTGATGCAGACTCTGTTCTGACTATATTTAGCAAAGCCAACATGGTCTGCCTGTTCTAAGAGTGGCATTACGTTCAACATGGTGACCAGAATTTTTGTGAAGATGTGGGACTGCCTTTCAGAAGAGATGAGGGACTAAATTCCTCTCTCTTTTCTGCAGCCTTCCCTGGCTCGCTCAGGGATTAATGTTAATTCTCTTTCAATGACTGGCTCTTCAGCAGTGAAGGCGTTTAGGATGATGGTCTATTCTTTGCCTTACTCTGGGAGAAACATGTTATAGAAGCAAACAGGTAAACTGTCAGGATCAGGTGCTTTTTGTAGGTGTGTGTGTTTTAGCAGGTGTAATTCTGCCTCTGTAATGGTTGCTTCTAGTGCTAATCTTTGTGGCAGAGTTTGACTAATGTGTTAATTCTCCAATCAATTATTGTACTTTGGCAAATAGCCTGTAGAAAAAAAATGAAATAGAGGATTTTTGTCTTGTTCTTTGATTACCCAACCCCCAGTGGCAATCTTAAGTCACACAATGTGAGAAAAGGCTGTTCTCGGGTGACTACAGAGGAGGACTCTTCCCACTGGGTGCAATAAGATGCCCTCAAAGCAACAGTAAGGAGAATTTAAATGGCCATGTGAGCTTGTGTACATAGTATGGCTAAAGATATCATGTTTGCAGGTGTGGAGGCCCAAGACTGCAGTGGGCAAATCCTATGTTCCGTGTGAAATTGATCCCTGAGCAACAAATGTGTTCCAGACTTAAATATTATATCTGGATCCTGATTAGCGATATATAACCAAACATCAGTCTCTTGCTGTTAGGCGCCTCATATTAAAATATATACAATTGAACTGGCATCTAGAAACCCCGGTGATTCCTCTACCCTTCTGTTCATGCTGCACCAATCCCTATATTCCCACCCGCCCCAACTGTAACTGGGCCAACAGGGAACCAATATAACCTTTGGAAAGTGGCATTATAGCACCTCTAGAGAGATGAGATTACTTCCCCTAAATTGAGAAGGTTAGATAACCTTGACCTATCCTGTCTGTCCATGGAGTCACCTCTACCCTTACTCCGATTAGGTCTTGTCCTCGGGGCTGCTCCCCCTTCCTCAATGCCTCCCAATAACTTCTGCTACCCCAGATCTTCGAATCCTCCTCCTGCAATGTATCAGTCTAAAAGAAAATTAACTCAATGTTTTGCTCATAAATGGATGTCTTATCCTCATGGTGCAGGTTACCACACATGGGTCGTTCTTCTGTCTCCTCTTCATGTATTCGTCTTCTTGCTCTATTGAGCCTTGATTCTCTCCTCCTTTCTTCCTTCCTCCATGTTATGTTCAGTCTCTTCAAGCACTGATGAGTCATCCCAATGTTCAGAGTCTTCATCCAAGTGCAGCAAAGTCTGCCCCGCCTCCCCTGTGGTAATTGCAATTGGAAGTGGTGTAGCCATCCTTGATTCTTTTGCTGCAAGAGCTCCTAGGTCACCAGACAGAGCTCATTTCTGCACTGAAGTGTTGCCACTGACAAATCATGATGCAGGGATATTGAACTGTCAACAAACGAGACGTTCTGAAGTTGCCTGGCTTCCTGAAATTGAGGTGGTTCACAATATTCCTGAACCATGTGTTAGAGTCCTTCAATTATTTGCCCAATCTGTGTGCTTCTATGAAGGTGACTTGGAACACAGCACCTTCCTTAAAAAGCATTTCTGAAAATCTCTTCTAGGTTTGAGCATAAATCTGCATCTTGCGTTTCTTCTTTAAGATTTCTCACCCTTATAATACCCCTCTGAGATCTGTTCTCTATGTCCACAAGTGTGTTCAGGATAATTATTGTCTGTCTCTCCAGGTGTGCCACCATTGACATTGGCCTGCCACGACATTTAATTCTAGTTGGCGCTCTGCTGATTCTAAACTCTGTTCCACAGATTCCACGGATTACATGTTTGTGTTTAGGTCAGCTCCCTCCTAGCTTACGTTTGCCCTGAGGGCCTGAGCGTTTTCTCTAGGTCTTGCTATAGGTCAGCTAGGCAGGACTTTAGACCCTCGTTCATCAGTGTCTAACTTGTTTTACTTCCTGTGTCTCTGGTGCTCATGATCTCCAGACGCTTCCTCTACTTTGTTCTTCTGACGTTCTCTTTAGCACATACAAGTAGGTGAACTAACTACATCTTCAAGACTTGTCACTTGGTAAACCACATGTTGCATGCCTTCAGGGATCAGGAGTGACTTCATCGACAGGGTGCTGCACAGTGCTTTTTTCCTTCGTCCCTATGTTGCTGACTGGCAGTCGCAATTCAATCTGGGTTGTGTTCTTACAGGCCAATCTTTATATTGGTTTGCAGTAGCTCATGTTGGCCCTCTCCATCATGTAGCTCGAAAACGTGACCCCTTTTACTTTGGTGAGACTTTCTTATCTCTGATGCTAATGTGACTCTTATGTCCTGAAGCGTCCTATCCTCACTCACCTTAGATGTCTAAACCAGGGAGTCGTGTACATCACTGTGGGCCAGTAAGGTTCAGCACTGCAGGAGATTCGGTGTTCCCTGATTGTTATAAGGGCCTGCATTCAATCTCCCATGTATTTCCATGTGTTCAGGCTCGTGTGATGCCGAGGCTACAGCCTCGCTTCATGTCAGTTACTTTCCACACCAGTCAGTGATTTGTTGACTACTTTTTCAAAACACGTCCGTATCTTTAAGTACATTGCTTGTCCTAGCATCAGCCCCCTTATATTTCTAGACTTCTTCGCAGAGTTAATGAGAACAAATCCTCAGGGTTGTTATGGAGCTCTGCAACAGGTAAACTGCCTTAGCAGTCATGCAAACCGGAAGTAATTATTTCATTTTTTCACGGACTCATATTAGCCTCTAACAATTACTCAAGATCCCACAAAGTTTATTCCAGCACATTTCGTCACCATAAATATGGACACAGCGGAGGCGATGGTTTTGAGCCACAAAAGAAGAAAAACCTTTTGTACAACAAGAAACATCTGAAAATGTAAGTATGCTTTCCTTGGATTTGAGTTTCACAGTCCAGAAATCTGGGGACACAAGACATTTCGCAGGTTGTTTACTCTAGGACAGATTAAGGATGGGCAGTTTTCTTTAGCCGTGGGTATACATATCAAAGCCCATGCAAGGGTAATTAGAGAGGAGAGCCTATTAGCCACCCACCCATGCATGACGGCGTGGAAAAACTGTGACACAAGAACTTCACGCTATTAAGATCATCATTTCTCTGAATAACTTAGTTAATATTCTCTGAGCTAATGCATATGGCATTTACACCTCACCAATGCTACGGATTTCATAATTTGACCCTCCTCCTTTAACTGTAGAAGTTAATCTGGATAAATTCTAAAGCAACCCTACCTAGGGGAATTAATAAGGGCCCCTCTAGTCACACAAGATCTCAAAATACAGGATGGCCATTCTGAAAGAACTCCCTCCACTTCGCCCTCAAAGAGACTGGTGGCAGGGGATATATTATGGGGTCCTGAATGTCTACCATAGGCAAAATCTTGCACACCTCAGGTCAGCTAACTGGCCCTTACTAGACAGAATGATGTTATGGATAAACAAGACATTGTCATGCCTCACTTATCTTGACATAGGACTGCTGTGATAATGACAAGCCCTGAAAGCAATTATCAATGATTCTTCTTTACTCCAATCCCATCCCTTCACCACAACCATAAGCTTAAAGGCAGCACAAACGTCTCGTGTGTTATCCATGGAGAGGGGTCAAGCATACATAAGCAGGTCATCGTACCATGGCGCAAGAAAGTTTTAGAAAAGGAAAAAAGCGAATTCCAGGATATGTAAATAGTCATTTTGGAAGTATGGTCATGAGCAAGAAATGTTTTCTGATTAATGAAGATTAGCAATAACAGGTGAGCAATTGAACCATTCCGTCCTTTTCCTCTGAAACAAGTCAACTCGAGACCTTCTGCTGGGGAAGATAAATACTCTCTGGTCACCGGCAGCCAACCAGCTGCCATGCAGTCTTGGTGCATTTTATAGTGAACCCAGCAACATCACCATCAATGAGAATTCCTGTTGCCCTTTCAGCCAATGGAAGAAGGTCCACAGAATCAGCATGTGCCGCTGTCAGTGTATCAACTGTGACAGTCTGGGCACAGAACCTCCATATTCCGTGGGTAGAAACATGCACAGTGACACCTGTACCCCAGAAACCAGGCATGCATGAGAACAGACAGTGCTTTAAAGAGCAGGAAACCCAAACATAAAGTTGGATAATTGTACAGGGCTGCCTGACAGAGAAAACAGAGAACAGTGTACCATCCCCACAGCATGCGGAAGTATGCAGAAACCTTAATAAATTATGGAATATATAATACATGAACGATCTGTTACGATTTAAAGTGTCTTTCCATTTACAAAATGCCATGTGCCCTACCATTGGTAGGGAGAATTCCATAATCTTACCCTGCAGAGAATTTATCATCATAAAATATTTACGTATGCCTTTTATAAAGCAGGGAAACGTTGTTGTCTCTTTCGATTACGTTGTTCTCTATATTTCTCTACTTTCTTCACTACTCTATATTTAAACGCTTCCCACCACACTCCTAGGCATGTGGTCCCTTTATCAAAAGATGAGTGGATCCCAATCTAACTTTTTGTGGACCTTCGATTTCCCAGAGGTTAAGCAGTGGCTGTGGCGCCTTAAATAAATAGATACAGCAGAGACTGACTGTGCTACTACTATCAGTCAGGCTATGCCTAACAGATACTTAGACCTTCATTATGAGTGCGCCGGTAATTGTCTGGATTTTCCCCACCCCCCCAGTTACAGATACCAGGGGAACTGGGGAACTCTAGGGTTGGGGAGAATCTGGCCCGTTATGAATTAGTTCCTGAGGGTTCCCTAAAAACAAGAAATTATCGTGGAAACTAGTAATTCCGGGTCAGATTTCCACAGAAATTTCTGATTTTTGGACAAGCATTAACTTCGGGATTTCTGTTTTCAACTACTGTCGAAATCTCTGGGTGAAAGTTGAGAGATTCATGGTGACCCTATGGATCTCGTAATTTCGATGGGGCCAATAACTGCTGTTATCCGCCTATCAGTCAGAATAAAGAGGCCACACATAATGACGGCCTTAGTGTCCTGTCACTCAGGCGCCACCTTGAATATTCAAGCAGTTAACAGCGTGAAATATATCCTATTCAAACAGTGCAGTGCACATTACCATCAGCTGTAATAATGTAAAAAGTATGGTTACTCGTACCTGTCTTTGTAAGACTGTTCCAGTTTTGCATTGTCACACCTATTACACACTGGCCACGAAAGAGCTGTGGCTTCATTCACACCTACGACGACACCTAAGCAAGAAAACAAAGAAAAAGAAACAATAAGTTACGCATCGGAACGATATCGTCCAACCAGATATTTCAAGAAGGAAAGCCATTTAAGTGGCAATTCAATGTACAGCTCTAGATGAGTGGGAAGTGGTCACCTTGTGTGTCCAAATGAAATACAACACCCAGAGCAACTCTCGTTTCACATTCCGAGACTTACCTGTTCCCATTCACTAGACAGCAGTGTACAGCACTGCGTCTTACTGTGGTGCCAAAAATAAACCCCCTCGTTCTGTTCATCCCAACCGGCATATCTTGCAACTGCCACACACAAAACACCTGGAGGGCCGTTTTAATCAAGCTGCAGTGTCCTGCCCCCTAGGCTGGGGGTAGCCGAGGCAAAGTTCTCCCTGCGGGGTTTGCTCCATCTACATGTCATGGACAGCTTGCCATTCATTAGAGTACTAACACCGGAACCCCTTAACAGAGCCGATGCCTTTTTAGAATTTTAAACATCAGCTGATCGTTTTGGAATCTGTAGTGACAAAGGAAAGGCGTTTTCTGTCTTCAGTACTCACTCCGGGTATCAGGGTACTGCCGCTACTAACCGTTCCAGCCTTTCGTCCTGCTTCGGTTACCCTTGTTCCTCACAGCCGCTCCCTGTCAGCAAAGTTTGCTGCGTAATGTATAGCATGAGGTGCCACCATGCAGATTCTACGCTGGGTATGGCGTCTTTTCCTTCCTGAGTTAGTCTGTGCCTTGACGCAGGAGGAGCAGTATTACCTTATACTAAGTGTACTTGTGTACTGCACTTGTTATATTGCCCCCACGTTCTTATACATGGACACTTGTCTGTCCTAACATCCCACAGTGCTCCTGATGGATGGTTGCTGTTGGGTTGGCGCCTACGGCATGAATTTGTACTGGCTTTTCCCGGAAATTGACCATTCGTAGTGATTTTGGTAAGATTATAAACAAGAATCGTATTGTATTGTATTGTAATAGCATTTATATAGCGCTTACTACCCCTGACGAGGCGTCAAAGCGCTTTTCAGCAAGTAGCACGCTACTCCGGGACCCAACAAGAATTAGTGATGGATTAGTATAGGGAAATATGAGTACAGTGTTAGTATTATTATGAGTTAATTTGAGCCGTGGATATGAGAGTTTGTAAGTTAGATTGACTGGAGTAATGGAGGGGTGGAGGAGGAAAGAATCCAGAAGTGTTAATTGAGAGTATATGGTAATAGGATTTAGGCGTGGGATGAGTAAAGGAGGATGGAAGAGTCTGTGGAAGGGGTTAGGGAGATCATAGTACCAGGGTGAGATAAATGAGGGTGAATTTAGTAGAGTTGTTTGGGAGGTCATGGTAGTAAAGTGAGGTTTGGTGAGTTAGATGTGGAAGCAGAGGGAAGAGCTTAGGCAGAGTTATTTTTATTTTTTTATAAATACATTTTTATTGATTTTGCATGAAAACAGTAATAAATACAAATCAACATGATGCCAACGGGCATTTAAACAATGGTGGTCGAATCCTAGGTCCCCCCCACACCTTGTTGATACATCAACATAATATAATCAAATAATATACAATCTTTAAGCCTAAAAGCCTGCCGTGCCCTCCCACCTCCCCCATATCTTGTTACCTCCCCCATATCTTGTTATGTTTATTTAAGCATCCTCTGGCCTCATATATAAGTTTCTCACGCTGCGCACACCAATCCACCCCGTCTCCACTTAGTCAGTGTCGGTGCATTCTTTGCCTTCCAATCTGTCATTATATCCCTCTTGGCCACCAGGCATGCCACCCCTAAAAAGGTCCGGTCTGATCTTCGCAGCCCAATGTCACCCATGACCCCCAGGAGGAGGGGCACTGGCAACCTCTCCACCTCCTCTTGTAAGACCCCAGAAATCTCCTGCACAACCGCACCCCAGTAGGCCGCTATTATCGGGCATGCCCATACCATGTGGAAGAAGTCAGCTGTGGGGCTCCCACAACGTGTGCATTCCGCCGAGGAGCGGAGGCCTGCTCTGTGTAGTTTGTCGGGCGTGAGATATGCGGCATGCAGAAAGTAGGTTTGTATTAATCGGAGGCGAGTGGCCATTGTAAGAGAGCGCGGGGCCATCAGTGCTTCTGTCCAATCCATGTCCTCCATGGGACCCACCCAATCCTCCCACCTCTTGCGAAGTCCTCCCAGGGGGCCCGCCGCGACGGTAGTTAGGGTGCGATATATCTGGGAAACCCCTCCTCTGCCCAGGTTTCCCATCAGAGCCTTGGCTTCCATGGGGCTATGCTCGGGGATGGTGTCCCCAGTCTGTACGTGGACTAGTAGGGCATGACGCAACTGAAGATATCGGTAGAACTGTGTCTTGTTCAAAGGCAGAGTTATTTAGGAGATGAAAGTAGTAGAATGGATTTGGGATGAGTCAGAGTGGGAATGGAGGATAGATTGATAGAGACATGACATATGGTGAAGGGTAGATAAGTGTGATATAAGATGAGAGCAGGGATTCATAGATATCTAGTATAACAACCCACCCAGGAGCCATGCAATGACCCACGAACATGCCAAACACAGAACAACGTACACACACATACATGTATATATATACACACACACACATAACATACATGAATACACACACATATGCACACACATATATGTACATATATATTTAAAACCATGAGTAAATATACTTAAACAGGTTTAAAGAGTGTGTGTGTAGTTTATTGTTATGACATAGTAGCGATACATATTTTCTAAAGAACTGCACATAACTAGAATATACACATAATCAGAAAAAAATATTTATCACCATAGGCATATGCAGTCCAGAGTTTGAATATGGTGGTTATGAAGGAAAGAGCTAACTCTTGAGTAGTTTTCTGAAGACAAGAAAGTTATCTGTGGCTCTTATAGCTGGGGGTTATGAATTCCATAGTTTGGCTGCTTGAACGGAGAAGGATGTACCACCTATAGTCTTTTTCTTGTATGGTGGTGTTATAAGGCGGGGTACCAATCTTGAGAGGAGGTTTCTTTGTTGAATATATTTGGTTATTTTGTTTCTGATAAAAAGTGGTCCTGTTCCATGTATAGCTTTGTGGGTGATACAAAGCAGCTTGAAGGTGCATCTTCTGGCAGCGGGTAACCAGTGTAGTGCTCTCAAGGCAGGGGAGATGTGGGCTTGTGGCTTTACATGTAATAGTAGCCTGGCTGTGGAGTTCTGAATACATTGTAGTTTTTTCAGAATAGATAGAGATGATCCATGGTAGAGGCCATTGGCATAATCCAGTTTGGATAGTACAAGCGAGATAGTAGCTTGCACCTTGTGTGGAAATCTGAGGTGGGGGAAGATGCGTCGTAGAAATATGAGCAACAAGGAGACGCATGAACATGTGCAACATAAAATGGTGGGCGCAGTGTAAGCTCCGTCCTCTTCTGCAATAACGCTAAATTTTAAAAGTTGAGTTAAGGTCTTTTGGCTTACTTTGATGAGGGTTTCATAGATGTGAAGCTCTTCCTTGCAGATTGCTGGTTTTCTGCTCAGTTTCTCTTGGTATTATTAGTATTGTAGACTGCAGCTCTTGTGAAGGTGAATATGTGAGAGGAAGGCTAGTCTGAGGATAGGAGGATGACTTTGCAAATCCCTTGGTTTTCTTAACGTTGGGAGGATGCTTTGTCTACTTGCTTTCTTCTTTTACACAATACTTTCATTGTGTTTTTCCCAAAAATGTTCTTTTCTCAACTTCTTTTTATGTAGTTTTTAAATGGTAATCACTATCTTTTGTCCAGGTAAATCAGTGTCCCTAGCTACATATTCCGATCTCTGTATCTAGAGCGGTTTCAAGAAAGTTAGCAATATGTCAAAACTGTACTTTACAGTGTCACGTTTTTTGATTTTGTATGTAGGGTTACGAACTTTGATCTATATTGGAATATAAAACGTTTCTCCAACTCTTCCGCCAACTGCTAAGTATTTTAGACAGTAGCGATCATGAAACCCTTGTGTATAGGCGGGATCACGTTAAAAGTACATTTTGAACCTTATTTGTAAGGTTTATATTTTGCTTATTATTTGTTTTTTTGACTGCACACGGTTGGTTGGGTTACCATGTGTCTATGTGCAGTCTTTTTTTAATAAGAAATAGTTATTATATTTTTATATAGTCATATGGTGGAGCCTGAGGAAACCCTATTTCGGGTGACACGAGCTGGCTGCACTTCTGTGTGGGTGCGAAGAAGATTAAAGTCAAAACAATAAAAATATCTTGACCAATGCTGTGAAACTGATGATTTGTTATCTTTATTTTGTGTGTTTCCTCTCTAAATGTAAAAAATACTCTTCATGCCAATGCAGTGGCAGGAGGCTCTGCCCTGGTGTAATGTCCCTTGAGTCACTCTGTAGGCTGCTTCTTTGCCAGTGCACACCAGGTCATGATAAAGAGACCTATTCAACCTGATAAAGTCCTTTTCTGCACCACCTCTCTTTTCCTTTGCCCCAGAGAACTCCCACAAAAAGCAATCGGCCATGGTCTTTTGTGCCATCGAAGTAAAAACTCAAGGCTCTCTTGGGGACCAACCGATGGGCGTTAGGGGGGTTGGGGGGTGGGCAGGGCAATGGATCTCTCAATATGAAAAGGACTCACAGATTTTGGCCTCGAAGCCTGTTTATCTGCAAAAAAGGTGTTGTAAGCAGGTTGCTCCCAGAGAGCTTGGAGCTCACTTATGTGGCAAACTTAAGTAATTGTGACAAGGAAGACTATCTTTAGAGTCAGAAAAAATAACACTCAGCTGTGCATTACTTCCAAGGGAATACATATGAGGGAAGTCAGTACCAAATTGAAATCTCACTGTGTCATCTCAAGTCAGTTTGGGAGGAAACATATGGTTTAAGCCTTTCGTAAACCTCATCACAACAGGTCTTAAGAAAGAAAAGACTCATCTGGCAAACACAAAAAAGCTGAAAAGGTTGACAGATAACCTTTAATTGTGCTCACAGCAGTTACAGTCAAGCATCGCCACTAATGATCTGTGAAAACTGAATGGAATAAGACTATTTTCCTTGGTGCTGGGTCTCCTGTGACTTTAGGTTCCACTGCACCATCCCATATGGCACCTGGCATAGTTGATGAGCAGGATGTAGGAGGCCAAGAAGCTTCAGAACCACTCTCACTGAGAGTCAGGACAGAGGCTGAAACATCAAAATTGTAGCCTGAATGCCCTGGACTCGTCATAATGAAGTGAAAGCCCTGCACTGCACTGTATCTAAGATGGCTCCTATGAAAGGAAGTCTCTGCAAAGAGTCAGATGTGACTTTGGGATATTGATCGTGAACTTCAGCGATGTCAAGAGGTTCTCCATTGTCTGGAGGTGCCCTAAGACTAACTGTGGCACACCAGATTCCAACAGCCAGTCATCGAAGTAGGGGAAAACTGGTGTTCCTAACCTCTGGAAATGTGCAGGGACCACTATCATCACTTTTGTGAACATTCAAGGGGCACTGGTAATGCCGAAAGAGAGCATGGCAAAATGAAAATGCTGGCATAGCTTGAACTGCAGGTAAAGTCTGTGGACTACCAGACAGGTAAATGAAAGTATGACCTCTGCAGACCCAATGCTACCATACAATTGCCCGGATCTAGGGACAGACAGTGGCTGTTGATGATCTAGCTTTCTGCCAATTTTAGTATAACTCTGTCCACCGGTTCGGGCTGTAGTTGTGTCTAAAATACCTATGGGAAATTGCATGGGGAAAACTCCCCTCAATTTTCCTCGGCCCTCGCTTGACAAATCACCCGAAACTTTCAAGACAGCAGCTGAAGTGAGTGGCGTATTAGTTTTGAAATTTTTTTGAAGATTTGTCAAACGGGAGCCAAAGTTATTGGCATAACAAAAAACACTCTTCCTATGGAAACTAGGTTCTAACTATAACACTTACTGGTAGTAAGTAGGTAATATTTACATATATACATACATATATACATATGCACTGGAAAAAAAAAAAAAGGTTACAGGGGCATAATAGTTAGGGCACAGAATTTAAAAAACCTTAGAAATTCCCTATAAAACCAAAGGTGAGAGGGACGTTATAGTTATGTTCCGATTTTACAGGCACAAAACCATAGAAATTCAACAGATATAGTTATACTTATCTCATGACACTATAACTTGTGCTCTAAGTTACGTGTAACTTGCACCCCTGCCATGGAGTTTTCTCACCAATAATTTTATTACAAATGTTTGAGTTATATTTTTAATGATGTCAAAGAAGATGTCGTTACTGATGTAATATGTGGGGTAAGTAGCAGTGCATGGCGAGGGTGGTGCTGGGGTGCCATCAGCTTCAGGGACCGCTCTCTCAAAGCCTTCAGATGGATGGCCCAACACTTGGAGCACGACTTCAGGGTGTGGTCGCGCTCAAGGCACCAAAGACACACGAGGTGCGGATCTGTCATGGACATCGGCACATGACAGGAACCGCAGGGCGTGAGCCCAATCTTCTTCAATGACATCCTCGATGCACCAGGAGTTGAAAACTCAAAAAACTCTTTGACAGAATGTTGAAAAAAGCCAGTCAAAAATGACTGAGTGGTAGCTCTCTTCGGATCAGCGCTAGTTGGCGCAGAAAGAAACAAACCGCCATCAGTGCCGGGAAACGCAACATCATATCTGGCGCAGATGACAGACGCAGAGCCGATCAACGCCACCTTAATGCGCGCAGGGTTGCTGTTCAAAAAATTCTCCAGATCCAGTCTGACGCCTGAGGGAAATTCAAAAGTAAGGAACCTGCAACTAGCGGTCTCTATTAGATCAGTAGAGCCCCTACAGTAGATCCCCTACCCCCCAGTCAGTCTCCACCCAGAACCTGAGGCCTTGGTACAACCTCAACACCTAAAGTATCCTTTTTTTTTTTATAAATCCTCTTTATTGGCATTTGTGTAAGAACAAGGCCTTAATCTGGGCCTCAGGAAGCAATAATTCTACATAGGATGAATACCACTTTACCAATGAAAAAGAAGAGCTAAATACAGTGAATTAAACAACAAAAGGAATAGCAATGTACAGTGGCACATTAAGTGGAGGTACACATCCTTCCCAGTTGCAGGTGTCAAAGGTGATCCAACCCCATTCCTCAGTAGCAACTCTGGCATCCCCTACAGTCCACCCATAGCATCTGAAGCATCCTTAGGAAGGAGAGGGCTGTTATCATAGGAGACCTCCATGTGCTCCCAGAACGTTTCTGTATGCCCCAAAGATCATGAGTTATTTATTTCCATTGGTAAAAGTGACCAAAGTATTCTGGACCACTGCATTTTCCCATTTGACCCCTAGTTCATGTTTTGTCACCAGCAACATGTGAAAGATGACTGTTCAAGTGCGCAATATGAAGTCCTCCAATTGTGAAAGCAGCAAACCTAATATAGTCACCAGTGAGTCATCAGAGATAGGGAAACTCTTCACATCCCTAATGTGGCTAAGAGTTTCTATCCAGTAAGTTGCGGTTTTTGGGCATGACAGCGAACTGTGCAACATTGTCCCTATATGCCACACCCCCTCCAGCAGCTGTCATCATAAGTTGGTAATATGTTTTTGAGTCTATTCGGTAGCCTGCACTAACTGAACATAAATGTATAACATGTTTCCCTGCTTTGTATGCTGTGTGTCATCTTTGGTTTATCTTTGAACAGGAACTCCTATTCTCCATGAGGAATCGGCTTCCCCACCACTCTTTCCCATAGTCTCATGTATGGCCATTTATGGTAATCCGGAATTGTGACTAATTTATCATAGATAACCAAGGCCAAGCCTTTGGTAGATTTATGCTGAGTAAAGAGTTTATTGAAGTCTGTGATGTCTCTAGTAACTGCCTCCTTATTACCAGGGATCATTGCTAATGTCACAGTTGGAAATATCTGGGTCTTTCTGCTTCGTTCTCCCCAAAATCCTGTCTATATTCTTGGAACGACTTGATCCTCTTTTGTTGGAACAAGTTGTGCAGCATTATACAGTCACCCCTCCATGTATCAAACTGCTTCTTCTCTAGGGCCAGTCTAAGTCAGGATTACCATGCAGAGGGCTGAAAGGAAAAGGGAATGTTGCAAGATCCCCCATTTTAGTTAGTGTATCACATGCCTCTAGTGTTGGTCTAAAGATGTCTGAGACATATGCCACCGCTGAGCGAGCCTATTTAGGCATTGATAGACCACTCTTAACTGTGTGGCTATAGTATTTCTCTTTGGCTGAGAGACCAAACTGCCTGACCTCAGCCCACTCTGGAAGACTTTTCTAGAGATCTGTGGCTTGCCTTTATGTAAAATGCAACCATTCTGCCCATCCATTAAATGAAAAGGTTGCCCCATTTGTGTAAATTGTTTCTGTTTTGAATTCAGGGCAGTTCGCCCCATAAAAAGCAAGTAACATTAGTGTTATTCGGACACCCAGACACTAGATGCTATTCCTTGCCTACTGAAATTGAGTTGAGGTGTTGAATGTATGTTCAACTGCTTGTCTAAGGTGGATGCCAATCAGCTCATACTTGGAGAGATTAATCTGGAAACCCAATACTTCTCCAAAGCGTTACAAAATCTGCATCACCATGGGTATTGCGCCAGTCGGGAATGTCAGCATTAGTAGGATGCCTTCTGTGAATAAGTATATTTTCTGTGAGTCCCCCAAAGTCCATATCTCTGACTTCTTGTTTCTTGTCTAATTAGCTGCGTTAGAGGTTTCATCGAGAAGGCAAACAACAGGTGACCCCTTGCCTTGTGCCACAGGATAGTTTTAGTTCCTCTGATCTGCCATCATTAATTACAGTTCTTCCTGAAGGTCATGCATACCCCAACCAAATATAACATTGTGTATAGGAGCCCACCCCAACCTTATCTAAGACTTGCTGAAGAAATGCCTATTCCACTTAAACACCTTTTGGTGTCAAGCACAAGACTTAGTAATAGTACAGAGTGTCTCCTGGATAGCTGGAAGAAGCCACCTACTGTATTATCGGATGTATGCATGCTCCTAATAAACCCAACTGCTCAAGTCCACCAGGAAGATCATGCTTTTTTGCAGACTATGACAAGAATTGTCATATATATTTTTAAATCCATGTTGAGAAGAGAAATTGGTCTTTATGAGGAGCACTGCTTTGGTTGTTCCCTGCTTTATGGACTAGTCTTATGTCTGCTTCGTGTCTGTTTCTCACAATGAATTATAGAGTAAGGTGAGCTGAGGGGTTGGCAAAGAGCGAAACCACTAAAAGACGTTAGTGAAGGCATCAGGAGCTGATGCCTTGTAGGGCAGACGGTTTTTAATCAATGTTTCCAACTCACCTATTTATTCTCACCCTCCAGCTCATCCCTTTGTGGCAACTTGGCTAGCTGAATGGACTCCAGAAAATTCAAAATCATCTGGGCATTGGCTGCTATACAGGTCACTGTAGAAAGCATGGGCCCCTTCACGCTTTGCTCCTTCAGAGGCCGATATGGACCCATTACTTAGCTGCACACTCGCTATTCGATTTAGTAATTTAGCTTAACTGGGTCAAAATGCTAAGAGTTTGGCTGCTTTGTTAGCTTTTCATACAATTTCTGCTTTTGCGGCAAGAGCACCATTTTGGACGTTCCGACAGCAAGAAGGCAATCTGACATCTCAACCAAGTCACTTTGCACATTAGCTTTATAGTTTTTTTCCTCTTATATTGAGATTCTTTCCGCATTCAGCCATATTTTTGTGAGCGACCAACTATGGTGTTGATGTGATCGTAAACCGATCAACTTAAAACGTAGAGTTGCTTTGAAGGTGTCCCAGTCAACATTGGAGTAGGTAGTTTCTGGCTGGTTGTTTTAGAACATTTTTTTTCATCTGGTTTCTTATATCTTGTTCATATAGCCGGCCTTTCAGAATCACGGGGTCAAAACATAAATAACTTTCATATCTGCACACTTGCCCCCAGCAAAGTCCCAGATTATTGGTACATGATCTGAAATGGTAATAAGGCTTATATGTATTTTGATTGAGTGATCATTGGATTTGAACTCCAGTCAAGGTCTATCCTCGAGTATGATCTGTGAGCATAGGAAAAAAGGATTGGATTCTTGACACACATCGAAGAGACCCAATGCACCTATAGGAGATTTGAGAGTATGGGCCAGAGTACCACATATCTAACTAAAATATCTATCCATAACAGGTTTATGGACCAAGTTAAAGTCCTGGACCTAGATCCTGTCACCACTTGCTTTATCTGTAAAGTTATCAAGTACCTGGAATAGGGGAGTTTCTTGTTGTACATTCGGGGCATAGGATCCTATTATAGTGATCTCTCTTTTGTTTAGTCTGCCTATTAAAATAACATATCCTTCTTTGCTAGATGTCTGTCAAAACCAACCAGACCCCACATACCTTCTTCCCTTAGCCATGGCATGAAACTGAGTAAGATAAATCACACGAGTCATCAGTTGTGTACTGCTCGTAAGAGGGAGTGTTTCTTGAGCGCACACTACATCATGTTCTTCCCCGATTGCCCTCTAGCTTTTATAGCATTTGATCAGGGATTTCAACCCCTTTACATTCAATAATAATTAACCATTGATTTGCAGAATACTGTTCTAGTGAAGAGAGACAAGCGACTGGTATTCGTAGGACAACTACAAATTGGGTGAGCATAGGTCATCACTGCTCTCAATGATGCATGTAACACTTGAAACTAGGACTTCAAAACCACTTTAAAATATTTATGGAAGAGTTGGCCCCAAGGGCAGTTCAGAATGAGGACCTTTAAAAATGGTGGTGACAGTTTCATTTTAGAATGCTCGGCCATTTTGTGTCCATCGACATTGATCTGTTATGTGTGTATTAATATAAGCTACGGAAAAGAAAAATTGTAACAAAGATAGTACTAGATAGTACGGGAATTGCAACAATGAGTGGATTACCAATTAGCTCAATTTCAAACAAAATTCCGTACATCTACACTGCTGGATAAAAGTAGATCGCTATGAACAAAACGAAAGTATTAGTGGGCAATTCTAATTATTTATGCACCCCCAAACTGCAAATGACTTATTTTCTCTTCTCACAAGTTGCTACTTCAAAATCTGAGATCCTGAAGTTGAATATCTCGGATACAGTAAAGACAAAAAACATCTAATTAGCTGTCAAATATTAATTCAAATGAATCAGACGAGGTATGACAAAGTTACAGCCGGGTTCAATTTCAAGTTGCTACTCAAGGTTCATCTCTGTTCTAGATAGCAGCATTGTTCTATTCTAGGCTAAAATGGCAGCCATCACTGAATTTTCTAATAGTGAAGAATTGGAGCATAATCTACCTATAGAAGTATTGGTTTGCATGCCTCTCAGAGAAGAAACCAATCTGAGCTCTTCTGACTTCTGACTCAGGTAGAGCATACTCACATAGGACATATCTGCTGTAAGTCAAGGACCTAAAAGTTTAAACAAAATATCAGGTGGCAAAATCCAGCGCAGTAACCAGCTCTGTAGACTGTAATCCTAAGAAATACAATAAAGGGACTTGCAGAGCTGCTCAACGCTTCCAGCTTACTGAACACCATAAACTGTGGGTTGTTCTCTCAGACCTCTGCATTCACCAAACTGTTAATGACTGCATCCAATAACACGAAAACCACACCTCCATGGGCATCACACACAACATGGAAACACTTTCAACACAGGATCAAAAAAGTTGACAACACCATTCCAACCACACACCATAAATACTGCCCATGTACGCAAGTGCTTTAGTGCCCATACATAGGGGTAGCAAGCACTATATAAATTCTGCAATAAAATAAGGTATGCACTGAAACTTTACATAAGCAAAAAGAACAGATTGTGGACGGAATGCTGAACAATGCAAGCATTCACCCCGAGTCACAAAGATCTGGGTTTAATCCATCGTATTTTTGCCCACCACGCCACCCCAGTTTGGACCCAACCATATGCAAATCATTCTTGCCACTGGAGTCATGCTAGCCTGGCTAAGAAGGGGTGATATCAAACTACAGGAGGGACAGGGTGATTGTAATTTTCCAGTGTATGGCCTCCCTATATATGGTATCAATCAAAGAGGTATACTATTCGGCAAAGAGAGACCACAGATCCACAAGGCACTTCTAAAAGTAGAAGCTAAAGCCCTCACACATCCACTGGATGTCATGCTTCATCATAGGGCTTACTCCTCGTCAGACTGGCACTGCAATGTTTGACGGGCCCCACAAGGGGGCTCTTTGCCGGAGATCTTGATTTGAAGTGCGTGCCATAGTTAGGAGTAGGAATAAATTTAAACCTACAGCCAGAGAAGAGCAGGAGAAAAAGAAGTTAAAATTGGCTTGAGAGCCCCATAATAGTGTGTTTCTTAAGCATAGAGGATCTCGGTCAAGGTTAAAAACACAATGGAGTGGAATAGATATAATGTTCCACCACTCTACCAACACAGAAGGGGTGGACGGAAAATTCTTCCTTCAGTCACTAAATGAGGCCAACATGTTTCACGCCTGAGATGTCAACACGGATCGAGTGGCGTTTCATCAGGACCAAAAATGAACGTCTCCTACGCTACACTACATACTCTAGTAACATTAGGAAATTATAGGGCAGATATGACTTACTTAGTGCGCTATGCAATTAAGAACCTAAATTGGTGAGGACCTGTGGAGAAGAAAAAAACAGACCAACACATGTATATTAAAATACAGTACATGCATAAAAATACACTAAACACACAATAGTGTTGTGGCACTCCATGTTGAGATGCTGCCATGCTAGGTGTAACGGAAATCACAAGGTAGAACTGCTTACCCTCCTATAGTAAGGACTGGGCTCCTTGGGAAAAATGCAACCAGAGGACTGTCGTTGTTCTATAGAAATCATAAAGTCATCAATACTATATTATTTATAATGGCAAAATGTAAAAGAAAGAAACAGAAAGAGGACAGGCAAAAGAGTCCAAATGGGAACAATAGGGGTATTTAAACGTGGTTACGCTCGGTCCTATCTCATGAAAAAAATAAATACGAGGAGAAAAGTCAGACAAATTAAGTCAGCAAAATGTAAAAATAATATGAATGGGCACTACAGGTGCGTCATAGCGTGAACGGGAGACTACAGACTGTTGAGAGTGTCACCCATTCATGAATATTAATGTCATCTGTTAAAACAGCTAAGGTGTCATATAAGTCACCAGAGGTATTTTAGTGACAAGTTGTTAAGTGATAGCATATTGGCCAAGGTCCTCACAATAGTGATCGTGAGGTGGACCTAGTTTCTGGCCAAATAACTCAGTGGTACAGTTGTCAAGGAGCCCTTCAAGCATTGGAAGAGAAACTCGTCCATGGAATATTGTCATTTAATCCATTGATGTTGGTCCCAAGTTTGAACATCCAGCGTTGTTCCTTTCCGACAGACTCTTGGGACCGTTGTTTAGGTGATTGGGGGCCTCAAGAACTACCAACCACATATCACTGAGTGTGCGTTTTGTGCCAAGAAAATGAACCCTCAATTTAGTTGTTGATCGTCCACACCCGATGTTACTGTGATGTTCATTAATCCTAATCTTAACTGGTCTTGTGGTCATTCCTACGTAGCGTAAAAGGCAGGGACATGTAATCATGTAAATGCCATTGCGGGTATTGCAACTGGTGTGTTTCAAGAGGTGCTATCTGCCTATAGGTTCTAAATCTAGGGTTTCGACTCGTTTGGTCAAAGTACATACATTACAACTCCCACATGGGTGATGACCTCGTTCTGGTGGGAGGGGCCATATTGTTGTCTGTCTAGATTCTGAACTGACGGTCGTGTGTGTACTACCAGGTCCTTTATATTCCTTGTCCATTTGAAAGCAAACAAAGGTTTGCTAATTGACACCCTGCCACTACAAAGTATGGACCATTGTTTATTGATAAGCTTCTTAATGGTACAGAACAGACAGAGGCATGTGAGTGGAAACACATGTTAAAGGAGGGGTGATACCCTGAAGCCGGTCCCAGGATGCCTGTTTCCAGTTCAAGGAAGACCTAGCCTGGCAGTTCGGGCTGGACTGTTCCCATGGGAACAGGGTAAAGACTGATTTGAATATGGCTGGGTCCAAACTGGAAAGGCATTGGTAGCAAAAATAAATATGGATTTAGGCCCGGATCTCTGTACTGGGGATGAATGTTTGACATTGTTCAGCATCCGGTCCATTGCTTCTTCTTTTTGCAGCTTTCTTAGCCTTCACACTTATTTGAATATGTTCTGCCCAGCTTTTTATAATAATCCTAGCATACTGATACACCCATTATGTAAAAGAATGCACCAGAATAAAAAATCATATAATGGTAAATTATCAATCCCTGTGTGTGTGTATTAATTCAGGATACCAGGACGAAACTTTTTCTTCATCACCTGCAGATAAGAGATTCTCTGACAGGCTTGTCTGACTCTTAACACTCATCCCGCAGAGAATAACTCACAAGAGGAGGGGTGAGAAATAGCCACCAGTTCGCATTTTCTCTGAAAAGTGTACATTTCATTTTGGGATTGAGAGGATCTTCCCCATACTACAGCCAATAATACTGGAGTGAACATGACAGGAAAACATTGGTGGAGCAGGCAGTAGTCCGTAGGACCTATGTTGTCCGCGCCCCCTCAGGTCACATGACATGATTCTTAAAGCGGTAGCTCTCCACTGGGGCCAAAGTCCCCTCTGGGAATCTCTTACCACCTCCTTTGAGGAGTCAGTAACTTTTCAACTGTAATTGCAGTTGCAAATGCTTAATACATACTGTTCCGAATCACATATAGAGGAGGGTTTTTTCCCTTTCATATCCCATCCTAACTGCAATTCTAAATGGGTTTGTAATCCCATTTTGCTTGTTGGAAATGATTTTCCAACTTGCAGAATGGATTTAGTACACAGCAAAAAGACATTTTGCGGTCACAAGTGAATCGAAAGGTAGGCAACCGCAAAACTGCTCTGTACATAAGGATTATGGTTCTTTGAGTGTGTATTGGAATCTAAGGAGGGATTAAGACAGGAAAACCGATTTCCAGAAAAAGAAGAATAAAAACGCGCTATAAAATCAAAACGTTCTAATGAGCAGCTGTGGCTAGAGCAGCAGCCACGTGGAGGTTTGCCCTATTTGGTCTGGCAGGGTAAATAATAAGTCATTAAGTGTATTTTGTCTTTGCTATGCGTGGAACTCTTAACGTCACTGCTACTGTCAGAAGGTCACAGAGGGCAAATCCCCAAAAGCTGCAACAGGTAATGAACGGACAAGTGACAAGAAAATCCATGACAGTGGCTGAGCCTCGGGGCTACAAAAGAAATAAACAAGAACAAAGGAGTGTAGTAGATTTATATGTTTACTTAAAAAACTCTTTTGGGAAGAAAAATACCCCAAAAGGCTAAGGTAAACAAAAAAACTACATTAAGATTTGTGTTCACACACACAAACTGCTATTTAAAATTTAACCTTTATTAAAATCTTAACTATAATCTTTCGACTGAAGATAAGTTTACCTGCAAATTTGGTGTGCTCTACTAACAGATGTGTATGTCATCAAAATGACATGATGCTTTTTTCATGGAACTTCCATGGCCTCTACAATTAACAAGTCATAAATGGACGCACCAGAGAAGTGCATGACCTGATTAAGGAACAAAACTTGGAAACCAGAATATTCTGATACTGAGAGTTAGTCCTAATTATCAGGTGTAAACTCTCTACATCCCAGAAACGTTTGAATCGATTTGTTAATGTACAATGTACAGAAGCTTGAATGAAAGGAAACGTCTCCCTTCCTTTCCTATGCCTTTCTACGGGCAGCTTCAGCGTACTGCTACACACAGCACTGCACACAATACTACATTCGGTGCACTTACTGGCAGTTCCTTGCTCACGATTGAATGGTTTTCTTGTGTGTCTCAGTTCCTCGTTCTTTACTGAATGGCTTCTCCATATTCTTACATCTTTCTCACCTTGACACATTTCTTCTTTACTCTTGCCTTTGATAGGCCAAGTTGTATTATTTCACTAACTACTCCTGCCAAGGAACCATTTTGTGTTTCATTTCTCATTCATCACTCCATGGGAGTGCATGTCTTTCCCTCTTCTTCGGCCTCTTTCTGCATAAAGAGTGGGCTTGCACTTTTTTGTTGCTCCCCAACCTCTCCCACCCCAAATGTCTCCTCCTATTTTCCCTATGAGTATTGTGGTCTTCCTCTCTCAGCTGTCTCTCTGCCCTCCTCTGACTCTCTCTCCTCAAGCTTGAGGAAGACTGTAACCTCCCCACAGGTCCTACCGTAGATGCACTTTGCTTCTCCATGGCTAGCCAAGTGCTAGATGGTGGGCTTGTTGATGTACTAAATATTGTCCAGCAGTACCTTGGTGCGCCTTTTCCTGAGTCCTCCCACTCCATAGTGGCCACCACTATTGGCTCTGCCAAGTCCACATGCTTTTAAAATGTGTCAACTCTGGTAATGCTGACAGCAGAGATTAGCCATCTTTAAAGTGTATTAGTTATACTTAATATAGCTGCTATGTTGCTTACGGTGACGTGGCGTGACACACGTCGCAGACCTCATTAAAGTATAAGAAATAGACTTTCAAGATGGTCGGTTGTTGGTACTGACTTTGCCAGTCTTGGCACATTCCAAATTAAAAGTTTCCAATTTGACTGAGGAGATAGGAAAGTTAAGTGCAGCATAAAAATTCATATGTAAGCAGGAAGCGTGTCTTTGGAGAAGGATAGAGAGCACATTAGAAGTCACAAGCGCATCCACTCATAGTTAACATTTTGCAAGCACAAAGGTGGGAAAAACGACGGCCAGTTTCCTGACAACCTTTACCAATGATCACTCAGCCTAATGCATTCCAATAGACAGTTCTGTTTGCCCCCGCATTTCCGTGTCATAGGGCGCTTAATAAAACTCAGACTGATTGAGAGCAATGATAGTTTGACCTACAAAGTAGCAAAGAACTGTTTTGGGGTACCTATTACCCATTTCCCCAGGGGAGCAAAGTGAACTGATTTTCTAACATAGCACACACACATAGCAAACCATTGCCTCTATAGGCTCCCACGTAGGAATACCACTCACAGCCTGACATTTCAAGGTCTGAAAACACCGGACCGGATTTTACAGGATGCGACCGGAGCTGGGAGTGGGGAGAGCACAGCCTGGTCCCCACAGGCTCCCACCAGAACTAGAGGGGGAGCAGACAATACTCGCCGAAAAGCGCTTTGATGCCTCGTCAGGGGTAGTAAGCGCGATATAAATACTATTACAATACAATACAATACAATACAATGCTCCTTTCAGGGAGGGCAGAGCCTCCTCTCTCTCCGCAGATGTGCCCCCTGCTCTCCGCCTAATACCCCCCGATCCTCAGCAGCTTCCCTAACTCACTACCAGCTAACAGCAGGTGGCAAGTAGCTGCTGTGCACCGCCTGGAATTGGGGAAAATTATATTTAAAAGTTCAGGTACAGCAAGATATTTCCCGTTCGGGAAATTTGAACTCATGGCCCCGCCCTTTCTCCCCCTTTAGCGCACATGGAGATACTGGAAAGAATAGTTACCACCTGTCGGGGAATCCCTGCCAACGCGTAAATGGGAACTAGTAAAGGGGGCGTATGTTTCCCGAGCATTTGATAAAACAACCGAGGCTCAGGATGATAAAGTAAGTCAAAGGGGAGTCAGTACCTAAAACCAGCTATTCTGTTTCCAAAATCAGCAAGTAGCCGCTAGACTAGTGAATCTTAACCTTTTGAATTGTGTGGCCCCACTTAATCATTACTGGATTCCAGGGACCCCCATTGAATCCTTATTGGAATCCGTAGACTTCCACTGAGTCATTACTGGAAGCTGAGAATTCCAGCTTAAACTTCTTCTATGATTGATGAAAAATTTTATTTACTTCACAAACTAATATAAAAAAAAACTCAACATTTTAATGGGAAGATTGGAGCTTTTCTAAATCCAATTGACGATAGGGAATAGAAGATGAACCTCATGAAAAGGGAGGAAAGAAAATGGCACATCAATCTCTTAAATGAACTACTTCGGGAGAACTGAAGTTACAGGTAAATAATGTGAGTTGTTTGGTCAATGTAGAGTTTAAGGGGGCATCAGACATCCGGGGTGGAAGGTTCTGCTCTGTTATAGTAGGAGGGTTTGGAGTAACAGTATGTTGTTTAAAAAAAAAATCACACAATTTGATGAAGATTCCGGGTGCAAATTTGAGTTCAGGCAGAAGCATGTTCAATAGACAGTACCATCAGCCCAGAGAAAGGAGAAGGAACTTGCGATATTACTGGTGGATGCATTCGTGAAAATCTGCATCTTGAAGGTCATGAAAGCCTCTTCTTGTAGATGCTCAATCGCCTCCTGCAGTCACTGTGGAGAACGACAACTAACCATACTGTGGTGCCGGAGATCTAAGGTGGGACTCCAGTTTTATTTCTAACCTGGAGGTCTTGGGGATAAACACCTTGCCTTCTTTGGCATTTGAAAATTGTATTTATTGTTCATTCAATAACATGATGAGTATTTTGTGGTGTAGTTGTTTGAGATGTTGGGGCTTTCCACAACTGGTGGCACTTGAGGTGTTCCTGTAGTTTTCTGCCATCATCCCTGATTCTAACATCACCCACCAGGTAAGTGAATAGGCAGATGTTTGTGGAAAGATCCACTAGAACCTCAGCCATTTTACCTTCCTCTGTACCATGTGTTCAATATGAATATAAACAAACCCTGGCAAAGCCAATAGGAATTACCTATGCAAGATCTGTTGGTGTGCCAATGTGTTTTAGCCATGTTGTACAGCCGCTGTTGTTCAGGGTGGCATAGAGGAGAGTGGAGTGGCATAGAGTGGAGTGTCTTGGAGTAGAGTGGAGTTTAATGGATTACAGTGGCGTGTCGGAGAGAAGAGCGAAGTAGTGGAGGGGCATAGTGGCATAGAATGGAGTAGAGTAGAGTGGCATATAATTGAGTAGAGTGTTGTAAAGTGGAGAGGCGTTAAGTGGAGGGGCATAGAGTGGAGTGTTGTAGAGTGTCACAAAGTGGAGTGGCAATGAGCGGAGTAGAGTGTCATAGAGTGGAGGAATATAGAGTGGAGGGGCACATAGTGGGGTAGGGCAGAGTGGAGTAAAGTGTTATGGAGTGCCAAAGAGTGAAGTATAGTGGAGTGCCATAGCACACAGTGGAGTCAAGAGTCAGTGGAGTACATTTTCAGAGTGCAGTGATGTAGGATGGGTTGGCCTAGCGTGGATTAAAGGAGCACAGAGCGTCGTGGCATAGAGGGTTGTGGACTGTTGTAGAGTAGACTGTCATAGATGGTTGTAGCGAGGAGTGGTGTAGAGTGACACAGAGCAGAGTAGCCTAGAGTGAAGTATCATTAAGTGGAGTAGTGTGTCATACAGTAGACTGTCGTAGAGTGTCTTGGAGTGGAGTGGCATAGAGTGACAAAGTGGAACGAAGTAGAATGTCAGAGTGGAGTATTGTGGAGTGTCGTAGAGTAGAGTGGCCTAGAGTGAAGTGGCGCAGTGTCATATAGTGTGGTGGAGTGTCACAGGGTGCAGTATTATACAGTGGAATTGCAGAGTGAAGTGTTGTACAGTGGAGTGGTGTAGAACGGAGTGGAACACAGTGGAGTAGTGTAGTGTGGAGGGACGTGGAGTGGCATAGAGTGGACTAGCGCAGAGTGGAGTGGTGCAGAGTGGAATCACGTGGAGTGGCATAGAGTTGAGTGACGTAGAGTTGAGTGACGTAGACTGGAGAGACGTAGACTGGCGTAGAATGGAGTGGCATACAGTGGCATAGATGATCATGTCAGAGTGGAGGGGTAAAGTGTTGTGGAGTTGAGTGGAGTGTCATAGAGTGGAGATCGTAGAGTGGAGTGTTGCAGAGTGGACTAAAGTGAAGTTGCACAGAATATCATATACTGGCCTACAGTGGAGTAGAGTGTCACAGACTGGAGTACAGTGGAATATGGAGTGGAGTACAGTGGAGTGGTGTAGAATGTACTGGCACAGAGAGGAGTGGTGTTGGGTACAGTGGAGTGGGGTAAAGTTTGGTGGTGTGAAGTAAAGTGTTGTAGAGTGTCAGAGACAAGAAGATTTTAATTCAGTGGATTGACAGAGTGTGGAGCATGTAGTGGAATGTAGTAGAGTGGAGTATTGTAGAGTGGTGTGGTGTTGAGTGCTGCACAGTAGAGTTGTGTAGCGTTGTGTGGTGTAGAGTTGTGTGGTGTAGAGTTGAGTGGCACAGAATCGAGTGGCATAGAGTGGAGTGGCGTAGTGCAGAGAGGAGTAGAATATTATAGTGTGTTGTGGAGTAGAGTGCTGTTGAAAGGACTGGCGTAGAGTGGAGTTGTGTAGAGTGAAGTATGCATGGTGTAGTAGTGCGCTGCCGTTCCAGACAACACATTTTCCATTGAAATGACCATTACATTTGCACAGTGAAGCAGTTTTACTGAGAAAATGATACACTGTACATACAATAACGTGTATTGATATGTTTTGATTGTGTTATTTGTTTCCTCCACAAGTTAGAATTACATAAGATGTGCTACACGTGTGCTTTCCTAATTCCGATATATTTTGAAATATTTGCACAGTTCATTTATAGACATTTAAATTTTGCTGTGTGCTATAAAGAATAACATCCTACAGCCCTTTACTCACATTGAAACTCAGCAGGATTGTCACATAAAACAAAAACAGAAGGTCCTTCAACCTGGGGAAGGAGGAAGGGGGTTGATATGGACACGCTGAAGCAAATGCAGGATATAGGAAAACCAGACCAGGTAGGTCCAATCTGAAGCCACCAGAATGACCCTGCATTAGGGCTGTTTTTGATTTTGTAATACTTGGGATCAAAGAAGTCTGCAGAAAGGAGCACAATAATTTCTTTCTGCAAACTACGTTCACTGCGCCCCCAAGGCAACCTGAGCCACTGCCCACCATACAGGAGGCATACTATTTGCTCCTGGAGTTCACAAGTGCTGTGGGCAGCTGTGGCCCATATACATGGACATTATGAATACATTTTCTCCAGATATGGGCCCAGCGCCTTGGGTCATACTGGGTTTATTTCTATGGTTAATAATAGGACTGTGAATGTATGCCACTTTGTGCAGTTTAAAAAGACAGCGTTTATGAAAGCACTGATCATTAATTTATTATGTTGATGTGTGCTTATTTGCATTAACCAGCGTAATCGCATTAGGCAGCACATTTTGTTGTTTACAATGAGCAGTAAAAGATGATTGAGGTGACTAAGGCATGCTCAGCATTCACTTGTTATTTTTCAGTAGAAGTAAAATTAGAGACTGTTTAGCAATTCCATTAGCCAGCATAATTTGATTGCTCAGAAAGCTCTTACAGTGCAATTCGGTGTTTTTTTCTTGTTGGCGTGTTTATTAAACTGTTTATAATACAACATCTTGGCTAGGTTAAAAAAATAAAGATTGTTATGAAAGGCAATGTTTGTGTGGTTAACCCACTACAATGAGATACGGGGTAATTGTTTACGTAGAAAAATGTTTGTTATGAAGCAAAATGTTTGATTGGATAAAGTAAGACCTTGAGCTATTTGGTCTCATTATCTATATGAGAGAGGCTGAAAGGAAGCCAGACGAGGTGGCAGAGCAGCTGACATCAGGAATGGCACGAGAAGCAAAACACCTTCCCATGGCGTTGAAGCATTGGCTTGTGCTGCTCTAATCTATTATATGCTAATGTTGTGATGTAATGTCTGTGATGTAATGCTGTAATCCAGATTCGTGACAGTATGTCCTGCTGGGTTGGTTCTGGAAACATTGGCCAACGAGTGAATTGCTGGATGTTTCTTGACGTGCCTGGTGGTCGGCGCTGTCGGGGGTCTACTAATGAAGAAGCTTGTTTTCTACACCCCTTGAATCGTGCAATATTTGTTGAGTTTGACTGACGAATGCCTTTGTAAACGTGGCTTCTCCCATTCTACATTTTTGGTACCAGGAGTAGAGTCGAATTTGGCAAGTCTCAACTTTCTAATAATTTAAAAAAGGCCCACCAGCAAGCCAATCGGACAGCAAGTGAGCCGGGTTTCTGCCCTGAAACGGTGCTTTTCTGGAGAAATGAAAGTCTACTTTGACTGAAACGCTTTGCTAAGAGGGTCAAGGGAAAAAATGGTACTGTTGCTGTTTTCCTTCAACAGCTGGTTGTCACATTGGTGACAGTGTTGAAAGCTTGTGCACAAGCAATACCGTAAGCAAATCGGATGCTCACGAGCAAGGAACGCTGTGTAGGCATTGCGTGGACAAAGTTTTCTTCGGCGGTCAGTCAGACAGACATAAGACGCAGAGATGACCAGGTACTGCCTGCTGATTGGAAGGCTTGCTACAGTCCATTACACGAGACGTCAGCGGCCGTTTGCTCATTGGAAGGAAATCTCGACGCACCACGCAGAAAACCGGCGGCCATTTCTCTTTGGATATCGTAATATATATATTTGCTTCTGTAGTGAAGGGTATGCTTCTGCATCTGACATCCGACGCAGGTGACGAATTTACTTTGGGGCTGAAGCAGCAATTTGACACAGTTCGTGCTGCCAATACTACAACGAGTCACCGCTATTTCTCGGCTTTTCCCACATTTATGTGCAGCCACTTCAACAATATGTCACTGCATTTACAGTCACTTTTATGTCATTGCAAGAAATCACAGAGTGAGTACTCTTTCCAGAACTGTTGAACTGGTTTAGAAACCTCATCCTACAAGTGACAAGTTTTCTGATTTGTCTTGAATGTTCTTTATTTGTGAAGCTGAGGATATTCTCAATCTGACAGTGGGATATTTGCTTTCCAAACATATGTATTTGTGATACAATTTTTCTATATTTGGTCCCCAACACTGTGCATATTGCACATCTTTTATAATTTGGAATTGCTTTCTTAGGTTTTATATAATACTTATCATAGTTTTGGGTGAGGAGTCATGGCAACATGTCAGAGTGTAGTACAGCCACCTCCTTTTCTCCAGAGAGCAGGCAAGCCTGAGATCAAATGGAGAGAGTGGCTATGCATATTTGAGGAGTATTTGACAACTATTGACACCAACAGTTGTGCTCCAGCAAGGAAATTAGCCTTGTTCTTTAATCATCTTGGAGTAGCAGGTCAAAGAGTTTTTGACAATTTACCTACAGCCCCAACACCCATAGGTAAAAATGTCCCATAGAAGGCATATCTTGAAGGAAAGGAAAGAATAGACAAGCAGTACTCTGAGGAGTCAAGTGTACTTCTTGAGAAGCAGTCTAGTGATGGGAGCACAGAAGAGTACATTGCTGTACTGTGGTGGCTTCAACATGTGCTTTTGGGAACAATGGTGATGTATACATACAAGATCAATTTGTCTTCAGTTGTTTTTTTAAAAAACAATTCAAAAGCGCCTGCTAACCTGTCGCAATCCAACATTGTAAAAAACTATAGATGTGGCTAAGAGCGTAGAAAGGTCAATTTTTACAGCACACGTTATGTCCAACCAAGGAGGTCTTTCACCGGTTAGCTACGTGGCAGAGGATAGCCCTATATGTTTGGTTAATCACAAAAACAATAGAGTTAAGAAAACACAGTCAAGTTGTTATAGGTGTGGGTCTAAGAGCCACACTGGAAACAACACATCCTGTTCTGCCCTTGGAAAGAAATGCGATAATTGTCATAAAAATGTCCACTTTCAAAGTGTTTGTAAGAGTTCAGGTAAAACAGGAAATCCACCAGACAAAGTCAAGTTAAGCAACATTGGTGAGTGTGATACTTACAAAGAGGTACAAGAGGGTGCTGGTAGATTTTCTAATGTGTTATTGACAATTGACATGCCTGATTCTCACACTTGCAAGGGACAAAGGTGTCCAGCTCCCATTGATGGCAAGCAGTTGGTTGTCATAGCAGATTCAAGTGCACCACTCACTATATTAGTGGACCTCACTTTTTATAAGTTAAAGGTCAAGCCTATGGTTTTATCTGTATGTGACATTAATCCAAAGGCACTTGAAGAACAAGATATCGATCTGTTTGGGTATTTCCTGTCATAGCTGGAGTGTCTGGGAGAAAAACAGTGACCAAGGTTTATGTTGCAAGTTAAAGGCAGATATATATTTGGTTGGATGGACCTAGCTCAATTAGGCATCCTATGCCCAGGCCATGATGAACCTATTGCATATGCCAGTGCTGTCAATGAGTGCAGATGAGGATGAGATTAAAACCATGATTTTGAAATTTCCAAATGTTGTCAAAGATGAAGTGGGTACTGTAAAATGATTTGAACATGAAATCAAAATAAAAAAATGTGGTACCTGTTATACACAAAGTTAGGTCAGTACTCATGAATGTCAGACATGATTTAAAATTATTATTCATGAGAGTACGTTCATTACGTCCACCAATTCCTCAGAATGTGTATCTCCAGTAGTGGTGACATAGAAAAAAACTGGGGAACTAAGATTATGTATTGATTTAAGGTCTTAATCCACCAATATGTTTTGAATTAGTCATCCATTACCTCACATTCAAAAAATTATAGCAAACATTGGAGTCAAATATTTTTCTATAATTGATTTACACTCAACATATCATCAAATTCCTTTAAACCAGGAGTCCCAAACACTCACCACTTTTGTAACACTGCATGGAGCTTTTAAATATCTAAGGTTGCCGTTTAGATTTGTATCCACGGCGAGTGTTTTCAGAAAATGATGGCTGTTTTATTCAAAGATTTATCCAGTGTACAAGCGTTTCAAGATGACATCTTGATTTTCTCTGACACCAGAGAAGAACACGTTCAGGTGTTAGAAAACATTTTGAAAATCTTAGAAATAAGGGGAATAATGGTGAAACCTAACAAATGTAAACGGTTGGTGAATCAGGTAGAGTATTTGTGTCACACTATATCTGGAAGTGAAATAAAACCCAAATTCTGTAACATAGAAGATCTATGAAATGCTCCTCCACCATCAGATAAGGATTCATTACATTCATGCTTAGGACTATGTGAGTATTATGCCTGATTTGTGTCCAGATATGTACTTGCAGTGCAACCTTTATGATCTCTACTCAAAAAAGGCATTACATTTGACTGGTCCGATCAGGCATGCAAAGCATTTGATGATATCAAGAAACTTGTCCTGAAGTTACCTGTCACATTGCAGTATTAGGTTTTATCCTAATAGTTGTTTTCTTGTGTAAGAAAGGGGGGGTGATGTTGCATTGTCTTATGCTGCTGTAACTTTCTAATATATGTTGATGTTGTGATGTAACATTTGTGATGTAATGCTGTATTCCAGTACTGTAATGGCAAACACTCCAGGGTTTGTTTTGGAACCATTGAGTCAGTTGATGTTTCTTGACGTGCCTGGGGGTCCGTGCGGTCCTGGGTCTACTAATAAAGAGGTTTGATTTCTACATCCCTTCAATAGTGCAGTATTTGTGGAGTTCGACTGAGTACTGCCTTTATAATCATGGTTTCTCCCATTCTACAGGTATGCTCCTTAAACCTTGCCAACCACAACAAACACGGCAACCTGAATTCTGGAAGGTGTGCAGGCTCTGTGGCATAGGGAGAGAGTGATTTAAGAATCACATCATAATGCTAGGATACCTAGACATAAACACTTAGTGGTTAGGATACTTAGCATCTACCTTAGGAGCTAGAAGCCCCTAATAATTATACTTGAGTTTGGTGTTCATTGTTTCATTTGTTGCTTCGGTTAAAATATGAATATATGTAACAGTTCTTTTGAAGCATCAAGCATTAGTGTATATAAAGCACATAGAAGTTACACAAAGTTGTCTGAAAATAATTTAATGTAAGAAATTAGTGGTTTCCCCTCTCTACCTACGACATTTTCTCTTACTGGGATCTGTCGTCTAACTATCCGATGTTAGTACTGGACTTGTATTAGATACAGAAGCAGGGCCTAATTTGAGCTGGTGGCTGCAGGTTGGGACCTCCAGTACTCGTTTCATTTTTGGAGACCTGCACTTATTTTTCCTCATCAGACTTTTACCCAGTGCAAGAGAGTGAAAAGAGCAATAGGGCGAAAGGAGGAAGAGACAGACAGAAAAACAGTGACAAATGTAGAAATCAGAGATTAAAAAGAATACATGAGATAAAAAGACAGGGATTGTCTTGTGGTGTATTAAAGAGGCATGGGGTGGAATCAAGACCATGCAGCCTTGGTATTTGTCAACCCTAACATTCAACAGTGCAAGCTGCAGGGTTCTCAGCACAACTTTGGGCACCAGCTTTTACTCTTTCACAAACTAAGCACTGTACCCCTATAAACAAACCTGTGTTCTCTAGGTATCTGTAGGAACAGGCCTCTAGCAGGGTGGGACTCTAATTTATGCCATTTGGTGCCCAACAGGAGGCATTGATAATGGGGCCCAATTGTGTTGAGAAAGAACTGCCTGATGGATTTACCACTCATGGGTGGATGGAAAGCACATACAATTCAACTTATCTTTTGTGATAGGCTTATCTTTGTTTTGCATGCACTCTTGAAAATTCTGGAGGGACCTCATGCAATAGTGGCACACAGAGTGCAAGCTTGCAACAGATCACTCCTTGAAAACAGAAGAAAGCCCATAACTCCATTGCTAAGATGGGAACAACTAAGTTTTATGTGACATGGTAAGGCTCTAAAAATAATTTAATGTAGAACTACAACCTAATCGGCACTGAAATCAGGTAGTTTCTTGTTCTCATAAAATGACAGGAAACTTGCAAGCACACAAAAGAAAACTGGCAGAAGGCATAGGTATAGCTTAAATTCATGGAACATATAGGTTGCTATACAAGCAGAAATCAGCATTACAGTATTTGCAGTATTTACAATACCATAAATAGTCAGATTCACTTATTTACACTTCAACATTACACTTAAACTATTACTGGTGAGTACAAACTAATGTAGCAGACAGTTGCGCAGAGAACTTAGGGCTACATGTACGAAATAATTGATTTGCGACTCGCACAAACGTATGTTGAACAGTGTCAATGACGATTCGCAAGGGGGTCGCAAATGCCCTACCTCATGAATATTCATGAGGTAGGTCGCAATTTGCGACGCCCTTGGGAATGGCTGACCTCTCAGGGATGGTGGCCTGCTGGAGACAGCAGACCACCATGTCTGTGACTGCTTTTAAATAAAGCATTTTTTTTTTAATGCAGCCCGTTGTCCTAAAGGAAAACGATATGCATTTAAAAAACAAAACATGAAACGTTTTTGTTTCATTTTTTCTCAGAGCAAGCAGTGGTCCATAGGACCACTACCTGCTCTGAAAAAATGTTTTTACTGCAATTGCACCAGTCTGACACCGGTGCTAACTGTGATTGTTTTGCGACCGCATTCGCCTTCACAAAACAATAATACATGGGACTGTGACTTGCAATTAGGAAGGGAACACCCCTTCCTAATTGCGACTTGCAATCCCTTTTTGCGATTCGGTAAATAGTTTACCAAATCGCAAAAATGGGTTTGAACATACCAAAGTGCATTTTGCACATCACAAACAGCACAATTCACTGTTTGCTATGTGCAAAATGCTACGTACATGTAGCCAATAATGTCAGTAGTTACAATCCACAAAGGAGGATATGATCCAAGACAGTGCAGCACACTTTTATGACCTGTATTAAAGTCCTGTGGAAAATGACAATAATAAAAGCTTTACAGTGGTGACATCTTGTTTGCTATTATGACCCAATGTCCACAAAGCCCTAAAGTTACAGCAAGGATAAAGGAAATGTGTAATGAAGAGACAGAAGAAGTGAATTTCAAAAAGGGATCGAGGGTGTTAATACATAAAATAAAGGGACTGACATCTCCTAATGATCCTTTCCATACAATCAAAATATCATCGATGTAGCGACGCCATAAATTGATATTTGCATGAAAAGGGTTAGAAGTGGGAAGTATGTGTTGTTTCTCAAAATCAATGAATGTATGGCAAGGATCGTTAGGAGATGTCAATCCCTTTATTTTATGGATTAACACCCTCAATCCCTTTTTGAAATTCACTTCTTCTGTCTCTTCAACACACATTTCCTTTTTGGATCTAATGATCAGTATTGACAAAGGCATATTGACTACATGCACTTATCGTAAGACCAAAGATAGTAACAGTTTGTTACTCTATGAAAGTTACCACCCAAAATCTTTGCGTGACAATTTACCCTATGGATTAGTCTTGCGATTACGTTTTACCTGTAGCCCGACGCAGTTGTTTGAGACCCAAGCGAGTGACCTTAAGACTAAATTGCACGAGAGACACTACCCACTCCACGTTGTGAATACTGCCCGTAAGAGGGCGAGGAATAACAATAGAGAAGCATTATTGACTACCACTATGAAGGAACCTGACTCCTGTTTGACTTGTGTATCTACATACAATCCGCTGTCTAATACCATCAAGAAATTGATCAATAAGAGATGGTCTATCCTAGTGAGTGGAGATGAACGTATTCTGAAACCTGTATTTACATTTAAGGGGACAACCAATATTAAAGACATAGTGGTCCATACTCGGCCACTAAGAGAGCGAGAGACCTCTAAACAAACCACACTTTGGAATCTTCCCCCCATTTCAGGTCATTACCCATGTGGTATGTGTAACGTTTGGCCCCTCACAAGACACCTAGGCCCATATTTATACTTTTTGACGCTAAACTGCGCTAACGCAGTTTAGCGTCAAAAAATTTAGCGCCGTCTAACGCCATTCTGAAGCGCCATGCGGGCGCCGTATTTATGGAATGGCGTTAGCCGGCGCTAGCAGACCGGCGCTGCCTGGTGTGCGTGGAAAAAAACCACGTAGACCAGGCAGCGCCGGCGTAGGGGGAAAATGGCGTTAGGGCGTCTTAAAATGGGGCAAGTCAGGTTGAGGCAAAAAAATCGCCTCAACCCGATTTGCGCCATTATTTTCGACGCCCAGACGCCATTTAAATGACTCCTGTCTTAGTAAAGACAGGAGTCATGCCCCCTTGCCCAATGGCCATGCCCAGGGGACATATGTCCCCTGGGCATGGTCATTGGGCATAGTGGCATGTAGGGGGGCACAAATAAGGCCCCCCTATGCCACCCAAAAAAAATTAAAAAATATAAAAAATTATACTTACCTGAACTTACCTGAATGTCCCTGGGGTGGGTCCCTCCATCCTTGGGTGTCCTCCTGGGGTGGGCAGGGGTGGCAGGGGGGGTCCCTGGGGGCAGGGGAGGGCACCTGTGGGCTCATTTTGAGCCCACAGGCCCCTTAACGCCTACCCTGACCCAGGCGTTAAATAGTGGCGCAAATGCGGGGTTTTTTGACCCGCCACCTCCCGGGCGTGACTTTTGCCCGGGAGTATAAATACGACGCATTTGCGTCGCCGTCATTTTTTTAGACGGGAACGCCTTCCTTGCATCTCATTAACGCAAGGAAGGCGTTCACGCAAAAAAATGACGCTATTTGCCCATACTTTGGCGCTAGACGCGTCTAACGCCAAAGTATAAATATGGCGTTAGTTTTGCGCCAAATTTGCGTCGAAAAAAACAACGCTAATTCGGCGCAAACGGAGTATAAATACGGGCCCTAGTTACTCTAGACCTGGAATCATTGGGCATTTGGCGCCTCGTCAAACATACTAATTGTAACACACGGAATTTTATTTATATGGTTACCTGCACTTGCGGCCTTCGTTACATTGGAATGACTACCAGACCACTTAAAATCAGGAATGAGTACCGGAGCAATTGTAGGTGTGGCCGTGCCACCACGAAACTGAGTGTACACTTTTCAGAATCACACCATGGTCCCGATGATTTGTGGTGGGTGGTTTTAGACTCTCCTAGGTGTACAGAGAGTGATTCAAGGTCCCTTTTTGAGACTGAACAGCGTTGGGTGTTCAAGCTAGGGACACATACCCATGGGCTAAATTATGAAATCCGATGGTCACAGCTTTCGCATTAATTTTCACTGGGAATGTTCATTGCATAGATGTGAAAAGTGTCTTTAGCCATTACATTCACTACTGCTTTATATATATTCTCCTTAATTTCTCACCTATCCTTTGCTTACATGAGTGTTAAATGTGGGCCGTCATTAATCTAGCATGTGTACAGACATTAGGTATTGTTCATTGTTAACATTTTGACACCTGCAAACTACAGTTGTTATGTGGTTTTCACTTCGTTACAAACAGTTTAGTTGTATTACTGACATTGACTGAGGCAAGTCCTACCACTATTTCTATGGCACTTTGAAGGGCAAGTTTTCCCCTCCGTGACCGTTTCTCTATTTTTGCAGCCCCTTACCGCATGACTAGGGAGAGCCTATCAGCACTCTCCGAGCAGATCCTGACTTCCGGGTTCGAGGGTCTTTTTAACGCTGCCGATCGCGTTCCGATTACAATTACAGGAACGTTGCCCCGGGGTAGGTCCCCAGGGAAGGACTGGCTGCATGTTAATAAGTTACTGACTCGTGTGTGCGAGTCACTCTTTTTTTATCCATTTGAGTGCCTTTTCTAAAATATTTAGCTTGTACTTAGTATACAGTGCATTATGCACACTACGATTTCAAATATTCCTGCGAGTGACTTGAGGGAATCTCTTCCCTTGGATGCCTAGTTCCCCGTTGTAAACCTCCCCCTTAAAAAGAGTAATCATCCACCGCAGTATAGATGACTTTGTTTGACAAACTGTGACTGTTGGTTATTTATTTTACTTAAGAACCGGGGTGTGTTGGTTTAACTATGTTGACCCGTGTTGGGCTTGGAAGGATCATGATTCAGCGTGTTTTTTGATCCCACCTGTTGCAACCAAGGGATTCTGAGGTTCCTCTAATACACAACACCTTGTTGACAATGTTCTACATTTTATTTAGCAATTGCACCAACGCCTTATTGACAATGTTCTATATCTTTATAGCAATTGCACCTGTCTCCTGGCATGTCTATTCCTAGGGAGCCATTTTCATAATTTGGGATAGTAAGCCGGTATTTTGATGCTTTTCCACACTACCACCGAGCACATTTTCACTTTTTGCTCACTGAGTGCCACCTAGTATTTGTGTGTGCATGGAATTTTGTGGCCTACATTGGATTTGAGATGTTCACCATTGTTTATTATTTTTCCACCGGGCGACCCCCTTTTTACTAGACTAGCCTGATGCACAGTTTGATTAAGTAAGTGACCGGAGCCTAGTAGACTGACGACTCAAGACACATTGAAGTCTTTGTGGTTATACAAAGGAGATTTTTTTTATTGTTTTGGTCCTGATGAAGCGTCGTTGGATCCTTCTGGACCCTTGAGACGCGAAACATGTCAACCCATCGATAAAGGGTGTAAGGTAGTGTCCTTCCTTTGTCTTGATTGAGAGAGTGGATGAGCATTATCTCTACTTTTACCCTCCCCTTGTTTTTTAATGTTGGCCTAGACCCTTTGCTGAACAATTAAATTTATGATGAATGGTTGGTTTTCAGCCAATTTTACTCTCTCTTTCTCTGCTCTCCTATCCTTATTGTGCTTGTAAGGCGGCATTGTCCGTAACACCACCCTTCACGGCACAGAGACATTGGGAAAAAGATCTCTGGCAAAAAGCCCCCTTTATGGGAGCCCGTCAGACACTGCAGCGCCGGTCTGACGAGAAGCATGCCCAATGATGAAGTAGGACATCCAATTGGATGTGTGAGGGCTTTTGCTTCTAACAGAAGGGTTACCCTGTGTCCTCTTTCCTTATTGTTTCTTTCAGTTTGGAACAATGTACCTTGCTTTTGTGAAGATACACTATCTAACCATACCTCACTTTTGTAATATTCCCTAGGCACCAGACTGGATCCCAGAAACATTTCAGCCATATCCCTACGTACTGCACGGTGGTGTTGTGTGGCTCGGTGCAAAGTTCTCCTCTGGAAGTGACACACAGATAGGCATAACTGCCCCTAGACACAGAGCCCAACAGAATATTGTCTTTGATCAGAGTGCAGAACTCTCTACCCGCACCTTTTTAGGTGGAAATAAGTTTGGTTCACAGAATGAGGAGGCAAGAAGGGTTGGTGAGAAATCTGTGGTTACAAGGAGTATCTACAAGAAAGAATAGATACCACAGCAGTAGCTCTCAGGTGATGGGTCTTTGGACTGGTTTAATCCAATAAGTTCTGCAGGACCGATCGGGTAGAATGCCCACCTGATAGACTTGGCTGATCAGACAGTCCAGACAGTAGTGCTTTTGTGAATGTTTGGTAAATATCTTAGCACCCTGGCAAATATCCAGAAACAGAGAGTCTGCATGCCAATGTAGTGGTGTCAACCTCGATCCTGGTGCAATGAGTCTGCAAACTTTTCAGGGGCTGCTTCTTGCCCAGTGCTTAGCATATTTTAATGCAAAGCACAATCCATGGAGAGATGGTCCACTTCTTTCAATGCGGTAGCCTGATCGGAGGAAATATGCTCATGCCCAGGAGTCCTGGATACAACACTCTCCATGCCCAGTCTGATGCCACTAGGATGACTTTCGCCTAGTTGTTCCCGATCTTTAGAACTCTAAGCAGGAGAGCTATTGGTGGAAAGGCATACAGGAGTTCTACTCAAGGCAGAACTTGTCCTTGACATAGAGACACCTTAAACTCCAACATGCAAAACTGCTGAAATTGCACATTCTCAGTAGTGACGAAAAGAGCGATCCAAGGTTCTCCCCACGTGCGGAAGAGACCTTGTGCCACCTCCGGATGCAAATGCCATTTTGTGATCTGCTAGGCGGCAGTGACTTAGTAGGTCCGCCCTGGTATTTAGAGAGCTTTTCATGTTGTATACCACCAGGAAAATCTTCTGGTGCGCCTGCCATTTCCAGAGGTGTAGTGCCTCTTGACACGGTTCCACAACCCCACCACCTGCTGTTTGTTGCAATACCACATGGCAGTGGTGTTAACCATGAGAAATTACATCAACCTCTCTTTTGATTGATGATTGGAAGGCTTTCAATGCCAAGCCAACGGCCAGCAGCTCCAGAAGGTTGATGTGAAGCAGGGTCTCCACTGGAGAAAAGATGCCTCTGATTCCCACCTCTCCCAAGTGTCCTCTCATCCCATAAGCGACACATCAATCACCACTGTTAGCTCTGGATGGGTTGGGAGAAGGGTCTCCCATTGACTCAATCATGGTTCAGCAACCACCACTGCAGGTTGTTTGCAGCCTACTCCAAAATCTAGGGGTGATTGGAGAGGCCCTTCAGATGCTATGCACACTGGGACTTCAGATACCACTGCAGAGCCCACATATGCCACTTGGTGTTCTTAAAACAAGATGCAGGCCATCAGTCCAGAAGCCACAGAGCTATATTCACTTACATGTAGGAAGAGGCTAAAACATCAGGATCATAACTCTAATGTCCTAGACTCTCTGTTCATAAGGGTGGCATAAAACTGCACCTTGTCCAGAATGTCTCTGATGAAGTGGAGCGCCTGTGAAGGAGTCAGGTGTGACTTCTGCATGTTTATTGTGAACACCAATGAAGGAAGTTGTGATGCCATAATCTAGAAGTTGGTGATGAATGTCCGGTGAGAGCCTACCTTCAACAACCATTCGTCAAGTAAGAGGAATACTGCAATCCCTAACCTCTGAAGATGTTCTGCAACCACCCCCATCATGTTCATTAACACTCGAGGGGCACTGGTGGGAGGAGAGCTGAGCGAACTCAAAATGCTCCTGCCCCCCTTTGAACTGCAGATAGCGCCTGTGGACCTGCAGGATAGGGATGTGGAAGTAAGCATCCTGCAGGTCCAAAGCTCCCATCCAGTCTCAGGATTGAGGGCAGACAAAACTGGGCCAGGCTCAGCATCTTGAATTTGTCCTTCCACGGGAAGGCATTGAGTGGGCAACGGTCTACAACTGGATGAAGGTCTCTCTCCTTCTTCAGCAGCGATATCTTTAACAATGGTCAGTAATCAATGGCTGCTCAGTGAACATAAGGTAAAGAATTACAAACTGCCTGTAACAGCATGTTAATCTGGAAAGCGGTTGCCCAACTGAAGCCAAAAATAAAATCCTGCCGGCAATACGGTGGCAGCAACCTGAGGCTGTTTAGCTGTAGGAGCAAGTCCTCCTTGGTGGAGCTGTGGGGACGCAGGCAGCGAGTTGAGCACATGGACATCTGATCAGAAGGAATGGAAACCACAATGAAAAAGAGGACAGACTAAGGATGGTGCTGCAGAGTGAAGTTGCCATCTTTGAATGGGCCAGGATCAGAAAGGGAGACAGAAGGACAAAGTAAATAGATTGATAATAAAACATATTCAATAAAGAAATCTACATATGAATACAAGATCTCATCAAAAGTGTTCCAGAAACGAACCACAGCATGTAAGGAAGCATGAAAGTCTAACTTATTGGAGGCGTCTTATGGATCTCTGGAGTTCATCTGAGTAGTTTATATTAGCAATGTCCAATCTTCATTCCTGTTGAGTCCAGAATCCATTGTATTCATTGTCAATATCAATTTCAGCTCTTCTTTCTTGAGAAGTTGTTCCAGGTTGCCTTATCTCTCTAGTACTGACATTGTGTGAATCACCAACCATTCCAAATGATCCGGAGAATGCCCATAGTCAATAAAATGTAGAACCTAAGGAGCAGTGAGGACCCTGCATCTAACCCTACTCTGATGCAGACATATTTTATGTTTTTATTTTTTGTGGAGTCTGACCAATGGAAAGTGAAGGGCAAATAATGCCATATATGCCATTGGTGATGTTGGAGTTTGACAATGTTCATAGCTGTACTGTGGTATTGTTCTGACTGAACATCTTTTTCTCAACTGAAAATTGCCACATTACACGTGTAATAGCCAATGATAGGAAGGATGCCCCACCGATCAGTCAGAATCAGCATAGGTTTTGCGATATGGATGACAGCTTAAACTAAGGGGTCTTTCAAGCTTTTTTCCTTCTTTGTAGGCAACTTTGGGGTCTCAAATGCAAGGTCCCCTGCATTTGATGTCCCATCCCATTTCTGGGTCCCATTGTAAGACCCGTCCGGACAAGCATGCTGTTTCAGGCAATTTGGCATTCTTCATCTTACACCCTGCTGAGCATCCATTATCAACTGACCACTGTTAAAGATATCACTGCTTTTCAAGTATGCTTTTGACTTTTCAATATTCCTTTCAGATTCCCTGCCTCCCACGATACCTCTTCCCATGAAACCTCTTAAGTTATCATCACTCGCATTCTAGTTTGCCTCTCCTGTAACTAAGGCCTCTCCCCACTTTGGAAGTTTTCACTAATGACAAGTAAGTCTCAATGCCTTTTGCTTCTTCTTTTTCTCCTTCCCACACATTTTGGGCCAGGACAGCAATTTTAATTCCTTTTGTTCACAGTCCGTTCCATTATTAAATAAACTGTGAGTAACACCCTGTGCCTATTAATATTATGACAATCTGCAACACTGATTTTTGTTTCCTTACGTGCTTCTCCGCTTTGATTATTTTCAGCTCCCTTGGGCTCATAAACAATATTAGTCATGATGATAGGGATTTAAACGTTAGCCGCAGACCTACTTCAAATTTATTATTATTTGCGATGGTCTGTGTGGGTCTTATGACTTGGATACACAAGATGATCACATTTATCACGTGTGTATCACTTATAAGAGACCACCAAGCGTGTTGTTTAACATTGGCATTCACTGCGTTGTTTGTTAGGTTGTATGATTTGTTTAATTAAAAACTGCCATTTGACTTTACAAATTTACTGCATTTTATTACATGGGATCACTTTTCTCTGTTCTATAGGGATTCACTAAGGAACACTCACTGCAGGGCATGAAGAAGCGTTCTGACTCCAGGCACAACTAGCAATCCTGATGGGGTCTGCCATAGACATTTGCTTGCAACATTCCGTAAAAGGTTTAAACCCTATATTCTTGGGATGTGATATATACACTTGCACAGTAGGCTTCTGAACAAAATTTTAAAGTAAGGCTCTCATGAAGAGACAAGGGTTAGCTCTGGATCTGCCACTGGTGGCCCAGAAAGAAAGAACAGACATGCATTTGCGCATGTGGTGCCTATTCGCATGCACCACTTCGGAAGTGAAATTGCATTGGTGCAGAGCTGCACAAGGCCATTTATTGGGGCACTCAGAAGTATTGTTAAAAAGTTTCTGTATCCAGTCTAACACCTGGGGAATATTCAAAAGGTAAGGAATCTGGGGTAAGAAGCATCTTCTTCAAACGTTTTGCACAACGAAGCAGTCAAATATGACTTCCAGTTTGTTAGTTCAAGAACTGTTTTTGTTTCCAAACCAATGTCACCTTTTCTGTTTCCAAGCTGCAGAATTGGAAGGCAGTGCATACAAGGAGGCCAGTATTATCTATGCCTCTTCTCTTCCAATACCATGATGGAGCACTGGGATCTGGGTCAGGGACGGTTGGGAAGAGGAGCAAAGACGTTTAGAAGTTTACATTGCCTCCAGGGCAGCTGAGAACCTGAGGGCACAACATTCTGTGAAATATGGAGTGGCTGCTTCAAACCACTCTGTGTAGACAACAACCTACTTGCAGTTTAAAGAGGGGTTACAGATCCCACTGCATGCAGGTCCAGTGAGTGACTGCCCTCGCCTGCACGGGGATGACTAGGGGGGTCCACGGCGCTCCCTTTGTCCCATCAAAAGGGCTGCCTTCAGGGGACGCACTAACAGTGTGCCACCTTATTGTAGCGCACTGTCAGTGCACCTCCCAACAACATGTTTGCCTCTGAGCCCATGTTGGGGATATGGAGTGGCACAGAGGCAAAGTGATTCTCTCATCTGCATGGGACCACACCTTCTCAAGATAATGCTCATGCTACATGTGTGCCAGTGCTGTCAGCATTACAGAAAGTGGCACACAAGAGTGGGTGGCTCCTGTGTAATGCCTTAGCAGGCAGACAAGTAGGCACAGCATAGAAGGCAGACAAGCGTGTTGCACACAAGAGGCGCTGTGTGTAATACGGCCCGTGAGGGAAAACTTCTCTATGGGTAAGAAATAAGCATCCATTACTACTACTCATTTACAGACTTTTGTGTCTGTTATTTGAGGTTTCAAATGCAAATGCAAACAAAAAAAAAATCAACATGCTTTGCCGTTACCAATGCTTGCTCTGTGTAGGGCAAATCTATTGGATGGTTTCTTTCAAGAAATGAATTAATCAACACCTTCTAGATTCATCACAAAAATTCCTTACATTCCAACTCAGACCTTTGCAACGCATGGAGGGTGAAGTATCATATATGGAAGATCAAGATCATGTTCATCCAGTTAAAGTACACGGTTTACTCCAGCTCACAATCGTATAACTCATGGAAACCGATACACAGTGCATGTATGGCTGAGGCTTGATGGTAATAATACTTTCCCCATCCTCTTCCTATTCTCACCTCTGAGCCCTGTCACCTTGCCCCAACCCTACAACCCCCTGCTTGGATCCCAAGTGCCACATACTCTTCCTGTTCCGTGCAGTGCCTCACAGCAACAGGGGGAGGCACCAGAAGCAGCCGTGGGCAAAAGAATGAGGTGAATGCATATTACCTGGTGTGCCTGGGTACGAGGCTGTGGGGTCAGGAGAGACACCTCCCATATTACCCCCCTGGCCACACCACTGGTTGCTCATAGGCGCAGGGTGACGCTGTATCACCTACACCTCCAGCAGGCAACAGGGGGAGGCACTAGGACAGAGGGTGTGGAAGGAGGGCAAGCAAAGCAGTTGCACAGGTCTCATTTCAGAACATCACTTGCAACTGTGCTTATGCTGAGCTACTAAGAAATAACAGAGCTGGTGGAGGGTGTTTTGTGGAGCTAGTGTTGTTTATTGTGCCAGGACCTAAGGCTCTCTTTGTTTCTGTTGCTTCCTTTCCTCTCTTTTGGGTCCACCCTACCACTTTCACGCTCCCATTCCCCAGTCTGTGACCCTATATCTGCCCTTCCCCAGCGAATGTTCATAACTCCACTTCCCATCCTGTGTCCCATTCTGCCCCATCCCACATCGTATGGTCCCTGTCCCTCTTCAGCCCCTCCACTTGCTCTGTTATTCAACAACCCACACTTCAAGCCAGTACCCCTTCCTGCTCCCCCACGTGGCTCGTCTCTTGGCTGCCCACTTTGCCTGTGTCTCATTCATCACCCCAAACTTGCACGTCCCATTCTGTCCCTTTCTGCCTCTTGGCGCTCGGAGCCCAACAGTCCTACACTTCCTCGCTCAGCACTACGCTGGGATTTGAACACAGCACGGTTGCTGTCATCCTGTGCAGTGCTAGCAGACAGAGACACAGACATCAGTGACTTAAGCGAGACCTGTGGAGCTCGCTACCGAGTACCGAGGACCAGGGATACCGAACAGGCGCCAACCAGAGCACGGATGAGATCACAGTACAGTGCATAGAAGTAGGTGGGACACATGGCCGCGTCTCTGCACTGTGAAGCAAAGTAACGCCCCACACATACATCAAGCACCACACACCAGTGAGCACACTACATACCCACACCACCACTCGCCATTACGGAATCGCACGCACACACATGTACGCAGTCAACGCATGAACATTCACATAAACACACACAGCACCTCTCGTACCGCAAGCACGCCTAGGATGCCATTGCCATACCTGTTCTCTGTGTTGCACTGAAGCTTGAAAAAAGCTTTTCATTACAAACGATAAAGAAATGATAAGCATTGCCAATGCATGTTTTTTGGGAACAATGCCCGACGAGCCTCACAAATATTGAGTTATGAAGAGGCCGAGATGGACACGTCCATTATTTATCATTAAAGTACCATGCATGACGTTCCCCACAGCAACTGCTTTTAAAGCTTTGTCAAGCCCTGGCAGCTCGGCAGCTCTTATCGCTCAGGGAACGTCGAGCAAACAAGGTTATAAACTTTCAATCCATTTTCAAGCCGCTGCCCCCTGAGGACCCCACCACCCCAGCACTGACACACGCTGTTGTAATGCGTGGACTGTCAGCTCTCCGTCATGTAAGCCCCTCACCAGGAAATGCCAGTACACACCTCGAACACTGCACAGTGTGTGGGGCTGAGTTGTAGAATCCAGCTCGTCCAGTCTGACAGGCCCCGTCAGTTCACTTACGTCAACAGCGACGGAAGGGCACAATGGAGGCTTTTGTAAGGAGAGAACGGTGCGTTCGACACATATAATTCGACCTGCCAACAAAGACATTTGTAAATTGCAGCAATAAAGCACACTTTGACGGAGCAGATAACAGACATCAATACATACAATGTTTTCAGACTATTCTAAACTGACACAGGCAACCACATTAAACAATCTGTGCTGTGATTCTAGAATACCCAAAGCCTTTAAATAAAATGTTATGATTTTGCTTACACAGCAGTTTAACTCCAGGCAAAGACGTGAAGATCCAACATTGTGATCTCAAAGTTTGGAAGATTATTATTTTAAACAGAAGCCGGGTGGATAACATGTCTCAAAAACATTCTCAAGAATTAGGTCAAACGGAGGGGGCTAGATAGCCCTTTACCAGGGTCTCGGCGCATTTGAGAAATAGTTGCTTCAGTAATTCAAATTAAAACAACACTAGGCCGTGGCTACGACGGCGGGGTAGTGGGAAGAAGGGTGTGTAAACTCCCTTACACCAGAGCCAACCGCTGCCAACCTGTTGATGACAAAGTGAAAAAGGAAAACGTGCATTTGGCAATCCACAGATGCGCCTTCATAGTTTGATGGCAGCCTCCGAGCAGCCAGAGTTGCTTTTATGCAGCAGTGCACAAGGTTTCCCATTCATGCATCTTCGAGAATACCAGGGACAGCACCACACAGACAGACCTGCGACTGGATAAAGGCAGTGGAAGCTGGAAACAGTCACCACCACTGGTTCAGCAGAGGCAGCGGTGGTCTACTAGTGAGGACAGCCAGTTGGAGAGGGTTGTCTTTCTTGAGGGTAGTGGTTCTCAAAGGGTCGATGAGGAGGGAATAATTAACCATCTAAGGGATTAAAATGAACTTTAAAGAATGAGCACAACATGTAAGCTCACCACATCAGATACCTCAGAGGCAGCTATGATAGACAATAATATAGTGACAGCCTCCAGCAACTACAGTGCATTAACTCAGACAAAACGTCAAAAAGATTTAGAGATGTTGTGACTTAAGTCATCCTAAACCTACAAGGTGAAAGTAACAAAGGGAGATAGATAATGGGGTAACAAGTTATCTCTATCGGCTGTGTAGGTTGAGGGTAAAAAAAACACAACCTGAAGAAAGTGTTTCTGACACATTTTTTCAATTAACCATTCTTGGTGAATTCCTCTTCAAGAATGGTTTTATCAGGTTGAAGAAACCAACCTGGAGAAATCACTTTCTTGACGAAAAATGGCTTCCTTCAGGTTGTTGTTTTTGTTTCTTGAAGGTGGGGTCTTTCTCTTAAACCCTCCCTTGCAAGTTCTCTGCATTCCTTTCTTTTAATGATGTTCTTAACTCTAACCCCTGATCCATTTACCTTCCCCCACCTTCAAAGCCCTTTGTGTTGCTCCTTGCCATGCTTCACCTCTCCTGATTTTACCCTCCCTACAACCTTCCTCAATCCATCCACATCATCCCACTAGTTATATCCAACATGTTTCCCCTATTTCACGCTGTACTCTTCTTTCTTCCTTTGTCTTTTTTTTTAACTAGCTGGTCGTTGTAGATATAAAAGAAAGACTACCGACCCATTTTTCTTTTCAAAATGTAAAAACATTTCATTCTTCAAATTCCTATAATATTAGGAATTATACGTTTTTTTCAGTCCTGTCATTCAATCCAAGCTCAAATAGAGTTTTTTCTCAAACACATTCTATTTTGAGGGGAGAAGGTTTATCATTATTGCAATATTTCTACCGAATGAAGTTGTATCAGCCAGATTTCATCAGGCTTACTTTTTTAATTTTGGAAATGTGTAGCAGTGACGGAATTCCATCTCTACTATACTCTAGGAGGGGAGCTGCAGGCAGAGTTTAAAGACTGCATTTCAGTATCAAACCACAGTCTCGTCACTACCAGGCTTTTTCAAATCCTTCAGATGAACTGTGATGGGGTACTGGATTATGATAACCAAAGGAAGCCAGCTACTTCTATCCAAAACTGAGAAATCAGTTTCTGAAATTTATTGTTAATGAAAAAGAAGACAGCAATTCAACTAATCTGCACTTTTTTCTATCCGTGCCCCGATTGACCACTAGGAATGCAGTTTACAAGCAGTGTCTAATTAGTGCCTGTACACTCTGTATTCATTAATGTTTCTTTTCTTCTCTAGTATTTCTTATGAACCCTAATTGGCAATCTACACTGTCTGCCTCCAGTCCTGTGAGTGCCTCTGTCCAGCGGAGGAAGGACTAGGTATCCAGAAAAACCTGAGAATACTAACTGGTGCAAGAAACACTGGAAACTACTCTACCTGAGGAGATGCAAGTTGGACAGATAGACTGCATTGGTGGGAAGTTTAAAGTACTAAATATCTATATCAAAGGGGAAAGGTCAGGGAGCATTGCAAATGCATTTAAAGTCGCACAAAGATACTGCATGAGAACGAGAGGCCTGGCAACAAACTGCAGCTGCCAGGCTCTCCAGAAAACTGAAAACATTTTCTTTTTGATTTTTTTTTTAAAATAATGGGAGAGGTAGGCAGTAACAGAAGAGCAGGCAGGAGTTGGCCTGGGAGCAGCAGATAAGCTTGAGGAAGGGGGATTTGAAATTAAAATAAGAACACTAAATATAATTATAATAGAAAAGGATGAGGAAATCACTGGACGAGCTTGGGCTGTGGTGGGAAGAAGCAGCATGGAACAACGGGGTGGGAGCAAAGTATTCGACGGGAACGCTGCACTTGAGGGTGAGAAAACACAGGCACTACCAGAGTGCTGTAAGAGAAAGAATAAAATGTTTTACTGAATGTTAGCAGAGTGGAAGGACACAAATCATCCAATCAAAAGGATGTTAAGGAGCTATGCTCAAGGGGAGGGAGAAACACAAGGAGAAAAAGAAAAGCCATTGCATAAGCAATCAAAAAATGAAAGTGACAGGAAAGCCAGCTAAAGGAAAGCAATGTGCTGACTCTAAGCCACAGAAATGTTTTGGGCTGGTCCACAGGAGATATTTTGACAACAGACAGCTAGAAATCTACACAAGCGGGAAAGACCTAAAATAAACTACTACACGAATAATTACAGCAGGATTGCCAAGAAAAATGAATAGAGATGACTTAATATATATTGTCCCCCAAACAATTGAGGCCGTGGAGGAAGTCATCAGGAAGACCCCTTGCCTGCAGGTGACAGCGAACTACTAAACATCAGAACTGCTAGTTGTCTAGAAATTAACACAAGGAGAGAGAATCTTTAGGCCTATTTAGGTGGTCATCCTCAAAGAATAAAAAAATTGTCAGACAACTATCAGCTTGTTAATTGTTCAATGAGTTGTCATGGCACATGTACAAGATGTGATCCCATTATTCGTGTTACATACAATGTAATAAACTGATCATGCCAAAAGTTTAACTGAAACAATAATAAAATATTTATAACAAACATTGGCAAAATCAATAGGTCTCACATTTGTACAGTATGGACAAAAGCAAATTAAAAAAAAGAAATAGAAAAAAAGCCATAATGACACATATCGCTTACTATGTCTGAGAATCAACGAAGGTATAGCAGGGTCATATCTGCTCGTGCAGATATGCCCTCACAAGTAATATAATGCATCCTACCTTAGGGATGTAAGGCCTGCTTACATATATTACTTGCAGTTTTAGGGGACATGGCACACAGCGAGTGTGCCATGTTGTGTTTTCAATTTGGTCTGCACCAAGACATGCAGCCTGCAATGGCAGCCTGTCATGTGCTTTGTGAGTGGTCCCTTGGGGTGGCACAATTCGTGATGAAGCCTTTAGGGACCATCTTTAGTACCTCAGGCCCTAGGTACCAGGGGTACCATTTACTAGGGACTTATTGAGTGTGCTAAAGGTATTGCCAATTGGGGAAACAACTGTGCAGATTTGGAGAAAGAGATCTGGCACTAGGGACCTGGTTAGCAGGAACCCAGTGCCCTTTCCGTCGAAATTACATCAGATACCAAGCAAAAAGTGTGGGCTAATCATGCTAAGAAGGGTGCTTTCCTACAGGGGCAATGGAGGAGAGGGTTGGGTGTGAGTGGGAAAAACAATGGGAAGTCAGTGTGAGAAAGAGAATAGCAGCACATGAGAGAGCAACACAAGGGAAAGGGGAGTCAAGCAAAAGCAAAAAAGCAACTAGGCGCACGGGAGAGGCAAGGAGCTTGGTGTGGGGAGGGCATACAAATGAGAGTGCTCGCATAAATGAGGGAGGCAGCAACATAAAGCACAGGACTGATATTTGGAAGGGGGAGAGAAGCACACGAGGGATAGGGATGAAAACATACACTCTAACAGTGTGTGCTTAAGAAAAAAGAAAAAGAAGTAGTTCCATATAACTGAGCAGTGGAAGGACAGAAGCCAGCCATTAAGAGAGATGGAAAAGTGTGTAAGCTCCAGGGGAGGGACAAACACAAGATGGACAAGGTGGACATTGAAAGCCATCAAGTAAGAATTAAGCAAATTACAGTTATAATAAAGGCACCCAATGGTAAGCAATGGATGGGCTATAAGCCCCTGTAAATTCTTAGTAAGTCTACAACAGGTCATCTGGCTGGTTGGCTCAACCTAAAATTAAGGAACAAAATACTCTCTTCCATAGGGGAGAATGATACAGAAACACATCTCGGAGTTCCATGACCTTATAAAGGAACTCTGCCTTCAGCCTTATTTCTCCATATGGTCAAGGGAACTCAAGTGACTCAATTTCCTTAATGTATAGTAGAGAGTACTTTATCAAATGAACGCTTAAAGCATGGTCCTGCAGGGTTGCTAATCAAGAACGGAAAAAGGCCTGAAGACAGAGTAGAGAAGACTTAACCTCTCAAATTCACACTTGTTTGTACCTGTGTCCGCCCATCATACACTTCTAATTTTAAATAGGGAGCGGCATGTTTGCTAATGACGCTTAATATTTTGCAGTGCTAGCAAACAAGGTTTTTCGCGAATGTGACACCAGTAGCCATGGCACCTTACCATCTTCACGCACTGCATCCTTGAAGAAGACTACGCAAGGCGAAGCACCGGAGACGGCCTGTGTGACTGAGGCACCCACACAGCAGGACGGGGAGAGGCCAACAGGCAGAAGCTTGGGAAGATCCCCTGTGTCACTGGCGTCAGTGTGCTGCAGGCTCCTGTCAGTCACAAACAGCAGCAGCTCACACTGATCAGGCGGCAGGCTGCTTTTTGCCTACAGTTCCAAAACAGAACAGAGAAAAAAAACAGAAAAGAACCAGATATCACGCCACATAGTTTGCCTCTGATGTCAGAGTAACTCACGAAGTTGCAAATAAACAAACAACAAAACAGAACTTGAGTCCAGCAGTCATAAATAGCTTGGGCCCACATGGTGCTATTATTTATCGCAGGCCATTAATCCAGCGCATTTATTTATCCAGGGGAAAGTGACTTGAAAGTACCCAGATGATTTATAACACACGCTTCTAATGGGATTCAGACCATTCCACCTCCCCCGAAGAGATTATAATATGTGACTCTGGCATTTCACTTTGATGCGCCTTGCCCCAGGCACAGCAAAAAACACTATTCCCTAGCTAGCTATCCTCCCTAACTGAAGGGGCGCCTTGGATGTCGAATCAGCTGAAGGAAAGAGAGAAGAAATGCATGCAAGCACACTCCTTCAGAAACCTCTTTTAGAAATATATTGTCCGCGTGTATTACATACTACATAGTTTCAATGCGCCTGAGAAAAGAACAAACACTTCCCACTACATTATAATTACCGGTTTGGAAATGCTATTTTATTATTTACATGACGTCAATAAAGCGCTGTGTCCGCATGCTTTGATTAGGTTTAACCATCTGGATGGTGAATATTACTTGTTTACTGAGTCAATTGCCGATGGCATCTTCAAGAAGAAAGCTTTTTGGGGCAGAGGAGGCCCAGCCGGGTGCACATAGTTGTCAATCATTTCAAGTTATACTGCTTTTTTGTGAACTATAATCTTCCAGAGTTAAGGGGAGTCTGGGGCCTAGACCATTCCTCATCGAAGATCACAACTTTTGCACGAGATTGTGCATTTTATTTTATACTCTAAACATAGGCGCTAGGCTCTCTGTAGTCTATATTCTGCCATCTTGCAGTTCCAGAAAACGGGTTAAAAAAACAGGAAAATAAAAAATAACCAAAGATTCTACAGATGAAAGTAGCAAAACAGTGATTTAAAAACAACTTGGATCGTCAAGTAACAATGCACAGTTATCTTGCTCTCACCTCTTAAAGACCTGTGACAGTCACCAAGCGCAGAGAAGTAAGGGAATAACGTCAAGGTGTGGGAATCAACCCCAAAAGCCTAAAAAGCTTACAGTTAAACTGTTTGAAAATAGGACAAATGGGAGTCACGCAGATTACAAAAGCCTGATAATATTCAAAGTGATCTTAAACAACCACAGGTAATGAAAAAGTAAACAAATACTTTCCTTTCCTCACAATATTACTTGTGGATACTGAATCTTCCCTCAGATTCCTCGCCAGATGAATTTCCTCCAGGCTCCAAACTGGATCTGGAAACTTTTTTTCCTCCACTTGAGTGCTCCAGCACCACTGGGTGCACCATGCCTGCCCAGGAGGTGAAACCACCGAGAGATAGAAGTCACCAACTAAAGTGCTGGCATTAGTTCCTGGTAATTGTTTTGCTTCCCATCGAGTCGTGTGGAGAGGAACCCGGACAGCATAACCAACAGTAACAATAATTCATGCCTCAGGAGCTTACTGGCAACAGGACTAAACTCATGGAAAGGACGCTGTTGAGGAATCTGCTGGAAGCTAGAGTATCCACCAGAAATATCATTACCAAAGGCAAGTAACATTTTCTTCAGATGAATACTTATCCAGGAAGGCTTCTTAACTCATGAATAAATTCAAAAGCAACACCCTCCGTGAGGTGATTCTGAGTAGTGCTGATTTACCGAGGAGGTCATGCAACATAGCACTATAAACGCAGCTGCAGATGGAAATCTGAGCAATGAGGCAATAATGCCTAGCAAATGTTTTTAAGTATAACCACATGTCTGCTTGGCAAATATCAGCCACTGGGATAACCTTGGTGAGAGCAGTAAAATGTCCCTTGTAGCGTCGGCATGAATAACAACAACAGGGACTTTCTTGACCAAGGCATTGTGTAGAGGGTACAGTGACGTGAGACTGTGCGCTTGTTTAAACTTTTGCTTGTCTTGGCTCCAGCAAAGCCCACAATACACTATTCTGCAATGCATCTATCGATATAAGAAGACAGTCCGTGCCTGGAGTCAAGCCTATGCAGATTATCATAGCCATCTGTCCCACTTCTGTGGGTAAAAATAATCCTTCTAGTTGGCACTGCTCAATCTCCACATGTGCAACCATATGTTTAGTTTACTGGGTAAAGGACCCAACCACTCTGCTGTGAAAGCAGATCTGCCCTGTGTGGGACACAAAGTGGGGACCAAATGTTAAGTTGCAACAGGCTGGCGCCGAAAATACAAAACCTTCGGTCTGGGGAGATCAGTAACTGTTGTTCTTGATCTTTTTAAAGCTTCAGAAGGAATCAAGGGAGGAATCAGCTGGAATGCTTAAAGCAGACCCTAAGATCAATTCAACATGAAGACATCATCTAGGGAACCATTCAGGGGGAGAAGTCCATGGGGCAAAACTGAGGGTGCATCTTGATTAGGGCCATAATGAAGAGATCAGTGCATGGACAGCCTAATCTGGAGAACAGCATATTCCTAACTTTCGGGTGAAGTTCCCACTTGTGATCCTCTAAGGCATGATGTTGCAGCGACTCCAGGATCAAGATGAGTGTGCCTGTAAGGTGTGCGCACAACTGGAAAATACCCTGTTACAGAACTCAATGGCACAGCCTTACATCCTCCCAGCACAGGGTCCAAGAACCCACACTGCCCTGTTGATATGGTGGAAGGTGGTTGTGTTGTTTGGCAGAGCCTGAATGGTACTACCTGAAGTGGAAAGAATAAAGGCTTTTATGGCAACATTGACATTCTGCAGATCTAACACATTTATGCACAGACACCAGGATGGAGAACACAGACTAGTGGCATGGTGTCACTCAAAAAAAGTCCCAGCCCAAGAGGGAGGCATTCAGCAGAAGGGTAACCTTTGGCTGCAAAGGGCTGAAGGGACAACCCACCTAAAGATTAGATGCACACATCCACCAGTACAGATCCTGGAGAACACAATCATAAATCTGCACAAAAGCCAAGAGACTTGATGCTGGAGCCACTGTTTCCTCAAGCATCACTGAAGGGTCCTGAGGTTGCATCTTATGCATGGAACCCATAAGATGCATGATTCCATCACGTCTTACAGTCATAAGACTTGCAAAACTGGAATTTGTGTCTGAACCAGAAACAGCAGAATTGTATCCTGGATATCTACAATCCTCTAAGGAGGAGAAAAAGCTTTTATATAAGCTGTATTTAGCAGCACAGCACCTGTGTGGTCAACCTCTGTGTGGGGACAAAGTGAGAATTCTGGGAGCTCAAATCATGCAGTAGGGTTATGGTGCACTTAAGATGATCCGTAACCAGTGCAGGGGACCCAGCCTACATCAGTCAGTTGTTCAAGTATTTAAACACATGGGGTCTGGACCTTATTATTGATGCCTCCAGCACTCTGGGAAATACTTGCGGTGTGCTGCCACACCAAATGGTAGAACCACAGACTGACAGTGCTGCGACTCAACACTTAACCTCAGGTAGCGCCTATGAAGAGGCAGGATTGGCAGATGAAATTATGCTCTCTTGATGTCCAAGAACATCAGCCATTCCCCTGCACTGAATGCTAACATGACCTGGCTCAAGGACAGCGTTTTCAACTTGCACCGCTGAATGAACAGATTAATCAGGCAGAGGTCCAGAAGGCGCCTCAACCCTCTGTCCTTCTTTGGGACCATGAAGTAAAGGGAGTAAAGTCCTGTGATAATTTCTTTCCTTGGTACCACCTCTATGGTCCTTTTGTTCAGCACGTCAAGGATGTCTGCCTCCAAGGTCAAGGCATGTCAGGGAGTACATCTCAGAGCAAGGACAGTGACCCCAAGGTGAAGACAAGAAAGGAAGGGCATATGCTTTAAGATTAACTGAAAAAAACTGAAATTAATTGTGATCATCTCTCAATGAGCTAATGAGAATCCCCCTTATGAAAGCTGGTGGCATAAGGATCAGGGGAGTCAAAAGATTTTGAAGCAGCACAATTAGCTGAGGATTTCAGGGACTAGAGTAGCAATTGGTGATAGCATCTCCTACATGCTCCCTTGCTTTGAAAGGAGTAAAACTTCAGTTTCAGTGTTTGACTGAGTTACGATGGCTGTCGTTGGTGGGACAGTTGTGCCCTATGAAAACTCAGGAATTTCATACACTGTTGATAGAACAGTTATGCTGAGGAGGACAGGAACCTTGAGCGTGCCGCAGTAAAACTGTTATTTAAACTCTCCAGGGAGGAATCCGCTTTCCCTGGAAAGAGGCATTCACCTTGAAGGAGTATGTCCCTTAAAGTCATTTAGGGGGGCCGCGAATGAGTCTGCATTTACTTGTAAATTAAAGCAGCCTGGAAGCATCACTGTTATGGTTCCAGCCTGTCTTCATTTATATGCAGCAGTTGAACTGCAAAGAGTGTGGCAACTGAGTGCTGTGGGGCAGAGTCAGTGAGCACGGAGATGGGTCAAAGAACAGGCTAAAAAATGAACACAATATTCTGCGTTTTGTTGTCTCCAGTTAACTGCATATAAAATCAAAATTGCACGTTAACTAAAAAAAAAAAAAATGAAAGTTTGACTAATGGATGTGAAAAGTACTGTTGTAATAAACGTCAGTTGGTTGATTTGATTACTGTCCGTGTGTGTAAACACAGACTCACAGAATTATATCCTGATTAATGTAGTGAGCACTTTGAATATGTCATTATTTTAAAATTGTATTACACAGTATAAAATAGGCTTCCACAAAATGGAGTGCTTATGATAAAACAAGTGTTATACAAATATACACTTTATTGATAAGCAATCATTGTTTTAGTGTCTATTAACAGAAAGGACTACAAGAACTCCCCCTGATACTGAGTTTATATTATCTCTCAAAAAGAATAAATATTTCTCATCATGAAGCTTCAAGTGACTGCATCAATTAAAGCCTATATTGGCTGCCGCTGCTGGCGGATGGCGGGTGGGCGACGCTCCTCCGCCCTTATGGAGGATCCGCCCCTGGGTAGCAGGCACATTGGCGAGAAGGCACGTTTCTTCTTCAGCGCTCTATCCCTCTCTCTGCTTCAAAGCACAGGAGCCCACCCACCCCTGAAAAGATGCGTGGGAGGTCTATTTCCATTGTTACCATTAGAGTCCAGGTCACCCTGGCTGTTCATGGGATAGAATTAGATGGTGTTTTTTTTGTTCTTTTTTTTTTTTTTTTTAACACAGAGCGGACAAAAGCCTGCTTTAGGCATCAATACTAACAGTGATTGCTCCGGTAAATGGGCAGAGTTGACAGCCCGCTACGCAGAGCTGTAAGTATCATTCCCTTGCCAGAAAAATTAGAGGCAACATACAGAAGTGCATTTTTTCAGAAAAGGGACTTTTGCATATTGTTTTCTTTTGGATTCATTTGTAGAAGCTGGGCTGGTATTGTTTATGTTTAATATGTGAAACAGTTTCCACAGCTCTCTATTTAGAATGTAGAACCATCTCAGCTCAGAAGATCCAAAACTGATATGCTGGACTGCAAAATACTTTCAAGGTGTGGAAAACAAACTAACAAAGTGGCCGGCCACACTGATAAAAGACTTCTAACTAGCGGGCTGTTACGAATTGCACCAAACATGTCTTTTTGGGCACAACTTATCATCAATCTTGTCAGAAGGTTTTTATTCTAACTGGCTGATATGTTATGCACTTTAATGAGCACTTCGTCTGCACTTTAATCACCTTAATGCTTCCTGACCCCCAAACACTGGTCACATGGCCAATATCTTAGGCCACTTGTTTGGCTGTACATTACAGAACAATGTCACAGTCCTGTAAACACTTTGAGGAGACTGAATGGCTTTGTGCAGTTACCTCCGTTTGTTGTTTGCACTTTATACTTCCAATGCCAATGGCCTCACGGTCTGTAACGTGTTTCGATCTATAGTTTAACCCTTTTTCTAATTCATTTTTTATGGATCTATACAATGTCTTGTATATGCAAAGGGTGTTATTAATCATGCATGATAAACTTATTATCATTTAGAATGTAATCATTTTATGTAGGTGCATTCTGGTGCTGACTTCCCCAGGACTGGACGGAGCATGCTGTTTTGAAATGATCAAGGATTTTACACCCACTTTATGAAGTATTTGCTTTGCAACATTATCGATGAGCTTTAGAGGAGTATTTGCCATCACTATCAGCACAGGAGTTATACTACTTCTATTGAACCTTTTTTATCCTACTTAATTTAATCATGCTTCTGAGAACCTATGCAACACATTTGGAATTAAACCCCTGTGTAGTGTACTGCGGCTTGGAAGAAGTACTTGGCTAGGGATTTCTATCTTTAGCAGGCCACTTACTATTTTTATCTTCTTGGAGTTCGCTGCAATGGCCAACGCATCGCGCTGTATGCAGCACCAAGTGTTTTGTGCATGCGGATCTCTGCCCGTGCGCAACACTGTTTTTGTGCTCACTCTGTACACTGGCATTTACTGGTGGCTGAACCATGCAACCTCATTTGATGAGGCATCCACTTGGAGCTGGGACACTCATACCCATTGAATATAAATAAAAGGAGTTTGCTCATTGGCAGCCTTACTGTACATTTTCATTGGATGATATTATCTGTGTTTTTATTGAATAACTGCTGTATTCCTAGCCCAGGTCCAAGCGCTGTGCTTGTGATAATTTCACAGCGTATATTGTAGTGATCTGAAATTTAAGAGGCATATTCTTACAAGTACATTTTGCTTAGCTATATTACTTACTTTGAGTACAATATGCAGTTTGATCAACCGGCAAAGTTATTACAATATAAGGGTGAACCTCCCATTCTCTGGACAAGATGGAAGAAATATTTTGTTATGTATAGGACAGTCATTTATGGGAAAAGAATGTGAGCTGAGAGAAAGAAAAATATTGTATTACAGTATTTGGGTTCAGAGGGTCAAGTGCTATTCAGGACTTTACCACAGGTTGCACCTATGAGGGGCAAGGAGTCATTGTTTAAGAAGAGGCATTGTTGAGAAAGGAGTATAGTTTCAAACCCACTAGGAGCATTGCCCGGAATAGACTGAGATTTTATACCAGAGCACAAAATTAGGGTGAATCCTGTGACAAATGTCTTACTACTTTGCAAGCTCTTTCCATTACATAAAATGTTGGTCCCAGGACGGACAAAATGATCATGGATAAGTTTATTGTTCATGTCAAGAGTAAAACAATGGAGGTGCAGCTTTGGGTCATGTGTGATCCCAAGTTGCAGGATGTTATTACTACAGCCGAGGTGTTACAGCAATCTAAAAAAATGGAGGTCAATAGTTAAAAATACTAGTTTGAATTCCTACAATAGTGTTGATGTATGCTGTGTGAATATTTCCATACAATGGGATCAGTCTCTAGCAAGAAAACTGAGAAGGCAGGTGTATGTTACAGGTGTGGGAACAACACCCACATCGCTTCATTCGCTCGGGGCTCTGCAATAGGCAAGGAGAAGAATAAGTGTAGCAGGTTATGTCGTTTTACCCATGTAGGTAAAGATGTAAAGAAACAGTTACATCCTCCCAAAGTGGAAGAGTGTCATGCACTGCTGAGAACAGGGACCCTCAGTGTGTGTGAATGTAGGAAAAATGTGGACAACAAAGATATTGTTTTAACTATTAAAGATTTAGATCAGAGGGAAGATGACCATGTAATAAAAAAAACACCTAAATGTGTAGTCCGCATTTTGGGTTTTGAGTTAGAGCTGATGGTTGACTTTGGTTCATCTTAGATTATCATCACTAGGGAATACTTTTCGGAGAAATGTATAGAGATCTTGAATTTGCAGAGATGATAACCTTCTTGTTTAATTGTCGAAAGTTTTGATGGTTCAGCTATCAACATTTTTGGGTATGAATGGGTTACAATTGCATTTAATGGAAGAAGTGCTCATATAAAGTTACATGTGACCGAGAAGGGAGTCAATGTGTTGGGGTGGAAGGATCAATGGAAGGTAGGAATAATTTTGAACCAGAGGAGTAAGGAACCTGTTTTTATTTTGGAAGAAGGGAACAAGGGAAGTGAGTGATTGAGCAATTTCCCAATGTGTTTAATGATGAGTTGAACAACTTTTCTCATAAGGTCAAAAAGGGTGCTGTGCCGGTGAGGCAGAAATTGAAAACGATACCCATTAATGTCAGATAAGAACTTAAGGACATGTTGAATGAGGTGGTGTGTGAAAGATGATACCGAATCATCTGAGTGGGTTTCACCCGTAGTTCTGGTACATAAGGCAGACCAAAAATTGAGTTTGCATGTGGATTTGAGAGCGCTGAATGCTAATATTGTTGTAGATTGCCATTCTGTATGCTTCTAAGTGTCAGAATATTCTACAGGCTAGATCTAAGGTCAGCCTGCCATCAGATTAAGGTAACTGAGGATTCAAAGCATTTGACTGCCTTTCTCAAGTCACATGTGCTACACCATTTAAAAGGATGCCATTCGATCTGGCCTCTGTATTTTCAAAGGGCTATATTCCAAATTTGTAAGGATATAGACAATTTCGTGAAATGTTGTCTGGATGTGTAGGAGGCTGGACTGGCTTGTAGTGAGTACCAAGGGGTACTTACACCTTGTACCAGGCCCAGTTATCCCTTATTAGTGTATAGGGTGTCTAGCAGCTTAGGCTGATCGATAATGGTAGCTTAGCAGAGCAGCTTAGGCTGAACTAGGAGACGAGTGAAGCTCCTACAGTACCACTAGTGTCATATGCACAATATCATAAGAAAACACAATACACAGATATACTAAAAATAAAGGTACTTTATTTTTTATGACAATATGCCAAAAGTATCTCAGTGAGTACCCTCAGTATGAGGATAGCAAATATACACAAGATATATGTACACAATACCAAAATATGCAGTAATAGTATTAGAAAACAGTGCAAACAAGGTATAGTTACAATAGGATGCAATGGGGACACATAGGGATAGGGGCAACACAAACCATATACTCCAAAAGTGGAATGCGAACCACAAATGGGCCCCAAACCTATGTGACCTTGTAGAGGGTCGCTGGGACTGTAAGAAAACACTTAGGGTTAGAAAAATAGCCCACCCCAAGACCCTGAAAAGTGAGTGCAAAGTGCACTAAAGTTCCCCAAAGGACATAGAAGTCGTGATAGGGGAATTCTGCAGGAAAGACACAAACCAGCAATGCAACAACAATGGATTTCCAGTCGAGGGTACCTGTGGAACAAGGGGACCAAGTCCAAAAGTCACAAGCAAGTCGGAGATGGGCAGATGCCCAGGAAATGCCAGCTGTGGATGCAAAGAAGCTGCTACTGGACAGTAGAAGCTGAAGGTTCTGCAGGAACGACAAGGGCTAGAGACTTCCCCTTTGGAGGATGGATCCCCCACGCCGTGGAGAGTCGTGCAGAAGTGTTTTCCTGAAGCAAGACCGCCAACAAGCCTTGCTAGCTGCAAATCGTGCGGTTAGGGTTTTTGGATGCTGCTGTGGCCCAGGAGGGACCAGGATGTCGCCAATTGCGTCTGGGGACAGAGGGGGCGTCGAGCAAGACAAAGAGCCCTCTCAGAAGCAGGCAGCACCCGCAGAAGTGCCGGAACAGGCACTACGAAGTGGAGTGAAACAGTGCTCACCCGAAGTTGCACAAAGGAGTCCCACGCCGCCGGAGGACAACTTAGGAGGTCGTGCAATGCAGGTTAGAGTGCCGTGGACGCAGGCTGGACTGTGCACAAAGGATTTCCGCCGGAAGTGCACGGAGGCCGGAGTAGCTGCAAAAGTCGCGGTTCCCAGCAATGCAGTCTGGCGTGGGGAGGCAAGGACTTACCTCCACCAAACTTGGACTGAAGAGTCACTGGACTGTGGGAGTCACTTGGACAGAGTTGCTGGATTCAAGGGACCTCGCTCGTCGTGCTGAGAGGAGACCCAGGGTACCGGTGATGCAGTTCTTTGGTGCCTGCGGTTGCAGGGGGACGATTCCGTCGACCCACAGGAGATTTCTTCGGAGCTTCTAGTGCAGAGAGGAGGCAGACTACCCCCACAGCATGCACCACCAGGAAAGCAGTCGAGAAGGCGGCAGGATCAGCGTTACAGAGTTGCAGTAGTCGTCTTTGCTACTTTGTTGCAGTTTTGCAGGCTTCCAGCGCGGTCAGCAGTCGATTCCTTGGCAGAAGGTGAAGAGAGAGATGCAGAGGAACTCGGATGAGCTCTTGCATTCGTTATCTAAGGAATCCCCAAAGACAGAGACCCTAAATAGCCAGAAAAGAGGGTTTGGCTACCTAGGAGAGAGGATAGGCTAGCAACACCTGAAGGAGCCTATCAGAAGGAGTCTCTGACGTCACCTGCTGGCACTGGCCACTCAGAGCAGTCCAGTGTGCCAGCAGCACCTCTGTTTCCAAGATGGCAGAGGTCTGGAGCACACTGGAGGAGCTCTGGGCACCTCCCAGGGGAGGTGCAGGTCAGGGGAGTGGTCACTCCCCTTTCCTTTGTCCAGTTTCGCGCCAGTGCAGGGCTGAGGGGTCCCTGAACCGGTGTAGACTGGCTTATGCAGAAATGGGCACCATGTGTGCCCATGAAAGCATTTCCAGAGGCTGGGGGAGGCTACTCCTCCCCTGCCTTCACACCTTTTTCCAAAGGGAGAGGGTGTAACACCCTCTCTCAGAGGAAGTCCTTTGTTCTGCCATCCTGGGCCAAGCCTGGCTGGACCCCAGGAGGGCAGAAACCTGTCTGAGGGGTTGGCAGCAGCAGCAGCTGCAGTGAAACCCCGGGAAAGGCAGTTTGGCAGTGCCAGGGTCTGTGCTAGAGACCCGTGGGATCATGGGATTGCACCAACAATGCCAGGATGGCATAGAGGGGGCAATTCCATGATCTTAGACATGTTACATGGCCATATTCGGAGTTACCATTGTGAAGCTACATATAGGTAGTGACCTATATGTAGTGCACGCGTGTAATGGTGTCCCCACACTCACAAAGTCCGGGGAATTGGCCCTGAACAATGTGGGGGCACCTTGGCTAGTGCCAGGGTGCCCACACACTAAGTAACTTAGCACCCAACCTTTACCAGGTAAAGGTTAGACATATAGGTGACTTATAAGTTACTTAAGTGCAGTGTAAAATGGCTGTGAAATAACGTGGACGTTATTTCACCCAGGCTGCAGTGGCAGGCCTGTGTAAGAATTGTCAGAGCTCCCTATGGGTGGCAAAATAAATGCTGCAGCCCATAGGGATCTCCTGGAACACCAATACCCTGGGTACCTCAGTACCATATACTAGGGAATTATAAGGGTGTTCCAGTATGCCAATGTAAATTGGTAAAATTGGTCACTAGCCTGTTAGTGACAATTTGAAAGAAATGAGAGAGCATAACCACTGAGGTTCTGGTTAGCAGAGCCTCAGTGAGACACTTAGGCATCACACAGGGAACACATACCTATAGGTCACAAACTTATGAGCACTGGGGTCCTGACTAGCAGGGTCCCAGTGACACATAACAAACATACTGAAAACATAGGGTTTTCACTATGAGCACTGGGCCCTGGCTAGCAGGATCCCAGTGAGACAGTGAAAACACCCTGACATACACTCACAAACAGGCCAAAAGTGGGGGTAACAAGGCTGGAAAGAGGCTACTTTCTCACAGGATGATATTAATATTTTCTCGAGAAATGAACAAGAACTTTCTGAACATATCCATGAAGTCTGCAGTATACTGGAAAAACATGGCTTAACACTTAAGGGATCCCAGTGCGAATTGTTCAGTGATTCTGTTGATTATTTAGGCCATTCTTTGTTAGTAATGAAGTAGTACCTGCACAACTCATTGTAGACGCTATAGGTAAAGCTCCTGCACCGGTTAATAAGGAACAGCTTCTATAGCACTGTGTGAAATTTATAGCAAGTTCATCAAAGATTTTGCATCCAAAATGGCAACCTTAAGATCAAAATGTTGAGTTTGTATAGTCAAACGGGCAACAGCAGGGTTTTCATTGCATCAAAAACGACACTGTAAAGGCACCTACATTGAAACCCTTTTGTATTATTTAGGAACATATTATCACTGTGGATGCAAGTTTACATGGGATTGGTTATGTTTTGTCTCAAAAGTATGGGAAGAAAGAGTGGAATGGGGCCTTCGCATCCGAGACACCTAATGACAATGAACAAAAGTATGCTGTAATTAAGAAGGAATTGTTGACATCTGTTTGGGCCATCGAACACAGAAACTATGTGTGAGATAGTTAATGTTTTTTAAGAACAGATCACAAACCTCTGGTGAACATTTTGTCACTGGGAGGAGAGTGGAATACCACTGCACGTATTGCTAGATTGACTCTAAGACTGCAGAGGTACAGTTTCAAAAACTGAATTTGTTCCAGGGAAGGGCAATGTGAGGGCAGGTTGCTTATTGAGGTTACCATGCCAATTGGATAAGAAGAATGAGTGTGTGAGAGAGCTGGATATGATTGCTACAATAAAATGGCTTTTTTTCTGTGAAATTTGAGATCATTGAGAAAAATGGGTGCAAAGTGGTACCAAGGATGTTGTTTGGAGAACTGTGAGGGAGTGTGTGATGAGTGGGTGGGGCCTAAAAAGATAAAAATTACCCAGGAGATGTTGCCATTTTAGTGTCTGGTGTGTTGGAAGTCAAAGGGGATCTGTTTTTCAAGGAGGGTAAACGTGTTCCTCTAAGTGATATGCAAGAAGGAATTGGGCCATGGAGAGCATCCTGGGATCACTGCCAAAAAAGACTCATTAGAACATATTTGTGGTGGCTAGGTATGGATAGAATGCCAGAGAGAGAGATGTGAGGGGATGCAAAGTGTGTGCTAATGGAGAAAAGACTTTAAGGGTAAATCCTGCACCATTTATACCTGTTGCATGGCTTGAATTTCTGTGGGAAAAAAGTTGCTTTTGATATTTGAGGATCACTTTCCTTCTCATTACAAGAAACACAATTTGCTCTGGTTTTGATAGATTATCATTCTAAACGGTCAGAGGTCAAAGTTGTTGCACAGGAGTCTACACATGTGGTTATTGGATTATTAAGGAAATGTATGCAAAGGAAGGATGCCTCAAAGTGTTAGTTACTGATAATGGAGTTCAACTCAACAGAGGTGAGATAGGAGTGTTTCTTAAACAGTGCAATATACATCATATAACAACTCCATTGTATGAACCATGTGAAAATGGTTTCCTGGAAAGATTCAATGGTAAATTGAAGGATTTTATGGTGGATACACACACGTTTGGTTGTGAGTGGAAGACTGTTTTGAGATGGAAGCCTGACTGGAAGCAGCTACACCGAACAATGTATCATAAAATACATTTATTAGGGGGTAACACTCCAAACAACCCCCTGAAGGTAAGCTCCTGAGTGTGCTTTGGACCAAATAAGCAGAAGGGGGAAGGAGAAGCAGAGGTGAATCAAAGAATGGTATCACTCAAAATGGAGAACCAAAAAAGAAACTGAGTTTTGGCAATGTAGGAAAATGCCACTGTAGGTACCCCCCACGTTTCGCCTAGTGTTGATGCCAACTTTGAAAGTGTGCTGGGACCCTGCTAACCAGACCCCAGCACCAGTGTTCTTTCCCTAAAATTGTAACTTTGTTTCCACAATTGCCACAGCCCTGGCACACAGTTAAGTCCCCTGTAAAAGGTACCCCTAGTATCAAGGGACCTGTGGTCAGGGAAGGTCTCTAAAGGCTGCAGTATGTATTACGACACACTGGGGACCCCTCACTCAACGCATGCACACTGCCTGGCAGCTTGTGTGTGCTGGTGGGGAGAACAGATTAAGTCGACATGGCACTCCCCTCAGGATGCCCTGTCCCTAAACAACTGCCTGTGGCATAGGTAAGTCACCTCTCTAGCAGGCCTTACAGCCCTAAGGCAGGGTGCACTATACCAGATGTGAGGGCATAGATGCACGAGCAATATGCCCCTACAGTGTCTGAGTCAATTCTTATACATTGTAAGTGCTAGCCATACTGAGTAGAGGTGGAATCTGTGCACACTATGGGGGTCATTACAACATTGGCGGTAAAAGCCACTTACCGCTGTGCAGAAGACTGCCAACACACCGCCGCGGCCGCGGAATTCCGCCACGGTCCTCATGACCCAAACCCCGGAATCTGCCAAAATCTAGACACCCACACAAGTACGCCACACCAAAGGTCAGTGATGAACTGGCGATAACAAAACCTCCACCATCACGCCAACAGGAATACGCCCACACTATCACGACCCACGAATCCACGCGGCAGTCTTTCATCCGCAGTATTCCATTGGCGGTACACACCGCCGTGCTCAAAATACACACACATTTACAAAACACTACCACATTGGACAAATCGAAATACACACACCTGATACACATACACCCACCACTCCCACACACTTAATACAATATAAAACACACACCCACATCACCCACAAACCCCTACGACCACAATTGCGACTGAAGGCCAGAGAGAGACACCACCATATACAAACTAGCATCCACAGGCACTTAACACCATCACTCACATAACATCCACGCACCTCACACAGCACACCGTTAAATATCACCCCACACATCACAACACACACAACCCCACACATCACCCACACCACCCCATGGCACTGCAAAGACACACCAGGTTCCCTGAGGAGGAGCTCAGGGTCATGGTGGAGGAAATCATCCGGGTAGAGCCACAGCTATTCGGATCACAGGTGCAGCACACCTCCATAGCAAGGAAGATGGAGCTATGGCAAAGAATCGTGGACAGGGTAAACGCAGTGGGACAGCACCCAAGAACTAGGGATGACATCAGGAAGAGGTGGAACGACCTACGGGGGAAGGTGCGTTCCGTGGTCTCAAAACACCACATCGCTGTTCAGAGGACTGGCAGCGGACCCCCACCTCCTCCCCCACAACTAATAACATGGGAGGAGCAAGTCTTGGCTATACTGCATCCTGAGGGCCTCGCAGGAGTAGCTAGAGGAATGGACTCTGGTAAGTCAAATCTTTACTACTTCATCCCCCACCCAACCTGCATGCCATCACATACCCCCACCCTCGCCCTCACCCCCATCCCTCCAACTCCTCACACATGTCCCAATATCACAAACCACACATCCCAAACCCAAGCCACGCATGCAACACCAAAGCATGGACACCCATCACCAAAGCATGGCCACTGCACATACCCATACACCCCCCTAACCCATCATCACACAAGGTCCTACACAGGAATGCAAGCACTTGGGTACATGGTCACCCACCCATTGCACACCATGACACACACAGATGCAATAATCATTCTTTTACACCCCTGCAGGGCCCCTACCCAACGTCACCGGACAGGAGGGTCCAGATATGTCCACTCCACCTGCAGAAGAGGCCCACAGTGATGACAGCAGCTCTGTCCAACTGGATCTAGATGACCAGCCCGGCCCCTCTGGGACCTCAGGACAGTCGGTTCCCCTCACACTGGCACAAGCCACTACAGAGCTTCCCCCCTCTGGAAACACCAGCACAGCACCCACCCAGCGGGCCCATACCTCTGTCCCCAGGACACGTCAAGCATCACTGTGTCCACCACTACAGGGAACCCAGGCTAACCCACCACCCCAACAACAACAGGGACCTGGGGGCAGTGGGCACACAGCTCAGGGGACAGAGGCCCAGGAACACAGGGGAACTGGGAGGGCTGCTGTGCGACAGGGGGAGGACAGGCCCAGGGAACCCACTCTCCACGAGGCCCTCTCCAACATCATGGGAGCCTACCACCATTCCCAGGAGACAATGGCAACGGTACTGGCCAAGTTTCAGGAGACCCAGCGGCTGCAGGAGGAACAGCATGTGGGCTTCAGGGAGGAACTCAAATCCATCAATTCCACCCTGGCAACCATTGTAGGGGTGCTGAAGGAACTCGTCAACACCAGGAGGGACATTGTGGCACAACAAGGGGCCCCTGACACTAGCCTGAACGATGAACTGCCCACCACCTCCGCCAGCGCTAGTGGGCAGGAGGCACCGCCACAGGACCACCACACCACACCACCCCCTGCAGAGGGAGAACCACCCCGCAAACTGTCCCTGAGATCCAGAACAAAGACAGAGAACAATGCCAAGACCCCCACCAAGAAATGAGACCACCCTGATTGTCATCCTTTTGTCCCACCTTGTCACCCTGTCCATCCTTAGACTGCCCCAGCTCCACTTCCTATGCCCCTTTGGACAATGCACCTGTGAGACTAATAGACTGGACTCTGCCATGGACATTCCTCCACCATCACCCCTCACCATTTTACAACCCCCTCCAATATTGAGCACTTAACTAAACACCCTTAAAGCACAAAACAATCAGGAGTCTGTCTGTGATTTCGAAATAGTGTATTAGCAATTACAGTGGCAAAATGCTCTTTCAAATGTAATGTCAAAATACCTATGTCACACAGCTCTAGTTCATGAGGAAACAAAGCAGATGTCACACAGTGGGACCCACATCTGTGAAATCGTAAGGGACAGTGACAACTCAGTGACCATACACTGGGTGAAAACGACAGACAGTAGAGAGGTAGTAGATTAAAATCAGATGTAGCAGGCAGTGTTGTCTTCTTATCTGTGTCTCACTGGAAGTATTGCAGGATCACCATGTTCCTGTTGTCGATGTCCTCTTCTTCTGCTTCCTCGTCTTCACTGTCCCCAGGGTCCACAGCAGCCACAAGACCTCCATCTGGACCATCCTCCTGCAGAAAAGGCACCTGTCGTCGCAAAGCCAAGTTGTGAAGCATACAGCAGGCCACTATGATCTGGCATACCTTCTTTGGTGAGTAGAATAGGGAACCACCTGTCATATGGAGGCACCGGAACCTGGCCTTCAGGAGGCCGAAGGTCCGCTCTATAATCCTCCTAGTTCGCCCATGGGTCTCATTGTAGCGTTCCTCTGCCCTTGTCCTGGGATTCCTCACTGGGGTCAGTAGCCGTGACAGGTTGGGGTAACCAGAGTCACCTGCAAATGACGAGGGACAACTGTTAGACACACACTAACTCATAGGGACATCCACAGACGAAGACAACTATTCCCACTGTATTGGATCCATGTCCTCACCTAATAGCCACACCCGGTGCCTCTGAGTTGCCCCATCACATAAGATATGCTGCTATTCCGCAGGATGTAAGCGTCATGCACTGAGCCAGGGAATTTAGCATTAACATGGGAGATGTACTGGTCTGCCAAACACACCATCTGCACATTCATGGAATGGTAACTCTTCCGGTTTCTGTACACCTGTTCACTCCTGTGGGGGGGGTACCAAGGCCACATGTGTCCCATCAATGGCACCTATGATGTTGGGGATATGTCCCAGGGCATAGAAATCTCCTTTCACTGTAGGCAAATCCTCCACCTGAGGGAAAGCGATGTAGCTCCGCATGTGTTTCAGCAGGGCAGACAAACACTCTGGACAACACGTTGGAAAACATAGGCTGGGACATCCCTGACGCTATGGCCACTATTGTTTGAAAAGACTCGCTTGCGAGGAAATGGAGTCCTGACAGCACCTGCACTTGAGGGGAGGATTCCTGTGGGATGGCGGATAGCTGACATCAGGTCTAGCTCCAACTGGGCACACAGTTCCTGGATTGTGGCACGATGAAGCCTCTAGGTGATGATCACATGTCGCTCCTCCATTGTCAACAGGTCCACCAGCGGTCTGTACACCGGAGGATGCCGCCATCTCCTCACATGCCCCAGCAAACGTTGCCTATGAAGGAGAACAGTGAGCAGAGAGTAAACCAACTCTGAGGTACGTAAACACAGCTTACTCTGAAAATATTAGCAAATCGAAATTTGCCTGTATAAGTGTTTAGGCAAGGCCTAGATATGTGTGACGCAGTCCAAAATAATGCCATGTGGGCCCATGAAATGGCGGCTGCCTGACCTGTAAAGTGGGACGGGGGATATGCGGTAACTGCGCTGGTGTTGTACACCGTCGCGGTATGCAGTCGAAGACCGTGGCGCAATCCTGCATTGGTTAACATTGGACCCTATGGGTCCCAGGAGCCAATGACGATGTACGCCGGTGGTGACGGTACGTGACCGCCATTTTCTGTCTGTTCAATCACTTGATACCTGATCTTCGACAGGAGAGGACCTACACTCCAAGTGCTGCTGTGACCTCAGTTTGGAAGAGACAATGGCTCGTGTGTCTGGGGAAAGGGCCCCTGCCTTCAGCACAGAGGAGTTGGAGAAACTCATGGATGGGGTCCTCCTCCAGTACACGCTACTCTACAGTCCTCCAGACAAACAGGTAAGTACACTGTGAGCATGCTGTATGGGCAATGCCTGTGTGGAGTGGGGTGGATGAAAGATAGGGGGGGTGAGAATGAGGAGTGCATGAAACGACGATGAGTGCATGTGCGTCATGGCAAGGGTAGGGATGGGGGCCAATGACTGTGATGGTGCAGATGTTAATTACTTATCTTTCTTCCCCTGTACAATTCCTATAGGTCTGCGCCCACCAGAAGAAGGACATTTGGCGACCCATCGCCAAGGAAGTCCGGACCCTGGGGGTCTACCACAGACGGAGCACCCACTGCCGGAAAAGATGGGAGGACATTCGCCGCTGGAGCAAGAAGACGGCGGAGGCCCAGCTGGGGATGGCCTCCCAACGTGGGAGGGGTGCCCGTCGCACCATGACCCCCCTGATGTTCAGGATCCTGGTGGTGGTGTACCCGGAGTTTGATGGGCGCTTGAGGGCATCACAGCAGACACAAGGGGGTGAGTACACTCATTCAGCTGATTCAGCGTGCACTGTAGGTGTCTGGGTGGGGGAGGTGGGCTGTGGGTTCCCCTAGGCCAGGGCGAGTTTAGTAGGAAAAGACCCTTCTTAAGGCAGGCCCTGTGGCACCCCACCCCACCTGTGTACAGTGCCAACTACACCTAGTCAGGCTCCTGTGACATCCATGTGTGCAGAAATCGGGCATAGCCTTGTAACTCATGTCCCTGGGATTGAATAGTGGACTCCAAGTGGGTGGCGTAGTGCAGGGGGCTTCTGTGTCTGCCAACGGTAGCGGTATTGCATGCACTCAACATGTCTTTCTTCTGTCTTCGCCCCCCCCCCTTTTTGTGGTCTCCCTGTTCTTGTGTGCATTAGCATCATCAGGCGGAGGAGCAGTGGCACCGGAGCAGGAGGGAGCTGCATCCCACATGGCCCTGGAGGGCGACACTACGGAGTCTGAATTCACCAGTGGGACGGAGGGCGAGGGGAGCTCCACGGCGGGGACAGGAGCTGACACCAGCGATACGGACTCCTCCTCTGATTGGAGCTCCATTACGGTGGCAGGCCCATCTGTGCCCCCGCATCTACAGGTACAGCCGCCACCCCCCCACCAGCCCCTCAGCGTTTGCCCCGTGCCCGCTCACCCAGGAGGGTGGGCATCACCTTCGCCCCAGGCACCTCAGCCCCTGCCCCAGTCACCCCTGCTGCCCTCAGTGAGGAGGCCATTGGCCTCCTCAGGTCCCTCACTGTTGGGCAGTCTAACATTTTGAATGCCATCCAGGGTGTTGAGAGGCAGCTGAAACAAACCAATGCATACCTGGAGGGCAATCACTCTGGTCAGGCAGCCCTTCAGTGAGTTTTTCAGACTCTGGCCTCTGCATTGATGGCAGCTATTGTCCCTGTCTCTAGCCTCCCCCCTCCAACCTCCTCCACCCAGTCCCACACCCCTGTACCTCAGCCTATCCCAAGCACACCATCAGACCAGCATGCACACACCTCAACACACAAGGGAAGCTCTGGCAAACATAAGCACCACACATCCCACAGGCACTCATGCAAGCATCAGACACATGCAGACACACCAACACCCACTGCCTCCACTGTGTCCCCCTCCTCTTCGTATCCCTCCTCCCTCCCTGTCTCGTCTCCACTCACACCTGCATGCACTACATCCTCAGCCACTACGTCCATCACCAGCACACCCACCACCACACCCCGCTCACGTGCAGTCACCACCCCACTACCATTCACACGTCCCCTGTGTCCTCTCCCAGTGTGACTGTGAGGCCACCTCCCAAGGTACACAAACGCAGCCACACACCCACCCAACAGCCATCCACCTCACAACAGCCTCCAGCCCATGCACCTTCACCCAAAGTCACCAAACGTACATCTCCTACAACCACTACCTCTTCCTCCACTCCCATACCCCCTCCAGCTACCCGTCCCAGTGTTCCTAAGAAACTTTTCCTGTCCAACCTTGACCTCTTTCCCTCACCTCCCTCACCCCTTCAATCTCCTAGGGCCCGACTCTCCAGTGGTGCCAGTAGTCACCGGATTCTGGAGTGCACCAGGCAGCAGGGCAGCCAGTGTGGCAAGGAGCCAGAGCACGGACAGTCCCCAACCTGTCAAGCATAAAAAGTTGGCTAGTGCCCGGCGGGAGAGGGGAAGGAAACCAGCCACCAAAGCCGCTCCCAGGGGTACAGCTGGGAGTGTGGAGACAGCTGCGACACCATCCCAGGTGGGGAAGGGGCACAGTAAAACTGGCAGGTCTGGGAAGATCAGCACGGCGGACAAGACCGCCAGCAGCACCGCTGCCCAGGACAAGACCGCTGCCAGCAGCACCGCGGCCCAGGACAAGACCGCCGCCAGCAGCACCGCTGCCCAGGACAAGACCGCCGCCAGCAGCACCGCTGCCCAGGACAAGACCGCCACCAGCAGCCCGCTGTCCAGGACAAGACCGCCACCAGCCCCGCTGCCCAGGACCTTGCCGCCAGCAGCACCGCTGCCCAGGACAAGACCGCCAGCAGCACCACAGGACAGTGAGTGCCAATGATTACAACGCTACCAAGGCCACCACTGGCAGGATGAAGCACTCTGGGCACCAAGCCCCCTCCAGAACCAGTGGAGAGTTACATGCACTAACTCTATCCTTGGCAGGATGAACCACTCTGGGCACCAGGCCCCCTCCAGAACCAGTGGAGACTGTTATCCACTTGAGAGACTGTGGCTTTGCACTCCCCAGGATTGATCAGTGGGCAACCCATCCACTGTAGAGCTTTGAGAGACTGTGACTTTGCACTCCCCAGGATTGAACAGTGGCCAACCCACCCACTGTAGAGACTGGAGAGACTGTGACTTTGCACTCCCCAGGATTGAACAGTGGCCAACCCACCCACTGTTATCCACTTGAGAGACTGTGGCTTTGCACTCCCCAGGATTGATCAGTGGGCAACCCACCCACTGTAGAGACTTGAGAGACTGTGGCTTTGAACTCCCCAGGCTTAAACAGTGGGCAACCCACCCACTGTAGAGACTTGAGAGACTGTGGTTTTGCACTCCCCAGGATTGAACAGTGGGCATGGAGCCCCCTCGTGGATCTGGCGTCGTGCACTCATCCGGCTGAGGTACCCCCCTTACCTTCCCCCTGACGTGCCTGTTTTATTTCTATCTGATGCCCCAGCAGTGTTCTCTCCGTCTTGTTCGGGTATTGAGTGTGGGCCTCGCCCATGCCTTTTGGGCCCAGTGGTCCACGGACTATGATGGTGGAATCCCTTGGACTTGTGTTCTTGGTGTATATAATTGTTTATAGTGTAAATGTATATATATGTAAATATTTTGTATTTATGTAATTGAATATATTACAATTATTCGACTCATTTCCTTTTGTCCTTGCATTCTTCCTGGGGGAGTTGGGGGGTGTAACTGTAATGTATCATGCTGTATTTGTGTGTGTGTTGTAGTGGGTGAGGGTGGGGGTGTTGTGTATTGCGTGTGTGTCACTGTTTCCCCCCCACTCCCCTGTGTCATAGGTGCAGTACTCACCGTGGTCTCTGCCGCCGGCGTTCGTGCTCCTGGTAGAGGAGCAGGAAGATAAAGGCTGGGAGTATCTGAAGCTCCGGTTCCATGGCATCCTGGTTCCTCGTGGGGTGTGTAGAGGTGAGCGTTTTCCCTTCCAAGTCCTGTTTCCGCCGTGTTTTTGTTCACGGTGAATATGCCCCCGAAAAGGTGACGGATTGGACTGCTGTAATTCTGTGGGCGGTACATTGTCCTCCGCCTGTCTGTTGGCGGTTACCGCTGCGGTGTTTGTTTGTACCACCTTGGCGGTCGGAGGGTTAAAGTGGCTGTCTATGTTGCCGGTTTCTGCCACGGTCGTAATTCCATTTTTTGTACCGCCAGCCTGTTGGCGGTTTTACCGTCGCTTTAACACCGACCGCCAGGGTTGTAATGACCACCTATATCTCATTCTGATATAGTATATATATACAGAGCCAGCGTCCTACGTTGGTGGATCAGCGGTGGGGTCAACGACTTTGCATTTGCTGGACTACTCAGCCAATACCTGATCACACGACTAAATTCCAAAATTGTCATTAGAAAATAGATTTTTTGAATTTTGACTATTTGTCAAAGAAATTTAAAGTCCTGCTAGGGCCTTGTGTAAGTTCCTGTTAGCATCTCTTTTTAAGTTTAAAAGTTTTTATAAAGTTAGGATTTAGGTACTAGAAGTAGGTTTTAGCTCCTAAAAGTAATCCCAAATTTAGAGACATAATGAATGGCTCAGAGAACATAGTGATGGAACTCAACCTCACTCCTTACCTTCATCAAGGGATGGTAGAGCTAAGGTCCATCTGTAAGCTAAGAAAGTTTAAAACTGGTTCCAACCCTACCAAGGTGAAACTCCAGGAGCTCTTGGCAGAGTGCACCAAGGACCACCTTACTATGGAGGAAGACCTCCCCTCAGATGGGGAAGAAGTTAGGGTTCAGGAAGTAGAACTCCCACCTCCTACCCTAACTAGGGAGACCAGGGTTCCAAGATCCCTGTCTCCACAGATAATACTCACAGGATCTGGTTCTTCCACAGGGGAGTCCATATCCTCTGTGAACATTGAGGGCAGCCTCAATGAGGAGGATATCCGTTTAGCAAGGATGGCCAAAAGATTAGCCTTGGAGAAACAGCTCCTGGCTATAGAAAGGGAGAGAGCCGAAATGGGCTTAGGGCCCATTCATGGTGGCAGCAACATAAATAGGGTCAGAGAGAATACTGACATCCTAAAAATCCCAAAGGGATTGTCTCAAAATATGAAAAAGGTGATGATATCACCAAATGATGCACAGCTTTTGAGAGGGCTTGTGCAACCAGAAAGTTAAACAGATCTCACTGGGGAGCTCTCCTTTGGGAGCTGTTCACTGGTAAGTGTAGGGATAGACTCCTCACACTCTCTGGTAAGGATGCAGAATCCTATGACCTCATGAAGGCTACCCTGATTGAGGGCTTTGGATTCTAAACTGAGGAGTACAGAATTAGGTTTAGGGGCTCACAAAACCTCGAGCCAGTCCTGGGTTCATTTTGTTGACCATGCAGTCAAAACACTAGATGGTTGGATGACTGGCAGTGGAGTGCATGACTATGATGGGTGTTTCAAACCTACCCCTGCAGGAACTGTAACACCTGGCGGTGAGACTCAAAGGCTCAGGCCTGGTGTTACAGTGCCCCAGGGCACTCCAGCCAGTGGATATGCCCGCCCCCCGGACGAGCCCCTGACTTTTGGCAGCAAGTCCAGAAGGATTTAGTGAAAAACAAGGAGGAGTCACCCCCTCAGCCAGGACCACCCCCAAGGTGTCCAGAGCTGAAGTGTCCCCCTCCTGGAGAAATCCTCCATATTGCTTTGGAGAATTAGGATCAATAGGGATAGCAATGTGTCCCCCTCCACAGAGGGAGTGGGCACAAGGAGGGTGTAGCCACCCTCAGGGACAGTAGCCATTGGCTACTGTCCCCCTGACCCTAACACATCCCTAAATTTAGTATTTGGGGTGGACCCTGAACCCAGCTCTTCAGATTCCTGATGACCTCAAGAAAGGAGGAGGACTGCTGAGCTGAAAAACCCCACAGAGAAGAGAAGGAGACAACAACTGACTCGGCCCCAGCCCTACCGACACCGTCTCGTGCTTCAAAAAGCAGAAAAAGAAGCAGCAACGCGTTCTACAAGACCAGCGACCCCTGGAAATCCTCCAGGGGACTGCCTGCATCACCGAGGACCAAGAAACTCCAGTTGGCAGCGGACCTGTCCAACAAGAAGAAAAAGCAACCATCTTTAAAGGGACTCCCACCTCACTCCAGAAGTGTGAGTCCAAAACTACTCTGCACCTGACGCCCCTGGCCCATGACCAGAGGAACAAACTGGCCAGAGAGGGTCCCCAGGCGATTCCGACCAAGTGTCCTTCCTGGGCTGACCTCTCCAGACCCCCACAATGACACCTGCAGAGGGAATCCCGAGGAACCCCCTGACTGCGACTGCCCGGGAGGAAGATATCCAGCGCCTGGAGAAGCACTGCACCCACACTCGAAAGAAACCGTCCACCGGTGCAGCAGTGACCAGCAGGCAGCCCTCCTTCCTGCCCAGTTGGTGGCTTGCCCAAGAACCCCCCCGCCCCGTGCCCTGGCTGCAGCGCCCAAGTGACCCCAGGTCTGCCCATTGAGTTCCATTGGGAACCCGACACCCTGTTTGCACCCTGCACCCGGCTGACCCAGTGCTGCTGAGGGTGCATGTTTGGTGCCTACTTGGCCCCCCAGTGCTCCTCTAAACCCCCCTGGTCTGCCCACCTACAACACGGGTACTTACCTGCAAGCAGACCGGAACCGGAGTACCCCCTGTCTCCATAGAGGCCCACATTATTTTGGCTCCTGTTTGACCTAGCCTGCCCTGTGTTGCTGGTGCTCGGTGTTTGGGGTTATCTTGAACCCCAACGGTGGGCTACCTATGCCCTGGAGACTGAACCCGTAAGTTTGTTACTTACATCAAAAACTGTACTCTACTTACCTCCCCCAGGAACTGGTGAAAATTGTCATGTCCACTTTTAAAATAGCATTTTGGCATTTTAAGGAAAACTGTGTACATTGTTGATTCCATTCAAAGTTCTAAGTATTACTATGCCAAGTACCTTTAATTTAATGTACTAACCTGCTGAATGAATCTTGTGGTTTGAGAAATAAATTAAGAAAGAATATTTTTCTATATAAAAACCTGTTGGTCTGGAGTAAAGTCAGTGAGCATGTGTTTTCACTTATAAATTGTGTGTGTACAACAAATGTTTAACACCACTCTCTGATAAGCCTAAATGCTCGACCAAACCACCACAAATAGAGCATAACTATTATCTATTATTGCCTCTGTGAAGCCTCCTTGGGAACCCCTGGACTCTGTGCACACTATATCTCATTTTGATATAGTATATAGAAAGCCAGCTTCCGACAGACAAGGTAAGACTTCTTAGATCAGGTATGCTGCCAATGGTGTTCCCAAGTATGATAAGGCTATGAATGTCATCAAAGTGTTTATTAACAGTGTTGTTATGTATGGTGGAAAGGTGTGGAATGTCAGGAGAGTTGCTAAGGGTAGAGGTGTTTGGCATTGTGATGTTGATGAGAAGTGTGACGTACAGCAAGGGAGTGATGATTTCCTAGTTAAAATTGACAGAACAACACTCGACTTCAACAGGATCTTGGGTGTTCCAAGGAATGGTGTTGCAAACAAGCACGGTGGAGGGTCAAGACAGTGTAGCACCTTGGAGAGTGTTGGATAGCTGGCGTCTGGGGAGAGTGTTGGGGAGCTTGAGTCTGTAGCTGCTAGGGTAAAAACATGGGTAAGGATAGACTTCCTCTACATAAATATGATGCTTTTTATTTTATTTCTTTATTAAGTTATTAAGAAGGAGGGGATGTGTTGCTTATTGTTTACTTTTGGATGCAATTGTAGTTGATTACACCTTGGACAGACAGCTTGTAGGCTGCTGCAGCACTGCTTATTTTTATTGAATTGTATCTGTCCAGTTACTTTATTCTTCATTTGGTCACTTTGCACAAACACTGATGCCACTTTGTTTCCACTGCATGGAGCAACCCTGAGTTTGTTACAAATAGAAGTTTTTCAGGTACTTCTGCCAAAATACATACATAGTCCAAGAATAATTTGCTCTGGTTGTGTTGTTTGTTTCTTTGTGCCGCTGTTGAAGAATGCTTCTGGTTAACCTTTAATTTGGTGGTCTCCAGTGTGATTCCCCACCTAAAGCATTGTTTTTGTCTACACTTATTATTACCCAGATCCTGAGGTTCATTGGGTCACCCCATTAGATTGCAAAAAGGTTTATATCTCAGCTGCCTGTACCTTTAAAACAATGTGTAAGCGACCCACTCAATCAACTCTGACAGAGCCATGGGACTGGGTGCTGACAAATCAAACCCTATTAGTCTTAGATACAATACCAACATAAAAATAATCTGAATAGAACAACATGAATATAAACTATCACCACACACTGATGACATTCCACCATCGCAGCAATCCCAAAATGAAGCAGATAATTGGTTCTTACTCATTCATCAGGGTACAAATTTAATGAAGGCAAAATCAAAATCTACACACTCACTAGTAAGTGTTCACAAACATCCCTTCCTGCATTGAAACTACATCATCACAGACTTGGGGATTAGTTTCAATAGATTTGTTGATCTGAATGTCAAACTTAATCAAAAGCGCACCCTGAAGGAAATTAATCAAGAGGTACGTTTAGAATACATTGACACAATGAAGGTGATGTCATGTTCGAAAATAATCTACCTAATTTCCATGCTTCTTCTTATCTTTCCCTGTCCCGCTCTGCAGACGATCACACCACCACCACAACATTGAGAGTGCCCAGTAAGGTCACCATGGGGAAACTCTGAAACAAGCCTGCTAGTATATACGAGGAAACAGTAGACGATCAACAAACTGCGAAGGGGGGCCCACAAGACCTGGAAAGAGCAGCCCCGACAATGCAGGCACAGTTTGACACAATACTAGCTGCTATCACTGACATGAAGGAAGCACTCCAGCAGGATAAAGGGGCAGTCTCAGTGGGTCTGGGACTCCTGCGGGCAGAACATCACAAATTGGCAGACAGGGTGAAAGGGGTTTAATCAGGCTTGGAAGAGGTACGCCCAACACAATTAGACCGTACGCGCCAAGTTGAAACCCTCTCAGATAGAGCATGCACTCTGGAAAACAGAGCAAAAGACGCAGAGGGCCGCAACAGAAGAATTTTTTTTTCGTATGGTAGGTCATCCAGAAGGAATTGAGGGGAAGAACATGATAAAGTATCTTGAACATTGGATGAGGAATGAGATAGCCCCAAACCACCTGACATCCTTCTTCACAACAGAACGCGCACACAGTGGTAGCCCGGTGGTAGCCAGACAACTACATTTTTGAGATAGAGATATACTTCTCCAACAAGCGTGATTAAATGGCCGATATACTGTCAAAAGTGCATGCAGTGGCATTGCAGTCCAAGAGGGCGAACTTAAACGGGCACTACGAGAGGAGGGACTTAAGTATTCTCTCATATTTCTGGCAAAACTGAGAATTCTGGACTGTCTCGCCTGCCTGACTTTGACACCAGAGGCATAACGTAGTATTGGGGGCCTAATAACCGCTCAGGAAATCAAACAGGCTATTAAATACATAGCTACGGATAAAACCCCAGGACCAAAGAGACTCCCAGCAGAGTTTTACAAACATTTTGCAGACCTCCTGATGGCGTGAGTGACAACACTGTACAGCGAGTCCTTAAGGAAGGACACCTCCCAGATACCACGAGTAGTGCAACAGTCATTACCCGGCCCAAGACCACCACTTGGGGTGCCCCAGTTACGGCCTACCGTCCTCTGTCCATGCTCAACACAGACTTTAAAATTGTGAGCAAAATACTTGTGGCTAGACTCCTCCCCTATTTGCAAAGCCTAGTACGCAAAGATGAAAATGGCTTCACACCGCAACGTAGTACCTCCCTCAACCTTAGGCGGCTTTACCATATTTTATACCACCAAGATGTTAAGAACAGAACAGACACAATGCTCATGTCGGCAGACCTAGCAAAGGCTTTCAACTCACTCCGGTGGGACTTTCTACTGATGGTAAATCACAGAATGGAGATGGGGGACGACTGGATAAAGTGAGTAACGCTTTTTTATACTGGAAAGATGGCAAGGGTGAAGACAGGGACTGTCATTTCCACAAAGTACGAAGTGCAGAGAGGTACGAGGCAGGGGTGCCTGCTGTTACCTTGGTTGTTCACTTTGGCCATCGAGCCACTGGCAGAATTATTCAGAAGTGAAGGTGGGAGCAATGGAATAACATTGAAGGGACACACTCATGTTATTTCCTTATACGTAGACGATATCCTATTTCTGGTGGAGGGCACAAGGGGTACTAAAGAGGCAATGCTCTGCCTGAAAGCCTTCGGAATCTTATCCAGCTTAAAGGTTAACAGCTTGTTCACGTGTACTAGAGATGCCCCTCAACTGCCTGATCTCCCCATGGGCCTACTCTGGACAACTATGACCTTTAAATACTTAGGCATACAACTATATCATCTGAATGACCTGAAGGAGGGAAACCTGGGCGACTTGAAGGAGGGAAACCTGGGCGATCATGTGCGGCCTTCTGGAGGTCCCTTTAACTAGCGCCTATGGCCTGCGTGTCACTCTCTAAGATGGTGATGCTGCCACACTTATTGTATATATTTTTTTAACTAATCTTATCAAAATACCCGTAGTGTGGTTCCAACAATTGGACACCCTCCTTCATGAACTGATTTGGGATGGCGGCCACAATAGAGTGTTGTTAAAAAAACTTGACTGCCCATCAGGGACTGCTACTGGCCAAACTGCTCTGTCATCGCGGAGCCTGGCATCATGCTTCAGGCGGCACTGTACAGCTGGAGCCGCAGTAACATACGAACAATGAAAACACCTCCCTATGAGTCGACACTACCCATGGTGGGGCTTCCACAGGATGACCCCATTATTTTATTTACCCCGACCCAATTGAAGACCTGGACTGAGGCTGGGGTGACTACGGTAGGGGACTTCTATTTGCTAGGTGTCCTCCTGCCAATAGCTGACTTGATGGAACAACATGCACTTCACCACATCAATTTCTAACCTATGAGGCTCTGACTCAGATGTACGTGAATCTCCGGGGAAAAGGTAGGGAAGAACCTCAACAGCACGCAGTTTTCCACTTGCTGCTTATGTTAGGTTCAACGAGACAACAAGTGATATGGCTCTATGGTGCATTGCATTGCTAGAGATGAGTCAGAGACCACTAACAGCACTTAGGAACAGATAGGGGACCCTATTGGAGCGAGGGTTAAATGATAAAGAATGGGACAGAATAATGGCCTATCCACACAAACTCTACCGGAATACACAACTATAATATATACAGTGTAATATATGACACATGACATATCTCACACCGCACAGATTACATGTCATATACGGAGACGACCCCAGTATATACCCCAGATGTCGTCTCCCTGGAGCAGACACATGATGTGGGACTGACCAACGATACAAGTCTACTGGAGTGCGGTGATGCTCCACCTCAGCACAACACTGGGGCGTTCCCTTCCATGTACACTAGCAGTGGGCCTGTTGGGAGATTTCCCTAGGCCCAGGGGATGCATGATTGGCTCTAGATTCCTGGACCTGGCACTCGCCTTGGTGAGGCGCAGAATCACTCTACATTGGAAATCTGAGGCGGGCCACAATTGATGGCCTGGGTTGGGGATGTTACACATTGGTCAAGAGCAGAGGAAGATGCTCTGAGACAGGAAGATCCGCATGGTCTAAGGAGACACCCCATAGCGGGATTGTGGACCGAGGTACAGATGGGAACATCCGGAAAGCAATGCAGAGTCAGAACAGAGAGAGATGGATGAGGAGGTCGACCGTGTTGGCGCCCATAGCGGGGAGTAAAATTACACATATGGGAGGGAGTACACCACAGAACTTAATTACTCCCCACCCTCCATGTATAGATCTATATATGACTACACCCTATATATATACACCATAAGTACCATATATACATGAGCAGTACACTGAGCTACGTACTAGAAACAAGCATTCACTGACCCTCCACCATTAGTGTTCCAATCTAAGGTATCCTTCAGTTGACTCGTGCAGAGACTACTAGTTGTTCTATTAGATTGTTGTTTCAATTTCCTTGTTTTTCTCCTTTCTTTTTTTATTTTCTTCTCCCTTTTTGTGTTCTTATTGGATTAGCATTAGATTACAGCTGCTTGAAACAAATACTTTGAAATGTTGAAGCCTGCTGTTATGCATGGTGAAACGCCTATGGTTGACTAGAGATACTAGTTACCCTTACTTGCATAAAAGAACACTGCCCTGGTCCTCACGGAAATTTACATGGCAACACATTTACGATGTGTGTGGTGGTCAAGAAATACTGATTAATAGCCACAGCTAAAGAAGTACAGTATGCCTAATACTCTTTGTTAACATTTTTACCAGCTATCGAAATGTCATTGAATTGTCATGTGTGATGTTATATGTTGCAAGGAAACACTATACAAGAAAATGAAAAACCAATAAACATATGTAAAAAAAAACAATCAAGATCTAATCCTTAGAAAAGGAAATCTGCAGCTGCAGACCTATTACCTCGAATGGAAGTGAATTTCGACTTTTCCAGTACCATGGTTGGAAAGCATCACCAATAGCAGGTTTCCATGCATACTCCCTGAAATGTTTGTGACAAACAGTATGTGATAATGCAATTGAAACTTTTTTCTTCTCCACAGGGAAAATGCTTTCCTGCATAGAAAAACAGCTTCCTCTATATCTCCTACAATTTTGTGTTCCCTTTGCCATTCCTCCCTGGAAACAGATATACTGCTCCCCATGGCAGTAGTAAATCTGAAACGATTTCTCTGGGTCTGGATCTAGAACAGCTTGGGAAAGAGTCCTAAATATCCACACGTCTACCTTTGTGGATGGAAGAAAACGTCCAGTGCATTCCCACTCTCAAATCCCCACTCTCTTCCCACTGGATGAATAGTATTCACACGTAAACGTATGTGCGAGTTAGAACTTTTATGAACTGAAAAAGTTGGTTCCCACTTGTCAAGGATGTGTTTGCACGTATAAGTCTAACTTACACACGCAAATAGCTTTGTGAATTAGGACTCGAATTCCGATTATTTGGCAACTCTTTTTAGATACTTCAACATTCCCTCCTGTGTTAACACTTGAATCTACCCCAACAGAACCTATCCCTTTGACATCCTTCATCACTAACGCCTCGCTGAAGAGCACTGCAGGTTTAGGTCACCTGTAGCTGTAATGCTCCCTTTCGTGACTCCGTTTGAAATTTACCAGCAGTCTTCTAAATTGATTTTCAGGTCCCATTAGTGGTGACCCATTAAAATAGTCTCACTCTCCTGTCCTGGTGATAAACCGGTCAAATTCATGAGATGTGGATCAAAACATTGACAAACCTAGTCTGACATAGTGTTACAAAAGAATTTGATACACATACTATAAGACTACCCTCTCGGCATCCCTTTTATTTCCACTGGGTTTTGAGTCCTCATTGTACTGTATATACTTCTATATGCACAATTTCTCTTGTCTCTGAGCTATATGTTCACATGTGCTGTACTGTGCCATTATTCTTAGTAATGATATATGCTTAGAAGAGACTTGTCTTTGGCTAAATTAGCTTCTTTCTCTTATTTTTTTTAATCTATTTTTTATTAGTTTTTTATCAATTTATCATAACTCCAGTATATACCATATAGAATTGATTGGCATTGATACTGGTTAGATGTAGGTGGTATTTTTACAGCATCTACATTCACACTCCTTGAGGAGGAAGCAAATAAATTTGGTCGGTATAATCAAGTAATAGTGGTAAGAACCATTTGCATAGCTGTATTAAAATGGCAAAGAACTAAGGGTGCACTGGAAAATAGTGTCATGCCAAAAGTGGCTACATACAGTCTATGAACCCCCGCTGGGGAATTCAGTGGCAGCGCAATCGAGGCCCTTTGCTCAGGTAGCCATCAACGCATTTGTAGATACAACAATGATAAGAAAGACATTACATAAAACTAGTGCAACTGACAATAAAACTTAGAGCCTGTTCCCATCCCATCCTAACCCCGAAGCCCAGGGGCCCCCCAACTCAGCAGTGTCCCCGTGCCACCACTCGTACTCAAGGCACCGCAGAACACTGGACCAGTTTCAAGCAAACGGAAACGTCTGGATCCCAAGAGAGAAAGCATACCAATAAGCGATCAGGTGATAGATGCAGCATATATTATGATCAAGCTGGCACTAGCTCGGTGTCGGGTGGTGCTGCATCATTGGCATCTATGTCTTGTTACGCCCTATGGAAGTGTGTCAACATTTCGTCCCAACCAGTGGCTAAGGGGTACCTACGCATGCCCATAGCATCTTCGCGTCGCAGTGCAATCCCCTCCGCTTCAGCCCATGCCATGAAGGAGCACCTCCAAGCCAGTATCAATGGGGGTTCGGTGGCTTTCCACCTTTAGTAATGAGAAGCTTGGCTGTCAGGAGTCCTAAGTCCAAAAACCTTGTGGCTGCTTTTTGCTTTTTGGTTCTTGGAAAGAGGCCCAAAAGACAGAAGCCGCAATCCATGCCAGTAAGTGCTTAAGGAAGGACAAGACCAGAGCATATGGAGAAAAATTGCAGCGAGGGCAAGCAGCATCCACACAATTAAAATATTTGTTAATGCGGCTGGCATGAGATAAGCTCTGTGAAAAAAGTAAAATTGAATAAGGCGGAATCTGGCATTACGGGGGATATTAGTATGGCTGGAGAGTGCTCCCGAACAGGTGGCGTCGGTGAAAGGACTATCTAGATCACCCTCTCAAGCACTACGCAAAGCAGCTGGAGAATTCAATGTAAGTGCCCGAAGCGCATCAGTGAAACACCGTATCAGGGGTCTACCTTGCCCTATAACTTGTAAGTTTTGCACCAGCAGGTGCATGGGGGGCTCGGAGGTCATATCCCCCCATCTGCACAATAGCGACTTTAACAAGGAATTGTACAAAAGGAATTGTCTTGAGGGTAGCCCCGTCTCTGCCTATAGCTCACCAAACCGCATCAGACCACCCTCGCTATAGAGATCACCCAGAGTGTGCAGGTCAACCGCGTGCCAAGGACCCGGTTCAGCTGTAGTTGTGAAATTTGCGCCACACTGCATACCCAGCAAGGCCAATGATGAATGCAAAAGAAACGTCGTTGCCGATAATACGCAGAGACCTACAGTAATGGCGTTTAACAGCAGCTCCGCAGGGGGGCGCAACATGGTAAAGGGGTGAAAGAGATGCAATATCCGAGTTAGTGACCAATTCTCCATTGGTTGCAGTGTCGTATAGTTGAAGGCCTGCCAGCCAGCGCTCCTCCCATTGAAGCTGAGAAGCCAGGTAATAAGGTTTCATATGCGGAACCGAGAGGCCACCTTAGGTCAGAGGTAGATAAAGTGTTTTCAACGCCACTCTACAGCGGCCTTTGTTCCAGATGAACTCCCATATTCTAGGCTCCAATTTGCGGAAGAAGCCAACCGGAGCATAGTGGGGCAGATTGGAGAAGTAGTATAGGAAGCGAGGAAGGACCACCATTTTCAACAGGGCGATCCTGCCGGCCACCGAGAGCGGTAAAGTTTGCCAGAACGTCATCTGTGATCGGATTGAGGACACTGCTCTGCGAAGATTGCCATCGTGGAGGTCCCTCGCCATGTGAAATATCTGTATTCCCAAATAACGGAACGTCCTGGGTTGCCAAGGGGACATTGGTTCCAGAAATTCGCATCCCCGGGTCTGCCAGTCCAGGATCAAAAGGGAAAAGGCAGGATTTCGCCCAATTAACATGCTCTCCAGAGAGTGTGGCGAAACGATGCAGGATGTATGCAATATTGGGAGGAACACTGTCCACATCTCGGAGATACAAAAGAAGATCAACTGCATATAGAGATAAATTGTGTAGGCCATCACCCAATAGGATGCCCCAAGTCTGTCCAGATCTATGAAACTCCACAGCCAGGGGCTCCATCGCTAGAGAAAACAGCAAAGGGGGTGAAGGGGCAGCCCTGTCTAGTACCTCTGCCCACCTCTATCAGGTCAGATATGAGTGTGCCAACCTTAACTCTAGATTGGGGCTGGGTATACAACATCTAGATCATTCGCAGGAAATGTGGGCCGATGCCAAATCGGCGCAGCGATTCGAACGGGTAAGACCATACCAAAGAATCAAAGGCCTTCTCCAGGTCAAGCACTAGACATCCTGCTCGAGGCCAATCCTGCGTTGAATAGTGCATGACTGAACAGGTGTTGGATATTATGCGAGGTGTCCCACGCTGGTACAAAGCCATTTTGGTCTGAGTGCACCAGTTGCGGAACCAAGGGTGCCAAACAAACTGGCAGGATCTTGGCCATGATTTTGTAGTCAGTATTAAGCATCGCTAGCCACCTGTAGCCCAGTTCAGATGTTTTTTTGCCCAGCTTAGGGAGCGACACCAGTAGCGCCACGCGCTGCGAAGCCGATAAAACCGCCTCCTGCAGCGCCTGCTCACAAAGCCAGAGAAGGTGAGGCGTGAGTGTCACGAGAAGGACTTCTAAAACTCGTTCAGGAGACCGTCTGGGCCAGGTGTTTTGCTAGCTGATAGTGCTCGTATACCTTCACACACCTCAGGCAATGTCAGGGGCGTCTCCAGCTCCACACATTGGTCATCTGACAGACTGGGTAAGGCAAGTGCTGAAAAAAAATCAGCTCCTTCCTCTACGTCTGCTGTCACCATAGAAAGGTAAAGCGACTGATAATGTTCAGTAAACTCAGAGTGAATCTCCCGGGGAGTATGGAGGGTGTTCCGGTTGCCGAACAGATTACCATAATAGGACTTCGATCTTGATCCTGGCGAATAAGCTAGGCCAGCAGTCTGCCCAAACGGTCTGCCATCGCATGTGTGCGAGCCGAGTGAGCTGCATAGTTTAAGCAGCGCAGTCTCGCTAATATGGAGATGTGTTCCGCTCTGGCCTTTGCTAATTGTTGAGAGGCCAGCGTGAGGTGGAATTGTCTACGTTCATATCCCATCAGGGACTTCTCCACCCCGGTTAAGTCGCTCTCAAGAGACCTCTGCAAGTTCCATTGTGTGCCCATGCAATGACCTCTGATAAAGACCTTGAGTGCCTCCCATTCAATTAGTTCAGAGGATGCTGTGTCTGTATTATGTTCAAAATATTTGGGGATTGCCTTGTCCAATGAGGCCCTAAATGCTGCATCCTCCAGGAGCTCCGGGTGAAGTCGCCAGACAGGGATGCTGGGGCGGGATGTGTCCCATCCCAGTTGCAGAAGCTGTGGATTGTGATCTGAGTGAGTGCGGCCCAAGTAGTCGGGCCACTGTACTGCAGAATACAAGTTAGTAGTACATACCATCCTGTCAAGACGAACATGCAATTGGTGTGGTGCAAAGAAGAACGAGTAGACCCTAGTAGTGGGATGATGATGTTGCCACACATCCATCATCAGCCAGTGTTGAAGCCAGCTGCGCAGCGCCCACGCAGGTGTAACCGTAGGAGCAGTGGGCAGTGGCGGGAAGGAACGGTCCATTGAGGGATCTAGTACGCAATTAAAGTCCCCCCCCCCCCAACAACCAGGAGAGGTCACTCCAACGAGACAAAAGGTTGGAAAGTGTGTGTAAGAAAGAGGCCTGATCTGTATTCGTAGCATATACTGACCCCAGCATCACAGCTCGGCCAGCAAGGTGGGCGCGCACCAGCACGTAACACCCCTGTTCATCCACAATGTAATCGTCAGCTACAAAGGGGGTGCCCAGCCTAATCCAGATAAGTGCCCACCTGGCATAAGAGGAGAAAACTGTTGCATAAAGCTGTCCACGCCAGCGCCGCTGCAGTCTAGCCACCTCAGGTTGCGCAAGATGAGTCTCCTGCAGGAACGCCACGTGTATTAAATGCCTTTTAAGATATGACGCTGGCGTGTGTATGCCGCACACATTCCATGAAAGGAGTTTGAAGGGATTCATGGTGAATCAGTGGTTGAAGAGTGTTCCGGCGGCCCAACCCCAGGGACACAGAATCTCAAAGGGCCAGTAGCCGGGCCCCATAGGCGCCATACATAAAGTAACAGAAACAATTGAGGACCAGTAACAGGCCCAATAGTAACGGGATTGAATGCCATCACGGCAGAGGGAAAACTGGTGTCTGCCCAAACTAAAAAGTGCACTTATGCAGAGCAAACAGTTCTAGGAAAAAGGACCCCGCTAGTGGGAATGTGGGGTAGGCAAGGTGCTGGATGTGCGGTAATAGCCAACGTAACCCCTAGCCCAGCATGAACTCAGGGGGTCGATGGCAGTACAGCACAGCATGTAGGGTAGGGGACATATGGGGGTTTGACGCCCAGTGGCTCGCCAATCATAATAGCAAGTTCAGCAGCGCCAAACGCACACTCGGTTACATGCTAAATTAAGATATGTGGTGTATCAGTGACAGTGATTCCAGTAATACAATTAACATGTAACTTAACCACCAACTGCCAAACAGCAAATTGCGTAATGGTTGGGTAAAGTCAGAGTAGTTAATCAGCTGTCTGAGGTGTAACCGCCGGGCAGAGGGATGACCTGAGTTCTGAGGATGTCTCGAGGGAGGAACCCTCTTCTCCATTGGAATTAGTTAGGTCCGCTTCTCCATCCAAGGCTACTGAAAGGACACTAATGGCAGCCGCGGTTTGCAACGCACAGCGGCGTTCCTGCATAATTTGTTCCAGGTTGGGAGAGTGTCGCACCTCTCCCAAAGCAGCTACATGCCTCTTGCGATTCCTATGTTTGCGGGGTTGTCGGCCCTGAGTCGCCGACTCGGGTATGTCAGGGTCATGCCGATTGCCCAACACCGAAAATTCCAACCAGTCCCATGTCGCCTCCGGTATGCTGAAGAAGTGTGTTTTATCATCTGCCACTACACGCAATTTGGCCGGGAAGAGCAGGGAGTATGACAGTTTGAGGGAGCGGAGTCGGCGCTTGACTGACAGGAAGGAAGCACACTCCCTTTGTACGGCAATAGTGTAGTCCGGGAAAATCATAACCGGGTTATTACACACTCGGATTGGAGGTAGTGTTTTCACCACTCGTAGTATAATATTCCTGTTTGCATAATGTAAAAGCCGGAGAAGGAATGGTCGCGGTCCAGCGCCCGGCAGGCGGGCCTTGGTAGGGACTCTGTGGGCTCGTTCAACGAGAAAAAGGGAGTCAACAAGCCCTCCGGCAGCAGCTCCCGAAACCAGGAATCAGCGAAGGCAACTGCGTCTGGGTTCTCTGCGCCTTCCGGTAGGCCCATAATTCAGAGATTATTCTGCCTAGTGCAATCCTCTGCATCTTCTACACGGTTGTAGGAAAGTACCATCTTGCCTGGCATTTTACCCCCATATTTCACTGAATATATGTTGTTTCAGTCTATGTGTCACTGGGACCCTGCCAGTCAGGGCCCCAGTGCTCATAAGTATGTGCCCTGTATATGTTCGCTGTGTGATGACTAACTGTCTCACTGAGGCTCTGCTAACCAGAACCTCAGTGGTTATGCTCTCTCTGCTTTCCAAATTGTCACTAACAGGCTAGTGACCAATTTCACCAATTCACATTGGCATACTGGAACACCCTTATAATTCCCTAGTATATGGTACTGAGGTACCCAGGGTACTGGGGTTCCAGGAGATCCCTATGGGCTGCAGCATTTCTTTTGCCACCCATAGGGAGATCTGACTATTCTTACACAGGACTGCCAGTGCAGCCTGAGTGAAATAACGTCCACGTTATTTCACAGCCATTTACCACTGCACTTAAGTAAATTATAAGTCACCTATATGTCTAACCTTCACCTGGTGAAGGTTGGGTGCAAAGTTACTTAGTGTGTGGGCACCCTGGCACTAGCCAAGGTGCCCCCACATTGTTCAGGGCAAATTCCCCAGACTTTGTGAGTGCGGGGACAACATTACACGTGTGCACTATACATAGGTCACTACCTATGTGTAGCATCACAATGGTAACTCCGAACATGGCCATGTAACATGTCTAAGATCATAGAATTGTCACCCCAATGCCATGCTGGCATTGGGGTGACAATTCCATGATCCCCCGGGTCTCTAGCACAGAACCCGGGTACTGCCAAACTGCCTTTCCGGGGTCTCCACTGCAGCTGCTGCTGCTGCCAACCCCTCAGACAGGTTTCTGCCCTCCTGGGGTCCAGGCAGCCCTGGCCCAGGAAGGCAGAACAAAGGATTTCCTCTGAGAGAGGGTGTGACAACCTCTCCCTTTGGAAATAGGTGTGATGGTTGGGATGAGTAGCCTCCCCCAGCCTCTGGAAATGCTTTGATGGGCACAGATGCTGCCCATCTCTGCATAAGCCAGTCTACACTGGTTTAGGGATCCCCCAGCCCTGCTCTGGCGCGAAACTGGACAAAGGAAAGGGGAGTGACCACTCCCCTGACCTGCACCTCCCAGGGGAGGTGCCCAGAGCTCCTCCAGTGTGCCCCAGACCTCTGCCATCTTGGAAACAGAGGTGTTGCTGGCACACTGGACTGCTCTGAGTGGCCAGTGCCAGCAGGTGACGTCAGAGACTCCTTCTGGTAGGCTCTTACCTCTATTAGTATCCTATCCTCCTTCCTAGGTAGCCAAACCTCCTCTTCTGGCTATTTAGGGTCTCTGCTTTGGGGAATTCTTCAGATACCGAATGCAAGAGCTCACCAGAGTTCCTCTGCATCTCCCTCTTCCCCTTCTGCCAAAGGATCAACCGCTGACTGCTCAGGACGCCTGCAAAACCGCAACAAAGTAGCAAAGACGACTACTGCAACCTTGTATCGCTTCATCCTGCTGGCTTTCTCGACTGTTTCCTGGTGGTGCATGCTCTGGGGGTATCCTGCCTCCTTTCTGCACCAGGAGCTCTGAAGAAATCTCCTGTGGGTCGACAGAATCTTCCCCTTGCAACCGCAGGCAACAAAAGACTGCATCACCGGTCCTCTGGGTCCCCTCTCAGCACGACGAACGTGGTCCCTGGAACTCAGAAACTCTGTCCAAGTGACTCCCACAGTCCAGTGACTCTTCAGTCCAAGTTTGGTGGAGGTAAGTCCTTGCCTTCCCACGCTAGACTTCATTGCTGGGTACTGCGTGATTTGCAGCTGCTCTGGCTCCTGTGCACTCTTCCAGGATTTCCTTCGTGCACAGCCAAGCCTGGGTCCCCGACACTCTAACCTGCAGTGCACAACCTTCTGAGTTGTCCTCTGGCGTCGTGGGACTCCCTTTTGTGACTTCGGGTGTACTCCGGTTTACTCCTCTTCTAAGTGCCTGTTCCGGTACTTCTGCGGGTGCTGCCTGCTTCTGTGAGGGCTCACTGACTTGCTGGGCACCCCTCTGTCTCCTCATCCGAGTGGCGACATCCTGGTCCCTCCTGGGCTACAGCAGCATCCAAAAACCCTAACGTGACCCTTGCAGCTAGCAAGGCTTGTTTGGGGTCTATCTGCGTGGGAACACCTCTGCAAGCTTCTTCATGACGTGGGACATCCATCCTCCAAAGGGGAAGTTCCTAGTCCTCTTCGATCTTGCAAAACACCAAGCTTCTTCCATCCGGTGGCAGCTTCCTTGCACCCTCAGCTGGCATTTCGTGGGCTACTGCCCACTCTCGACACTGTTGTGACTCTTGGACTTGGTCCCCTAGTCTTACAGGTACTCAGGTCCGGAAATCCACTGTTGTTGCATTGCTGGTGTTGGTTTTCCTTGCAGAATCCCCCTATCACGACTTTTGTGCTCTCTGGGGGTTGTAGGTGCACTTTACACCTACCTTACAGGGTCTTGGGGTGGGCTATTTTTCTAACCCTCACTGTTTTCTTACAGTCCCAGCGACCCTCTACAAGCTCACATAGGTTTGGGGTCCATTTGTGGTTCGCATTCCACTTTTGGAGTATATGGTTTGTGTTGCCCCTATACCTATGTGCTCCTATTGCAATCTATTGTAACCTTACACTGCTTGCATTACTTCCTTTTGCTATTACTGCATATTTTTGGCATTGTGTACATATATCTTGTGTATATTTCTCATCCTCATACTGAGGGTACTCACTAAGATACTTTTGGCATATTGTCATAAAAATAAAGTACCTTTATTTTTAGTATATCTGTGTATTGTGTTTTCTTATGATATTGTGCATATGACACCAGTGGTATAGTAGGAGCTTTACATGTCTCCTAGTTCAGCCTAAGCTGCTTTGCTATAGATACCTTCTATCAGCCTTAGCTGCTAGAAACACCTCTTCTACACTAATAAGGGATAATTGGACCTGGCACAAGATGTAAGTACCTCTGGTACCCACTACAAGCCAGGCCAGCCTCCTACATTGGTTGTGCAGCGGTGGGATAAGTACTTGTAACTGCTTACCACTTTATCATTTTGTACTTTTCATAAGAGAAAAATATACAAAACAAGTTCAGTGTATGTACACCTAACCAAAAGGTTTTGCTTTTCTTCTTACACTGTCTGCTAAGTGCTGAAAAGTACTCATAAACTTTCTAAAAGTTTTTTTTCTGTTCTTTAAAAAAGTCCTGAAACTTTTTCTCTCTTCTCACCGTCTCTAAACCTTCTTCTATCATGTCTGATGTAGGAACTTCTCTTAAAATGGTCAATTCAATACTACTTATGACAATCTAAACTTTAAGAGCCTAAGGAGTCTCTGCATTGATAGAGGTTTAGTGATAGGAAAGAATCCTTCAAGAGAATTTTAATTTAATTTGCTCATTGAGAATGATAAGTCCCTAGCTGGCACTTCAATTGAGAAGATGGTAGATAGCTCACACTCTGACTCAGGGGAACCCCTTGAGGGAGGTGTGGAGGGTTCTATTCCAAATCTGCCCCTTAGCAGACCACATAGCAATGCTGGTAGTAATAGAAGCTCTCATCATGGTAGGGATGCTTTTGTTCCTGGAGGCCAGGTTGTTAGAGTGCAAGCTGTTAGGGTCAGGTCTCCCTCTGTTGGTTCCAATATATCCTCAGTGTCTAAACATTCCCAACCCACCCACCCTGAAGACAACATGTTAGAAAGGGAACTCAAAAAGTTGAGAGTGGAAGAGACCAGGCTGAAGCTTAAACAGCAACAGCTGGCTCTAGACAGGGAATCCCTTGACCTGGAGAAGGAGAGACAGAGATTGGGGTTTAGACCCCATGGTGGCAGCAGCAGTATTCCTGATAGCAATCCAGTGAGAGACCATGATTCCAGGAATCTGCACAAGATAGTTTCCCCTTACAAGGAGGGGGGATGACATTAACAAGTGGTTTGCTGCACTTGAGAGGGCCTGTATGGTACAGGGGGTCCCTCAAAGGCAGTGGGATGCTAATCTATGGCTATCTTTCAATGGAAAGGGTAGGGATAGGCTCCTTACTGTTAGAGAAAGTGATGCTAATAATTTTGCAGTTTTGAAGGATGCACTCTTGGATGGATTTGGCTTAACCACTGAACAATACAGGATTAAGTTCAGAGACACCAGAAAAGAGTCCTCACAAGACTGGATAAACTTTGTTGACTGTTCAGTGAAGGCCTTAGAGGGGTGGTTACATAGCAGTAAAGTTTCTGACTATGAAAGCCTGTATAATCTTATTCTAAGAGAGCATATTCTGAATAACTGTGTGTCTGACTTGTTACACCAATATCTAGTGGACTCAGATCTGACCTCTCCCCAAGAATTGGGAAAGAAGGCAGACAAATGGGTCAGAACAAGAGTGAACAGAAAAGTTCATACAGGGGGTGACAAGGATGGCAAGAAGAAGGATGGTAAGTCTTCTGACAAGGGTGGGGACAAATCTAAAAATGAGTCTTCATCAGGCCCACAAAAACACTCTGGTGGGTCCAAATCATCTTCAAATCAATTAAAAAAGCCTTGGTGTTATGTATGTAAAGTAAAAGGCCATTGGACAACTGATGCCAGTTGTCCAAAGAAAAACACCAAACCTCCCACTAACACAACCCCTACTGCAACCTCTAGTGCCCCTAGTAATAGCAGTGGTGTTGGTAGCAAACCTACTAATAGACAATCCAAGGGAGTAGCTGGGCTCACTTTTGGTAATTTAGTTGGGGTTGGTCTTGTTAGGGAGACCACAGAGGCTGTGTTAGTCTCTGAAGGTGCCATTGATTTGGCCACCTTGGTTGCCTGCCCCCATAATATGGATAAGTACAAGCAACTTCCCCTAATCAATGGTGTTGAGGTTCAGGCCTACAGGGACACAGGTGCCAGTGTTACCATGGTGATAGAGAAACTGGTACACCCTGAACAACACCTACTTGGTTACTAGTACCAAGTGACAGAGGCTCATAACAACACTCTTAGCCACCCCATGGCTGCTGCGAATCTCAACTGGAGGGGGCGGGGGAGGGGGGGGTTACTGGTCCAAAGAAAGTTGTGGTTGATTCAGATTTACCTGTAGACTGTCTACTAGGAAATGATTTAGAGACATCAGCTAGGGCAGAAGTTGAGTTGGAGGCTCATGCAGCAATGCTGGGCATTCCTGGGCATATTTTTGCTTTAACAAGGGCTCAGGCCAAAAAGCAAAAAGGACATGGTGACTTGGATCCTGGAACAATGGACCAAGTGCTCCCTAAAGCTAGGGGTAGCAAGGGTAAATCCCTACCCACTATCCCTCCCTCTACAGATGATTCAACTTCTGAGGAAGAAGAATTTCCTCCCTGTGCAGAACCTTCGCCAGATGAGCTGGCAGCAGACACTGCTGAGCTTTTGGGTGGAGGGGGGCCTGCCAGGGAAGAGCTGAGGGTGGCACAGCAATCCTGTCCCACATTTGAGGGTCTCAGACAGCAAGCTGTCAAACAGCAAAATGGGGATGTCAGTGACTCACATAGAGGTTACTGGGAGGACAACCTCTTGTACACAGAGGCAAGGGACCCAAAACCTGGAGCAGCCAGGAGATTGGTAATTCCCCTGCAGTACAGAGAGTTCCTCCTAACTCTGGCACATGACATTCCTTTGGCTGGGCATTTGGGCCAGATCAAAACATGGGAAAGGCTTGTCCCCCTGTTTCACTGGCCTAGGATGTCAGAGGACACAAAAGATTTCTGTAAGTCTTGTGTGACCTGCAAAGCCAGTGGCAAGACTGGTGGCACACCAAAGGCTCCCCTTATTCCACTACCTGTGGTTGGGGTTCCCTTTGAAAGGGTAGGGGTTGACATAGTTGGCCCCCTTGACCCTCCTACTGCTTCAGGCAATAGGTTTATCTTGGTGGTAGTGGACCATGCCACAAGATATCCTGAAGCAATTCCTCTAAGGACCATTACAGCACCTGCAGTGGCAAAAGCCCTCCTGGGAATCTTTTCCAGGGTGGGTTTTCCAAAAGAGGTTGTATCGGACAGGAGTAGCAACTTTATGTCTGCATACGTGAAGGCTACGTGGAAGGAATGTGGTGTAACATACACATTCACCACACCTTATCATCCACAGACAAATGGACTGGTAGAGAGGTTTAATAAAACTCTCAAAGGAATGATAATGGGACTCCCTGAAAAATTCAGGAGGAGATGGGATGTCCAGTTACCTTGCCTCCTTTTTGCTTACAGGGAGGTACCCCAGAAAGGAGTGGGCTTCAGCCCCTTTGAACTCCTCTTTGGGCACCATGTAAGAGGTCCATTAACACTTGTGAAGGGGGTTGGGAACAACCTTTAAAAGCTCCTAAGCAGGATATAGTGGACTATGTAGTTGGCCTAAGATCCAGAATGGCCGAGTACATGAAAAAGGCCAGTAAAAACCTTCAGGCCAGCCAAGAGCTCCAAAAGCAATGGCATGACCAGAAGGCTGTTCTGATTCAGTACCAACCAGGACAGAAGGTGTGGGTATTGGAGCCTGTGGCACAAGAGCACTCCAAGACAAATGGAGTGGACCCCATCTCATTGTTGAAAAGAAGGGCGAGGTCACCTACTTGGTTGACCTGGGCACTGCCAGGAGTCCCCTTAGGGTGCTCCATGTCAACCGCCTAAAACCCTACTATGACAGGGATGATCTCACCCTGCTCATGGCACGAGAGGAAGGACAGGAAGAAGAGAGTGACCCTCTGCCTGATCTCTTCTCTTCCACTGAAGATGATGCTTTAGTGGAAGGTGTAGTTTTGGCAGACTGTCTTACTGCTGAGCAGAAAGACAACTGCATAAATCTCCTTGGACAGTTTTCTGAACTTTTTTCAACTGTGCCAGGCACCACATCTTGGTGTGAACACACAATTGATACTGGAGAAAGCTTTCCTGTCAAAAGTAAAATCTATAGGCAGCCTGACCATGTCAGGGACTGCATTAAGCAAGAAGTTCAGAAAATGCTTGATCTAGGAGTGTTTGTGTTTCTCACCTCCCCCTGCAGGAACTGTAACACCTGGCGGTGAGCCTCAAAGGCTCATGCCTTTTGTTACAGCACCCCAGGGCATCCCAGCTAGTGGAGATGCCCGCCCCTCCGGCCACTGCCCCCACTTTTTGCGGCAGGGCAGGAGAGGATAATGAGAAAAACAAGGAGGAGTCACCCACCAGTCAGGACAGCCCCTAAGGTGTCCTGAGCTGAAGTGACCCCTGCCTTTAGAAATCCTCCATCTTGAGTTTGGAGGATTCCCCCAATAGGATTAGGGATGTGCCCCCCTCCCCTCAGGGAGGAGGCACAAAGAGGGTGTAGCCACCCTCCAGGACAGTAGCCATTGGCTACTGCCCTCCTGACCTAAACACACCCCTAAATTCAGTATTTAGGGGCGACCCAGAACCCAGGAAATTGGATTCCTGCAACATACACAAAGAAGAAGGACTGCTGACCTGAAAGCCCTGCAGAGATGACGGAGACAACAACTGACTTGGCCCCAGCCCTACCGGCCTGTCTCCAGACTCAAAAAACCTGCACAGCGACGCATCCGACAGGGACCAGCGACCTTTGAAGACTCAGAGGACTGCCCTGAACCCAAAGGACCAAGAAACTCCCGTGAACGGCGGCACTGTTCACCAACAGCATCATTTTTGCAACTTTGAAGCAACTTTTAAAGAACTATCTCTTCCTGCCGGAAGCGTGAGACTTCACACTCTGCACCCAACGCCCCCGGCTTGAGCTTCAGAGAACAAACACTGCAGAGAGGACTCCCAGGCGACTGCGACCTCGGGAGTAACCTGAGAAGACCCCCTGCATCCCCTGCAGAGGCTCCCCCTGACCGCGACTGCCTGGTAACAAAGAACCCGACGCCTGGACCAAGCACTGCAACCGCAGCCCCCAGGACTGAGAGGAACCAACCTCCAGTGCAGGAGTGACCGGCAGGCAGCCCTCTTCCTAGCCCAGTTGGTGGGTGGCCCGGGAAGTCCCCCTGTGCCCTGCCTGCATGGCCGAAGTGACCCCTGGGTCCCTCCATTGCTTTCAATAGCAAACCCGATGCCAACTTTGCACACTGCACCCAGCCGCCCCTGTGCCGCTGAGGGTGTGTTTTGGGTGCCTGTTTGTGTCCCCACCCAGTGCTCTACAAATCCCCCGGTCTGCTACCCGAGGACGCATGTACTCACCCCTGTTCTCCTTAGGTGCCTATGTGTTTTGGGCCCTCGTTTGACCTCTGCACCTGACCGGCCCTGTGTTGCTGGTACGGTGACTTTGGAATTGCCTTGAATCCCCAACTGTGGGCTGCAAATGCTTAACACTACCCTCTGATAAGCCTACTGCTCGACCACACTACCACAAAATAGAGCATTAGAATTATCTAATTTTGCCACTATCGACCTCTAAGGGGAACCCTTGGACACTGTGCACACTATCTCTCACTTTGAGATAGTATATACAGAGCCAACTTCCTACAGTAACCATTGGCATACTTCCTTGACAACTACAAGGGTACTATGAGGAAGCAGCAGTGGGACCTTGCAGAATGACAAGAAATTAGTAAAGCATCTAGAAGAGCCTTTCTTTCAGTTTGACAGCAAATTATTTGATCAAACTGACTGAAGGTTACCGCTTCATTGGTTAAACTGTTTTGGTACATACCAATTTATGGAAATTAAATGGCAAATTGGAAACTAGCATGACAGGGAGCTAAGGACATGACAAAGTGTGCTTTAAAACACGTGCATCTTTTAAGGTCACATTTCCATATTTTCTGTGTGTTCTTTTCTACCTTTTTCAAATTTATCAAACTGTTTTGAACCAAATAAAAAAGTTTCGTTCACACTGTAGCATGCTGGTAAACTGGACGATGGAGAGTTGAGAGTGCCTTTGCTTAATAGAGATGTGACACTGGAACCAAGGTAAAAATAAATAAATACGGAAAATATAAAATACGTTTCGGATGCCAAAAGAGGCCTGGTGTTCCTTCAGTAAGCACTGTGGACACAGAAACTGCTGCACAGATCCTGCTGTAATCTGCGGGCCACGGGGTTTAATCTCAGCAGGGCTGATATGCATTTACAATCCTTTCCATTTATATAAAACGTGCAATTGACTTGAATAGCATGAATTGCTTCAAGGTTAGACAACTTAGTTTTTGATGTGTGCAGTATAAATATTAATTGCATGTACTCCCACAGCTGCGCCACCAAACACAGAGCATGGCTGCAGAGCAAATAATGCAAAGTACCGTAGGAGTAGGTAAGGGCGAAGAAAGATGACCTAAAGATTAAAAGGCAGGGATGAGAAAGGAGGGGGCACACAGAATAAGGAAGCAACACTCCGTTCCCAAAACATTTGTTGAATTCTCACCGTTTTGGGGTTTTCCCTAAATTAGCGCCAGGGTGAGTATTTAAAGATAAAACAAGACGCACAATGTTACTTTGCCTCAGGCTGGGGCTGGGATGTGTGAAAGATTCCAACCATTGACGTCATTCCACTTAATGTGCAAGGTGTCCGGGGCCTAGGGAGAAGGAGTGACTGGTAGGCAGGCACTGAGGTAAAAAGAAAAAAAACAGGAGGAGAGGACACTAAGCCCCTGAAAATAAATACTTCTTAACTAGCCCTCACCCGAGCCTCGGCCTCAGCCTCCCTGGACTTACCTCTCATCCACGCGCGCAAAAAAAAAAAAAAAAATACCTTCCATAGGCTTCAGTGGGACCCCCTTCCGAATCCTCACACTCCCCAAAAAGGCGTCCTCCACTCTACAAACAGTCACCTCAGTAGATTTAAATGAGATCACATCAAAGTGACTTGGGCTTGCCTGCAGGCCCAACAGCCAGTTCCTCCAACTGGCAGCGCTATCAGTCGAGGCAGTAGGTTGTGCATTGTGTTACCTGGCGCCTGCCATACACGACGGTCGCGCAGAAGCTGCAGCGCTGACTGCACCCGACAACCTGTAAAAGAAGAGCAGAATTAAACATTCAACATTACTTCAATCACAGAGGGCTGGCCGGAATAGGGTGGGAGCTTTTTATGTTACATTAAAAATGACAAAAAGTCTGTCGCAAATAATCCCTTTAGAAAGCTATCCAGGGTTTGTCTGAACACAAACCTTACATGTTCAGATGAGCCGGGTTTGCATTTTAAATCTGGGTGTCGACGTTGCTCGACACACTAATCTCTAGAACCAATCGCTGCTTAGACGTGCGCGAGTCTCTGAAAGCTCGAGCCAGATGCCTGGCTCTGGCTCTGCTCGGGTCCTCTTGGGCCCTCAAGCCCTAAACGAGCCGAGCTTTGATGTGCCTAATGCCTGTCTTGAACACTCTACCCTGATGTGCCAAGAATTAAGGAAGACAAATTAACCTTTCTTGTACACCAGGAGAGGGGAAAATAGATACCCATCTAATGGCTGAATGGCACAATGTGAATTTAGAAAACCTAGTAATATTGCTGGCTTCACTGCTTGACCAGACTGTGTGCAGATATATTATTTCACCAAGCTTCTTTTTTTAGGTCGAGCATAGGCACCGCGCAAGGGTTGTGTTTCAACATGTTGTAATCTACATCCGTAGGCTTGCAACAAGCCCAACTCACGCCCATCACTTTAATTCGTTCCTTGGCCTGCCTTTCAAAATCCCCTTGATTTTGGAGGTAAATGCTTTTTCTTTGTCCCGCCTTGACGCTGCTTTGTTACCGCCTTGGAGACTGATCCTGTTACATGGATTATTGCACCATCAGCCATATAGCTTACTGTGGCCCACTAGTTTTTTTCTTTTGCCTCGCCGCTTTGCGCTGCGTGGTCGTATGTTGTTTCTTCGTCTTCCTAGTTTTGGGCATGCTGCTGTTACTTTGTGGTGTCTGTGCACAAAGGCTGCAAGCTGGAGGGGGGTTCTTTTTCATTTATTTAAGAATTAAAAAAAAAAAATACAAACAGCGCAAAGTCTATCGGAGGAGTACTTTACATGAGAAGAAGTTTCATATAGCGTGTACTCAATCGGAGGAGCGCTTTACATGACTACGTGAAGTTTCATATAGCACAACCTCGATATGAGAAGCGCTTTACATAAGTATCACCTAACAAGCTTAGCAGTTGAAAAATATACAAACTGGAGCATTTAACCCAGAAAAAAAACCACAGAAATCTGCACAGCGGCTATCCCAAAACAGTGGGAGAGCCGATACCACAATATTCACTGCACCCAAGACACTCGCCCCATAATGCTTTGCAGGGCATTTCTTTTTCAAAACATTTCTGACCATAACTTAGCCTCTGGTCGCCCTACGACAATGGGACCACACCAAAACATTCAGCATGACACACACTTTCTCTCTAGGGCATCTCTGGGTCATCAAAATAGGTTGAGGGGGCCCCCAAAATAGTAACCTGTCCCACCATTCAATGTCATTTTAAGCTCTCTCATGGCGAGAACTTTTGTTTTACAGCTGGGAGAAGTTTGTATTTCAAGGGCCTGGTTTGTAATAGTATTGCAGTAGGCCTGCTAGGCCAAAAGTGTAAGCCACTATGCCTTTTAGGGGTTACATATATGGTTATACTGCTCTACTTTCTGCCATTCTGTTTTTCATGTTGTTATGCCCTCTAGGGGCTGACTATATAGCTACATAACCATGTTTCTTACAAATGTTTTTTTTATTATGGTGTCCTCTAGGTGCTGTACCAAGCATTACAATCAAGATACTACAATATTCGATGAACTCAGAAATTTGCCCCATATTTTTTTGCGGGGCATTCCTTTTACAAAACATTTTTCCCATAACTCACTGTGTGGTGGTCCCTTAGGACAATAGGACCACCATTAAAATGTTCAGCACAATGCACTCTTTCTGTCTAGGGCATCTCTGGGTTCCCGCACTAGGTTGGGGGGACAGTAAAATAATAACCCGCCAACCAGTGTCTTTTAAAGTTCTCTCATGCCTGGAATCTTTGTTTTATAGCTGGGAGTAATTTGTGTTTTAAGAGCCTTGTTTGTAATAATATTCTAGTAGGCCTGAAAATGTGTAATAACCTACGCATCTAGGTGCTAAATACCTGGTTGCACTGCATTACGTTCTGCAAATCTGTTTTCATGTGGTTATGCTCTCTAGGGACTGACTATAGTGTTACATGACCATGTTTCTTACAAATGTTATTTTTTTATAGTGGTACCCTCTAGGAGCTGTTCTGAGCAGTATATTCAAGATACTACATTATTTGCTGAACTCGGAAATTGCTCCATAATGCTTTGTGGGGCATTCTTTTACAAAATATTTTTGCCTATAACTCACCACACGGTGTGCTCTTTCTGTCTAGGTCATCTCTGGGTCCCCATACTTGGTTGGGGGGACCCCAAAATAATAATATACAAAATATATTAAACTAAGGCAATATTTTCATTTTTTGCTGCAGATAGAGGAAGAAGGTATGTGAGTTACATAAGCATCACTTTTGTGTCTGATTTAAATAGATTATAATGTTGTTCCATGTAAGAATGCTGACCACACAGAGAGGAATCATATGACAACCAACTTGTCTCTCAATTCACTAATGGCATGGCGGTGGGTGGAAGGACATGAATAGTTCTAAATTATGTTTAAAAACTGTTCCTTTTAACAAATGCCGCTGAATGAGTGATATAAACGATGATGTACTAAGTTGAAACACTTCTGTATGATAAATAATGCACTTTCTTGAATTTTGAAGAGTCTTTATCATATTTTTATATAGTGTGTATTGCACAGTTTGTGTATCAAATATTTCGGAGGACTCTGCTTGTGCATGGGCTCTTACAGACCCTGGGCAGTTTTCTCCTCCCCCCACCCCCAACACTATGGTAGTTTTCTAACATTAGTCATTAGTTAACTTGGAAAAAGTCTGAGCACTGTCTGTCATCTTTGACAGAGCCATCTGTCAAACTTTTCCTATAATGGTGGTTTCTGACAATGTGTAGACATGCCTGCGGGGCCAGTGAACATCTCTAAATGTGACAGATGGAGTAAAGGCAGGCTGGCAGACAAAGTCCTCTACCACAGTCTGCCTTTGCTGCATCGGCTAAGCCCTAAATCAGGCCCTCTGTCTAGAGTGGCATAGTGGGTGAAAAACAATGGGTTGGAGTGCTACCCAGAGTGATTGACAGTGGTTAGACTATTTGCAAGCATTCATCCCATCACCTATTGGGTGTCTGATTGCCAAGCTACTATTACCAATGTTTATGAATTCCAAAAAGTAGTACCATTGATTCACGGAGTACCTCTATGGGTGCAGATTGACAATATTTTTGGTAAGCTGGCCATTACCTATATTTAAGTTGGTCATCTAAAAAATGAACAAATTAAAACCTCATAACGAAATCAAGACGATGAGGAAAACCAACACAGACATAGCAGACCCAACTCAGGGCCCACAGACCCAATTACTAAGCCAACCAACAAGCCAAGAATGCATTTATTTGGGGGACTTCACATCCCAACCCCCCCCAACGCTCCTCCCCTCTGATGCTACACACCTCTCTGTAACACACCGTGGACAAGGCCCAGTTTATGCAGCTTTCTGGCATGTTCAAGCACAGGCAAGAAACCAGAACGTGGGACATAAAAGAGTGGTGTCTGTAGCACTCACATAATCACACTTAAAATTAACATGGGAACACACCTCTTCACATTTAGAGCTGGAAATAAGTTGTCTTGTAGTACTGAAATTCAGGAAAAATTTAATAACACAATACAACAATCATTGGAAAAGTCAAAAGGTCTGGCCTTTGGGAACAATTGGCTTTGCAAAAAAAGAAAAAAGGTGAGATGGCGGTACTACGACATTTTGGAGGCAGGTGCATAAGTGATGATGTGTTATTATGAAACGTGTACCTACAAAATGATGCTGGTGCCATTTATCTATGCACTAATCTGAGATGGATCAGTAACTAAATTATAAAACAAAAGTAGTACAAGTGTGTTTTTAAGGCATTGGGAATGACAAAAATGTGCTACCTGAGTGTCCCTCCCTCATGCATAAAACAAACAAATATTTAAAAAAAAAGATGAATGGGGATAATGGAGGACCGGTTGAGGGGGAACCAATGCTGAGTGGGGGGGTGGGGGGGAGGGAGGAATGAGCACAAGAGGGGGAGAAACATGGGGGCGGAGGAGAAGCACATGATTAAAAAAGCAACATGAAGCCTGGGAAAAACATGGCATTTGATGGGGAGAAGCATACAAGATGACGTAAAGACATAGGCCCCACTCCATTTTAAGTAGCTTACGACTCAATTTTCTGTATTTTTGCAGAATCATTAACATGTTTGCCTTTGACACAGATATTGTCTTTCCTTATCTTTCCAAGAACTGTGAAAGTGTCAAATCATTTAACTACAAACAGCCACACAACAACTAATGCACCATTAGTCTGGTAGAAGTACCCTGTTATCTCAATTTCAAAGACAAAGAACAATAGCCAAATCAGTGTAGCCTGAATTGTTGCATTGTTAACTTATAAGTTTAAAGGAATGTGTCTTAAACTAACATCTTGATGGTCATTGGTTATATCAAACATTCTTAAGGTGATGTTGGAAATTCCATCTTAGATAAGATATACTATAAATGGACTGACACTTGACCACATGTCAGGATAGGTCCTTCCCCCAGATTATCACAAGCAAGATACTAACAGAAGATCCTGTCTGCCACAGATGCAGCCATATCACACTTTCTTCTGAAAGTTGATACCTATCCCGGGAGGAAATCATGATGATGTGACATTTGCTTTGAGCAGGGAACACGGTCTTCTTGGTTCCTGATAATTACAGTGTGCTGCTGTAAATAAGGTAGACAACGTGCTCATCCTCCCTAAGAAAATCTAGCTGAAAGTTATTCTACTCTCCATGCTATTCTAGCATAGTGCATAGAAGAAGGTTGTAGGGTGTTAAGATTTTTGGATGACATTTTAACTAGAAATGTTCATTTTAATCTCATTGTTCACAACTTGCATTCTGCGTGCTTATTTTAGATGTGTTAAGCAACAGGGTCACCTGTTGAAATATTTGCACTTTTTAGATAAAGGGGGTTATTCTAACTTTGGAGGAGGTGTTAATCCGTCCCAAAAGTGACGGAAAAGTGACGGATTTACCACCAGCCGTATTACGAGTCCATTATATCCTATGGAACTCGTAATACGGCTGGTGGTATATCCGTCACTTTACCGTCACTTTTGGGACGGATTAACACTCCTCCAAAGTTAGAATAACCCCCAAAGTGTCTTTTAATTAGTGCATCTTGTGTGAGTTATTGAAGAGAATGAAAAAGGTTTGTTTCTAATCACCACAGTGTCCCTTGATCCCTGTTTGGGAGAATCTTAGCAACCCAAAGGCATTGCAGGGCTACAAAATCGATCTCTCACATTCAAGCGTTGGTGTAGTGAACTGACCTCACTCGTGTCACCTGTCGATGTGAATGCAAACCTTGTAGAGCTGAGCCTGAAACTCAGTTTATGCAACAAACAGAAAGTGCTGGAAGACACATGCATTCTCATGGAGTACTTAAGCACAAAGAAAATGTATTTCCATAAAAGTAAGCAGTGGAATGGCGGAAGCCAGCCAGTCAGAGACATGGTGAAGAGGCTATGCTCAAGGGGAAGGACAAATACAAGAGGCATAAGCTGGAACAAGTAAAGCATTCAAGTAAACAAGGAAATGAGAGTGAAAATAAAGCCAACCAATGGTTAGCAACGTGCCAAGGCAGACATAAATAAGTAGTTATAATAAAGCAAAAGCATTACTGGAAAGTAGCTTATGGTGTTTCAGCATGAAGAGGGGCACTGTAGCAGAAAGTTGCTGAAGTTTAATTAAATTGTTTCTGTTTTTGAAACCATCAAGACTTTTCAACACTGTGACCTGCAATTTCGGTTTGAAAATCTGTTTAAGAGACTTACAACATTTCCAACACGATAATCCAAGAATTTTTATTCCAACTGTTTGACTGATCACAAGTATGGATCCTGAGACTTCAGGTTTGATCCGTCCCTTGTGGCTTCGTGTTGCTGTGACTGCTTCTGGACTCTTAGAGGCCAGGCCACTCTTTTGACTCGGGGCTGGTAGGCTTGTTAGGTTCCCCAATCAACACTCACGTGTTCACTGTATTTTGTGGTTGCATATGCCTTGGGGTCTGTAGTGGTCCTCACACGATCATAAAAGTGCAGACCTGGTTCATCGACACAGAGAGCAGCCATTTAGTGAAAACTTGAGATTGCAAACATTCCTACATCTCTTTCTGGGTAGCTGGCACCTTGAGGAGCCCCGTGCTTATAATCTGTCCCCCCAAACAAAGAGGGACATAGAACACAGAGCTGGTTTTAATATTTAGTCTATTAGGGAATACCTAAATACAGTTGTGTATCTTTGTATGCTAATAATTTTGCCGCAGTTTGACCAATTTGGTACTCAATTAGGCAAACCGACTACGTTCTGGCACATCGGGTTTTGTAGTTCCATTCAAAAGGGAATAAGTTAAAGGGGAGTTAAAAAAGACTGTTTCCCATTCAATGTCCCTTAGGAATATTTGATCCCCATTGTAGAAAGAACTTCTAAAATGAATTACATCAAACTGAGCACAAAATTAAAGCTTTAGTCAGAATAGGCCATTTTTGTGGTTTGTTGCAAATCTATTCAGTAGTTTGTGAGACATCTGCATTACAACAGGGTGTCTGGAATGGCACATTATACCTTGACCACTATGTCGCAAATGCATTACAGATCTGTAGCAGTGGATCCAAATTTGAAAATAAACTAACCCGATTAGATGAGGGAAGATTATTTCCTTTGTTCAATGTAGGACCTGCGAACCCGGATGATCTAATTGGCTGACTGCCACTGAAAATATTTGCTCTGGAAGTTATTACAAGTTTCCAGGTAAGGACGCCTGCGGCCTGAAAAACAAAGGGTAAGGGGCACATTAGAGAGCAGAGAGACAATTCCATGGCCACAAGGAGGATGGCATGTCCAATAAAATAAGAAGCCCACGTTTCTCTTGCAGAATTCGTGGGTCTGTCCATTGATTTGAGAATTCGATAGGAGACCATTTGCAACCAAATTTGAAGAACACAATCTAAGACTGCAAATTTGCAGGCAAATCTTCAAATATCGTTAAAATGCAAGATGAGGGGCTAGATTAAGTACCGTTCCCTGAGGCAGCTCTGCATGGCCTACGGCCTGGACACTGACTAAGAGCCCTCTGCACATGACCAATGTCTAAAGGCCGTGCACATTTGGTACTGATGAAAGTGGCCTGGCGCTGGGTTTAGCTGTAGGCCGAAGATCACAAGGAGTGGAGGCTGGACCTAAAGGGGTGTGAGTGCCGGGTTTGGTTCACATAGACAGCTGGGTAAACATGGGATCTCAGATCAAATTCTGCTGCCAACACCTAAAGCAGTAGTTTAAATTATTTGTATTTTCTAAATGGGATTTTTAATTTTAATGTCTGCACCTTTAGTGTTTCCGAACTTCTGGAAACCACCCTTTAAAGTTAAATACACTGAAAGAAAAGGCAAAACAAATTAACTTAAGGTCATAGATCGTGAGAGCCTCAATCTGTGTGCTGTGCCGTTTATACGATGAAAGCTAAAGGCTGTAAGCAAAGATGGCTTTCCACACAGAAGGCTGGGTGCAGTCTATGGTCACTGGCCAGACCCTGTATCCAAGCCCCTGCCGCACACAGCCAAAGGCCACACATAGTCGCGATAAACGAAATCACTGAAAACAAGGATTTGCAAAGCCAAAGGGTCTCGCTTTTGGGGCGTATTGGCTTTGCCAATGGTTTTAGCCATGGTGCACATTATCGGTAATTCTGTGCATCATGGCCAATAAACAGGCAAGAAAAGCCTACGTGATTTGTAGGCATGCGCACCAAGAATATGTGCACCTAAAAAATGACGTGAGCACATAAAAGTATAGGAAAGGGCCTAGATGAAATGGTTTAAACACAGTGCTCAGGACGGCAAGTGAAAGGGCATATCGGTACAAAACTGTAAACGCAGTGAGAGCAGCTCGATATCTGTTTAAGTAGAATATTTATAATGTTATGTAAAGAAATGTGCCGAGAGAAGTGGGAAAACACCGAAAACGTGGGAAACACTTGCACCCTCATGGAGAGTGCTAGGTGCTTTTGACCAAAGGTCGGAGCTGGGTGAAGGTTCCATACATGACATGGGGTGACTTGAGAACACCTACAGCTCACGTTCAAGAACCCCCGGAGCGCAGCCTGAGAGCCAAAGGGAGCCCGAGCTCATTCAGAACTAGCCAAATTCCTCCACCTCCAGACAGGCCACGTGTAAGTCACCATCAGCAATGGAGGACCTCCCACCCAGCATCGAGGCCGCGCCCTCCTTGACCAGAGATGCTGCACCGGGCTCACTGAGACTGTGTGAAGGCTCAGGGGGTTAACGCGTACACTATTAGACTAGGTGTGTAAGAGGGGGGCTGGCCTTTCTGGGGTCAATAAAACCAGTAACACTAAAGTGGGCAGCGAGCACAAAGTGCCATTTAAAGGTGAAAGACAGTTTCACTTCATGTACTGATATAAATGATAGATATATTGTTTGTGTAATCAGCTCGCTGAGACATCGCTAAAGCTAGTGCTGTATAACGCTATTAATTATATAGTCGTTTCATTATTCAGCCATCCCAGACTTTAATGTGATGCTGGAATAGTGACTGACGATGCAAGTTATTGGTTTACAAAACAGAGCAAATAACAGCGTGGCTCGGTGAGTGGAGCGCGCCCCACTGACAAAAGTAGAGGACTTGGGGACACAAATTCTTTCGGCGCAAAGGTCTACGCCCTAAATGCTCCACACAGACCACAACAATGAGGTAGCAGCCACTATCACATGTAATCAGTGCCTCCGGAATTCTGCGACATAGGAGGACGAGATTGTTTGGCTCGGTTAAGTCATTATGTAGCAGACTGTGGCCCATTTAGTGGCAGTATTACTTCACTATTTTGTCATTTGTACACATTAACACTATCTGGCCAAAGGTTTCACTTCATTAGGGTCCGATTAGCACCTAAATATAGCAATCAGCAACAGAAATGTAACCAGTTCAGAGATATAAGGGGTTGCCACTGCACAGCAACCCAGGTGGCAGTTTTTAGTAACTTTTTCTCTGAGCCTGAAACATTTTTTTGTTAAAATATGCAAATTATAAATCAGATGGTAGATTATGTGGGAAGTGTGGAAAATCCATAATGACACAGAAAAGACCGCAGCCACAGAACAGCGTATAAACCATCATTACCCAATAATTACCCAATAATTAGTCAATACTGCACTTGCAGAAGTGTATACAATATATAATAATTTATCACCAAACAACAGCAAACAAAAATACTGTGTTAAGTCCCATGGGCCAAACAAATGGGAAAATTCTGCTATACAAGCACACTTAAAGTAACATATTTGTTCAATTTCAGGCTTTTTTTGTCAAAATAAATTTGAGGTTCACATAGGCACCTCTTTCTGGTAGCACTTGCTACAAAAGACCCGATTTAACAGTAGCATTGAATTGACTTTGGATGGATGAAAGTCTACTAGAACCCTGCTGAGAGATTTAAAATTCTGACCTTCAGGTTACACACACACACACACACACACACATCTCTGCAACAGGCACACAAACCCATGGAGGAAATCTGTCGATTACCTCCTGCAGACTGACCACACCAGGCTCAAGCCCCGTCACGTGGTGCATGGTCACGGTCTGAGAGAGGACGTCACGGGTGGAATGAGAGCAGGTAAAGTGATCTCTGTAGTGCTGTGTGTGCGCCAGAGCTTGTGTGGGGCTGTATATGTTTTGCCAACTTTCGTCGCTTGTTCTTCATACTTATCGCCCACTGTTTTCGCTTTGAAAGCATTATGTTTTTATTCTCTCCCATGTGTCATATTTTCATAGCTTTCTCCTCCAGTATTCAAAACAGTTTTAAAAAAAATGAATTCTGGCTCCTTGTCACAGGCTCACGTTGACAGTAAATTTCCACGCAGAGGTCAAAGATACGGCTTCCAGGTGCTCAAACTGATAATAATAGCGCATCAGGGATCCAGTGGGGATGCTCAGGCAAGCAAAAGGGAGGAAGGGGTTAAGGGTGGATTCATGGTGGGAGGGTAACTTGGTGAGGGAAATTGAGACAAAAACACCAAAAAATGCTGATTGTTTTTAGAGAGAGGATGTGGCATAACATCCAGACCTCACGATTTGGGAACTGGCCTCGCGTCTTGGCGGCGGCTTTCCCTGTGCCGGCAAAACCGTAGAGACATGCCGACTGGGAAAATGTAAATAAAAAAAATGGCGAAAGCCAACAAAAGTCTGCTCCTAAACTACACAGTAATGAAAATGACCAATGCCGATCGTAAAATAGGGGCAGGCGAACAACCGCATACAGGAAGAAAAGCCAACATGTCAAACAAACAAGCAGAACAAAAATTTAAAAAATAGTGCACTTCAACAAGCCTACAAGTTAACGGTGGCATGCTCCGTAGGAGGGGTGGACACACAAAAAGGGGGTGGACACACAAAAAGGAGGGGCATATAACTAACATTAATCATACAGAGGCAAGCCTTTGCAAAGGACATACACAAAAACAAATTCAAAGCGATGGGCAGGCTGTTAGCTCGCAGAGTAATAACAGCATGCCTCGAAGAGACAGCGCATGCGCTGCCCAGGCAAGACCTAAACATTGTTAAAGACAAGATATAGCCAGTGCCTAATTTGTAAATGAAAAGATGCCGGTGCCCAAAGCCATCCTCTTAAACATGCGGCTGCTGCAATTAAATGTGCGAACACGGAATACTGGGGCAGGGTAATCCCGACACCATCTCGGACCTTTTCAATCCATTTAAAGCCACTCCCTCCCCCTTCTGCTCAAACCTGCAGCTTTCTGCTTTCTCGCATTGTGACCTTTTTCGTTTTTCTCTTCCTCCGTCTTTCCCAAGTGTGTCTTTTGCTCGCAGCAAATGCTTGAGGCAGAAGAATAAGCCCCGGCCCGTGCCGGTGCTCAGCACCGGAAACAACAAGCACAAATTAAGCACTGGATATAGCTTATTTTGTTGCTAAGACTTTAATGTATGTTTATAAAATGTACAAATTCCTTGGAAAAAACATAGTTAATGTGACATTGTGACTGTAAAACCAAACCAGAAAGCCACTATAATTGGACAGTTACAGTTAGCTGCAGAAATCATTACTCTCGCCCCAGCAATGTCCTGCTTATGACCTAATAAAATATCCCTGAAGTATCCCTCTTTCCAGTACTTAAAAGGCATACCAAAAAGTGTTATAAATGTTAAAAATGGCAAAATGACCTATAATATTTGTCATTTTAAAATTTTAAATGAATATTAAAGACGTCTTTGGCAAAACATAAATAGTACTAAGCCACAGTAAGCAGGTGTGAGGATGAAAAAGTGCTAAACACAAGACAATTGGAAACATAGGGCCTCATTACGACCTTGGCGGAGGGGATTACTCCGTCCCAAACGTGACGGATATCCCGCCCGCCGTATTACAAGTTCCATTATATTCTATGGAACTTGTAAAATGGCGGACAGGGATATCCGTCACTTTTGGAACGGAGTAATCCCCCATCTGCCAAGGTCGTAATGAGGCCCATAATCTCAGTGAAATATTAAAGTTGAATAATGATTGATCTATGAAACAGTAACTGTAATGTTGAGTTTTGGCCCAATGAGTAAGTGGCAGAGTCATGCAGTATAAAGAAGAGCGGTCAATACACCCGCACATTATTCGGCGACCTTACATCTTTCTAATAACGTAAATTGAGTTGCGAATATATATCCTTAGTGAACATTGTCTCTTTCGTTTATTGCACAAAAACAGTCATTTTAACAACTATTTTTGTTCAATGAGAAGTCTAGCCCAAGCTTGATTTCCTTGCATCAGCTAATTACCCTCGAAGCATGACACTGCTAATTTTTTATCTTACTTCTTTGTTCAACCAGCATCCTCTCCATGAAAGGAAATCAAAACCTGGAATTGTGATTGCAATCAGGGCCCATTTACTAGCTGCACCTTGCAACCAGCAGCTTCTGCGGCTCTGTTTATTAGAGACAGAATGTGCTTTGTAGGAAAAACAAATGGCTGGTTCTAAAAGTCTATAATCCTAACTTGAAATGTTGTTCTCTTCTTCTTACCACAAACAAACAAACAGTATGGTTATTTCAATTGCTGTTTTCAAGTCTCTGAGAGGGAGATGCATAGAGTATGATATGCTTGACCTTGTTGAGTGCAGGGATGGTTATGGTTTCCTAGAGGCGAAGCCTCCATTGACTCATGATGCCGCTCTGCTCCCCCAAAATGGTAATAAATATCACATGCACTCAGCCCATCCCCTGTATGGTTAATGCCACTTTAAGCAAGACAAAGGGAGAGAATCCTCATACATAACACATCATCGTGTAGTATGGTTCTAGATTGCTATTGAGGAGCTCTGGTGACATTGCGTTATAGACACACACATCTAAGGCAGACAACCACATTCAATCCTAGGTTGTTTTCAATAGTAAGGAAAATTAAGATTTCAGTGGTAGGCTCCACAGTGTCTTTGTAACTGGAAATGCCAGGACACAGACTATTTTGCAAGTAAAATGAGCATTCATCACTGGCGTATTGACGCCACTGTAAATTCTTTCCGTGCAACCATCAGCACCTTTCTTAAACCCATGGGGCCTAAGGAGCTGCTATTGATGGTAACCGCAATTAAGCCTTCACAGTACATTCATGATGCATTTCCATTTCAAATGATTACATCTGACTGGGAGTTGTTTCGTCCCCTTTCAATAGCGGGTGATCAGCCTATCTGTGAGTCAAGGCTACCCCATGAACCCTACATCAAATTCAAGATAGGAAACAGTTGGGAGCACACTGCGACACAATCCAACTTGCACTTTGCCCCATTGCATTATGGTAAATGCAATACGAATCCATGCTTACTTCATCTGTAGTTTTCACCTTAGAGGGGTGCAGCTAGTGCTGTACAGCTCTAGACACGTGTTTCTGGGTTTAGCCCTTTATCAGTAGAGAGCAGTAGGCTTTTTTCTGAGGTTGCTGGAAAGGCTGCCAAAGTCCTCTCAGGTCTCAGTACCACTCACTGGCACACAGGTGCATCAACCAAAGCTTGTCAGCTGGCTGGCTCAGGGGAGCTTTTTTACGCAGGAAACATTTGGGCGCACATTGTCTCACACTGATCATGCAGTTTGCCACACTGTATCAAGGTAAATGCAATGGGGCAATTTTCATTGCATTATGGTACATGCAGTACAAATCCATTTTTCCTTCATCTGTAGTTTTCACCTAATGGGTGCAGCTAGTGCTGTATATCTCTAGACACGTGTTTCTGGGTTTAACCTTTCCTCAGTAGCGAGCAGCAGGCTTTTTTCTAGGATTGCTGGGAATACTGCCAAAGTCCTTTCAGGTCTCAGTACCTCTCACATGACTTTTCTCTGCTCTCTGCTACTTCTGCTCTCTACTGACGAAGGGCTAAATCCAGAAACACATGTCTAGAGATAACAGAACTGCCTGCACCAACTTTGGTGAAAAACTACAGCAACTTTGTAGTAAGCGTACTACATTTACCGGGAAGCAATGGGGTGAGCTGTACTGAAATGAGAGGCAGTGTGCTCCTATCCCCACTGGTGTTTGAAAGGCTTCCTTGAGCCAATGAACTAACCAGTTCACCTAGGATGCACGTGTGTGCCTGTGGAGCGGTACTGTGACCTGTGAAGAATTGGGCAGCATACCGACAACCCTAGATGACTTTGCTCTGCTCTGTGGTACTTCTGCTTTCTACTGATTAAGGGCTAAACCCAGAAACACGTGCCTAGAGATAACAGCACTACCTGCACCAATTTTGGTGAAAAACTACAGCACCTTTTAAGTACGCCTACTGCTTTTACCAGGATGCAATGGGGTGATCTGTGCTGGGATGAGAGGCAGTGGGCTACCTACCCCCGTATCAAATTCAAGATACTCTGCATCTGCCTGGGAACTCTTCAAGCACCCCATACTTCTCTTCCTGTGTTGTTTCCTCCTCCTAGTCTTTTTATTCATGCGTCACTCTATTTTATACTGAGGCAGCTGCATCCTCTTGAAAATGTAGCAAATGCTCAATAAATAAATGCAAAACTTTATTATGCACCACAGGTATGCCTCATTGCCTTGCCACTAGTTCTTGAAAGCTCCACTCACAGTTTTAACATGGAAAGGGGCAATACGTCTAGGACACTAGCACTGACAGTTTAAAAAAGAAGTATACATTGACAGACATGTCTATCAGTTTTGAGATAAAGTTCCACAAATTTCTCGGACGTCTAGTTTTAGCTCTGGTGTATGATTCTGGACGTCAGCTACCGAGACAGATGCATGTAAGGGGTACAGAGGGTTGGTAAGCAATAGGTTATGCAAATGTACATTACACACTATTCATAAATATCAATATAACGGTATGCTACCTCATGTTTATGTGTGCAGTTACACTTGCCGAGGCAGGAACGATGTAAATATTCCGTAGTGGTAATAATGGATTCAGTCTTATATTGGCTGAGAGGTTTGGCATATGGGTCATACAAACTGAATTCAGGCAGATATAGTGTAAGATGGCAGCAGTTATTGTGAAATTACCATCTTTCCTTAATAGAGAAATGGAGGGACATACATTGATCTCCAGGAAAGCCACTTGGATGGCCAATCAGAAAAGTGCATTCACATCCTTCTGTTGTGCTCTGAATCTACACTCTGGGTCAAACAACTGGGAACTCCCCATCAACAGTCTCTCCTGTCTGTATCGATATGGTATTTGAAAGCAGTTAAAAAGCAGCACCCGCTGACACTATAATGTCCTAAAGGGCACTACTACCTTCACAGCTCAAGGTATATACTAACAAATGTATGAACTGAAGGCACCATTAATGGTGATCGGGCAAAGCTTATCTTCTGTGCCTTGCAGCTAAATTAGGAAAGGTAGTTCTATAAGGTAGGTGTCTGTCCAGAAATATGTGGTAAGGAGATGCACAACAAATAAAGAGGCTGTCTGGAGAATTTTCTGTAAAAAAAAACCAAAACTAAACATTGTTGGCTACAACCATCACATCGGTCTAGGCTGTCTAGCTATTTGGGTCACCCTCATCTGCCCCACACTCTTCCCTCCCATACATAACAGAACCTTTTAAGTTCAAGTATAATTACAAATAATAAACAAGCACTGACATGGCCAATAGGTCTCGCCCTTGGGACCTTATAAGTATTTAGCATGCAGCACATTAAACCTTTATCAGAAATAAACTGTGTTTGTACATTCCTTCATACACTTGGCATTAGACTGTAATGGTCAGAACATTCCCTAGAGGGCACCACAATAAAAATAGCATTTGAAAGAAACATGGTCATGTAACCATATATTCACCCCTAGAGAGCATAACCATACGAGACGAGAACGGCAGACAACATTGCAGTGTAACCATATATTCAGCCCCTGGAGCGTGTAGTGCTTTACACATTTTCAGGCCTGCTAGAATATTATTACAAATATGCCAATTAAAATACAAGCTACTCACTGCTGTAAAGCAAAAGCTCCAGCCATGAGAGCGCTTAAAAAGAGATTGAATGGTTGGAAAGGTTATGATTTTGCCCTCCCTCCAACCTAGTGTGGGGATCGAGAAGATGAGCTGGACAGAAACAGGACACCGTGTTGAATACTTTGGTACTGGTCCCATTGTCCTAGCACCACCACAGGCTGAGTTATGGGCAAAAATGTGTTGTAAAATGAATGCCCGCAAAGCATTATGAGGGAGTTTTCCAAGTTCAGTGAAAATTGTAATATCGGCTTTTCTGCTGTGCTGGGAGAGGCGTTGAGGGTTTCCCTTGTGTTTTTTCTATTTGCAAGACTCCAATTTGCATATTTTTCAACTGCTAAACTTGAGAAGAATTTAAGAACGGGGCTGCAAATTTAACCGGTACACATGTCAAGTGCTCCAATCCAATCTTCCAGTTGAGCTTGCGCTATATAAAACTGCAAAAATAAATAAATAAAAAATAATTCCCCTCCAGCTTGCAGCCTTTGTGGGGCGCAGACACCGCAAAGGAACAGCAAGATGCCAGAGCAAGAAACAACAAGCGGAGAGGCAAAAGAAAAAAGTAGTGCACCAACACTAAGGTATATGGCCGATCGTGCAATAATCCATGTAACAGGTTCAGTCTCCAAGGCGGTAACAAAACACCCTCAAGGCGGAACAAAACTTTAGCATTTACCTAACAAACCAAAGGAATTTGGAAAGGCAGGCCAAGGAATGAATGTAAGTGATGGGCGTGTGATAGGCATGGAGAAAGCCCACAGAAGCAGATCACAGCATGTCAAGAGACAGAGCATGTGCGCTGCTTAGACTTGACCTAAAAAGTGAGCGGGATAGGGGATGACAGACTGTCCTCATATATTGAACATTTTTTACCTCAGAAAATGTATGGGACCAGCTTGTTACAGAGGTTGCGACAGCCATGTCGTGGGCCTACACACCAGGCAAGTGGTGCCAGTGTGCTATGTGCTTAAGAAGGTATTTTCAGAACACGCATAGGTGACTTTTTAGTACATGTGAATATATTTCTAAAACGCATAAATGGGTGCCAGGTACAAAACAGGCCCCTCTAGGTATATCAGAGGATTTGTAGCCCACAAGAGTGCTGATCATTGTAAAAAGAGGCACTGCACAGAAAGGACCACTGTAGCAAGCATGAGGGGAATAGACAGAAATATGAGTTTAGAGAAAGCAGTTTGTGCTGAGAGGAGAAGCCCTTTTGGTAGCTGGAGTTAATATTTTGACACCTCCTAATACCAGGATCTTGTGGAGTTCAGGGGACTGCAGGAAACTGTTAAGGATAAGGGAGGTAATGATGACTGTTACAGACTGCCTATATGACCAATTATGCTTTGCTAGAAATGGAACAAGGTTTTCTCCAAAAACATGATTTCAATGAAAAAGCAATAATGCATTAAAAGCAATTCAATAGGAGCTAATACCTTAATGTGTGAAATGTTCACCTTCCAAAATAGAGATCGGAGTTATAATTCTGACTTCAGTACTCAACTAAAATAACCACTTTATGTCTTTGCAATATGTGTGATATCTGCAGTTTAGTACATGTCAACGCTCTTCTCACTCCTCATTAAATGTTGTTTTGTTATAATGGTGTTTTTAACCAGTCACCTAAGCCATACTGCTTGGTGCAGAACCCCATGCTTGAGATGCTCCTGTTGCAATAAAAACGGTTGCCTGTAAAGCTGCTCTTTGGAACTAGCTTAGCTGTTTACCAAATACCCCCCAAAAATATACAAAATAATGAAATAACAACCAATCATTCTAATGCGCCAGTCGCACAGTCAGGCCAAAGGCAGCAGTTAGAGTTTAAGGTCCAGACCATCAACACGGACGTGGTGTTTCTACAAGTAGACAGAGATTAAAAGGATAAGGGCGACAGAGAGATACGATCAGGTATTCAGAGTAAAAAAACATTACCTGAAGAACCTCCCTTAGACTGCGCAGGACTGGGGGAGAGTATAAATCACAGATCTCAGAATCCTCAGGGCTGTCCACTCGTGCCTGGTCTGGATGAGCAGCGAGAATGTAGCAGAAACTTGGAGGGGGAAGACTGGCTTTCATCTGTCGGACAAAATCAAATAAAGGCGGCAGAGTGAATACGCAAACAACAACAGGCAGATAATAGACACAGAGCAACCATCTTTCTTCATTCATGCCCTGACATGTAAAACCCACGGACGGTAAATACCAGCAAAGCCAGTGCGTGTGCTTCTTTGTTGGAGCAAGTGTTTGGCGACTGTGTTGGCCTCAGCTGTTCTTGTAAAATAATCCCATATTAAAGCGATATTTTGGGCAGCAACAATATGGAGGTTGAAGTAGTTTGCTATGTTAGCAGAGTTAAACTGTACCCTCAAAGTAGAATGTTATGAACAGGAAGGAATCGGAAGATGATTGTAAACAAAAAAAGTTGCATATCCGCAACATAAATCAGCAATGTACATGTCATGTCAGCCAAGTAAATACATACAGGGAGTGCAGAATTATTAGGCAAATGAGTATTTTGACCACATCATCCTCTTTATGCATGTTGTCTTACTCCAAGCTGTATAGGCTCGAAAGCCTACTACCAATTAAGCATATTAGGTGATGTGCATCTCTGTAATGAGAAGGGGTGTGGTCTAATGACATCAACACCCTATATCAGGTGTGCATAATTATTAGGCAACTTCCTTTCCTTTGGCAAAATGGGTCAAAAGAAGGACTTGACAGGCTCAGAAAAGTCAAAAATAGTGAGATATCTTGCAGAGGGATGCAGCACTCTTAAAATTGCAAAGCTTCTGAAGCGTGATCATCGTACAATCAAGCGTTTCATTCAAAATAGTCAACAGGGTCGCAAGAAGCGTGTGGAAAAACCAAGGCGCAAAATAACTGCCCATGAACTGAGAAAAGTCAAGCGTGCAGCTGCCACGATGCCACTTGCCACCAGTTTGGCCATATTTCAGAGCTGCAACATCACTGGAGTGCCCAAAAGCACAAGGTGTGCAATACTCAGAGACATGGCCAAGGTAAGAAAGGCTGAAAGACGACCACCACTGAACAAGACACACAAGCTGAAACGTCAAGACTGGGCCAAGAAATATCTCAAGACTGATTTTTATAAGGTTTTATGGACTGATGAAATGAGAGTGAGTCTTGATGGGCCAGATGGATGGGCCCGTGGCTGGATTGGTAAAGGGCAGAGAGCTCCAGTCCGACTCAGACGCCAGCAAGGTGGAGGTGGAGTACTGGTTTGGGCTGGTATCATCAAAGATGAGCTTGTGGGGCCTTTTCGGGTTGAGGATGGAGTCAAGCTCAACTCCCAGTCCTACTGCCAGTTCCTGGAAGACACCTTCTTCAAGCAGTGGTACAGGAAGAAGTCTGCATCCTTCAAGAAAAACATGATTTTCATGCAGGACAATGCTCCATCACACGCGTCCAAGTACTCCACAGCATGGCTGGCAAGAAAGGGTATAAAATAAGGAAATCTAATGACATGGCCTCCTTGTTCACCTGATCTGAACCCCATTGAGAACCTGTGGTCCATCATCAAATGTGAGATTTACAAGGAGGGAAAACAGTACACCTCTCTGAACGGTGTCTGGGAGGCTGTGGTTGCTGCTGCACACAATGTTGATGGTGAACAGATCAAAACACTGACAGAATCCATGGATGGCAGGCTTTTGAGTGTCCTTGCAAAGAAAGGTGGCTATATTGGTCACTGATTTGTTTTTGTTTTGTTTTTGAATGTCAGAAATGTATATTTGTGAATGTTGAGATGTTATATTGGTTTCACTGGTAATAATAAATAATTGAAATGGGTATATATTTTTTTTTGCTAACTTGCCTAATAATTATGCACAGTAATAGTCACCTGCTCACACAGATATCCCCCTAACATAGCTAAAACTAAAAACAAACTAAAAACTACTTCCAAAAATATTCAGCTTTGATATTAATGAGTTTTTTGGGTTCATTGAGAACATGGTTGTTGTTCAATAATAAAATTAATCCTCAAAAATACAACTTGCCTAATAATTCTGCACTCCCTGTACTAAGTAGTGGCTCTCAATTACAGCTACACTTCATGTTGCACTTGGAGTGTCATAAAATAACTACCAGATGCTCCAGCACCAAAATGTAATTGTAACACGAACGAGGCAATGAAACCATCCACAAAATGCCATGCCCTTGATAGGATACCCAAACAACCCAAAGCATGAAAACATGAAGACCAACGAATAAAGGATGCTGGCCACAATCCCACTCTTTCCCTGGTCTTCTTACTGTGCTTCTTTGAAGAACTGATGACATAGGGTCTGTAGTGGGCCCTAAAAAGGATAGGCCATAACACGGTAGCAAAGAAATAAGGCTTAAAGCTCAACTTTAAATGACAAGCAAAGGTAGATGACAGGGGTGAGCCTATGTCGAGCAAAGAAGGGGCGTATGTGACAGGAACTCGGTCTGGGCCCAGGTACAGAGGTAAGCAGAAAGAAGGAACAGTAAACAAGCGACACAAGCCAGTGAATCGAGGGACATGATATGGGAAAGGAGGTTAAGACAAGAGCAGCAAGGGCTGGTTTCCCTACTGAGTGAACGACTGGTGACAGGGAGGCGGGCAGGCTAAAGTAGAAGCAGTTGTCTGAGGAGCGTCCCCACTTGAAAAACAACAGACAGGTCAATGTAACCTGCACAAAACCAGAGCGTTAAATCAGGACTCGATAGGCCTGCATACTGGCTGAAAGATTATCTGTTGGTAACTAGATAAATACCACTGTCTGTCGTTTATAAGCAATTGAAATATCACGCCTAACAACACATTTCATTTAGATTCTTATATACAGATTTGATAAGGCCTTTTCAATGACTCCTTAAGAGTTTCGAGTATTTAGATATTCAGTTGATACAATTCCAACTAAGAGATGTTTTGCCTTTCACATACCTGCATTAGAAAAGCAGATGCATTAGCATTATTTCCTACAAGCTATTGTTTGATTTACAAATTCAGGGAAGTCGTCATACTTTTTGGTAATTTATTGCTGCATTATACCACGTCTTCTACCAATTGTCACAGTCACCCACTCCTCAGCTTCTGTGTCATAAAACATTTATTTTTAAACTCTTCTCTTGGTATGTGCTGTAATTCTGGTACGTTCTCTACGGTACAACTTGAATGCTACCTACTGCATCAACACTGCTCTCCCAATACTCCTCCCCATCCCAAGGAACTCAATCATTTTAAGTTACGCATCTTAAAAGGCCTCTTCATGTACCAGCATTGCCTAACCCCAATGATTTCACTGTATGCGTCCCACAAGAAATGTCCATTTAGCAACACAGTACACCAGGTTTTCTCTCAGGTCCATAGGTCCCCCAAGGATGCAAAAGCAGCAAGGTCTTACAATGTGTTGTCATGCCCAGTCACAGCAGGCGAGCAAGTGAATTTCAACTCTGTTCGTGCCATGAAGGTTCATGATGTTGTCAGTTTCTGGGTTCTCTTCAAAGCATCTTCAACCACTGACACCTTACCGCAGCCGGGGTAAGTGGAGAGAATCAGTGATCTCTCATTACATTCCCAGGCCTCAGCCACACTGCACAGTAAACCCCTGTGTTGCAGCCACCTTGCAGTTGCCCGGGGTGCAGGTTAACAGCACTGTCTCACAATGTATTCATCTTTTGCCAATACCTGACAGCAGTCCCCGGGGACCCCGGTAGGAGCAAGATGGGAGAATGTATAATGCTTTGTGAAAAAGGAGGAACTGAAATAGGAAAGCAAAAGAATGAGAAGGTAACGTAAACTTCCCACCTGATTAAACTGGCCCGTTGGAGTAAAGATGAAGCAACCAGATGCTTGATATTCCAAAAAGAACTCCTGCCATCCCATTCAGCAGTGGACATCATTGCTATGAGTGCTAATAAGGATCAAAGAACTGCATCTTTTGCTTAAATTCGCCCCAAGTCTAAACAACTGTTACTCTCACAAGCTCGGTCTACCAATCGCCACTACATGATGCGAAATCTCCTCATAACTACTGATTGATATTTGAAAATACCAAACTCACTGATGCAGGCTGAGGTGCCCATCTGCTGGGTGGTACCAGCAATGCAGAGCCAATCCCAACAGGGTGTTACATAACAATAAATTACTAAGCACACTGGAACAGTGAATCATCAAGTTTACGTTATGTTATGTAGATTTGTATGGTGCAGCTTATTACCTGTGAGGGTATCCAGGTGACGGGCAAGAGCGGAGGTACGGCGGTGCTCCTTGTTAAACAGCTAGGTCTTCAATTTCTTGCAGAAGTTAAGAAGTTGAATGGCAGTTCTGAGGCGTAGAAGGAGTCTGTTCCAGTTTTTGGTGGCGACGAAGAAGAAAGCGTGCTCTCCTTTCTTGCTTCTGTGGATACGGGTGATTTGTGCGAGGGAGAGCGAGTTGGATCATTCCTGTCTGGAATGATCGGTAGAGTTGGAGTCAGTTGTTGAGGTACGCTGGCCCTGTATTGGGGAGGGTTTTGTAGGCGTGAATGAGCCGCTTGAATTTGTAAAGTTTCTGGATGGGTAGCCATTGTAGTTGATTGAGGTAAGGAGTGATGTGGGTGCTTCTGCAGATGCCTAGGAAGAGTCTGGAGGTAGTGTTTTGGAGAGTCTGGAGTCTTTGCGTGAGTTGGTTGGAGATGCTGATGTAGAGGGCGCTATCATAGTTGAGTCTGCTGATGAAGGCCTCGGTGGCTGTGCGCCTGTGTGCATTGAGAGCCATTTGAGGATCTTGCGAAGCATTCCAAGGATGTGGCAGCAGGATGTGATCACAGTATTGACCTGTTCTTTCATCAAGAGTTTGTTGTCAAGGACGATGCTGAGGTTTTTGATGTGGTCTGTGGGGGTGGGTCCCTGGTCAGATGTCCACCAGGAGGAGTCTCAGTGGGAGCTCTTACTACCAAAGATCAGGAAGTCTTTTTTCTCCATGCTGAGTTTCAGGCAGCTCTCTTGCATCCAGTTGGCCACATAGGACAAGCAGGTGGTAAAATTGGTCCTGGTGGTGGAGGGTGAGTTCAGTGTTACTGGCGTATGAGACAATGTTGATCTGTGGGTTCTAATGATGCAGGCAAGAGGTGTCATGTATACATTGAAGAGAGCTGGGCTGAGGGAGGAGCCCTGGGGGACTCAGCAGACAGTCTGACTCATTGTGTGATGTCCTCTGAGGCCATAACAGCTATGAAGGCACAGCCTCTGCACCGAGGCCACAAACCAATGCTCGCTCAAATAAGCTGGACAATGCTTTCCCTTTCAGGTAGGCAACCTTTAAAGGTAATAATGACTACATGTTGCTGTACTGCGCTAAATGTAAATGTCATGACAAAGTACCTTACAATTTTTCTCCAAACCAATAGCTGATATCCAGGAGGTATTTTTTGTGTTCAAGGGCAGCTAGTCTTCAGGTATATTTTAACCAGTGGACAAGCAGGCTCTACGTTTCTGTAGCACAAACCCAGTGGTTTTCAAAGTAGAAGCAAAGTATGTCTACGGCTAAAGCAAGACATATATATCCATTACGTTCAAAACCGTACAGGTAAATCAATAATACAAAGCCATTAGTTTGCAAACTCTAAGAAACAAAACACATGAGCTACAACCTTACGTGCATTACTGACAGTTTTCTGAAAATAGTAACGTGTCTATGCTTACAAAATCTAATAATTTGTGCCTTTTTCATATGCTTCTGAAGTGTAGCTTGAAAATATGCAAATACAAGCATATGGACGATTCAGGTGTAATCGCCGTCTCTCATGTCAGCAGGGGCGGCTACTCCAATAGGGCAGAGGAGCGTTGCCGCACGCCCACCAGCGGCAGCTGCAAATCTTTTATCAATAAACTGGGTTTATTATTGTTTTTTGGTAAAAGGGCGGGGCCACGGGGGTAATGAGCAGTGAGGGGGAGTGCTCATTACTCCCCCTCAGATCGCATGTGTGTTTGGCCGGACGTCTCGGACTAGCCAAACAGCCGTCTCTCCAGCCCAGCAACACAGTTGTCCAGCTGGAGAGAGCCTGCACAGGCCCCCAGTCTAACTGAGAGTGCTCTCCCAGCCAATTCTGATGCTGGTTTGAGCAGCGTCAGGATTGGCCACAGGGCATGCTGGGAGCCGGAGCCTGCAGTGAGGAGACGGAGGAGCAGAGCGATGTGCGGCATTCAGGTAAGTGGTTTAAAAAAAAAAAATAATAATAATTTTAATACCCACCCACCCCCACCGCGCCGCCCCTTCTGCTTGCCAAGAGTTGCAACTGCATGTCAAGGATTACAATTTATACTGAATCCCCTCTATGTCTAACTGAAAAACTGAATTAATGCAGAGCCACCATGGGTGTTAAAAATAGGTCTGTCAGAGCTATGCTTGAACTCTGTGCAGGGCTTGCTTTCTGCTGCACATTTAATTAGCAAGAATTTCTAAAAATGTGTTGCTGCTCTTGGACAGACACTGTTCAAACAATAGCTCAGTTTCTGCTAAAACATGAACAGTTTTGCCAGTGCAAAGGAAAACTATTATTCATCAATCAGGACTATTAGCAGGAGTATGCAGGAAATCATTCTTTTCTCTGCAGCACGCAATTACCAAACTTAGTTTATAAAGAATATGTCTCACCTGCAATTTCCAACTTCATAATAATGCACGCAAAATTGGTGCGTGTTTGCAAAATATGCCAACAAATATTTGCAACCTGAATAAAAGACATTTTTAGGCAGGTGTGCTAAACTATCGAATTTGCATAGACACCTTTAAATAGCATTTCTCAAAGGTGTCAATAAATACAACATATACATGTCCCTATGAAAATCTGGAATGCAAGTGCAAATTAACTAGTAAACATTTTTCTCCAGGGAGGAACCCCATGCACTACAAGCGCACCTTTTGAGGTTGTTCTTTTCCCTCTTTCTCACCCTAGAAAAAATCGTACTTCTGCCAATGTTCAAACCTTTTCCAAGGTGGCTTGACGTTGGAAAGGAATTTGTGAATACCTATAAGTGCTTAACATGCTGGGCGTGCACAAACGTACAAAGCATTCCAGCCCAGGGTACTTACTACCCATCCCAAGGCCACGAGTAGGTTTACTTATATAGTCATATGAGTAAGTACCTTTAAGAGTAAAAAAATATATAACTTCTGCATGTGCAAGCCAAACTTACAAGTTTAAATACCTTCAAGATTTAGCCACAATTTGACTCAGGCAAGACCTTACAGAGTTCATCTAATTGTAAAATGTATATTTCCAGTCCTTGTTATAGCACTTGGAATATGCCTAAGTATGTCCTCACAATGACGCCAAAAAAAGGGCACTAAGGAACATTATGTGATTTTTCCCAAGAATTTCAAAGTCCAAACTGTAGGTGGTCTCCTTGGTCCTCAGTTCCTCAGCTTCAAATTAGGAACTTGGTTTATTTGCTGTACCTTCTTGTAAAATTAACTGAATTAAATATACCACAGCAAATCATATGACACGTTCTCAGCAATGAAATTAAGAGAGTAATAGTACAATCAGAACAATGGTATATCCAGAACTCTGCTATAATCAGAGTAAAAGAACAAGGTTGTGCGCCCAATATGACAATCATTTACCTGGGGCAATAGTATACAACAAACAACATTGGTTTACTGTAGACTTATTACTAAGAACTTAAAATGAAACAATTGTGTGGACGCAAAAGCTATCCACGAATGGTGCATTGTTCTCAAAAACATATCACTTTTCTATTTTTTATAGGGTTTTTTACGCCCTATGTACATAAAAAAAATGGAACCAATCCTTAGAAAACAATTATATTCAATATAATTTATTCACACAACGTTTTATTTTAAGTAGGTAAAAAAGCAGCAATAGTCATGGATTTGTGCACAGGTGCGCAAGTGAGTGAAAAGTGCCTCAAAACAAAGAAAAGACGAACGACTTGACTCCTCGGACGATTTATGGAATGAAGTCAAAATTGTAGTCTACATGGCGTCTGTGGTCAATGGCGTTTCAACCTCACATTTGTAAGGGGTCATTGTAGTAGTGGGGGAAAGCAGCAACAATGGTGTTCAAAGGAAGAACCATATTTGGGAAAAATAATGTAGCTATAAAAGGGCTTTCAATTTTAGGTTGGTTCCATCAGGGACTATTCAAAATGGTTTTGAGACCAGGTACCAGAGATGAAGTCTCAGTCACCAGTGAACATCACACTGAACAATTGAAAGTGAAGTATCCATTGAGCTTCACTTAGGAAGTTGGTAACATTAAAGGGTTCTGCCATAAAATAAAAGTCAATGAAAGTTCTATCCTGTTGGAAATGGCTCTTGTTGCAAGGTTATCCCCAAACATTTTGCCTTCTTCCTCCTATTTTTTTAGGTCTGTTTTTGCTGGTTTATTGTCTATGCGCACTTTACCACTGCTAATCAGTGCTAAAGTGCAAGTGTTCTCTATAAAGTGTACTGTTGATTGGTTTATCCATGTATGGCACATTTGATTTACTGATAAGTCCCTAGTAAAGTGCACTAGAGGTGCCCAGGGCCTGTATACCAAATGCTACTAGTGGGCCTGCAGCACTGGTTGTGCCACCCATGTTAGTAGACCTGTAAACATGGCTCAGACCTGCCACTGCAGTGTGTGTGTGCAGTTTTAAACTGCCAATTCGACTTGGCTAGTGTACCCACTTGCCAGGCCTAAACCTTCCCTTCTACTACATGTCAGGCACCCCTAAGGTAGGCCCTAGGTAGCCCCAGGGGCAGGGTGCAGTGTATGTTTAAGGTAGGACATATACTAGTGTGGTTTATATGTCCTAACAGTGAAATACTGCCAAATTCGGTTTTCATTGTGCAAGGCCTATCCCTCTCATAGGTTAACATGAGGGCTGCCTTTAAATATCCTTAAAGCGCAGATTGCCTTTGAAAGCAGATAAAAATGTGAAGTTTAGGGTCTCTGAACTCACAATTTAAAAATACATCTTTTAGTGAAGTTGGTTTTTAAATTGTCTGTTTGAAAATGCCACTTTTAGAAAGTAGGCATTTTCTTGCTTATACCATTCTGTGACTCTGCCTGTTTGTGGATTGTCTGTCTAGGTCAGTGTGACAGTTGGGCTTTTTTGCACCTCTCTAGACAGTGACACAAAAGGGGGCGGGGGTGTAGCCTGCATATCTTGATGAGCCATCTGAGCTAGAGAGGAGGGAGGAGTGGTCGTTCACACCTGAAAGGACTGTGCCTGCCCTCACACAATGCAGTCTCTGACCCTCTGGCGTGCGTCTGGGGCCTGGCCTGGACAAGGAAGGATCTTGCAAACACTTGAGACTTTGCTTTGAAGTTCGCCAACTTCAAAGGCAGAATTGGATATAAGAAGAAGACCCAAAACCCCAGACTTTTAGAATCTTTCTGGAATCAAGAGGAACATCTGCCCAGGAGAAGAGCTGAAGAGCTCAAGGAGGAGAACTGTCCCTTTGCTGTGTTGCTTTGCTGGACTGGCCTGCAGTTGCTGCTTCTGCCTGAAAATAGTGCAAAGGGTGAACTTTGCTGTGTGTCCTGCTTGAGAAAATTCTCCAAGGGCTTGGAGTAGAGCTTGCCTCCTGCTGGAAGTCTCAGGGACACCAAAGACTTCAGTTTCCTCGACCTGCAGCACTGGGAACTGTGTGTTTTGTGCTGTTCAAGAGGAGAACCCACCGCGACGCCACCAACAATGCCGCTGGCCAGCACCGTGACCTGCAGACGCTACACGGAGACACATTGCCCCGCTTCGCACAGCGACCCTGGTATCACCAACCCCGCCATTGGACGACTTCACCGAGCCGCTGCTTGCACCGTGACCTGTGGGCCCCACACTCCGGCATTGCCTGCTCACACTGCAGCCTGGGCATCCCCGCCGCCGCCGTTCCTGCTGACACCGGCGCCACTGCCTGCAACATGGCCTGTGGACACCGCTCGTGAGGAACACAAAGCACCGTCCCATGCCGCACCGCAGCCCCGGTCCACCGATGCCAGCACCATTGACTCCTGTTTCGCCTGTGGACACAGCTCGTGATGGTCACGAAGCACCGTCCCGTCCCGCACTGCTGGCTTGGGCCTACCGACGACAGCGCTTCAGCAACGACGATGCCTGCACCGTGACCTGAGGACACCGCATGTCGCACCACCCTGCTTCACACCGCAGCTCTGGTCTCACTGACGCCGCTGGATGCCATTGCCGAGCTGCTGCCTGCACCGTGACCTGTGGGCACCACACATCGCATCGTCCCGCTTTGCACCGTAGTCCTGATGCCATCCACGCCAGCGCACCAGACTTCATCAGGCTGGAGTTCGATCTGCAACTCGTGTGACCTCAAGGGCCCGATGACTCCTGCACAGACTCCGGGAACTGACACCGCAACGTCAGTGACGCCGCTCTCCGGAGCTCACCGCGAGGATCATGACGCCCTGCAAATCCAAGGTACTGTTTGTGGGTCTTCCCAACACCATAGCTGGCCCGCAACACCGCGGCCGGCCTGAACTGCTGGTTTTGTTGATCACGATGCCGTGATAGCCCCTGGTGGAGTTGTCGACTTCAAGGAACTGTAGTTTTGAGTAAATCTTGCAGAATTCATATGTTTCCTACTGTATGGTGGATTTTTATCGTATTTGGTCTTGTTTCATAAAGATAAATATTGGCTATTTTCCTAAAACTGGTGTGGTGTCCTTTTGTAGTGTTTTCACTTATTGCTGTGTGTTATGTGCAAATGCTTTACACATTGCTTCTGAGATAAGCCTGACTGCTTGTGCCAAGCTACCAAGGGGGTGAAGCAGGGGTTATCTGAGCGGGTATCTCCCTCATCCTGACTAGAGTGAGGGTCCCTACTTGGAGAGGGTGCCAACTAGAGACCCCATTTGTAACATATCCCCAATAAACACAAATTACACAGTGTTCCTTTCTCTGTAAGGGATTATCTAGAAAATGAATTAAAAGGCTTGTGTGAGAAAGCAATAATAGAATCTACTGAGTCTTCCCTTTGGCTTTCCACACTTGTGGTCACACGCAAACAGGATGGGAAGTTGAGGGTTACTGTTGGCCCGCACAGCCTGAACAAAGCTATATAGAAAGATTCCCATCCACTTCCCAAGATCAGAGATTTGTTCCACTAAAATGGTTTAGCAAGTTAGACCTCGCCTCTGCATACAATCAAGTTGTCCTTGAACCTGGTTCGAAACACTATACTGCATTTGTTTCACATGTGTGCTTGTTCCAATACTGCTGGATTCCAACTGGATTGGCTTCAGCCACCACAGTTTTCCAGAGACTAATATACCAACTGTTAAAAGAAGTGCAACAGCATAAGAAGATTCTCAATCAAGTGTTGGCCATTTTCCAGGAGAAGGGAGCAGTGCTTAAAATGGCAATTATGAATTTCTTGAAGACAGAATGGAATACCGTAGCCATATTGTTTCGGGGAATGGTATTGAGCCAAGGCCAGGCTTGGTTGATGCTATCATAAATGCAGTAGCGCCCACAGAAAAGAAAACCTTGAAGTTGTTTATGGGACTAAATGAATTTTACTCAAGATTCATGCCAGATTATGCTTCTCATGTTGTATGAAGCTGGCACTGTATATACTATTTCAAAATGAGATATAGTGTACACAGAATCCAAGGGGTTCCCCAGAGGCTTAATAGAGGCTAAAGTAGAAAATACTAATGTTCTCTTTTGTGGTAGTTTAGTCGAGCAGTCAGGCTTATCAGAGAGTAATGTGAAGTAAATGTTGTACACACACACAGGAAACAAAGGAAGCACACACTCAATGACTAACTCCAGGCGAATGGTTTTTATATAGAAAAATATATTTTGTTACTTTATTTCTAGAACCACAAGATTCAGTTCACAGGTAAGTACATTTGTAAGTAAGTATCAAACATATGTATCAACACTATTTTGTTTCAATTTGGCAAGTTAAAAGTTTTTCAAGAAAATAGCAAATATCTGTTTTAAAAGTTGACAGTGCAAATTTCAAACACAGTTCTAGGGGGAAGAAAAAAGTTAGTACGGTTCTGCGGAAAGTACAAGACTTACAGTTACAGTCTCTGGGGGTTAGGATGTCCACAGGTTGGGGTTCATGTTAACCCCAAACACCTACCACCAGCAACACGGGGCCGGCCACGTGCAGAGGTCAAAGATGATGCAAGATTTAAAATTGAGTACTATGGAGAGTGGGGGCACTCGGAATTAGGCCTGCTTGCAGATAAGTACCTGCGTCTTCAGAAGACAGACCTGAGGGTTTTAGGTGAACACTGTCAGGGGGGGTGAGGGGGTGTGAGAGGCCACAGTTTAGCACCACACACACACAAACACACACATCCTCAGCTGCGCATGGGCGGCTGGGTGCAGGATGCAAACTCAGCATTGGGCTCTCAATGCTTTTGAATAGGGGGATGCCAGGGGTCACGATTAGGCTGCAGGCTGGGTCCTGGAGGTCGGTTTAGGAAAACCACAGGTTGAACAAGGAGGAGGGCCACCTGCTGAATGTTGCGGCATCGAGGTTGGATTCCCAAAGGCCAGGGGGCTGCGGGTGCAGGGGTACCTTTCGCATCGGGACTCTTCATCCAGTTCTCTTGCAGTCAGGGGGGTCCTCTGGATTTAGTCTGCAGGCGGTGTTGTAGTGGACAGAAGGGGTCAACCCAGGGTGGACACTAGGTCAGAAACGCCTGAGGACCAGCTATAGTGCATTAGGCCACCTGGACACGAGCCGTGGGCATCTGGTGCAGAGTGGGCAGGTCTTGTTGTCCCGGGGCAGTTCTGGAGTCCATTGTCGGAGTTTCTCTCTAGACAGGGCCGCTGTACATGGGAGATCTTGGTCCTCTGGGGTGCAGGCAGTCCTCTTGAGCCTTTTAAGAGGTTACTGGTCCTGCAGGATGCGTTGCCTTTTTGTAGCAGGGGCTTCAGAAACTGGAGACAGGCCTGTAGGGCTGGGGCCAAATCAGTTGGCGTCTTCAGTCTTCTCTGCTGGGGGTCAGCTTAGCAGTTCTTCTTTTTTTCTTGTTGTCTTCTTGAGGTCGGCAGGAATTTGACAAGCTAGGATCAGGGGAGGGGTCAGAGGGAAGAAGTCAATAACTACTGTCCCTGCTACTGTCCCTGCGGGAGACTACACCCTTCCGGTGTCCACTACCTATGGGGAGGGGGACATAGACCTAACCCTATTCGTCCCTGTCCTCCAAAACAAAATGGAAGATTTTGCGAGGAGGGGGTCACTTTCTCCTAATTTTCCCACCAGACTTGCCCCAGAAGCGGAGCTTTGCCCGGGTGCCAGGCATCTCCACTAGCTGGAGTGCCTTGGGCACTATAACAGGTGGCCTGAGCCTTTGAGGCCCACTCCCAAGTGTTACAGTTCCTGCAGGGGGAGGCGTGAAGCACCTCCACCCAGAGAAGACTTTGTTTCTGACTCCAGAGGGCACAAAGGCCCTCACCCCACGGGACAGAAACTCATCTTTTAGTGGCAGGCTGACACAAACTGGTCAGCCTTACACTAAAGGGTTGACTGTCTTTTTCCCCCTACCAACACACACAAACTGCAATGGCAGTGTGCATGTGCCTAGTGAGAGGTCCCCCAGGGTGGCATAATTCATGCTGCAGTCCTTGGGGCCCTTCCCTGGCCACAAGACCCTTGGCACTAGGGGGTACCTTTCCTTTTAAAAGGGACTTAACTGTGTGCCAGGGGTGTGCCAATTGTAGGAACAATGGTACAGTTTTTTGGAAAGAACACTGGTGCTGGGGCCTGGTTAACAGGATCCCAGCACACTCTCAGTCAAGTCAGCAACAATAAGTATGTGTGTGTGTGCGTGGGTGGGGGCAGGGGGCATGGGGTGGTTGGGAAACCATGCCAAAAGGGGCACTTTCCTACAGGTGTTAACAGGATTGTTAAAACAAGTGGTGTTTAACTGGAATGCCATGTCAGGAGGCATTTAATTGGATTAAGTGACAGTCAGTGAGCTCCAAAGTGTTAAAACCACTTAATACAAAATTATCGTGCTGTATAACTGTCGATGCCAGCAATTATGGATTGGGGTGGTGCTCACGCAAAATTAATTAGGGATAGAGCACAGTATCGGGTAAGGTAAGGATGCCGTGGAGGATGAGGCGGGCGAGGAAAGTTGTCAAATTTTGGCTATTGATGTACAGGGGATGAGTGCTATAACGGAAGTGGAATGGAGGACTGACATTAGAAATTATGAAGTTATCAAGCAAACTATCAAATATGTCTCTAAAGAGTGACCAAAAGAGAAGAATGTAGAGGCAGGATGCCAGTAATTTTGGAAAGTGGCAGAGGAATTATCAGAAGAAAACAGGTTGTTACTCAGACTGGAAAAGTTAGTACCTCCAGCAGGATTAAGACACAGACATTTCCAATTGGTACATGAAGGTCATTTGGGAGGTTCGTCCACAAAACATAGGTTGAGACAAATCTTTTGGTGGCCCTCAATAGACAGGAAAGTTGATGAGTACATTAGCAGATGCATGATTTGTGATAATTCGGATAACCGTTTTATATTAAGGAGACCACCTTTTACAACCGATTGAGTGTCCTTCTTATGCATGGGAAAAGGTGGGAATAGATTACGTTGGACCGTTTTATGCTCTCACGTACCACTGTTGTTACGCATTGGTTTTGGTTTACCTATATTCAAAGTGGCCTCAAGTGGAATTTGTGTCTGGGCCAAATGCTAATACTGTGGTTGAGTTTTAAAAAAATATATTCATGAGGGAAGGACTTCCACTGTTTCTGTTGTCAGACAATGGGGTCCAGTTTATGAGTAAAGATGTGAAATACTTCTTGAAATCAGGTGATGTTAAACAAGTGAAAACATCTCTATACCATCCCCAATCAGTGGGCAGGTAGACCATATGAATTGCACGGTGGTATATTGTGTAAGGTGGGTGATTGTGAATAAATATGTAGTTAAGAGCGCAGTGAACTCTATAATTTGGTTCTATCGTTCTGGCCCACAGAGTTCAATGTTCATTTTACCATTTAAAGCGCTGAGAGGAAGAAAGCCTTTCACCAAGATAAACCCAAACTGGATGGACAAATGCGTCACGTTTGGTGTGTCAATGGAGGAGTGCGAAGCTGCGGTTAAACAAAATACAGCTGTCGCCAAAGCTAAACAGAAGGAGAATTATGACAGAAGATGCAGAGTGAGTGAAGTTCAGATCAGGATCGGGGATGTAGTTCGCATTAAGAAAGGAACTCATATAAGAAAGGAACTCATGTTATGAAAGGAGGAGAGATGTTCAGTAGTCCTGTTGTGGTTGATAACATTAGTGGAAATACAATCAGAGTGAACAGTAACAGTTGGTGGAATGTCAGAAGAGTATTTAAGTGTGGTCGAGATGAGGAAGAAGAACATTCCCAGAGTGAAATAATAAGGAGGCCAAAAAATATGGGCGAGTCTAGTTCTAAGGCTGATTCAAGGGATAGTAAGATGGGAGTTTGCAGGAGTGAGCAGGTAAGGAGATTACAAAGCAGATATAGATAAATGGTCACCTTCCTGCCAGGATGTTATTCTCTAGGCCATTTATGCTAATGTTGTGCTTTATTGATATCACTTTTTGCCTTCCAACCAGGATGTTATTTATCTAGGTCATATTAAGATAAAATTATGATTTGCTGGTATTTTATTTGTGGTTTTTGTGATCTGTTTTTTGTTTGCCTAAATTACCTTTTCTCATGTATTAGTTAAAATGTAACCTATTGCTTGACTATCCCACTGTAGATAGACTTATTCTGTGGGTGGGAGTCTTATTGTAACATTTCTTCTTTGATTGTTTTGTATACATAAGAAGAGAAATAATGTAGTAATGCAGTCGTTTGTGAAGGCGGCATTCAATGGAATGTGGGATTGTGCATTCCATGGAATGCCGTGGTCACCTGAGGGTTTGTTGGATTTAACTGGTGTGACAGTTGGGCTGAGCAAGATTCGTCAAGAGGCTGAATGTGACAGAGACCTATGAGGATCAGTACACTAGCCTAAAGACTATCCACGTATAAATAAAGCCTCTGCATACAAATATTTAATCACCTAACATAAATACGCCCGGGTACATTCAATCTGGTATTATGAGAAAAGTGGCATAATTAGAGTATTGCTAAAATTCAAACCCTGACATAACAATCAGAGAGGGTGTTATCGGAGGCTTGATATATACAGCATAACGGCCAGAGTTGTCAACTTTGGAACTGAGGAACCAGGTTTGCGTTGTGGCTCAACATCATGTAATTCTGGGCAAATCACGTAATCTTCCAATGCCTGAAAATAGAAAAATGAATATGTCCTTGAGTAATGTAGATGATGGTCATGTAAAGCTCTTGAATACCTCTGTGTCAGGTTTTTGCTATATAAAACTGAAAAAATAAAAATAAAAATAGAATACATACTCGCAAATTGGTATGGAATGCTAAATAAATGTAGTCTTTTACACTACAGAGGACTCCTCACCCTTATTGGTATATGTTTGTAGGGTATTCACCTAGTGCCACTGATCTCCGAGATGAGGTGATGAAGATATATAATTAATGTATATATGGATTATACAACACATTGTTTAATCTGTCCAGGCAACAGAAGGATGTTTGGAAGTACCACACACCCTCCCAAAAAACGACTGCTCAAGCACAAGCATGTGATAACTAACAAAGATCCAAAATATCCTGTCTCATGACATTTTGAATTAGTTCATCAGGGTAATCACAATGAATTATGTTTTTTTCCCAAGACCAATACCTCAAGAAGAAAGGGGTGTCAATAAAACTCTCAAATTAAGGAAACTGGAGATTGCAATACATAATTAATCTTCAAACCAATATCCCAATGGGCCTTAACAGCGATGAGGAATTCTGGGTCCATATAGGGGAATAAGTCTAATGATCAGGGATTGGAGCTTATGTACAATGATAGCCCATTCAGGGCTTGTGTGGCTCTGCTTTTCATATAGGATCAGGGATGAGTCTCAATGAGCCTTAACGAGTAAGAGGGACTCTGGTCCTTATTTAGAGATCAAAGCTCAGTTAAGATGTAAGCCCATACAAGGATTTATTTGTAGGGTGGAGTGTTTAATTGGTAACCTTGTATTGCCAGATAATACATGTGTAAACCTAGTACTTTATTTCATTAAAAAATTAGGATACACTATGTGATTGGAACGACTTAAATGGTATTAGGCTTTGATTTCTGTTATTAATTGGTCAATTAATTGTATGCGATGGCAGGACCTTATGAAAGCAGGCACTATTGATGATAAGATGATCCAATATTGCTGAAGACCATAATCATGTACCGAAATTGCCGCTATGTTGCTGTATGTAGAATTAACGTCTCAGTAGAACCTCACCTAACCAATAATTGACATGTATTGTTTACAATGAATTTCGTTTTTGTTCTAAGTAATTGATAAAATGTATGGGACAAATGGTTCTTTTAAAGAGGAGCGCTGGTGATGATATGATGAATTCAATATGATCAATGACTTTTTAGACATGATAAGATGGCCTTTACACTTCTAGGTGCAATTGCAATGTGCTTCAGTTTGTTTCAATTTCTTATAATTGATCACATGCTGTGTATAAGAGGAGGAAATGTGTGTGACTCACTGACAAGTGCAGAAACGCGTCTGTTTTCTTTGGTGCATGCAGCAATAAATTACGCTTTTAAATGCCCCGCGAGTGCCCGTCATTGTTACCTGTTAGGGAATTCTGGAAGAAATTGATGTGTGAGCCCACCCTCGAGAACATCGGCTCCCTGCTTACTGTGTGGCGGCAGCGTTGGCGGAAAAGCACAAAGGGTACGTATACATGTAACCTATTTGTGGTCGCCAGTAGATAGTTATAGTTAGGACCTAGTTTCCAAAGGGTAAGTGTTTTTTTTGTTTAGCTAATAACTTTTGGCACTGTTTGACAAATCTTCACAAAAGTTTCAAAACTAGTTTGCCACTCACTTCAGCTGCTGTCTGGAAAGTTTCGGGGTGATTCGTCAAGTGGGGTCCGAAAAAAGGGAAGGGGTCCCAAAACATGTTTTCCCCATGCAATTTCTCATAAGGATTTTTGACACTACTACATCCCGAACCACTGAACGGAATAACACCAAATTTGGCAGAAAGCTATATCTTGGTTCAGAAAGATATCTTTTTGTAATCTGGTGTAAATCTGTTCAGCAGTTTTGGAGTTATTAAAGAAAAGAAAATCACCATAAGCGGGTAGTCTCTGTACTGTGTAGCCTCCAAGAGATTTCCTGCCAAATGTTGTCTCCTCTACACCATGTAAAGGTGAAGGTTAATGGGCCATGGTCTAACAAAACAAACACTCAGAATAGTCGGCAGTGGTGTCTATGACACAATCATCTATGAGATCCAGATCTTTCAAACAAGATCTGCCTCCATTTAAATGGCAGTTGTTCCCACCAGACAGTTGCTGTGACTTGTCCCTTTGTGCCCACATCACTAAGTTCAAGCCCCCAACTATCGGTGGACCTGTGACGATATTAGGACAGTGTGCATGTTGGGAATAAAAAACTGCCATTGCTTACAACGTAAAATAATGCAGGAAACAGGGAAGACCATGATCTATTTAATTTAGCACCACCATTTTCAGTTCTTATCCCGTTTACAGTCTAGACTTGCATATTGAAAATTACAAGCCTACAGATATCAGGCCAGCAACAACTTTTTTCACGTTTTTATATACACAAGTTCATTTTCTTTTTTAAGGGCTTTTGAGTCAATTTGCATTAAATGAAAGAAAATAAATCTGACTTGTTAATGATAAAAACAAAAAGAAAATAAATGTCAATTTATGGTTTGGCAAACTGTATTCCATTCCGATAGGGCACCTGAGGGATGTCTCCACTGCTGGCAGAGTACAGCCTCTCCCCACCCCCTTCCAGCCTCCCCCCAAGTAGCAACTGATCTCGGTGCTGGCGGCAAAGATGCAACACAACGACTCCGCTGAAGGCACTGACGTTTTGCTGTGTGGTGTGCCATATTCAATGTACCTGCACAGCAGACTTTTTCGTTATCAAAAATTAACTCTCAGAACAGGAGTTTGTTAGTACAAAACAAATGGCGCTGATATCCTAGGAGTTTTCTCTCAGCTTGTCTGGTCATTTATGCTTTTCCTGTTCAAGTCCAGCAGGCTTTCCTTAAAGGAATTGTGTCACAAAATCCTTACTAAATAGGGTATAAGGGCTGAGATATCTTATTCATGGCCTAATGTGAGTAAGCAAAAAACAATCACAAGAGCCACCCAGAATGTTCATGTGAACCTGGGTACAATTATAATGAAGCACATATTCATGTAAAACTCACCTTGAAAAAAATATATATTATGGCAATAAATGATCTTGCTACTGACTTTATCATCCAACAAATAAAGACAGTAATTCGTCTGTCATAAGCAATGTGATTAAGGCCATTGGTCAAAGGTTTCTGCTGGCAGCATTAGTGCTGTTCTCCCAATTCTAAATGGCGGGCGAGCACGGCTTTGGCAGACAGCATACTCCATTACACTGGTAGTTGAGTGCCCTGTCTGACAAACTTTAAGTAAGGCCTCAAATATGTTAATAATAGGGGGTAGGGCACAAATGTGATAGACAGGGTACTCCATTACATTAGTAGTTGAGTACCCTGACTGACAAACTATAAATAAGGCCTCAAATCTATTAATATAGATAACAATACAATGTTAACAGACTGCTTCTCTCATAGACATCATTTAGTATTAAACAGAAGTTATGATTACTATTGGAAATGGCCCTTTTTGCAGGGTTATCCCTAAACCTTTTGTTTCAGACCTCCTGTTTTTGATCCTGTGCTGAATTTCGTTTTTGCTGGCTTTAAGACTGGGCACTTTACCACTACTGACCAGTGCTAAAGTGCAAGGGCTCTCTGTCTAAATGGTATTGGTGATTGGTTTATCCATGATTGGCATATTTTATTTATCAGTAAATCCCTAGTATAGTGCACCATGTGTGACCAGGGCCTGTAAATCAAATGCTACTAGAGGGCCTGCAGCACTGATTGTGTCCCCACACGAGTAGCCCTGTAAACATGTCTGAGACCTGCCACTGCAGTGTCAGTGTGTGCAGTTTTAAACTGCCATTTCAACCTGGCAAGTGTACTCACTTGCCAGGCCGAAACGTTCCCTTTTACTACACATAAGTCACCCCTAAAGAAGGTCCAAGGCAGCCCCATGGGCAGGGTGCAGTGTAATTAAGAGGAGAGGGATGATATGTACTGGTGTGTTTTACATGTCTTGACAGTGAAATGCTGCTAAATGCGGGTGTCACTATTCCAAGTACTATCTTTCCCATAGGGTAACATGGGGATTGCCTTGAAATATCTTTTAAGCGTCTTTTTCCACTAGGAACAGATAGAGACACTGAGTTTGGGGTCTCTGAACACACAATTTAAAAATATATCTTTTGGTGAAATTGGTTTTTAAATTTTAAGTTTGAATATGTCACTTTTAGAAAGTGGGCATTTTCTTGCTTAACCATTCCATGCCTCTGCCTGTCTGTTTAATACACGTCTGGTTCAGTATGACAGTTGGGCTGTGAATACACTCTAGACAGTCACACAAAGGGGGTTGAGATGTGCCCTGCATATCCTGATGGATCTTCCTGAGTTAGAGTGGTGGAAGGAGCTGACACTTGCACCTGAATAGGGATGTGTCTGTCCTTACACAATGCAGTCACCAATCCCCTGGAGTGCGTTTGGGGCCAGGGCAGGAAAGGCAGGGTCTTGTGCACTACAAAGACTTTTCTTTGACGTTTGTCTACTTCAAAGGCAGAAATGGGTATAAGTACTGGAGTTCTGATCCCACAAAATTAGAAGCCTTCTGGACTGAGAACATTCTGCCAGGAAGAAGAGCTGGGTGTTCTAGAAGGGACTACCACTCTGCCTGTTGCTTTGCTGTGCTGGCCTGCTGCTTGCTGCTTCTATCCTGGGAGTAAAAGGACTGGGCTTTCCTTTCTACATCCTGCTTCCAAAGGTTCTCCAAGGGCTTGAACTGAGCTTGCCTCCTTTTAAGAAGTTCCAGGGACATCAAAGACTTTGTCTGCCAGCACCTGGGTTCTCTTGCTGAGAGTCCTGACTTGCCAAGTGGTGGCAAATCCAGTTCCTGGGCCCTTGTGAGTTCTGGTGTAACCAAGAAGGAACAAGCATCGAATCCAGAGCGACTTTGGAACTGGAGCCACTGTGCGAATCCGTGCCACTGCCTCCACTGGATTAATGGTCCCCACTGAGTGCAACGACCCTGACGACTGACTGACGACACAGGGCCGATGCTGCTGCAGCTCCTACAAAGTCCTGCCACAGTGTGAGTCCCAAGTGCCGTGTCACCGATGTCCGTGACACCTGACTCCGCCACAGCACCTGTGGCCCTGTGGTGTGATCGCGACACCGAGAAGTTGACGCTTTCCATCTTGATCTGCTGGAATCATTGACCCCATCCTGTCGTAAAAAAACAGCACCTCGCCACTGATGTCACATCTCGCCTGCCTAGCAGTAAGGAACAGCCTGCTCACCTGGCTACTGTTGGTAACGACTGCGCCAAGACATTGTGATAGTCCCAGTTGGAGCTATTGTGTTTCTAAGCGCTATACTAAGATTTCATCTTTGTAAATTTATCTTTGCTTGTGAATGTTGGATTTGTGTAGTTGTGGTCTTGTTTTACTCAGTTAAATATTTACTATTCTTCTAAACTGGTGTGGGGTACTTTTGTGGTGTTTTCACTGAGTACATGTACAAATACTTTCCATATTGCCTCTGAGATAAGCCTGACTGCTCGTGCCAAGCTAACCAGGGGGACAGCAGAGGTCTTCTTAGCTGTGTGGCTCCCCTACCATGACTAGAGTGAGGGTCCCTACTTGTACAGGGTGCAAACCATGGCCAACTAGAGACCCAATTTCTAACAATTACATATGTAAGAATTATTTGCAGCCGTTAAAATGTTAGCTCTAAAATAAATTAACTACACTTTTATGCTTTAATTATATTTCAACCATTCTAATTTTAGTGAGAAATATTAAAAAAGAATTAGTCATCATGTAAATGAAAAATAGAATACCATGACAATCTTAGTGGGGAATGTTAAAAATTAAATTACACCTTACATTCTCACGGCTATTTTATCATAGACCAGCCAGACAATATGCGAGAGAAATGCACACCTGAATGAAATATGAGAACACGACCCACCCTTCGCCAAAGTAGAAAGCCAACCTTTAGTTAACAGTATTTGTTCAAAATTAATATTTCAGTCTTACTCATAATATTACAGTAATTAACTGGCAAACAGGAGTGTAACTTGGTCAGTAAGATTGGAGGGGGTTCAGATTTCCCAACAATTACGCTGACATTTAATGTAAAAATACATTACACGTGGTGAGGGTGCACAAGAGGGGCTTAAGGGGCAGTGAAAAGAGAGAAATGCAGTTTGGTAAGGATACTAAATTAGAGAAAACATAGTATATTATAAACTTACCTACATTTTTGAGGACTTTCATAACAGAGAAAGGAAGGGAGTGTGAGTGTTTTGTCTGTGTGTATGTAAAAATTCCTGGTAAAATCCGACTAACACCTCACTATTCTCAACTGAAAGCCCCTGTACCCAAGTATTTTCCCAAAAATAAATGTATTAAGGGGGTGTAACACCCCAAACACTCCCCCTCCCTGCCCCCCTATGTCAAAGCTACCCCCCTGAAGCAAGGCCCCTTCTGGCAAACTACATTACTTTCCAGCGATATTACATTTTACAATAACTACTTCATATCTTTCTCACTAACATAAACTGGTTTAATTCAGATGTTTTGGTAAGTCCTCCAGCAATGTCTAACTCATAGTCTTGTCTCTCCTTCACAGGCAGTTTGAATGCTTCTAGATGTTCAAGTTATTTTGAAATGCCTTATTTGGTATTCATTGAAAGTGTAGCTGGAATACAAAAACCACACTTGATTTCAAGAAATGTAAATACTGCACCTAAAAATAAACATTCCTGGGTGTGGCTACGCCGGCAACCAAAATGGCCGCACAGTGTTAGAGCTCCCATCGGGCAGAGGCCTAATTCGGCAGAGCCCAGGACCTACACACCTCCCCATGCCCGGCCGTTACATCTACTGGATCCTTGGGCAGATCTTGGAGACGGCGGTGATACTTGCACGCCCTGAATGACTCCGGGCACGCTGCAAATACACCACGGCCTGTGCCCCAGCCTCTAAAGTTCTGTAGCGACATGGGCTGCAGGTGGGCTGGAGGCGCGGGTCGGATTCACGCAGTGCGGCTCTGGCAGAGGCCATATCCAGCTTACCTACCTCACCCTATTGCCTTCACACAGTGAGCTGTCCGACGACAACCAACTGCGGCTCCACCGGGCGACTCATCCTTGATGGTGCATGGAGACTCCCAATATCACACTGGTTGCTGAGCTGGGTTGTTGCTGCTTTGGGTCTGCCCAGGCACTGCGGGTACGGGGAAGAGTTTGGACAGCGCGGATCAGGAAATTAAATTCATGGGTAAATGTGCCAGAGCATGTCACTACAGCGAAGGCGAGTGGCCCAGTCACATGTTGGTCTGCGTCCTTTGCCCCCCCTGTCCCCCAGGTCACTATCCTATATCTTCGAGCTACGGCTCCCGGGGAGCGGAACAGGTCAGGGGCAGCTGCTGTGTAGGCTCAACTTCTTGAATACTAGTCTTGTCTTTACACCACCCAGACCCCCTCTTGCTCTCCCACCCCGCTGAGCTACTTTGAAGAGGTAGCCATTGTGTGGCTGGGGTCACTGCAGCAGCAGTTACTTGGGGCACCCTTTACTGAGGAGGAGATCATTGCTGCCATAGATGCGCTAGATGGCTTCAAAGCGCCAGGACTGGTCGGATTCACAGGAAGTTTTCATAAAGTATTCAAAACACTCTTAAGTCCTCATCTCCTCCAGATGTACCAGGAGGCCCTGGAGGTGGGAGAGCTGGCGCCCACTCTACATGAAGCAGTGATTACCTTACTGTTGAAACCAGGCAAAGACCCCACACTATGTGGCTCTTACAGACCACTTCCTCTCCCCAGTTTTAATAATAAAATACTTGCGAAGTTGCTCACCACCCAACTATCTTTACTGCTAGAAGAAATAATCTCACTGGCCCAATCGGGATTCGTGCTGCATTGATTAAGGTTAATTTACCTTCAAACTATTTTTGCCACCTTACATAGAGTCTTGCCTACCATGCCTGCAGCGATTGCCCTGCTTGATGCAGAAGGCTGTCAGCTCTTTCGAAAGGTCCTTCCTACAGGCCGTACTCTGTAAAATAGAAATGCCTGCAGCTTCTCAACATTAATTATGCTGTTATTTTCTTCACCAACTGCCCACCTTCGGATAAACGGCACACTAACACCTACATTCCCCATTTCCAGAGGAACAAGGCCGGGTTGCCCCCTCACCTCCTTACTTTCTATACTAGCATTGGATCCACTAGTAAGACACACGATAAGCATCTTCATCGTGGGCTACAGTTCAAAACAGGCCCCTTGCTGATCTCTCTTTATGCGGATGATATAATTCTGTTCCTACGCCATCCTGTGGCCAACCTCGACCCTTGCTCAGAGAAATATTGCGCTTTGGAACACATTCAGGCCTCAGGATTAACTGGGGTAAATCTGAATGATTTCCCCTTACAGCGGCCACTCCTCCCATCACAAGTGAGTACCCACTCTCATGGTGAGACGACTAGGTCAAATACCTGGGAGTATACATCCATACAGATCGCAAGCAGGTAATACGCCTTAATTATGGTCCAGAACTGGACAAACTCGAGGTCCAGATTGAACGCTGGATTCGCCTCCCCCATCCATGGTGGGATGCATTGCATTAATCAAAATGTTTGTGCTACCGCAATTCTTATATTTATTCATAAATGTTCCCATCCCAACTCACAAACTCCTTTGCAGCTCTGTGGACCTCCTTGACGCGACAGGTTTGGGCTGGTCGGCGCCCATTAATCCAATAGGATGTTTTGGTGCTCCCATATGAGCGTGGAGGCTTTGGCGTTCCACATTTACAATTTTATTATTTAATAGCTCAATGCCATTACGCCTATTACTGGTATCACCCCAATTCGCGATTGTCCCCGAAAGGGACCTAGTGTTCCCCACTCGACTGAAACTTTGCTCCAGACTGGTGCTCCACTGGATCCCACGGACTTTTAGCCCTTAGCTCTGACTTGCTGGCCGTGGCACAGGCTTATGCGCCTCCTAGGAGGCACCATGCTCTACTCCCCTTGAAAGACAATTTGTGGTTGCCCCTCACACTTGAAAAAATGGACCATGCTACATTTCAAGCACACACTTTGGTCAATATGGGTGACTTGTTCCCCGACGACCATGTATTTTTGAGAACGGAAGATGCTCAGTTACATGGCACAACTACGATGGACCACTTCGTCCTCAGCCACCTGCAAAGTACACTAAGCAAGCGGACTGCCACTTCACCCCCCTCAACCTACTGATCACAGCTGACACAAGCCAAAACTTGGTCTCCAAACTGTACCAAGCCAGTCTAGCTTTACTGCCTGTACTTGACCAAGTGGTGTGGGGGAGCCTGGGAGATAGACCTGGGGCAACCATTGCCAGACAGGGTATGGTATGCCTGCTGCTCTGTGGCCCGCACTGTGTCCCTGAAACATAGACATTACAAATGTATTCGCAGAAGCTACACGATCGCAGCCACACTAGCTTACATCGATCCTCTGCGATCCTCTGCCTGCCCGAAATGTGCAGCGGAGAATGCAGATTTTATTCACATGACATGGACCTTTCCTTTTGTTTCGGCATACTGGCACGAAGTATTCACCACCTTGTCCTCCATGCTTGACGCATAGGTCTTGCCGGGTCCCTTGCTGGCCCTATTAGGATACATGGAGTCCATACCTGAGCCCCTACGGAGTTACACAGTGTGGCGATGGTGCTGGCCAAACATGAGATAGCTATATACCGGGGCTCCAGGACCCCTTCTTGCAAGTCGGCATGGCTCAGAAGCCTCATGTATTGCGGCACGACCATTGAAGTGTATGCCTCTTTGCAACCACCTACTTCCCTCCCTAGGGATGTCTGGCAGCCGCTGCATACATACCTCCTGAATCTTCAAGATGCTGAGCTACGCAGGTTCTGATGGTGCCGTAACCGCTCTATCCAGTGCATAAATACCTAGATATGATATTGAGCTACGCAGGTTCTGATGGTGCCGTAACCGCTCTATCCAGTGCATAAATACCTAGATATGATATTGAGCTACGCAGGTTCTGATGGTGCCGTAACCGCTCTATCCAGTGCATAAATACCTAGACATGATATTGCTATATTTCTGTGCAACACAGTGTGGGTTCATTTCTATATTGCAGCAATGCCAATTTTACATTATGGACATTGAGACTAATTGTACTGGTGCACTTCCCACGAATCCGATATAGTACAAATTAATGCCATTGTTGTAATGTGAATATACCCTTCCAACTATGATTTGTCATCTATTGTTCTTGAATGTTAAAATAATAAAAGTAAAAAAAATAACTTAAAAAAAATCCTTTCTTTTTCACTGCCCGTTTCACAAAGGAGTTGACTAATTAAAATTCCAATACCAGTGTCTCCATTACTTGTATAGAAAGTAACACACTGCAAATAAATATGTTAATGTTTCAGAGTTAAACAATGGGCTCTCTGAGTCTGAAAGAGGTTGGCAAGACAATATTCAATAATTTGTAAAAGAAACATTCAGCAACATTTGTAGGGTCTTTTCTCTCTCCTCCTTGAGGAGAGCCCAAGACTTGTATATTCTGTCTATGTGCTCTGTTTTCTTTATTTTCCATCTCTGCAGTGATCCAGATGCTTTTTTGGGTTCAGCTAATGGAAGCAGCTGGTGAAGCTAAAAAGGAAAAGTCTTTGTGGACATTTTTTATTTATTTTTAGTTATCCCAGGTATAAAAGAGGTGGAACACCTTGCAATGTGATAGGCATTACACGCAGCTGAGGATGATGAACGAATGCAAGTCCAATATATAGGACTTAGGTAAAGATGACAAACTGATGTTTGGAGAATAAAAACATATTTACTAAAACTGAAAATGTGGTATTTTGGGACAATTTGTTTAATACAAAACAACCTTCTCTCGCAAGGAATTGAGCCAATTTATAAAAATGAAATTTTTTTATTTGATCATGACATTTCTGAATTTCCACATAATGTTGAGGCGAAGTTTCGGACGAAATGCCTACATATCTGGAAAATATTTCAAGCTGGTAGTTCATGTTGAGTTTGAATTGTGTGTGAGCATGCCATCATTCATCTCGAAAACGCTTTCTTGATATCAACACTACTGTTGTTTGAGCCTTGAGTGCGTACAATGGTGTAACGTGTATGCTGGTTGATCGTCCGTTATATATGTAACTGAGCAATTTCTTTGGGAGGGTGGGCCCTCCCTAAGGCTGGCCTGGCATAAATGTAATGGGATATTTACTGCCCCTAGAGAAAGTCTGGGTTTTAAGCAAATTAGAAATAATATTGTGCTGTGAAGGATATGTTATATAATATATAAATCACAAGGACAACACAGTTAGCCCAGGGGACCTGGGTAAAAATACAAATCAAGAAATACACAACATCATGTGGGACTCATGTGAGTCAAGACACCTCATAGGCCAATTGCAGGGTTCGAAACAACAATCGAAATCATTAGGTGTTTCAACTTAATTAGACATCAACAGTGCTAAGTGTCCACTGTTGAAAGAACAATTTTCATGTTTCTTTAGAGAAAGAATACACAAATGAAAAGCTGAACCAAGTAGGTTTCAATCATACATGTACTATACTCATACATACATATCTTAAAGTATGACAGTATGAATCAATAGTGTAGCTGACGCACTGCACATAAAGTGATTCAACTTTTGTTTCTGTGAAGATTCCCAGCGAATTTCTTAAAAGGGGGTTCGGGTCACTCATTTTTCTCACTCAAATTTAAAGAAGGTATTTATGTCTCACAACTTTCAAATTTACGAGCCACCACTAACCCGTTTTGATGGTGAGAATGGGGAGTGAGGAGCTATTCCTTACAGCATCAATGTGCTGCTCACTGGGTTGCCTGAAGCAGCTTGGGTTCCATTCTAAGGCAGCAACATCAGTGCTACACAGATGAGATGAGGCCACCAACAAGGGATGTCAATTTAGTCTTTGTGTTGCACTGCATTCTTGATATTTCTATTGCAATGACTCACTGTTATTTGTGATATGCAAGCACTGGATTTGCTTGCTAGGCTAGCAGTTTGGAATCCGTTACGGCTGTGTACACACCAAGACAAATAAGTTTCACTGTTTATTTGCTTTCTCGATACTAATGTTGAATCCTGGAATTTCTCAGGAGGTACAGCCTTTGTATGAAAGTAGTATCTGTTAGACTGCAGCTTGGAAATACAGTTTCCAGGAGGAGCACAAAGTATAAGGAGTACCTTGCTTAGAAAAAACAAACATGTTTTCAACTTTAAGGCTTAGAAACAGTAAACTGTGGCTGACAACAAACTGTTGTGTAATAAAAAGCTGACAGAAGCTGATGTAAGGCACGAAAATTCAGACTCTGTGAATGGGCTCAGTAGAGCCCCGGTACCATTAGAATCGGTAACTGCTGATGCCTGGGAGAACACAACTAGAAGGCCTAGTGTGTTACATTCAACAGCCTCCTCCACAATTTTACCCAGCGCGAGAACGAGGGCAGCCACTTCCAGCTGAAAAGACAAGCATTGGCTTCTTATCCTCTAGACAGGTTATTGTTAGGATTTCCTCTTTTCACCATTATTCCAGTGGTATTTTCTTAAGTTCTAGAAATATATAAAAACTGTAGCAGTGTCTGAAACAAAGCATACTTCATTTAAAATAGGAATACTGTACACATTGTCAGCGGGTTTAATGGGTTTGTGATAGACCGTGACTAGATAGACCTCTTGCTGTTAAGTATGAATCTGTCGATCTTGCTCAGTTTAAATGTTACCGTTATTTTTGCACATGCGCACTGATTCTTTTACATATGCTTTCACACATGCTCATGACATCTCTTGCATACACACTCTCTTGGGACTTCAGGTGGGTTAGAGGACCTTTGTTAGCTCAAGGCTCTTTAGCTTAAATTTCTGTAGAAAACCACGCCTGGATGTGGTTCATTCACTTAATTCCTCCTGAATATTAGAAAACACGTGGGTGCTACCCTCAGCAAGTTAGTTCCATACAGAAATATTAACCTCCTTCCTTGCACCAGATTTATTGGTATGCTACCTTTAATACCAGAAGCGTGGTTCCCTCAGGGTCCTTCCAACTGCTTCTCTGCATTTCTAACATGCCTATATCAAAGAGGTGCTTTAGATATTGAGAGCTGCCAGGTGGCCATAGTCTCACGTGTGATACCACCAGGACAGTCCTGGCTGATGTAAAAATAGTTAACCGACTTAAGAAAAGGCCTCTGCTGAAAGAGGCTTGTAATATTAATGTGACAGTAAAGAGAGAGCTGTTGTAGTAGGCAGACTGAATTAATCTAACAATCTTCATCAGCAGCTAATGTAATATTAATATATTTGTGAAGGTTAGAATTGCATATGGTGTTATATTAAATTTAGCATTTGCCAGACATAATAAATTCATTGACTCACTCTACTGAGTCACCAGCTGTGGGGCATCAAATTGCTCCTGCAAACAATAAATGTGGTTTTAGTGCTATTGAGAGGGAAAAAAGCACAAAATCCCTTGACACTTTTGCCATTCAAACACCCTTGCTAAGCTGTGTCTCAAACAGTATTTGAATGTTTGAGTAGACATGAGTGAATAGAAGGGAGGACTACAAAAGGAACAGAGTTGGCAAACTCTTAAAATGAAAATTACTTGTTGCCGAATGTTTACTGGATTCTCTTCAAGCAAAGCGAATGTCTCAGACGGTATTTGTGTCTTGCATTAGAAAAGGAAAAGGCTGGTACTTTACTCCCTCATGATTTTTCCTTAGATTTAAGCCCTGCCATTCTACACACGGCTACACATTACGAGAAACCGTCTGCCAAACGTCCGACGGGGAGGTTGCCGCTATAGTGGCTACCTCTCCACCGGGCCTATTAGGAGTTTCCTGCAAGGTCAGTGGGCAGAAACCTGAGTTTCCGCTCGCTGGCCTAGCAGGAAACATCCTACAGCAGAGGTTCCCAACCTGTGGTCCGGGGACTGCTGGGGGTCCGTGAATGCTCCTCAGGGTGTCCGTGACTGCTTAGAAAATGAAATAATATTAACAGATTAGGTCCCCAGCTTTCAGTAATCACTCAGTGGGTGGTTTCTGGATTCCAATAATGATTCAGTGGGGGTACCTGGGATCCAGTATTGATCAAGTGGGGGTCCACAGAAGTCAAAAGGTTGGGAACCACTGCCCTACAGCATTGTCTCTGGCTCATAATCGAGCCAGCAGCAATGCTGTAGGATGCAGGGTGCACACCAGCACCCTCGCAATGTTCACTGTCAAAGCAGACAGTGAGCATTGCGAGGGTGCTGGCCAGGGGGAACCCCTGCACTGCCCATGCCAAGTGTATAGGCAGTGCCGGGCCCCCCCTTGGGGCCCCCTGGAGCCGTTCTCCGCCAGCCTTTTCATGGTGGTGCTACTGCCATGAAATCGCTGGCGGAGAAGGAGGTCGTAATCCCCCGGGGGACCGTGCTGCTTGCAGCGCTGCCATGGCGGATTAGGACTGCTGCAACCGCCAGGATCTTTGAACCTGGCAGTCCAATCACGGCAGGAGCGTCATGGTTATATTATGGTGCATGAACCACTACATTGGCGGCAGTCCGACTGCCACTACGAGTCTGGTGATCAAGTGACTGCCAGATTTGTGATGAGGCCCTTAGCTCCTTCACAAGCTAGTAGTGGGCATTTGGGTGTCCACCTTTAGTACTACCCATTTAGAGTTTCTATTGGGAGGCAGGACAAGGGTGTGCCACATCACTCATTTTATAGGTTTATGAGACTTGAATATTTGCGCGACATCAAAGAATCATGTGACCCAAAATTAGTACAAATTTACATTTGTTTGTTATACAACTTTTTGGGGCCTCTATTGACACTTATTTTTTACATTCAATGGCTAGTTCACTTTTTTTTTTTTTGGATCCAATGCAAAGTGTAGCCCGCAGTGCTGTATGTCATCTGTATTACCCTCTAAGTAGACACATCAGAACATTTAAATGTCGGAAACACATGAATTGAGGAATTTCTCCTATGAACTGCATAGTTTTCAACATTTTACATGACTTACAGAAATTCTCATGATTATTTATGGAAATCTACATGAAATTGGGTTTTCAAGAACACTTTTACTGCTATATACTGTAGGAGGCTGGACTGGCTTGTAGTGAGTACCAAGGGGTACTTACACCTTGCACCAGGCCCAGTTATCCCTTATTAGTGTATAGGGTGTCTAGCAGCATAGGCTGATAGATAATGGTCGCTTAGCAGAGCAGCTTAGGCTGAACTAGGAGACGAGTGAAGCTCCTACAGTACCACTAGTGTCATATGCACAATATCATAAGAAAACACAATACACAGATATACTAAAAATAAAGGTACTTTATTTTTATGACAATATGCCAAAAGTATCTCAGTGAGTACCCTCAGTATGAGGATAGCAAATATACACAAGATATATGTACACAATACCAAAATATGCAGTAATAGTATTAGAAAACAGTGCAAACAATGTATAGTTACAATAGGATGCAATGGAGACACATAGGGATAGGGGCAACACAAACCATATACTCCAAAAGTGGAATGCGAACCACGAATGGAGCCCAAACCTATGTGGCCTTGTAGAGGGTCGCTGGGACTATTAGAAAATAGTAAGGGTTAGAAAAATAGCCCACCCCAAGACCCTGAAAAGTGAGTGCAAAGTGCACTAAAGTTCCCCAAAGGACATAGAAGTCGTGATAGGGGAATTCTGCAGGAAAGACACAAATCAGCAATGCAACAACGATGGATTTCCAGTCGAGGGTACCTGTGGAACAAGGGGACCAAGTCCAAAAGTCACAAGCAAGTCGGAGATAGGCAGATGCCCAGGAAATGCCAGCTGTGGGTGCAAAGAAGCTGCTACTGGACAGTAGAAGCTGAAGTTTCTGCAGGAACGACAAGGGCTAGGAACTTCTCCTTTGGAGGACGGATTCCCCACGCCGTGGAGAGTCGTGCAGAAGTGTGTTCCTGAAGAAAGACCGCCAACAAGTCTTGCTAGCTGCAAATCGTGCGGTTAGGGTTTTTGGATGCTGCTGTGGCCCAGGAGGGACCAGGATGTCGCCAATTGCGTCTGGGGACAGAGGGGGCGTCGAGCAAGACAAGGAGCCCTCTCAGAAGCAGGCAGCACCCGCAGAAGTGCCGGAACAGGCACTACGAAGTGGAGAGAAACGGTGCTCACCCGAAGTCGCACAAAGGAGTCCCACGTCGCCGGAGGACAACTTAGGAGGTCGTGCAATGCAGGTTAGAGTGCCGTGGACCCAGGCTGGACTGTGCACAAAGGATTTCCGCCGGAAGTGCACGGAGGCCGGAGTAGCTGCAAAAGTCGCGGTTCCCAGCAATGCAGTCTGGCGTGGGGAGGCAAGGTCTTACCTCCACCAAACTTGGACTGAAGAGTCACTGGACTGAGGGAGTCACTTGGACAGAGTTGCTGGATTCAAGGGACCTCGCTCGTCGTGCTGAGAGGAGACCCAGGGTACCGGTGATGCAGTTCTTTGGTGCCTGCGGTTGCAGGGGGACGATTCCGTCGACCCACGGGAGATTTCTTCGGAGCTTCTAGTGCAGAGAGGAGGCAGACTACCCCCACAGCATGCACCACCAGGAAAACAGTCGAGAAGGCGGCAGGATCAGCGTTACAGAGTTGCAGTAGTCGTCTTTGCTACTTTGTTGCAGTTTTGCAGGCTTCCAGCGCGGTTAGCACTCGATTCCTTGGCAGAAGGTGAAGAGAGAGATGCAGAGGAACTCGGATGAGCTCTTGCATTCGTTATCTAAGGAAATACCCAAAGCAGAGACCCTAAATAGCCAGAAAAGAGGGTTTGGCTACTTAGGAGAGAAGATAGGCTAGCAACACCTGAAGGAGCCTATCAGAAGGAGTCTCTGACGTCACCTGATGGCACTGGCCACTCAGAGCAGTCCAGTGTGCCAGCAGCACCTCTGTTTCCAAGATGGCAGAGGTCTGGAGCACACTGGAGGAGCTCTGGGCACCTCCCAGGGGAGGTACAGGTCAGGGGAGTGGTCACTCCCCTTTCCTTTGTCCAGTTTCGCGCCAGAGCAGGGCTAAGGGGTCCCTGAACCGGTGTAGACTGGCTTATGCAGAAATGGGCACCATGTGTGCCCATGAAAGCATTTCCAGAGGCTGGGGGAGGCTACTCCTCCCCTGCCTTCACACCATTTTCCAAAGGGAGAGTGTGTAACACCCTCTCTCAGAGGAAGTCCTTTGTTCTGCCATCCTGGGCCAGGCCTGGCTGGACCCCAGGAGGGCAGAAGCCTGTCTGAGGGGCTGGCAGCAGCAGCAGCTGCAGTGAAACCCCAGGAAAGGCAGTTTGGCAGTACCAGGGTCTGTGCTACAGACCACTGGGATCATGGGATTGTGCCAACTATGCCAGGATGGCATAGAGGGGGCAATTCCATGATCATAGACATGTTACATGGCCATATTCGGAGTTACCATTGTGAAGCTACATATAGGTAGTGACCTATATGTAGTGCACGCGTGTAATGGTGTCCCCGCACTCACAAAGTCCGGGAAATTGGCCCTGAACAATGTGGGGGCACCTTGGCTAGTGCCAGGGTGCCCACACACTAAGTAACTTAGCACCCAACCTTTACCAGGTAAAGGTTAGACATATAGGTGACTTATAAGTTACTTAAGTGCAGTGTAAAATGGCTGTGAAATAACGTGGACGTTATTTCACTCAGGCTGCAGTGGCAGGCCTGTGTAAGAATTGTCAGAGCTCCCTATGGGTGGCAAAAGAAATGCTGCAGCCCATAGGGATCTCCTGGAACCCCAATACCCTGGGTACCTCAGTACCATATACTAGGGAATTATAAGGGTGTTCCAGTAAGCCAATGTAAATTGGTAAAATTGGTCACTAGCCTGTTAGTGACAATTTGAAAGAAATGAGAGAGCATAACCACTGAGGTTCTGGATAGCAGAGCCTCAGTGAGACAGTCATAACACAGGTAACACATTCAGGCACACTTATGAGCACTGGGGCCCTGGCTGGCAGGGTCCCAGTGACACATACAACTAAAACAACATATATACAGGGAAAAATGGGGGTAACATGCCAGGCAAGATGGTACTTTCCTACACAACCCCCCCCCCCCCCAAACGAAGGACAATAAGACTAGCCATGACCTGATGAGTCTTCATTGTCTAAGTGGAAATATCTGGAGAGTCCATCTGCATTGGAGTGGCTACTCCCAGGTCTATGTTCCACTGTATAGTCCATTCCCTGTAGGGATATGGACCACCTCAACAATTTAGGATTTTCACCTTTCATTTGTTTTAGCCAAAGTAGAGGTTTGTGGTCTGTCTGAACAATGAAGTGAGTGCCAAACAGGTATGGCCTCCACTTCTTCAGTGCCCAGACCACAGCAAAGGCCTCCCTCTCAATGGCAGACCAACGCTTTTCTCTAGGGGTCAACCTTCTACTAATAAAAGCAACAGGTTGATCCTGGCCCTCAGAATTAAGTTGTGATAGGAATGCCCCTACTCCTAATTCAGATGCATCAGTTTGGACATAGAATTTTTTTAGAGTAACAAGGGCTTTTCATGACAGGTGCAGAGCACATGGCCTGCTTCCGCTCCTCAAAAGCTTTCTGACAGTTTGCTGTCCATAATACCTTTTTAGGCATTTTCTTGGATGTGAGGTCATTAAGAGGGGCTGCAATGGAGCCATAGTTCTTAATGGACCTCCTGTAATACCCAGTGAGGCCTAGGAAGGCTCTCACCTGAGTCTGAGTAGTAGGGGGAACCCAATCTATAATAGTTTGGATTTTCCCCTGAAGTGGTGCAATCTGTTCCCCACCAACAAGGTGCCCCAGATAAACCACCTTCCCCTGCCCTATCTGGCACTTTGAAGCCTTGATAGTGAGGCCTGCCTTTTGCAGGGCCTCTAAAACTTTCCATAGGTGGACCAGGTGATCATCCCAACTGGAGCTAAAGACAGCTATATCGTCCAGATATGCTGCACTAAAAGCTTCCAGCCCTTGCAGGACTGTGTTCACCAACCTCTGAAAAGTGGCAGGTGCATTTTTCATTCCAAAAGGCATTACTGTGAATTGGTAATGGCCTCCAATGGTTGAAAATGCAGTTTTAGGTTTAGCATCTTCTGATAATTTGATCTGCCAATACCCTGCAGTCAAATCAAAAGTGCTTAGATACTTGACAGATGCCAGTGTATCTATGAGCTCATCTGCCCTGGGTATAGGGTGAGCATCAGTTTTGGTTACCTGGTTGAGACCTCTGTAGTCTACACAAAACCGCATTTCTTTCTTTCCATCCTTGGAATGAGGTTTTGGTACAAGTACCACAGGAGAAGCCCATGGACTTTCAGAGTGCTCAACCACTCCCAGTTCTAACATTTTCTGCACCTCCTGCTTTATGCAGTCTCTGACATGGTCAGGCTGCCTATAGATCTTACTTTTGACAGGCAAGCTGTCTCCAGTATCTATAGTGTGCTCACACCAAGAAGTGGTACCTGGCACAGTAGAGAAGAGTTCAGAAAACTGACCCAGGAGATTTATGCAATGGTCTTTCTGCTCAGCAGTAAGACAATCAGCCAAAACTACACCTTCCACTAGAGCATATTGTTCTGTGGAAGAGAAGAGATCAGGTAGAGGATCACTGTCTTCTTCCTGTCCCTCATCAGTTGCCATGAGCAGGGTGAGATCAGCCCTGTCACAGTAGGGTTTAAGGCGATTGACATGGAGCACCCTAAGGGGACTCCTGGCAGTGCCTAAGTCAACTAAGTAGGTGACTTCACCCTTTTTCTCAACAATTGTGTGGGGTCCACTCCATTTATCTTGGAGTGCTCTTGGGGCCACATGCTCCAAGACCCACACTTTCTGCCCTGGTTTGTACTGAACCAAAACAGCCTTCTGGTCATGCCATTGCTTTTGGAGCTCTTGGCTGGCCTGAAGGTTTTTACTGGCCTTTTTCATGTACTCAGCCATCCTTGATCTGAGGCCAAGTACATAATCCACAATATCTTGCTTTGGAGCTTTTAAAGGTTGTTCCCAACCCTCCTTGACAAGTGTTAGTGGACCCCTAACAGGGTGTCCAAAGAGGAGTTCAAAGGGGCTGAAGCCCACTCCTTTCTGGGGTACCTCCCTGTAGGCAAAAAGGAGGCATGGTAAAAGGATATCCCATCTCCTGCGGACTTTTTCAGGGAGTCCCATAATCATGCCTTTGAGAGTTTTGTTAAATCTCTCCACCAGTCCATTTGTTTGTGGATGATAGGGTGTAGTGAACTTGTAAGTCACACCACACTCCTTCGATATGGCCTTTAAGTAAGCAGACATGAAATTGCTTCCCCTGTCTGATACCACCTCTTTTGGGAAGCCCACCCTGGAAAATATTCCCAGGAGGGCCTTTGCCACTGCAGGTGCTGTAGTGGTCCTTAGAGGAATTGCTTCATGATATCTTGTGGCATGGTCCACTACCACCAAGATAAACCTATTGCCTGAAGCAGTAGGAGGGTCAAGGGGGCCAACTATGTCAACCCTACCCTTTCAAAGGGAACCCCAACCATAGGCAGTGGGATAAGGGGTGCCTTTGGAGTGCCACCTGTCTTGCCACTGGCTTGACAGGTTTCACAGGACTTACAAAATTCCTTTGTGTCCTCTGACATTCTAGGCCAATGAAACAAGGGAACAAGTCTGTCCCAAGTTTTCATTTGTCCCAAATGTCCAGCTAGGGGAATGTCGTGGGCTAGAGTTAGGAGGAACTTTCTGTACTCCTGAGGAATCACTAACCTCCTGGCAGTTCCAGGTTTAGGATCCCTTGCTTCAGTGTACAAGAGGTTGTCCTCCCAGTAAACTCTGTGAGAGTCACTGAAATCCCCATTAGCTTGTTTGACAGCTTGCTGTCTTAGACCCTCTAGTGGGACAGGTCTGCTGTGCCACACTCAGCTCCTCCCTGGCAGGCCCCCCTTCACCCAAAAGCTCAGCAGTGTCTGCTTCCAGCTCCTCTGGTGTAGGTTCTGCACAGGGTGGAAACTCTTCTTCCTCAGAAGTAGAATCCACTGTAGAGGGAGGGATAGTAGGTAAATCTTTACTTCTACTAGCCCTAGCTTTAGGGAGCACTTGGTCCATTGTTCCAGGATCCAAGTCACCCTGTCCTTTTTGCTTTTTGGCCTGAGCCCTGGTTAAAGCAAAAATATGCCCTGGGATGCCCAGCATTGCTGCATGGGCCTCCAACTCCACATCTGACCAAGCTGATGTCTCCAAATCATTTCCTAGTAGACAGTCTACAGGTAAATCTGAGGCTACCACAACTTTCTTTGGACCAGTAACCCCCCCCCAGTTGAGATTTACAACAGCCATGGGGTGGCTAAGTGTGTTGTTGTGAGCATCGGTTACTTGGTACTGGTGACCAAGTAGTTGTTGTTCAGGGTGGACCAGTTTCTCTATCACCATTGTGACACTGGCACCTGTGTCCCTGTAGGCCTGAACCTCAACACCATTTATTAGGGGTAGCTGCTTGTACTTATCCATATTAAGGGGACAAGCAACTAAGGTGGCTAAATCAATAGCCCCCTCAGAGACTAACACAGCCTCTGTGGTCTCCCTAACAAGACCAACCCCAACTAAGTTACCAATAGTGAGCCCAGCTACTCCCTTGGATTGGCTATTAGTAGGTTTGCTCCCACCACCACTGCTATTAGTAGGGACACTAGGTGTAGCAGTATGGGTTGTAGTGGTAGGAGGCTTGGTGCTTTTCTTTGGACAACTGGGATCTGTTGTCCAATGGCCTTTTATTTTACATAAATAGCACCATGGTTTCTTTTCTTTGTTTTGATTAGAAGAGGATTTGGGCCCACCACCCCCACCAGAGTGTTTTTGTGGGCCTGATGAAGACTCATTTTTAGATTTGTCCCCACCCTTGTCAGAAGACTTACCATCCTTCTTCTTGTTGCCATCTTTGTCACCCCCTGTATGAACTTTTCTGTTCACCCTTGTTCTGACCCATTTGTCTGCCTTCTTTCCCAATTCTTGGGGAGAGGTCAGATCAGAGTCCACCAGGTACTGGTGCAACAAATCAGACACACAATTATTAAGAATATGCTCTCTCAGGATCAAGTTATAAACGCTGTCATAATCAGTAACTTTACTGCCATGTAACCACCCCTCCAAGGCCTTCACTGAATGGTCAATGAAATCAACCCAGTCTTGTGAAGACTCCTTTTTGGTCTCTCTGAACTTTATCCTGTATTGTTCAGTGGTTAAGCCATAACCATCCAGGAGTGCATTCTTAAGAACTGTAAAATTATTGGCATCACTTTCTTTCACAGTAAGGAGCCTATCCCTACCTTTTCCACTAAATGATAGCCATAGGATAGCAGCCCACTGCCTTTGAGGGACATCCTGTACAACACAGGCCCTCTCAAGTGCAGCAAACCACTTGTTAATGTCATCCCCCTCCTTATAAGGGGGAACTATCTTATGCAGATTCCTGGAATCATGCTCTTTTGCAGGATGACTATGGGGAATACTGCTGCTGCCACCATGGGTTTCTAAACCCAACTTCTGTCTTTCCTTCTCTAGTTCTAAGGACTGTCTATCCAAATCCAGCTGTTGCTTTTTAAGCTTAAGTCTGGTTTGTTCCACTCTAAACTTATTGAGTTCCCTTTCTAACATTCTGTCATCAGGGTTGGTGGGAGGGACATGTCTTGAAACAGAGGTATGATGAGAATTGACAGAAGGAGACCTATCCCTAACAGAACGCACCCTAACAGCTTGGTTAACAGAAACATCACTTCTACTGTGGTGAGAAGGAATACTCTTGTTAAGATGTGAGACAACACTATCTGTATGGTGTGACTCAACCTCTGTACCAACTATGCTAGGCTGTCTAGTATTGGGCAGGCTAGGAAGTTTCTTTCCTGAATCTTTTCCTAGGGGAGTCCCTGGATCAGATTGGGAACCATTGGCTACTTTTTCAACAGATGGGGCCCCTCTGGCCTTATCTTGTTCTCTAAGCATGTTAAGCAATAATTCCAAAGAAGGATTCTTCCCTACACTCAAACATCTCTCTATGCAGAGACTCCTTGCTCCTTTCCAGCTAAGGTGATCATATGCAAGTTTGGACAGATCAACATTTTGGCCTGTGCCAGACATTTTTAGAGAGAGTTAAAGTGATAGAAAAAGAGAAAAAAGTTTTCAGAACTTTTAGAAAGACAGAAAAAAAACTTTTTAAACTTTTAAGAACTTTTTAGAAAGTTTAGAGGTACTTTTCAGCACTTTAGAAAAGAGGTGAGAAAAGAAATGCAAAACTTTTTGGTTAGGTGTACATACACTGAACTTGTTTTGTATATTTTTCTCTTATGAAAAGTACAATGACAAAAGTGGTAAGTAGTCTCAAAGCACTTATCCCACCGCTGCACAACCAATGTAGGAGGCTGGACTGGCTTGTAGTGAGTACCAAGGGGTACTTACACCTTGCACCAGGCCCAGTTATCCCTTATTAGTGTATAGGGTGTCTAGCAGCATAGGCTGATAGATAATGGTAGCTTAGCAGAGCAGCTTAGGCTGAACTAGGAGACGAGTGAAGCTCCTACAGTACCACTAGTGTCATATGCACAATATCATAAGAAAACACAATACACAGATATACTAAAAATAAAGGTACTTTATTTTTATGACAATATGCCAAACGTATCTCAGTGAGTACCCTCAGTATGAGGATAGCAAATATACACACGATATATGTACACAATACCAAAATATGCAGTAATAGTATTAGAAAACAGTGCAAACAATGTATAGTTACAATAGGATGCAATGGAGAAACATAGGGATAGGGGCAACACAAACTATATACTTCAAAAGTGGAATGCGAACCACGAATGGACCCCAAACCTATGTGACCTGGTAGAGGGTCGCTGGGACTATTAGAAAATAGTAAGGGTTAGAAAAACAGCCCACCCCAAGACCCTGAAAAGTGAGTGCAAAGTGCACTAAAGTTCCCCAAAGGACATAGAAGTCGTGATAGGGGAATTCTGCAGGAAAGACACAAATCAGCAATGCAACAACGATGGATTTCCAGTCGAGGGTACCTGTGGAACAAGGGGACCAAGTCCAAAAGTCACAAGCAAGTCGGAGATGGGCAGATGCCCAGGAAATGCCAGCTGTGGGTGCAAAGAAGCTGCTACTGGACAGTAGAAGCTGAAGATTCTGCAGGAACGACAAGGGCTAGGAACTTCCCCTTTGGAGGACGGATTCCCCACGCCGTGGAGAGTCGTGCAGAAGTGTTTTCCTGAAGAAAGACCGCCAACAAGCCTTGCTAGCTGCAAATCGTGCGGTTAGTTTTTTGGATGCTGCTGTGGCCCAGGAGGGACCAGGATGTCGCCAATTGCGTCTGGGGACAGAGGGGGCGTCGAGCAAGACAAGGAGCCCTCTCAGAAGCAGGCAGCACCCGCAGAAGTGCCAGAACAGGCACTACGAAGTGGAGAGAAACGGTGCTCACCCGAAGTCGCACAAAGGAGTCCCACGTCGCCGGAGGACAACTTAGGAGGTCGTGCAATGCAGGTTAGAGTGCCGTGGACCCAGGCTAGACTGTGCACAAAGGATTTCCGCCGGAAGTGCACGGAGGCCGGAGTAGCTGCAAAAGTCGCGGTTCCCAGCAATGCAGTCTGGCGTGGGAAGGCAAGGTCTTACCTCCACCAAACTTGGACTGAAGAGTCACTGGACTGTGGGAGTCACTTGGACAGAGTTGCTGGATTCAAGGGACCTCGCTCGTCGTGCTGAGAGGAGACCCAGGGTACCGGTGATGCAGTTCTTTGGTGCCTGCGGTTGCAGGGGGACGATTCCGTCGACCCACGGGAGATTTCTTCGGAGCTTCTAGTGCAGAGAGGAGGCAGACTACCCCCACAGCATGCACCACCAGGAAAACAGTCGAGAAGGCGGCAGGATCAGCGTTACAGAGTTGCAGTAGTCGTCTTTGCTACTTTGTTGCAGTTTTGCAGGCTTCCAGCGCAGTCAGCAGTCGATTCCTTGGCAGAAGGTGAAGAGAGAGATGCAGAGGAACTCGGATGAGCTCTTGCATTCGTTATCTAAGGAAATACCCAAAGCAGAGACCCTAAATAGCCAGAAAAGAGGGTGTGGCTACTTAGGAGAGAAGATAGGCTAGCAACACCTGAAGGAGCCTATCAGAAGGAGTCTCTGACGTCACCTGATGGCACTGGCCACTCAGAGCAGTCCAGTGTGCCAGCAGCACCTCTGTTTCCAAGATGGCAGAGGTCTGGAGCACACTGGAGGAGCTCTGGGCACCTCCCAGGGGAGGTACAGGTCAGGGGAGTGGTCACTCCCCTTTCCTTTGTCCAGTTTCGCGCCAGAGCAGGGCTAAGGGGTCCCTGAACCGGTGTAGACTGGCTTATGCAGAAATGGGCACCATGTGTGCCCATGAAAGCATTTCCAGAGGCTGGGGAGGCTACTCCTCCCCTGCCTTCAGACCATTTTCCAAAGGGAGAGGGTGTAACACCCTCTCTCAGAGGAAGTCCTTTGTTCTGCCATCCTGGGCCAGGCCTGGCTGGACCCCAGGAGGGCAGAAGCCTGTCTGAGGGGCTGGCAGCAGCAGCAGCTGCAGTGAAACCCCGGGAAAGGCAGTTTGGCAGTACCAGGGTCTGTGCTACAGACCACTGGGATCATGGGATTGTGCCAACTATGCCAGGATGGTATAGAGGGGGCAATTCCATGATCATAGACATGCTACATGGCCATATTCGGAGTCACCATTGTGAAGCTACATATAGGTAGTGACCTATATGTAGTGCACGCGTGTAATGGTGTCCCCGCACTCACAAAGTCTGGGGAATTGGCCCTGAACAACGTGGGGGCACCTTGGCCCGTGCCAGGGTGCCCACACACTAAGTAACTTAGCACCCAACCTTTACCAGGTAAAGGTTAGACATATAGGTGACTTATAAGTTACTTAAGTGCAGTGTAAAATGGCTGTGAAATAACGTGGACGTTATTTCACTCAGGCTGCAGTGGCAGGCCTGTGTAAGAATTGTGAGAGCTCCCTATGGGTGGCAAAAGAAATGCTGCAGCCCATAGGGATCTCCTGGAACCCCAATACCCTGGGTACCTCAGTACCATATACTAGGGAATTATAAGGGTGTTCCAGTAAGCCAATGTAAATTGGTAAAATTGGTCACTAGCCTGTTAGTGACAATTTGAAAGAAATGAGAGAGCATAACCACTGAGGTTCTGGATAGCAGAGCCTCAGTGAGACAGTTAGTCATAACACAGGTAACACATTCAGGCACACTTATGAGCACTGGGGCCCTGGCTGGCAGGGTCCCAGTGACACATACAACTAAAACAACATATATACAGTGAAAAATGGGGGTAACATGCCAGGCAAGATGGTACTTTCCTACATATACTTATTACACAGTCTGTACAGCAGAAATGTGGATTAATTAGTATTTATAACTTTCACTTTCTTAATCTATTTGGAAGCATTTTCCAGGATGGGAACCCCCTATACTTACACTCCCTTGAAATGTATATATCTTGAAACTTCCTTACTCCTATCCTTTACAGGGTGACATATACGTGTATTCCAAGGATGAGAGTTTCTTTTGTACATGTTTGTGAATATCACACATTTCAGATGATTTAATCAAGTACTAAACAATTTGCACTAAGAAATATCAGCAGATCCTGATTTTGCGAAACAGGATTTTGAAATTCTGAATACAAATTCAAATCTTAGTGGACCGCAGTTTACAGGCAGCAGTACAGAATGTTTGCAGACTCGGGCAGTAAGGGTCTGTAAACGTTAAAGTTTATTTTAGATTTGTCTGGACATGAGATTGCCTCTTACACATATGTTTATCAAATACAATCTTGACTACAAATTCAAAGAGAAAGGACTGTAAGGACACAGGCTGCATCTCGCCGGTTTCTGCAGCGGCGTATCGTTCATTTTGAACGGGCAGGCAGCTGGTTGCATCACGCAGGTTCGTCTGTACTTTCAATAACTCGAAATCGGAGCAACCAAACTGCTTTTGAGCCAATGAGGTCGAAAAGGAAAAGTGGTGCTGAAGGGACGGACTCCGAGCGGAACAGCATGTCCCTTCCTTGCTTCTGATGGAAACGTGATATGGGGAAGAGAGAACATTTTCAAGATTTACATCTGAGTCACAGGCAGACTCGCCCGTCTCCAAGGACTGAGGCGATCAAACTGCCATAGGATGTGACCCAGTGAACAGGAGAGCAGCCGCGCCGCTGTATCCAGGAGACTAGCACACCCTGTACATCAAGGAAGAGGCTGCTGAAAAGGGCAAACAGTGGCAAAGCCAGCCAAAACAATAAACAAGCATTGGCAAGACCAATAGGTCTTGCCTTTGTCAGTGTGTTTTCAGTCATGTTGTACAGCAGCACAGATACTGGGAAGCAAGGTTGTAAGTGCATAACAAAGAGCGCTGCGACCCGGGACCGATGGACACGTCATGGTGCCTATTTCATTTTTACTTTCAATCATGTTGCATAACAGTAGTGCTGCTGAACAATTTGGCTTAAAAACATTGACAAAGCCAATTAACAGAGCTATTTGGCTTTATCGATATTTTTTGCCTTTGTGTACAGTAAAGCAGCGGCTGTGCAGCATGGTTAAAAGTAAATAAAACAAGCATTTGCAATGCAATAGGTCTCGTATTTGCTTTAGTTAGAGCTACTGGCTTTGTAAATGCATAACTGGACTTTATTTGCCACATAAAGTGGTCAACCTTGCTGCATAGTTTGGTCCTCTCTGCCACATAATTCCAATGGCACTGCATATAACTAAAGCACTTCCTCCTCTATCTGCAGCAAAAAATGAAAATATTGCCATTATTTATTATATTTTTTATATTATTATTTTGGGGTCCCCTCAACTTAGTGTGGATCTAGACAGAAAGAGCACGTCATGCGGTGAGCTATGGCAAAAAATGTTTTGTAAAAGGGATGCCTCGCAAAGCATTATGGGGCGAGTTTCCAAGTGCAGTGAATATTGCAGTATCTTGACTGTAATGCTCCGAAGAGCCTCTAGAGGACACTATAATAAAAATAGCGTTTGTAAGAAACTCAGGACCAGATGTAGCAAAGGATTGCGAGTCGCAAACGGCTCGCATCGCTATTTGCGACCCCGCAAAATCCGAAATGGGATGTAAAAATCCCATTTCTGATCGCCAAATAGTGATGCGACCCATTACCGACTCGCAAAATTTGCGACCTGATTTCGCGACTCGCAATTAGGAAGTCGCAAATTGCGAGTCGCAAACCGAATGCAAAAGCCAGTCGCAAATTGCGCCTAGTCACAAAAAGCCAATTTTGCACACCCAGATTACCACTGATTCAGAGCAGGTGGTAACCAGAACCAAAGTATAAAAGGAGACCCAGAAGGCATCTGGGCTACTCAAAATGGCTGCACTATACATGATTGCATGGAGGAGGAAAGTCCAGGCTGCCCAGCATAGGAGGAGGAGGCAGAGACAGGAGAGGATATACAGAACCAGGCAGACACTATTTCAACAAACTGAGGAGGAGATTTATGACAAATACAGACTGAGCAGTGCTGTTATCTTAGAGATTACTGAACTGCTGAAACCTCAGCTTGAACGATAGACAAGGCGCGTCACCGCCATCCCCACACATGTGCAAGTGCTATGCTCACTGCACCTCTTGGCCTCGGTTAGCTATTAGGGGGTGATTGCAGTGGCAGGTGGGGTATCCCAAAGTGCACTCTCACGATTTTTCAGATGTTTCCTAGATGTCATACTCACACACATGTCCAGATATATATACCTACCCAGAAATGAGGTAGAAATGAACAGCACCAAATTGGACTTCTATAGAATCGCCAACTTCCCCCATGTAATAGGGTGTGTGGACAGGACACATATACCAATTTGCCCACCAGCAAATCTGGAATATGTGTTCCGCAATAGGAAATGTACCCACTCACTAAACATCCAGGTGGTATGTGAGTGACGCCCATAATGTCATTACTGGCATTGTGGCTAAATATCCAGGGAGTACACATGACTCATGCATATTAAGGCACAGTAGGATACACCAACGCCTAGAACGTGGGGAGTGTGGAGAAGGATATTTACTAGGTGTTGGTGACTACACTCTGAAGCCTTATATACAGGTCACTGTGTAACCCTGTGATGCCCTGCTAAATTTGCCTCTTTTGTCAAACAGATGACAGTGCATATGCCCTGAGACCATGGATACTCACCCCATGCCTAACACCTGGCAATCAGAACGAGAGGCAATACAAAATTGCACATCGGCGGACCAGAACTGTAGTCGAGAGGACGTTTGGCTTGTTAAAGTCAAGATTCCGATGTCTCCACAAAAGCGGAGGAGCACTCCAGTATGCCCCAGAAACAGCATGCAAGATAGTTGCCACCTGTGCCATCTTACACAATATTGCCACCAGACGTGGGCTATATCTCACCCCTGAAGACACACATACGGAGGATGAGGAGCAAGAGCTACCAGACCGACAGCCTGGGGATAGAAGCATCGCAAATGAGGGCAGACAGAGACGGAACCACAGTGCAACCCACTACTTTGGCAGGTACGTGGCAACCTTGAACACACTCACTAATGTCAGACACACATAGCCCAGTTGTGTAGTCAAACAAACAAAAACTTTTTATTGCAGAACTATAATGTTGATATAATTGTGAACTATGCAACAGTATGGAAATGAAACAGTCAAATCAGACACATTATGTTCATGTGCTTCTGTACCAGTATGTGTCAGTGGCTCAAAGCCTCCTACGACTGCGGCCACCATGGCTCACTCCAGCTTGGTCCCCTGACACTGCCGTGCACTGCTACTCCGCAGCACACGTGCATCAGTGGCAGACACACTACTCACTGTTGAGCCCTCTTCACTGTCCTGCGGGGTATCCCCTATGCCCCTTGCAGCCTGTCTGGTCTCCAGCAGATTCGCCACATGGCTGATGCGGCCAAGTCCACGTGCCACATCTCCTGCAAAATGCCCCAGTTCTACTTGCAGGCTGACAGTGCGCCTTGACAGGCAGGTCGTGTTTGTTGCAAGGCGGCCTATGGATGCAGCAAGTCTGTCTAAACGGGCAGCAGTGTTGCACTCCCTGCGCCGTGCCTGTGCCCTGTCAGCCACCAGTTCCCTGACCAAATTGTCAATGGAGGTTGTCAGGTTACCCAGATGTGTGTTCATTGTTGTGAACTGGTTGTCCACATTAGCCAGCCCATGTGTGACAGTGGTCTGCAGTCTTGTGAGGTTCCGGTTCATTAATCTCAACTGTCTATTTTGCAGGCGCTGACCCTGCAATAAGGATGCCTCAAGTCCCGCAAACTTGACATCTGGAACATCCTTACTGCGCACAGACTGCAATCTGCGGCGGTGTCTACGCACTGCGCCTGAGGATGGTTGGGTGTGCCTTTCCATAGGCATTGGCCCTGGTGTTTCTACGGCTGCCTCCATACCCAGCGCAGGATCGTCCATGGTCTCCGGTGTCAATTCCATGGGTGGTGTTGTCCTGCACTCCCCTGCAGTGTCTGTGGCAGCCTCCTCCTGTGGGTCTGTGCCATGTTCCGCTCCCTGCACAGTGGCGCTGATAGGGGGGCCTTGTGGGAGACCTGTGGGACACAGGGGATACACTGTCAGTCTTGCACTTATGTTTTATGCCTCAAAATAAACATTTGCCTATATTTGTACTACTGTACTACATTGCCCATAATGCACTATTCTAGAGGTTGCTAGACTGGAATGGAGCTAGTGTGAAGGTGCCTGCTGATGTGTACTGGGATTGTGTGTATAGTCCAATTGTGGGTGTGAATGCATATATTTTGGTACTTACTTTTTGATGTTCCTGGTCCCGAACTGTCTACATCTCCAATGCCCAGTACAGCCTCCGGCTCCAGAGTTGTCTCCATCATGGTTTCTATTGCTGTAGGGGGTGGAACGGTGGATGGCCCTCCTCCTGTGCCATGCACCTCCCTCATGCGCTCCGCCACCCTCTCCTTGGTCCTGGAGCGAAGGTCATACCACCTTTTGCGAATTTCATCCAGGGTGCGGTGGCTTACACCAATGGCATTTCTCTTGTTCTGGATGTATAGCCATATTTTCTTTTTTTGGGTGGCAGGGACACTCATTGCTGCCTTGCCGAATAATTGTTCATGGTGCAGGCAGCACTCCTCAGTTAGCACCTCCAACTCCTTGTCAGAAAACTAGATTTTTCGTTTTCTGCCTCCACTGGGTGTCTCCTTCTCCAGTGTAGCCATTGTCGCTGCTGCTTCTATCACCTGGGTGTGGCTCTGCAGTTTGGGCTGGGTGGGCTCCTCCTTGTTCCATTTGGTTACTGATGTCATCACACAGAACCAGGAAGTGGGTATTTCAACTGTTTTGTTCCACCTGCAGGCAATTTGCGTATTCGTCGCAATTTGAGACACCGGACCACACCCTTCCTGCAATTTGCGACCTCCCTAAAAATGAGGTCGCAAAATGCGGTGCGACTCCTCTGCGACTCGCTATTTAGAATAGCGATTCTTTCTAGAATTTTGTTTTGTGAGCAGGAAATAGCGATTCGCATGGAGTCGCTATTTCCGAGTCGCAATTTTTTCCGTACCTACATCTGGCCCATAGTCAAGTAACCATACAGTCAACCCCTAGAGGGCATAACGACATGAAAACAGAATGGCAGAAAGTAATGCATTGTAACCATATATATATATGTATATATATATATAGCCCCTAGAGGGTGTAGTACCTTACACATTTTCCGGTCTAGCAGGCCTACTGCAATACTATTATACACAAGGCCCTTAAAACACAAACTACTCCCAGCTGTAAAACAAAAGTTCCAACCATGAGAGAGTTTAAAAAGACATTGAATGATGGGGAAGTTTACTATTTGGGAACCCCCAACCCAGTGTGGGGACCCAGAGATGACCTATACAGAAAGAGCATATCGTGCTGAACGGTTTGATGGTGGTCCCACTGTCTTAGGATCAACACACTGTGAGTTATGGGCAAAATTGTTGGTTTCGTAAAAGGAATAGCCCGCAAAGCATCATGGGACGAGAATCCGACTGCAGCGAATATTGTAGTATCTTGACTAAAATACTCAGAACACCCCATACAGGACACCATAATAAAAATAGCATTTGTAAAAAACATGGTCATGTAACCATATAGTCAACCCATAGATGACCTCAAGAAAACAGAATGGCAGAAAGTAAGGCAGTGTAACCATATATGTAGCCCCTAGAGGAAATAGTGCCTTACACATTACACATTTAATACTATTACAGACAAGGTCCATAAAACACAAACTACTCCAGCGGTAAAACAAAAGTTCCAGCCATGAGAGAGCTTTGAAAGACATTGAATGGTGGGAGAGGTTACTATTTTGGGGTCCCCCCAACCTAGTGTGAAGTCCCACAGATGACCTTCACAGAAACAGCGTGTCATGCTAAACAGTATTGTGGTGGTCCCTTTGTTGTAGGACCTCTACAGGTTTAGTTATGGGCAAAAATGTTTTGAAAAAGAAATGCGCCACAAAGCATTATGGAGCAAGTTTCCAGAGTGCAGTAAATACTGTAGTATCAGCTCTCCTGCTGTGCGAGGCACGCCACGTTGAGGATTTGTGTGATTTTTTTCCAGTTTTAATTAAATGCTCCAGTTTGTATATTTTCAACTGCTAAACTTGTACGTAAGTGGAAGTCATGTAAAGCGCTCCTCAGATCAAGTTTGCATTATGTGAAACTTCACATACTCACGTAAAGCACTCCTCCGATCGAGTTCACGTTATATGAAACTTCATGTACTTATGTTAAGCACTCCTCCAATTGAGTTTGCTCTATATGAACCTTTTAAAAAAATAAATAAAAAAAGAACCCCCCCTTCCAGCTTGCAGCCTTTGTGCGCAGACAACACAAAGAAACAGCAGCATGCCCAAAACAAAGAAGAGGAATAAACAACATACGGCCATGCAGCAGGAAGAGGTGAGGCAAAAGAAAAAAGTAGCGTGCCACACTAAGGTATATGGCTGACCGCGCAATAACCCATGTAACAGGGTCAGTCTCCAAGGCAGTAACAAAGCAGCCTCAAGGCGGGGCAAACACAAAGCATTGAACTAGGCAGTCAAGGGAATTCTGAAAGGCAGGCCAAGGAACGAATGAAGTGATAGGCATGAGATGGGGGTGGTGCAAGCCCACAGATGTAGATTACAACATGTCGAAAGACAGCGCATGCACACTGCCTAGGCGCAAACTAAAAAGGAGCTATGATGCAGTCAAGAACAGTCTTGTTTTTGCGCTTCCTGTTAACTTTCAACCATGCTGCACAGCAGCCTCGCTGCTGTACAACAGGGCTTAAAAAAAGATTGACAAAGCCAATAGACTTCGTGCAGCCAAGGTCTACTGGCTTTCCCAATGCTTGTTTTTTCCCCCATTCTCCTTCCACTCCTGCTTCTAAGGACAAGGAGCCCCTCAATGGCGCTGCAGAAGCAGTGCCTCCAGGGCTCAGGAATGTAAGAGACCCACTTGTCCCTAATTTAGCATGAAGTATGTTGTTCATATTGGCAGCGCTTTCCTGTAGTGCAGAACTGTGTCAGGACTGCCAATATGGACATCTTTGAAGCCCCCACACATGCAGACTCAAATCTGATATTGATTCAAGTTGCACGAATGAATCCCCAGCAACAACCTCTGTTAATTATTTGCCAACGTATGAAGGAGTGAATTACAATAAAAAGCTTTTGCCGTGTGCAGAGTCCTTACAACATAAGGAAAGAAGTTCAAATCAACTGAGCTCCCTCTGTGAGAACTTGTCGATTTGCTAATGGCTATTTGGAAACTTAGGGCCTGATTTAGAACTTGGCAGATAGGTTACTCTGTCACAACAGTGACTGAGTCCCGTCCACCGAAATCTAAATTCCATTAGATATAAAGGGATTTAGATTATGGCGGACGGGACTTGCGTCACCGCTGTGACGGAGTAACCCATTCTCCAAGTTCTAAATCAGGTCCTTAGACTTTTTTTTTTTTAACAGAACTTAGATGCCTTTCCAATGGTATCTGCCCAAGAGTCACATGAGAGATGGTTGTAGAGAAAAAGCTTTGCATCAACAGAGACTGATACTTCTTTGGGTGTGATGACTTAAAAGAACTAATCTCCTCCTTTTACTGGTAATTCCGAAAATTGAGCTATATAAGGAATTAATGGCTGTAGGGAAATGCCTCCCTTGGCATGGTTACCCCCTAACTTTTTGCCTTTCGTTGATGCTAGTTATGATTGAAAGTGTGCTGGGATCCTGCTAACCAGGCCCCAGCACCAGTGTTATTTCCCTAAACTGTACTTTTGTACCCACAATTGGAACAGCCCTGGCACAGAGATAAGTCCCTTGTAACTGGTACCCCTCGTACCAAGGGCCCTGTGGCCAGGGAAGGTCTCTAAGGGCTGCAGCATGTATTATGCCACCCTGGGGACCCCTAACTCAGCACATGCACACTGCGTCACAGCTTGTGTGTGCTGGTGGGGAGAAAATGACTAAGTCGACATAGCACTCCTCAGCGTGACATGCCCTCAACCCACTGCCTGTGGCATAGGTAGACTCTAGCCAAAAGAAGCATTCTACGGATAACAGGCCATTGTTTTAAGCAGAAGCATGTCATTGCATTTTTAAAAAGGTAGCAGTACTTAACTGCAATGTTTAAATATGTCTAGGCATATTTAAACATTGACAACTTTATAAAATAATTGCGAAAAAATTCTGAGGGGGGCTCAATGATTTTTATTTTTCAACTGGGGGGGGCGCAGCCATTAGCTACTGCTCCCCAGACCTAAACACCCCCCTAAATTGAGTATTTAGGAGTGACCCCGAACCCAGGAAATTAGATTCCTGCAACCTGAAGAAAGAAGGACTGCTGACCTGAAAGCCCTGCAGAGACGACGGAGACAACAACTGACTTGGCCCCAGCCCTACCGGCCTGTCTCCAGACTCAAAGAACCTGCACAACGATGCATCCAGCGGGACCAGCGACCTCCTCAGAGGACTCACATGCACCTAAAGGACCAAGAACCTCCTGAGGACAGCGGCTCTGTCCAGAAACAACAACAAAGTAAGCAACTTTAAAGAGACTCCAACTTCCCACCAGAAGCGTGAGTCTTCACACTCTGCACCCGACGCCCCCGGCTCGAGTTCAGGACAACCAACACTGCAGAGAGGACTCAGAGGCAACTCCAATGACGTGGACACCCTGAGTCAACCTCCCTGCACCACCACAGCAATGTCTGCAGAGAGGATCCAGAGGCTCCCCCTGACCGCGACTGCCTGGTAACAAAGGAACCTGACGCCTGAACCAAGCACTGCACCCGCAGCCCCCAGGACCGAGAGGAACCACGTACCAGTGCAGGAGTGACCAGAAGTCGGCCCTCATCCTAGCCCAGTTGGTCCCGGCCGGGAAACCCCCCTGTGCCCTTCCTGCATCGCCTGAGTGACCCCCGGGTCCCTCCATTGTATTGGCTGTACTGCGTCTGGTGGCAGTGAGAAAGGAAGAGTGGGTGCAGGAACTGCCGGTTCTTTAGATCATCATGCTAATTTTCTCATGGCGAAGGAAGAAAACACATAGGTAACCCCCAGAGGAAAACTATATGAGCAACAAGTGGATCAGCTAGCATCTTAATCTGTTTTAGAAAACATTACAAAAGCAATGTCTTGGGAACAACTGGCAGGTATTCATTGTAAAAGTGAGCAGAAAGGCTTATGGAGGACTAAAAAGGAACCCAGAGTGACTGTGAGGAATTGTGATAACGGTTGTGATACCATCTCTGAAAAGGATTGTATATATTAGAGTTATGGCCTAGCACTGCATGTCATTTTAACTTTTTTAGTGCGTAGGAGCTTTTCCAGCGTAGTTCTCAAATTGAGAGCAAGTGGAAGCTCTCACGTTGAACAACTGCATGTTAAAGAGGCTGAACAAGAGAGCGTTGAATTTACATGTTTGGTATTCCACTCTCCATGAAATGTATGATGCTAGAACATGTATATAGCCTTGTTGACTCTACAATTGGGATAACTATGGAAGAGTCGAGGGGTGTGGCCGCATCAAGCATGGTGGCACCTGTGTGAATGCCTGGCCCCACTGGGAAAGACATTCGGCATGACCGTGGTACATACTGCCTGACCTGGCTGGATGAAGACATCAAGAACACCAGAGGCCGAGAACTGTGGAGCAGGAGGGGCCTGCTGCAGCTAATACTGTGGGCAACCCTGGCCCACGCGGCGGGCCTCAGGTGGCAGATGGGGGTTTCCCTTGCCTGGGGGAGCGAGCCCCAGGCAGCAGTAGTGCCAGGAGCACCAGTGGCGCAGATGCAGAGATATGGCTCAGGGCCATGCTCGCACAGCGGAGAGGACAACAGTCTGTGCCCACTCAGAAGGGGATAACCTCCCGGGGGTTTGGGGGAGGATGGGGCGGTCAGGGGGCGATACTTGCCGGTGCATCCCCTGGGGCAAGACACTTACAAAAGCCCTTTACCCACAGTGCCATTGCTCCTGTCCTTCCAATTTGAGGCCAGGGAGCACAGACTGGGTCTGTGAGCAGGAGGCACGGAGAGAGGCATGAGACTTGGGACCGGGTGTGGCTGGTCCTGGAGACTGCCTCGTGTGAGCACCATCAACAGGACTGGACCACTGTGGGTCCAGCTCCGCCCCAGAGGGGATGTAGGACCCGGGCCCCTGACTAACCGGCTACTACAGAGGCGATCCCCACTAGGAACCGCAACTGCGATGCAAGAGTGAATTTTGCACTTCCGCTTCTGCTGGGCTCTATGCCTACTGCAACATGGGCAGACAGACAAAATCAAAAGACACTGGACTGGGGAGCCAATCCACCGGACTGCTCAAACGGCAGGCCCCTTCTGACCCTCCACAATGTGCTGGAACATGCTCCCTGACCAGCACTACGACCCTGAACACTATCTTGGTGGCTGTAGCAATCCTGGAGTCTAAAACTGATGCAGTGGTCTTGGACTTGAAACTTATATGTGAGGCCCATAAATAAATAAAGACCCGGTCACTGCAAAGAGGAAACCATAGCCCCCCTAGTGCTCTGATCAGTACCAAGATCTCACGTACCAGCTCCAGCACTGACGTGTCCCAAAAAATTGATGGAGGACACTGATGCACCTGAAGTGGCTCCTCGCACAGCAGATGACTTAATGCGAAAGAGATAGACCCAGTGGGCTGCCCAGAGCAGACGCAGGGGGACCTGATGGCAAACAGGAAATGAATAGCAATACAGACCATGCAGATGAAGGACCGGAGCCCTGAAGACTAGGGTGACCAGTGCACTCTCCCCTACCGTTCTCCAGATGACTGACTATTCAACATTACCCTAGCGTCTTTCTCACATGACCTCCAAACTACAGCTTGCCTCCATTCATCTGACAGAGTACGCATGCTATGTTGACTTAAGAAAAAAAAGTGTGCCTTAGTTATCATCTTTTGAAATATGCTCTAGTTATTAAATCAGTTTTTCATTGTAGGTTGCCAATGCCCAATTTTGAAATTGCATTGAGTGTAATCTCTTCTTTGAAACATGCCATCACAAGTCTGTAGGATAGTCCAGAGCCAAGATATTGATAACTGGCAAATGGAACACACCACACTAACAACAATGTTTAATCGAGTCAAAATATCCAAAATGATTGCAATTGACTGTACCATATAATCGTAATAAAAATTAGGTTTATTCTCATTGGAAAATGAAGTATAGCCCATTAAGTTTCTCTCCGGGTTCACCTCATCGCATGTTTCTGCAAGGTATTGATATACAAATACAATGGGTTAATATACAACTATGTTGTTTTTTTCGACCATGTTTGTTATCTATTCTCAGCGAAAGCCAGTTTCTGAAATATAAGTTTTACCAGCTTTCTCCTCTGCAGACCAGCTTAGATACACTTGTGAATTTTTCCCCAATAAATGTCTTGTAACCAAATGTTATTTTCTGCAGATGTCCACCTTCCTTATTATCTGACCTACATCAGCAGTGGATATTTGATGCAATCTACACCGAATGGCACCTGAGGTTCAGGCTTTTGTGTCTCCTTGTGGGAAAGTGTCATAGTCACCCCCGCTTTTTGCCCTAGTACTGATCCTTTTTGACTGAAAGCGCACTGGGTTCCTGCAAACAAGGCCACCAGTGCTCTTATCCTTAAAATAAGGTGACTGTCTAATTGTGACCCAGTTGGCAAGGACATTACCACCCTTGTAAGTCCCTGGTAAATGGTACCCCTGGTACCCAGGGCATAGATACTAAACAGAGTCCCTAGGGGCTGCAGCAGGTATTATGGAAATCTAAGGAACCCACACAAACACATGCAGACTGCCTTTGCAGAGTATGTGAAATGGTGCAAAGCATTTTGAAAACACGACACTGCACACATCCTGTGTGCAATGCCCACTACCACTGCATGTGCTTTATGTAAGATACCCCTATAGCAGTCCTTAGAGCCCTAAGGCAGGGTGCATTTACTACATGTGAGGGCACATCTGCATTAGCATATATAACCCTGTGATGCCTAGTTACTCGACATTGCAATTGTTCACGAAGCCATTTTGAGGACTTGTACTGGGCACTAGTCATTATAAGTTAACCAGCTACATGAAGACTTCAATGAAAATACTGGTGTTTTGTATCAAACGCCTCGTCATAATAAATTTGTACTTATACCCGTATCAGATTTATTATGACATGCACCCAAAGGGTACCTCTGAGGTGCCCCCTGAAAACCTACTAGTCCCTTAGTGTGCTGGCTGATTGGTATCGACCAACCTGCCACCACAGATGGGTTTCTGACCGCCTGTAGGTGAGAGCCCAAGCTCTCAGAGGCCAGAAACAATGCCTGCTCCGGAGGAAGGTGATCACAACTCCTCCAGCAGGATCGCTAGTGATTTAGCATATCAGAGCCAGGGGCTTCAAGGCCCACCCCCCCTCCTTCCCCCTCCTCCCCCCCCCCACCGCTGAAAAGACGATACTCGCTTACCCACCCAGATCTGGGGAATGCCAGCCACTGCCCTGAGGCCAATTTAGCAACAGGGCAAGCAGGAAATTGGATATTCAGAAGGCATGTTGAACTTCTGGGCTAGTCACACCCCTAAGTTAGGCTACCCGAAGAGCACAGCCAAGAAAGGGTTTCACCATCTTGTTTTTGGTAAAACTTGGGTTTCTGTGTCAGGAATATGCCCACTCTCCACAGGAGGTCATCATACAGGGGGTGTAGTCACCTCAGAGGTAAATATCCCATTGGCTACTACCCTACACACCCCTTAGGGGTCCCACTGAACCAGAAACTCAGATTTGTCTACTGGGAACTGAAGGAAGGACAAAGAAGAGCCAAGGTTTTGAGAGGTCCTGCACCGCAATTGATGCTAAAATCTGCCTGGCTGCTTGCTCCACGACAATCATGAAGACCGACTCCTCCAGAAGCTAAACTGCCTCCCCAAACCCTTGGAGGCTGGATCCACCCTTCAACAACCAAGCAGGATCTCCCTTGAGGTGAAGGGGCCACCCCCCTGCATCTGCAGGCACCAACTGCACCAACCTGGTACTTCGTTTTGCTGGCCATTGGGCCCACTGAGGGAGCAACTCACCAGCATCGCTTCACCAAGTATTGCGATGCTGACTCCCCAGGAGCCTCTCAGCCAATACACTGGGTACCATAGCCCCTGTAACTACCAAGGCTTGTGTTTCTAGTTCGGATACCACCAACATCAACCTGCCATCGAGGGACTACAGGATCCACGAGGATATACTGAGAGTGCCCCTGCTGCCCTGTTTTCTCTCCCTCCACAGATCACCAAAACCAAGTGAGAGCCTCTAACTGCATCGACCTGCCGGATCAAACATCGCTGCAACGAGCCCCCCAGCCCAAGTTCACCAAAATTGAGTGTGTCCCTGTGCGCCAGAGACCGTCAAGAGTGGAGCCCTCCTTTGGATTCTGCCAGACTTGTGCACAAGTCACCGTTTGAAGCCTTTCTTTTGCAGGCCCCCCTTCCATAGACTTCAAGACATAGCGCTCAAGGCTACCAACCCGACAACACCTCTGCACCTGGACAAACCAAGGCAGATAAAACCAAACTGCTGGTGGTTTCTCAGACCTTGGCCTCTAAGTACCTTAAGTACTCGAAGTTATCCCCCAAAAGCATTTGCAAGAATACCTACTAAGGGTATGTTTCACCTATAGCATAACATTACTGCGTTTGAGTCTCATGCCTCATATGTGACAGCTGTGTCATTTTTACTGTTTTACTTGAAACATCTATAACGTCTAAAATACTTACCCAATATCGATGATCTTTGTGTCTAAATATATATAAAAATCTGTGTTATGTTTCTAAATTGGTCTTTGGATTTCTTTCTTTAGTGTGTCTCTCATTTATTTACTCTGTGTGTACAACAAATGCTCAATACTCTCCTCTGATAAGCCTAAACTGCTCCAGCCACTACTACAAATAGAGCACTTGAGATTATTAAAGTATGCCCCTGTAAATCAATAAGGGTCGTTTGGACTTTTTGGATGGTGTACCCCTAACATTGGTACACTACATAAAAAGCCAGCTTCCTACACTTTTGCCTCAGGCCCAAGCGGTAAGTATGCCAAGTTGAACTGCTGCAGGGAACAAACCATACAAATGGAAGATCATACAAATGGAAGCCTTGGTTAATTTTACCTAATCCCATAATTAATTGCGTACTACTTTTCAATTTAATTGATAACAGCAATGGTGAGTCATGCCTTTGGATTGCAGTACTTAATAGGACCCAGACAGATAGCATACATCTTGCCAACATCAAATATAGATCACTTTACTATGAGTTATTTTATATTTCTGCAATATGAAATGATGGTGTGCAATGCTCCACTGACAGAAGGCACACTTTTTAGGGACTCAACGTCCTTGAGCCTTTTGAACCAAATTCACTTGTCGCTTTGAAGCAGCTACAATCAATAGATTAAATATAGTTAGGGCTCCCAATTTTAGGCTATTTTTTTCAATGTTTTCAGTCTGTATTAACCCAAATTTATTTTTGATAATTTTATATGTAGTATCCACATTTACTTTATTATTTTTATTATTTTGTTGAGAAAACTGAAGCTACAACTAGTACTTTTGGGACAAATTCGCACTTGGATGCCTGATGGGTATTAGTGCCCAAACAAGACATATACGATGCATAATGACTCATATGCTATACACTCATTTGAAAAAAGTAATCAATGTAGTATAAACACATGCACATTTACAGTCATTTAAAGCTTAATTTGAAATCCATGTCCATTTTGTATCTCTCTTGTCACTGTGCACAGCCATTGGCCTTGCTGACTTGTTTCAGAATAAAATAGGCATCACTCAATTGTCCTCATAGATAGCTGGAACATCTACTTTTATCAAGGCAAGTCTGGGCATCTAGTGATATTCCACGGTTTCTGCCTTCCCTCCTCTAAGCAAGTTAGGTTGCAACTCTTTTATATAACATAGCAGACCTTCTGGTTCACTACTGAATGCCATGCTACCCATATTGCATAAAGAGCTGTTACTGCTAGGGGTAGCTGATGGGTAAAGCCATACCTGGTGCACCAAAGTTCCCAAAAAGTTGAAGTCTGATACCCTGGCAAAAGACAGTTGATCTGGCTAGCTCTGTGCCTATTTCTCAACTACCCTTTTTGCCAAAATACTGGATTGAGTGATCTATGATCGGTTATTAGCCTTAGCTGAGTTTAGCAGGATATTTCATCTACTGAAGTTAGGCAGTGGAACTGGACTGGTCATAGTGCCAACCTAGATGAGCTGTGGCGTCACACAATGGAGGCTAACCAACCAGTTTTATTGTTACTACTCATATAGGCAGCCTTTGACACCACAGATCACCAAAAGTCATATTGTCGGCTCAGTGTGAAGTATGCAGTGCTTGCCCAGTTTTAAATTTCAGATTCAGCAGGATACACTACCACTGTACTCTACTTCCAAACCTATACAATGTGCAACAGCATAAGGTTCACCTCTATTAGTAATACCTTTTAACTCTGCATGTGTCCCCTATGCCCATCTGAATCAATCTTTTACTTTTTTATGTATAAGGTGACCTGCAGATAGTCCTGAATGGAGCCAAGGTTCTTAGAAACAACACATAATTGTTAATATAACAGAGTCAAGACACCTCTCAGTCTGAACAAAATCTTTTGGTGACCTCCCTAAACCAGTAGACTCTGTTAGAAATCTGGGAATTCAAATGCACTTCACATGCTGATGTCACCTCACATTAGTGCGACGGTCAGTTCTTGCTTCTTTTACTTAAGATTGCTCAAGCAAACTATCCACTTATCTTAATGTCCTCATAAGGTCACGCTTATGAGTGCCTTTACCTCCTTATGCCTCAACTACTGGAACTCCCACTATCTGGATTTAACTAATGTCCTGCTTCTGAGGTTGAAGAATTTTCAAAATGCAGCAGCTCACATAATATGAGGCTTATCAAAGTGGGACTATATCACACCAGCCATAGGCAATCTTCACTGGCTGCTTGTATGACACAATTTTTCACTTACACCACACTTGCTCAGAGAAACAGTCCATCTTGTCATCTCGTATAGCCTATTATCCTCAACTGCGCTAAGATCAACAGAACAAGGTCTTCTTGAAGTTCGGAAAGTCGGTCACTCTCCTGATGAAGACAAGGCATTCTGAGCAGAAGCCTACTCAAATTCACTTTCCTTTCGATTCACTGATAAATTAATCTCTAACTTTTGGAAGGCTTTAAAATCTGACTTTATCCATATTTGCACCGCTGTTCTCAGAAAGGTCCTGTGAGAAGTCCAAAACATCTGGCCTTTGATACCTAAATGATCCTTTTCCTGGGATAATGATCTGCGTCTAAAAACGTCTATGGTAATACAGTTTGGTGGCATTTCAACTTGAAAGGATAATAGTTGATAACAGAGGTCTCTACAGCATAATCCGACACTGTCTTACCAGTCTGTTTTATAATATGGCATTGCCTATAACATTACAGCATATAACCCGTAGCCCCAGGTGTATCAATCAGAAGCAGAAGGAGATTCCTTTGTCTAATATATATAACATTTTTCAAACATTCTTTATTCAAGTTTTTAATCTTTATCAAACATTACCTTGTTAAGAGCAGATTATTATAACAATTACCCCTCACTCTACCCTCCGCCCCCACATCTGCACTTGTTTTCATATAAAAGCAATAACATCCCAGACAGGCATACAATCAGTTGAATAGGTATAAGGCTCGTAGTCTTGGGGGACATGTGACCTTTCTACATTCTGTCCATATAGTCTAAAAGTGGCTTGATGTGATTCCGAGATATGCGTTCTATGACCATCGTGTCCCAGACTTTATCATACCACATATATATAAATGGCTGGCTTGGTTACTTTCTTCTACATTTTACCTGTTACCATTTTCGCTGCAATCAGAAGTTGAGTGATTAGTGACCATTCATTTTTTCTTTACATTTTCCTAAGTATTGGGTTTCAATCCTAGTACTGTTTGTTCTGGATCTTTCAGAATTGGACATGCCATAGTTTAGTTGCAGCTAGAACCTCTTTCCTGTGCATTTTCTAATAAGGGACAATCCCCTGGAATATGTGTTGGGACTCCCTTCCTCCACATTGTTTCCAGAATCCATTTGGGACAATTCCATATCATTTACCTAATTTGTCTGATATTAAATACGGAAAGGTAATTTTTTATGTCTTGCTTCTATATGCAGTAAAGATTTTTTGAATGTTAAGGTGTCCAAAACTCTTGCCATTCTTTCCGCAGATATTTGTCTGCTTAACGTTTCTTCCCTTATTTCCCATCTATGTCTATTTTACCATACTACTCATTCCATTCCTTTTAGTGTTTACACCATGTTCTGCATATTTGCCAAGTCTCTTGTGGCTGCTATTTTACTTGGTGAGTGTGTCGCCCAGGGTCTTAATTGTTGATATCTGAATCTCTCTTTTACTTCTACTCCGTAGTCTCTTGCATCTCTAGACTGATCTTATTTTTCCCTTTACTTATAGATGTGTAAATATTATACAAGCATTCTCCTACCAAACCTTCTTGCCTTTATCTGTCAATGCTGGGATAAAGTGATCATTGTTATACACTGGGTTGCAGGGTGATGGATAGAGGTTATTTGGTGATATGGGGCCACAGAATCTCAACTGTTAAACAGTGTGCCCATTATGTGGCTTGCCTACAGCCTTTGAGGTCTTGCTATAGCGGGAAGCCACAAAAGATTCCATAAGGGTCTTCTTGCTACTCCCCAGTCCATGTGCACCCAGCGTTTATTGCATCATCTCTGGGTCTATTCCCTCAACACCCTCAATTGGGAAGCAAAGTAGTACTTGAGGTTATCCAAGCCCTCAATGTTGTGTTGGCTGTATTGCCACTCACTTGGCCACTCAAACTGGTTTCCCTGCCCATACGAATCTAAGGCATTTCTGCTGAATTTCCTTTAGGGCTTTCAAACATTCCTGATTGGGAGTGTGTGAAATAAGTATAACACCCTGGTATCACTGACATTTTAATAGAGTTAATTCTTAATCTCTATGAAATGTATTGTGTGGACTTTTTATGACTGTCTCACACATTGGTTGTATATTTGCCTTCAACAGAGCTTGAGTGTATCTTGTCAGGAGAATGCCCAGATATCTGAAGATATTTGAAGACATTTTTCTAAACAGGGTACCATCTTGAATCCTCTGTTCCATGTCTCTTTTGATCTGTAATAACAGCATTTCTGATTTGTCAGCACTGACCTTGCATCCTGACGCTTTGCCATAATCTTATAATACTGCCTTCATGGATTAAGTTTTTCTAAAGGTTCAATTAGGTATAACACCACATCATCGCCAAACAATGATACTGTTTGGATTTCTTCTTCATATTTCATCTCTTTTATATTTGGCGGAGTACAAATGGCTTGAAAAAAAGGTTCTTTAGCCACCATGAAAAGCAATGGGCATCCCTGCCATGCATCTCTTGAAAGGTCTACTGTATCTGACCGAATCCAAATTACTGCAATCCTAGCTTTAGGATTAGCATAGAGAACCAGGGGCACTCAAATGCAATCCTCTTTTAAATCAAATGTAATCATTACTTTTTTCATAAAATTCCAGCAGGCCCTGTTGAATGCCTTCATGGCGTCCAACGCCAACAGGACCAGTTAGGTTCTGCTCTAGCTCATCTGCTCAGTGAGGTGTATTTATTGTTCAACTTATACTGTTGAATATTTGCCATTTTAATATAAGACAGACTGGTCAAAGTAGGGACTATTGGGGAGAATTTCTGCCAATCTAGCTGCCATTATTGTGTGTATATTTTATGGTCCATGTTCAGTAGTGCAATATGTCGATATAAGCAGCACTGAGTTTCATCTTGCTTGCAAATTCTATTATTTCTGCTTTGTTCATTCGTTGAGGACAGTGTCCTCTTTGTACTATTTTGTGAAACAAACTGGTCAGGAACAGGGTCAAATGATTCACAAATATTTATCTAAAAAGCTCCTGTATAGCCCTCTGAGCTCGAGACCTTGCATGCATTTAATTTTCTTGCGGCCTTCCTAACTTCGTCTTCAGAGATGGGGTTTGCCAGAGTGTCTCTTGTTTTGTTGCTATTTTGGGGATATCTCTATGAGACAAAAATACTTCTTTTTGTCTGTCTAATTCAAGGTGTTGTTGATTATAGTGTTGTGTGACATTATTTGAAAAACTCATCCATCTGTCTATTGTCTATCAACAGAGATAATACCATGTTGATTATGTCTGTCTGGTGAATGCTAGAATAAAATGTGTAATCTCATTCTCCCTGATGGATCTGTCTCTATGCGTCGATCAGGCCCCGATCTTTCAGCTGCTACTACTTGTCACCTGTCTAGAGTAGGCCTGGTGAGATTAGCTTTTCTTATCATCTATCACTTGATTGAAATCCCCTCCCAAAATAATCCCACCTTCTGCAAAACCCTGGACTTTTCTTAAGATCTGTTGAATAAACAAGCTTCACCCGTAATTCGCAGTATATATAGAGGCTATGGTGCAGATGTGGTTTATATTTAACATTATATATAACATTTTGCATTACATATTCGTCATGCTTATCTATGAGGATTTCAAATATGGTGACTGGTATCGAGTTTCTGAACAGAATTGCTACCCTCTTGATCTTGTTCTGGAAAGCTTAGTGTATTTGGGTTTTATAGTGTTTCAATTTGAATCAATGATGAGATGGGTTTATTGCATTATTACCAAAGCCACACTTGTTTCTAATACTTTAGCATACACCCTTTAGCGTTTTGTGGTTGAGTTGAGCCTCTGACATTAAAAGGTAATATTTTAATACCAACCTAAGAAGTTAAAGTATTAGAATTTCATTCTGGGTTACCACTCTTGGTTTAATAGACCTACCCCGCAGGCCATTCCCTCCCTCGCCCATTTTGAACCATATATTATACTATACATATAGGTATGACTTTAAGATTACATCACACCAAGGTGGTATTATAAGAACATACGGTCACCTACGAAATGAAACTGACTGCATACCTGGAACAAGGCTCATTATCCGAGCCGAAACGCGTCAGGAATAAAGGGTTTTCTCGCAGTATGCTGATATCTTTCAAAGGGCCTTTGATGCTACAACGTTAAGGCGTATGGCGTCTTCTTGTGAAGAAGAAGTTGGTTATATATATATAAATATATATTACAATTCTAATTTGTAAAACAATGTCTCTAACTATTCCCTTCTTCAGCAGCAGCACGTGGACTGCAATAAAGTTAACTCTACACTGATACAGCCAAATAGTGTTTCATCCACTTTTTCAAAGCGTATCTAATTATGGGGTATCCAGTTTTTTCACCTAAGCATATGATCACAGCTACGTCACTTTAAAAGTGTGTAAAGCTTAGCAATTACTTCTTATGGAACAAATACAAGACCCAAATAATGCATCAAGATCTGTAACTCATCTTGTGTGGAGTACTATCTCATGTGAAAACGTTATAGTTTGTCGACGTAAGACTCTTCTTTTACCTCAACTGCAATATACGCAGTCAGAGTTAGCTATTTGTCTGAATCATTTCATGGTCCAGTATGGAAGGTAATTGAGGGAAAGGTCAGTGACACAAATCACAAACAGTGCATTTGTTCACACTCACAATTTATCCATAGGTTTTACTTTTGCCAAGTATGGAAAAGACCAGCAGGAACTGTAGTAATTAAGCTTTTGGGAGTGCTCCTGATTAGCCATTGCTCATTGACATGTTCTGCCCAATGTCCACAAATAATGTCATATTAGAATATATCCCAGTCAATAGTATTGTTGTAGATATAACCATCAATGTTGCCATTTAAACTTTGGGTACACATATCCTGTTTGGTAGTGTTTTTGTCCCCCATTTGTTTCTCTGCTGGTAAGTTAGGGACGGCACAATTGAATCAACTGCTTCTCCATCAATCTCCTAAACAAGATTTTTTGCCACAAGTTCCCTCAAGGACATGCTCCAACATCTGCTTCAAATGTGTCACTTTCAGGCTCTAAAGCTCAGACTATTTAGAAGACATTAGATTTAACCAATGACGATTTGAATGGAGCTGATCTTCAATTATCTTTGATCAATGGGGCTTTTGGCTACTCTCCCTGCTTTATGCTCCTAATAAGTTATTGCTTCTGGGAAGCCCTGCCTCAGCTCTGTCACCTAAAGACCATACTTAAGTACTTTCATGAAAGGCTCTCAGTTCTGATTTATAGTGAAGTGACCTTTGGAAAAGAAGGTGCCAGGGTTTCTTAGTGATCAAATATGAGGTAATTTGTAGGTTAAATGACTTTTGGGTAGTCACTTTTCTTACACGTTATTGCAATTTTCAAAACCAATAAAAGCTCTAGCTCAATCAAGGAAAACAATCGCACTTTAGCTCTCATTTATATAACATTTGCTTTGGGAATGCATTTCAGCAGTGAACAATATCCAATCCTCAGAAGCCTACACAGGTCCTTCGATATTTATCTTATATATAGAATCAGGATGGTCAGTTATTCAGAGGGTCTAATAGCTTGGAAACATCTCAGCCCATTCAGCAAAGCTTTTTATCCCTTCTCATTCCCATGATATGTTGTTCGTTCATCAGAGCCAATTCCCGTGAGTCTTTTTTCCACTCTAGATTCTTGAGAAGTATTGGTGCCACTCCCATGGATTGGTATACACAGCTTTGCTAACACTGTCCCCAGGGCTAACATCAGTATTCCCATTTTATCACTTTTTGTTACAAGAAATATACCCAGAAATCATTTGTTTACAGAAGCATCCAGCTCTATCCCGGTCATGTGTGTCCAGTTACTACCCACTTGCCCTCAAGCCTTCTCCACCCACGGGCAACTCCAGGCTGTGTGTATGAACACCGGGCCCCTGCTTCTCTCTACCTTGAACATGTGGCTTGTTTATAAGGATATATCCATGCCAATCCTTGTGTGTGTGTGGGGGGGGGGGTGGGGGAGAGGGGTACGGTTTATGTAAGAAATGAAGATATCAATTTAAACTGAGCATTAGGGGAAATGTCCTTGGCATGTTCAATCAATCAAATAGTTTTTGTAAAGCGCAACTACTTACCCGTGAGGGTCTTAAAGCGCTGTTAGGAAGCCATGTTAGGAAGCCTTTCTCCAGTCTACTTAGAATAAGGCTTCTGGGCACTCTTCCTCCCATTTAATGTATGCCTTCTCTGTATTTCCCTCCCTACCCTTTATTAATGCTGCGCATAGTTCTGTGATTAGTCTGTTGCTGTCCCCTAATCTTAGGCTTTGTCACATAATAGTGTGTTTTGGCGAGGCCTTGGGGAACGTATTTCATTTGTCTCGAAACTTGTGTCCTATCTTGGGGTATTGTAAGAACTGCCTGGGCCCATTCCAAACAGTTCCTGAATCTGCGCATAAGACAGAAACCTACTAATTAAATACAGGTCGCCCATTCCATTCCAGCCACCCTCACAACTGCATGACACCCTCGCAGCTGCTCCAGGAGGACATGTCACTCTGCATTGCCTGGAATGGTCACTGCACTCATAGCAGAATATCCAGTACAAATGAGGATCACTTTAGTACACTCCCCACCACTCTGAACCACACCTCCTCATCTGCTAAACCAAGTATTGTAACTCACATGGCACTCCTCGTAACCTCCTAAACTGTTCTGGTACGGTATAAGCCCCCGCACGTTCCTGCCAAGAGAGACTTTTCCCTGTTGGGGCTCTCCTTAAAACTATGACTCACACGCAATAATTGAGCAACTGCATGATATAACAATACATTGGATAGTCCTAGCCCACCTTTCAACCAAGGCAGTTTAAGTGTGGCCGGTTTTACTCTACCCTTCTTGCCAGCCCACACCAGGTCACTAAGAAGGAAATCTAATTTGCGAAGAGTACTCAGAGTATTGGGCACATGGTGTTCTGTAGTACATACAGACATCTTAGGAGAAACATCATGTTTGCCAACGAGTTTAAACCCAAAATGAAAATAGGGAGTATCTTCCAGAAACCCACTGAATTCTGCAGTACAACTATCATTCTGTCCATGCTGTGAGTATATTCTTCTCCGGGGTCCCCAAAGACCCATATCCCCAGATAACAGGACCCACCTAGTCCCCAGTCTAAGTCAAGAACGGAAGTCTGACATATGCTTCTCTCCCCAGTCTGCCCAGGGAAAGAGCCTCAATTTTCTCTGATTAGTCTTTAATTCTGATATTTTCCTACATTTCTCCAATAAGGCTAACATAGCTGGCACTTCTTTCAAATTTAGTGGGACATAGTCTGCGTACAATGACATAGTATGGGAGTTCCCACTTGAATTCCCCAAGCGACCAAACCCTCCTGCAGGCTGAAGATGAGTGGTTCTACTGCCAAAGCAAAAAGCATAGGAGACAATGGGTATTCCTGCCTGGTGTATCTTTCGGATTTCCTTGCATCTGAAAATATCCCCTCCTATCTCTAGCGGTTTATTCAGTATAGTGCAATTCTACCTAGCCTATAGTTAGGGCCAAACCTCATAAACTTCAAAACTGGCCAGAATTAAGATCACAAGGTTTTCCTGAGAGAAAACCTGACCAAAATACTAGAGGCCTACCAAGTGGATGCAGGGCATTATGAGGGGTTCTGTTCTCCGTAATGGGAAGTGTGGCCCATTATAGGATGGTCTATCTCCCGAAATTTCTTTATGTACTACAAAACACACGCCTTTGCGGTCCAAGAGGGCTTCTTCCACTCAGTAGATGAGGTGACAAGGGGACTATTGTGGCTAGATGGTGCACTAAGGATAGCCATGGCCACCCTGACTCGGAAGCTTCTGGAGGGTGGTATAGCCCTCCCAGACCAAAGGCTCTATTACTGGGCAACAACTGCAGGTCAAAAATGACTGGGCCTCCTCAGTACAGCAGAAACCCTTCCTCCTGGAGGATAGGTATGGCATGGAGCTGGCGAAAATTATGTCAGATGCCTTTACTGGCGGAAGGGGCTGCCACCACTGCCAACATCGATGGCAATAGTGACTAATATCTGTCTCTGGGCTACTCGCAAAATGCACTGGCCAGGGAAACCGATAATGGAGACTCCCTTGTGAAGTTCAGACACCCTGCAGGAGTTACGAACAACAAGGGGTCATAAAGGACAAGTTACTTACCTTCGGTAACGCCTTACTTGGTAGAGACAATATCTAGTTGTAGATTCCTTTCTTTAGAATTTGCCCAGGCATTAGTCTAGATCCAGAGATATTTCTTGAGCAGTACCCCCTGCATGTCGTTAGGTGGCGTTGATCGGCTCTGCGTCCGTCGTCGGTATCGTCCGCGCTGGATATATTGTCACAGGTCCTATAAAGGCACCACCCTTGCGCACTGACGTCAGTTTCTTTTCACGACTTTCCACACCAGAAGTGCAGAGCCATGAAGAACACTGACCACTGCTGCATCAAAACTAGGGCCCAGAAAGGGAGTTCCTGTCCATAGAAATCAGTTCACAGAGCGGGGAGGATGGGTGGGTTGGTAAGGAATCTGCAACTAGATACTGTCTCTACCAGATAAAGTGTTACCGAAGGTAAGTAACTTGTCCATCTGATAGAGATATCTAGTTTCAGATTCCTTACCTTAGAACAGATACCCAAGCAATACCATCCTTGGAGGTGGGCCTGCAAATTAAGACCATACTTGAAAGTCCTGCAGGACCAAATGGGCAAAGTGCCCATCGCAACAGACCTGACTGTCCAGGCAATAGTGTTTGTTAAAAGTGTGAAGAGATGCCCACGTTGCCGTCTAACAGATGTCAAGAACTGGAACTCTGCGTGCTAATGCAGTGGTCGCAGCTTTAACTCTGGTAGAATAAGCAAGCAAACCCTCATGGGGTTGCTTTTTATCCAGTGAAATGGCACATTTTAAAACAGAGCACAACCTGTCTGATAAATGGTTTGCTTCTGCACTGCTGACCTTTCTTCACACCCCCGTAACCAACAAAGAGTTGATCACTTACCCAGAACTCTTTTGTACGATCAATGTAAAACGCCAATGCTCTTTTTGGGTCCAGGCGGTTGAGTCTCTCCTCTTCCTTCAAAGGATGTGGAGGTGTGTAAAAAGTAGGCAAGGTGATGGACTGGCCTACATGGAAGGGTGTAACCACTTTTGGCAGAATGGAGGCCCTAAAACAAAGCATCACTTTGTAAAGATAAATGGAAAGGCAGGGTAGCTTACATGACTACACCTGCAGCTCACTCACCCTGCGGGCAGAGGTAACAACTACAAGGAATGCTGTTTTCAAAGTGAGATGCCTGAGAGGACAATTGTGGAGAGGCTCAAAAGGAGCGCACATTAGGAATCGCAGAACTAACTTCAAATCCCATTGGGGCATAATGATTGGTGATGGAGGAAACATATAAGTAAGGCATTTAAGGAACCTAGAAAATATAGGAGACTTAGACAAAGAAGGTTGATCAGGCAACCTCAAAAACATAGAGACAGCAGATAAATAACATTTAAGAGTGCCCAAAGCAGAGCCCTGCTGTGCCAAAGACAAGATAAACAACAGAATCTCCGAGAGAGGGGCAGAAAGGGGTCAACAGACTTGTCTGTGCACCATGCCACAAATTTCTTCTGACATGGCATACCGTTGTGGTGGAGGGAAGCCTGGCTGCCAAGATAACGTTACAGACTTTGGGCGGAAGGTCAAAAGCTGTCAACTGCCGCCGCTCAGTCTCCACACAAGAAAGCAGAGACGGGACAGGTTTGGGAGGAGAACCCTTCCTTGCTGCTGCGACAGAATATCCTCTCGAAGGGGCAGCCTGATCGGAGGATCGATGGCCATGCTCAATAGCTTGGGATATCAAACTCTTCGTGCCCAGTCTGGAGCCACAAGGATTACTTGGGCCCGGTCGTTCTTGATCTACTGCCCACAGATGTTACTTACGAGAACTCTGGGGAGAAGTGGCATCGGCTGAAAGGTGTACAAGAGGCCTGAGTTCTATTAGAAACAAAAAGCGTCAATGAGCAACTGCTGCCATGGAAACTCCAATGAGCAGTACTACTGACATTGTGCCTTCTCTGCGGAGGCGAACAGATCTAACTAAGGCTCTCCTCACTGCTGAAAGAGACCTTGCGACACCTGCAGATAGAGACACCATTTGTGATCAACTAAGCATTGTCAGCTGAGTTTGTCTGCTCTGGCATTCAGAGAGCCTGCCAGATGTTGGACCACCATGGAAATGCCCTGTTGTTTCAGCCACGTTCAGAGATGCACCTCGCCCTGCTTGTTCCAGTACAACATGTCGGTGGTGGTGTCCATGGACACCAGCACTGCCGAAATGTTTTCAATGTTAGTCTGATGGCCCAGAGTTCCAACAGGTTGATGTGGAGGTCTGGACTCTGCCGGAGATCAGATGTCTCTAATCTATGCCTCTCCCATGTGGTTTCCCCATCCCAGAAGTGACACATCTGTCACTACTGTCAAATCTGGTTGGAGAAAGAAGAGAGATCTGCCTCTGGCCCAGTTGTGGTTTGTTAGCCACAACTGCAGATCGCTTGCAGTTCCCTCTGAGATCTGGACCATGTTGGAGAGATTCCCCTGATGGTGCGCTCACTTGAACTTCAGGTCCAACTGCAGGGGCCGCATATGCCATCTGGCATGTGTCACCAGCAAGATGCCAGTGGCCATGAGGCCCTGCAGCCCCAGAGATCGGGGTAGAGGCTGAATCAGTATCATAGCCTGAATATTCTGGACTCGCTCAGCGGGAGGATAAGCCCAAAACTGTTCTGAGTCCAGAATAGCTCTGATGAAAAGGAGCATCCGAGAGGGAGCCAGGTGTGACTTCGGTACATTTATAGTGAACCCCAGCGAATGCAGGAGGTTTGCTGTAGTCTGGAGATGGGATACGACAGGCTGGGGCGAGCCTGTCCTCAACAGCCAGTCGTTGAGATCGGGGAACCAGAAACCCCTGATTTGCGCAGATTAGCTGCCACCACCGCCATCACCTTGGTGAACACCTGAGGGGTGCTGGTAAGGCCAAAGGGGGGCATGGTGAACTGAAAGCGCTTGTGGCCTCCAGTGAACCGTAAGTAACATCTGTGGGCAGGCAGGACAGGAAAATGAAAATAAGTGTCCTGCAAGTCTAACTCTACCATCCTGTCTCCTGGGTCCTGAGCAGAAAGGACCTGAGTCAAAGTGAGCATTTTGAGCTTCTCCTTCTTCAGAAATGGAATGAGGGACCTAAGGACTAGGATAGGGTGGAGGCCCTTCTCCTTTTAGGCACCAAAAATTAGCAGGAATAACAACCACCACCTAATTCTGGCACAGGGACCTTCTCTATGGCTGCTTGGCCAAGAGAGCTGTAACTTCCTCTCAAAGAAGTGCCAAGCGATCCTCCATCATTCGACTGTAGAATGGATGGGTAGTTTCAAAGGGGGGGGGGGGAGTAGCCCCTTCAGACTATCTGCAAAACCCACCTGTCTGATGTCATGAACTGCCAACGGAGCAGGTGATTGTGGATCTTGCATCAGACTAGTCTCTGTTGGGGAATGGTCAGACTGGGATGTTGTGGAGGGATCTCCAGCCGGTGAGGGGTGGGGGGAAGTGGAGGGGAGGTGGACTGGCCACACCACTGGCTCCCTGATCCACAAGGACAGTGGATCCATGTCCATGGCCACGCAGAGGCTAGGCAGCAAACACAGCTCTATGGCTGGAGGGAGACAGACATGGCATTGACGCTCCTTCTGTAGCAACGAAAGGAGAAAAAGCAGACTGAGGAGGATGAGGAGGCCACCGCGAGGCCCAAGGACCTGGCCGTAGCACGAGAATCCTTGAAGTGCTTGAGCGTTGAGTCTGCTTTATCTCCAAAGAGACGGGAGCCATCAAGGGACATACCCATAAGATGAGCTTGGACATCCCCCGAAAAGTCCTCAATAGGCCTCCGCCTTAAGGCCACTGTTGAAGCAACTGCTCTGTCCAGTGAGTTGGTCGTGTCCAATCCACCTCAAGTTGTGAACTTTGCTGCGTCTCTCCCATCAGCAACTGCTTGGGAGAGGACAGCCTGGGCCTCCTACGGGACCTGTGACAGCACTTGCACAACTTTGAATCATGGCCCAAAAGGCATGCACTGTTCACGGACTGCAATGCCAGGCTGGCAGAAAAAAACATCTTCTTCCCAAGTGAGTCCAGCGTCTTGGATTCCCTATCCAGGTGTGCGGATGGGAACGCGTCTTGGGAGGTAGAGGCTTGGATAACCAAGCTCTCAAGGGTGTGGTGTTGCATCAGGAAACCTGGGACACCCGGTGCTTGGCAGCAGGCAATTGTCCTGTTCACAGGAGTCCCTGTGCTGGGTTTGGACCAGGCACCCAGTAGGACATTCCTAACTGCTTCATTAAAGGGGAACAAGGGTTCAGAGGACGAGGTCCCAGGCTGAAGAACTTCTGTCAGGAGGTGAGTCCTGAATGCCGCCAAAGGCAGCTCAAGGTCCAGGACCTCGGCAACTCTCTGCACCACCACTGTATATGAAGCTGCACCCTCCGTAGCCATGGTAGGAGGAAAGATCATGCCAGGCTCTGGGGAGATATCCAGTCCACTGGCTTCACCCAAGTTTGTACACCAGTCAATGGGGTCTTGGAGCTAGTGTTCTAAAGGGTCCAGCGACCCCTCCTATTTCTCACCATAAACTAGCTTATAAAAATAAGACTCAGGATCTGAAAAAAGGAGCAAGGCCACCGTCGGTTTTGTACAACGCCGATCCAGTTCCAAATGAAGCCCATATGGTTCTGTGTCGGAGTTGGCAATGAGGATGGGGGTGCGCAGCCAGGTGGCATGGGCAGCGCCAGGACCATCTACGTCAGAACCGGCACAGGGGAAAGTCGAGGTGTTATGACCAGCATCGGTTCGGATCCAGGAATGGATCCATGGATGCCCCTTGGAGCCGAGGCCGAAGCCACTGGTGCGGAAACAGAAGGGGCCACTTCTGACATCACTGGGCCCAAAGGTGCGCCAGCAGAGTCGGTCACTGCAGCTCCCAAAAACTCAGGGAGGCATGAAGTCGGCCCAGATGCAGGCTCTGCAGATGGAGGTCTAGATCGACGATGCTCCTGCTCCCTCATCAGCCGATGCACAAGGTGAAGTTGAAGAATGTTTTGCTTTCTTTGACTTGTTCTTATACCTCAACTTACCCGAACGTCCTGAGGTTTTGGAATGGGACCAAGAAGGAGGGGGGAGAGGTAATGTGGGGGAGGTTGGTGGGGAGGGGCTCCGCAACTGATGCCGAGACCTTCCTCTCGACTGAGATCAGGACTTACGCTAAGCTGAGCCCCAGGCCTCCATCAGCTTTAGGGACCGCTCCCTCAAACCCTTCAGATTCATAGCCCAACACTCGGAGCATGACTTCGGTCGTGGTTGCGCTCCGGACACCAAAGGCACATGAGGTGCAGATCTGTCACGGATATCACCCAGGGCAGAATCCACAAGGCTTGAACCCAGTCTTACACGAAGACATCCCTTTACACACAAGGCATAGAAATACACAAAAAATCTTTTACAAAAGTAAAAAAGGGACCAGTCAAAAAGTGACTGATGGATAGCTTTTTCTTCAGATCAGCACTGGCTGGCGCAGAAAGAAAAGAACCGACGACAGTGTGCCGGGGTGGTCCCTAAATTGGACCCGCAATGTCATATCTGGCACAGACGATGACAGACGTGGAGCGGATCAACGCCAACTAATCGTTCGAAGGGGTAATGCTCGAGAAAAATCTCCAGATCCAGACTGAAGTCTGGAGAAATTCTAATGTAAGGAATCTGCAACTAGATGTCTCTATAAGATAAATGGGATTTGCTGGGAATCTCCAAGGTGGGGGATGTGTAGGGGGATGGTAGAGTGATACCATTCACTGACTTCCAAGAGCAATAGGAACTAACAGAGAGTCAGTATATTTGCTACCAACAATTCCCTGCTGCGGAAACGGGTGGACCTCCTACAGGTGATTCAGGAGGAGTCTCCAATGGAATACAGGGTGCTAGGCTCCCCACTAACTCAGCACAGGGTGTCCCAAATATATTCTAAACTCCTATGTAACAGTCTTACCCCACTTGACATCCTTAGGGACAAATGGGAAAGGGAACTGGGCAGGGCAATGACTGGGAGGTGGCTTGCCGTTACCCAGGAGAGGCAGCTGGGAGTTCCTATCAGTCCTGCTGAAACTACTCTACAGGGCATATATCACAAGAAACTAGCTGTACCATATGCATTGGTCTGACAACGATCTCTGTCTACGTGGCTGCCCGCACACTAGTCCACACACTGTGGGGATGCCCAAAAAACCAGGGTTTATGGGAAAAGGTGGGCCACTGAGTTTTCGAGGTTATGGGCTTTATCCTACAACTTACTCCACAACTTGTGACCCTGAGCATCTGGGGGAAACAAACGTTGGACCATTATGCACTACTGTTCTGTAAAAACGCTCTGATGCTGGGCCGCGGAAATGTAATTACGCAAGATAGGATACCCGTCCTACAAAGCTGGGAAAGTAACAGGGACTGGTGCATAAGGACTGAAAAACTGGTGTACTGTGCACGAGGATGCCTACAGAAATTCAAAAAAGTATGGAGACCCTGGATAACCGCAGACGATAAAGCTTCTGAGCAGGGAAGGGAGGGTGTGGAAACACGTACTCAGAGGTGAAGGCAGTTGCACAGGGGGTGGGGATGGTGGTTGTGGGCTGTGATGAAGTTTAACATAGTAGTGTTGACATGCTTGTCTTGGTAAGTCCCTGGCACCAATCTGCGGGTGGCCCCTTTTCATTGTATTTGTTTTGTACTGAAAATTCCATAAATTAAGCTAAAAAAAATAAAAACACCATGAGTTTTCACTTTCTCTAACTTTACTAGTGTAAAGCTCATTCCTGGTCCAGCACTGGCAGCACATAGTCTTACTCTGACTCTGCCAGGACATGTAGAATATGTGTCAGACGTGCTGTAGCACTGCCATTGTATGTACAAATTTGCACTTATGGACCGAGCAGATAGCACACAGCCTCACCAACCAAGCGCTGCCATTAACTCACACACCGCTATTACGTGGAACGTGCATGGCATACACACGCCTAAGCGTGGGTATTCCATATACACATATCTTAAAAGACACTCAGCGCACATCGCCTTTCTGCAAGAAACTCATTTGGCGCTCCCAGAGATTCCCCGCTTGCAGCGGCGCTGGAGAGGTCAATTATACGCAACGGGTCACTCTACTTATGCCAGGGGAGCCCTGGTCTGGATCAAGCCAGGCGTCCCCTTTGTAGCAGAAGACCAAATCATAGATACTTAGGGGAGATTTGCCTTGGTGCTGGGGTTGCTTGCGAGGCGAGCCAGTGCTGGGCTCCATATACTCCCCAAATGTGGATCAGGCCTCCTTCCTACACACTTTGTCTAACCAGTTGCCGGGGTGGAGTGACTATCCTTGGTTACTGGGAGGGGACTTTAACATCGTGCTGGATACAAACTTAGACCACTCCTTCCCTCCACTGCCTACATCGCCCACTGTGTCAGCTGTGCATGCACTGGCCACCTGGACCAAAAGCTGGTGGTTAATTGAAATATGGCAGCACCGTAATGCCATAGATAGAGTTTACTCGTATTACTCTGCCCCGCACTCCCTACATGTGCTCCTTGACAGAATACTCTGTTCACAAAATTTATCCTCTGCGGTCATGGACACGGACTATTTGGGTCGCACACATTCCGAATACAACCCACAGCTTGTGCGCTTGGGTTGGGATGCTTCCCCTCCAGCTGTCCCCACTTGGAAACTTAGACCTGAGCTCCTGGAGGATGCAGCATTTTAAGCATTGTTAGCTGTGGCAATTCCCGAATACTTCGAGCATAACAAAGGCACTGCCTCTTCGGGCCTACTGGAGTGGGACGCCTTTAAGGTTTTCATCAGGGGCCATTGCATGGGGACGCAATGGAATCTGCGTTGCTCAGTGGAGCGCGAACTCGCCCATATGGACAGGAGCCTGCTGCGCCCTGAGCGGGAAATTGCCCAAAGTCCCACTAAGATGGCCCTGTTATCTAAGGTTCGAGCTGAGAGCTTATCCCTTCTCGAGCGGTTACGTCGTTTAAATTATGCCGCTCACTCGGCGCGTACGAATGCCTCAGCAGACAAATCGGGCAAGCTTCTGGCCTGGCTGACCAGGAGTGAACAAGACCATGGCCCCATCATGGAGATTCGTTCAGAGGCTGGTAGCTTACTTTATACACATTCGGAAATACATTCCGCGTTCACGCAGCACTATAAGACTCTGTATGTCTCGGCTGTGACTCCCCATCAATGGGTGTGTGCTGAGTTTCTTTCTGGGGCTGTGCTCCCTTGCCTGACGGCTGCCCAAAGGAATGCATTGGAGGAGCCTCTTGAACTTACTGAGATCCAAGCCAGTATCCAAGAGCTATTGATTCTTTAGAGTGGCCTTTCCTTTTTGAGGTCCTGCAGCGGTTTGGTATTGGGCCCTTTTTTCTTCGCATAGTTAGACTACTATACACTAATCCTCAGGTCCGGGTACGGGTGGGGGGAATATCTCGGAAACAGTAGACGTGTGTAGAGGCACAAGGCAGGGTTGTCCCCTTTCCCCATTGCTGTTTTCCCTTGCCATAGAACCCTTGGCTGCGTTTCTACGTGATAGGGGCTCCTGCTGGGGAATTGCCCTAGGAGATGGCCTGCATGTCGCTCTATGCCGACAACCTCTTACTGTATTTTAGAGACGTCATGCATGTTCATCAGAAGTTGGGACCTTGCTGCAGCAGTTTGCCTCGCTCTCTGGACTCGGTTAATTGGTCTAAGTCGTGTCTCTTCCCCTTTGATCCCACACTCCCAAACCTAGAGCTATGCCTCTCTGGAAACGCTGTTCCTTGGCAGCCCCACAGGTTTAGATGTCTTGGCATACACATTTACCACCATAAGGAAGACTTATTTGACGGGAACCTCAAGAGGGCGGTGTCCTCCATTAGATCCCAAATGGCTTTCTGGCAAACGCTGCCACTGTCGGTGACGGGTAGGATCGCATTATTGAAAATGATTGTTCTACCACGCTTATTATACTATTTTTCCAACCTCCCGCACTACATCCCGGCCAGTTTTTTCAGGGATCTGGAGCCCAAGTTGAGAGAATTTATCTGGAACAGGGGGCACTGCAGAGTCGCACTTAGGAAGCTATACATGCCACTGGAGAGGGGTAGTCTATCGACCCCTAATCTGGGACATTATTACTTGGCTTTCCAGCTCCAGTGGGTGTCCAAATGGCTAGCAGGCTGTCATCTTCCTGATACGGCGACCACTGCAGGCCCCTAGTCCCTTATGCAGGTGGCACATTTGTTTCACCCTCTCACGTGCTCGGCGCCGCCAGAGCAGATCTTCCTTAGGGTGCCCACAGCTGCTACCGAAGGTCTCTGCGCCTTACGAGTGAGACTTTTCCGTTTGCTCCGGCCTTGGCCCTTCTGGGAACTCCTCGTGGCACCAAAGTCACGTCGGGAGCTGAATTGCGCGAGTGGCATGCAGCGGAGCTGTGTACGTTGGGCGATCTGTACAATGACGGTAGGCTGATCTTGTTCCCCGACCTGATCTGGGAAGCGGGCCTTCCTGCGGGACAGTTCCTGCTATATAACTCGCTGTTGCGATCTTTATCAACTAAATGGGGAGACCTGTCAACCGCACCTCCGACCCATCTGCTAATACAATACATACAAGTGATGGGGCAGGGACACCACCTGATTAGGTGGTTCACAAACACTCTGTGAATGCACACGACCCTAGAGTATACCACACTGCGCGCGGCCTGGGACAACAAATCAGCTACCCCTGTCACGGACTCGCAGTGGAACTCTGTCCTCTCTAGCCACACTAAAGTACCCCGCAACTCCAGATTTTGCCTTATACAATTCTATATCATCCACAGGGCATATCTTACGCCAGCTTGCATTAAGAGATACTTCTCCCGTTGCGATGCAGCTTGCCCCTGTTGCCAACACCTTAATGCAGATATGATTCACACGTTATGGTCCTGCCCCTCCTTACACTGTTACTGGAGAGCCGTAGTAGACTGTTTATCAGTGTGGATGACACTTTCAGTACAGTTTACATGGGAGGTCTGCGTGTTGGGCCTATTCCCTAGGAGTACGTGCCACAAGGCCACCACAAGATTTTTAGACTTGGGCTTAGTAACGGCTAGAAGGCTGATAACCCGTTGGTGGAAGTCTGCAGAAGGCACCTACTGATCTGGCTTGGAAATGATCGTTTGAGATTTGGGCGGGTGCGGAGGGGGTGGCATTGAGACGGGAGGATGCACTTGGGCTGTGCAAATATCCATTATCAGATAGCTGGGAGATGATGATGGCGCACTTACAAAACCCAGGCGCAGTCTCAGGTTCGGAGGAGTCAGACTAGTAATCGAGATGGAATTGCGCCCAACCCAAAAATAGGAGTCGCGGTGGTGTTTGCCTGTGCGCTTGTTGCCTGTTCTGTTTTCGTCTTAATGGTGTAGGCAGTGTCAGCATAGGCATCAGGCATCTAGATCTTAAACATGCTCCCAACATGTATTAGCGCGCACATGACACATTAAGGGGCCTCTGCACGCATGAAGGCACGATTATACAATTATCAACCACTTGAAGATATAGTACTCCATTGTTTAAGAGTGTTACTATTGTTATTTGTTGTTAGCTCCAGTACCAGCACTTACATGAGCATCTCTGTAAAAATGTATTGATCTTTGCGTAAGGGCTAGGGGGGTGCTGTGGCATCTATTGCCCTGTATTTCGCACTAGAGACCCAATCCTTCCTTGTATGGATCATCCGTACTTGATGTAGGCGTATCCTACTGAATGTAAGATCTAGCAAAGCATATTTGAGAGTTCCATTCAGAGTTCTGATTATCACAGTCAGTGTGCCTTGATACCTGCTGTTCATTTGTATAACTAAGCAATATGCCTAACAATTATGAATATTTGCTGTACCAATGTTGATATAAAGTCAAAATGTTACAATGTAGTTGAAATAACAATAAACAGATTCCTAAAAAAATAAAATAACCCCGCAATATGTATGAACTCAGTGCCATCAGATTAGCACCTATCCCATCCGGGGTTATCTGGAACAAACCTTGCAAGGTGTAATATATTCTGTGCAGGGACTTCAAATGAATTCGATGGTGTATAACATGTAATGAGATTTCTTCTGTTTGGAAGCCACCATATGCCCATTCCTCCACTTTCAGAGGTCTGCTCAGATTCATTTCCCATTCTTTTCTAGATTGTGGGTCATTACACAGGCTATTTGTTTGCACAACCTTGTACAGTGGAGTTTCCAGTGTGCACCTGTATAATGTTTGAGAGCATATGTAAGAGGCGGGTCCTGTTGTGGCTCTTCCACAAATTATGAGAATAGTGCTTAAGTGCAGGCTTTGATCCAAAAGTACATTAATATGCCTAGTACGTTTCTGTTGCCTTTGTCTTTTACATTAATATACATAAACCTGTTTTCTTCTAATAGGTCCCCTATTTTGTGCATGTCCAGTGTTGCTAGCTGTGTGTGGACTTATGGCTCAGAGCACAGACGGAACAGCGGGTTTATCAAGTAGTAAGGCTGCTTTTGAGAATATTGTGGTGTTACCCATTTGGATGCCAAGTTTCCTCCATGCCCATGGGCTACATTATATAGCATTAGGATGCCGTGGGGAGCCCTTCTGATCCTGCCATACGGGGCAGTTATGTCTCTTTCTAGTATCAGGTGAGGAGTGTATGGTGGGCAGCATGACTGAAAATATGCATGTTGCGTCTGTGCACAATAATAACATAATAATACGTTGGGTGGAGTCAATCCACTTGACTCATAAAGCTCTACAAGTATTTGCCATTTGATGTGGAGCTGCTTATCTGACCATGTCAGCCAAATGGTAAGCAGTCTTAATATATGAAAGAAGCTTAGTGTGAGGGGGGCCATCGGGTCAGCAGGGATTATTGGGCGCCACCATGGGGGGTTGAGCCCTTTCACTCCTGATGTCCTGAGGCCTTTGCTACTATGGATTTTTAGCAACTGGCTAAGCACCCCTTCTCTACTTGACTCTCAGTAGTAATGTGGTTGAGCAGTCCAAGGCTCCCTCGGAAGGTGGGGGTGTTAAGAGTAGATACAAGGGAGTGAGCACAGGCGCACAACTCAAAATGCGCACAGCGTCAGCAATAAATCATTGTCCAGCCAAAAACTCACTTTTATGAAAAATTAGAACTATTTTATTTTTACTGCTACCAATACAAAGAAAAAATTTAACATTCACAAACAACTACACAATCCCTCTGAGGTCACGGCTCTAGTGTTTCCTTGGCAGTTCCCTGTCTCACTTCCTGATTGTTCTAGCAATAGTGGTTATTCCCCTTCCACTATTGGCAACTTCTAGGGAATGCCTCACTAGTAGTCTGAGTTTCAAGAGTCCACTCCGACTCTATCCTAAAATCAAAAAGGTTCCAGCCCCATCTGCTTCATGAGATGTGCCCAGGCCGCTTCCTTGTGACCTCTCACTGAATAAAAGAGCACCATTTGAAGTGGATAGGGGAAGTCTGTCTCTCCCCTCTCCAGTGTGTTTCCCATCCAGTCTACAGGAATCCGGCAATACACAAATCTGTCTGTCATTCCTCTCTTTCACTTTGAAGGCCTGGATCCCCAAAGTGGAAACCATGGCCCTCCATGTACTGTACCATCCACAGGCACACATACACAGTGCATGTATACAGCCTACACACACTGCACGCCACTGTTTCCTTCATGTACATACAACCCATAGCCACACATACATCCAGTACATATATTTAACATGCACACACTGAAGAGCATTGTATCCTAATGTACTGCATCACTCATAGGCACAAATGTATCCAGTATGTTCATTTAACGTGTATGCCCTCCACAGAACTACATCCTTCATGTACTGTACCACTCAGGCTCACATACATCCAGCACATCCACTTAACACACAGCAGCAGAACTTTAAGTGAGTGAGCCTGTAGGCCTCACTTTAGTGACACACGTTAAAGAGACCTGTTCACACCTACTGATCACTAGACGGTATGCTGCTGCAACAGTGCTCATGGCGCTTAAGTTCTGGTGAAGGCGGTACCCTCTTACCACTAAGAGGGTAGTTAACGTAATGTTTTGGCTGACTCTGAATGGGGTCACCACCTTTGGAAGGAGGGAGTCATGAGTCTGAAGAACCTGTTTGTCTGTGTATAAGCTGGTGTATAGAGGATAATTTGAAGCAGACTGCTGACCCTCCTGGCTGATGTAATGGCCACTAAGAAGACCATCTTAAGAGGCAGCAATGTAAAAGGACAGCTATGTTGGAGCTCGTACTGATAGCCCATGGGAAACGTTGATACCAAATTAAGGTCCCATCGGGACATGATTAAAGGGGTAGGGGAGAACAAATATTGCAAACCCTTAAGAAAACATGTCACAATAGGTGACTTAAACCTTAAGGGCCGATCTGGCAACCACAAAAAGCTCAGATGGCTGAAAGATCAACTTTAACTGTGCCCAAGGTAAGGCCTTGCTGGGCTAATGACAGCACAAACAATACTTCCAACAAGGGGGCAGCATGTGGGAAAACATGATGGGAGGAGCACCAAGCCACAAATTTGTCCCAACGACAATCGTATACAGTCTTTGTTGAGGGATGTTTGGAAGCCAAGATGACATCACAAATCTCAGGGGAACATCAAAGACATTTCACTGTAGCCCTGCAGAAGCGAGGAACATCAAAGACATTTAACTATAGCCTTGAAGCTGTGACAGGAGACCCACCCGAAGGGCAGCCTGATGGGAGGACAGATGCTCATGCTCAGGACTTCGGGATACCAAACTCTCCTTGCTCAGTCTGGAGACACTAAGATGATTTGGGCCGATCAGTCCTGATCTTTTTGAGAACTCAGAGCATGAGAAGTATTGGTGGAAAGGCATATAGGAGTACCAGGTTTCATTCAACCTACCGGAATACGTCTTGGAGCGAGAGACGCTTTGAAAACTTCAGCATGCTGACATTGCATGTTCTCTGCAGTGGCTAATAGATCGAGCCAAGGTTCTCCCCATTCTCTGAAGAAACTTGAGCCACATCCACAAGTAGACATTGATAGTCAAGTTTGTCTGCCCTAGGATTCAGAGATCCCTCCAGGTGCTGCATGAACCCGGAAGATGTCCTGTTTCTGCAGCCAAGTCCAGAGTAGCCGGGCCTCCGGACACAGGGTCCACAACTCCATTCTGCCCTGTTTGTTGTAATACCACAAGGAGATGTGTTAATCATCTGAACCAATCTTCCTCTGATGGATGGGAGGAATCACTTTTGATGCAAAGTAGTTAGCCTTCAGCTACAGGGGGTTGATGTGGAGTTGGATTACGCCAGAAACCAGAATCCTCAAATGTACACAAGGCCATCCGAACCCAGTAGAGATGCATCAATCATCTCTGTTAGTTCGGGGTTGGGAAGGAAGAAGTGTCTGCTACTGGTAACATTCTGGTTTGTCAACCACCAATGCAGATCTTTCATACTCACCCCCGAAATCTGGACCAGGTTGGAGAGATTCTCCTGATGTTGTGCCCACTGGGACTTCAGATCCTACTGCAGACCCCATATATGCTGTTAAGCGTGCTTCACCAGCAGGATACAGGAGGCCATCAGTCACAGGAGCCTCAGAGTCAGTCTACCCGAAATCTAGGACTGTTTTCGAAACATCCAGATCACAGCCCAGTGGGCAGCTGGGGAACTGTGCTTTGTCCGGAATGGCTCTGATGAAAGGGAGTGTCTGAGAAGGAGTCAGGGGTGACTTCGGCACTTTCATAGTGAAATTCAGCAACTGCAGAAGGTCTGGAGGTAGTTGGCAACTGCCTGGGCAAGCCCGCCTTCAACAGCCAGTCATCGAGGTAGGGGTAGACTGGGACCCCTGACCCACTCAGGTGTGCTGCAACCACCACCATCACTTGTGTGTACTTCCAAGGGGTACTGGTGAGGCTAAAGGGGAGCACAGCAAACTGGAAATGCTCACAGTGAACCGCAGGTCACGCCTACGAGCCTGCAAGATGGAAATGTGGAAATACGTGTCTTAGAGGTCCAACGGTAGCCAACTTGAGCATCTTGAATTTCTCTTTCTGTAGAAAGGCATTGAGAGGGCAAAAATCTTTTTCGGCACCAGAAAGTAACGGGAAAAGCAACAATGTCCTACTCAAGATGCTTGCACCCTCTTGACGGCTCCTTTGGCCAACAGAAACTTCACTACCTAATGAATCAGTAGTGTTCAGTCCACACACAATGGTGAACTTCACTGTGTTCCTGCCATCAACCAATGCTTTGGTCAGGATGGCTTGGCCCTCCTCTAGAAACATTGGCAGCAGCTACGTATCAGAATCCCACAAGGCATGGGAGTTTTGGCCCAAAAGACTTGCAGTGTTAACCGACCGTAATGACAAACTGGTGCAGGATCCTCTTCCCAAAGGTGTCCAGTCTCTTGGATTCCTTATCTGGTGGGGTGATAGGGAGCGCGCTTGGGTTTGCCTGGCTGTTGAAGCCTACACCACTAGGCTCCATGCAGAGAGATACTGGGACAGGAAGGCCGGGTCTCTGGTGGTGGGATGATGGCATTGGGCAATCATTCTGTGCACGGGAGCACCTATGCAGGGTTTGGCTCAGGGCCCCACGATAAATGCCGGTGAGTGCCTTATTAAAGGGGAGCTGAGATTCTGCAGAGCTTACTCCTGGTTAAAGCACCTATGTCAAGATGTTGGTCTTGACCTTTGCAATGGGTAGCTGCAGGTCAAGGGCCTCTGATACTCTGAGCTTCATAGTCGCACAAGATGCACCTTACTCCGTGGCAGTGCCCAGAAGAAAAATCAAGCCAGTATCTGAAAAGGTGTCCATGCCACTGGCACCACCCAGCTCCTTATATCTGTTTTCCTCCTTGTAGGAGTCGTCCTGCAGGAAGCTACAGCATTTTTCATCATCCCCCACCTACTACAGGAAAAGAGGGCCTGTCCAGGGGTAGGAAGACTGGTGAGATTGGGTATGATCTGGGTGGCGCCGGTGTCTAAGTCAAACGCATTAATGGGCACCGCCTCCGAGTCAGACAGAATATTATGTTCCTCTTCTATAGGTTCAGGTGGAGCTGGAAATGGCATCAGATGGACTGGATCCGGGTGGTAACCGGCACCTGTGTCAGTATCAGTTCAGATCCGGAGGCAGATCCAGAGGGCCTGACTGGCATCCAGGGTAAACCCTTCAATGGTAAGAAGCAGGGGAACCTTTTGTCTCTGTGGGACCCAAAGGCATGCAAGATGGAGCGGTGAGCCCAAACAAAAAAGAGTGAATGGTATTGTAAAACTTCTTGGGTTGGGCAAGATTTGCCCCAGGGAACTCAGGGAAGTGGGGAGTGGACCCAGCTGCCAGCTCCCCAGGTGGAGTGCGGGAGCTGGCCCTAGTAACTGAAGAATGCTTCAACTTCATCTTCTTGTGCTTCTTCAACCTTTCTGACTTTGACTTGGAGTGGAAAGACGTTAGTCTGTGGGAACAGTGTTTGGAATGGCCCCAAGATCTCCCTTAGGATTGGGAGCCTCCTTCTGCTGCATTCACTTGTGCTTCGCCTTTGGGAGCATCGACTTGCTCTCAGTGCAGGACTTGGGGTTGTTGCCCGACTCCAGTCAAACCAACTGTGGGTCAGGGACAAACATCTGACTGTGACATTTCTCACATGGCTTAAACCCGATGGGTTGTTTGAGAAACATGTCCCTAGTACACTAGGAGCAAAGCTTAAAAAAAGATCAACAAAAAGTTGAAAACAATGTTTAAAAAGTGAGTGAGGTACTACTGTTACTGATTCTGTCAAGCAGCTAAAGTTGTTTCGGGCCTTCTGAATAGCACTCTGTTCAGGCAATTAAGACTGTATTTTTTTTAAAAGAAACGTTAATCATTTTCTTGGAACAGAAGGATTATAATATCATACAGTGTATTTATGGCCATACAGTTCGTTGCGGGTGTTCAAATTCTTTTGCAGTACATTATTTCTAGAAACAGTTTGAGCAATGGAGAACACAATGAATATAAGCAAATGATAAAGGACCTCCATACAGGCCTCCCAGAGAGGCATTACAAAAAGAAAACAAAATTAAACGCAGTACAAATTTCCTGCCTCCCTACCCTAATCCCTACTGGACATCAGCTGTGCATATCATTGACGGATAAGAATGATAAGAGACTAGAGGGAGAAATGGGAGTATGAATAGGAAGGCGGAGTCGACATGAACCACAACACAAGTACGAAAATAAAGAACCTGTTACAATATACAATAACGTCTATGTTGAAGGTCAGGCGACATTAACAATACATTAGATAAGGATCTTTTATTGCCTTAATAACTATTAGTCATCCTGTTTGGGACATGAAAGTTGGTAGAAGGTCATCCCAAACTAAGCCTATAAGCTGTTTAGAGAGACCGTGATATTCTCCTCTCCTTAGGGCACAACCTTCGGCCATACCCCAGTGCAGTTGTTCCCAATCTGTGTGGCACAGCACTCTGGTGCACTGTCCAAACTAGCCAGGAGCGCTGCGCACCAGGCATACAGTTTGGGAACCACTGGAATGTTAAAAACTTAACTCAAACCATGAACAGGCTGCCAAAACTCCAAACAAACAGCGTCTATAACGGTCCTGCTGTCAGCGAGCTCAGCAGCACGACTGAGGGATTTCCCGATCTCAAATGTCCAGTCTCACAGCATGTACGTCAGACGTGACCTCTACGTGAAGAAATAGCGTTGCTGCTCAGAGGTGGCTCCCAGGGCGGAGTCTCACAGAAGCAGCAGCGCTACAATCTGACTTCCAGCCAACAAGACCAACACTGTAGAGGAAGAACTTACTCTTTAGAAAGTGAGCAGTGGGGTAACAAAGGCCCTCGCAGTCCTTGCGTTGCGGGGGCCCCGAGCAAAAGGGGGACCCTCAGCACAGTACTCTGGGCTGAGAGCTCCTGAGTGAGCCTGTGCGGGAGGGCCACCTTATGTTTAGTTACGCCACTGAAGGTGAATTTCAATATCTTCCCACCCAAACTGCCTATGGTCTAAAAGCCTCAGTATTCGCACCTAGCATCCCCCCTTATATGGGACTCGTTTCCTTGCCAGCTGCCACATCCTTCGCTCGGCCCCTGAAAGTGGTGCAATTTGGTCTGGGTGCCTTCCAAACCCCATTGATAGAACTTTGAGCCAGGGACACCCTTTAAAGCAGCCTTTTTTTCTCCAGAGGCGCCAACTTACCTAAGCTCCAGGGAGACGGGTAAAAAAGGAACAAGTTTTCAAGGAAAAGGGGCATGGTGCTTTATGGACTGCCACTCCAATGGGCGGGACTAAAGTGAAGTTATTTTCTAATTATTATTTATCCTGTGCCCTCGTAGAGGTGGGCAATTTGAGTCATTCCTGGATTGGGGATGAGACGGGAGTAATGTACGGAAGACCTTGATTTCAATGTTTTCGCACACAATGCCCTATGTGAAACAGTTCTGTGTTTTCATTACTTAAGTGGCTATTATATAAGCCGCTTTCTCTGTTATGTTCTTTAAATGCATAAGTATTTTTAGTTATAGCGATGGCATGAGTAGCAAGATTTTATCTGTCCGTCGTTGAGACTGCTTTCTTAGAGATTAGGTGACTATGCAGCAAGAATTGAGACCTTTTGCAAGGCTGTCGGGCGCCTTGTGTCATTGTCACCAAGCAGTTCTCAACATAATATTCTTACTGAAATGTAAAATCATAAACCTTAGAGTGCTTCTAAATCTAATTTCATCTGATTTACTGAGTCCACTGTTGACAGGGTGCTGTTTACAAAAGGAAAATGCTACTTACCGAGTAGACATCTGTTCGTACCATGCAGTGCTGTAGATTCACAAGCTTTGCATAAGTCCGCCATCTAGTGTTGGGCTCGGAGTGTTACAAGTTGTTTTTCTTTGAAGAATCTTTTCGACTGCACATGGGCATCGAGTCCTTTGTTAGATTGTTTTCCCGTAGGCGGGTGAAGTAAAGAGTGTATATGTATAAGTAGATAGTAAATAAAAGAGTTGTCCATGCAATGTATGTACATATTTACAATATGTGGTATTACTACGACCACAGGCTTCGGGGAGGACGCCTGTGACTCTACAGCACTACATGCCACAAACAGATGTCTACTGGGTAAGTAGCATTTTCCGTTTGATGGCATCTGTAGATATGGCTGGGCGTGTGCTTATATTTTTGTATTAAAATATGAAACTCTCAATGATTATAATACATGCATTGGCTTAATTCCAATTATTTTCAGGGAGAAAAATGGAAGTTCTCCTGAGGTCAGGCGTACATCCCCCACCTACCAAAAAAAAGTAACATAACAGGGAGCCGTAGCCAACAGGTCAAGGGAACAGGGGCTTGAAAAAGTTTGGGAACCACTGCCCCAGTGTATAACTTCAACTTGCCAGCTGGAGGTAAGGGGTCCCTGGGAAATTTCCAGCTTCTGGTGATTTGATGCTTGGCGAGTAGAAGCACCAGGTCCACAAATTGCATCATTGTTTTACAGTTTTTGGGACATGGATATCGCCCCAGACAACAGTGTTATGTAGTATTCCAGTTAGTAACCCTGGTGAGCACAGCTAGAGTGGTGTGAACATCAGTCCAGAAAGGTGTCAAGGAGGGACATGCCCAAAGCATGAGTAATAAGTCTGCGAGGTCCACCTGGCATCTGGGCCAGTTCAGAGAGGCCCCAGGAAAATTTATTTGCAGCTTTAATGGCTTAAAATAGACCATGTGCAGAAGTGAGAATTGAATAAATTTAAAGTACGAGTTGCAGGGAATCATATTGGGGTATTCGTTGAGAAAGCACCATTCTTTATCATGTATTCAAGTCCTTCTCCCATCGGGCTCATAGGGGTGCCAATGAAGTGTGTAGGTATGTACGTAAACCTTTGTAAAGCCATTTAATTAGGTGTCTGCCTGTGCCCATTTCATGTACAGCCTGAACAAAAGAATGTGTCTCCGGTTCCGACCCCGTCTGCACCCAGTGCATGCAAATATATAGATGGAGATGTTGGCATGTGTCAAAGAGAGGGAGCTCAACAAGCCATGGGTCTGAATAAAATCCTGGTGTGACATCCTGGTGCGAACATGGGCCCCAGTGATGTGACTCCTGCAGTTTCCCAGGGTTCCAAGCTAACCAGTTGTCAGTAGGCCTATAGATGAAGGTAGGCCTTGTAATGGTATGTTAGCGGTGTAAAGGGGGGAGGGCACTGGCGTATTTGAGAGTGTGTTTCCAATATGTGAGTGCATTGCCAAAGAATGATAGTAGGTGGGGTGGTCGCGCCACACCCGGCACTAGTAGTATATGTAGTTTGTCAAGTCACAGCATCCTTTGTGTACAGCCAATCTCATTTAAGTGAAAGCTCACCAACCAATAGGACAACCATTGTAATTGGCCCGCAAAACAGTAAGCCTTGAAGTCTGGGGTGCCGATCCCTCCCTGCTTCAGTGGCAACTGCAGTTTGGGAAGACTTACTCTATGCTGTCTGGTGCCCCATATCAAATCTATCAATAATTAAGTCATCTAAAGTAACCAGCAGGAACTACCACGGACAAATTAACAAAAAATACAACAAACGGGGTAGCATAACCATTTTGGATAGTGCCAGATGGCCTGCGACCAAGAGGGGTAGTGTGTTACAGAATAGTATTTGTGAGCGAAGCGAAATGATGGCTCTATTTAAGTTGCCATCTAATAAATTAGTGGTAGTTCTATCGACCTGTATTAATAAATAGTGAAACCTGTGTGGTGCTACCAGAATAGCATGTGTGCCCATTAGTAATGCATCCCTGATTAGGTGCTCTTGAAATGGAAATACATGGCACTTTGCATGATTGATGTGGAGACCAGACAGATCGTTGAACGAGTGAAGCAAGGTGGCTGTGGGCGTAAAGTCCATAGTCAGGTCAGGGATGTAAATTATCACTTCATCTGCATACATAGAAATGGTGTGACGCTGTGGCCCATTTGGTATACACCAGCCACCTGCCATCTGCCTAATGCTCTGTGCCAGGGGTTCCATAACCAACACAAAGAGAAGCAGGGATAAAGGACATCCTAGCCTATTACTGTGGTACATCAAATACCTACATGACATATGCAAACCTGTCCTTGCTCTTGCAGTGGGGTCAGTGTATATAGAAGCTTGATCAATCTGATGTAGGTGGGGGGAGTACCAAATCTGACTAGTGTTGCAAACATGTAATCCCAACCCAGCGTCTCAAATGTCTGCTAAAGACAGAGAGATGAAGCCTGCTGTAGGGTAATGGAGTTTAGCCACCTCCATGACCTCGTACAGGTGTCTGATATTTAAGGAGGTACTGCGGCGTGGAATAAAATCACACTGATCAGTGTGAATTAACCCAGGGAGTAATCGCACCGCTAGCACTTTGCTCAATATCTTGTATTCGGCTGTTGATAAGGACAGAGGTCTATAAGAGGACATGTACCCCAGGTTGGAGCTATGTTCAGTTAAGGAAGTGACTAAAGCTTGTTGTGTGGGAGGCAGGGGAGAGCCAGTCTCTAGAGAAGCCTTATAACGTTTTTCCTGGTGTGGAAGTAATTTGGTTGTAAAGTTGGCATAAATCTTGATGGGTAACTCACCTATCCTGGGTGTTTTACTACAGGGAGTTCACTGATCGCGTGACGGATTTCGTCCTGTGTTAGAGGGGCTCCCAACTTTACTTTACGGTGTGCTGGGACCTGGGGCAGTTGTAAATCATTAAGGAAGGCAGCAATAGCAGTGAGGGAATGGAGGGGGCCATACAGTGCGGAGTAATATTCCAGAATGCATCATTAATATCCATGTGAGTGGTACAGTGGGTATTTGTGGGTGTAACTATTGAGAGGATGGAGGCAGGGGATAATTGTGGTCTGATCACATGAGCCTGATGCTCACCCATCTTGTCGCCATCAGTATATAGCTTTTTGTGTGTATGAACTGTAGCTTCAGGTGTTCCAAGAGTTCCATGTAATTAGTGCGACATTCTTGCAGGTCGTCCACAGGGGTATCGTTGTGGGCTAACTCACGCTCCAGCTTCCCTAGTCGTGTGTCGTCATGTTTAAAGTTACGTAAAGCTGTTTGTCATGCCCCGCTACTGTGGATATGGACACTCCCCATATTGTTAGTTGAAATGCCTCCCCCTCTATCAGCAGTGACAGTGTTTTCTGCAAAGTATGTGGCAATAGTAGTGGCCAGAGTGTCTTTAGAAACATTGTCTTCTAGTCGAAGAGGTTACAAACGCCAGACAGAGACTGGGGAGGAATTCAGCCCCAGGACATGGTGGGTTCAAGGGGATTGTGATTGGACAAAGTTTTACCCAGGTAAGTTGAATCAGTAATGTGCACTTGCATGTGTAAAGGACAAAAAATACGGTCCAGACGGGCATGCAGTTTGTGTGGTGGCGAATAAAAGGAGTATTCCCTCGTACCTACATTGAGCGCCATCCATGCATCAGACCAGGACCACTCTGATACCCAGTCTTGTACAGCTTTTGCCTGTGTGACCAATAGAGCATTTGCAAGAGGGGTGGGAGCGATCTAGGTGTGTTCCAGAACCAAATAAGTCTCCTCCAACCAGCCATGGGAGATGGGACCATTCAGTCAGTATGGAGGGTAAGTGTGTCAGAAAGACATCCTGCCCCATGTTAGGAGCGTAAACAATGCCTAGCACTAGCTGTTTACTATCTAGGGCCCCATGGACAAAAGCGTATCGACCATTTGCATCTATTTTAGAACCCATAGCCTCAAATGGTACTTCCGCCCGCACCTAACTGCTGCCCCATGGGCAAAGGCAGTATTCATAGTTTCAAACAATTGCCCCTTCCACTTCATCGAATTTGAGTGACTCAGTAGAGGAAAGGTGAGTTTGCTGTAAGTAAACTATGTGAGCTTTATGGCTGTTGAGTTGAGACTGGTTTCAGTGATGTCTATGAACTGAGCCCATGCCCTTGACATTCCATGTTAAAATTTTATAATTATTTGTAACAGTCGACATAGGAAGAAAAAGCATGAAACACTTTGAAAAGAACCACCCACCAAGCATCTCATGTCTCTTAAATCATGTGTGCATAGCAAATGGCATAAAGAAAAAAAAATACAACAATATCCCAATGCTTGGTTCTGTGAAGAACAATCATTCGACCAAAACTGTAAACCTATCTCAACTGAGCATAAACTTGAGCAACTAATTTGGAGGTAGGCCAGCAAGGCCATCAGAGTCGAATAGCAAAAAGCAATAGTGCAAGAAAGTGCTGTGTACAAACAGGGTGACACAGGAAAACCCCAATATTAGCGCAGCATGCCATAATGAATACAATACTAGTGTCTAAAGGGGTGAGGGGTATCATGAACAACAGATGAGCCTACTCAGTGAAGTGCAGGCCAGCAGGAAAAGTAATGATAGTGCAAAAAATCATACCCACAGAGTCAGATCACATTGTTTGCAGTTTTTAGCATCACAGAGGGGACGAGAGCCATGCTGGTATTAGAGTCAGAGTCTGAGGCGAGGCTTCCGGAGGAGCTGGTTAGAGAAAGTTGGACTTGTTGCCTGGTAGACGAAACAGTGGCAATCACTGCTCGTCGCCTCTCCAGTGCATACTGGGGAGAAGGGACCACCCATGAAGAAGGTAATCAGGGGATCCTGCGAAGTCAAGGAGGTCACTGCATATTCTGGGATGATGGTTCAGAGGGGGGGTACTGGGCATTTGGATAATGTCTTTCTAACCAGTCCCGTATAGCCTTGGGGAAATCAAAGAACAAGGTTTGCTGATCATGGACCACTCTCAAGCGGGCGTGGCCGAGCAGCCGAAGATGGCGGCCGCATAAGCCTTTTGCTGTGGAGGGACCCACGAGTTATCCGATAAACATAACCCCGATCTAGGGGCCATCCACGCTGCCGCTGCCGTTGGGGAGCAGCTGATCAGACGGGGAACCGGACGCGCTGCCTTGAGTGCCCGAGGGTACTCGCTGGAGGTGGAACAGGTGCGAGGAGCCGGCGGCCTGGCGCCCCACACTGAGACCGGGGACCAAAGTTGCTGTGAACACCTGGGCGGGGTGCGACTGACCACCGGGCGTGCCAACCGCAGGGGAAGTTGCTCCATCCCCACTAAGATAAACAGTGGGGACCCCGGAGTGTAGTCGGAGGTTCGGCGCGATCTGAACGCTGCAAGTGCAACTCACCATGAGGTGAGGAAACTAAGAAGAATTCCCGCACGCGGAGCAGCCGAGGCCCAGTAAAGAAAGACTGAGCCCAGGAGTTCGGGAGAAGCGAAAACTTAAGGCGCAGTGCCGCGCCTTAACACGGACGTCACCGCTGCCGGTGTGGAGCGGCAGACCTGACGAGGAGCCGGGCATGCTTCCTTGAGCGCCCGAGGGTGCTCGCTGGAAGTGGAACAGGTGCGAGGAGCCGGCGACTTGGGGCCCCACCCTGAGCCCGGGGACCAAAGTTGCTGTGCGCGCCCGAGCGCGGCTGAACGCCGGGCGTGCCAACCGCAGGGGAAAGTTGCTCCATCCCCGCTAAGATAAACAGTGGGGAACCCGGAGTGTAGTCGGAGGTCTGGCGCGATCTGAACGCTGCAAGTGCAACTCACCACGAGGTGAGGAAATTAAGAAGAATTCCCGTACGCGGCGCAGCCGAGGCCCGGTAAAGAGAGACTGAGGCCAGAAGACCGGGAGAGACGAAAACTGGGGGCGCGGTGCCGCGCCTTAACACGGAAGTCACCACTGCCGGTGTGGAGCAGCGGACCTGACGAGGAGCCGGGCATGCTGCCTTGAGTGCCCGAGGGTGCTCGCTGGAGGTGAAATAGGAACGAGGCAACAGCGGCTTAGCGCCCCACCCCGTGCCCCTGGACCAAAGTTGCCGTGGGTGCCCGGGCGCGGTGCGACTGACTACCGGGCGTGCCAACCGCGGGGGGAAGGTGCTCCAGTCCCGCTAAGATAGACAGCGGGGGAGCGCTGCAAGTGCAGCCCACCACGGAGGGAGAAGAACCCACGCGTGCTGCGCTGTCGAGGCCCGGTAAAGGAAGGTTGAGCCCTGGGGCCCGGGAGAAGCGAAAACTGAAGGCGCTGTGCCACGCTGCAACACGGACGAGGGTGCAAACAGCGTCGACTCGGATAGTGCACATAGGCTCGAAGTAGCTCCACACTGGAACAGACGGAATACCCCTGTTCATGGCCTGAAGCAGAATGTGTGGAAAAGAAAGGAGGTAAAACAAAATAAGGAAAATAATAAATTAAACAAAGGTGAGCAAAAAGTAAATAATGAATATAAGGAAGCAATAATGCTGCCCATACAAAGGAGGACGAGTCCCTCCCTAACCACCACAGGACTGCCACTGCGACCCCCAGGGGAACACAGAACGGAGAAATCGGGCAGCTGCCTGGAGCGGAGACGGACGGTGGGAGTGGAGCGGCTCCAGAAACACCAGAGGTAGACCCAGCTGAACATAGCCTCTCGCCCTGTAGAGACAGGGAAGCAGCGGTGCGGGCCATCTGACGGGCCTTGGAGGACGGGAGAGATAAGGCTCGGGTGAGCTTCATGGCCCTGTTGGGCACGCATCCTACTTGGGACGGGGTCTGGTGAGCATGGTATAGCCGCTCTTTGGGAGTACAACCCATAAATGCGGAAAGGAAGGTGGAGCGGTGTCGTCACCAAAAACGCTGGAGCAGAGAGGTGTTGAAATAGCAGGCAGGCCCTCGCTTTAAGCCTGTGGACGCGACCCACAATATCCCCGATGTCTTCCAAGAACAGGCACAAGGGTAAAACCATGGATCGAACCCCTTTCGTGGAATGCGGTGGTGGGGAGCCTCAGGACCCACCGCAATCTAAATTGCAGGATACCCTGGACAAAATCCTGAGTGCAACTGAGAACACAAAAACAGTGTTGCAGCACAATATTAATCAAGTCACAGTTGAAGTGGGCCTCCTGAGGGCGGATCACCAGAAGCTGGCCGATAGAGTCAAGGAAACGGAATCCGCCCTGACTGTAATAGCACCGGCACAAAAAGACCTAACAGCCACAGTGATGAACCTCACAGACAGAGTGACACGGCTAGAACAAAGAGCAGAAGACGCGGAGGGGAGAAACCGTAGGAGCAATGTACGGGTCATAGGACTTCCAGAGGGAGCGGAGGGCCAGAATATGGTGAATTTCCTCGAGGAGTGGCTGCGCACAGTCGTGGCACCGGACAGACTGACCCCCTTCTTTGCATTGGAATGGGCGCACCGGGTGCCCTCGAGGCCCCTGGCACCGGGTACACCGCCCCGAATGGTGGTTGCTAGACTGCTACACTACAGGGATAGGGATACCTTGCTGCAGCGGGCCAGAGAAGCAGGCCCTTTTAAGGTGGCGAACGGGAAAGTGACACTGTTCCTGGATTTCACACTCGAAGTCCAGTCCAAACGTGCCTCGTTCCTGGCGAATAAGAGGGCCCTCAGAGATGAGGGAATACAGTACTCACTCCTCTTCCCAGCGAGGCTGAGGGTAGCTCTTGAGGACAAGACTACATTCTTCCAATCCCCCGATGAGGCGTGGGAGTGGTTGGAAGCACGCGGATGCAGACCTGGGCAGCACACGAGGGAGGAACGAACTGAGGGCGGTCCCCGCAGGGGCCCGAGGAGACGGCGGAGCAGAAACCGCAACCGCACGGCACCAACACAGGCACAGAGGGAGTTGGGAAAGAAAGCCGCCCTGGAAGCGGCGGCCTCCATGAGTGGAGAGGCGTTCCCTCCTGAGGGATCAGGAGGTGAATCAGATGACACAACGGGGTCCTCTGAGGGGGGCTCAGGGTGCTCGGCGCGTGCCCCAAAAGTGACCCCGCAGACGGCAGATGAAATTGGATAACTGAACGGTACACTGGGCCTCTAGGTGAGGAGAGTTACATGAGCTTGGGGCCCCCCTGAGCACGCCACCCCCTACCGGATTCTTGACCATCCATCAGTCTGGCGAGAACTAGCACTAAACTGTTGAATATGTTGCACTGTTGCACAGTTCTTTGGGCAACCTACTGTTTGAGAGGCGCCCTGGGGAGGGAGAGTTGGGTTTTATTCTTACAAGTTCAGATGGTGCCTGTGGGGCGGTGGTGTGATGGTGTAAGGCATGAGATAAGATCCGGGGGGGTCGGGCCACCGGGGTGGGATGGGAAAATGGCAATGCTTATGACACATCAACATGGCAGAGTATAACTTCAGAACGTGGAACATACGGGGGATGGGGTCTCCAGCCAAAAGACGTAGTATATTGTCCTATTTAAAAAGAAGGGGTATCCAGGTGGTGATGCTACAGGAGACCCAGTTGGCAACAGGGTAAGCAGAGAAATTGAGACGCAGGTGGAGAGGGCAGGTGTTCGCCACAGAATACTCCGCGTACGCACGGGGTGTGCTGATTTGGGTCCGGGCCGGGGTACCATTCGAGGTAGTATCAACCAATACAGACCGTGAGGGCCGATTTGTGATAGTCAGTGGGAAGCTGCATGGTACCTCGATTGTCCTAGGTAGTATTTATGCTCCCAATCAGGATCAGGTCACCTTCATGACGCGCCTATCGAGTCAACTCACCCGGCAGCAGGCAGAAGAACTGATAATAGGTGGGGAGTTTAACAGTATACTAGATGTGGACATGGACCGCTCCACCCCACTGATGCCTGGGGCGGCAACACACAAGGTATCCAAGAGACTGAGGGAGTGGTTGGACTCCTGGGGCTTAGTGGATGCATGGCGAGATCAACACCCCTCTGATAGAGACTACTCTTATTACTCAAGTCTCCACCGGGTGCACACCAGGATAGACAGAGTGGTGTGCACAGCAAATGTGGTACGGGGAATGACCCACTCTGAATATCTTGGTCGTACCCTATCTGACCACAGCCCCTTACTGATTACATGGAGAGTATCCAAAGACAGGCCCCCCATCCAGACGTGGAGACTGTCCCCGGCTTCACTAGAAGATCAAGCATACAGGGATGACCTCCGCTCATATCTGGCAGACCATATTAAAATTAATAAGGGGTCCACCTCCTCTAGGTCCACGGAGTGGGAAACGCTTAAAGTAGCAACAAGAGGTCACTGTATGGGACAAACGGTGAGGGTGAGACGTACATTGGAGCGGGAGTTGACCAGTCTCGAGAAGAATCTGCACGAGTGGGAACGAAGAAGGGGTGGGGAGGGGCCAGAACTAGAGGAATATGAACGAGTGATGAAGTCCCACTCCCAGGTTGAGGAACAACTACGCTGCCATAATATGCAAAAATACCTAGCCTCATTGCAATCCGAGGAGGGCAGATCGGGTAGGATGCTGGCGTGGTTAGTACGACCAGGAGGGGACAGTGAACCCATCACGAGTGTAAGACAGTGAGGGGGAGCGGAGATGTAGACCGGGCCCTATAAATGACGCCTTTAAAGAATACTGCACCCACTTGTATAGGGACCCAGGCGAGCTCAACAGAGGAACTTGACGGTTTCTTACGCCAACTCCCCCTGACCACCCTGACACATGAGGAACGTGATAGACTGGGAGGGCCGGTGACAGCGGAAGAAGTGCAGGAGGCCATCTCGCAACTAGCCTCAGGGAAGACTCCGGGGACGGATGGCCTTCCAATGAACTTTTACAAAACATTTACGACGCTGTTGACCCCACAACTAGTGGAGATGTACACAGAGGCATTGCATCACGGCAGGTTGCCAGACTCGCTCAGGGAAGCACTGGTGGTTCCCCTACCCAAACTGAAATCTAAAGAAGCATCGGTAACTGACTTTCGCCCCGTATCAATGCTGAATAGCGATTTCAAAATCCTTAGTAAGATCCTGGACAACCGCTTACTCCAATGTATACTGGCTTTAGTACACACAGATCAGAACAGATTTGTTCCGAACCGCAGTACCTCCCTGAATCTCAGGCGGTTATTCGCCATCCTACACATGCCCATAGAGAAGAGACCTACTTTGGGAGTGTTAGTAGCGGTGGACTTTGAGAAAGCCTTTGACTCGGTCCACAGGGACTACCTCAGGGCGGTGATGCTGCGGATGGGCCTGGGAGAGGGTTGGGTAAAATGGGTGGACCTATTGTATGGTACCCTGTTGGCAAGGGTCAAGACGGGTAGGATGGTATCTGAGACTTACCCCATTTATAGGGGAACCAGGCAAGGTTGTCCTCTGTCTCCACTATTATTCGCCCTTGCCATTGAACCTCTGGCCACCAGGTTGAGGATGGACGGAGTTGGTACAGGAGTGGAGTGGGGGCAAACAGAGCATGTCGTCTCATTGTACGCTGACGACATTCTCATCTATCTCAGGGATGGAGAATCTGGTCTCCCTTGGGCCCTGAGAAACTTGGAACAATTTGGTACCCTGTCGGGACTGCACCTCAATAGGCCCAAGACATTTTTCTTCCCCATTCTGCCAAGGTGTGAGAGCCCCACCACGTGTCCAGAGGACATGGTGTGGGCACCCCGCACCTTTAAGTACCTGGGCATTCAGGTGAATCATGAAATGGGGGACCTCAGGGACGGCAACATCGGAAGGGTATTTCGCTCCTTGAGGGCATCTGTCAGATTCTGGCGCTCCCTGAAACTATCTATAATGGCCAGAATATCATTAGCCTAAATGATTATGCTACCCCGTCTCCTTTATTATTTTGCTAACTTGCCGCTGTAGATCCCATCGGCATGGTTCAGTGAGTTGAATACCCTGCTTCAGGAGCTCATATGGGACAGAGGCCGTAGGCACATATCGCTTTCCATTCTTTGTAGACTGGCTCAGTCGGGGGCCTAGGAGCCCCAGACTTTGAGTCCTATTACCTAGCATCCCAGCTGCAGTGGGTCTCCAGATGGTTCACCGGAGAGGGTCAATTGGACAGATGCACTATCAGCGGAGTGAAAGGTATGGATCTGATTATTGCACGCTTGATTAACTGGCGGGTGGCACACCAAACTGACAGTCTCATGACGAGAGTCGCTGCATCGTGCTGGAAGAAATGCACAAGACGTGTGGGAGTGGGTCCAACCTACTCCCCCGCCCTACCACTGCTCTCACCCGCCAGCACTGGCGCCATCAAGTAAAGTTACTATTCTTTGTTAGTTAAAGTCTGTCATTTAGACATCGCAGTAGAAAGGACAATATGGTGCATTCACGAAATGTATGCCACGAAAAGCCAGACGGCCCCGGGTTGGGAGCATGGAAAAAATTGTGCGTGGAGACAGTAGGGGACCTATTTAGGGATGGGGTGCTGAGATCCTTTGCCGACCGGGTGGAGAGTAATGGGGTACCACAGGGGCAATTCCTTCTATACCAGAGGTTGCTCCACAATCTGAGGGAACACTGGGAAACAGTTAATGCGGAACCCCCACCCACCAGATATTACACCTACTATTGGTATCAGGGGGCGAGGCCCACCTAATTACTAGACTATACCGGGCCCAAAATGAGCACGCCCTGGACCCGCTCCAAACACAAAGGGTGAAATGGGAAAGGACAGTGAGTAGGGACCTAACTGACATGGAATGGAAGAGAATACTGGCGTACCCCCGGATGGTCTCACGAAAAACACGAATAAGATACATCCAATACAATTATATTAAAGAACTTACCTTACCCCATACCGTTTGTCCCTAATATATGGCGCCCCCCAAGGTCATGCCCCAGATGCGAGGACATAGACTCAGATTTCGACCATATGGTGTGGAGTTGCCCAGAACTCCAGCGGGGTTGGGGAGCGGTACTGACTGACCTGAATAAATTATTTGAAGTGGATCTGTCCCTGGCCCCGACAGTGTGCCTCCTGGGTCTTGGAACAGGACTCCCACGTGGGAAGGTGGGTAGTCGATTCCTGGACCTAGCCCTGGCCCTTTATAGAAGGTTGATCACATTGGGCTGGAAATCGCCCAGATGCCCTCTACTGAAGGTATGGAGACACGATGTTACGAAATGGGCGAGGGCAGAACTGCAGGTCCTGATTAGCGAGGAGGCGCTGGGCCTCCGACAAACTCCTATCTCGCCAGCATGGGAGGAAGTACTGATGAAATGGAACCGTATAGTGAAGGTAGACGATCCAACAGGGGGGGAGGATGTAGAAATAACAGGTACGGGAGTAGGATAAGAGAGATGGCAACAAAGTCATATCAGCTGGGGTATAGTGTATAGGGAAGTCCTGAGGCTACTCATGCGGGGTAAATCAGGGACGACTACAGGCTGAGGATGAGAACCCCAAACCACAAAAAAAAAAAAAATATAATAATAATAATAAAAGACAATGTGGGATATGGAACGGACACGAGGGATAGGCAGGAGCTGAATGGGTCGGATACCCTCCCCCCCAGGGAACCAGCCGGGAAGGTATGGGAGACCCACCCCACACACCGGTGGAGAAGTATACGATCCTTTCCTGCAGCTGCTCTCACCCGCTAGCACTGGCGCCATCAAGTAAAGTTACTATTCTTTGTTAGTTAAAGTCTGTAATGTAGACATCGCAGTAGAAAGGACAATATGGTGCATTCATGAAATGTATATATGATTAGGAGACCCGAGTAGACCGAGTACGTAGTAAAACTAAACATGAAGCACGGCTAGAAGGTATAACGAAACAATAAATAGTATATACAAGAAAGTGATAAGATGTCTACAAGGATGAGGGTGGACAGAACAGTGGCCGGTGTCCGTCAAGCCATGAACAGTATGTGTATGACAGCAAAATGTTAATGTTAATAAAAATGTTAATAAAAATATATTTTAAAAAAATGGACCACTCTCAAGCGCGCTGGAAACATTAAGGCATATGTTAGACCTTCCAATCGGAGTTGTTTCTTTGCGGTGAGAAAGGATGTCATCCTGCCAACTGGTAGTCAGGGAAAAGGGCCACATTAGAGTTATCAAAACAATTGGGGCATTCTCCCTGGCTTTCTGTAACACCGCATCCTGCTCCCTGAAACTGAGAATGCAGGCCACAATGGGTAAGGGGGTGATGCCGGAGGTAAGGGACATGCTGCGATCGATGTGCCCTTTCCACTGTAAACAAAGGAGAGAGTCCTTGCGTGGCCACAGTGGTCTTCAGCCAGTTCTCGATGAACGTAGCATTAGGTTTTTCTGCTCCTTCAGGTAGTCCAATAATACAAACATTGTTGTGTCATGCACAACCTTCCCCATCCTCCACTCAGTCATGCTACAGACGCAGTCAATCGCAAAGATCATCCAGTTCAGCTGAGTGGGCTGTTTGCTGTGGAGCAAGGGTAGATATAGCTGTTTCAGTTGTTTTGACCCTGTTGGACAGTTTACAATGATCGTCTTGTAGTAGGCCCAAGGCCTCCACCAGCTTACCAATGCGATGTTCTATACCGGCTCTAGAATCTTGGATTTCCTGCAGGATGACATTGAGTTTGTCTGGAGCAGGGCTCAGTGCTGTTGGAAGAATGTAATCTTCTCCCATGCGGGTTGGCAAACTGTCTGATTGGACGTGTTGTGATTGAGAGCCTCCTCTGCCTACTGCTGGCCTTGCATCCTTCGTACAGCCCATGATAGCAAGATTCTGTAAGGCAAGTAATGCAGGGGGCACTGCGAGGGACCAGTATCCAAGGAAAGATACAGAGCTACAGGTCCTACCAATCCCCTGAGATTCAGGGTCTGGGTCACGCTCCAGACATTCATCAGGAATCAAGTGGGGTGAGCTGAATTGAACAGGTAGAACGTGGGAGCAGGCAGTGTAATCGGTGTGAGACTGGAGAAAGAGGCTCCCTCAGAGGCTGGTTATTAAGGCTGGAGACAAACATATGGAACGGCCTGCACAGTTTGGAATCAAGCAATCGGAAGGCCTCTGCGAGGAGAATGGGCACGTATGTTAGTTCATTGCATATTGCAGTGCGGTACATTAGGCCAGTGGTCACAGGAGGCGATAGGTCTTCTTAAGTTCCCCAGGGCCAGTCCACTTCCCATCGGTGTGCCATAGCATGAGTAGAAGCACCTCTAGGCCATGCAATTATGGTTTGTTGGAGGCCACGTGTCATAAGCAATGCGTGCCCTTTGATTGTTAATAAAGGTCCAAAGGGGGGCTGGAAGAGCTGCAGTGATGCGAGGCAGTGTTTGGGTGGTATAATAGCACAGGGAGCTTGTGCTAAGTCTAAGCCTCCTGTTAATACGGTGGGGGATGCCGGCCTAGTAGATGCTACAGGCCACATCTGCATGTGGGGCCTGGTCTTTCGCACTCACTGTGAGGTTGGAGGATGGCTCTGGTAGGTCGAGGTGCAGGAGAGCAGGTGAGAAGAAAAGTCCCCATGGCCAGCTCTGTGTGTCTTCGCTCCCCTCGATAGCACTTGGTATGTGCAGGAAGACCATGGTATGCGTGGCCCCTGCTACTCATGCAACCGTGAAGTGCCCATTCCAATCCTAGGCTTCAGCTGTAGTCTCCCCAGGCCCAGTTGCAGACAACAGGTTGGGTCTACAGTCCCCTGGGGGACGGTCCGTAGCTGCACAGCTCACAGCAATAAGGCGCAGTCACCCCATAGTGCAGGGCATATGTGGCATATAAGGGGAGATCGGGTCAAACGCCAATGGAGCGGAGGGGGATCCAAGGGTGGCCTCCCTCGTGTTGGCAAAACTCAGCAAGTGCTCTGCTGGGGAGCAGTACGGTGCACTGTGAGACCGCCAAAGGCAGGCTGCCTAGGCCTGCCAGGGCACAGCCATGTCCTCAATCATGTGGCCTGTCTCGCTTGATGACGGTACGTGGCTTCAGCACCAACTTAATGCCAGTTGGAGCAGTAGCAGGAGGTGTAGAAGCAGACTGCCCACTTCAGTGCTGCAGTTAGATGCTGCGTAGGGCACGGATGGTGGTGGACAGATGGATTTTCAAGAGTAGCCTGTGACAGCTCTAGCTGAGTCTGCCGCCATCTTCAGCGTCTAGCCACGCCGCCCCCTTAAGGCTTCAAATTGGGATTGTTAATTGTATCAGGACAGCCAACCTATAATTCATCAAGCATTGTTCTCGACTGAAAAATGCTGCCATCAGTACCTTAAAATCGTGAAAAGGAAGGAGCTTTGCTGCAATCCAAAAATACATACGACAAAGTGTATTTTGAACCTCACTAGAATCCTAAACAGTCTGGGGTTAAATGAGGAATGGAACAATAACGGAAATTATGTGGAGGAGCAATCACACCTAAGAGGTGAGATACTGTTGCCTACATTTAACTCATTTGAACTAGAGAAATGCATGAAAACTAACTTGAAGCCATCTATTTAAATGAAATTCATGCTAATTAGGTTCTAACTTCTAGTCTTAGTAGATCCACGAGTTAGCTGGAGACTGCAAAGTATCTTTCGCTGTCAATGCTGCAGAGGGTGTGGTTATAAGCTGGAGTCCTTTCCTCATATAATATGTGTTTTCCTATATTTATTAGACCTTTGCATTAAACTATTAAGACCATGTGTTTTAAGACTGGGATTCCATACAATAAAAGATGCAACTGCAGCCTGCATCCTGGGCAACGACTTGCAATTAATTTGCAAGCTGGTCAAGTTTTGTGAACTTGCTGTTAGAGAACTTGAAAAGGTTATATCAAGAATACATTCCAAGGATTGTACAGAAGGAAATTCTTGGATCAAAGACTGCTATCGTATTAGCCTGGATCTAGCGTTTTTAAGCTCTGTCTACCAAGATTCAATACACATGAACTTATTGATAAAGTACCTACCTTCAGCTGTTGGGGACGTGGTCAGGCAAGATGGCTGAGCAGATGCACCCCCTGACGTAACAATCTTGCTACATCCTGCCCAAAAATGCAGACAGCACCGCATAACTAAATTGTGGTATGTGCATCCACCGCACCGGGGTCCAGAGAAGCTGAAGATTTGGCCACTCTTGGCTGGAAAGATATGGCGATGATACTTGCGTGTGGCGACCTGTGCTCCTACTGGGCTCCAGGGCCTCAGTGATGCTGAGAGACGGCTCACAGCGGTGAGAGACTCAAAGCTGCTCCTCATAAGGCAGCCTTGATGAGGGCCCACGGCAAAGGTGGGGAGGCAGCAGCTAAGCTGTGGCCTGTTCCACACCCTGGATCCCTAAACTGAGGCACCAAGAGAGAGGGATTGAGGTGGGGCCTAGGGACAACGTTGCTGCAGAGCTGGGGATGGGTGGTGTGACCTCAAGTGCCCCAATGCTGCTGGTGCCACACAGCTATTGTAACTGACTCTGTGCCTGAGGGAGCTGGTGAGGAGGCTTTGTCAAATGAGAGAAGAATGGGATTGGGGGCCTTGATCAGGGGTCCTATCTGGTTAAGTGCCTCTACGTTTGCTAACCCTCGAGCTCTGAGAAGCCTGGTGGCCCCAACATGACTGTACACTGAGGATCGGGGTACCTGCTGTGCAAACTGGCAGACATACCTCTGCCTGATACTGCTTCCTCCCTTCAACTACCCTGGAATCTATAGACCATAACTGATACACAGCTGGGAGCTGGCTGAAACAACTGTGGCCATCCCCCACCCTGTAGTCTCCTAAGTGCAACGGGCTGGCTTCAGGAGGGCAAGGGGCCTTGAGGAGGATGCTCTATGGTAACTGGTAAGCCCAGGGGATAGTCAGGCATGTGAATGTTGTCAGCGACATGGGGAAGGATAAAGCAGCCCATGCTTCAAAGGTAACATCATTACCCAGTACACTCAGGGTATGATCAAGTGCACCGTGCGCCAGATGGGTGCTAAAATGGCTGAAGGATCGGGGACCCCACCTGGAGAGCAGAGCTGACAGCAGCCATACAGGGCTCCAGGGTGACACTGGAAGGTTAGATTGACTTGGTCGCCATCAAGGTGAATCTTCTCTGAACGGACTTGCACAAGGTGGCCGACAGGGTAAAAACAGCTGAGTATTCTATCGGGACTGTCAACAGGAAGTGAAAACCCTCAAGGAACAGATGACTAAAACAACTGCAATGACCAGGACTCTGGAGGACAAGGAAGAGGATGCAAAGGGACGGTCACGCCGCAATAACCTACGATTTCTGGGCTTCCCTGAGGTAGTGCAGAAGGACACACTGGAACAGTTCTTGGAGCAATGGATCCTTCAGGTTTTAAAACCTCAGGGCCTGTCTGCAATAGTTACAATGGAAAGAGCCCATAAAGCGCTGGTGGTGTCAATTCCGCCTGGAGATGCAGCCAGGGTGCATATTGCTCATATCTTTAACTATGAGGACTGCAATGTGATCCTTTAGTCAGCAAGGGAGGCTGGTAGCATTACGTAACCTTTGACAATTCTAGGACAGCCATCTATCCAGACTACATGTAGAAAGTTTAGTTTGCCACAAAGATATTCCTTGAAGTGAAACAAAATCTCGGTGCACCTCCAGTATGCGTGATTACACCCAGTGAAATTGAGAGTGGGTGCACAGGATAACACTCATTTTTTCCAATGTTCTGATGAGGCCTGGGCCTATCTGGAACTATGCCACAAAGGGCCCCCGACTGCAGCATGGGACACAGCAGGCGCTCACTAAGCGGTGACACGCAGAGGATCTGGCGGTGGAGCGCCCACACATGGAAAGAGATACTCTGCTGTTCATAAAACATCATAGAAAAACCCAGGTTGGAGCTAAAGCAGTACCCACAGGTGTGATCGCCCACATCTAGCCCTGAATATAAGAACACATCAGCTAAAATTATGGTTTCATGGTTATCAGCAATATTGTTAATCTTGAGATAGGTGCTACGTGAACCGAAGAGACCATAAAAAATAAACAAATGTTTCCCCTAATTTAGGATAGCAAATTTCAAAGCAGAGACTGGTATTACTTTAAAAACTCACCGCCATCTTGTCTTGACTCAGACCATGAATTTTTATAGGTGCTAATGGAGGCCACAGACTGTCTATCAGGTTAAAAAGCCCTGGTGCCCTATAAAATAAAATAAAAAGTAAACACGTTTTTGAGAACATCAAATAAGAAAAAAAAACATACACAACAACATATTCTGTCCATAATATTATTTCATACACTCATATTTGGCTTTATGGCAAAGCACAGATGCAGCACATTGAGGTCTAGATGTGAATGCCATATGAGGCCTGCTATTCACTTCCACAGCTGGTACATTCACCCTACCAGAACATTCTATATAATCTGATGGAAGCAATCTATATAATCCGATTTAGTAAAATGTAAGCAAAGTAGTAATGATGGACTGCCTCAGGTAACCAGAAAGCGCTGTACTAACTTTTACCACCTGGTAACATTCATGCACAACTGAATTTTTACTTGTATTGACTAAATGAGCAGTATAGTCGCACTCTCCCCGAGAAAGTGTCGTACGTGAGTTAACGTACGCGATGTGGGGAACAGAATGTAGTCCTCCCTCTCTGTTAGGTCGACTCCTGACGTCATGGCCAATCCGATATCGAGGATGGTTGTGACGTCGGGGGGCGGCGAGTGGAGGAGCGGGAATTGAGCGCGGGGACTCCGGCTGTCGGTTGTCCTCCCGGTTGCTCCTCGTGGGCCATATTGTGTACAACATAATAAAGAGAGGTTATTGCCATCTAGCCCGTCTCGCCTCCCTCATTGATGCCACTACAAATGGCGACGAGGGTCACAGCTTTTCCTACGGCCCACGAGTGAAGTCCAGCGCGCCTGGTGTTCCTTGCTGCTGCTGGCGCGCGCCGATATCTCCTGCTATCCTGTGTGCTGGGGTATCCTTCTGCGCTGTCTAGGAGCCTCCAGAGTTGCTGCTGCACCTGTTCCACGTGGCCTCTCCGGGTGTGGTGCCCGCCCTCCGGTCATGTCGCAGCCCGTCAATATCTGCGTGCCTCCTCTCTTCCTGGACTCTCCTGGTAAGCCGTGCATGAAATGGAAGGGATGGCTGCGCGCATTTGAGAACTATATCGTCTCCATTGATGGTAAGGGGTATAGCCCGAGCTGAAAAAGTCGCTGTTATTCGGACTGTTGGGGAAGGCTGGCCAGGAGGTTTTCGATAGCTTGCCGGTTTATGTGAATTCCCCGGGGGCCACCGCTCCTCTGAATGAATACCAGGAGGCGGTTAAGCGGCTTGAGCTGCAGTATGCTGAGGAGTGTAACATCATGGTGGGGCGCCATAAATTTGCATTGCGGAAACAGGAGGAAGGAGAGACTATCGAAGAGTATATTGCGTGTCTACGAGTTTTGGCCCAAGACTGTGAATTTGCGGAGATGACTGATACCTACATCAGGGACCAGGTGGTGTTCTACTGCCATTCTAAGAAGGTGCAGGAACGGTTGCTTTCTTGCAGGAACCCTGCACTGAAGGAAGTGGTGGCCATTGCAAAGGCAGTGGAACGCTCCATGGTGTCCTCTAAGGAACTGGCGAGCACTAATCAGGCGTCAAATGTGTTCTATGTGCAGGACAGACATAAAAATGCGCCCAAGACTCCAGACAGGGCGGCGAGCGATAGAGGGGGAGGCAGGAGGCCGCTCGCTTGTTTTAGATGTGGGTCAAGGGACCACTTGGCGGACAGCAGGACCTGCCCTGCCCTGTCCAAAAGCTGCTCTAAATGCAGGAAGGTGGGCCACTTTGCGGCAGTGTGTAAAGCCAAGAAATCTAGTATGGGCATGAAAGTGAGCTCGGTGAGCGATAGTGACGTGGATGCGGACATCTTGCTGTCCATTGATGATGAGGACGGTAGAGTGAAGGGGCCCATTGGCTCCGTCCTGATTGGTGCGGTAGAATTGCCATTTACGGCTGATTCTGGTTCCCCTCTTACCCTGATCTCTGATAGGACATTTGATTTGAAATGGCAGGGTGTGCGACTGCATGAGACGGATGTGAATCCAAAGGCCTTCGGGGAACACGACATAGTGATGATGGGGTACTTCTGGGACTCCCTCACCTTTCGAGGGCGTACGGTGAGAACGAAGATATATGTGGCTGAAAAAGGGAGGAGCCTTGTGGGGTGGAAGGACCTGGCGAAGCTGGGTGTGATGCTAGTCCCTGGGGCTGAAGATCCCATAGTTCTGAGGGATGATTGGGTCAACTACGTGCGGCCTGATGATTTGCATGAAGGCTTAGCTGAGGTCCTCGGCAAATTTGATTCCGTTTTTGAAAACAAGGTAGGATGTGTAAGAGGATTCGTGCATGCCATACGGTTGAATGAGGGTGCCATGCCAATCAAGCACAAGGTCAGAACGATTCCCCTTTCTGTCAGGGGGGAGCTGAAGGCTGTGCTAGATAGGCTGAAAAAGGAAGGAGTGATAGAGGAAGCAGGCGCATCAGAGTGGGTGTCCGCAATCGTGGTGTCCAAGAAGAAGAGGACAGGGGACATTCGGCTGTGTGTGGACCTGCGATCCTTGAACAGAAATATCCTGGTGAACTGCCACCCACTGCCCAACATTCAGGAGATATTATCTTCCACGTCAGGATCGAGGTTTTTCACGCTGATAGACCTGAAGTCCGCATATCACCAGGTATGTCTCACGGAGGATTCCAAGGAATTGACCACCTTTATTACCCCGTTCGGAGCATACAGGTACGTCCGTCTTCCGTTCGGCCTTGCATCGGCCTCAGGCGTCTTCCAAAAGCTGATGGACCTGCTCTTCTGCGACATGAAGGGAGTTGAAGCCTTCCAGGACGACATTCTGGTCCACACGGAAGATGAGGAGGGGCACCTGGAGCTGCTAGGCAGAGTGCTGGAGGTGTTGCGAAAAAAGGGGATGACGGTCTCCAAGGACAAATGCAAGTTCATGGAAGGGAAGATCGAATACTTAGGGCATGTGCTTACCCCAAATGGCATTGCGCCTAAAGATGACTTAGTGAGGGCCATACGAGATGCCCCCTGTCCAGGAGACAAAGACGCCTTGCGATCGTTCCTGGGGCTCAGTGAATACTATTCCAAATTCATGCAAAGATACGCGACCACCGTGGAGCCTCTAAGGAAACTGCTGCGGAAGAACGAAAAATACACGTGGGCACAGGAACAAAGCGCTGCCTCTGAATCCGTCAAGCAGGCCATCGTGGCGGCTCCAGTGTTACAGCCGTACAACAAGGACCTCCGGAACGTGATCACTGTTGACGCTAGCAACAAGGGTATCGGCGCAGTGTTTTGCCAGTTCCAAGGGAAGAAGGAGAACACAGTCACATTCATATCACGGTCATTGAGTGAAGCAGAGAAGCACTACAGCACCATCGAGCGGGAGACACTCGCGTGCGTCTGGGCCGTGGAGAAACTGAGGAACTATTTGTGGGGCAGGGAGTTCGAACTGGTCACTGACCACAAACCCTTGATATATATGATGGACGGTGAAGGACGCGGCAATGGAAAAGCCAGCTCGAGGCTCCTGCGTTTACTGTCCAAACTGCAAGAATATCACTTCATCATCAGACACATCAAGGGTGGCCTCAATTGCAGGGCGGATTGCCTATCACGCATGCCGGTCATGTGTGAGGAGGACGGTTCCCTGGATGACACGGAATGCGTGGTGGCAATGGTTGACGCAACAGCCATTTGCGAGGGATCCATATCTGAGGAGGAATGGTTGATGGCTCAGGAGAAGGACACGACTATTCGTAGGGTGATGGACCACATGACGGCCCATTGGCCCCCGGTCCGGAACTTGCATGGAGCACTCAGGAGTTTCCAACAGGTTAGCTCTGAACTCACCATCGAGGGCGGCTTTGCGAAGAGACACGAGCTGTTTGTGCCTCCGGAAGGTTTGAGAGACAAGCTAATCAGGATTGCCCATAAGGGCCATCCGGGCAGTACCGCTACCAAAAATCTCCTCAAGCAGTACTACTGGTGGCCAGGGATGTGCAGCGACGTCAGCAGCTTCATAGATCGGTGCGGACCGTGTTTAAGGGCCGACAAGCACTGGAAGACGGCGAAAGGGGAGCTGCAGCTGGTGGACATTCCTGCCGGCCCATGGAACAAGATTGCCATTGATTTCGCGGGCCCATTTACCCTGCTGCCAGACGATTGTAGACATCTCATCGTTCTCACGGATTACTTCTCCAAATGGATCCACTACAAGTTCGTCAGGGAGGTTACCACTGACCGAGTGATCAAGGCGCTGAAGAAAATTTTCGCGATTGAGGGGCAGCCGAAGATCATGGTGTCCGACAATGGCACCCAGCTGGTGTCCAGGTAGATGAAGGATTTTCTGTCCAGGTCGGGGATAAAGCAAGAGAAGACCCCGCTGTACAGCCCGAAGAGCAATGGGCAGGTTAAGCGGATGAATAGGTTCCTCAAAGAGGGCGTGCAACAGGCAGTCGCCTCCAACATGGATGTGAAAGCGTTTCTGGTGGACAAGGTGCACACTTTTCATAACACGCCTAATGAAGTTACGGGGCACACTCCGTTCTACTTGATGAGAGGGAGAAGGTGTATGAGTGAGCTCACCCCCAAATTCAATAAGTGGTATGACATGAGGGAGGAAATTGAGGTGGTACCTGATGAGAGGTTGAGAGTCAAAGAAAGAATCGTGGCTAAACAGGAAAGCAACAAGCGGTATGCTGACGTGGTGAACAGAGCCAAAACTAAAGATATAGTGCAGGGGGATTGGGTACTGGTGAAGAAACATAACAAGGTGATGAAAGGAGAATCCGTATTTCAAACCCCTGTACGTGTGCAAGGAGTGACAAGAGGAGCAGTCTGTTTGGAAGGAGGGGGATGGCGTAGCAAGGACGACATCGTCAGGCTCAAGGCTGGTCAAGAGGAAATCATCATGAGAGGTAGTCATGTGTGTGAGGCCGAGAGCACTGACAATATGTATGAGTGGCAAAGTCACGAGGCCAGGGATGTAATCACTGGTGATGATGAGTGTGGGAATATGTCCTCTATGCGAGGGCGGACCGGACATGGAAGTGCAGATCGGTGTGAGAAAGCATGGCGCGGCATCGTGGATGCCGGAGGCCGGAATGGTAGCAGCCCCGAACCTGTGAAGAGCGACAGTCACAACGTAATGAGTTCAGGCCAAGATGGTACAGGCGCTGGCAGGATGGGTTCACCCCAGTATATTACTCCGAGCAGGCCAATGAGGCATATCCGAGCTCCCAAGAGGTTCGAAGATTTTGTTATGAGATGAAGTTCCATAGGTTTCTTGTTTTGTTAAAGAGGGGAGATGTCGTACGTGAGTTAACGTACGCGATGTGGGGAACAGAATGTAGTCCTCCCTCTCTGTTAGGTCGCCTCCTGACGTCATGGCCAATCCGATATCGAGGATGGTTGTGACGTCGGGGGGCGGCGAGTGAAGGAGTGGGAATTGAGCGCGGGGACTCCGGCTGTCGGTTGTCCTCCCGGTTGCTCCTCATGGGCCATATTGTGTACAACATAATAAAGAGAGGTTATTGCCATCTAGCCCGTCTCGCCTCCCTCATTGATGCCACTACAGAAAGCTTTAAACGTTTTCATCAAGACTGTCTAAATGCATGAAATGGAGATATGATTTCCGGTGTTAATGGGCAGCATTGGACCACAAAGCATACTGAAAATTACTTGAGAATTCCACAATAACTGTTTACCTTTCCTCGACATTTCCGGTATTTCACAGAATAGTGGCAGACTGCAAATACTACTGAATAATAATTGATGGTTTCACATTTCATCATGTGGCAAAGAGCCCACACCTGCTTTGACTGTTTTATACCGAGAATATTGAACTCTTCAAGTACCAGAACATGCGGGTGGGATAACACCAGCGTCAAACAAGCAATGACAAAGTCAAGAAGTGTCAGCGGTAAAAGGACGAGCTATAGGCTTTGCCCACGCACATTTCATTACCATTCCCATGCGAACAATTTAATCATGGTGTGATGCAAGGCCTCTTGTCGCTACACGTGTTGGTAATAGTTGAACAAATATATTCCCTTGCGGCAAATGAACGCTCAGTATCTTTGAGCAGGAGGCACTGCAGCACACCACAACCAATAAAACACTGCTGCGGTTATAGCGAGTGTAATAGAGACTGTATGTTGACAAAAGGTAATTATATTTCATCGTTTCCAAAGGCCCAATCACCAAAGTCTTCAAAAACCGACGTTTTCCTCGTTCCTTTTAATACACGCCTTCATAGCTGAACAGTGGCGATTTAAAACGCACAACTCACCAGTTACAGCAGCTAAATATTTTGTGGCTCGCAGAAATCTTTGAGTCTGAGATACAAACTGTGACGAGGTGCACTAGAGAAATATTTGTACCAGATCACTGTTCTAAATACATTTTACTACACCTGTTGTAACGGGAAAGTGGCAATCATGAACCACAAGCCAGGGGAAATTACACTGGTTTTAACGTGCTCGGCAGGGGGTGGAATGCATATTGTGCTTACAGTACAAGTTTACAGTTGTCAAAATCAATGTGATGAAAATAAAATGACATAAGATATGTCTGAAAATCAGATGCCACACTTCAGCTGTCAAGTTGCCTCAAGTTAGGTGTGGCTCTCATCAAGTCCTCTCTTAAAGCTCATTTTGGGGCATTGACTTGTACCCCTGCACTTTCAAGGTCAAACGAAAAACTAAACGTACAAGTACCAGAATGGAAAGTATAAAGAAATGAACAAAGAAACTATTCTCTCCTAACTTGGAACAGTTTGCCCCAATCTACACTGCACCTGCAAGTGAAGGCATGCGGTCAGTAAACAAATGGTTTAGACTTTTTTCTCATGACCGCAGATCCACCTCCCCCAGCATCTTCATTTTAACTTTAATCTTATCCCCTTATCCACTACCCCTCACCACAACTGCTGCCCCACCTCTACATCACAACGCTTTCAAACCAACCTCATCTCATTCTCATCCCTTCCTCAACTTAACCTCATCTCAGCATCGTCCCTATTTATTTCAACCTCAACTCAACCAAATCCCACTTCAACCCAAATAAAACTTCACCTCAAATCAATTGCATTTGCAAACTCTCCCTTCTTTTTCTAATCCTTGCATTATCCTCACGGCAATATCAACTTCAGTTTACCCGAACCCTAGCTCCGGACCATCTCACATCAATGTTGAACCACCCTACCTCAATTTTACTCCCTTCTCACCTCAGTTTACAACCCCCAATCACACACTGCCACAACCTCGCGGCTACTTCATGTTAACCAAACCCTCATGAAAAATGTAACCAAACCTTTGCTTCGCTTCACCTTCACCCAACTCCTTCTAAACCTCCACCATAAACTCACATTAATCTTAGTTCACCTAAACCTCACACTCCTCTCAATTCACTACATCATCTCTATCCCCTCACCTCAATCCCACATCAATTTCACTTTTTTTTTTACAACCATACCTTCTCATAACCTCAGCACACTATACCTCAATCTCATAGAACTCTATCTAAAGTTCACCTAAATATCACTTTACCCTGACCTCGCCTCAAACTCATCACCCTCTCCCCTCAACCGCATCCTCACTCCTTCCCACATAAACTCCCGTTTTTGTTTACCTTTCCTTCCCCTTCACCTGGTTTCCCCCGCTATTACTTCAGTCACTTGTACTTACTAATAGTCACTGTCCACCTGTGGTCAGTAACAGCTGTAATCCTTCCTGCAGGCAGGGGCGCACAACAAGGCAATAACCAACAACTGTCGCTGCAGGTAAGAGCAAGGAGGATGTTCGTAACCTCACAGGGTGCTCTGGGAACAAGAGATATCTCTCACCTGTAGTTATTGTAAAGAAATGGCGGCATTCTCACTCTGGATTGCTTCTGCACAGCCTCTTCAGTAATAGTTGTTTTACACATGGTTGACTCGGCTCCTCCCTCTGATATTGCTGAGGAAGAAGACTAGTCAACCAAAAAAACAGAACAACTGGGTTATGTTTTTCAACTTTATGGCCATCTCTCTGCATTCTATTTAGAGTTCTAATGCCTGTTAGTTCGTCTTCTTCCGTGTTTCTTCTCCAAACGGTTTTTCACGGGCTGCTATAATCAATGCCTCTGTGTTAAGATACATGTCATTTTGTTCGACACTCTTCAATGGGATATTCAGAACATTCTGAAGATGGCTTAGAGTCTCTGGGGTCACACAGACGAACATCAGTGGGACAGAGGCCTCTCGACTGTCTCAAGTCAACACATACACCATCTGTCACCAAACACACATTCCACCATACACACATGCTAAGTGCACACAGCCAACACTCAAGCTACCACACCCAGCATGTGACAGCACATCTACCACCAAATCTTCATTCAACTACACCCACCATCCTACACTGACACAACTAACATACAGAAAGACACACTAACATACGTCAACACACTTACCATCTTACACCAATGAGAAAGTGCAATGAGAAGGTTGTGCTTGGCCCTGCCTGACCACCTTACCTGCTTGACTCTGCCCTCCAGCCAGGCCCGGCCCGGCCCTTTAAGACCCGCATCACTTTGCTGTGTCGACTTGAGAAACCATAAGTCCCACCTGCTTTTCTTGCTAACTCCTTTCTCACATGTGACTCTTTTGGCCACTGTCCACCTTTTGCTTCTGCTCTCTGGCCCCTTTTGCCTCTTTTCGCTTTCACTCTCTTCCTTGACACTTTTTGTTTCTCTTGTCTAGAACCTTGTTGCCCTTTTTCACTTTTACTCTTTCTTGACAATTTTTCCACCTCAAATAGCATTGTTTGTCTCTTTGTCTCACTCTCTACTTGAACTACTCTAAATTGCTCTCTCATTCGCACCGTAGCCCCATTTTGCTTTTGCACTTTGCCTTCTTTTTCAGCTTATTTAATCTTTTTTTTACTTATAGCCTCTCTTGCCACTTTACTAACTACATTTTTTGCCTCTTTTCATAACTTTAAGACTTCTTTGACCCCAGCCCCACTCGCACACCTGCTCCTTTCCAAAACTTCTTTCAGCCTCAGGTATGCTACCGCCACCCACTCCTGCCCCGCCCAGCCCCACCCACTGCCCCTAGGATCTCCTCCCACCTCTTGGACCTTCTTATTGGTGGTCACAGCATGGACGAGCCATTAAGAGGGCATTGCCTCACTACCTCTTGCTCCACAGCCGTCCATCTGTCCCTGCAAAAATCCTGGAAAAACTCTTAACAAGCAACTGCCCGATTACCTCAAAGTCAGTCTCCTGGATCCTTCCCAATCTGGATTCAGACCAAGTCATTGCACCAAGTCTAACCTCTTTGCAGCAAATGGCAATATACATCTCATCAAGGAAAAGGATGATACTGCAGCTCTCATTCTTCTTGACCTTTCAATGACCTTCAACATCATCTCCCAACGATCCTCATCCAATGCCTCAGTGAGACTGGAATATGTGGAACTGTTCTTGAATAGATCAGCTCCTCCTTCAAATGTCACACAGAACATGTGAGCCTTGTCTCATGCATGTCCCCAGCCTCCAACCTGACCTGTGGTGTACCCCAAAGTTCATCTCTGACCCTCACACTCTTCAATGTCTACATGTCCCCCGCTTGTTAGCATCGGCTGAGCCCATGGACTCAACATCATCTCGGACACTGACAACACACAGCTCATTCTCTCCCTCTCTGATGACACCCATAGCACCCAAACAAAGTTCATCGACTATCTGTCAGAAGTCGTCCACTGGATGAAGTCCAATTGGCTGTAACTCAGCTCTGACAAAATGGAGGAAGTTATCTTTGAGAAAGAAACCTCACTCTGGTCCTCGGCCCAGCGGTCCTCAAATTAGGACCAAGCCACGACACTAGATATTGTGATCAACAACCAAATACCAGTGTCTAGCTAGGCAACTCGATTGCCTCCTCTTGCTTCCACACCCTCAGGCTCCTCAGTAAAAACTTCAGATGGTTTTTGTTTAACACCCACCAAACAATCCCAACCAACCCCACATCACCTGTAAGCTGGGCTACAGAATCACACTCTATGTCGGACTCACTGCACAACTCACCAAGATACTCCGGGGCATCCAGAATACAGCAGCCAGACTAACACTCCAACTCACACCTTGCACCAAAATAACCAAACAACTCCACTGACTATCCATTCACAAATGCACCCTGTTCAACTATTCAAGCACAATTAAAAAGCCCTACACAACCTAGGACATGCATACTTGAACAAATATCAGCTTCCACACCCCCACCAAACAGCTTCACTAAACTAGGTTACTGTTTGCCCATGTCATCTGCATCCAAAGAGCCAGAGCCGGCGGCGCACCTTCTTGCACCTGGCTCCTAAAGCCTGGAACAACTTACTCTTTCACATCAGGGCCTCCAGCTCAGTCTTAGAATTCCAAAACATGGAACTGAAAACATGGTTCTTTCAACAGGCCCTAGCCAGGGTAGCTCCTCCCCTTCTCTGTGCACCCGGATACTCTCCCGGGCGATATACGTGCAATAACAATAACATAACATATTGTCTTTTGTATTACTACACAACTAACATCTTGTCATCAACAAAAGCACCCAAAAACTATAAAATTCCATAAACAATGTAAGCTGAAATTGAGTTATGGGTGACTAATATATAAGTGGCTTTGCCAAAACATTAAGTTAAGAAATTCAAAAGTTAAAGGTCTACCTTCACCCCATGTCCCGAAACCACTGTGGTAATTCAAAATTATTTTTATTCTCTTTACAGAGTTATATAATTGTGTAAAACAGAAAAAAATTAGGTACCCTTTGACATTTCTATGATTACATAGGACATCTCTCATCACATTCATTAGATAGACAAGCAACACACTACCACTCAAGTACAAGTAGGGAAATAATACATTCAGAGTGTTCATAAAGGTGTGGTAGCATTCATGACAACGTCAGAGAGAGGGTTTAACTATCTGCCCGAAGCATGGGTGTCTGCAGAAAGGTTTCTGAGGGGAGAAACGCACCCGCTGTGACCTGTCCGCATGCCAGACTTTGTGGGTCCGCAACCGTACTAGTGCAGGCAGCGTACCACTACGGCGGCCGTAGTGTTACGCTGCACTGTGAGCCCGCACACCAGGCTGTACCTAAATACAGGAGGGGCAAGCTCCCCCCCTATAGCCCCTGCTGCAGACGCCTATGGCCCGAAGTGCCAGACAGGAGCTGGGAGGGCTCCAAATGTCTTTGGGTCAAGATTTTAACTGCATCAATGCCTGGTAGTCTTCTAATCTTCCTTGGCAATATGCCAAGTCCCTCAGCCAGTCATCGGATTTTGGGTTGTGTGCCCACTGCATCACCACCCTTCTCTTTGCAAGAATCAGCAGCACTGTCATCAGGCTGCGGGTATCAACTGGAATTTCCTTAACATACCCTAGTAGGGCCGTGAGCGGAAATCGTGGTACGGGATTATCTAACATCAAGTCTATGCAACTAAGAACCGCATCCCAATATTCAGCTAGTCTGCGCATCCCCATGCAAGGAGCAAAACGTCAGCTCCTGCAGCACTGCAGCATTCAGACATTGCCTCCGGGCTAGACCCATTGTTAGAAATGGGGTTTCTTATTGGCTAGGGTAGGCACCTCAGTCAGGCAGAAATCACCACTCTAGTGAAGGCGAGTAAGTTACACACCAAAGATAACCTGTGCTCACCTCTGGTAGCTTGGCATAGAGCAGTCAGGCTTATCACCACATGCACACCAGTGACACAATAAAACACATCACAAAAGAGAATCCACACAGGGTTCTATAAAATTATACATATCTATATTGTATTTTCCACATAAAACATAGTCCATAACGATAATATCCATATACACTGTGTGCATTATGCAAACCATGAGTTAGCACTCATGTTAAGAATTAAACTATCCTATCACACAACATCAGGGCAGGAGACACAGCAATCAAGTAGCAGAGGAATTCACCTTGATCACCAAGATCGTAGATACCATGTATAGTGTACAATTCCTACAGTATGCCTCACTATGCTAAAAATACAAGGCGTCCCAGCTCCATAAGAGCAGCCGATGTTTCAGTCATGAAAAGTAATCAGTTTATGAAACTGAAGAACAAGTTATACAAGTCCCCACCTTTATGTGCACTCCTGAATGTGACGGGAATCACAGTAGTAAACTGAAGTCTTCCCCCCCTCCTCCTCTCTGTGTGAAATGAGTAAATGTGTCTGCCGACAGGCAGTTTGGGCTGCTGTAGCCCAATGCAGCTTCTCTCAACTACAGCCGAGAGGCATGCCACTACTAAGGTACCAACCAAGTACCCTGTTAACCACTGGGTCATGCCCCTCCAGGCTTGAAGAGAGCAGGGCCACCTACTAGGGCAGAGCGGGCCGCTGCACATTTCTACCCAGGGCCCGACTCACTGGTGGTTCTCCTCCCGGGCAAGGGGGCAGGCGGTACCACCAGACACGTTTTTTGCCTCCCTCGAGCTTGCCTCGGCAAAGGAGCCAGTTCATGCAAGCACTATGGCTCGGACTGCAGCGGTGAATTACATCCCCTGAAGTGGATGCCTGCTTGTGTCCCGGAGGCACCGAGGAGTGCACGCCTCATTCACATGGATTTCAGCTGCGGGAGCTGGAAGAGTTCGCTGCGGTGCATCCGGCTGGTGACCACCACAGGCTGAAAGAATTCCAAAGTGCATGGAATTATAGGGGGTCAGCACTCCCTGTGCTGTCCTTAGGGAGGGCCCGACATGCTTTCTCCCCTGGCCACCACACTCATTAGGGGCAGGAAGAAAGTTATAGAGGTCACTCCCAGAGCCTAGCAGCAGTTCAGGGGAAGCTCTGAGAGGGCAGGGGTCACGCAACAAGGTATTGGAGAGCTTGTGAATTTGGGGGCATAACCGGCAATCCTCCCAGAAGAGACAAAGAATGGCGGTTCCTCCTAGCAGCCCCTCAGGGTCTGGGGACCCACAGAGTCATAGAGCAGCTAGCAGCAGGGCAATATGCAGAAAAGCAATCCAGTTGTGTCCTCTGAGCCACCCAGCAGATGCCAGTCAGCAGAGCAACAAATAGAAGAGCAGTCCAGATGAGTCCTTTGTGCAGTCCAGCAGTCCCTCTAGCAGAGGTTCGGTCCCAGTTCCAAAAGTGCTCTAAAACAGGGGGGAAGAGATCTTCTACTTATACTCAAGAATGCCTTTGTCCGGGGGTAACTTCAAAGGAGTCCTTTCATGTCAAGAACAACACCCTTTCTACCCAGCCCAGGAAGACTATCAGTATACAGATGCCTCTTCTGTCACACCCAGCCCCTCCTGTGTTATGGATGTCTGGAAAGTATGCACTAAGTGCAGCTGTCACTCTGCCCCAGACATGTATTGGAGTCAGGCTGAAAAAGCAATAGAGTTATAAGCACAGGGAAATGCCCACTTTCTAAAAGTCTACAATGGTAATTAAACATCCACCTACTCCAATAAGCAGGATTTCTCACTATCATTCAAAACATACTAAATATGCCCCGGCTATTCTTCATAGTTCAGAAGATACCACTTAGACATATGTCAGGACATTTCCAATGCAATCCTATGAGAGGAGCAGCACTCACAGCAGTGAGAAACAAAATAGGCTGCTTGTCACTACTAGGACATGTAGTACATAAAGACGTTTGTCCTCCCTTTTACATACACAGCCCCATGCCCAAGGGTTATCTGTGGCCTACCTTAGGGGTGACTTAGACATAGTAAAATAGGAGTTTAGGCCTTGGCAAGTAGTTTCACTTGCCAAGTCAGTGTGGCAGAAAACTGTGCACGCAGGCCCTGCAGTGGCAGGCCTGAGACAGGTTTGAAAGGCTAAATCTGTGGGTCACGCAATCGGCGCTGCAGGGCCAGTAGTAGCATTTAATTTACAGGCCCTGGTATATGTTATACCACTTTACAAGGGACTTACAGGTAAATTAAATAAGCCAAACAGGTGTAAGTCAATTATATCAAGAAACAAAGAGGATCAGAAAAATAAGAGAAAGGCAAAGTGTGGGGATAACCCTGCAGAAAGGGACATTTTTAAAACCCATCCTCTGCAGGCCTGTGTGTGTAGGATAGGTGCGGTGTAGGAATTTTACGTGTATTAGCCTCAGCCTGTAGTTGGGTAACATCATGCTACTTTGGAAGCAGCAATACCACTATTTAACTAGGTCTGCCTGCCATTTCAGCAGCGCTTTGGGTGTGAGCACAGAGGCCTTGTCCTGCATGGTAGAGTGCAGGCTGGTGATTAGTAGTTTGGAGGAGGAGTTGCCTAGCACATAGTCTAAAGACGGCAAGGGGAACAGGTTCGCAGGGGCCCTGAGGCGCTGCACAGTCTATAGTATAGCAGTATGTTTTGCGACATACAGTGGGTGTGGGCTGGCAGGTCCTGCATAGATATTAATTTACCTGTGGAGTAAAGGTCGCCCAAAGTCTCCAGGCCCAGCCTGCATGGCTGCTGTTTCACAGACGCATCTCTCGAACGGGCCAGCGCTGGGTTATCAGCAAGTGGAAGGCCTGTGGAATCTATGCAGTCCATTCAGCCTGTATTGCGAAGACAGTGCCAAGCCCAAGCAGTACAACAAACCATGTCAACCTCTTTGAGTGGGGGTGTTGTTGTAGTGCAAATTACTGAGCGTAGGGGGCATGCATCAGCACTGTCTGCCTTTATCGCGGCATGAGGTAGGTACTAGACTGGGTGTATCCAGTAGAATGAATAGTGTGCCTGTGTGCAATAATAGAAGAGCCCAATGTTAGGGGGCTATGGTCCTTCCTACAAAGTCAGTGCTTCCCAAAACAGTTGTGGCTGCCTGCCCGCACACACCAGCTGGATCCGAAGAGATCGAATCTGTATAAAGAACATTCTGATAAGTGAGATGAGGAGGTTCACAAATAATTATAGGAGCTTGGGTAGAACCACTATTTTAGCAATGGCCATGCCACTAAGTGACACTGATAATCGAGTCTGTGGTAAGTCAAGCTTAACTCCACCCTCAACATACAGTTTTGACTACCTCATACAATTGTTCACACTGAATATAAAATATAAAACATTAGTACGAGATATGGCCATTTTGGTATTGGGTTACTGGAAGGGTCAGGTCACCTGAATCTCAGACCGAGTACATGACCAGGTAAATATCAGTTGTTACAACTCACGACGCTAAACCGTATGCATGTACCACAGGGATTTTTAGAACACGTTGCTGTTTAAAATGCATTGTTTGACAGTTTGGTATTTAACAACGCATTATACGTTGCAACAATTGGTCTCACATATATACACACCTATATTATATATACATACACACAAAAATATTAATATTAAGGTCAAGCCTCTATTCCTCTGTGTTCCGGACTATGGCCGATGTGTTTCAACAAAAGACCTTCCATTAGGCCCATTATTCTTTTAGTGCCAATCCATTTATTAATAACTTAGTAGTCCTTGCTAGAACAACGTATCCACCCACATACAGTGTTATGGGACATGGCAACCGCCATTTTAATTGCACAGACCTTCTCAATTTTGATTGTTTTCCATGTAAAGTCTAGAATTCACTTTCAATATTAAGTTGTATATAGTGTTCAATACTGTTACTTAAAAGATTGAACAGTCATTTTCATATATATAGTGCAATATTTATCACATTTCTACAATCAATATTTGCTCATTCATTCAGGCGCCTGGATGTTACTTTAAAACTTTCTATGCTCACAATTCAGTATTCAAGCAGTTCATCAAAAAATTGCCAGAGTCCCAACCCTTTTAGGTTAAGTGTTCTAAAGTGCAAGATACCCAGGTGCTATGGGTCTGGTACAGGGTATCCAGAAATGTTTACATGTTAATACTAAATACAATTTATATAAAATATTGATAGTTCAAGTAAATAGATCTCAAATCTTGCTTTTCCCTTTGTATAAATAAAGCAAAAAGTGCTCAAAACTTCTATTATATAAAAGAAAGTGCAAGTCTTAATATATAAAATAAACTGCAAGTCCTCAAGTGCTTCAATCCAATACAGGTTAAATAAAGTGCTTTTTTGCTATATCCCAAAATCCTAAACAATAACTCTTATTGCTAAAGTGCAAGAGTGCTGGGGTCTCCTCAATATTGCAATTCAGATCTTCTGCATTTGCCGGGATCTTTTTGCTGAGCTAACCAGCATCATCATTTCACCAACTAATCAGTTTGTGTTCTTATTCAGCCAGATTTATTTATTTAAAACGTTAAAAAAATCCCAAATATCACAGAATGCTACTTAAAGATGGATCATGTTCCCAATTAAAGAGCTCGAGATTTCTACCAGAATCATTAGGAATTAGCATAAGACATTAAGGGGGTCATTCCAAGTTTGGCGGGCGGCGGTTGCCGCCCGCCAAACTTACCCCGTCAAATGACCGCTCCGGGGGCCATTCAGACTTTCCCACTGGGCCGGCGGGCGCCCGCCAAGGGAGCGCCCGCCGGCCCAGCGGGAAAGGCCCTGCAACACAGAAGCCGGCTCCGAATGGAGCCGGCGGTGTTGCAGGGGTGCGACGGGTGCAGTTGCACCCGTCGCGATTTTCACTGTCTGCTATGCAGACAGCGAAAATCATGCTGGGGCCCTGTTAGGGTCATGATCTTTCTGTCCTCCAGTGTTCCATACTCCTTTTTGTTAATGCTGAATATACGTGCTTTGCATAAATCACACTTTACAAATACTCTGTTCTCGATTTCTAACCAATTACTTGATTTTTTGTAAAAAGGTTAATAAAAACTGCTTATTAGAATCTCCCCCAGGGCTGCAGTAATTTGGTAATTGATACTGGGATTATGGTCTACACATTATTTCAAATGGTCATCATGTTTTAATAAATGCTAATTTCCCCTGAATATTTGTTTTAATTTTGGTTGTGCTGAATCGTATTCCGTTAATTTCCAACCCTGATGCCCATGTCCTGTGTCATTCTTCTCTTTGGACATTTCCTCGTTATATACGAGAGATTCTCGGTTTCTTGATCTGACCTTAGCCACAGCATCACTCTGTACACTTGCAGGATGTTCACGGAGAGTGAATATATTTATCATCCTAGTTGCTTCAATCTCATTGTGCTTTTCAGTGGAACATATCCTACAGGCCCTTAACAATTGTCCACTAGAGAAGCTCCATTTCAGTGCCTTTGGATGACCACTATTCAGCATAAAGAATAGCATTAACTGCATTTGCTTTGCAATGTATTCTTGTACATAGTTGTTTCCCACAACTTGCACACTGACACCTAAAAATTCCAAATTATTTTTGGTATGAGATTCTATGAATCGGAGGTCTAATTCATTAGTATTAAGGGCCCATATATATACTGTTTCAGAGTCTCTTCATCACCACCCCACAGAATGAATCTCATCCAGACAATCACATATGACATAAAGTGATCACTTTCCTCGGGAAAGAAATGCTGGAATTCTTTAAGCTCAAACTGGGCACTGTGGAGTCCATAGGTGGGGTGTGGAAGGAATTTAAAGCAACCATTTGTGGCAGACGCATAGCTACCGACAATGGACTACTATGGGCTCCCCAAACACACTTCATGTGACTGGAAAATTAAAGGCCCCAACACTAATGCAGGAAGATGATGGGTGAAAACAAGAACAGATGCGGTCTAAAGTGACTGAATTCAGGGATATAGCGGCTATAGCATCCCAACACTGCAGTAAATATGTGTGAGCCAGGGCATAACGGGGAGGAGACACAGCTTGTCAAATCCGTTGCCAATATTAACAAAAGTCGAAGGGCAGCCAAAAATATAACAGAAGTTGAGGACACACCCAGCACCCTGTGCCAAGATACCTTTAAGATCTATTTGGTATGCTTAGCATTTTTCATGAACTTATACATAACCATGGGATCAATGTCCTTGACACAGACTTCTGAATTCTTAGAGGATGTAGCTCTGGGATAGCTGAGTGATGCCCATAACCTTTTCTTGGAGCAGCTCTTCACTGGGTAAAATCCTAGTAGTCATTGGTGAGTTCCCCAGGAGCAAGACACCAGGCTCGGATGGGCTGCTGGCTGAATTTTATAGGCTTCTATGCTCACATTCTGGCTCCTCACTTTCTCGCAGTCATTGAGGAGGTGTGGAAACAACATGCTCTCGAACCTTCTATGCAGGAGGCAGTGATCACTGTCATTCTAAATCCAGAGAAACCTGCATACCAGTGTGATTCATATTGGCATTTATCATTACTGAATTTTGACGCTAAAATCTTGGCCAAACTGTTTGCCGACTGGCTGTCGCTTCTTTTGCCAACCCTAGTACAGCCAGACCAGTCAGAATTTGTCCCTGGCAGGTCGACAGTCCATAACGTGTACACCCAATTTGCCCTTTTACAGGATTTAAATCCTGACATTGATGCGGTAGCCATATTCCTGGATACCTCCAAGGAATTTGACACCCTGGAGTGGCAAAACCCTTTCCTGTGTTACATGGGATGAATCTTCATTGATTGGAACACAGCTCTGACTGCTAGAGTACATATTAATGGCACTTTCTCTGACCCTATGGCCGTGCCCAGAGGAACGCAATAGTGTTGCGCCCTTTCACTCATCCTTTTTTTTTTTTGGACACAGCCTATCAGACAGTGCAGCTGTCCACTTTGCTATAGACATCTTGGGAATTTCAGAAAGTTGACCTAGGAATGCATTGCACCCATTGATTACCACTGGCTTTGTGTTTTGCAACTCGCATTTTCTGATTTTCTATATACTGGCTTTATTTGCTTTAGGCTCTCCAAGTTCAGTTTGCCCCTCCTGTTGCCTAAACCATGTTTAGTGTGTTCTTCCACAATCTCCCTTTCTGTAAAGAAGCCTTTAAATCTTGTTCTTACCTTGTCACATTTGCTGTGCATTCAAAAACTGAGGTCAACTGTCAGGCGCTGTCTTCCGGGGTGCTTTTTTACTTTTCTATCTCTGACTTCAAAGTGAGAATATTTATGTGACTATCTTGCTGAATACTGGGGGTAGGCAAGAGCACACAACAACATTTAAATTAACTGTGTAAGTATTCCAGAATATATCAGAATTAGGAACACAAAACGCATTAGTTGTTATTTCTGAAGTATGTTGGAAACAAATACTTTATTATGATCAATAGTGTAAATCAATACAATAGGTGATGCAATTTTTACTCATTTTTGTTTGTGCACAGTATACTTTGATTAGTAAAACGGTATGTCTGCGCAACTATAATGGTCATTTCAATTGAAAATGTAATGTCTTGGCAGTGCGCTACCATACCATGCACACTCTGCTCTACACCACTCCACTCTACGCCACTGCACTTTATGCCATCTCATGCTACGCCTCCCTACTCTACCCTGTACCACTCTAATGTGTGCCAATAAACTCTTCGCCAACCTACCCTACACCACAGCACTCTACACCACTCCAGTCTAGGCCACATCAATCTATGCTGCACAGCTTCACTCTATGTCACTGTACTCTATGCAGCTCTGCAACACTGCACTCTACGCCACTGTACTCTATGGCAATCCACTGAACACTACTCTAATCTACTCTGCATCGCTGCACTCTATACCACTGCACCCTACACACTTTACTCTACACCATTTCACTCTATGCGACTCTATGCAACTGCACTCTCCCATGCACCACTCCACTCTACGCCACTTCACTCTGTTCTGAGACACTCTACTTTATGCCACTTTACGCTACTGCACTCTACCCTAAACCACTGCACTATACACAACTGCACTTTACTCTGCATCACTGTACTCTACGCCACTGCTCTCTACACACTCTACTCCACTGCACTCCGACACTCTCCTCTGCAACACTTCACTTTCTGCCACTGAACTCCATGCCACTCTACTCTGCCCTACTCCACTCTGTTATTCAACTCTAAGCCATTGCACTCTATGGCACCCTGCTCTACACCACTCTATGATACTCTATACCACTCTCCGCCACTGCACTCTGCCATTCAACTCTACTCTGCGCCATTGCACTCTATGCCACTTGACTCTAATCTGCACCACTGCCCTCTGCATCACTGAACTCTACGCCACTCCACTATGTACAACTCTCCTCTATGCCACTGCACTCTGTGCCACTCCATTCTGTGCCACTCAACTCTATGCACCACTCTAATCTACCCCACTGCATTCTACGATGCTGCATTGTATGCTGCTGAATTCAATAGCACTGCACTCAGTTTCTCTATACTCTGCAACACTCTACCTCAATGCACTCTGCACTAGTCCACTTCACGCCACTCCAGTATATGCCACTCCGCACAATGCCACTCCAATACACAACACTCTGCCACTCTACAACACCCTACTCCACTCTTCGCCATTCCATTATACGCACTCTACAACACACCTTGTGACTCTCCTCTATGCCACTAGCCTTTAGCCATGCTGAACAGCAGCCACGCAGGTGCACAACATGGATAAAACACACTGACAAAGTCAATAGCTCTTGCATAGATGCGACATATTGGTTTTGCCAGTGCTTGTTGCATTAGGCATTGAGCCACTGGCTGCCAACCTATTACAACACTATTGAGAGCACGCACTGTAATACACATGTCAACACATTCTAATATCCTTTTATGTGGATGACATGGCCCTCTATAGTTGTTTGAATATTTTAATTTCTGTGTTGTCTCATACTTCTTTAAAAATAAAAATCTCGACAGATTTCCCAACTCGCTCTAAGACTGGTGGAGACAGTGCAAGGGGCATGCAGACTACAGCAGAAATATAGATTTACTGCATTTGCCACATAATCCATAATTTGACACACAATCTGCTAGTTTTAATTTGTTTAAAATGGTTCTAGCTCAAAGGGTTCAAAAGTTACTAGAAATGCAGTGACACGTATTTTTGCATAGTGGAAGGCAATTTGGAAAACTGGATTGATCACCTTTCTGTCGCTTATTGCTAAATGTGGGTCTTAAACTAGTACTAATGAGGTGCAACTAATGCCCATGCAGTGCTACCAAGTTTTAAACTGACGAAATAATGAAGTAATACTACTACAAAATGTGTTGCATTATGCCGCATAATTCGTTTTTTTCTGGCTGCATAATTTACATAACATTGCCGTATAATTTGTCCCCTCCTACCGCATAATTGCAGTGGCGGTGCCTATACACTAAATGGGGAAAATGGGGCTTGGGCGTATGAGGTTTTTGTTGCAGAAGCAGGTGACCTGAGTAAAGCCACATAGAAAAAACGGAGATACCTATAAATAATCGGACTATGCCTTAACAGAAAAATGTCTAAATCTATTTCGGTTACGTTCTACTGTGAACAAACACTGACGAATAGTTACTGCAGCCCAATCGCTTAAACGGGTTATCTGGGAAGTACACGTCCACAGTGGCGCCCAAGGAAACGAACCTACTGACCCCGTGTGTAAAGAACAACCCGGGGTGTGAGGGGAAGGTGAACCCGAGGACCTTCTGTGTTTTCGGAGAACTGAAAGCAGACGAGCCAATATAAAGCTTGTAATTAAGAGCCGCTCTGAAGAGCTGAACACCAGTCACGCACTACATCGCCCCCCGCACTCAGTCCCATCCTGATCCTTGCTACATGCTTTTCCCGCCCTCTTCTCCTACCCAAAAGCCGTGCCTCTTGAGGCCGGCGACTGCAGCTTCGAGGCCGCGTGACGGGCCAGCGGGCGCCAAGCAGGGGGAAGTAAAGTGGACTATCTGCCTCCAGCCGCCCGTGGTGACAGAAACCCGCCGGCCAGCAATGGCGCGCATACACAAGAACTGACGTCAGGTCTCTTACCCCAAATCACAATCTCCCTGTGCCTACCAGAAATGAATGTGTCCTGTGTAATGTAACTGGTGCTCATGAAAAGCTCTCCGATACCTTCGGGTCGAGTTCGCGCTACATAAAAACTGCAAAGAAAAAAAATGACGCCACCAGCGTGAAAAAACCCTTGCTTACCCTCACCCACTTCCCTACTGGTCGTGATAAAGGCTTGTTTCCTCATTGCCTTCAGTCGGATAATCAGTCCAGTGGTATAAAACAAAGCTACCCTACAAGGTCTGTATTGTATTAGAGAAAATACAGTGAAAGTCGCTGTACAGGTGAGGCTGTGGCCAGACATGATATGACCAAACAGGCCACAGCGTGAGCATGCACCACACACTTGCAAGCAGCCTCGCGACTGACACACTTCATTTAAGTGGGAGACTAGCTTCTCTTTTTATAAATATATACGCTGTTTTACCTCTTTGTTCTATATTTTAATGAGTATATACAGAAAGCGCCAGATAAATATTAATTCAATGACATATTTATCAGAGTGACCTTCACTGTGTTCATGGGCTCTATACATTTGCTTGAGTTAGAGCTATCAGCATTCAGCATTGTTCTCTCAGCTGTTAGACACAGGGACTTATTCACAAATGTAAACTTACACTTTTGGTTTAAGTGTACAATTTTTTTTTGCTATCCACAAAGTTCGAGTGCAGTTTTACGTATGGTATCTTTATGACTGCAGACTGCCCTATCTTTTTATGTGGGGAGTTCTCTGCAGTCGTGAAGATACTGCATACAAAACTACCCTAGTAGTTCGTGATTACCAAAAAAGCGCAAACTTACACCACAAGTACAAGTTTACCATTGTGTAAAATGCCCTCTATGTCCTGCCCACAAAATAACTCATTGAGTTGAACATTTGTTCCTAAAGTGTTGATCGGCTGCCTACAAGACTCGGTAAAGCACGCTCAGAATAAAGCGAGTAGATGCAGAAACAGGTGAATCAAGGCGATATAAAATGAACAGTGATGAGTGTTTTAACAATAAAACAAGAATTTGTAATGCATTAGATTTCACATTTGCTTGAGTTAGAGCTGTCAGCATTGTAAATGCATTAACTGGACTTTTCTTGTCACTTAAATTGGCCAACCTTGCTGCATAATTTGGCCCACTCTGCCACATAATTCCAGTGGCCCTGCATATAACTAAAGCACTTCTATTTACCTTCTTCCTCTATCTGCAGGAAAAATAAAAATATTGGCATTATTATATATTTTTTATTATTTTGGGGTCCCCGGCTCCCAACCTAGTGTGGGGACCCAGAGATGACTGAGACAGAGAGAGCATGTCGTGCAGTGAGTTATGGGCATAAATGATTTGTAAAAGGAATGCCCTGCAAAGCATTATGGGGTGAGTTCCCGAGTGCAACGAATATTGTAGTATGTTGACTGTAATGCTCAGAACAGCCTCTAGAGGACACCGCTATAAAAGTAACATTTGTAAGAAACATGGTCGTGTAACCATATAGTCAGCCCCTAGAGAGCATAACCACATCAAAACAGAATGGCAGAACGTAATACAGTGTAACCATTTATTTAGCCCCTAGAGGGCATGGTGCCTCACACATTTTCAGTCATAGCAGGCCTACTAGAATAATATTACAAACAAGGCACTTAAAAAACAAACTACTCCCCGCTGTAAAACAAAAGTCCCAGCCATGAGAGAACTTAAAAGACACTGGCTTGTGGGCGGGGTTATTATACTGCCCCCCCTCCCACTCCTAACCTAGTGTGGGGACCCTGAGATGCTCTAGACAGAAAGAGTGTGCCGTGCAAAAAAATTTGATGGTGGTCCCATTGTCCTAGGACCACCATACAGTGCGTTATGGGCAAATGTGATTTTCTAAGTGCAGTGAATATTGTAGTATCTTGACTGTAATGTTCAGAACAGCCCCTAGAGAACACCATAATAAAAATAGCATTTGTAAGAAACATGATCATGTTACCACAGTCAGACCCTAGAGGGCATAACAACATGAAAACAGAATGGCATAAAGTAATGCAGTGTAACCATATATGTAACCCCTAGAAGGCGTAGTGCCTTACACATTTTCAGGCCTAGCCGGCCTACTGCAATACTATTATAAACAAGGCCCTTAAAACACAAACTACTCCCAGCGGAAAAACAAAAGTTCCAGTCATAAAAAAGACATTGAATGGTGGGAGAGGTTACTATTTTAGGGTCGCCACAACTTACTGTGGGGACCCAGAGATGACCTATATAGAAAGAGCGCATCATGCTGAACGGTTTGGTGGTGGTCCTGTTGTTGGACCACCACAGGCTGAGTTATGGGCGAAAATGATTTGAAAAAGAAATGTCCTGTAAAGCATTTTGAGGCGAGTTTCCAGAGTGCAGTGAATATTGTAGTATCAGCTCTACCACTGTGCCGGGAGAGCTGCGTTGAGGATTTCTGTGTGTTTTCTGTTTTAAGTGCTCCAGTTTGTATATTTTTCAACTGCTAAACTTGTATGTAAGTGGTACTCATGTAAAGCACTCATCAGATCGAGATCGTGCTATACGAAACTTCACATAGTCATGTAAAGCGCTCCTTTGACTGAATTCGCTCTATACTAAAATTCACGTCCTCATGTAAAGCACTCATCTGATCGAGTATGTGCTATATGAACCTTTTAAATACAAAAAAAATACATGAAAAAAGAACCCCCCCACCCAAGTTGACAGTTTTTTTGCGCAGACACGACAAAGAAACAGCAGCATGCCCACAACAAGGAAGAAACAACATAAGGTCACGCAGCACGAGGCGGCGAGGCAAAAGAAAAAAGCAGTGCACCACACTAAGGTAGTGTGCAATAATCCATGTAACAGGGTCAGTCTCCAAAGCAGTGACAAAGCAGCTTTAAGGTGGGACGAACGTAAAGCATTTACCTACGAAACCCAGGGAATTTTGAAAGGCAGGTCAAGGAACGAATGGAAGTAATGGGCGTGGTGCAAGCCTACAGAGGTAGATTACAACACGTCAAGAGACAGTGCTTGTGCGCTGCCTAGGCTCGACCTAAAAAGGAGTGGAACATATTGCAAACTGAGTTTCTATTTCTCATGATCCCAGCGTGAGTATGGGCACACCAGATTGAAACCCTTCAGAAACAGAATAGAATTTCACACAGCGCACTGGTGTTGATCAAAGAGTGCTTGCCAGCCTAGCAGATCCCAAAGAGGTGAAATTCTCGCCTCTGAAATGAAAGTCATGAACAGTGAGACGAGACAGCCATAAACCATGATTAGTACAATGATCAAATGAGACAGATCAAACAAATAAAAAGTTATGGTTACAGCTCGTGTCAGGACCCAGCTGAACATAGAAACATGTGGGAGGCTCACGGGTAATGGCACCACATTGAAGGCCTAGTTTCTGGACTTACCAAAATAAAAAAAAACATTATTACAAGGATCTTTTGAGAGACAGTGATGTTCTTTTTTTTAAATCTTTATTTTAATTTTCCACATAACATGTTCAAACTGGACTCAACAATTGCCGTAGGAATATAAGAGCATACACACCTCGTTTGCATCCAGACCATTTTATGTGCATACATTGGAAAATAACTGCAGAGCAGCTCCCCAGGCTCTTTTTCTTAGGGTTTCAATGTAGAATCATAGCTCAAACCTCCGATAGCATATGCAAACAACTAACCAGCTACACATGCAAATGCTAATATAACACAAGGGCGCAAAAATCTCAGGCACTTGATTATTAGCTTGTTTGGGACACTAAACCTTCAATTCCTCCCTTTGTTTGGCTATCTACCTCCATGTTCTTCAATAAGTTCTCCAAGTCACCCAGACTTATTAACTCTCTCAACATTTCAGCCCATGTGGCCAGGTGCTCTTCTATTTTTTCATCAGACCTGACTTCTCCCATGTGGCTCTCCTCCAACAGGGTCCACACTCTCATGTCTGTAGCCCAAGCTTGCTCTGTGCGGCCCCATGCTGATAGCCAATATTAATCTCAGAGCCATCAATCTAGTATTTACTTTTATGTTTCTGAGAGAAGGAATGGCACCCAAAAGGAAGTGTGTGTAACTGATGGCTTATGTTCTTCCAGCTACAGTTTATTACTATATGGCTCCAAGTCAAGTGTTGGAATCCCACCTCTCCCTTTCCTTTCCGCATCATGGACACACATGCGGTCTAAATGAGTAGATTTTATGAAGCTTGTCCATGGGTGTCAATTCACCCACATGCCAGGGGCAGCGGAAGTGAGGTTACATTCCCTTTGTCCTTAATGTCATCACAAGAAGTGACATCATACGACCCTTCATTTTATTCCAGGAAGGCATGTCACATGGACCTAACATCCCAATAATTGACACTGCTGAAGTTCCATAATAACTGCATGATTAGTATAACAGCATAACACAGACAAATGTCTGTTTTATATACCACCTAGATTATGGTGCTGGCTTGATCTTTAAAAGTTCTGGGGCATGATATTTGCCCTGAATTGTAATAGGTGAGCAAAACATGTAAGCTAGTCTTCTTCCAGGGGTTTCTCTCTCACCGAGACAAATTTGAAAATAATTGGGTGGAATAGTGCACTTTAAAACAGAATTTTCCCCTTAAATTTGCTAAAATACCATAGGCACTGAAAGCACACTCATTAAATATTCAAATTGTTTCATGGTATGCCAAGCCAAACAAACATGAATGTGATAAGGATTTTTTTTAAATGTGTTATTTGTGCCCACATTGTTCCAAGGCCATCGTTTTGTTATGGGTGCCTCTATATTCAGTGGGTACTCCCTTATATCAACAATAACTGGGCAAAGCCAATAGGTCTCGCGATGGTGTGGAGTGGCACAAAGTGGCGTCAAATAACAGAGTGGACTAGACTGGAGTGGCATAGAGTGTCAGAGTGAAGGGGCGTAGAGTGGCGTATCAGAGTGGAGTAAATTGTTGTAGAGTGGAGTGCCGCAGAATGGAGTAGATTAGTGTAGAGTCAAGTAAAGTGTGATAAAGTGGAGTGGTGTAGCATAGAGTGTTGTAGAGTGTTGTGGAGTGTGGCAGAGTGGAGTGTCACTGTAGAATGTCATAAAGTGCAGTACACTGCCATAAAGCGGAGGGTCGTAGAATGTCTGAGTGGCCTAGACTGAAGTGGGGAAACAGCCATTACTTGCGGCTGTAACCATGCATGCATCTTTACCACGCATAGCCTTAACCATACATTTTTTTACAATGCATATGCCTTTACCACACCTTTACAACAATTTAAGTTGTAAAGGTATGCATAGTAAGGGCATATGCGTGGTACTGGTGGTAAGGGCATATGTCTGGTGCAGGCGTGGTAAAGGCTATCAGCGTTGCAGGTCGTAAAGAGGAAACGTAAGGGTCTATCTGTTTCCTCTTCACGACCTGCGCCGTGCCTCAGGAGAGCTGGCTTGTCGTGTGGAGATTGAGGTAAGGGGAGTGGGGGCAGTTTTATGGCTGGGGGCGTTAGGCTTTGGGGATGTGGGCGGTTTTAGGGCTCAGGGCAGGGTTTTTTGTTGTTGTTTTTTTTAAAGTTTTGGGGCTTGGTGGGGGGAATCGTGCTAGGGTCTGGTTTTAAGGATCAGGCATGGGGGATTATGGCTTTAGGGCTTGGTGCAGGGGGACAGTTTAAGGGTTCAGGGCAGGGGTTGAGTATTTTTTTTTTTAACAAGTTGGAAGTCAGGGCGTCGCACTGGGGTCAGGTTTTAGGGCTCAGGGTAGACAGGGTTACGTTTTAGGACTTGGGGGACACTTTAGGCTTCAGGGCAGGGGCCGGGCATTTTTTTAAAAAGGGTTGGGGGCAATGCTGGGTCAGGTTTTAGGGCTCAAGGAATGGGGGTTCGGCTTTAGGGCTTGGGGCGGGGAACAATTTTAGGCTTCAGGGCAGAGATCAGGTGTTTTTTTTTTTAAAAGGGGTGTGGGCAGGGCTGGCTGCAGAGGTCCAGTGTTAGGGTTTAGGCCAGGGGGCAGGGAAAACCTTAACCACACATATGCATTTAACATACATGTTTTTACAATGAAATGCATTGTAAAGGCATGTGTGGTAAAGGTGTATTCGTTGTTAAGGGTATGTGTAGTTAAGGTTATGCTCGGTTAAGGCTTTTGTGTTCTAACACATGCGTGGTAAAGGCATGCATTGCAACGCAATGTGTTATCCGTCATACAACCAGTGAAGTTGCATAAAGTGTTGCAGAGTGGAGTAGCGTACAGTGGAGTAGAGTGGAATGGAGTAGTGTGTCAGAGTGGAGTATTTTGGAATGGAGTGTCAGAGTGGTCTAGAGTGAAGTGGCTTAGACTGACGTAGAGTATCAGTGTGTCATACAGTGGATCACAGTAGACTAGTGTAGACTGAGTCTCACAGAGTGGAGTAGAGTGGAATAGAGTAGAGTGGGGTGGTGTAGAGTGTCAGAGTGTTGTGTCAGACTGGAGGGGTGTGGAGTAGAGTGGAGTGGTGTAGAGTGGGGCAGTATAGAATGGAGTTGACTACCATGGAGTTGAGTGTCATGGAGTGGAGTGACAGCGTGGAGAGGTGCAGAGTGGTGTAGCATAGTGTGAGGTAAAGTGTTGTAGAGTAGTGTGCTTTGGCTTGTTGTAGGGTGGAGTGGTGTAGCATTAAATGTATTCAAGTGTCAGAGTGCAGTGGTGTAGTGTCAGGTGTCAAAGAGTGGAGTAAAGTGGAGTAGAGCATCAGAGTGGAGTGGCATAGTATGGTAAAGAGTGTTGTGGTGGGGAGTGGAGTGGTCTACAGTGAAATGGCATAGAATGTCTTGGAGTAGAGTGGAATGGAGAACAGTGTCATAAAGTGGAGTATCATGGAGTGCAGTGTCGTAGAGTGGCCTGGAGTGAAGTAGCATAGAGTGGCACAAAGGGGCATTGATTGGAATAGAGTGGAATGGCACAGGGTGAAGTAGAGTGGAGTGTTGCAGAGTTGAGTGTTGAGGAATGGAGTATAGCTGAGTAGTATAGAGTTGAGTAGCACACAGTGGAGTGGCGTGGAGTAAAGTAGAGTGGCGCAGACTAGAGTAGAGTGGCACAAACTAGAGTAGAGTGGCGCAGAGTGGAGTAGAATAGAGTGACATGGTGTGTCAGAGTGAAGTCATTTGGGTCAAGTGCTGATACCTCCTTATGTCAAGGATACAAAACAACCAAAAGAGATATTTAATCAAAGGAGTGTAGTCTGAATTAATATCTTGTTCCTATATATGTCCATAAGGCCAATGTCAGAAGCATATACTTTGATGTTCATAATCTAAAATGAAGATTCCAATCTCTGATCAGATTTAGGATATAATGAATGTCATTTGCCCACTTGTGAGAGAGGCCCTTTGCCCATATTATCACCAGACACCCTGGCAGAGATGATCTCACCTACTGTCAGCGCACCTCAAAATTCACAGATGACATCTCGTCTGAAGCCTGCAGCTGACAGAAACCAGCCCAGGAGGAAGACCAATTGACTGCTACTGCAGTGGGTGTTTGTCCTTCATGGGGAACACTATCTTTATGCCTCCATCAAGAAAGACCGCCTTCGCTGTCAACAAGGTATGCAATGCATCCATCCTCTCTGAGAAACTCTAGAATGTAAGTTTCTTCACCTTTCATGCTCCCAGGGTATAGAACATGGAAATAAGCAATAGGGTGTTGGATTCCAGATAATATTTCTAAAGATGTTTTAACAATGCTGGAAATGTTCATTTTAATTATAGTTGCTCGTAATCTGTCTCCTATCTGTTTTTATAATGTTCTTTGTAGTTGGGTTAGATGTGCTAAGAAACAGATTCTTTCTGTAGTGTTCATTCTTCTAAGTATGCTGTGTGTGCTACTGTTAATAACTAAATGAGGTTGCTGCTGTCTCTACGGTGCCCCTGATACATTCATGGGATTGTTAGTAACCAGAAAGTAATAATACTTCTATGTCAATTACTTACTGAAAAGTGTTGTGCAGGGCTACAATGACTTGTCTTTCACACTCAGCGCAGGTATATTGAACTAAGTTCACTGGCATCACCCGTGGGTGCGAAAGGAACCCTTGTAGAGTTATGTCAAAGTGTAATTTACATAATAAGTGGAATGGCATAGAGTGGAGTAGAGTGTCACAGAGTGGAATTGCCTAGAGTGGATTAGGCATGCTGTGGTAGCACACTAGCATTACAGACAACACATTTTCAATTGAAATGACCATTACATTTCCACTCACAGTTTTACTGATAAAACTATACAGTGCACAAATGAAAATGTGTGGAAATGGCATCACCAAGTGTTTTGATTTGTTTTGATCGTACTAAGATGTTTGTTACCTCCACACTTAAAAACTACAAAAATGTGCTTAATTTATTCTTTCTTAATTTTGATATATTCTGAAATATTTGCACAGTTCATTTACAGACATTTAGACTTGATGTGTGCTAGAAGACAGTGCACACTCAATAATGTAAGGAAATGGCATCACCAAGTGTATTGATTTGTTCTGATTTAATTCAAATATTTGTTTCCTCCACACTTCAGAATTACTAAAACGTGTTTCATTTGTGCTTTCTTAATTCTGATGTATTCTGAAATAGTTGCACAGTTAATTTACAGACATTTACATTTTGTTGATTCTAGGAAAAAGAACACCCTACAGCCTTTCCTGTCGCATAGGTAGCCAGCATGATTGTAACATAAACCCTCTCACTTTGAAGGCAGAGAAAGAAACACTATGCTTCCTGGAAGACAGAGCCTGACATTTGACCTCTCTCTTTGAATGTACAGTAAATGTGACAAGATAAGAACCAGATTTAAAGGTCTGCTTACAGAAAGTGAGCATTTGTGCAAGAATACAGTAAATATGCTATTCTCCATGGGAAGGACGAACTCAAGCTGGACAGACTAAACAAATACAGCCAGCAAATACAAAGCAAGCATTTGTGACTTATAAAAGGCAATGCCACTGGTAAGCAATGAGCTGACTGGATTCCCAGGGAAGCTTTCAGAATGTCCCCAAGAAATCTTAGGCTTCAACCTAAAAATGTCACAAAATGTTCAAGTGTCACATTTTGCGATTTATGCCATCCATATCCCACAGGTGACTTGTGTCATAAATGGCCTCAGTATGTCAGGGCCAGCATTTTGTCATCGTTGCCACTCTCCCACATGCCACATTGTCCACCTTTATGCCAAGAATTACCTCAATTGTGCCATTACCAGCAATTAGTCATTGGTGCCAAGATGGCAAGCAATTCCTGAAAGTGTGCCAGTATTTTTCCACAGGTGCCTACATGCCATAAATTACCTCTAGCATGCCAGACTCATTATTTTACCACTGCTACACTTTATGCCAAGAATTAACCCCAGCGTCCCAGTGCCAGCATTTTGTCACAGGCATCTGTCATCTTAAGAATTGCTGCAAGTATGCCAGCATCAGTATTTTACTCTGGGTGTCTCTATAAGAGAATAATCACCTTCAGTCTGCCAGGGCCAATAACAAACGCGCAAGCAGTACTGCACATGCTCGCTCATACTCACATTCAGTCACTTAGACTCACTCACTCTCACCCTCTTACACCCTTAAAATTATTGTTATTAATTTTCACTCACTCGCATTCACTTTTAATCTCATAAGTTCAGACTTACTGACACTCAAACCCAGGTTTACTAATGCTCTGCTTGGCGCAAAGAGTTAAGGTGGGATTGACTATCCAAAGCAAATCAGGATTTAAGTTGGTTAGTATCCCAAAGTATTGTAAGGCTGCACTACACACTGCTTTGCATTACTTTGTGTCAAGGGGGAGCTCTATGGGTGGTGCATGGGAGTTCACATGCAACCACTGTTAGGTTTTGATGCAAATCCCTGTCTACAAACATCGGCAGACTGGCAGGAATTTGCACCAAAATCGTGCACCTCCTTGCGGCAAATGTAAAAAGGAGAAATGTTTTCATTTTTCCAACTTTGAAAATATGGTGCATTGCACAGCACACATACAAAGTGAGAAAAGCTTTAAGGCATATTTTTTGTGCTCTAAGGGACCCTTTCCAGTGCAAAGCCTATGCTTCAGAGAATGCACACACACTTGCACTATAGAACAAGGGTGTGTGCGTTGTTGCCTCGCTTCCAAAAGTGCACCAACACACAGGGAGAGAAAAAATGTGTATCTTAGTAGGTATTAGTAGATATGACACATATTTCCTCCCTTCTTTTGATGCAGGGTAGCACAGCAACTTTAGTGCAGCGTTGCCTTGAGTCAAAGACTACTAATTTGTGCTTCAGTCTTGCACAGTCTCACTACCCATTACTGACTCTTACTCACTTTAACTCTCACACATGTGCTTACACATACAGATACACATGCACAGACATACACACTCTCTCATCCATAGAATACTCTCACACGCAAGCACATACACAACATACATTTAAACCATTTTTACTTACCACAGCTACCACCGAAGGTCCTACTCCAGTTAAGTGTGCTCCATTTTTTATTACACATGTAGTGAATAACAGAATGATATTTACAATTAGTGTTATCAGAAACAGGCAGAAATAAGGAATGAAGAGCCACCCCAGTGTTTATGGCACTGATTTTATCACCTCTAAGGCTAAGTGTCATGAAGGCAGTGCTAGGGGTCACAAAGGGAAAGCCAGAGGTCGCAGCTGCAACCCAGGATGACCCCTGAATGATCTGCATGGCATGAGAGTGTGGGATAGGTGTGGTGCAGGATATAAAAGTGTGGGCGTTTGACCCAGGAATTACTAGATCTCTCGTACCTGAACACTTGCCCTGTTCCAGTCACTATCCATCAAGGGTTCCTGCATATAAGCGCCACTTCCGTGTATCGATGTCTGTTTCTTGCTTGACTCTGCTCGCGCTCTCAGATGTGGAGAACAAAACAATTGCAGGTGCCAGTGTACAGATCTCTCATTTGGGACCTATCTAGATGGTAAAAAGAAACCACCCCACAGAATATGGAGGTGGGAGGACAGTGAGGAATATGCAGTTAGATAGAGTATCCACCAGAAAGAGCGTTGCCAAAGGCAAGTAACTTGCTCTTCTGATGGATAATTCTAACCACAGATTCCTCACATTTAAAACAGATACCCAAGTACTAAAGTGGAGTGTCCTAGGAGTGGGCTCAGAATGAAAAATCCTCAGCACTTGCACAGCGAGTGCCTAAAGCTCAGTCATGCGACAAGCTAAAGTGATCGCAATGAGGACGGTGGTTTTAGGAGTCAGTAAAGGCAGCTATGCATTCGGTCCAAGGGGGTCCGCACATGAGGAATGCCAGGACCAAATTAAAACCCCACTGTGACATCACAAACGGTTTAGGAAGGAATGTATGTCTAACCTTTAATAAACAGCATCAAACAGGTGATTTACAAAGACGACTTGCTGGGAAATGGAAAAAGGCTGAAAGTGCTGACAAATAACCTTTAACGGTGCCCACTCTAGGCCAAAGATAGAATAAACAACAAAACTTCCAACAGCTTGGCTTATAAGGAGTCTGTTTTGTGGAGCCCACAGCCGGCCACAAATTTGTCCTAGCACCCTGCACAAATAGACCTTGTAGAGGGGCACCTGGCCGCGAGGATGAGATCCACAACCTCACAAGGCAGGTCAAACACAGTCAAATGCTGCCACTCAACCCAGCACTCATGGACGTGCAGACTGGCCAGGTTCGGGTGCAGAACCATGCCCAGCTTCTGTGACAGAAGATCCTCCTGAAGCAACGGCCTTATCAGAGGATAAATGCTCAAGCCCAAAAGCTCCATGTAGCAAACTCTCCTTGCCAAATCCAGAGCTACTAGGATACCTTTGGCCTGGTTGAACGTGATCTTCAGAACTTGTGGCAAGAGAGGCAGTGGCATAAAGGCGTGTAGGAATGCAGTGCTCCACTGTACCCTGAATTTGTCTCATAGCAAGAGAGCTCTTGGGAACCCTAACAAGCACTAGGTTTGACAGTGTGCATTCCTGATGGTGGTGATAAGATCCAGCCAAAACTCTCTCCACTGCTGGGATGTCCTGCGTTACCCTAGGATGCAATCGCTATTCACGATCCACCAAGAGCTGCCGGCTGGGCTCGTCCACACTGGAGTTTAACAATCCCATTAGGTGGTTCTTAAATAGAGAGATACCCCTATGTTCCAGCCAAATGGCAGCGCCTCTTCGAACAAGACCCAGGACCCCACTCTGCCCTGCTTGTTTTAGTACCACATGGCAATGGTGATGTCTTTGAGAACCTACATCGGGCTTCCATTTGTGGGCGACAAGAAAGCCTTCAACAGCAGGTGGATGACTCGCAACTCCAAAAGATTTATGTGGAGACTGGTTTTTGCCAGACATGAGAGTCCTCTGATCTCCACCTCTCCCAGATGACACCACAGCGCAGTATGGACACATCTGTCACCACCATCAGCTTTTGATGAAGGGTCTGCCGCTCATCAGGTTGCAGTTGAGAAGCCACCACTGCAGATCTTGTGCAGTCTTCCCTGAAAACTGGATGGAATCCAACAGGATTCCTTGAAGCTAGGCCCACTGAGACTTCAGATTCCACTGCAGAGTCCACATATGCCATCTGGAGAACTGGACAATTAAGATACATAGGGCCAGCAGGCAAAGAAGCCTCAGATCTGCGAACACCAAAATCCAGGATTGAAGTGGAAACATCTGGATCATAGCCAAATTGTCCTGGACTTGTTGCGAGGAAGAAAGGATCAGAATGGTCCAGTGTCCAGAAAAGGCTCCAAGAAAAGGAAACCTCTGTGAAGGAGTCAGGTGTGACTTGGACTTGTTGATCAACAACCCCAAAGATATGAAACGGTCTGCCATAGCTGGAGGTATTCTATGAATGGCTGTGGTGAGCCATTCTACAACAGCCAATTTTCCAGTTGTTGAAATGGGGGGGGGCAAATGGTATCCACAACCTCCGAACATGAGCAGCGACCACCACCATCACTTTCCTTTTGTGAACACCTCCAGTGTGGTGGTAAGGACAAAGGGGTGCATGGAAAATGGAAAACGCTCCTGACCTACATTAAACCACAGGTAGCTTTTGAAAGACTACAAGATAGACACATGAAAGTATGTGTTCTGCAGGTCTGAGGCAACAATCCAGTCACCTGGATCTAGAGCAGACAGACGTTGGGCCAGTGAGAGAGTTTTCAATATGCCCTTCTGCAGGAAGGCATTCAGAGGGCGAAGATTTAAACTCCACTGCCCTCAATAGGATCCCTACTGTATCTCACTCATCCCATGAACTCATCTTCTCCTCATAGGGTCCTCTGGTCTCGGTAGGCTGGGATGTGCTGGTGCTACAAGCTCCTGAGCAAGTGGTCTTGACTCTCATGGGTGTTGTTCTCTCACCCAGCAGGGAGACTAGCAGACCTTGGTCCCCAGTCCTGGTCACAACAGGACGATATTGTGCTGAGCTTTTCCACACTGATGCACAGTACAGTTTGACAATTTGAGAGACTCAAGCACCCTCTTTTTGAAACAGTTTCCAGACACTGGCACGAGTCTTGAAATCAATGCTGTATTTTTGTTGCCCCGTTTGAAGTGCCCACTCCTCTATTCCACCCTTTGTCCAGGGAGAAGTCCATCAAAGTATGAGCAAGTCCAGTCTTGATGGCCCCACAACACAGGACATGGGAGCATCTAGAAGATCACATCTGGATGTCAGCCTCGCTGATATATGACTGACTAATTGTTAGAAAGGGCTTCCAATATGGAACCAACAAGCCTCCATGTACCGTACCACACACAGGCACACAAACATTACAGCACACATACAATCTCACACACACAGTGCATAGCGCTGCATACTAACATGGTGTGGGCCATGTACACAGCAGCAGAACCTTGCATTACTGAGCTGATAGCCCTCACTCCAGTGACACAGGTAACAAGCATTCGCAAAGCCAATAGGTCTCTCCTATCTCACGTTACGTCTGTCTATTCCAGACATTTCCTAAGGACTTTACCTATATACAGTTCAAGCACCAAGTTTTTTCTACTCTTGTTTTATTGGACTCAGCAAAACTAGTTTAATCACCCTAGGCCAGTGGCGTAGCGTGGGTTGTCAGCACCCGGGGCAAGGCAAGTAATTTGCGCCCCCTAATCCGGGGCAAGGCAAGTAATTTGCACCCCCTAACCCATGGATTTAGTCTCTTCCAAGATGTTGCGCCCGGTGCGGCCGCCCCCCCTGCACCCCCACGCTACGCCACTGCCCTAGGCTTTGCATCTTTTAACTTATTCCCTCCATATTGTGTTGTTTTCTAGACCCTCCTAAGAACATTAACCACAACACAGTTGCTTCAGCTCAACTTATATTAACTTTCCATAGCAAATCTCACTTTTGACTTACAGCAACCAAATTGGTAAAAGATTACCTCTTCTCCCTACTATCAATGCTCCTCATTTAAGGTATTCAGCTCATCGTTCTTTCTTGATAAACCACATTATCCTTATTCAAGCAACCTTTATCTCATTTTCTCAGCTAAAATGCAAATCTTGAATATGAACTCTTGATCGTTAGTGCAGTGTGAAAAAATATATCTGTCTTCTTAGCTAAGAAACAATTTTTTAGCCTGCCAGCAAACAAAATCAGTGCCCTCCTTACCGAGCCCATTATGTTAGATGCACTAACACTAATTACCTTGTCTCAAACATTTGCATGTATACCTAACCACAAGGGAACTCTAACTATTCTAATTGCATTTTCACAATTGTATGTCCTGTGTCACGTGCCCTGTTTTGACTTAAGCCTCTACAACCTTATCATACAATTACCAACCCATCATTAAGCCAGAGTGGATTGAAAACTTCATCACTTCAGAAATAAATTAGCACTTAACATATTTTATCATTTAAATTTCATCTTGATAACTTTCTGAATGGAATATAACATCTGAACATTTGATTGCACAACATCACTAATTCTCACGATAACTAGTTTCAATGCTTGACCCTGAATTTTCGCCATTTTCAAAACAAACTAAATTAGTTCATGAATGAACTACTTGTCACGTTATATTCTCACATTAGATTACAGTCACGCCTTCCATTGGAGTCCATTTATCAACAGATCTCCAACAAATTTTTATCTTGAATAACATAATTTCCAACAAATATTTATCTTAAATAATATAATTTGTATTATCTATGCATATTGTGATTCATTAGATTCGTGTTCCCCTAAAAATAGGCTTGACAATACATTCCAATATCAGGTCCATCAATATAATCATAAAAACTTACCCCTGAGTTAACCTTACTGGTCACATAATGTAACCGCTATCACTAAAACTCAATATGAGACTACCATGCATATCAACAAATGTTCTTTGCACAAGTATTGTTTTTTTCCATGCATATGTTGTTCATATTTCAAGTGCTATATATATTTTTCTTTAATTTTGTTTGTATGCCTCTGTACAGATTTCTTGTAATCCTATGTCTAAAGTTTCCCTATTAGATTGTTTTGGCTAATTTTTTTCTCACTGTATTAATATTTCACTATATTATTTATGTAAATACTTTAAAATACTGCTTAAATCCTGGTGAAACGACAGTAGAAACTTATAAGTCACAAAACGTGTAGGCTTTAGCAATTTTCGGATATTAAATATTAAAATACTCTTTACTCTGATATCAATTTGATTTGGAGTCCTTAATAACTAACTGAACTAATTTTATATGTATAGCCTCAGAACCGGTCTCTTAAGTACCAGGGACGTAAGGGGACATACACAAATATGTATTTTTAAAAAGCTCTTTATTAAACATTCACATTGCTTATTCAAGTCTTATAGTCATATCAATGAAATGTTTGCTCAGATAGCATTTAAACTTAATTCGGTATAATTACAGAAATGCACACATTATCCTTAAGGGAAATAATGATGTGTGTCTTGAAGCTATTCAAGGCCATCATTTACTGTTTCAAAGTAGTTGACTGGATACATGGCTGTTCAAAGCACTACATGCGTTTTTTGAAGACAGGTGTTTAAGGTTGCTTAAGGTTTCAATTACCGCACTTGTGACCTTTTCATAGTACACAAGAGTCAACTTGCCATTAATAAGCACCCAACTATCCAGTAGCTTCGGGGTCGGAGGTGGAATTTAAAATGAAGACTGTTTTTCGTAAAAGATCTTTTAAAATGAAATTTAATTAATTCAAACAACACTGGAGCCACTGAAGATGGCTCACGTGCAGTTGTGACTTACCGGGATTGCAGAGGGTGGGGTGGTGCGTGGGGGTTACTGGGGAGGGGAATATTAACTAAATGAAAAACAAATAAATAAATAAAAACTTACCTCTGCTCGGTGCCGTGCCGCTGCTCCTTCTTCGTCACAGGAGGTACAGGCTCCCAGACTGACCTGCGGCCAATCCTGACGTTGCTCAGAGCAGCGTTAGGATTGGCTGGAAGTGCCCACCCAGGGCATTCCCAGGAAGACTGGGAGCCTGTGCCTCCTCTCACCAGCCCAGCAACACAGTTCTAGGCTGGAGAGAGCCCTGTGCGCGCGTGTGTTTGGCCGGCACGAGACTGACGGGCAAAAACACATGCACACTGATTGGTTCACTGTTCACTCCACTCCATGGCTGTCATCCCGCCCCTTTTACTATAATAAACGTTATATATTATTGTTTTGTAGTAAAAGGTTTGCAGTTGCTGCTGCTGGCGGGGGCGACGCTCCTCCGCCATAGCCGAGGAGCCGCCACTACTCACGTGTCCACAGACAAACTGGACAGCTATTAAAATGGAATCACAAATATACACCCATGAAGATAACACTGTGGTAGTATACCATGAAAATGCTTTCACTCGCTCACAAGACAAGGGTGTTTCAAATAATTACCTCAGGGAATATGAAAATATTAGCATCTTTCTATCATTTGTATAACACTTGCTGAAAACAACAAGATGAACTTGTTAATAGCTATCAAATCAATGATCACTTCACCACACGTAATGTGTAAAAGCGTGCATAAACCAATGTAAAGGATTAAATACAGATCATAGCAATACATTAAAATATATTCACATTGTAAGGGTTTTGTTTAATCCCTTTCATAGAGGAATGCAATTAATCCAGACGAAGATGCACTACAGCAGTGGTTCCCAACCTGTGGTCCGGGGACCCCTGGGGGTACGCAAAGCCACCTCAGGGGGTCCGCGACAGCTTAGAAAATTAAATAATATTAAAAGATTTGTTCCCCAGCTTTCATTATTCACTCAGTGAGGGGTCCCCAGATTCCAGTAATAATTCATTGGGGGTCCCCGGGTTCCAGTAATGATAAAGTGGGGGTCCACAAAAGTCAAAAGGTTGGGAACCACTGCACTACAGAATACTTGAAAATTTCAACCAGCGTTTCGTTGTGCAGACATCTGCAGTGTATGTCCAACAATAATACCTCACTGTCTTTTTTTGAGGGGGGGGGTACTCAGTTCAATTAGATTACTAGAACACTGTAGAGTCGCTCAACGACCACAGTGAAAACCTGAAAGATGTTGAGCACACCCTAAGTAGCGTTAGGATTCACAATGGATTTCATATGTTTTCTCAGTCTAGAGTTTCTTTTTAGTGCAGACCACATACTCTGTAGACAATAAACATGTAATAAAGCAAAACCAGACTCATATTATAAATGCTTTAGCTTAAACTGATATAGATTGTCACAAATAACCTTTCTCTCTGCTGTGCTCTTCAGCTTTTATACAGAATATGTCTGATCTTTCCAGTATTCCCTTAACATGGCAGTCGACAAATCCTCAGAAGAACTCTAACCCAAGGTTAGATACAAGTTTTAATGTATTGTGTGGCCATAGAAGCTTGGATGTCCCAAAACTACCTGAAAATGAAAACTTAATACATTTTTAATGAAAGTTTATTGTTGATTTTTTAATGTTGTATATTGTATGCAAGTGTACAAGAGTACACAAGATTGAAATTATAGAGTAGTTACTATATAAGAGCAGTTACTATATAAGAGCAACATAAGTAGCAGCATCAGTCGTGTCGAGTCATGCATTAATACTGACATAATGAAAGTTGCTCAATAAGTACTTCGTCTCTTGTGGATGATTTGCTTTAATACAGTACTATCTAGATAGACCAACTTTGAAATACTAGGGTCTAGGACAGATGGGTAGCTTGCAACTGGGGAAAGTAAAAGAAGGGGCAGGTGGGAAAGGTCAGTAATTGGGGGCCTTCTCTATGGTGTCTTATGAGAGTATAGGATTGGTAGTCAAAGAAAGTAAGCTGCTGTACATGAACCAAGAAGTGCGGCATATGTTCCAGGTGGCTGCAATGATCTATTTAGGTTGAATTTAGCATCCCGAGATATCAACAGTGGAAGGTTTAAGGCCTTTCACTATTCCCTCTCATGGAATACTCTGTCCTCCTCTGTTGTGAAGAGGCAAAAGGGAAATTGTGACATTGGGAAGAAGTGCCAAGTGTGTCCCATTATATGGAGGGCTTGGATGACGGAGTGGGATTCTGGCTCAGCGTCAGTGATGAACCAGAATTTAAGGAATCAGCCTTTATGTACCCGTAAGTTGAAGCATGAAATATTAGTAAGTGTTCCTTGTCATATAAGTTGTTCAGTGCCGTCAAATATACAGCATACTACTGGGTGTGAGCCTGCTATCCAAGTGTGTACGATGGCCCTGGAAGGTCCTGAACAGAGATCATCAGGGCATATGGTTTCAGGTGCTGTATGAGGAGCAGGGCACACACAACATCAGAGTACATCCCAGAGAAGTCAAGGGTGGGGTGGTGATCGCCGGAAGCATGTGAGTAGGAGACCATTGACTTCCTCTGCCAGGAGTGATTGTGTTGCAGTATATGTTTCGCCCAGAGGGAATCCCCAGAGCCATCTGTTCTTAAACCTAAATAATATTTCTGCTGTCAGCCACTCATTTGGAAATGTTCTCAAATAGTCTCACCACAACCATAACGTAGGAAAGTACCCTCTTTCTTGGCATGTTGAGCCCCATTTTCTGCCTGTTGTCAGTGTGTTTGACTGTGTCAACTGGGATCTGGCAAACCAGGACCCCAGTAGTTTTGCTCTCTCCTGTAAACTGTACCTTTTCTCCCCACAATTGGCATACTGGTCCCCACATGTAAGTCCCTAGTATATGGTACCTAGGTACCCAGGGTATAGGGGTTCCAGTAGATCCCAATGGGCTGCAGCAGTTATTCTGCCACCCTTGGGGAGCCCATGCAAAGGGTGGGATCCAGCTAACCAGGAACTCAGTAGTTTTGCCCTCTCCTGTAAACTGTACCTTTTTCTCCCTACAGCTGACACACTGGTCCCACATGTAAGTCCCTAGTATATGGTACCTAGGTACCCAGGGCATTGGGGTTCCAGGGGATTCCCATGGGCTGCAGCAGTTCTTCTGCCACCCATAGGGAGCACATGCAAATGGTTCTGCAGGCCTGCCATTGCTGTCTGCGTGTAACGGGTGCATGCACCCGTTTTCACTACAGGTCACTGCACCAGGTCACCATAAGTCACCCCTATGGTAGGCCCTCTCAGCCCAGAGGGCAGGGAGCCGGTACCTGTGTGTGAGTGCACTTCTGTACTAGCAGAGGAGCCTCCGCAAACTCCAGGTCCATTTTCCTGGACTTTGTGAATGCGGGGACACCATTTTATGAGTGTACTGGACATATGTCACTACCTATATCCAGCTACATAATGGTAACTTCAAACCTGGTCATATTTGGTATCAAACATGTAAGAATAATAACCCCATACTGTTGTCAGCATTAGAAGTTTGATTTCATGCACTCCGGGGGCTCCTTAGAGTACCCCCAGCATTGCTACCACCAGTCTTATAGGGTTTTCTGTGCAGCTAAGTTGCTGCCACCCCTCAGACAGATTTCTGCCCTCCTACTGCTTGATCTGATTAAGCCCAGGAAGGCAGAACAAAGGATTTCCTTTGGGAGAGGGGGTAACACCCTCTTCCTTTGGAAATAGGTGTGACAGACCTGGGAGGGGTAGCCTCCCCAAGCCACAGGTCTGCTTTGAAGGGCACATTTGGTGCCCTCGCTGCATAAACCAGTCCACACCGGTTCAGGGACACCCAGGCCCTGCTCCGGCGCGAAACTAGATAATGGAAAGGGGACTGACCACTCCCCTGTCCATCATCATGCCAGTGGTGGTGCCCAGAGCTCCTCCAGAAGGTCCCTGGGATCTGCCATCTTGGTTCCAAGGTTGGCAGGGAACTCTGAGAGCATCTGAGTGGCCAGGCCAGGCAGGTGACGTCGGAGCCCCTCCTGATTGGCCACCTAAGCAGGTAAGCACCTATCACCCTTTTCAGGGATATTTAGGGTCTCTCTCTTGGGTGGGCCCTCATATTCGGCTTGCAAGATTCCTCTGAAACCTCCACTTTGACTTCTGGCCACTGGAACTGAGACTGGACCCTCCAGGAACCGACAACGCTGCTACAACAAAGAAGAATCTTCTGCAACTTTGTGTCCACGTCTCCTGCTCGCTTTGCAACATTTCCCGGCCGTGCATCCTCAGAAGACTGCAACTCTTCAGCCTGCACAAGAAGAAGGAGGAATCTCCCCTGGAGTGAAGAAGTCACTCCCCTGCAACTGCAGGCACCTACAGCAAGCGACAACCGGATGCGTGGATCTCCCATTATCTTGAGCTGTGTGGATCCTGCATCACAGGTGGTGGTCTGGAATAGTCCTCTTGGTCCTTTCTTCCAGTCGTCCAACTTTGGTGGAGGTAAGCCTTTGCCTTCCCATGCAGGACAGTACCCCCCTGCACAATATCTCTTGCAGCAGCCAAGGCTTGTTTGCAACTCCTCCAAGAGATCATCAGGCGACATGTAGCTCCAGCTCCCAGCACTCCATCCTGCAAAGCACAGCCTTCTGAGTGGTTCTCCGGTGGCATGGGATTCTCTTTTGTAGTGCTGCGTGGGCTTCTTCTGCAACTCCTGTGTCCCTGTCCTGTGGGACTCCTGTAGGTGTTGCCTCTGCTCCTGTGGACTCTTTGCAAAGCTGAGGGTCCCCAAGGCTTGTTGGTGTTGGTGGAATTCCTGCACCGACACCATTCTGCAATCTTCCTTTCAGCATGGGACATCATCTGCATCCATCAGGAACTCTTCTTCGGCTCCAGGGCTGCAGTGCTGACGTGTTCATCATCACCATCGACAAACTCCTACAGCCACAGCTGGGTGGGTAGTAGCTCCTACTCCTTCTGGACTCCACTTTGACTCTTGGACTTGATCCCCTCTCGCCACAGGTCTTCTTTCTTCAGGAATCCACGTCTGGTTTTCTTTCAGACTTCTCTGGGTGTCTTCTTTTTCTTCTTTTCCTCCTTTTGGGTGGTTTGGGGAAAATCCAGTGATTTACTCCTGCATTCCTGGTAGCTGGGGGTTACTGTGTTACCTAAGTCTGTGGTTTTCTAGTACTCCCAGCTCCCCTCTACAAGTTTTGCTTACCTAGGTGGGGGTAACTTAGTCGCATTCCATTTTTTTAGTATATGATTTGTGCTCCCCCTAGGGTCAATAATGGTTTTTACTATTTGCACTGTTTTCTAAACTTTTCTATGCCTATTTCGGATTCCTAGTGTAAATATTTAGTGTATTACTTACCTACTATTGGTGGGTTACCATTCCAGTATTTTGTGGTGATTTGTTCCAAAAATAAAGTACCTTTATTTTTGTACAACTGAGTGTCTTCTTTCATGTGTGTAAGTGCTGTGTGACTACAGTGGTATTGGATGAGCTCTGCATGTCTCCTAGATAAGCCTTGGCTGCTCATCCACAGCTACCTCTAGAGAGCCTGGCTTCTAGACACTGCCGACACTTCATTAAGAGGGGATACCTGGACCTGGTATAAGTTGTAAGTACCAGCCCACCACACACCAGGCCAGCTTCCTATACATAACGAATAACAACTTAATCAACGCATTAATGTTAGGGTGAAAGGCGAAACACATGAAAATGGTAGCAGAATACATTTTGAAGGTGGATCGCACAATTTTCAAAATGCAGCAGAGCACCACATATAGAGGACCAGCCATTAGGACCACATAACACCGGTCACTAAGCCCATACATTAGCTCATCATCGAGTTTTCCCTCAATGTGAAAATGGTTTGCATGAATTACAGTTGAATAAGAGAGTCCTGTTCCCGTTAGTCTTGCTGCTGCTAGAAGCCCCAACACCTGAAAGCAGCAAAATCCATCTTTCTTTGTGTGTCATCTAAAGTTTAGAATTATTTTTCCAGAAATGTGTGACTGTAGGAAAGAGCATACTGTTTACATATTTTTCAGGAGTCTTCCAAGACCTGTGTGTCACCTCATGATTAGCATAATTTAACTGGGACGCCTCTAAAAGTGAATACCAAATTTAGATTACCCATGCCCTGCTTGCAGCCAGATCGCTCTAATTCAAAGTAGTATATACCTGCCTTCCTAAAAATCTCTTCGAGCAGCCAGTATGTACCTGCACTTTGCCCAATGGGACTACATCAAGCCAAGCCTGAAAGGGCTTCACTGGACACTGTTGAATGCAGGTTTAATTTAAAAACGCTAATCACAATGCACAGAACATATTGGGATAAAGGTCATGGCTATCTCCAAACACTAGCCAGTTGAGAGACAAATAACGTAGAAAGTAGAGGTGGGGGGGAGGGGGGCTTAGAGGTGTCTAAAAGTATGGACTAGCCTTACGCTCCACCTTGAATTCAGTTCCTTCAGTTGACGAAAGTCCTGACAACTGAACTTGTCAAGCAAGCACTCAACTAATCCCAGTGTCTACACGGGAGCAACCTAACAATGTAGGATCTAAAGTAACCCTGTGTATCTGGCTAAACTCAAACTCTTAGCTCATCTCTGTTATCATTCACCTTATGTACAATGCGCTTAACAGACGCAGATGATATGCAGTGCTTTATAATAAATATAAATATATATAAACAAACAAACTGGTCCTCCTTACGTCGCGCTCTTTCATGCTGGTGCAGGTGTGAGGAATGGACCATTTCCTCTCATAAATCCAAAAACTAACAGTTGCATGCAACTTTACCACCGCACTCCAGGAGGAAATTCTTTCTCTTTTTTACTTTATTGCAGTAAAAAATAAGTCACCATCCTTCACCTCTGACGCGTTTCAACCTACTGGTCTTGATCACAGACCTCCTGGAGTGTGGTGGTAAAGGTGTTTGCAACTGTTTGCTTTTGTGTATATATATGTTCTGCAGCTGTAACCAGTAATCATTTGTTCTAGCTCCTTCTCTTGAACAGTTTTTCAGCAATACTGTGTATTCATAATAACAGCAACTGTGTTCACAACATCCTTTTGAACTGTGTTTTGACAGATGAACATGCTTCATCTGCCCTCAACAAAAAACATTAACAAAAAGGTGTATAGTCAAGAAATGTATTGTTCTTTATCTTGATTTAACCCCTACCTGCGCATTGACGGTCAGAAGGAAATGTAAACTACATTGATGCAGGAGCAATCCTGAGCTAGAATCCTGATGACTGGGGGATTCCTGGAGGAGACTCCATTTGGGAATTGACTTAAGTGAGTGAGTTGCAGTACTGCTGTGTAATGAGCTGTTTGGGTAGCTCCCCTAGGAAACTGTGATATCAACCCTTCTGTTACCTGCAGGGGAGATTCCCTGTCTGTTCCTGGTGCTGGTTATTAAAGGAAGGAAAATAATTGTTCAACATTAAGCAGATTGGTGCAGTGACCAGAAATGTGGAGGCAAGCTGAGCTGAGTAGAGATCAGCGACTTTGGCTTGTGCCACATTTGCGATACTGGTGAAAGACAATTCAGATAAGTCAGCAAAGGCAAACAGAATTAAGTAATATATTATTTAAGTCTGGATAATCTGAATTATCACACATGCCTCAGTAAGGGCCTTCAGAGGGAGCTGTACTAACAGTGCAGACCTCCGCAAAGCCATCACAGACTACAGATCATCACAAACATTGTAAAGGAGATGCCCTCTGGAGTTTTCTTCCTGAAAAAATGGATCCTTGACACTCTAAAACTTAAGGGACTCTCCAATCATTTCACAATTGAGAGCCCATAGGTCACTAGCTCCAGTGCTGAAACGTGGAGCCCCACCAAAGGCTATGCTAGCTAAAACATTAAATACTGTGTCAGAACGCCACCCTACAATGGGTGAGGTCCAGTACAAAGCACAGTTTGAGAGGTTGTCAATCCAGATCTTCCATCATAATATACAACAACTGCAGCACCAAAGGAAATCATTTAGAGGGAACCAACTGAAATGTATGCTACTTTTCCCCACAAAACAAACTAACTGAAGAGGGAGGTTGGGGTCCATGTATTTGGCTCCTTGGGGCCGGCCTGGGAATGGACAGATGAGTGGGAGAAAAAACGCTGACAACGAGGTAGCAAGATACAAGAAAATCCAGTATGTTGGAAAGTTCCCCATTAAGAGATGATTCAAGCCTGACGGATTTGAGGGCTGCCTTGAAGTCACAGAGTGGAGTGGGAGTGAACTCAGTGCCCTGGGCACCAAACAAAAATGCCACATATAGCTATGACACAAGGACCCTCTCTGAAATACTTGCTGCATATGATCTCGCATCAGGGAGTCTTCACAGACTTAAAATGACCTGAGAGATGGCACTAAATGAAGATCACAGTGTGGAGTAGGAATAACCAAAGATTATCTCTGCCCTCCTCCATTTGGCCCTGGGTAACAGACCTTGTCGGGCGCAACACTGGGGAGATTGGGACCAATCAATGTTCCGATGTGACCCTGATGGCATCATTTACTGCAGGTGTTATACATTGATATATTCTTGTTGGATTTTCCTTTGTTCTCCAAAATGGGAAAGTGCAAGGAATTGGGAATGAGGCGTTTGAGAGCGCATTTCATACTTGGCCTCATTTATACACCGCCCATTTGGTTATACAAGATGTGGGTGCAGCGGATGAGATTTCTCCTTTTTCTGTATCCTTTCATTTTGCCTATCGCTCCATGCCCGTGAGAGGGTTTGGGTTACTATGGTAGACAGCTGGTGATGGTTTTTATATGGCAGTTCGTGCAGCATGAGAGCCATTTTGGGGAGAGTTGACAGTGCACTAAAAAGGGGTTTACAATATCTGAAGAGGGTCAGGCATTGCACAAGACTGAAGACTGACATTATGGCCATAATCGTAACAACAATCACCTGAATTTTCGGGACCTTAATAATTTAAAAAAATGGACACAGCGTCTTATTGTTCCTCAGGCGTAGGTATTGTTTTTGAAAGGAGACCCATCTTAATGCATTATAACACAGGTAATTGACAGGAAAATGGAAGGGACAGGTATTCTTCACATGCTATACTGCGGGGTAGTAACATGGTTTGATATTAAGGTCCCCAGTTCCATACAACATGACCTAGACAGCAGGATTACCTTGTAGATTCTGAATTCTTTCATGGATCTGGGTATGATTAACACACAGTAAGAAAGACACTGAGATACCTTAGTATTCTCTTTCAATTTCCCATCCAACGGATATGTAGTAGGTTTGATTTATTTTTTGTTTAAGCCAAGAGTTGATCGAAGATTGTGAAAAAGAGAATTATTTAGAGTGTATACTCTCCAACCACTTGCCACTAGGCCTTACCTCTAGTAAATTTAGACATAGATATCCTACACCAAGGGGGCGTGAGCATGAAGGCCAAGATGGCGGACTCATTTTCAAAATGCTCTGGACCTCCTCCACCATCCAAGGTCATCCAGTGGTCCGAATGTTATTGCGGGGGCTAATCCACCTGGACCCCTGGAGAACACCACAGATGAAGCAGTGACCCACAGGCACGCCTGCTACGAACAATGGGTTAGAGTGCACAGCAGCAGCAACTGTCCAGGATGGCAGTGACCTGTTAAGGCAGTCAGGCCGCATTGTTTGCAGTCAGCCGGAGCTTTTGGCAGCCCTGGAGTGTGAGGCTGGGTCCGCACCAGAGGAATCTCTGCCAGCCGAGTCCTTCGGAGGAGGGGAAACGACAGGAGTGTGGCCGCCCAGTGATCCATGACGAGTGTGTTGTGGAAGGAAAGCAGCTCCCTTCTCGGGCCCTCGGCACCAAGACAGGACATCAGCTACTGGAGATGCTCTGTGAGGAACCCCACGAGGTTGGTGGACCACGGAAAGTACAGTGCCCTATCGGACCCTCAGCAAGGGATTGAGGGCACACAGGAAGACTTTGCTGCCAAACAGAAGGCCGCAGAGAGTTTAAATTAGTGCATCTGGGGCTCAGGCAGGATGGCCTGCTGATTCATTCAAGGTTGTAAGGCCCAAAGACATTGTCACTAACGGGGACTGAAGCTGCAATTGGACAGAGGGCATTGGACTGGGGGAGGACCCCGCCTCTGCCCCGTGTGGGGTCCCTCTATGGCGACTGAGGGCTGGACCCCTAAAAAAAGACTCAAATCTTGCCTGCTTGTAATGCCTTAATCAGGCCTCTGGGGTGGGCTAGAAGTGACTCCCCACAGGTCAACGGGGTGCAGGGCCCAAAGTCTGTGCCCACAAAGCCTAGATGACGCTCTACGGGTGCAAATCCAGAAGGAGTGAAGACCAAAGGAACATCCACCTCAGCTGCATGTGCTGCCTCCAGTGTGAGAGTGGAGACAAGTGGGCTGGGCGGGCTCCCAGGTCCTGTTAGGGAAGCAAGTGGTAGGCGACGAAAACCCTCTGGATCCCGAGGACCTGAAAATCTTGTAGTGGAGTTGATATCCGCCTTCTCAGGCCTGGGACCACCTCTTGGGCAGACTGGAGTCCATCAATAATGTGGAAATATAAGGGGCATCAGGAGCACACCAAATCGCGGATTCGCAGACATACCACATGTCGCGAAACAGAACAGACCACCTGATGACTGCTCTAATCCTGGACAACTAGTCTCTGCAGAGGTGTAAACTATACTATAGGTAACCCAGACCTCATGGGAAGCAGTTGAAATGAAAAAACGAGAGGTGGGAGTAGACGTTTCCCTCCTTCGACAGGACCTTCGGAATGTGGCCAGCAGGGTAACAGAAACTGAAGGGCAAATTTCACTTCTCGAGGATGACGTAGCCACCCTTAAGGTGATGGTGCCCCAACAGACTACTACTGCACGCACCCTCGAAAATAAGGGCAATTACACTGAAAATAGGTCCCAGCGTAACAGTCTGCACTTCGTGGGGCTCCCGGACGAGTCAAAAACAGAGTGACAGAAGCATATGAGGAGACTGGATTCTGGTCCTGGATCCTAAAAATTGCCTTATCCCAGTGGTTTGTGGTAGAATGTTGCATAGAACCCAGGCCCCAAAACCCCCACCCGACGCTCCTCCAAGACCTGTCATTGTCTGCATACCGATTTACCGGAAAAGCTGCAAAAAAAAGGTACCTTATGGTTTCAATCTGCCTGCATCATTATTTTCCCTGACTACATCAGTGTGGTCCAAAAACAGAGGAAATTCTTCAAGGCAGTTAAAGTGAAACTCTGGAAAATATCCTTACTCTACCCAGCAAAACTGAAGGTGGTTTACAACTCTTGATCCGACTTCTTTGAAACTTCGGAGGAACCCTGGGACTGGGTAGTGGAGAAGACAGTGATCCATTGGCAGGAACCACCACCCTTTAGGTCCAAAGATCATAGCTGCAACTACCCAAGTGAGTCCAATTGAAATCCTCATGCATAACTCCGAAGTCCAGTATAGGCTGTGGATGTTGCAAGGAGTGCCTAGGTTCATTGTAGTCAAAGTGGGCCCGCTACCAAGATGAAAGCGGTTCCCCTTTCAAAGAGACATGCAAAGACCAGAGAGGTAGTCAAGGACCCCCTCGGAGAGAGAGGTCTCCCTCTACTCTTAGGCTCAGGGTCTGTATTTACCATGTTTGTTTTGGGGGGGGGGAGGTGGTCACGGTGTTAGGCAGGGTCATAGGGGTTGGCGCTCAGGATGAGTGAGGCACCACTGGGACCCAAGGAGAGTGTCTCTGGATCCCCATGTGGAAAGGAGGAAGTCCAACTCTAATGCCCTATATCAGGTTACAGATGGTTATGCTCCAGAAGGAAATTAGGGCCTCAAATACTTCTTGGGAGAAACTGTGGGCTGGGGTCGGGGGCTATAGATGTTTTATGGTTCTGGTTTTGTTTAATGTCGTACACTGGTTTGAAAACACACTAACCCAAGGACATGATGCTAGCATGCACCGCCAGGTCACACCAGGACCACAGTGTAGTACTGTTGCCCACACATTTAACTACACTCTCCTACGACTGACTTCTACATCATGACCAGGACATCAACGGCCTCTTACACCATATTAAGCGATCTGTAGTCCTCCGCTATGCCAAACGGACCCACTCAGCTGTGCTGTTGCTGAAAGAAACACACCTTTTGGTGACCAAATGTGCCTTTCTATGCAGATTTGGGTATGAGAGGGCCTTCCATGCTGGCTATGATAGAGGATCTAGAGGGATGGCAATCCTCTTACATAAATCCTTTCCATTGGCAGTAACGAAAATTGCTCAAGACCCTCAGGGTCGGTATGTAGGAATTGAGGGTTTGATTTAAGGGAAGAAAATCAATATTCTTAGTGCCTATATACCTCATCAAGTACCTGCTCTCACTCTGAGGGCACTCATAACGGTAGTAACGGGGCTTTCAATGCGATCCCAAACCCTGAACTGGACTCCTTGGGCCCTCCAAGGCATCAAAGTGATCTATGATCGAAACAGCTCATGGCCTGGCTGGACTCCCTGGGCCCATGCGATGCATGGAGGACCTGGCACGTGAATGCCAGGGAGTAAATACCTGTCAGCATCTGCCAAAATACTATCAAGCACTGACTTCCTGCTTCCATTGGTAACTGATCTGATCCATACCTCGGCCGCGAATATTCTCCAGAGAGGGATTTCAGATCACTTTCGCGTGGTCCCTTAATTTGGGCATTCAGAACTGCACAGAAGGCCTATGTGGCGCCTCAATGCCTGGTGTCTGGCAGACGATCATTTCATTGACTGGCTAGATAACGGGCTACGAATGAACTATGAGATGAATGAGGGCTCAGTAGTCTCTGCGGGCACACTGTGGGTTGCTAGCAAGGTCACAAACAGAAGGGGTGGCCAGATCACATCTAAGACAGGCTGGAAAGGCTTACTATGGCCAAATCACCGCGCTTAAGAGCAGAATATTGCAGCTTGAAAGAAAGTGCAGCATAAACAAACTCAAGACACTGCATAGACAAGTTGAGCTTGGCAGAACAGCACTTCAGCAATTGGCACTGGACGAGGCACGCCAACGCTGGATGCCGTCACCCAGAAGGGTATATGAATGTGGGTACAAAAATGAAAAACTCCTCTACTGACTAGCCACCAGGGATTTGGGGTCAAGGATAACCCAGAGAATCAAGGATCAACACTGGACTTGCGTCACTGCTATGGAGGAGATTGTGGAGACGTTCACCAATTACTATCAGAATCAATACACCTTCCAAACTGGACCGTACAAAGAAAGAGTCAGCACACTCCTTTCAAAAATACCTCTTCCTACACTTATAAAGTTCCAGCGACTGGAGTTTATTCTCAGCAGTGGATGTGATATGGAAGGCCATACAGGACATGAATACGGGGAAACCCCCAGGGCCAGACAGGTTTCCCTTCGAATATCAGTGGAGATATCCAGACATTCTTAATTCCCGCTTTCTGATTTTATAAGGGGGAAGCTGCCTGAAAGGTGGTGCTCCCTCCGGATCTAGATATGCCCACCATAGTGGTTCTACCCAAGATGGGGCAACTCACGGATAAGGATAAGTTACTTACCTGTAAATCCTAGTTCTCTTCCAGGGGTATCCTCATCATAGTCATAAACAACCCACCCTCCTCCCCGGACGCGAGTCTCCTAGAAGTGCAGTACAGACCATCTATCTAATCTATAGGATTCTTTGTCCTATAGGAGCCTTAGGCCTAGCCAATAACTGTTTGTTAGCCAATTGATATGCAGTTACAATACATGAGACTATCCACCTAGAAATAGTTCGTTTTGAGGCAGCATCGCCAGTCCTCATATGTCCATAGTTTACAAACAGGTGGTGAGATCGTCTACTCAATTTGGTCTTATCCAGGTAAAATTTTAGCACTCTTTTAAGATCCAGGGAGTGCAAGGCTTTCTCCGCCGGAGTATCCGGATTGGGGAAAAAAGTTGAGAGTGATATAGGTGGTCATTCTGACCCTGGCGGTCTTTGACCGCCAGGGCGGAGGACCGCGGGAGCACCGCCGACAGGCCGGCGGTGCTCCAATGGGGATTCCGACCGCGGCGGTAAAGCCGCGGTCGGACCGGCACCACTGGCGGGGTCCCGCCAGTGTACCGCCGCCCCATTGAATCCTCCGCGGCGGCGCAGCTTGCTGCACCGCCGCGGGGATTCCGACCCCCCCTACCGCCATCCAGATCCCGGCGGTCGGACCGCCGGGATCCGGATGGCGGTAGGGGGGGTCGCGGGGCCCCTGGGGGCCCCTGCAGTGCCCATGCCACTGGCATGGGCATTGCAGGGGCCCCCGTAAGAGGGCCCCTACATGTATTTCACTGTCTGCTGCGCAGACAGTGAAATACGCGACGGGTGCAACTGCACCCGTCGCACAGCTTCCACTCCGCCGGCTCGATTCCGAGCCGGCTTCATCGTGGAAGCCTCTTTCCCGCTGGGCTGGCGGGCGGTCTGAAGGCGACCGCCCGCCAGCCCAGCGGGAAAGTCAGAATTACCGCCGCGGTCTTTCGACCGCGGAACGGTAATCTGACGGCGGGACTTTGGCGGGCGGCCTCCGCCGCCCGCCAAGGTCAGAATGAGGGCCAAAGTCTGATTGATGTGAAAATCTGACACCACCTTCGGTAGGAATGATGGATGAGTTCTCAGAACAACTCTATTATCATGGAAAAATTTATAAGGTTCCCTGGAGGACAAAGCCCGAATCTCACTGACCCTCCTAGCCGAAGTAATGGCTACGAGAAAAGCTGTCTTCCACGTATGGTGTTGCAAAGAAGCTCTGTGAATAGGCTCAAAAGGAGGGCCCATGAGTTTAGATAACACTATGTTCAGCTCCCATGGAGGCGAGGGTTTTCAAATGGGTGGAAGAACCTTCTTCAAACCTTCTAAGAAATCCTTGACTACTGGCATGGTAAAGAAGGATTTCTGAGAAGGTGACTTACGATAAGCTGTAATGGCAGATAAATGTCCCTTAATAGATGACAACTGCAGACCTGATTTCGCCAGATGGAGCAGGTAAGACAATATGAGCTCCTCCTGAGCTAGAATAGGATTCTGACCCTGTTGTCGACACCACATGTAGAATCTCTTCCACTTGAACACGTAGGAGCGTCGCGTGGACGGCCTTCTGGACTCCTTTAAAATGTTCATGCATTCCTGCGAGAGCCCTAGATGCCCATACTGCAGGAATTCAGGAGCCATGCCGTCAAGCTCAGAGAGGGAAGGTTGGGGTGAAGAATCTTGCCTCCCAGCCTGCAAAGGGGATCTGGTCTGCACAGCAGCCTCTTGTGCGGTTGCTCTGACAACTTGAGAAGATCCGTGTACCAGAGTTTGTTTATCACCGCTGGTATCAGGGGGATCGGTGGAAAAGCGTAGAGAAATATCCCTGACCAGTCTATCAACAGGGCATTCCCTCGAGTCCCCGGACGGTAGAACCTGGACGCGAAGTCTGGGCATTTTTTGTTTACTTTGTCTGCAAACAGATCTAACTGAGGCTGACCCCATTGAAAGAAGATGTCTGCGACGACCTCGTCGTGAAGAACCCAGTCGTGGGCATCCGCGAGGGTTCTGCCTAGGAAATCTGCCTCCACGTTTTGCTGCCCTGGGAGGTGGATCGCTGTAAGAGACATTCCCCTCGCTATGAGCCAGTGCCAAATGGTTTGAGACTCCAGAGACAGGGGGAGGGATCTCGTACCCCCCTGTTTGGTCAGATAATACATTGTCGTTGTATTGTCCGTCTGCACCAGCAGAGACTTTCCCTGAATCAATGGTGCAAATGATTTGAGAGCCAGATGAACCGCTCTGAGTTCCAGCAGGTTGATATGATAAGTCTTCTCTTTGCTGGACCACAAGCCCTCAGCTTGAAGGAAACCTGATGAGCTCCCCAGCCCTGTGGCGATGCATCCGTTACCAGAGTGTCAGAAGGAATTGGTTGGTGAAATGGAACCCCTACTGACAGGTGATGTCTGCGCGTCCACCATTGCAATGATTGCCGCGCTCCGATAGGAAGAAGTATCCTTTCCTCCCATTGGTCTGTGTATTGATTCCACTGTTCTTCTAGAGTCTCTTGAAGAGGTCTCATATGCAGTCTGGCGTTCGGGACAATGAAAATGCAAGAGGCCATGGAGCCCAACAGAGATGTCACCTGATGGGCCGTCGGCGCGGGGAACCAAGAAGATCGTGACACTTCCTCCTTATTGATAATAGTCGTTCCTCCGAAGGATACACTTTTTCTAGCTCTGTATTCAGTATTGCCCCCAGATAGTGGAGGATTTGAGTTGGGATGAGAGTGGACTTTTGGAAGTTGACTTGCAGACCTAGTGAGCGGAAAACACTGAGAACCATGTTTAGATGTTTTTTCGCCTGTTCCGGAGAGGAGGCTTTCAGCAGCCAATCATCTAGGTATGGATAAATTAAGATTTTCTGCTTCCTTAAATGTACCGCTACCGTTGCTACACACTTGGAGAATGTGCGAGGGGCAGATTTGAGGCCGAAAGGCAGCACCTTGAACTGATAGTGTTGAGAGGCTATCACAAATCGAAGGAATTTTTTATGTTTGGGTACAATCGGAATATGAAAATACGCATCCTGCAGATCTATGGAGCACATCCAGTCTCCTCGAAGCAGCTGAGGGAAAATATGATGAAGAGCCAGCATTCTGAATTTTTGTTTCCGTATGAACTTGTTGAGCAGCCTCAAGTCTAGAATAGGTCTGAAGACTCCTTCCCGACCCTTTTTTGCTACTAGAAAATATCGGGAGTATACTCCTTTTCCCCTTTGGGCGGCTGGCTCCTTTTCTATCGCTCTTTTCTCTAACAGGATGCGAACTTCTTTGTGTAGGAAGTTCATGTGAGCAGGCCTCGCCTTGGTTGGTGGCAAATGAGGTGGAGGTTGTCGGAAAAGAAGAGAGTATCCATTCTCTACAATGTTCAGCACCCATTTGTCTCTTGTTATGCCATGCCACTCGTGAGCGAACTCTGTGATACTTCCCCCAACCGGAGTGGTGGACGGTATTAAGGGAAGTGAACCCTCATAGTTTTGCGGGGGCTTTGGGCATAGACTGCTGAGGTCTGCTTGATTCTCGGTCTCTTGTGGCCTTGCGGGACTGGAAGAGGGGACGCCCTTGCTTCTGTTGCGATCTCTGGGACCAATGAGGGGTTTGAACCCTCTGTTGGAACGGGCGCCTGTCGTAAGGTCTATACCTCCTTCTGAAGTCTTTCCTTCTTTCCAGACCAACTGCCCTCATTGTGTCGACCTCCACCTTCATACGTGCCATTTCATCATCCGTGTGGGCACCAAATAACGAGTTTCCGTTAAACAGAAGATTCATGATACGCTGTTGCGCCTCTTGCTTTAACCCTGTGAGCCTCAGCCAGGAAGATCTTCTTGCGCAAACCCCATGCGCGTATCTATGTGCCGCCAAGTCCGCATCGTCTGCAGCTGCGCTGATGATTTGATTGGACACCAAACTTCCCTCGTGAAGGATCTCCTGCCTGTCCTCCCTAGGCAGCTTTTCCGCAAATCTCTTTAGCGAGTCCCAGAGGGACCTATCATATCTGCCTAGGAGTGCTGAGGCACTGGAGACCTTCACCATTGACGCCGCCTTGCCACACATCTTCCTACCCGAGAGCCCAGATGTCTGCTCTCCTTGTCTGGAGGTACCGTTGAGGATGACGCCACCGAATGCGTCTTGCGGGCTGCGGCTAATATGATTGAGTCTGGTGGTGGATCAGCCCTGAGAAACAAAAGATCCTGATTCGGGGCCTTGTACTTTTTCAAGATCCTAGCAGGAGCTGAACGGCGGCTTGCTGGTGTGAAAAAAGTCTCCATGGTCGGCTGGAGAAGACCAGGCACGAGTGGTAACAACTTCCTTGAAGCCGTTCTGTGCTGCAAGGTTTTGAAGATCACTGATGAGGAAGTTGAAGGTTCCGGGACATCAATGTTAAGCTTTTGTGCTCCCCTGAGCAGCACCTCATTGAAAGTTGCTATATCATCCACCAGGGAAACTCTAGCTGGTGGAGAGTCTGTCAGAGTCGGGGAGTAACCTCTTATGGAAGACCTCGACGGTGTGGACCAAGAAGGGGTCCTTCTGTGATGGCGCAACCTTGACCTAGACCTCCTCTGGGAGCGTGACCTGCTCCGAGATCTTGTGGGAGTGCGTTGAGGCCTAGTGATAGATTGGCGAGACGTAGAGCGAGCCCGCTCTGTATGCGCCGTTGGCGATGGTGTCCTTGGAAGCGACGCTGATGGTGAGTACATACGTGAGTACTGAGAGTCCAGAGAAGCCGGCGCCTTGTTAAGGCTCTCCAACCACCCAGGCGATAGGTTTATGGGCGAGATGTGCCCTGATGAGGAGGCCCTTGACCGTCTGGACGATCCACTCCTTATGGAGACCACTGGACTTGGTGGAGTGAGATTCTTGTCAGCCGGTGGTTGCTGACTCTCTTCTCTTTGAGAGACAGGCTGTATCTGTTGAGCGCATAGACGGCGACTGATGGTCCTTTCCACGTGTACGACTCGACATCGTATACTTCGCCGTTGAGTGATGGGCCGCTGACGACGGAAGTCTCTGCTCTGCACGATGCGGCGACCTCAAATTCGTTTTCCGTGCCGTCGAGGGTTGTAACACCTTTGACGGCGTATGAGCACTCCGGTGCTGGCTCGACGTTGATCGGTGGGTTGCCGTCGACGGAGATCTGTCCCGATGAGGGAGATGAGCTTTCGACGTCATATCCTTCTACGCCGTTCGGGTCGCCGTCGACGGCGATAAGGTCCGATGATGCGACAGTGGCAGCGATGACGTTGACGGAGACCAAACAGGTATTTTCTTACCAGCTGATGTCGATCTAGCCTGTCGCTCATGAGAATGGCTTGTTGACTGCCTGGGACGAGAAGAGGATGATGTTTTCTGCCTCTCATGAAGCCAATGGAGTCGTATTTTCTCTCTGTCCTTCAGAGTCCTTTTAGACATGTTTTTACAGTGCCTGCATGTGTCAGGGCAGTGGCTCTGAGGCAAACACATAATGCAGAGAGAGTGTGGATCACACTGGGCCTTCTTCTTCCCACAGGAAGGGCACTTCACAAAAAGAGAAGGCATTTTCCAGACAGGAAAAAATCCCCTCACTCAGAAAAAGGTGAAAAACGTCGAGTGAAGGTAGAAAAAAAAAGTTTTTTGAGTATTTTTCTGTGAAAAACTGAGAGCTCAATGCTCCCGGATCCTCTCAGAAGAAGCTGGAAAAAAGAACTGACCTAACTGTGAACCAAATGTCACCTCTCCTTCACCCCTGAGTCATGGTGGGATACTGGAGGTGCTCAGGGTCTTAAAGGCACGGTGCCAAATTGTGTGGTTCTGCTGTATTGACTTGCATGCAGCCTATTGGCTAATAATGCTCTGTTGTTTTCAATGTCGTTTTTTCTCTTTTCACATGTGTTGCTGGTATTTTTTCTGTGCCCTCCAATTGGGCTTCAGAAAGTTTTTTGTAATTAGAAGGGAGAGTGTTGATGTATTAAAAAAAAAAAAAAAACTCCATAGAAATAAAGCATTTTAGCCTGTTTATCAACATAGTCTGTATTGCTATTATACACATGTATACATGATTCTGGTATGGAAATTATCTACTTAGAATGTTATTTTTTCATATATATTTCATACTTATACATGTGTGTTTTTATATATGCTCCGGGATCCCCGCACGAGGGCGGGAATATTCAATGTTTATGACTATTGATGAGGATCCCCTAAAAGAGAACTGTGCCATATGCACATCTCATTGATTAACACAGAACTCAAAATATCCATGAAAGCATTGGCGAATCATCTCCAGGGTGCTTTGGGGATCTTCATCCACCCAGAACAGTGTAGCTTTATCCTCTACTGGGGCACTCTTCATTGCATTAGCTGACTTAATGTGGTGCTGGCCACTGGCAGGGCACAACTAAACCTAGTGCGTTACTAATGGAGAGATTTGAGAAGGCGCTCAAAATGGTGGACCTAGTCCTTCACCACATGGTATTCAGTCCCCAATTCTGCAACTATGTCAGATTTCTCCATAATGAACCCACAGCCAAGGTAATGGTTAACAGGATCTTCTTCAAGACTTTCCTGATCAGCATAGAGGGACCAGGCAGTGCTGTCCTCTGCCCCCTCTCCTTTTAGGTTTTGTGACTGAACCGTTGGTCAAAACAATCCAATGTGACACTCAGGAGAAGGGCTGGTGATGGAATGGGTGGGATGGAAAATAGGACAGCCCTATTAGTGCATGACGTCCTCTTCTACCACCGGGTTTTTATGGAATTGGGGGATTTCTGAAGATGCCTCTGGCCTATAAGCAATCTGGCATAAATCACTGCTGGTGCCACTGAAGGGAGAAGTGGCCACAGTGGGTTGGCAAATGAATATTGTGATTAGGCATCTGGGAGTTTATAAATCGGGGAGATAGAGTGGAGCCTTCTTAATAAGACAAAAAGGACCTACAGAATTGGTCCTGACTCGAGCTGCATATTCTGGGGAAAGTGGCCTTTTTTTAGAATTTTGGTGCTTCAGCCATACTTACACTTGTAAAACTTTCCATTCCCAATTCCCAACGCTTGGTTTGTTGATCTTACCGTGATAAACTGCTCCTTCTTATGGAGAAGTAGGGTGCCCTGGGCATCACCTGGGATAAGTCCCAGCAATCGACAAAGGAGGGCGGGATGGGGATGTGCTAGTGTACTATTGGGCTTCACAACTCCTGATAATTAATGACAAGTGACCCTGCTTACAGAACGGAACTGGCCCTAATTGGCCTAGATAACGTGATGCACTTCTTATCCCATTACAACCCATCTCCCACGCTGCACAAGGGTGGTGTTCCTTGGTTGGTAGGCAGCATTCAGATTTACGGGGTGGGCTAAGAAGCTAATACAGCAAACCCCGTTGTGGAATGGCCACTGGCTGAGCAATACTTCTCCTGCTTATGGCTAATAGGACCAATTTGGGATTATGACCCTGTGGGATGTGTGGGCAGGCTCCACTTTGAAAACCTTTAAGGACTTACCGCCTCTTTTCAAACTCGCACGCACCCAATTTCACAAATACTTACAAATCCAGCATGCGCTGGCATGTCATAGGGAAGAACTCTTGGATCTGCCGGAGTACAGCCTGCTGGAATGCCAGCTGGTCATAGTTGGTCTAGGCCGAGGCGGAGTACCTAAGTTCTACCGATCACTCATAAACAAAGCACCTTACTGGTTTACAACACTGAAACAGAAATGGGAGGATTGGCTGAGACCTTCGGATGATGCAGACTGGAGGGAAGTGCATATGGTTCCCAGTGAAACAGCAATATCCGGCAGGCTCGGGCTAGTTCAGTTGTGTTACTTACACATAACTTACTTTACACCACAACACATGTGGCAATCTGGCAGGCTCCTCTAACCCAAGTGGTTCCGGTGTGCCCATCTGCGTGTAGATTTCTACCATACAATAGGGTTATCCCCTGACATCGTGAGATACTGGGGCTTGTTAACAAAAACCATTAGTCAAGTGATAGACACACACACTGGTTTGATCCCAAGAGTGGCATTGTTAAGCTTGAATGATGATCTGGGAGGAACAACAGGAGAACCCATGTTAGTGTGGTTGGCAAAAGTTCCAGCCAAGAGAGATATTGCACACCACCGGAGAGCCCCTCGACCTTCCCACAATATAACAGAGAGCAGCAATGGACTGGTATTCGCAACAAAGGAGCCTATTCACCGGGCCTGGTGTTGTCCCAAGAAACACACTAGTATCTGGGGGAAGTGGTGGGAATTATTTGGTTCAATACCCACTTCCAGAGAGGTTGACCTACTGGGAGAAGGACAACGGGTACTGCTTTGGGTCGTAGGAGGACGGCTGCTGTCAGAACCAAGTTATTTTTTACAAGTCTGTTTAATAACAAAAAGTTCTTCAAGATAATGTGTTCAGAAAAATGGTTTGAGACACTACATTTCTGTGAAGATTAGCAAATCTTCAAATTCGGAGGCAAAAAGTAGAATATTTTTGATAATCAAAGTTATAGTCCATATATAATATTTATTACATAGATGTTTATATTCGTATACAGACATAATCGCCATTATCCAAATATTCAGTTCATTTAGGGCCACATATATGAAAGGATTTTACCCGTTCTGTGCCTATGGGAAAATTCTTTAGTACATATGGCCCTTAGTGTATAGTCTTCCATGCAAACATGTCTTGCAATACATCCTCCTTTGGATACAATACTATAATCACACTGTAAAGATCATCAAATCATAATTTAAACAACTGATTATTACTACAAAAAGTGTCTTTTCATGAGCTACCATGCTTGCTCAAGACTTATACTATAGAAAAATGATTAGACAAGCAAACAGTCTTTTTTTCTCAATTGCTTGTGGGTTCCTGGATAGCTCAATGTCATCTGATTTTTCACAATCAAAACAATATATTTCACACTACTGGCTTAGAAACAGCAAATGTAGCTCTATCAGGTTCATCGTTTGTTTCCTCAACACCTCAACTACATTCGATTTCCACCCTTGAAAAAGTTTTAACTAGACTCAGTGTTGCCACACAAAGATCTGACCTGCAGGACAAATTGTTTGAAGATAATTGGGTTTCTTCTACTCCAGCTGATGATCATGGGAAACTATTAAGGCTGTACTCACGGGGCCTGTAGTGGTTAAATATGCACCGTGCACGGCCACTTGCAAAAAGACATTACCAAACATGAGGCTAAGGTGAGAGAAATTGAGACTGGAGTCACACGCGAGCCGGACAGAGTAGCAACAATCACAGAATATTAGTGCAGACAAGTAGTTCCTCATACCAGACTTGTTACGTACTTATATATTTGCTTCCATCAGAAAGGCCGAGGCCGAGAGAGTCAAAATAGGCAGTATGCTGGCATTGTTGGTAAAAACACTAGGGTGACAAAGAGAACATACTACAAATAATTGATGAAAAGTATCAAATGAAGGCCACTTGGAAGGCTAGAATGAATATTTAGATCTTACCTGCTGTCACAGTACACTCAGCCCTAGATCCTGCCTCTATCAGAAGCTTTGTAGAATATACCAGGGTGTCATGACTACCTCAGTACCTCTAGTAAGTTTTGAAGGATCCCCCAACAGGGAAGGAGTTACACACAGACCTTACATATAAGCAAAAATTGGATAACTCAGGCTACAGGGGGGTAGACGTTTGAATTATATGAGGTTCTACTGATCTCACTACTGGATAAACTCATAGCGGTCTGCACTATGGACTCAGAAACTGAAAGTCTACCAGACACCATGAACGCGATCATGAAGACTTGAAGAAATCAGCTGATGCCACAGTTGTGCCTCATCCTCAGAAGAATCGTACTGATACCAGATCATACAGACCACCACCTGTGAGCAATAGTGTTGTTAAAATCCTTAGCAAAGCCATAGTAGTGATACATCGAGACTGCAAAAGGTTTGTCCCTGATGGTAAAACAATAATTAAAATGCAGACACTTGCACAACTAAGATACTATGAGGTAACATCGCTAGACATTAAGAAGGGCTTTCATGAAATGGAATGGCAATACCTATTTCAGATGTTAAAGACCATATTTTATGAACTATATCAGGTTGTGCAACTCCTGTGTGAGAGCTGGGAATTGAGAAGCAGAACTATGGACTGTGGATATGAACAGGCGATACGGTGCATACAGTGCCAATGTGCATAAGCAGCACTTTAGTACAGTTGAGAGATACAGTGGCTGCCTTACTGAACACGCTTCAAATATTAGATTAATTCAGTAACATATCTGGTCCATGCAGCTAGTGGTCAAAATCACAACTATTCCTTTAGGGGTGCTGGCTCATCAGATGAGAACTCATTACCTGACTTGAGTATGTGTAGTGTTAGGTCCTTAAATAAGTGGGAATCAATTTCACTCACAATCAAACATAAGAATTTGAATATACCTTTGGAAATGTGCTTGGAGGGCACAATGCTCTATAGCACTTTCAAAGCCGAACCCCAATAATCATCTGAACCCCAATATTTGATCACCCCAAAATATTTATCAAAATAATTTGGCTCCAGAGTCTCCAGTTGATATAGCGGTGAGAGACTATATTGATCAGGAAAAACACTATTTAGGAGAGTTAAATTAAAAAAAATTAGATCCATAAAGGACTGAGTCCTAGATCAAAAGTAGGGCAAAGAGAATATTTAATACAGAATAATCAAAAAACGTGGCACATTGGAAAAATGCATGGTTTGACACGATGACTCAATAAAGAAGTACAGATAAATATAACATTATTTAATCCCTAGTTAAACATATTCTAAACAAATATTTTAAGTGTCATACTCATAAAAAGCACTGACTGTGACAAGTTGCCTACAAGGAAAATGGCAAAAGAAACTCACAAAAAACAGAGTCCCAAAGGTTTTATAGAAAAATCACATGAGACACTGCAGGAGTGTGGGAGATCCTGCTGGTGAATGTGGAAGGAGACGTATGCAGGACCTGCGGCGCTAAACTGAGTTGGAACATGCTCTTGGTTATAAAAATATATAGTACAGGAGAATGATCCCTCCCTGAGCATGCTGGTGGTGGTTCTACGCAAACTGCGTGGTGCATCTGTGGAGTAACCCTGCAATGTTACACTGTTGGCATGTTATTGTTGTACTTGTCTTTATTCTGGAAATTGCAAATAAAAACAGTTAAAAAAAAGAACATTCATCATATCTTCCGATTCTCTGAGATCCGCCTGCAGTGTTTCTTCAACCACTCGCTTGCATCTTGTACCTGTAATTCAGTGGACATCCCACCCAGCTACAACAACAGCGTTCTATATATATTTTTTGGGCAGTTTTATATAGAGCATACTCCACCCAAAGGTATTGGAGCGCTTTACATGAGCACCAGTTGCATTATACAAGGACTTGTTCATTTTTCGTAGACATTTATGTATTGTGATGCGCCTCTTAGCTAGAAGTAGTGTCTGTTCTTAGCCTACACCCTTACACAAAAAAACTCAAAAATACACTGCAAATTTGCAGCTTTCAGTGTTCTATAGATGACTCAAATATTGCACTCACTGATTTCTTCAAGTTATTCAGTATATATTAGAAATAAGTGACTATTGGCTTGCATGCCCATGTCATGGCTAAGAAGTCAGCCCTTTTTTGTCTGTAATCTGAGTGGATACATATTAGCTAGTACCAGTGGGATGAGGTCAACTCTGCATACCAGGATAGACTGTATGAGACTAAACCTAGCATTGTTCCAGTCCAAGTCTGTCAATTATGTGCCTACTGCTTCCTCTAACTTGGTCCGTGCTTGGTCCGCTTTTTCATTGCATAAAGCTCTGTATAATTCAGCCAAGGCCCTACCCGACTCCCCAGTCATGCCCGCAGGTCTGCTAGTAACACAGAGTCTGGTGGTCTACAAGGAAAACCCTCCCAATTGATTAGCTCAGCCTTGGTTAGCCTAACGTACACCTAAAGCTGGCTGTTTCTAATTCCAAATGCCCTTTTGCATTCTCAAGGGTCAGAAACCCATTACCCATTACACTGACTTGGTGAGACCGTATACAGGGAGTGCAGAATTATTAGGCAAATGAGTATTTTGACCACATCATCCTCTTTATGCATGTTGTCTTACTCCAAGCTGTATAGGCTCGAAAGCCTACTACCAATTAAGCATATTAGGTGATGTGCATCTCTGTAATGAGAAGGGGTGTGGTCTAATGACATCAACACCCTATATCAGGTGTGCATAATTATTAGGCAACTTCCTTTCCTTTGGCAAAATGGGTCAAAAGAAGGACTTGACAGGCTCAGAAAAGTCAAAAATAGTGAGATATCTTGCAGAGGGATGCAGCACTCTTAAAATTGCAAAGCTTCTGAAGCGTGATCATCGAACAATCAAGCGTTTCATTCAAAATAGTCAACAGGGTCGCAAGAAGCGTGTGGAAAAACCAAGGCGCAAAATAACTGCCCATGAACTGAGAAAAGTCAAGCGTGCAGCTGCCACGATGCCACTTGCCACCAGTTTGGCCATATTTCAGAGCTGCAACATCACTGGAGTGCCCAAAAGCACAAGGTGTGCAATACTCAGAGACATGGCCAAGGTAAGAAAGGCTGAAAGACGACCACCACTGAACAAGACACACAAGCTGAAACGTCAAGACTGGGCCAAGAAATATCTCAAGACTGATTTTTCTAAGGTTTTATGGACTGATGAAATTGAGAGTGAGTCTTGATGGGCCAGATGGATGGGCCCGTGGCTGGATTGGTAAAGGGCAGAGAGCTCCAGTCCGACTCAGACGCCAGCAAGGTGGAGGTGGAGTACTGGTTTGGGCTGGTATCATCAAAGATGAGCTTGTGGGGCCTTTTCGGGTTGAGGATGGAGTCAAGCTCAACTCCCAGTCCTACTGCCAGTTCCTGGAAGACACCTTCTTCAAGCAGTGGTACAGGAAGAAGTCTGCATCCTTCAAGAAAAACATGATTTTCATGCAGGACAATGCTCCATCACACGCGTCCAAGTACTCCACAGCGAGGCTGGCAAGAAAGGGTATAAAAGAAGGAAATCTAATGACATGGCCTCCTTGTTCACCTGATCTGAACCCCATTGAGAACCTGTGGTCCATCATCAAATGTGAGATTTACAAGGAGGGAAAACAGTACACCTCTCTGAACAGTGTCTGGGAGGCTGTGGTTGCTGCTGCACGCAATGTTGATGGTGAACAGATCAAAACACTGACAGAATCCATGGATGGCAGGCTTTTGAGTGTCCTTGCAAAGAAAGGTGGCTATATTGGTCACTGATTTGTTTTTGTTTTGTTTTTGAATGTCAGAAATGTATATTTGTGAATGTTGAGATGTTATATTGGTTTCGCTGGTAATAATAAATAATTGAAATGGGTATATATTTTTTTTTGTTAAGTTGCCTAATAATTATGCACAGTGATAGTCACCTGCACACACAGATATCCCCCTAACATAGCTAAAACTAAAAACAAACTAAAAACTACTTCCAAAAATATTCAGCTTTGATATTAATGAGTTTTTTGGGTTCATTGAGAACATGGTTGTTGTTCAATAATAAAATTAATCCTCAAAAATACAACTTGCCTAATAATTCTGCACTCCCTGTAGTAGCAGCCAGAAAGTAACTGTTCATTACGATTTGGGGAGTCTGCAAGCAACATGGGCAAATGCTGTAAGCGTGCTGCTAATTAATTGCTTTCTAAAACAGAAGAGCAGGCCTACTTTCTGTATAGCAATGAAAGGCCGCTTAACCTAGTTCTGGGATCAAAAATGGTCCAGAGGAGGGATGTTAGAATGCAATCTAATTCCTAAAGTGTTGTCCTGGGAAGTAAGCACGCCACTCCCCAGACTACTTAAAGACACATTGGCTCTATTAATGTCTTTATCAGTGCCACTCGTCTCATCAGGATAAAGGGAGTTGCAACCAGAATTATGGTATAGTGTTTTTCGAAATAGGCAAAATAGGCAAATATTGTGTGAAAATTATTTTTGCATAATTTGAGTTTTAAAGATGCATACAGTGGTAACTGTCGAAGTAATAAGGTTGCACCTGAAACGACCTATTTAGGTTACTTAGAAGAGTAAATAATGCTATAAGTAGTTATGGCACATTTTCATTTAGTCCATCATTATTTTTAAAATGCATGCAGATTCTTGTGTTTTGTTCAACTTCTCCTGCTCATTCCCCCATTCAATCAGTGTCCCACTGCAAAGCCATCTCTCCCCTTGTTTTTGCGGAGCACCAAGTGAATGATGTACCTAAAGTATTTTCAAGGACATCGTTGGAAGTTCCTCTGAAGACGTGTTGGTACTAGTTTTATGAGCCATCCTTTAAGAAATGTTTCATTTGTGTTATACATCTCCGGGGTGCAATTGCTAGGGAAATAGGCGGAAGAGTTATTTTACCTTAACAAATGTGTTTGAGATATTATTATATTGTTGTTTCTGATTTGCCAAATGTGACCCTAACCATAATCATGCCATGCTGAATGTGCAATTAATGTGCAGCCATTTGTGAGGCAATGGCGGCTCTGGTCTAGTCCCATGACTAGCTACACATTGCCGAGCTAATAGCAGAGCAAATCTATGCCTCTTCTTCCTCCCCGTATTTGGGGACAATAGGAGACCAAGAAGGCAGTGTTGGATTGCTAGCTCAAACCGGGTGCCTGTGATCCCCTAAGTTTCCACACCACCTTTGTATAAAAAATGAGCCGGTGTCCCACCGCACCTAGAGCAGATCTCGAACCGGGCCAGAAATATTCTAGGCAGGCACTGTGGTGTTAGATGAGCACGGTGCAAATAATAAAACTGTGTCGGCTTAAAGCACATGTTGCTAGCAGTTTTTTACACTTGAAAATACGCTTCCTTCCACTTGCCATCTGTAAAATGTTAATCTAAATCGGGTTTGCAGCCGCCGGGTAGATCTCAGCGCAGGGTCTACCACAGCAACTTGCCACGGTAGTCCCTCAGCTCGTATTATCCCTAGGGGCCCATTCTCTAATATAGGAGGGTCCGAATTTATTTAGGTTTTTGCGCATCTCTTCATGTAAGTTGTACATTTTTTCACATACCATTCACTCACTTCAGTTCCCTAGTGAAGCTCAGGAGTTTTTTTGTAGTAGTTTTGGTCCTGAAGAAACACCGACTGATTTTTTGAGACAATATAGGCGTGAAACATGTCAACCATCATTTAGGGTTGAAGGAAGAATTTTCCTTTTCCCTACCTCTTTTTTTTTTTTTTGGTAGAGTGTAGGAACATCATTTCCTTGATCACTCCCGCTGTTTTTAACCTTGACCTAGACCCCTCGCTCATAATAAACATATTGATGGTAGGGTCTAGAGCCAATTTTAACATACCCCCTCCTGCTTTTCACTTCTCCTTGTAGGTCTGAATATGCTCCTACGTGCAACCACGGCACACATTCAAAAAGATCTCTGGCAAAGAGCCCCCTAGAGGGGCCCCTCGGACATTGCAGCGCCAGCCCAACGAGGAGCAGGCCCTATGATGAACCATGACACCCATTGGGTGTGTGAGGACCTTGACTTCTTTATACTTTTCATCTAAATTGGATGCTAACTATTATTGATGGCAGTCATGCTTATACGTATGTCCCCCTTCAGCACTGCGTACAAATGGGAAATTAGGCCCCTGCTAGATCCTGGATCTGATAGTATGGTGTGTGTTTGTGACTCACCTGGTTCCACCAGGAAGGTCGTCCAGATCTCCCGGACCGTATGGAAGAGATTAGCATATTGCAGAAAATGACATGGGTCCACCTAGAGCAAAAGGCCAGCCTCATCCATCGTAAAAGAGCTGTTCCAGTAGAGATCCCCAACCCTGTGATATCCCTCCTCCGTGCATTGAGGCGTGTTCATCAACAACTGTATGCGCTGAAAGGGCTTCAGCCATCAGAGTGGGAGCAGTCAAATATACTGGAGTTTCCCCATTATGTATTTCTCTGCCAATTGTCAGACCCTTGCCACCTGCCACACTATATATTGGCAGTCCAGTGGCAACCTCTCACCACTCATCAGGTATTTGAGAAGGTCATCCTCCTCCACCAGCCCAGCCAGGAGCAGTTCCTGCCCATTACTGCCTTCTGCACACCTTAATCCAGTATTGCCCCAGCCATATAATACAGCTGCAGATCAGGAAGACCCAACCCGCCCTCGTCAGGGTCCAATTTCAGGATAGCCAGTTTAATTCTACTTCTTCTGCCACCCCACACCAAGAGGCTATTCAGTTCAGAGAACATGGATCTCGGTAATTCAGAAAAGGAATTCTGTGGCACGTAGAGATATCGGGGCACAAGGACCATCTTAGTCTGGGACACCTTTCCTATCACCGAGATCGGCACTATAAAATCTAATGAAAACGTGCAAATTGTTGATGACTCAATTCATATGGAAGTCATACTGGTGACTCAGAATGTGTGGTATTTGCATACCCACATACCGGTTTCCCAAGGGAGCTCAGTCTCGCAGAGTTCTGTGGTCGTCCAGATGGCCAGCACCACCAGAGAGAATAGGACCATCATGTATTTGTTAACATGCAGCAGAGGCGCCAGTCTGAAGTACTTCATAATCTCCGGCATCACTGGCACTGACTGCACGGGACAGCTCAAGTAAATGAGAGTTATTGCCTGTATACATTGAAACGATATGCATAGAGTTCCCAATTTGTATACCCCATTCTCTGAGATCCTGTCTCAGGCATATTGCCTGTGGTTTCATCAAAAGTGTGAAAAGGAGTGGGGACAGGCGCCAGCCCTGCTCAGTGCCTATCCCTATCAGGATGATCTCTGACACCAAGTTCTCAGTCCACATCCTTGTGGTAGGTCTGACATACAGCAGCTGCACCCAGGACACGAAACTCAGGCCCAGTTCCATGTGCTTCAGTACTTCCCACAGATACACCCATCAGGGTTTCAAAAGCCTTTTCGATGTCCAACGTCACAAGTGTGACCTCCATGTCCATCTCCCGAACTCAGTGCATCACATGTGACAGGCGTCATATAGTCATACGAGTTCCCTATCCCAGCATAAACCCACACTGGTCTTCATCAACCAGATAAGTTAGTGAAGCCGCCACACTAGTAATTTCAGAAAATATCTTTGTGTCAACTCCCAGCATTGACAGCAGCCTATAGGATCCCAGGTCCCTCAAGTCTTTGTCTGGCATAGGGAGCATTACAATTATGATGTCTCACATACACAGAAGTAGTTCACCCCTGCATCTAACCTCCTGGAACGTCTCCAGCAGGCAGGGGTAAACAGCACAGGGTAGGCCCGATAATACACCACTGGGAGTCCATCAGGACCAGGGCATCTATCGCAGGCCATATCTTGTATGACTGCTGACAATTCCTTCACTCGTAACCCCTCCTCCAGTTTCTCCCGCTGGGCTTCAGTAAGCCTGGGGACAGCAATCCTGTCTAGAAAGGTCACCATTTCAGTTAGTGAGCCAACAGCAGTCTCACTGTGCACCCCACTAGGTGTTCCATCAGCAAAGCATTTATCCCAGATTGGCCCCCTACAATGGTCTAGTCTGGCTGAAGTGAGGACAGAATCAGTGGACAGAATCTTTCCCTTTTGACCAGCCATGCCAACAGCCGCCACAACCTATCTCCCTTCCTGTGAAGCTGCTGTCTGGACTTACCTCTCGTATGGCAAGCCAGTCTATTCCAGAGCTCCAAAACGTTATGCTCAGCATCAAGCAGCTGACTGTTCCCACGCCTCTCCATGCCCCAGGAGTCCAGACCAACTGAGCATCTACTGAGCATCCACAGAGCGGGCATTATCCGCTAGTAAGTATGCTGCTAAATTAAAACTTTCCCCAACCCACCATCCTACTCCCGGGTACACATTCACAAACAGGAAATGTGTCTCCCCAATCATAACAGACTATTGCAGTCTCCCGAAAAAGTATAATACTAAATGTGTACATGACATTCACAGCATGTGGGAGAGCTAAAGCCCTTTGTCCCCTGAGTAACTTAAAGTGTATTGTGGGGGCAAGCTATGCCGTAAGTCCAACCAGCAAGTGATCAGCCACAAATACACTCTGATCTCAAACTGCCCTCAGGTACAGATTCCTCACTCACTCCTTAGTAGGGGTGAACACACCATACACAGCCCAAAACATGCACCACACTCCCCAAGTACAGATGCCAGAGCCAGCCATCTCCCTGAATCTCCAGCCATCCCACAGTTCCTCTGGTTTTGTGAAAATACTTGGCTGCCCCTCGTGTAGGAAATTTCAGCTTTACAGGCTGTAGTAACATATATTTTAGGTCAATGGCTTTTAGCTTTTGTTTGAAGCCTGGTTGCAACTTCTGCAAATGCTGCATATATTTTGCAAAGATCCAGATAGTGCGGTCCTCAAAAGTAGGATCCCCTCCAACTGTCGTACCGACTTCAGGATAGCATTCCTGTCTCTACAGTTGAGGATCTTGGAAATCATTGTTCTCAGCTGCCCTCCCAGCAGTGGAGGAGGCACCAGAGCCCTATGGGTGTGTTCATTCACAAAGACAGGGGATAAGCTGGCCTCCAGTATTGACGTCCGGACCCATTGCACAAAGAAAAGTTCTGTGTGCCTTCCTTCGCGCCCTGCGGGAATCCCATGAAGCGCAGGTTGCTGTGCTGTGAGTGTCCCTCCGCAACTTTAGTGTGCATTTATAGTTTCTTTGCTTGTGCCATGAGGCTGAGCACCATTGTTCTGAGGGTCATAACCCCCTACTGCAGCTTATTCACTTGCTGTTCAGTTGCCAGGGACCACTCAGATACCTTTCAGAGGTCAACCTGAAGCAAATTCACATCCATGGATACTAAGTCGATCTTAGCTTGTACATCAGCACTGGAGGCCTCAATCACCGTCATGAACTGGGCACCCGCGGGTCACGGAATCTCAGCTCTGGTCAGCCAACGGCGCCCCCCTGGTCCAGAGAACATGTATTGGTCAATTACTGTTTGCTGGACGCCTCACAGGACCCTCTCCTTACCTATCCTCAAGCCTCTCTTAAGCCCCTTGAGCTTTTAACATCGTTTTAAAAACATTAAAGCCACCATGAACATCATAACATAACCAAGACGGGTATGCTGGTGAGATTTTCCCCGTAGTTACTTTTGGGAGTGTGCCGTTCTTTGCCGACACTGATGAACGACGCCACTTGGACACAGGCAGGAACTCAACAAAAGATGACAGCAGTGTAATGCATTTCAACATCATGGAGCACCGAACTGGCCTATAATCGTGCATCACTAGCAACTGTGCATCACAGTTAGGCCAAATTATATTAAATGTTTTTCAGGAAATGTGGGTCCTGTATTGTGCCTTGAAAACTCCGCTAATGACTGCAAAACTCAATAAAACATTTAAACAAAACCCGAAAACATTTAAACAAAAATCAGAATCTTAAAGAACAATATATAATTATAATCCATGTTTGCAGCAGATGATTTTTCCTCTCAGGTATGCAGAAAATCTACTAATTCTAGGAAGTGTCTCAGAAACTAAGATTGTGATCCTTCCTGGGCAGGAGGAAGCCTATTACTAATATGTTCTAGGACACTTGCATGGAGCACAAAATCAAAGAGCAATTTCCCAATAGAATGTTCTAGATTACTTCCTAGTAATCATGAATCTTAGATGAACTTGTCAATGTAAGAGTCATTACTTTTTAGTTTAGTCCCAATTCAGGAGACAGGAACTCTCAAGAAATGCTGTAAATTTAAGCCCCACCCACCTCTCCAGGGCCACCATAAGAAGGCCCTCAATCTTTGCATCCTCCTTTCACTATGATGCACAGTCAAAGGTCAAGATAAAGACAGGATGGTGGGCAGGGAGCAATGGCTGAGACGAGCAGGAAGAAGAGTAACGAAGATTATCAACTAATAATCTGGGCATTACGTCTATATCCCTTGTAATTATTTTTTGAGGTTTACACAAACCAGCAGGCCTTCACCAATAAAACAAGAACAGGCATGAGCCACCAATGCAGGAACCCCATGATTTTAACATACACAATGGTGACTAACAACCAAATTTGAAACATAAATAAAAATATTTTACATCATACTTTAAAGAATGTATCAAGAACATCCATTTAATGATATGACAGAACTACGAATACCCAAGTAAAAGCTCTCACATCATTCACCAAACCTCAGAAAGGATAAATAGAAACAAAAGCATGATGAGTCGCCCGAGCACCAGCTCTGGATATTTCTTTTAGTAAAACACCATGAACCTCTATCACTCGTAAAATGAGACTGATCATACCCCAGAAGAGGGTTCTCTACTGATGAAATATTAAACCTGATCCATCTATGAATGGCCATAGCTGATTCCTTCCTACCTGACAAACTGTAGCACAGATGATAACAGATCTGATTGATGGAAGGCACTAGACCTGTCAAGATTTACAACTAATACTGTTCTTTCACATCCAGTAAATGTACCAATTCTTCTTCTGGAGATGAGAAGGAAAAATACTGGTAACATCATCTCCTGAGATCTATGAAACGTGAAAGCAACCTTCAATTGAAACTCTGGACTAAGCTTTATAATGCCCCATCATTCAAGTTCCTCAAGAAGAGGATGACTCAATAAATCATACAGTTTGACAAGTCTGCATGCAGAGGTGATGGCTACTAAAACAAATCTTGTTCAAATGTCAACAAAAAATAGGTTTGCTACAGACAATGGTTCAAGGAAGTAACGTTGAAGTGCCATTAACACCAAAGGAAAGTCCCATTGAGAAGAAAAGATCCTTATTCCGTGACTAATTAATGAGAAACTCTGAAGAAGTTCTTAAGCCAAGATTTCTTACTACTGTCGACCACTCTAGGGACCATAAGAAGTTTACAATAGAGAGTATGAATTCATACACTTTCCAAAGGAACTGAAAGATGGAAGGGGGAGGGCAATCAATAAGAGAAACAGAATTAGAGGAACACTATTTCTGAAAAGAAGCTTAGAGTCTGTCCTGTATCTTTAAAATAGTTGTGCAAGAATCTTTAATTGCTTTTGCTAAAAGGCAGAGAAGAATTTTCTGATGTAAGCTAGTCCTTTCAATTTCCAAACTTATAATGACAGTCCATTCAGATGTAGATGCTCCAGGTTTTGTAGAGAGAACACGACGACGAGATGGAAGCCAATGAGGGTGAACAAGCATAAGCTACAGGCGGGAAAACTAGGTTATTCAAAGCTAGAATGGAACTATTACAATATCTCTATCCTCTCCTCCTGAGAATCCCAAACCCTGAACAGCAATTTGAGAATTAAAGAGAGAGGAGGGCATACATATATTTTGGACTACTTCATTAACGAAATAGTCATCTTCCCAATCACCCATCCATGGACTGCACGATCAAAATCAGTGACCCTGTGTGTTTGTCTGGAGAGACAAACAGGTACAGAACCTCCTGCACACTTCTCAACAGACCACTGGAGAATGTGAAAGGCCTTGGGATGAAGGAAACATCATCCTCGGCTGATGTGCTCAGAACTTATTCAGATCTATGACGTGAGAAACTGAGAAAGACAAGAGGTGTCGTTCAGAGCAAGTTCTCAGTTAAACTGCCGACCATTTCAGGGACCTTGGTCCATTTTCCACAAGGAAATTCACATAAGCCATGGTTACTGTATTTTCTGTTCTTGCTAACATACGGTGACCTTCAACTTGATTGAGCTTGAAAATGATACAAAGCATGAAAGACTGCTGATAATTTGTTCTTAGTATGATGATTTTTGAGTCTCCCTTGGTGACCAACTGCCTGGCACACCAATGTTCCCAGATGACAGTGGAGCTCAGTGAATTTGATCTAGGTAAGCACACTGGATCTAACCACCTCTGCAGAGCTGTTTTCATGTATGTCGTCACTGGAACCAATGAAGTGAGGTCTTGAGAGACCAGGTGCCAATGGGATGCAGATACAGAGAAAAAGAAGACAAGTCTGGTAAAGCACATTTTTAGTTAAAAAAAACTATGTCCTGAGCAGGGATTACTTCTGATTTACCTCATCTTCTCTCCCACAAAGTACTACAGTACTCGCAGGGAGGGAATAGCGGCAGAGGAGGTAGGACAAGCCTGGCAGGGTCCACAGTGAATCCCACAGTCCTTATCTTTGTCCAAGACAGGAAACCACAGAACAACTGGGTGTGCCAGGTCATTTACCTAGCTACAGGTGAGGGAGACCTGCATTTACAACATGTAATTGAGTTTTTCTGTCTCTGGAAGTAGCACTCACCTTAAACGTAATGACTGGAGCGAGGACGAGGGACACAGAGGCAATGCTGTGTTGAACTCTTCAGGCATTTACATTCAGTTTGCTTCCTCACTATCCTTCATATTCTAGGGAGAGAGCGACTACCACTGCACACATGGGGCTGCTATTTATGCTCTACATTGGGGATTTTTGTTGGTTTTCAGGGGTCTATCTTAGGCTGTTCAAACAGTGCGAGAAACAGAAGCTGTACTGGTCTATATCGCTCATAAACAAGTCTTTTGTTAAATTATTAAAGCATTCCTTATATTCTGAGAAATTAGAGTGTCAGATGTTCGATTCTGATATAATGTTACTTCTTAAATGTATCTTTGTAGTTTTGTATTTGTGTACGGCCGCGTTGTTACCACTATGCCTTTACCACGAATGCCTTAACAACAGTTTTTCCTAACTTGCCCCTAAAAACAAAAATTACCCCGACCCCCCCACCCCGTCCCTAAAAGTAAAACTACCCGACCCCCCACCCTGCCCCCAAAAACCTAAACTACCCCAACCTACACCCATAAAACTACCCCAACCCCCCACACCTGCCCCTAAAACTACCCCACCCCTAAAACTATCCCAACACCCAACCCTAAAAACTAAAATTACCCGATCCCCTACCCCACCCCTAAAACTACAGCGACCCCAACCATGCCCCTAAAACCTAAACTACCCCAATCCTCCACCCCCTAAAACTATGACAACCCACCCCAAAAACTACTGCAACCCGCCCCTAAAATCTAGACTACCTTAACCCCGCCTCTAAAACCTTAAACTACCCAACCCGCCTCTAAAACCTTAAACTACCCCAACACCCCACCCCAGCCCCTGAATCTACTGCAACCCCCACCCCTAAAACCTAAAACTATCCCAAACACTTACCCCTGCCCCTAAAACGTAGAACTACCCCAACCCCCACCCTGCCCCTAAAACCTAGAACTATCAAACTACACAAGAGTTGGCTCTTTCCTTCATAACCACCATATTCAAACAACTATGGACTGCATATGCCTATGTTGATAAATATTTTTTTCTGATTATGTGTATATTTCTAGTTATGTATAGTTCTTTAGAAAATATGTATCGCTACTATGTCATAACAATAAAATACACACACACTCTTTAAACCTGTTTGACTAAATATATTTACCCGTGGTTCTAATTATGTATTGTACATGCATATGTGTGTTTATTCATGTGTGTTTGTATGTGTGTATATATATGTATGGATGTATATATATTGTTTCTGTGCTTGGCATGTTCGTGGGTCATTGCATGGCTCCTGGGTGGGCTGTTATACTAGATATCTATGAATTCCTGCTCTCATCTTATCACACTCATCTACCCATCATCATATGTCATGTCTCTATCAAACTATCCTCCAATCCCACTCTGACTCATCTCAAATCCTTTCTACTACTTTCATCTCCTAAATAACTCTGCCTAAGCTCTTCCCTCCGCTTCACATCTAACTCACCAAACCTCACTCTACTACCGTGACCTCCCACACAACCCTACTAAAATCTCCCTCATTTATCTCACCCTGCTACTATGCTCTCCCTAACCCTTCCACATACTATTCCGTCCTCCATCCCCCTTTACTCATCCCAAGCCTTTGGGTTGAGTAAATGAAGGATATACTCCCAATTAACACTTCTGGATTTCTTTCCTCCTCCTCCCCTCCATTACTCCAGTCAATCTAACTAACAAGCTCTCATATCCCCGGCTCAAATTAACTCATAATAATACTAAAACTGTACTCATTATTTCCCGATACTAATCCATCACTAATTCTTGTTGGGTTCCAGAGTAACGTGCTACTCACCGAAAAACGCTTCAACGCCTCGTCAAGGGTAGTAAGCGCTATATAAATACTATTACAATACAATACAATACCCCAACCCCGTCCCTAAAGCCTAAAACTACCCTGACCCTCGACCCCTAAAAAAACTAAAACTACCTCGACCCCCACCACTGCCCTTAAAAACGAAAACTACCCCCCAACCCTACCCCAGCGCCACTTACCTGACCGGGTCTTCTCTGATCCTGAGCCTGTTTTCCTCTGCCTTAACCACGCATGTTCGTTGTCCAGGACATGGGTGGTTAAGGCAGAGAAAAACAGGGTCGTTGTCCACGAAACCGTTGTTCCGCTTTCGTGGACAAAGCACATCGTTGTGCAGGCTGTTTCCCGTTTTCACCTACACATAGTACTTTTATCACCCCAATGAGACAGTTACAATGGTTTTGTGAAGCCTGTGATACATGCTAGTGTTTAACTTGTATTTTTGCACATTATACTTTTGCACTTTCCAACTTGAGTGTGTTTTTAATTAGATCATGTGTTTTAATATTTTAAATGATGTAATGAATTCTTTTTTGTTTTTTAACCGAATAAAGATTATTCTGAATCTTAAAGGTATCTACGTGGTGGCTATCGGTATGAAAAATAATGTCCTTCACTCATCTAAAGCTAATGCTACTTAAAGCGACAATCTTACTTGCGCTGGTGTTTCAGCAGTTGCTCGTTACTTCGTGAGGTTGTAGTAAATTGTGTATTTTGACTGGAGCATGTTCTATTTCTCTCTCACGGTGTTAAACATCTGAAAACGGAGAACCTGCTTGTAGGTTGTTACCTAATCGCCGATCGGTGTCTGCTGTCGACCTAAAACTCAGATATATTACATATAGAACAGGTGGGCGGACTCTGAAATAACAGTTTGTCACTCAAGTATTCACTATAGACTGCAGAAGTATTTGAGAACATATTCTGCCAAATGGTGACCACAAGATCATAACAGAGCATATTATCAGCACCTAGGCTTGGATTACCCTGTCAAATACTACATTTGTACTTGAGAAAAAGAATAATAAATCCGGAAGTGAATAGGTGAAACATCATCCAGCACAGTGTTGATTATCACTGTGAGGCAGTTTTCGTCTTATTAGGGTTTGTGGTATGCTCTGGAAATGAAATCAGATATAATAGCAGTGCGTGTGCTGCCCCTCACAGGGAAGCGCATTTTCCTAATTTATTATTTGGTTTTAGGTTCCTGCATAATTCACTGACAGAGATGTTGTTAGACTTGACAGACTTAGGGTGATCACCCCTAACTTTTTGCCTGCCTCCCTCCACTTTTTGGACACTGTTTTTGCTGGTTTTAGCACTCTGTGCACTTTACCACTGCTAACCAGTGCTAAAGTGCATATACTCTCTCCCTTAAAACATGTTAATATTGGTTCACACCCAATTGTCTTATTTAATCTACTTGTAAGACCCCAGTAAAGTGCACTACATGTGTCAAGGGCCTGTAGATTAAATGCTACTAGTGGGCCTGCAGCACTGATTGTGCGACCCACATAAGTAGCCTCTTAACCATGCCTCAGACCTGCCATTGCAAGGCCTGTGTGTGCGGTTTCACTGCCACTTTGACTTGGCATTTAAAAGTACTTGCCAAGCCTTAATCTTCCCTTTTTCTACATATATGTCACCCATAAGGTAGGCCCTAGGTAACCCATAGGGCAGGGTGCTGTGTAGATAAAAGGCAGGACATGTACCTGTGCCGTTTATGTGTCTTGGTAGTGCAAAACTCCTAAATCTGTTTTTACACTACTGTGAGGCCTGCTCCTTTCATAGGTTAACATTAGGGCTACCCTCATATACTGTTTGAGTGGTAGATTCCGATCTGAATGGAGTAACAAGGTCATATTTAGTATGGTCAGAATGGTAATACAAAATCCTGCTGACTGGTGAAGTTGGATTTAATATTACTATTTTAGAAATACCACTTTCAGAAAGTGAGCATCTCTCTGCACTTAAATCCATCTGTGCCTTACAATCCACGTCTGGCTAGGTTTAGTTGACAGCTCCCTTGTGCATTCACTCAGACAACCCCAAATGCAGGATGCTCAGTCACACTTGCATACATCATCATATTGAATGGGTCTTCCTGGGCTGTGAGGGTGGAGGGCCTGACACTTACATGTCAAAGGACAGTAGCCCGCCCTCACACAAAGGACTACCACAGCTTCTACTGGGACCCTGGCAGACAGGATGGAACTGAAAGGGGACCTTGTGCACTTCTAAACCACTCTTTGAAGTCTTCCCCACTTCAAAGGCACATTTGGGTATTTAAGCAGGGTCTCTGACCCTACCAACTCGGACACTTCTGGACAAGATACCACTGGAGAAGAATCCCTGAACCAGAATCTGCAACCTGCCAAGAGAAACTGCCTGGCTGCCCAAAGGACTCACCTAACTGCTATTCTGCAAAGGACTGCTGCCCTTCTGTTGACCTGCTGCCTTGCTGTCCTCTGGCTCTGCTGAGAAGTGCTCTTCAAGGGCTTGCCTCCTGTTCCCTGAAGTCTCAGGACCAAAAATACTTCATTTCTGCAAAAGAACTCCTTGTGCAGAGAAAATCAACGCACAGCTTGCAAGAAACAACGCACAGCCTGCATTGCGATCAGAAAACCACTGCACGCCGAACCGGATCAACGAAGCCTGACTTCCCGAAGAGAAGAACGACGCAGCACCAGCGCTGCGACCAGAAATTCACCGCACGGCCCACTGGATCGAGGCAAAGCTGAGCCGGAACGACGCAGCCTGACTTCTTGAGAGGAATCGATGCAGCGCCTGCCGTGCGGCAGACATTTCCACCCATTGCCCACCGGATCGACGCAGCCCCTGTGACTTTGTCCTGCACACCCGGGATTTCAACGCATTGTCCCCAGGGCATTCGAAAACTCTGCAACCCGAAGAGGATCCCAGTCTACGCGCCAGAATTCGACGCAAAGCCTGCCCTGTGTAAAAACTCAACGACGCATTGTCTGTGTGCGCCGGAAAAATCGACACACACTTCCCCGTTTTACACACAACTCCTCCTCTGCGATCCCTTGCAGAGAATTTGAACGCAAACCAGGTACTTTGTGCTTGCATGAGACATTTGTTGCTTTTTAAGGACTAAAGACTTTTTATATACTTTTGTGAGTGATATTCCAACGTGAACTTCTTGAATCTTAATCGTTTTGATCTGCATTTAACCAGATAAATAATATATTTTTTTCTAAACACTGTGTGGTGTTATATTGTGTTATTGCGTGATTTATTGCACAAATATTTCACACATTGCCTTCAAAGTTAAGCCTGACTGCTCAGTGCCAAGCTACAACAGGGTGGGCACAGGATAATTTGGACTTTGTGTGACTTACCCTGACTGGAGTGAGGGTCCTTGCTTCGACAGGGGATAACCTGACTGCCAACCAAAGACCCCATTCCTAACAGACATCATACACTTACTTATTCAGGCTTTTATATAGCATTTTACTTCACCTTACATGAACTACAGAGCGCCTGAAGGGTCAGCAGAGATTCCACCTCGACCAGAACATGAGAAGTCAAGGTGGAGGAGGGGGAGACCCTGCTTTCACTATACAGCAGTCGTTATTCCCATTCTTCGCTGTCTTGAGGCAAAGGTCTGCATCAACAGCTCGATGTTCAACCATTTCCTAAAGAAAACTGCGGGGTTGGGCTCTCAGGCTTGGATAAATGATATTTTACAGCCTGGGGTTCTTGGGAACAAGTGCAGAGCTACAAACCATGGGTTCCCTTCTCATGCACAGAGTGGAGTCTCCTTCTGCAAGTGCTTCAGCTATCCCTTTAGAAAGCCTTGAGTACCACCTAAGGAAATCTGAAATGCATGCTTGTGAACACCAAGTGCCAATGGCACGCTTTCGGGGTACGTTTCATTTGGTCATATGCTCATGGATAAGGCAACATTCTAGCCACCTGGTTCTGAAGCCTTTAGAGTTTGTTTGTGTGTTTCTTTTGAGGATCAGAAGTACACGATTTTGCTACAGGTGGCATTCCAACCGGAGGGCTCTCATCAGCTTGACCAGGTGGTCAATATGAAGATGAGAGGAATGTTTACAGCAAAAACTGCTGCAGGCTCACACCGTTGACTGTACCACTCAAGGTGTGAATGAGACAGCACTGTCAAAAATCATTCTAGGTGAGGTCTGTTTCTACGTGCCAACCCTGGATATCAGGAGACGTAAAGCCACCTTCAGGACAAACAGAAATGACAGGTGTGACGATTCACCATCCCATACCGTTGATAGTGGGAATGATTTCAGCTTCTTCAAATTATTCCAAACCTTGAGACCTTGTCACACACTTTAATTCTGGTTAGAATTACAGGTAATTGTCAAGCTACACAGTAATAATGTGTGAGGATTCAATCATCAATGCAAAAATAGATTAGGAATAAGTCATAACACCTTTCTGTCCCCTGTTCAATCTCAAATGGTATCAACGAACATGAGCGGAAAGGTTCCATTAAAGGAGTCGAAACCACATAGTTTATTCCGGGCAAAGACCCATGATCTGCAGTACTCAGTACATGAAAGCCCAGGCTACAGAATAAAATCTCATTTTGCCATCTAGTGTTGCAATCATAGAGGGACTACGTTAGACCAACTATCATGTATTATTTCATGAGAATAGATAAGCTAAAGAAGAGATAGATGCCCGATAATGAAACAAAACAGATATCCCTAAGCTTAGTTCTCTATTGAGAAGCTTGGTAATACTTGAGACATGGAACAATTCAAACCATGTTGGCGCTCATCTTTGTTATATACTGATAGTTACAGTATAAGTGACAGCAGCATAACTGGAGATAGTCCATTACTTCAAAGTGCCTCTTGGAGTCGATTGGCCAGTAGCAATGCTACAGACGTGATAACAATTACCCAACGCTACTCCAAGGATATTTGTGTAAGTTAAAATAGGAAGCAGCAACAATTGAATTCTATGTTACATGTGCTTCTTAATCAGCAGCAAAGTTTTATTGGAGTGGGTGGGAGGGTGGGATGTATTGTGTATGTAAGTGTCTGTATGTGTGTTAGAACTTGAATAATCAGATAAAGGGATTCTAGCATTCGGACCCTCTCCAGATAATACGGCTTTCGTGAGCTGTGAATCAGTAAAAGGAGGTCTACTGACTGCCCACCCACATTTCAAGAGTGTCAGCTCTAAGAGTTACTGAGATGGCACAAAACAGTCTCTGTAGGGCCCACTGCAGAGTGCTGACATCAGTGTCTTGATCTTGCATTATATTTTTACCAGGCACTGAGTTTAGCTTTACTTTGAGAAGGGTCTACATGCATTCTTATCTAGCATATCACGAGGGAATGTGGGCAACACCACTATTACGGCTTCCCCCGGCATCGGCTGCAAGTCTTCTTTGTCTCCTGCTGCATAGTATAGTTTAAGCAATTGTGGAACTAATTGCACATGATCAACTGCATAAAACACACCCTAACAGCCATCAGACCCATGGGTTTCCCTTGGCACAGAAGTTCTGTCTCTCTCTTAATTCCTGAGATAGTACTGGACGTGTCTACTTTATAATATCCCAATCATCACTATTTAAACTAGTCGGGTTGCTGGCTTGGATTTTCAATTACATAGATCCAAACCTCTGAAAAATCCTATTAAAGCATATTTTGATTTATATATGAATTTCTCCTTTTAAGTGACAATTTCCAAGTTAGTTTGTTACTCGCTCCAATTGTGCCATATTTTTGTGACTTTGTTATTGAAAGTAAAATTTTCCATTTTAGTAATAACCACAGTGGAACCGATTGGGCAGATCATTTCGTTTGTGGTAATGACAGTCAACGTAGAGGTCAACGAACAAACCCAAAAATAATTCAGCAGAGAAAGCCAACGAAGTTTACAACCAGACATCTGGATGGTACATAACCTTGAAGCTTAATGTGCTGTAAAAACGACAGTATGCATGAACGTGGATGGTTATCAGGATTGAATTTAAAAACAAACAAACAATTCCTACTAGGTTGAGATGTATGGGACGAATTACCAAAGCGTAAAAAAAGCAAAGGAAAGACAAAAATCGTGGCACAGTTGCAATGCTTTAAAAAATTCTGCTTTTCATCGTCCTATTGCTTGTTTTTACATGACATGAAAGGAGTGCTGCAGTATCACATCAAAAGACGAGTATGATGAAGTTGAATCTTACACTGACAAACTGTGGATCTCTACAAGACAGAAAGTTCCCACTGTGCCAAAAAACAGCCCACACAAATAAGATTTTTTTTCTTCATATTCCACATAACTGCAGTAGAGGTATTGATTAAACTAATAGGGCTCAGTCGTGCTCAGGTGGCACACTGACATTTTAGCCGAAGAATGTCCTGGCAGTAGGTGGTACACTTACTGAAACAAACAAGTTCAAAAGAAAAAATTGTAGCTGCAGGTTACCAAGTGTAGAAAGACCAAGAGCACAAGCAGACTCTCATCCTCGTCGACTCATAGAGCAATTCCTCTAATGGGAATGATAAGTGCTCTATGCATCTGTTGGGTTCTAGAAGAAGCAACTCAAATGAAATCGAAATCGTGAGTTGGGGCCTTGTCTTTTAGAATTCTTAACAGGCTCTTAATGTGTACCCCAAGTAAATGTATTACATTTCCTGTTTCTATAAACTGGGCCGTTACAATGGAGATTTATCAACCTAGAAGCATATACTACCATTAGCTGGCCACTGTAACTTATCTGCCTACCAATCGTCTACATAAGCTCATTCAGCAAAGGACTCAAGTGTTGATTTGGTGCCAGCCTTTACTAGCCTCTAACAATGGCTCGATAAGCGTAGCAGCCTGCTTCTTCCCGCATTGCAGTAAATGCTGCCTGTTTGTGCCATGGCCTTGGCTTTCATACAACATGCAGAAGGCAGGAGATAAAAGAAAACCTACAATAGAAAATATGGTCTTTAGCCAAACCTACTGTGCTTTTGCAGATAAGCTTGGAAGGGTGTGGAGCAAAATGGAGAGTGCGTCATGACAGGTATGTGAGTCGGAACCCGTACATGAGGAAGAGAACAAGTAGACATATGCACTCAAGAGGAGTGCTCAAAGTAAAAGAAAAAAGTAGTTCCCTCATGAGAGCCATCGAAGGATAAAAGTAAATCAATATGAATGATAGCAAACAAGCTGTGCTCCACGGGAGGAACAAACACAAGTAAACTCATCGAATACGAATCAAGAAAATGTGACTGACAAGAAAACCAACAAATGATAAGTAATTGGCTGCCCCTAAACCCACACTAGATATTTTTATTATACAAGAGTATTTCAACAACAGGCAGCTTAATACTGTGTGTAGAGGAGACTCAAAAACAGTGACCCTGTCATGTTTTCATCATACCCTTAACCACATTCGCTTCCAGTGTCACTGCTTCACACTTTCCCTATGACGTAGAATGCAACTTTTTTTATGGTTCTTGGGTACGCACTAAGGTTTCTGCAAATGTTGAAATTGTGACTTATTACAAGTAACGGAAATAAGTTTTAGTAAACAATCTAATTAATGTTAGCAACAAAATGGTCTAACTTCTACTACTAACTGCACAGAGTAACATTTGTGTCTGTCACTCAACAGAAGGACAGAGATGCCTGGCTTAGTGGCACAATTTGGTGTTACATTTGAATGTCAAGCAATGTTCAACTGAAGTATTTAGGTGACATTTAATTCTGAAATTATGGCATCGAAATCACTCATTTGTGACAATTTTAAAGTACCTCTAATATATGTGTAATTATGTTTGTTAGGGATACTCATAAAACATACCCAAACTGAAGGCAAAAAAGGAAATGTGCTGAGGTACCCCTAGTGTAACTTAAGGCGCTACAAAAATCATCAAAATCAAACTCATCGTTACACCCCTGATGGCAATCCCGAGTTAGCTAAAAAAAAAATAAAAAAAGGTGACCTCATATACAAATACTAATACATACTAATAACAATACAACCAAACAATGCCTGGAAATCCAGAGATACTGGGTTATGATCTAGTGGTAATACAGCACTATACCTGAAGACGAAACACTACACAACCCCCAACTGGTGCTGAAGGGAGTCCCTGGAGATATTGATCTCCTGAGGAAGAAAAATGATGTCTTGCTCACTGGGGCTAATAGTGGCGAAGAGGGACATTGCACAGAACTAAGCGTCGGCTACTATACCAACTAGGAGTCAGTGGCTTGCTGGCATGGCTACATGCATGGGGGGGAAGGAAGTCATTTATGCTGGCAGGGGTTGCCCTAGGAAATTCGAACAAAATGTGTTTTCAGGAAGACTAGTATGGCCGGTCATTTCAGAAGGGAACTGCAAGACTGATGGCTTGTTTGAATGTCCCGGTGCTGTTGGAGGAAAGTGGGGGAAAGAATATGCTCATAAGGAAAGTTCGAGGACATATAGGGCTGGAGAGCAGCCTCTGTACTTCCATCTGGTTCTAATCATTTAGGCGTCATTGTGCCACAATGCACGAGCGGCTTTTTTATTTCCCTGCTGACCCACACATTTGAGGAATAGGAAGAAAGAGCAGAGGATGCTGGTGTACTGAATTCATGAGTAGGTCTGGAGGGTACCAAAAAGACTATGGTGGTGCCGCTTACTCCATATAGAACATCTTCGGAAGAACTTGCTTTTCCATAATTTGGTGTAATGCCACACACACCAGACAGGAAGAAAAAAAAGATTTTTAAAAAAAAATCGTTATCGACCCGAGATATTACAAAAACTTGCACAGCAATTGTGTTTTACATGGTGGGGGTTCATGGCAAAGGAGCTTCACATCCTGAGTCTATATGGAAACTATGACAGGGAGTTTTTACATGCTAGGTGGACAGATTTAATGGAGAGTTAAATATCAGGTTATGTTGGAAATCGGACAGAAATGTATGCTTTACATACAGGGAGAAAGTAGAATTCACACAGTTGTCACAATATATGCCTCACATACTATTGACAAATATGTACACTGGTATGAAATGTGTGTTTGTACATGGAAGGGTAAGGGGCAATATATATACTGACATTCCAATATGAGCTTTATATTATTGGGCATTATTGTAATATCTGTAACCGATAATGTGACTTTTTGAGGCTTTAGCTAAGAAGATCAGTAATTTGAGATGGGTAAGTTATTTACACATCTATGTGTACTTAAATCAATACCATCTAAGTCACTGACCAGCGTCACACACATCATACAGAGAGCTGGCAGTTAACACCATGAGAAACCTGCATCTATTTTAGTGGCAGTGAGCATCCCTAGCAAGATCGGCTAGTGGCAAACAACTCTAGAATATCAGAACAAGAACCTCGACAGACTGGCAGAGAAAGCATCCTATTATGAGCAGTACCCTGGATTATTTTATTTATTTACACTGTTTTTTTAAAACGCTTCTTTGCCGGGTGGGATTAGAGTGCTGTGCAGCAAAACACAGAACTACATATAGGAAAATATGCTTACAGGGAACAAAAAGCAATATTGGTATGAAGAGAACTAAGGGGTTAAAGGGAAGTAATACGTGTGGGTTGGAGAAGGCTATCTGAAAATAGCGGCTAAGTGGAGAGAACAACATCTGGGAGAGATGAATCTGCTACAGCAAAGCATTTAGCAAAGAGGAAATAGTTCAGTATTAGTCAGATTCAATTGGCGGGGAAAGTGGGGGGGGAGAGAAAGAGAGAAAGTGGGAGGGAGAGACAGAGAGAAAGTGGGAGGGAGAGACAGAGAGAGAGAGAGAAGTCTAGTGAATCTTCAAGCCAGATTTCTAATGAAGAAATTCTTAATTGGCTTGCGGGGAGTTCCAGATATGAGGTGTGTAAACAGAAATTTAAAATATAAAAAAACATAAGAAATAAGGCAAAAAATATAAAGCAAAAAAACATAATACTATAAAAAAACGAATCATAAAATAAAACTGTCACTAAAGTGAAATAACTGAAGAACACTCACTTGTTTTAGATGGGTCCTGGCACACAATAGGGAATTATTGGCTGTATTATAATTTCTGGCACTCACATTTTGATGGTCTATAGACTGGCACATAGGGTTGCACATAATCCGCAGCACACTATATGATGTCAGTTTTCTTGTCATATTTCAGATTCACATTTCCACCAATGATACTTAGTATATCAGACAGACAATGCTTCTTGTTTTGTAGCCAGTGCTTATCAGTCATAGAAAAGAACCTGCATGATTTTCTGTTTTTGAGAAACAATAGCTGTGGGTGCAGCGGAATAATTAGTTGCCAGTTAGACCGGTCTAGAAAGCTGAATACCTTTTAGCCCAAAAAGTTAAAAAATGTTGCTGTAAAATACACAGTTTGGCCTACAAATGTTAAACCTTTTCTGGTAAGTTTGTTTGATGTTTTTGCTCCCTTGGTCAGTATGGAATAGTTATAAAAAGGGATCCTCGGTTGCAAGACCAGTCCTTGGTGTAAGAATGTGTCCATTTCAGCAGTATGAATAGGTGGCATATAGAGTCTATTTTCTTGGTGAATTAGGTCCTAATGAAAAATTGACCATCACTAGAAAAACGTAGCAGTTTAGTGAATGGTCTTGGTGGAGGCGAGATTCAGCTATTCTGAGGAATTTCAGGTTTGTGTATTCATGATTCAACAACTAAAGTGACTGATATCATCATCTAATACTACAGATATAGGTTGATGCCTTCGTCCACCAAAGTTATCCAATAAACTACAAGTTTCATCGATGGAAGCTGGTGTGATGGAGCCAGGGTGTCATGACAAGTGTCTGGGTTGAAAATTATCATCCTGCAACGCTGCCTGCATGTTTTTTCAAGGGGCTATGCTTAAGATCCCTCGTAAGTATTTTGTGGAACTGGATAAACTGGTGGTTGAACTACTATGGGCCTTGGGGAGGAAGAGGATCAGCCTTGTGACTCTCTATAAAAAGAGTGCCCTGCTGAGCAACTACTCCTTTCATCCTTCTTGACCATAATAGTAAGTTTGTTACATCTTATGTTTTTCACGTTATATGTATTGTGAGAACATGCATCAGACATGTAATAAATTCCTCTCACTCTCTCTTCTTATTACAGAAACAGAATTTATACCTAATTGGAATCTGACAAGTGTTTATGGTGGAAGCTTAGGAGAGTTGTTGTTGAACTCAACTTTGTGTGTGATAGTGTTGCAGTGGCGGCTTGCGAGAGGGAAAAGGTGCGAGGCGGTGTGTGGCGGGGGTCCGCGACGATAAAAAAAAGAAATATATAATATATATATATTTTTTTAAACTAAACTTTTGCGCTGCACCGCTCTGATCTGCTCCTCGATTGGGCTGCAGGCACAGGCTTCCAGCCTGCCCTGTGTCCAATCCTAACACTGCTTTCATGCTGCTGGGAGCATGAAAGCAGCGTTAAGATTGGACGGAGCACCCAGCCAGGGCACTCCGAGGATGAGTGAAAGTCTCTATCTGCTGTCTCCAACACAGCAATGCAGTGCCAGCCTTACTGGGTTGAAGAGAGCCCTGTGCGCATGTGTGTTTTGCCGGTCCGAGATGGCCGGGAAAACATGCATGCACAGTGAGCACTCCACCTCATCCTTGTCCCAGACCCATGGCCCTGCTCCTTTTTACTATAAAATGATAATAAACGTAGTCATAGTGGAGGAGCCGTCCGTGTAGTGTTGAGTTTATTGATGGAGAAAGGCTGATGGATGTAGAATCTTTCACTGAGTTGGGTATAGAACTGATGGAAAGAAAAGATGACAGACTGGCATTATACTCTGAAGATATCTTTGCTCTCAGTTTTGACCTCTAATACAGGCTTTGACTGTTTATCATTAACACTGAAAAAGAAACCGGAAGGTGGGTTAAAGAGAACAATATAATTTTCGGAAATAACAAGATTAGAAAATCAATCATTGAATTTTTCATACTCAATACCATACCATTTATGTAATCTAGAAAAATGCTGAATATTTAAAAGCAGTGTAGTTGTGCACACTAATGGATATTTAGGGACAAAAGGGTAGATCGGAGAAAACTCTTAATTCAAGCAATGAAATGTTTTTCTTAATTTCTATTGAATTAAAAATCTTTTTTTTCCTGAGGGGACAGTTAAAAAGTGTATCATATAGATAGAGAGTCCCGACATTTTAACACACTAGTTAATATCCTGGAGGCAGTATTATCCAGTAATTGGAACTAATCAGTGCCTGGCTTGGAGGAAGTATTCGCTGTTTAATCAAACAATCAAACATCTGTTAAAGAATTATGTGACAGAGGTGGCGATTAAAAATTTAAGACATTTGTAAAATGTATATAAGTAATGTCTAGGTAGTTTTGACCATGAATATTACTGTTAGTTTTGCAGACCTGATGAAGTGGATCTCTGCTAAATACGTGTTAGCTGGATGTGTATTGTAACATCTGCTACAGCAGTTCTATTGAGCATTGATAGAAGGACTCACGGAAGTAATGAGAATCTGCAGAAATATTTATTTTTTTAATTTTGAATAAAGGAATTAGAAGACCGAAAAGGTAAATTTAGACTCATAATAATTATAGAGTTGTATTTATATTTTTTCTTGAAATTTCACAAACAATTTTTAGCTATTTTAGGATTATAATTATGTACTAATCTGAAAACAAGTAAATACCATTTGAGTAATGTTAACAGTTTTTAACATTTGAGTAATATTAACTGTTTTGTAGAGAAGGGGGCCTAGCTTTTCCAAAGTACGATGACTATATTTTATTTCCACTTAATAACGCGTTAAAATATATCTGGAGTTAGTACCTGTTTTATTGATGTAATGATATCGACACTAGTGAAGTTGCTTCTTGCAAAGTCACTTCAACTATGCCAGAGGATTAACAGTCAACTGATGTGAATTAAATCATACTCAAATCTGAGGGTCCTCACAAGTCCCCTTTCTACCTGGGACCCCAAAAGATTTAGATCCAGCAGTAAGTCCCATTGCATGGGAGATGGCACAGTTTCCACTACATTAATTAGGTGTGTGATGTGAAAGACTTACTACATAATTTCCCTTTACATTTTTAGGTAGTTTAGTGTGAAACACTACAATATGAGTGATCGTGTGAGCAGATTTTTAATGTGGGGAGAAATTAACAAAGTTTTATAGGTAAGGAGTAGCTCCGATTTTATAGGGAGAGCGTATAGATTTTCAAAGTGTGGCTGTTAGATGGAACAGTGGGGAGCATGAATGTATGTATGAGAAAATGATTGGACAACCAGAGATGTGAGCCAAGACCACGTGAAGTTGTGGGGATGTATCTGGTTTTAATGCAAACGGGATCGGGTGTAGGCAATTATATGAACACAGATGTACAGAATGATTGCTGTTGACATATTTATGTCAATGTATAGAGATTATGAAGTTGTATTGTATGTTGTGTTTTTTTAATGTGGTTTTCTAACTTTTATAGACATTATATGAAAGCATATTGGGGAGCTGATATTTTTATTGTCTTGAAGAAGGTGGTTGTTAGTAAGTTCCACCGAAATGCGTCAACGCATTTTATATGCACGAGCTGCAGTGCTCTGGGGATCCCTAAATGTGACTAAATTCATTTATGGACAGCTGGTGATACAAAGAGTAGAGGTGTTATGTTGTAAAGACTAATTGTATTGTCTCAGATGATCTCCGTTAAGTTTTGTATATGGGCTGTCATGTATGTAAGATTTTAAATGTGAAAATATTTTATTTTGCTTATGTGAGGAGACTAAAGCCAAATATATTTTTCTAAGAGCCTATGGGATGTAGTTGTATTGCATCATACGTAGTTATTGTTCTGCATTTGGATTGACGTGTGAATGACAATGTGAAGATTTTTACCAAGGGGAATTGTTTTCTGATTTCTGTGCTATTCTCCACTCCAAATCGCATAAATATGAATGTCTCAGTAACTGGGCATCCAATAAAGTCTGTGTTTGCTACTGGTACACACCAGGAATGCAGAAAGTTAGATATTTAAATAGAAAGCATGCTTTTGTGATTTGGTGTAAATATGTTCAGTAGTTCTGGAGAAATTGAGATTAAAAAAGTCATGATACTTGGGCTGAAATTAAAATATTCAAGCCTTCTGATTAGCTGAGAAGGGTTCTTTTGGAGTGAGAACTCTAACTGGCTGGCTGCAACATATACAGAAATGTTGAGGATGCCATTATTGGACTCTGTGACGTGGTCTCGTTTGATAAAAAAGATTTATAAAAAGGAAATAAGGGGGCAGGGTAGGAATACCCTCCTCCCGTAGTGCTTTTGACAGTTCCAAGAGGAATGCCCCCCACCAAGAGGCTAAAATAAAAGATTTCCCCTCTGGTTCGCAGGCTGAAGGAGTACCATGGGCCTCTTGGAAAAAACAAAAATAAAAAAAATGGGGAGACCGCCTTTTTGGTGTGTGGATGGGATGTACATGTGCCCCCCTTGCAGTGCCAATTTATTAACCTCAAGACCGCATCTACAGGAGCCAGATGCAAATTTTAAGTTCCATGGGGACCCTCTACCCCTAAGAAAGCACACAGGGGTTGTAGGCGCACTGCCTGCCCCAGTGCATGTCTCCGATCAGCCCTGGTGAATTTCCTCTTCCACACATCCATCTGCGGCAGGAGCAAACAGAAACTGCTCCTGCCAGGTAGAAGCAGAAGAATTGAGTTGCTGGCTCATCTTAAGTACATGCAGCCGGTGTGGTCTCAGCGGCCTTTGATTTCTCCCACAGCTAAAAAAATAAAAAGATATAAGCTGAAGCTGGGCACCCTGGGTGGGAGTGGAACATTGAACAAATGGTTCCTTGAGACTCAATAAAAGCTGCCCCTGAGGTTAAAATACACACCAATCTTGATCAAATGTATTAGTCTTTCTGCAAGGTGCTAGAAACTGAATCAATAAAGTACTGGCAGTGCAGTGCTCATAAGTGAAATTGTAAAACAATTAAAATACTAGACATATATACAACTTCAGTATACACAATTTAAAAATGTCAGTCCAACATGAACACTGACCAGGAAATCAAAACTATTTCATATTAAATGATCTCTACATTGTGAGGATCATTTAATCAATAGTTTTGAGGGAGGCATGAATCACGCCTTAAAAAAAATAAAAAAAATACGACTAGCCTCTTCCAGCAATTTTGGGAATGAGCAAGGGCGACACTCACCTCAAAAACAAAGTTTAATTCACGGGGCACATGGGAAGGTTTTTACCTACTGAGGATAGAGAGCAGCTATTGTTTTTGTTAAGAACTTAATGCAGCCCAGAGGACGTTTCAGAATGTCGAAACGAGGGATATAGGCAACAGCTGAAGAATATAATCAGCAGATAACACTTTTACAATAAAAAGGTTTCTAGAATTAGTGTTGCCATTACAGATGTTGATCACAAGCCTCTTGGAACTGATGTCTCTTTAAAGACTTCCTAATTTTAGATGAATGCCTGCAGTACAGAGGAGCAAAAAAGTCATAGCCAAAGGGAAAACATTTGATTATGGAATGATCTACCACCAAAACACCTGCATCATGCCCGATGAAAGGAGTGTCTGTCTTGAGAGGCAGACCTTTAAGACTTTGGCTGATCAGTATGGTGACAGGAATGTGGTAATATGGTAGGTTCCTGACCATGAACGTTCTCCTAAATGAGGCCAGTTCTCAATAGCACAGATAGCAAGTCAAGGTAGAGGTCAATAGCATCTGGCCAAATTAAACCATCTTTGTAGACTTGTGAAAATAATCCACATTTTTGACCTGTACATCTTGCAGTATCCTGTAATTGGTCAATCATGACTATCCATGGGAATTAATATACGTATGACTCTACATGCTATTTGTATAGTGCAAACGTAGCCAACAGGCAGCAGAGAAGAGGATCAGTCTAGGAGATACAGGTAACAAGTGAGTGACTGGAGGGGAAACAGGGCTTTGTGAGAGGAGGTGGACTGTTACTTTTACCTGATGTAGTGAGTATTCTTTAGGTATGTCTGCAGGTCTTTCTTAATTGAAACAGGGTTGTGGCAGTTGTGATCCTGTGTCCTCATTTCCATTTTTATTCTGGCAGCGGGGAGAATAATCATACAATGCTACCTTCTGCCATAGCTAAGCTTTTCCTTACCTCGCCTCTGCTGCCACCCACTGGCTCCGGCATACATTATACACTACAGCTATATGAAAGTCTATAAGACAACGTCTCCAATGATACTGTGTATATGTATTTTCTGCAATACGCATCTTCTGCAAACTTCTTTAAAAGGGAATCCCTGACTACATTAATCCTTGTATAATGAATAAGACGAGACAGGAGTCTAAGAGTTTATCAGGTGGCCTGAAATAAATTAAGGGGGAGGCAGAGACACCAAACTGACTAATACTAAAATTGCTTCCTACAAAGTAGTGGTGTGGGTAAATATTAATTTTTCTAGGGAGAAAATAAAGTTTTGGGTACAGCAATGTTGTTCCAGGTCCTGGGTGCATAAGTGGGGGAGACCTGTTGATGGTAGGCTTCCTCTAGAAATCTGCACTCTCCAACATTTGAAATAACTGTTCCCATCCTGATTTTTTTTCAAAAACTTAGATTCTAACAGGGGAGAGTAGTGGTTCTCACTCTCAGACAACGATGATTAAATATGTTCCTACCTCAGCTGCCAAGAGCATGCAAAATGACTAACAATTGAATCCTAAAGAAAATAAGTAATTCTTCTGTTGATGCAACAGTGTAGATACCAACCATTAGATATGTACTTGCACTACTGACCCTAGGACTTATTTCATTTACTTATTAGCACTTTTATATAGCAGGAACCAAATTCAATGTGTGTCAGAGCAGTTTACATAGGCTCAACTTCTAAGATCAACAGCGCTTATATTAAAGTATACTGTACAATAAAGAGAAATTGTGGCACAATATAACTATAAATGTGCCTGTAATAATAGGTAGATAAGTGCTAATCAAAATATACATGTTTAGGAATGTAATAGCTGTGACCTTGTTTCTGTGTAGATAAATTCAATTATTCCAAGACAAATCTCTAGTCATTTCAAGGGCTGTGAAAGCCTGACTTATTTTCTTCAACAGTACAAAAGATCATATGAGAATCAGTATGTCTGGCATCCACTACTCTATAAGTAGAAGCAATGGGGGCTGCTGTGGGTAAGAGCAGGCTTCGTAAGAAAGATAAAAAGCAAGTTCGCTGAGAATAGCAGATTGTAACAGCTGTCCATGCTACTGTCAGAGTTATGCAAGTAAATGTTTGAAAAGGGGGTCAAGAACATTTTGTGCAAACATCTGGGACACTGGGAAAAACATACTAAAACAAGGCAGGGTAAGAGTGGGAATGACTTCCAACTTTTTAATAACAATTGCGACTCAACTTGGCACGATGCAGTCTCTGCATTGGTCTTTTCCTCAATTCACAGCAAGAACCAGCTTTGCTTTGGTCTGTTCTTAAACTCGTAGCAAATGTTTGCCATTTGCTTGTTTAAAAAAACATCCTAACCCATTTGTTTGGAGAAAAACAGTACGTCCCAAAAAACTGCATCCTAACCGCTCCACTTAAAAGCAAGTAAACGGGCAGCATAATTACGTTAAGGAGGCTGGAAGTTTAGAACGAAAACAATTATCATTCTGCACCGCGGTATTTTAAGCAGATAATGTACTGAAGCCACCACATCTCGTTTCAATTATTAGGAAAAAGTCAGTTTTCCAGGTCCACTGAGACCAAATGACTTTACATAAAGATGTAAGCGCTGATTACAGATCCACAGGCCTTAACCAACGCGAGCCCCTTCCCGAACAGAACAGAAGCACACCGAAAAATAGCTTTTCCTGCATGCGGTGCTCTTAAAAACAGGAATGTCAATAATTAAAGAAGAAGAAGAAATTAATCTTAACATTGATGGCGTGATCTGCCAGCATCTGCTGACGCGGACCTTTGAGAGGGGTCAGAATGGACACGTGTCACTTATGCATTTGATTTTAAAGTGTAGCTTTCCTCTGTGGGGTGCCAAAGAGCTTTACGAGGAGCAGGGCCACATAAATAATCAGAATCGCAAACGTAAGTGGGCAGGGGAGCTAAGAAGGCGCAAGAGTAATTTAGGTTCCAGAAAAACGGCGCATAAGGATTTCATCCTTCGAGGGCAGGCAATCAAGATAGATTAGTTCAGCCAGCGCCAAGAATTCTGGGCACTTTCAGAGGCAGTATTTGTGCGCCCTATCTCCATGCTTTTCAGGTGAGTCTACATTTAAACCATGATGATCATAAATCATTGATGTAAAATAAAAAAAGGAAAGTTTCAATTCTATTAAGGACAAACAGGTAAGACTTATGCAATGCTTTCCAGTAGCAGCCGATGTCAGGGACGGGTGGAGGGACGATGTTGGGGGGGGGAGGGGAGAGAAGGGTAGCATGAGAGCTTGGTATTATGAGAGAGAATGACAGGTGGGAAACAAAAGTGGAGAGAAAGAAGACGACAAGGGGAGGACAAAAGAGAATGATGAACCCCAAAAACTCAAAAATAACTTCACATTTATAGTGAAATATGAATAGATATGGGTGAAAAGAAAACACATTATTTGACAATGTTGCTGTAAAAAAACGGATTCACTCCTCCCCCATCCTGGGTTGAAAGGGCAGTAGCTGTGAAAACCTAGTCAAAGGAAAGGAGAGAGTGATACAGAAGGAATTCAGAGACTGTGAGAGAGGCGGACAGACAAATGGATGGGACAGGCAGATGAAAGGGGAAAACGATTAGGGGAGAGAAGAGAGGAGGAAGAAAGCAATTCCAGGAAAGCAGATGGAGGGAGAGAGGGAAGAGGCTTACGAGAAGATGAAGAAAGTGAAACTGAGTGGCGATAACAGTAGAATGAGACTGGTGTACAGAGAGAAAGAAGGGTGGGAAACAAAAGTGGAGAGAAAGGAGATGGTGAAGAGAGAAAACAAGTGAACATTGAATGAAGTAGTAAAGGATGGCTGAAGAAGATGATAACAGAAGTTCCATGGTCAGTAAGAATACAGAAAGGATGAATTAAGGTCTCACACATACTCCTTAGTTATCTGATGGTCCAGTGAGCCAGAAGTTTACAGCTTGATTTAGAGGTTGGCAGGGTACCTATAGGAAGTGGTGAATATGCAGTCAAGCCCACTAGTTGTATGTCCTTAAAGAAAAATATAGTCCAGTTAAGGAAATAACAGGAACCATCAGTGGATTCACCTTAGGTTTTGCCATTTCCACCAGAAATATGTGGCTTTTTACCACCCAACTCTAAATTGGGTTCTTGGACTGTCTATTACTAGAGGCCAAAGCCCCTCCACAACCATGAATCACCTTCGGAAATATGGGACTCAAAGCACACTCAAGGACAGCAATCCTTTGAATTTCTATGGGGAATGGTGTTCTGCAAATGTCTAACTTGCTAAAGCAGCTTATGACTGCAGGAAGACAATAAATAAAACACAACAGAATATAACATTTTATTGTGGTATAGGCCACAGAGGATTTCAAGGGATGGATGGAAATGAGTATGAGTGACCCAAAAAACAACACTGATGAAGGGAAGAATTTGCAAGACAGAAAAGAGAACTGAAGTTAAACTCAAAAGAGAGACCAAAAAGGAGACTTCTGCCACCTCTCCGTGGCCACTCAAGGGGTGGGGCCAGAAGCCTCAATGTGAACAGTTAAGTCAGTGCCCTGATGCAAGCAAGAACTTTTGGGATGTGAAACTGAGTAGGAGTTTTAATGATGTGAGGACAAGAAGGAACCTCTGGGTCCTAAGTTGAGCTGAAGCTTTGGAGCTTTGATGATCAATGCCCCTGAGAAGGGACCTATGGGCATCTGATAGAGAGCCCTTGTAAACAACTGTGAAACTAAATCTAGGGCACCACATGGTGAGCAGGAGCCATTATGGCAAGCAGGAGCATTTAAGACCTGTAAGTGAGCAAGGCTTTGGGGAAGTGAGAGTGAGCACAAACCTCAGAAACCTGAGGGTGAGCTCAGGATAAGGGATCTAAATGAAGCAATGTACCTGAAGCAAATGTTCACTCCCAGGGCCCACTGGGAGCATTGATGGTGAGCAGGAGCTTCAGAAATATGTCACTGATGCCCTTAGGATGAGCAGAGCTGAAAGGAACTATATTGAAATATAAGCTCTGCAGAATCGCATGGTGAGCACTGTTTTCAGGGAATTGAGAGTATGCTGAAGCTTCTAAGTAAGAGTGATCACAAGGTACTGGGCCTAGGGATTCCCAGAGAAGTTAGGTGACCAGATGATGAGCTGGAATCCAAAGGTACATGAGAGTAAGTTGGATCCTTGGGGATCTGAGTCTGAGCAGGAATTTCAGGGTTCAGAAGACTGGAAATGCTCTTAAGGGACCTATTGGTAAGAGGGTAGTTTAAAGACTATCTGATGGGGAGAAAAAATCTTCAAGGCCCTTGGGTGAAGACATTGGTCATTTAGTGTGAACAGAAGGCTGCAGACTAGCGGATGAGTGTGAACCTCTGAGGGTATGTTGGTCCCTGGCAAGTGAGAATCCCCAAGAATAACCAGGAGATTTAGGACCTGACATGGAATTCAGCGATACAATGGGTGAGCAAGGGTTTAGGGACCTAAGAGTGAGCAACAGAGTCAGGCACCTGGTGCAAGAAGATTTATTGACCTGAAAGCATATATCAGAAGATTGTGGGTGACCTGCAATGGAATAATGGTGTTTCCAGTCTTGGATAATGTCACTGGTCCTAAAGTCCTTAAAAAGCTTAATTTACCACATTTTTCCCAAACTGAAATCCCTGATATCACCCATGCAATGTTTCCTGACCAAGTGGGCCACTTTTTTTTGGGTGCCTGGGCCAAATTTTGATCCCAATCCGACCCTGTAAAGGAGTGAATAGTTTACTCCTCCTTGCACATTGGTGAAGTACTCGACTGAGGTCCATGTCAGACATGCAGGCTGCGAATCACATGCTGCAGTTGGTTTTTCTATTATATTAGCACTTCCCCCTACAGGGCCTGGGGCCTGACACCCCCTGGTATCAGTCCGTATTGTGTGCCACTTTAAGTCGTAGTTTACATAATCCTGTAACACAGCCCAGGCCGACCTGTAAAATATTAGGGCCTGGTGCCCCTAATAATACCAACTGGACTAGCTCCACTCATCTATTGCACTCTCAGAGCTCCATAAACCCTCCTGCACGGTAAATACAGATTTGTGATCCTCCAGATTATGCCTATCTCAGGCATCTTAATCTTATGGCAAAGCAAGACTCCAATGAAGTCATAAGATCAAGCTGTCCACCACACCTCACACTGGGTATTTTCAGAAGGCAATGGGCTCATAAGGGAGATCCAGCATTCCCTGTAAAGTTATCTTGTTCTACATGGAGGCTAGCTGCCCATTATAATAGGTGCTGACAGAGGAGCGCACCACCATTACAGGAAGGCAAATAAAACACTGGGAGTGTATTGAAGAGGGGTGATAAGTCAAAAGGGGTCCCATCAATAAACTGGAGGCATGTGCCTGACAGTGGGCACACACAGATGGTAGGGTCATAAGACCTCTGAAGGAAATCTAGGTTGCGGGCACAGGGGATGGAAAGGTGCACTGTTCCCTCCCAATGAAAGGAAGGAGATGACCCAACGGAGGCAAAGTTCCACACCTGAAAACTGGCTGCGGACCTCAGAAATAAGCACAGGCAGCTCCATACGGCAAAGGGGATGTGATAAAAGTGGGCATTCGACAGAAGGGGCACCTACTCTTCACTGGAAAAAAAAGAGACACTCATTCAGTCTTAAAGGAAATTCATTTGGGGGGAAGCAAGCCAAAACTGGTTTTCTTTGCTGCGGATATTTTGGCCTTTGTGACAGAGAGTACCACCTTAATATCTAGGCTGATCACAAAAGTTAAGCAATTTGGAGAACTTTGGAGGATTTAAAAGTTAACAAAGCAAAGTCCGACAAGACCTGGAGCAGCAGAGAATTGCTCATTTAAAGTGATGTACTACTCCAGTAAATAACTAGAAAACCAATAGGCACTACGCTGAGAATACTGTAAGACCAAATATATAATGCCCACTTTCAAAAATGCATAGGAATTTGGACTGATACATGAACCTCTGGGTATCTTGGTTACATAGGCTATGAGTTAATAAACACAGGAGGTAGGGGATACAACCAATAAGATAGCCTCGCGACTCTAAATGTCACTTCTAACAATGTTAAATGCCTCCCTTTTGCAATTATCAAAAATTAATGTTGGATTTTCCAATGGAGAACAGTAATAGAGTCCAAAAAACATGATTTGCTTGTATAATTAATTATTCATTGATCAATCTCGCTGTCCTTGATGGTCCTATGTGGTGTGTACACCTCGTGCTTTTTCAAGGCTGCTTACATATTTCATTAAAACCCACAGGGAAGTAAAAAGCAAAGATCTGAGTTTCAATAATATCATTAACACTCAGGGCATTCACTGGGGCAGGGCATATAACAGCACGTTATACTTGAAAATGAATTCAAACAAACCACCAAAGAACATGACAAAAACATACAACACATAAGGCAAACAGAGAAAAAACACAATAGAAGAAACGGCCAGAATAAAAAGTAGTTAATACGATAGGGTAAACTACTAGTCTGTTCATACAACGTAGTACATGTGAAAATAATATTAATTATCATTAGTAGCTCCAGCATTATGCAACCCAGTGTGAATAGAAAAAGTATATCCAGTCAACATTACACATCGATGCTGTTGTATATGCAGATACTACAGTATATAAAGGTCGTTCCATCGTGTCACTGGTGCTCATAAAATCAGGAGAAAGTGCACGACAACATTAAGAAGTGTGGACACCAGTGCAACACATGCAAGGAAGATTAGAGCAACAAGTAGAAATAAAGGAAGCGTGTACTCAGAAGGGTTACAAGATCCATGCCTATCAATGCGTTGTTGCAAAAAGGGGTCTTCAAAAAAGTGACCTGCGAGTGAAAAAAACGGTAGGGATAAAATGGTATTGCTTCTATTGATGAGATACTCACTGCAAGCTCACAATGAGAAGACTGCAAGCTCACAATGAGAAGACAGCAAAGGCCATAGGCCCGGGTTGAACCACCATCTACCGACTACACTCCCTGACATCCAAGATGTTCACCCCGGAGGCAGGTACATCATATGGAAGCACGAGCCATAAAGAGCAGTCAGACCATGGAACTCCAGAAACTGGCCAGTGGATGATAGGATGATTGTGAAAAGGGTGAGGCAAATCAGGTATCAGAAGGCTATGGCTGTGTCTGAGTTGTGATGTCAACAAAAATGGAATCAGAATGATCAACAAAGAGGACCAAAACGAGAAATTAGAGATTTAACAGTTCCAGCTTAGTTTCAGACTCTGGACCAGGAATATGCGTCCAGGATTGCTATAAGTCTTTCAGTTGTATCAAAGGGTTTAAGGTCCTGCATGAACAGCTGACTGCAGAGTGCCTTTCCCTTGTTCGCCTTTGATGCCAGTTTATTTTTCTCTTCCTCATCAGCGGCAGGGGATGAGGCATGCTAAAATGACAGTCGCTAATATAAAGATATTACATATCTTGGGAGAAAACTATCCTTTCCATAAAAATAAAGCGATTTCGATAAAATGTGGGTTTTTTCTCTAGCTTCTGTAGAAAAGGTACCCTTTTGTTTTGGCTGTAATACATCAATGGTGCTCATTGGAAGGCACATAAAGGGGCAAATTTAGAGTAAGGAACTGTAAAGAAATAACGAGAAAATAAAGGTATTTTTAATCGTTCTATATGCATTATACGTTTGAAAAAGTAGTACAATACTCCTAGTCCCTAACAGTCACAGGGTTATTTTTTGGGGTGAAAAGAATGGAGCCTGCAGAGGCTGGTGTCCCTGTGGGAGGAGATACAATAAGTCTGGTTCTGGGTGCACAAACCGCATAGGGTTGGGTCTGGGTGCGTCAAAGATGAGTGCGACACTGTGGGTGCCCTAGTGGTGGTCCGCTTAAGTCAAAGCTGCTTTATCAGTTGAGAGGAAGGAACCCCAGATCACCTCAAAGATGTCCAGGTTGTCCTTTAGTTTAGACGTAATGCATTTGTAGCTTGCTTTCCTCTGGAGGTCTACTCTCCATTCATTAGAGGTAGGTACAGTAGATGGCCTCCAGTGCTGGAGGATGCAGAGCTTTGCCATTGTAAGGGTGATTGCCATCAATTGGTGTTCGTAGGCCGTCAGGTCAGATGAGTTGTGTAGTATAGCAAGTCGAGGGGCAGGGGAAACCGGGAAAGGGGGATGATGCTGGAGCAGGTACCATGTGTTTTTTCCAATAGTTCTCAAGTCTTGAGCACGACCAGAGTATGTGAAACATATAACAATGGTCAGTACCACATCTCCAGCATCGGTCATGAGTTAGCAACTTGGCCCGCTTAAGCTTCCATGGCTACCAATACCAATCTTGAAGGACTGTGAATTATATAGAAATTTGAATCTGGGTTCCCGGAGAGCCCTGTCATACCCAGCCAATAATGACACTCAGGCCTCCAGTGAGTAGGCTTTGTCAAGCGTTGTTTGCCATTACAGTCGAGATGTACAGCTCGAGGGTCCAGAATGGGAGAATTTAATCAGCACCCCATAGAGTGCAGAAACCTATTCCTAGTAACGTCCCAGAGAGTGCAGGTATTGTAGGACAGGTGAGGTGCGGAGTTCCATCAGTACCAGGCCAAAGATAGCCCGTAGACAGTATGTCAGTTAGTGAAAGTGGCAGTGGTCGGTAGGCCAAAATCCAAAATCCATTCAGAGTACCAAGAAAGTCTTAAGTAGGATACCATCATACATTTGGTCCACACAATGCAGCCCTTGTTAGTTCCAGGGCTCCTGATAGAATGGTGAGCCTTCAATGTGTAGGGCCGAATTGTACCATAACAGTGCCTTCAGGTGTAGGGACAGAGGCACGCCCACCAATCTGTATACCTCCGTCCAAACCAACTCAGTTGCTGCCAGGACTGGGGTACTGTTTTGCCCAAAATTACTTTTATAAATTCGAACACTTCGGACCAATATTCTTGTAGTACAAGTTACTTACCTTCGGTAACAAAACAGACATATTCTAGTTGCAGATTCCTTATCTTAGAATTTCCCCCAGGCGTCTGACTGGATCTGGAGATTTTTCTTTGAGCAATACCCTTGCGCGTCAGTAGGTGGCGTTGGTCCACTCCGCAGGCATCGTTGGCGTGGTAGTCGCTGTGATGACGTCGGGAGTAGTATAAAGATGCCACCTTTGCGCAGTGACGTCAGTTTCTTTTAACGACTTTCCACGCCAAAGCGCAGAGCTGCTAAGAACACTGAGATTGGTGCACCAGAGCTAAGGACCTGAAAGGGGAATCCCTGTCCCTAGAAATCAGTTCGCAAGCCGGGAGGATGGGTGGGCGGTAAGGAATCTGCAACTAGAATATGTCTCTACTAGATATTTTGTTACTGAAGGTAAGTAACTTGTACATCTGATAGAGACTTCTAGTTGCAGATTCCTTACCTTAGAATAGATACCAAAGCAATGCCATCCTCTGTGGTGGGCTGCGAACCAAGATCATACTAGGAAGTCCTGCAGGACCAAACGACCAAAGTAGCCATCCCGACGGACCTGACTGTCCAGACAGTAGTGTTTAGCAAACGTGTGCAGGGACGCCCACGTAGCTGCCTGGCAGATATCCAGGACAGGAACCCCGCGTGCTAACGCAGCAGAAGCAGCAGTTGCTCTAGTGGAATGAGCACGCAAGCCCTCAGGAGGTTGCTTCTTGGCCAAAGCATAGCACATTTTGATGCAAAGAAGCACCCATGGAGAGATGGTACGATTTTGCAACGCCTTCCCTTTTTTCGCACCCACATACCCAGCAAAGAGTTGATCGTCCACCCGGAAATCTTTAGGACAATAGAGGTAGAACGCAAACGCTCTTTTTGGATCCAGACGGTGGAGTCTCTCCTCCTCATGGGAAGGATGTGGGGGGTGTAGAAAGTAGGCAGAGTGATGGACTGGCCTACATGAAAAGGTGTAACCACCTTAGGAAGGAAGGAAGCCTTAGTGCGCAACACTACTTTGTCAGGGTGCACTGACAAGTATGGAGGTTTTGAGGAAAGGGCCAGAAGCTCGCTCACCCTGTAAGCAGAGGTGATAGCAACAAGAAAGACAGTTTTGAAGGTGAGGAGCCGCAAGGGACAATTATGCATTGGCTTAAAGGGAGTACACATCAAATAAGTAAGGACAGGTTTGAGGTCCCACTGAGGCATGATAAATGGAGTGGAAGGAAATAAATGGGTGAGGCCTTTTAGGAATCTACTCACAATAGGAGATTTAAAAGTGAGGTCTGATCAGGTAACCTACGGAAGGCCGAAATGGCAGATAAATACCCTTTAAGGGTGCCCACAGCAGAACCCTGCTGAGCCAAAGAAAGAATGAACAGAAGAATCTTGGATAGAGGGGCAGAAAGGGGATTAACAGATTTGTTGGTACACCATGCCACAGATGTATTCCAACGACAGGCGTATACAGTTTTGGTTGAGGGACGCCTGGCTGCCAGGATAACATTGCAGACTTCGGGTGGAAGTTCAAAAGTCGTCAACTGTCACCGCTCTATCTCCACACATGAAGGCGGAGGTTGGGCAGGTTCGGGTGAAGAACCGCCCCCTGTTGCTGTAACAGAAGATCTGCCAGAAGAGGCAGTCTGAGTGGAGGATCGATGGACATGCTCAATAGCTCTGGTTACCATACTCTCCGTGCCCAGTCCAGAGCCACCAAGATGACTTGGGACCGGTCGTTCCTGATCTTCTTGAGAACTCTGGGTAGAAGAGGTATGGCGTAAAGGCATAAAGGAGGCAGGAGTTCCACTCAAGACGAAAAGCGTCTCCGAGAGAGTGCGGCCTTGGAAACTCCAACGCACAAAACAGCTGACACTGCATGTTCTTTGCGGAGGCGAACAGATCTAACCAAGGCTCTCCCCACTGCTGAAAGAGACCTTGCGCCACCTCCAGATGGAGACACCATTCGTGATTGGATGTGCATAGACGGCTGAGTTTGTCTGCTCTGGCATTGAGGGAACCTGCCAGATGTTGAACCATCAGGGTAATCAGGGCCTGATGTTCCAGCCATGATCAGAGGTGTAGTGCCTCCTGACAAAGGGTCCAGGACCCTACTGAGCCCTGTTTGTTGCAGTACCACATGGCGGTAGTATTGTCCATGAACACCTGCACCACTTTCCCTTTGAGAAAGGGAAGGAATGCTTTCAAAGCAAGCCTGATCGCCCAGAACTCCAGAAGACTGATATGGAGCCCAGACTCCAAAGGAGACCAGAGCTCTATGATCTCTGCCTCTTCCATGCCTCTCCCATGTGGCCACCCCAACCCCAACCCAGAAGTGATGCATCTGTCACTATAGAGCGATCTGGTTGGGGAAGGGAGAGGGATCTGCCATGGACCCAATGTGGATTCGAAAGCCACCACTGCAGGTCTTTCGCAGTCCCCTCCGAGATCTGGACCATGTTGGAGAGATTCCCCTGATGTTGCACCCACTGGAACTTCAGGTCCCACTGTGGAGCCCGCATATGCCATCTGGCAGGAGCAGGATGCAGGAGGCCATGAGGCCCAGCAGCCTCAGAGTCAGTCTCACCGAAACTGAAGACCGAGGTGGACTCAGCCCGAATGTCATGGACTCGCCTTTCGAGAGGATAAGCCCGAAACTGCACTGTGTCCAGAACAGCTCCGATGAAAGGGAGCATCTGAGAAGGAATCAGGTGTGACTTTGGCACGTTTATAGTGAACCCCAGCGTGTGCAGGAGGTTTGCCATAGTCTGAAGGTGGGAGACAACTTTCTGGGGCGAGTCCGCCTTCAACAGCCAGTCGTCGAGGTAGGGAAAGACTGAGAACCCTAACCTGCGCAGATGAGCTGCAACCACGGTCATCACTTTTGTGAACACCTGAGGGGCGCTGGTAAGGCCAAAGGTGAGCACGGTAAACTGAAAGTGCTCGTGACCTACCACGAATCGTTGGTAACGGGCAGGCAGGATGGGGATGTGCAAGTCCTGCAAGTCCAACGCTACCATCCAGTCTCCTGGGTCCAAGGCAGACAGAACCAGAGCCAGGGTGAGCATTTTGAATTTCTCCTTCTTGAGGAAGTAGTTTAGGTCCCAAAGGTCTAGGACAGGACGTAAGCCCTTGTCCTTTTTTGGTATCAGAAAGTAGCGGGAATAACAACCATGACCTACTTTGGGCACAGGAACCTTTTCTATAGCTCCCTTGGCCAAGAGAGCTGGGACTTCCTGGTGGAGAAGAGCCAAATGATCCTCTGGAAGGTGACTGAAGGATGGAGGCATGGTTGGTGGAGCAGATTCTAAATGGAGGGAGTAGCCCTTTTGAACTATCTGCAAAACCCACCTGTGCGTGGTGATCTATTCCCAGTGAGGCAGGTGATGTTGAATCCTGCCACGAACTGGACGGGAGTGAGGGGATGGACTAGGAGGGTTTGGAGGCTGCAGCGGGGGAAGAGGTGGACTGGGCAGACCTCTGGTTCCCTGTCCCACGGCCACATGGGATTCTGCGTCCCAGGCCATGCAGAGGCTTAACAGCATGGGTGGCACAGTGGCTGGGTGGAGGACACGACAGGGAGCCCCTTCCGTGGCCACAAAAGGGGCGAAAAACGGACTGTGGGGGGCGAGGGGCAGAGAAAATACCAAGGGACCGAGCTGTAGCCAGGGAATTCTTGAATCTCTCCAAGGCAAAGTCTGCTTTGCCTCCGAAGAGATGTGAGCCATCAAAGGGCATGTCCATGAGTGACTGCTGGACATCCCCAGAAAAACTAGAAGTACGCAGCCAGGCGTGGCGTCGTAAGGCCACCGTTGTAGCAACCGATCGGCCCAGAGAGTCGGTCGTGTCCAGCCCACAACAGATTGTGAACTTTGCCGCATCTCTCCCATCGTTCACAGCTTGGGAGACGATAGCACGGGCCTCCTCCGGTATCTGTGGCAAGACTTGCGCAACCGTTTCCCACAAAGAGTGGGAATAGCGGCCCAAAAGGCATGCGGTGTTCACAGACCGCAGCACGAGACTGGAGGAAGAAAATAACTTCTTGCCAAACTGTTCCAGTCTTTTGGATTCCCTATCCGGGGGTGCGGAAGGGAATGCGCCTGAAGAAGAGGAAGCCTGGATAACAACACTCTCAGGCGTAGGGAGTTGGGACAGGAATTTAGGGTTTTTGGAGCAGGCCAATGGCGGCGTGCAATAGTCCTATTCCCAGGAGCCCCTGAGTTGGGTTTGGGCCAGGTGAGGGTTTCATTACATGGCAAAAGGGGTTCTGAAGTAGAAGTCCCAGGCTGAAGCACCTCCATCAGGAAATTAGACCTGACCTCAACAGTGGGAAGCTCAAGACCAAGGACCTCAGCTGCCCTACTGGCCACCATACCATAAGTTGCTCCCTCCGCCGTAGCCACGGTAGGAGGAGACAGCATGCCAGTATCAGAAGAAGTATCCAGACCACTGGCGTTGTCCAATTCTTGAGCCCAGTCCAAAGATGGGTCATCCTGATATTCATAAGGGTCCAGGGACGCCTCCAATCCCTCCCCATATTCGTACCCATAAGAAAAAGGGTCCGAATCCGACCTGGGGCGGATAGGCCCCATCGAAGGCAAAGGCGGCGTTGGCCGATGCCATTCCGACTCCGAGTCGTCGGGGATAAGAACATGGTCGAAGTCGATAGTGGGCACTACTGACCACTACCGACGTCTGGAGCGTCAACAATCGACCAGCACTGGGGAAGGTCTCAAGGGTGCGACCGGCGCGTATTCGTATCCGGAGGTGACCTTGGTGGCCGGAGCAGAAGCCGCCGGTGCGGAACCCGAAGGCCCCTCATCTGAACTCCTTGGGCCCAAAGGTGCCGTATCGGGGTCGGACCGCCCAAAGATGAGGGGCATGGCCTCATAAAACTCTTTAAGCTGGGCGGGGGTCGCTCTGGCAAACTCGGGGAAGCGCGGAGCCGACCCAGATGCAGGCTCATAGGACGGAGGCCTTGTGCGTGGATGTTCCTCGCGCCAGTCGAGCAACGGGGCCAAGTCGGAGAGCGATGGGATCTCTTCGACTTCTTCTTCTTCTTACCTTGACCCGAGGATTTGGAAGAAGACGAGTGGTGATGGCTCTGCGACCGGTCTCGAGACCTTCCTCTCGATCTAGACTGGGACTTAAGCGGAGTTGAGTGCCAGGCCGCCATGAGCTTTAGGGACTGGTCCCTCAAAGCCTTCAGCTACGGATCAGCGCGTGGCGCGGAAAGAAAAGAACTGACGTTGCTGCGTGAAGGTGGCGTCTATGTACTACTCCCGACGTCATCACAGCGACTATGACGCCTGCGGAGTCGACCGACGTCACCTACCGACGCGCAAGGGTATTGCTCGAAGAAAAATCACTGGATCCAGTCTGACGCCTGGGGGAAATTCTATGGTAAGGAATCTGCAACTAGAAGCCTCTATCAAATTAAAGGTACACTCAAACACCATATGGAAGAAGTCTACGAGCACCTGAATACATATTGGTCAGGTGTGCCAGGGTATATTTTTTCTATTCAGGATGGTGATAGGTAGGTTTGATATAAGTAATTACAGTAGGTAAACTGGACTTCAGGGTTCCTAGTAACTGCCTTTGTTTACTCCTGAATAGTTTCCATTCCTAATCTGCTAATTTTCTCACCAGCTTCAGCTTCCATTGCTGTTTCAATGGTGCAAACAAGAGTGATTTCTAAATCTAAGAAAGTTAAAGCATGCCTACCACTACTATGAGTTAACAGCTTGGCAAACATTTCTGACCTTGGCTCATTGTCATCCAACATCCAGGCCTGTCTTGCCTTTGCCTACATAGAATTAGGTGCCATAAATAATCCAGCACTCTATCCTTATTCCTCTCTTGCATCTTCTAAGGTATGAAGTCGACCCACCGCATACAGGCCCCCTACCAATCCTCCTGCCAAGGGTTTTTATCATATGATCTGGACACTGTCAGCACATCTCTGGAGCGTATACCAACAACAGATTGGTCTTTGTCATGTACCTCCTCCAACAATATGACTTATACCTTCATACAAAGGTCAATATAGTATGAGTTCTAACAAAGAATTCCACTGAGAAACACAGTGAAAATGGCCCTCTTGTCCAACACAGCCTTTATCTCATGACCCGCTTGGTCCAAATCACATCCCAGCCATCACACTGGCCATATCAAATGTGTTGTCACACAATATTTTCCAAGTTTGGGGTTCCCATTCCACCCTCCCCCAATGGTTTTATGTTTCTGTCATTGTCAGTCCTATTACTCTCATGAGCCTAAATTAGATGGCTACCCTCTTCTTAACATAATGACCTATGTAGGTCATGGGGTGTGCTATGAAGTGTAACAACAGTCTTGGCACAATAAATATCTTTGCTTTGGTTACTCTTCCCAATAGCGACAGAGGGAGCGTACTGCAGAAAGGGATGGAATCACTAATGGTTCTGCTTACATGCTGCCTAGGGCCCCAGAAAGGAGTTTTTATCATCCTGTTTTGGATTCAGCAATCAATAGCACGCAGGTGAGACACCATCACTATTCTCACCCTTGGAGGTCGACTGAAGCTTTGGACTTGGCAAATAGTGTAGTAGTCAGAAACATTTAATGACAAATTAATAACATTATACCATAACAATTTAAACACTAAATCAAACTCCAGTATAGTTTCAAAACTTTATTACAATCCCAAAATCAATGTCACGTAAATGGTGCACAAAACTACGTTTTAAACATACATGAAAACCATAGGCTGACAGAAACGTCTGAAAAGATTCGATCTACTAAACATCAATACTGTTAGACACTCGAAAATAATTATGTAAATTAGCAACAATACAATATGAACAGTATTATCAGAATTCAAAGCAGATGATGGTGACCTCAGTAAATCATCAAAATACAGTTTTAACAATTAATTTCAGAGCTGGGTCATTCCTAACACTAACCAGAATTGGGGCTTGCATGTGTGGAAACCGGCTAATACATGCGGGCAACAGCAAAAGATAAAAGAAATACAAAAATAATTTGAAAATACATACAACTAGATAACTCACTATAAAAATATATTGGTGTAAGTTACTAACTTGAAAGGGAAAACAAGAAACCACAATTAGTTACACCTCTCCTCGTGCCACAGCTTACAGCTAAGATTCATGAAGACAGAACGGTCACCATCTTCCGGCATCAGTTGGCAGTAGCATCAGGACACACAGTGCAGAACACAGGCTACACATAGGACACATCAGCAGTTCAGATTTAGTTGGCCTTATTAGTACTGAACCACATAACAGAATGGGGCAGTTACAACCATGATGAGGAAACTCAGAGAATAGACACGAGAGAGAGAAGACCAAAACAATAATGTAACTGACACTAAGGAGATCTCACGATGAACTGACTTCAAGAAGGTTCTGAAGGGATTTGACTTCCATTCTAAAGTTCTTCACTAATTAAAATATGCACAATTCATTCATTGGTTCTGGTGGGTGCATTCTGGGAGTCAATTTCAGCATCCAATCACTAAAGATGGAAACCACCAAGTTCTGATACTTTCAAGAATCTTTACAGCAAAAATATGTTGTTTGCTTCATGATTTCATACAATTCAGGTCAGAGGGGACAGAATAAACAAGTGATTTTTCATTGCTGCTTGCAAAATGAACTTTACAGGCCTAGTTAAGTTAAGAAGCCTAAATGCACATTAATACATTAATAAACCCTATTGCGCACCTTATATTCAAATCAAATATGAAAAGCAAATTATTTATTTAAAACATAATTAATGTTATGGCACAGCGATTTTAAACGTATTTTTATTTTTTCTTCACACGTAATTCATATAATGAAATCCATCTAATTGAATATAAGTGTGTTTAATTTATGTTCTTAAAATACTCATAATGTATTTAATTTCTACTAATTCTAATTAACAATAATAATTTCAGGTTAATGTTTATTAATAATTCACTCATTTATGAATGCACAATGTTTTCATGTCAAACGCGATGTCAAAATACAAGTGGTAGACAGAAACGTCCACCACATTTCAAACATGTACATTTTCATTTCTACTTTATTTTCTCTGTTAGGCCTTTAAAACTACAGATTTATTAGCTGCCATATGCTACTTCTATGCCACTAATTTATTAATATAACTTGATCTCTCTCAGTCCTGAGGATCTACAAAAGATTTCCCGCCTGCAGTCTGGTATTTTTATGATATACCTGGACCCCATGACATCTAAAAGTATCAAAGTCCAACCTAAGCAGGAGTCACATAGCCTTATCACATTTGGATCTGGTATTGGATTATTGGGAACAGGCAGGTTTTTTCATAGTCATAGATTCCTTCAGCACCCCCATCACCTACAAAAGGCTAGTGCTGGGGCTTCTTCAGAATAAAAGCACATTACCCACATAGAGTGAAATCATTTGAGCATCCTGCTTCAAGTGTTAATCGCAATCTTGGCACCTCCCCAACATAATGCAAACCAGGGACTTCATCACCATTGTAAGGAAATGCCTTCCTTGGCATGGTTAACCCCTAACCTTTTGCCTTTTGTTGATGCCAGTTATGATTGAAAGTGTGCTGGGACCCTGCTAACCGGGCCCCAGCACCAGTGTTCTTTCCCTAAACTGTACCTTTGTTCACACAATTGGCACTAGCACAAAATAGAGCATTAGTATTATCTAATTTTGCTACTATCAACCTCTAAGGGGAACACTTGGACTCTGTGCACACCATCTCTCACTTTGAGATACTATATACAGAGCCAACTTCCTACAACCATGGCATATAGTAGCAGCGAAAGGGGCATCCCTTCCTTGAAGCCTTGTGAATATGCGACTGTCATGACACTTCTGAAATGTTCAGACCCATGTCACTGGTTTAGTGTAAAACAACTGAAACTATGGTAACAGCCTCTCCCCAACAACATCCTGCCAATTATGCTGACTAGGAAAGGAAACAACAAAGAGTCAAAGGCCTTCTCTATATCTCACGAAGCCACACCAATTTCTTTTGTAAAATGGATATAACGCTGTGCTCTGTAAGTAGGGGATGGATCTATGCTTTTTAACGTTATGTTACAGACATTTATAGAGCGCACGTACACCCAGCAGTTTCATGGCGGTAGAGGATTCTAAATAACAGAGGCTTAGCCCTTAATAAGGACTGTTACTCATATGCCTGTTTAAATAGCCAAGTCTTCGGTAGTTTCCTGAATTTTTGATAGCAGGAAGTGGATCTCATCTCTTGAGGAAAGGAGTTCCAGATGTGCGGAGCAAGAATGGAGACACGGGAACCACTCAGCCTCTTATTTTCTAAATGGTGGGGTGTGGAGTAGATTCATATGAGTCGATCTTACATTTCGGTTCGGGGTGTATATTTTAATTCTGGCTGAGATGAAGGCAGGACTTCTTCCATAAATGGATTAAAAAATAATACATCCAGTCTTAAAGATGGTTTGTTGTGTCATCGGCAGCCAGTTTCTTCATCAGAGGTGTAATGCGACTTTATCTAGGGTGTTTGAATATAAGTCTGGCTACTTGATTTTGTACCAGTTGGAGTCTGCGAGAAAGATTTTCAGGAAGGCCAAGATATAAAGCGCTGCCATAGTCAATATGTGAAATGACTAAGGCAAGGATGGCTTGGGTTACAGCTTCCATATTGAGAAATTTGGTGATTTTCGTAATTTTTCGCAACTGTAAAAAGGAAACCGATATAACAGAATCAATTTGAGATTTCATTGACAACAGTTTGTCAATGAGGATTCCTAGACTGAATGTTTGGGTTGGGAAGAAATACCCATTGATGATGGTCAAAAGGACAGAATACATCTCTCGATTTTATTGTGGGTTACAACAATCTCTGTTTTATTGGAGTTCAGCTTCAGCTGATTATTATTCATCCCATCTCTGTTAAACACCATGATATTTTGGAATATTTCCTTGGCTTCACTGGAATCATTAATGGTGAACAGAAGGTGCATGTCATCTGTGCAGTTGTAAATTCTGACATTCATCTTCCTGAGGGCACAAATTAAGAGTTGAATATATATATTGAAGAGGTAAGGGGACACAGTAGACTCTTAGGGAACTCCACACAACAGATGGACCTTAGAAGATTTAAAAGGAAACAGCCAGACAGACTGCCAACGATTCTTCAAGAAGGAGACAATCTATGCCTATATCGTAGAGGCCAGCCGCCTTGACATGGCCCACCAATAACTCATGGTCTACCATCTCAAATGCTGTAGAAAGATCTTAAAGAACCAAAGCCTGAGTGATACCACTATCAGCCGCTTCCTGCATGTCATGTACAAGTGAAAGAATAACAGCATCAGTTGAATGGGCTGGCCGAAAACCTGCCTGATGGGGATCAAGAAAATTGGATTCTTCTTAGAAGAGACAGAGATGTTTGGCAACATGTGCTTCAAGTACTTTCACCAAGTATGGCAGCAGGGATATGGGGGCGGTATGTTTTCAAAAAGAGAGGGTCTCACCAAGTTGTTTTTGAAGAGGGATCACAGTTGTCTTCTTGAAAGAATCAGAAATGTCTAAGAGTGTATTGTAATCACCTCTCCATACCTCTATCATATTGTATACTTTTGCCAGAAATGTATTAGTAGATCCAAACCTTGGACTTGACTGGTGTTTGGGGCATATATACTTCTCAGAGACACCTCATTCTCTTTCATTGTCTCTTCTATGATGATGAACCTACCTTCCCCATCTATGTGAGTATCTTGTATAACATATGGGTCCTCAATTTATATTATGAGATTGTATGTAGCGAGTTGTGACACTCATATTGTTTTAGAAAACTCAAATCCTGCTCCTCAGGTTCAGTCACAGGTGATTCAGAAGTGAGTCCTCTCACAGACCCTAGTGATGTGGCCCGCTGTCCTCTGATATCATTATGTTGCATCTAATGCCCTGTGTCTGTGTTCTTGGACATGTTGTCATGGCCCTAAATAGGCCACAGTAAGTAGATTAATGTTTTCTATGTCCCATCCACCAGACTTAGGCTTGGAAAAAAACTGCCTCAAAACATGTGAAAATTAACTCCTAATTCAAATTGCAAACAAAAAGAAAAGCTTATGGTGCAACTGTGTCAGCAGATTAGTACTCTAAATTGAATGCCTACCCCTGCATGCCCAGCACACATAAATGGCATCTTTGCATTACAGCTTATAGAGCTTATATACTCCAAGTGTCCCTGCTGCTTCAATATCTGAGTGTGGGACCAGTGGCCTCCTGGTAGATAAAACAGATCAACTGCCCACAGTCTAGCAACACCATAACTGCCAGAAGGTGATATAATCTAGTCATAGTGGTTATCACAGGCCTCTCTAATAAGTCAGATGTCAAGACCTCATCTGAATTTTCCTCTTTAGTAGAGTGCTCATGCTCTGTGTCTGATGTTGGGATCCCACAATCTCTGCAAGTGGTGGTCTCAGCTACCACTCTCTTTCCTCCTCTCTTTTGCAGCTTACTCTGTTGTCGAGCCACCCTGCAGTTCCCTCCTTCCTTTGTGGGTCAAGTGTTGGGAACTTTGCTCTGGTGTTCCCGGCCCAAGTTGTCCACCCTGGGCATCCCAACAGATTTTATCCACATCCAGGCCTCACTTGGGAAGCAAAGAAGTGTGACACTCAGTCAAAGTTGACCTGGAGTTTTCCCAGGTATGGTAGGGCATTATTAATGTCTCTCTTGCATTGTACATGTTTTGCGTACAAAGGAACCGTGCCTCGCATGCTGTATTTGGGCTTTACAGTCGGGGTAAATGTATACCTTGCTGCTCGTAGTAGTCCAGGGGCGATGATCGCGAGCTACCTGCAATGTGTGGTCTCGATCTCAGTAGCTGAGGAGCCTGGAAATTAAAGGTCTTGGAGGAGCTCCAGGCACCGGTGGACTCCCTGATACTCTGTCTGCTGTTTTCAACAACAATAGTGGCAGAAGCTTCCCCACATATACGTTGATCTTCAAAAAAAATTCTGAAAGAGCTAGAAACCCCAGCCTTCCACATTATCAGGGAAGAACAAACCGTCAAATAATGTTGTACCTGGATTGCCCTTTGACATCTTCAACTCTATGATCGAGCCCCCTTCAACTCCTTCACTTGTTCTTGTAGCTCTTTTACCATCAGGCATACTAATGCTAGAGTAGATTTAGTCTTAGTTACTCTGCCTGTAAGTTTCTTATAATCAGCTTGTAGCAAATTTACTTCTACTGCAACAGAGTCTGTTTTAAGGTGAAGCGCTGACTTTGTGTGCATATAACTTGCAATAATGCACCAGACTTCTCTGTGTGTTCCTCCAGCATCATCCTTACTGACTGCAGTGCGCCTTCAGTTCTAATCCTGCTTCTCAAAGTGTGTCTTTTGACTTGTCAGCTGGGGACACTCTGGACGATCTTGGCCTAATTGTTGTGGCTATTTCCGGAACTGCGACACACATCCAGTGGGTGCTGCCATCAATATTGCATCACTGAACTCAAAGGGTCCGTGAAAAGTCCAAGATTTACATAAAGAACAAGTGTAGAAAATGAGCCATGCTCATTCAGCAGGAGAGCGGTAAGGGGTGGAGGTGCATGTAGCTGGTCGTGCATTTTGGTTGACACTGGCACAAATATATTACTAAAGCATGGAAGGGTATTATAAATTACAGGCAGCACATCTTCCATTGGGATTGGCACTAATTTTCCACAAACATAGAGTTACTAATACAACTATATAGCCACAAACAATAATGTGTGGAAAATGGATTTCACTGAATGTTTGTCATTTGGGCATCACCAAATAAAGTTTCTTGAACTGCTCTGATCCTATTAAATACTGTGCTTCCATCACACTTTAGAATTAGATTTAAAAAAGCCTTACTATGTGCTTACCTAAGCGCATATTTTTACATTTTTGTGCAGCTCATTTATTGGTATTCAAATGTTGCTGTAAAAAACAACATCCTTCAGCCTTTTTTACACCAGCAAGCCTTCCACATTATTCTCTTTTAAAAAATCCGCTCATTATGCAACCCGAGAAGAAAAAGTAAACACCAGTCTCCATGTTAAAAGAATAAACAGCAATTTGTCAAAAGACATTGCCTAACATATGACCTCTGTCTTTGAATGCACAGCAAATGTGACAAGATAAAAACAAATTTAAGGTCATCTTTATTGCTCATTCACTTTAGGAACATCAATATGGTTAATTTTGGGTGTGTTGCAGCACTGTCAACACACCTACTCCCAGCACTTATGCACACATGCACCCCCAGTACAGCATTCTTATTTTACGGCTTCCTTCTCCGAGTCATGTCATACACATTCAATGTGCAATGCCCAACAAAGCACCAGCAACACTGCCTGACCGAGTCTATCCATCTTATCAACGCTGATGTGCCTGTATTCTCCTGTGCAGAGCCAGTCACACTCCTCACCTCAATATCCATTAAAGATAACACGTGTTCCAGTTCAGAGGCTCAGCTTGCACCAGAATTTAATCCTGGTCAGCATATCTCTTTCCACGTGGTTGACTTAATAACGCCCTAGTGCATGCAACATTTGCTCACATATCCCATGCTCCTCTGGATGTGAAATGACAATACTCCATCCATCTGCGTACTCATACCGTAGGTCCCAGCAAACATCTGGCTTTTTCTTTTTTTACCAACACCGACCAGAGCCTCATCTGCCGAAATGCAGCAGAGTACAGCACACCTACATTAGAAAAAACCCACAAAACAAACCATGCGCTGGGCCATAGGGTGACTATCTGGAAGTACCTACTTGCTGATCCGGACCAGTTGAGTAAGAGCCTCAGCCAATTTACTTACCCTTTAGGGAACTTCAGTCCCATCTGGGACCTCCAGAAACCTGCCCCACTCCAGTGCGATCGGCACCCCACCTGTCACCATAGGCTATCTTTTTCAGCTCCTGTGCAATGTCAATCTTTCCTCAATCCATCGCACAAATTCTCCCTTTTTATGGCTCACTTCTATTGGGAGTTACTCCCATTATTTAAATTAACTTGAAACCATGCAGGATAAATGGTTGTGCCGGAGTGGTCAGGAGGGAGCAGCACCAGAGCACATCCTACTCCGGTGATTCCTGATCTTTTGACTTCTGAGGACCTCTATTTAATGCTTGCAGGAACCTACCGCCCCCTCCCAAATCATTATTGGAATCTAGGGACGCCCAAATGAGTCAATCCTGGAAGTCAGATCCCCAGCCTAAGCATTTTTGATTACTTGAACCGTAAAACAATACACAAAATATACAGAAACAAGCATTCATTAGACAAAATCATAAAAGATTACTATTTTAATTCAATTCACACACAATTAGAGAAAAAAAAATGAATTCTATTAGGAAGGTTTTCTCAATTCAATTCAGGCCACTCATCCATACTATATTCTGGTTGATGTATTTACATTCCTCCAATGAATCAATTGGAGGATACTAACTTAGGCCCTCATTATGAACATGGTGGGTTGTCCTGCCATGCGGGCATTGGCGGCTGAAATCACCAGCCGGCATGGCGGGACAACCCGCCGCATAATGGACCGGGTGAGGGCCGCCATCGGCAGCCCTCACTCACCGCCAGGCTTCTGTCGTCAGGCAGCCTGGCGGTGAGTGGAAACACTATCCGCCAGGTTAGCTGTGCTACCCTGCGGATAATGTTCCCATTTCCACCAGCCTTTTCCTGGCCGGTTCACCCGCCAGGGAAAGGCTGGCGGAGGGGGTGCCCCGGGGCACCCCTGGGGCCCCTTGCCTACCCATGTACTTTGCATGGGCTGTGTAGGGGCCCCGGTGCAGGTCTCGGGCAGTGATCTGCGTGACGGGTGCAACTGCAACTGCCGCACAGAGGCATTGGAGCCACCGTCAATGTCCCAGCCGGGCCTTTCTGTGAGCCGCCGGCCAACAGAAATGTTCATAATTTGGCAGGTGGGGTTCCGGGGTCGCTGGCGGTCAGTGTTTTGACCGCCAGCATGAACACGGCAGTTGTTACTGCCGTGTTCATAATGACCACCTTAATTTGTAGCCTCCAATTTCAAATTCCTTTACAAAGTTTTAAAGCTTTCATGTGTAGATTTTTTGTCTCCTTATTTACATACAATTTATTAATCTGTTAATATTATTTAATTTTCTATGCAGTCGGGCCCCCCTGAGTAGCCTTTGCAGACCTCTAGAGGCCCCGGGATCACAGGATAAGAACCACTGGTCTACTCCTTTTCATGCTTAGCCACACCCCCAAAGAGAAAATACAGGCTTAGTATCAATAACATTATTAACAAATGAGGTGGGTACTTAAAGAGGAATACTCACCTCCACAACACCATACTCGTAAGGAGCCACCATGGAACCAGCACTACACATCTTCCTGCTGCTCCTGCTCATCCAACGACTTCGGAACCAGAGACGACGACACCAACTGTGAGTACACACACTTACCTGTCAATGTTGTGAAATGTCGAAGTACCTATGCACACACAATATACACACCCGGGACAGCTGGCAAGGGCGACACACACGTTACCTCACACTGACATGCAAACTCACACACTGCCACATATACACACACGCACATACAACTACACACACTACGCCCATCACACACACACACACGAGCAAAAAGACACAACAACACCCAGCTCCGGCACACTCATGCACAACAACGCACATGACTATCAAATGACACAACAACAGTACTACCACAACAACACAAGAGCACCCTTAAGAAAAAACACTACACACCTCCACGTCACAATTCAATCATACAGCACAATGTAACAACTCCAGAGACAAATACACACAATCAGACATCCACATAACAAGCCATAACACATACCTCGCAAACACACATCACAATGGTTCACACATACCAATCCACACACACAGCACAAGCACACAAATGCACATAACACCACAAATTACACATGTCAACAGAAACACCACACAATACCAACACAATTACATGTCCCCAACATACACATGCCATGCACACAACCACACAAGCAGGCTAGACACAACTGGTAGCACAACCACCACTCACACACAAATGCGTACACACAAACAATATCAGTCAATAGCAAAACTGCCTTAAGAAAAGAAATGCAGGACAAAGATGTTACCTTTGAACCAACAACTGGTTAGCCCTGATAACTATTAAAATATATAAATAAATATATTAAAATATTTTAAAAGGCCATAGGCCAGCCCAAAATGTCCATGTGCTAAATGCACGTCTCTGCCCCAACTTGACTCCTTACTGGCATGTAACCTCCAATGGTTGGGGCATCAAGGGAGCAGGCAGGAACCTCAAGGATTTTTTGGGGGGAGGGATAAGGGGAGGCTTGGGCTTTGGTTTGGGAGGGGGATCCTTGGGTTGGGGGGGCTTTGGTCGAGGCTTACTGGAGGGTTGGGAACTCTTAGGAGGAGTCGACTTGGAGGACGGAGGGGCATGGGAACTTGCACAGGAGGTCTTGGAGGTGGGAAGGCAGGACTTGGGGAGGGACACTGATCGTTTAGGGGTATCACAGGGTAGGAGAGGTGTAGGAAAAAGGGAAAACTCTGAGAGGAAATATTTCTTACTCCTGTGGGGAAGGTCATGGCAAAAGGGTTTGGGAGTGGAGGGAGAGGTAGTGCTTGTGAGAGGTGTCTTGGTGGATGTTTTGGGTGCACATGTGAGCGAGGTATGCTTGTGGGTGGTGTGTGTCTGTTGGGTGGGTGAGTGTGGGAGTTTATGCACCTTGGGAGAAGGGAGGTGGAGGTGCTGGGAGATGATGTGGTGGATAGGTGACTGTCTGTTGGGGTTGTGACTGCAGGCATGCTGGATGTGCTGCATGTAGATGTGACAGTAGTTGTGGTGGCTGTGGATCTGATGACTGGGGTGGATGTCTGAGAGTCTGCTATTGTGGTGACTTGGGTAGGATAGGAGTTGTGGCTGGATCGGTGAATGTGGGTCTGGTGACTGCAGGTATGTCAGCTGTATTGTGCTGGGGGGTGGTGGGGATGTCAGTGCAGGAAGTGACTGTTGCTGAGTGTGCACGCGAGTGTTGTTTGTGTGCATGCCGGTGGCAGGTTTTGCCGTGCTTGTGTCTGTCTGACCTACCTTTGGATGCTAAAGTGGATGCATGCTGGTCTGTCTGTGTGCTTTGGCTGGGTTTGGGAAGTGGGGTTTGGGTTTAGGAAGAGGAAGGTGGAGAAGGGACGGAAGATAAAGTGTGACTGGCTGCCATCAGTGTGGAGGCCAGAGCCTGAAAGGATCTCTGTAGGCCTGCCAGTGCACTGTGAATGCACTCCAGGAACACATTACTCTGCCAGCCCCTGGACTGCATTCACGATGGTCAACTGACCCACAGAGATCGATCTCTGGAGGTTAAAAGCCTCCTCACTGAGTTCAGCAAGGCTGACTGGGGCAGAGGCAGAGGTACCTGCAGCGAAGGAGACGCCCACCCTCTTAGGTGAGCAGGCACGGACAACTGGGTGAGGAGCTACAGGGGGTGCAGTGGTAGAGACAAAGATGGTGTTGGGGTGGTCCCAGAAGGGTCCGCCACTGCCAGGGAGTGTCCACTGGAGGAGGATTCCAAAAATGATGATAATGTTCCGGTTTCCCCCATGGCACTCCACTTTCCCTCCAGGCTACTGGGTCCCTCGCTGTTGGTGGTCTCAGCAATCTGGGTCCCGTGGCCGGCAGCTTCCCCACTCGCCTGTGCCCTGTCTCCCTGAGCCCTTTGTATGCCGGTGCTGATGCACACAAATAGAGCGATAGGGAGGGAGGGATAGAGAAAGGGAGGGGGTCATTCACATTCTTCACATACACATTTAACAGCATGCACAACTGTAGGTAGACATCTCGTAGCCATGGAATACCACAATCCTACTTCATGTCACTGCTACACACCTCTTCATGTCATTTCACCGTTATGATGATCCATGTGAGATACCACAACTGGACCCTTCCATCTATTCACCTGTAAACCTATGTGAGCATTCACATCTTGCCCTAGCTAAAGCTGAACAACCATCCTCATCCATGTCATATATCCCCTATCACCATAAGGAACAGCAATTGACAGATAACACCATATCATGCATATCCACAAACAACTCCTGGCATATCCATGCCCCTAAGGAATGTACCATGCTAGTCAAGACAACACAACTGACTAACTACACAGCTCCTGACATTGCGTTCACATGCCTAGCTGAACCCTCTGTACATTTCTTACACTATGGATACAATCCACGATGAATACACAACATGTGGCAGTCTCAGTCAGGTGCCATCTGAATCTGACAATGCATGCCTGGAGACCAGCTATATCACTACATGTATCTAATCCTAGAGGCCTAGTTGCAGTCTCCTTACACAGATACTCCACATCACACCATACATGCATGTACAGCAACAGTGGCTAACCTAGCACACATGATACACCCACTGACAATCGTAAAGAGCACTGTAATCACAACTAAACATGGGACAGCCAACTAATACCGATGAGCCAACTTATATTCCAACTGACATGCATATACAGAGCCACCATAAGTCAACATGAGTACACCCACATCACTCATACCAATCCCCACATGTGAATACCACATCCATAGGTCCACACAACACACATATTCCGCTGAGAACACATGTACACATGATGCACACACATGGGCCCACGTGACTGCTGTTGCACTTACAACATATGCCACAACTACAACACCTGTATGACAAATAGTACTACAGCCAAACAATGTCATCTCGTAGTTAAGAAGTGACCCCATAGCATGTACTGCCCAACCTTTCCACATCAGCTAGGCAAAGAACAACAAGGATTGTCCCACTGCACAAGATTTGACCGCAAGTAACCATTGTGACATGATGACCACATGATGCACTAGTATTGGTAGTGCACTGGCAAATACTGCATGGACATTGCAATTTGTGTATGGGTTGGACTGCCTAATCACTTACCTCCACTGAAACAATGCCACTGGAATACTAGTGACTAGTTCACATTACAATGGTCGCGAAAAGCTTTGGTAGGCCACATGTACATGATTAAACACCCATATTGTATGTCCTTCAGTTACAACCTTCACATACCCCATAATATGCACATGAATGGACAATGGGGACAGCACCACTAACCCATATGTAGTGTTCACATCTTCCCATACCTGTTGACTAAATGAGATTTTAGACTCCCATGGAGTCAACACCTGTACCAGGACAAAAGCTAACTAGGCCCTGTCCCACACGTCTGGCACACAGTAGAAAATACAGATTACGTACATAGATGGGAGTGGGCTGACACCATAGAGCTACATACTCATATAATCGGATATATGGACCAGCACATACTAGACAGGTAGGATGAAACAGCAGCCTACAGACCTATATACACCTGGGTGGAGTGACACATGTGGCACTGACCATTGAACATCGCCACATGCAGACATAGATGTACCTCGACACACCTGACCTAAACATACACATTCACTAGCCTAGGGCCAAATCTCCATCTCTTTGTAATGCAGATTGAGTACAATGTATTCCCAGTTGTCTACATACATGGAGCACAAACTACAGTGTCTTACGTGCTAAAGTGTGACAGCAAGCACCAAACTATCAGTAAAAGTTAAATGGGTTCAGTCAGTACTGACCCCCTTGTGGCTGCTGTGCTGCCCTCAAACGGCCATCCATCTCACGGTAAGCCAACACCAAAATGCGGGCCATTAGGGGGGTCATGGTCCGACAGGCATCCATCCCTCGTTGGGAGGACATCCCCAGCTGGGCCTCTGTGGTCTTCCGGGCCTAGGGTCTCAGGTCCTCCCACCACTTGCGACAATGAGTGCTCTGCCGGGTATGGACCCCCATGGTCCGCACTTGCTTTGTGATGGCACACCAGAACCCCTTCTTCTGATGGGCATTTACCTCCATGGGTGACACAGAAAAAAGAGAAAGTCATGTACACTGGCACCATACCAATAGGACTGTTCAGTGCACAACAGGCACAGCAAGTTGCCACCTATGTCATCCTCTCAGCACACACGCCTACACATCAATGCATGCATCAACACCGACACTAATGCGCATGCAGTATGCAATCTCTCACAAAACATCAATCACACATGACTATGGCATAGGACTCACCTCCTCCTCTGGTGCCCCATGTAGCTGTCCATACAGGGCTAGAACCTCCTCCACAAGTCTCTCTAGTTCTTCCTGTCTGAAGGCAGGGGCCTTATCCCCTGCAGGACATGGCATATGGCTCCCAGAGGCAGTAAACAGCACCTCACGTCATGGAGGTCTTGCTGGCAACAGTGTCAGAAATCATGTGAGCAATACAGCAGAAAATGGCAGTCACGACCACAACATACAGGACCGTCACCGCAGGCGGTCATCGCCATTGGCCAAGTCTGCCAACAGCAGCAATGTTATCCAATGGCAAATTCACAGCGGTTGCAACCGCCTACTGCCACTATGATTTCCGCCGGCAGACTCAGGTCACTTCCACATGTCCAGTACAGTAGGTCAGGCGCCTGCCATTTTGTGGGTATTTCTTCAATGGATGTGTTTACTTATCTGCCTCATACACCTCACAGTAGTATTCATGTATGTAGTACCATCATGTATGTGCAACATATTAGTTATATATTCACTTAATGACGTGATAAGGGAGTAAATATGGTGACAACTATGTATAGCGACTCTGAGGTACATAGGCCACGGGTAGACATAGGTAATGTACAATAGTTATGTGTGAATAGTACAGGACAGCTAAGTGTTACATATTTGTACACTTACATTAGTCTCATTAATACATTTCAATTAGCACATAAGCCTCTACATATGTTAGGTGCCAGGTAATATGCAATGTGTAATAGATGTGTTGATACAGCATTACTCATAGTATACTCCCTTCTCTTAACATAGTAATGGAGAGTGAGACACCCAGCAGTGTACCGTCCACTAGTAGACCTGGAAACCATGGAGGACAGGCATGCCATACAGACATATCGTCTGAATTGCCTGACCATCATGGACCATTGTACTCAGTTGAAGCCAGATCTGATGCCTGCGATTCGAAATCGCAATCCCTATGGCATACCTCTCATCTCTCAAGTCTTGTCAGTGCTACACTTCCTGACCACAGGGTCCTCTCAGAATACAGTGGCTTTAACAGCTGGGATATCTTAGTCCATGTCCAGTCTTGTGTTGAATGATGTCCTGTATACATTGTGATGGCAGATTTGTATGAGATGGGACACATTCCTCATGTGGTAGGAGCCATTGATGGCACCCATGTAGCCCGGGTCCCTTCCAGTGCCAATGAAAAGGTGTGTAGGAACAGGAAGAACTACCACTGAATCAACATACAGGTGGTATGTCTGGCAGACTAGTACATCTCACAAGTCACAGTTAAGTTTCCAGGATCTGTGAATGATTCCTATATCATGCACAACAGCAATGTCCCACATCTGATGGCACGACTGCAAACAGAGAGGGCATGCCTGCTTGGTAAATTAGTACTGTTGTGTGTGTCAAGGAGTTATGTCTCCTGTCATTACCATCTACCCAGTCCCACATACACCACTAGAGTTGTTGTCCCCTTGTGTACACAGGTGACTCCGGCTATCCAAAATCGTCCTTGGCTATTGACACCAATGAGGTACCCAGCCACTCTAGGGGAACTCCGTTACAATGGGGCCAACGGAAGGACAAGGGGTATAATTGAGCATACATTTGGGCTCCTGAAGGCAAGATTCAGGTGCCTGGACCTATCTGGAGTAGCCCTCCTCTCCTCACCACCAAAAGGTATGTCAAGTAATCGCTGTCTGCTGCATTCTCCACAATCGAGCCTTGAGAGGTCAGATACCATTTGTAGCAGATGAGGGGGAGGCAGCTGGTCCTGTCACTGGAGATGGAGATATGGCAAGAGATGAAGGCGCTGAGGAAGAAGGAGGCATTGACTCTAGGGCAGATCTCATCAATCAGTACTTCAAATGACATACAGGAATGTGAAGTGGAGCATATGATATGTTGAATGAGCACACCTTGCAGTAGTTGGCTTTCTTTACACCTTCCTTCTAGCTTCATCAGTGGTGGTGTCATGTGCTCCAATGCCTGTGTGTGAGTTGTGGAAGCAGACTGATAGTCTGTAAAGTGTACAGTACAATATGTTCACCTATATTATACATAGTTACAGATCCTGACATACACTTCCGTAAAGGTCCAATCAGTGGTGAGGTATGTTTCTTGCTTTCTCCTATCCTCTTTTCCTTCCACTCACTGATATAGTAATGTGCTGTTTGGCTCTGCGACCTATGCTTGAGGTTTTCATTGTCAGTGGATACTAGTATTTGCTGACAGACATGACAGGGTGTTGTAGTGATATGATTGACCAATAGTTTAAGTGCCTTTGGCAAGGGCTGTGACAGTAGTTGGGGTGAGTGGAGGTGTGGCATGCAGGAGAGAGGCATTAGGTGAATAGGTGAGGGGGATAGTAGGACATGTAGTTATATGGGGAGTATTGGGTCGTGAAGAGGCATACAGGACAGGACAAATGTGTTACAAGACTGTAGTGGGTACCTACTAGACTCCAGACCCCGAGGTATTCCAGTCAGGCCCTCCGGATGCAGTATGACCAAGACCTTCTCCTTCCAAGATGTGAACTGTGTGGGTGGAGGTGGGGGCCCTCAGCCAGTCTTCTGCACACCGATTTGGTGGCGTGATGCCATGGAATGCACCTTCCCTCGTAGATTGTTCTACCTCTTCCTGATGTCGTCCCTTGTTCATGGATGGCTTCCCACTGAATTAACCCTGTTGACTATCCTCTGACACAAATCCATTTTCCTGGCAATGGATGTTTGTTGGACCTGTGCTCCAAACAGCTGATGCTCTACCCTGACAATTTCATCCACCATGACCCTCAACCCTTCGTCAATGAAACATTGGTGTTTTTGTGGGAACATGGTAGTGGTTGTGTAGACAGTGTCAGGGAGTGTTGTGAGTGTTAGGATGCACTGTTATATAATTGGTGAGGTGTGGGTGCTGCATTGTAAGGGTGAGATTGTTGCCGAGGGTTGTGTGTGCTACTGATGTGTGTATTGTGCTGGCTGTGCAGTTGTGTGGTGTGTGATGAGTGAGATGTGTATGTGTGCCTATTGTGTTAAGGTGCTTTCTCTCAGATTTTTCCTGCTCTCTGGGTATGTTAATGGCTTTTTGTTGCAAAGGATTGGGGGTTGTATTGCGGGGTGTTATACAGTGCAGTGAGTAGGTGTGTTGGATGTATGTCAAGTGTGAGGTATTTAAACTATCCAATGCAGCGTTGTGTTCTGACAGTAATGAATTTCGACTGTGGGGGTTCAAACCCCCAATGGATTTCTGCCGTGAAAGAACCGCTGTGGTAATTTGTGGCTCAAAATCTGGTGGGTGGAATTTTGTCAGGCTGGCGGTGCTGGTGGTGGGACCGCCTCTTTCCCACCCGCCAGTGTCATGGCGATGTCAGAATGTTGGCAGTTTTTTGGCGGTTTTCACAGTGTGAATCTCAATACGGCAGTCGGATTACCACCAACATGGCAACCAAAGACTCCCAAAGTCGTAATGAGGCCCTATGTGTGTATGTGGGTGGGGGGTAGGAGCTGATCCTTCATTTATTTCAAAAAATCATTCTGCATCGACTCACAACTTATCTACCATTGTCCAATCAAGTGGCAGCCTTTTATCCAGAGACCATTTTGGGGGATCTGGTGCCGTGCACTTGGACATCTCAAGTGTGACAGCTGAGTGGTCTGACAAGTGCTCACGTAGATGAACCACCTGTTTCACTTTACTAGTGATTTTAACATCAACCAGAAAAAAGATCAATCTTGGATGCGTGGCCATTTGTCTTATTTTTTTGTCTCCATACATTAAATAGGCCAAATTACTTGATCGTGAGCCTACCTTGTCCTTGCATCTTTGGGGGAGTTAATTGTTTTCACTGTGGTGGATTTATTCAGTGAGGGATAATGCAGAATATTTAAGTCGATCCCTATACTTACTGGTGCTGTGATCTCTGATATGTGAAGGTATACAGCCTGAAGGGGGGCAGGGTAATCTAGATTTGAGCCATAAAAACCAACAATGCCATACCAAGATCCAAATACCAAACCTTTGGCTATTAGCCACCTTGCTCCCACCACTATTTGCTATATACTCTCCCATGGTAGCCTGAACCAAGGTTTTATTCAAAATAGCTACCCACCCTCCTTTGTGCAACACGTCTGGTCCATGCAAGCAAACCCCTGATCTCCCTTTGCATCCTCAGCAGTTTTTCACACTCTTTCTTAAGCAGATGCATCTCTTGTAACATTATAATCTGAGCATCTGATTGCTTTAAATACTCTAAGATCCATCTCTGCCTATTGCTCATGATAAGCCTATTCACATTCCAAGTCACAACTCGTAGGGGGTGTTTTCTATTGATACCTGCCATTCTTACTCCCCCTACTACTGAGGTGTCTGAGATGTGTCTCTCGATGGCCAACCAACGACAGTCTACTCTCACACTCAAGATAAGGTTACCTTGGGGTACAGGTTGTGCAAGGGTTCAATAGGATGGCGTAAAGTAATTTAATAAAGTGAAGATGGATATGAACAAACTGTTAAGAACATTAATCTCCCTCTGACAGTCTTTGTTGGATCCAGCATAGTAAAGATGTCAATATTACCCAAATTCACTTTTCTCTTCAACGCCATCCCACAACTATTTAAAAAGGAGTGTGTAGGTAAGCTGCAGAGGGTAGAGAGTACTTTCATTTGGACCTGTAAAGTGGACAGCAGTGTGTGGAAAAAAAGAAGGGAGGCACAGCAGCTCCTGGTTTCCAACTTGATTGCTGGGCCTTCCAGTGGAGTGATAACAGAATGTTGTTACTAGGTGCAGACCAATCACAGATACGTCTTATGTTTCGAGCAATGTTCAAGAACTTGCATCAGAGAGACAACTACTTTCTTTACAAGTTTGGGGACGTCAATTTTTTCAAGAAGGCGAAGCTGAAAATTCAGGGTGCAGTGATTAGGCTTTGGGCACAAATTAGATGAGTTCTAGGAATACCATATTATAGTGAATTCATGCCCACCAGGAACTCTCCAGGAACCCTGGATTGCCTGTGGGATCGTTTAGCCATGTGTTTGAAGGACGCTGGAATATATAGATAGGGGCAACTTATCTAGGAAGGATGGCTGCCATCTTGAAAAGTATTGTAGTTGATATCAGGGGTATAGCCTGAGGAGGTAGGCTAGTCTGGATCAAGTACCCAGTTAAGGGTTAGCTCCAAAATCTTAATTCAGATTCACCAGATAGTCTGGCATTATGCTTGACACTATATCCAGGTTCCAGTTTTAGGCTTGACTCATTGATGAATGTATATATTTGATCCATCCAGGATTGGTGTGAATCACCTACCTATCATGCTAAAATCTCAAAATAGTTATAGACTCCCTATAGGGAACACAGGGCAGAGGTGCACACTCTCCTGAGCCATGTTGGGGACTTTTCTATCCCAACAGTAACTAATCACTCCGATTAGCATGGCTCAATCTATTATCTCTAAGGTTTCTTCAACTCAGACAATGCACATTTACAAACCCTTAATCACACACAAAAAACGAAATAGCTACGTGCGATCAGTGGTTTTGTCACCACTGCCAAGCAAACAAGAAACAGACAAACTCAAAAACGATTTTTCTTAGTACATATTTTAAACTATTTCCTGGCTGATATTCACATCTCATGATATCCTACTATGCTAGTTAAAACTCATTTTTTTCTAACTGTTTAAAATTAAAAGCTGCCTGTACAGCTTCGAAGTTGTAAAACTATGCGCGGTCATTGTTGGCAGAGTAATTGTTAAACTGAATGGATACACTTTATTGTTCTTTGTGATTATGCTTAGATCTGTTGTACGATTTTGTATTCAGCAGCATGCACCACTGATTCCGTCCCGTTCACTTTCTATATCTTAAAGTCTCTTTTTTAACTGGATCCTCACCCAATTATCAATAGCGACGGGAAGGATCCAGAATTATTTCTTTAGTATTTAGCAAACAAACACAGAACCCTTCCTAATATGAGAACCATGTCAGGTGCAGCTACTGCGGACACACTATCTTCAATATTTGCAACCAAGAAGTTACATCGTGTCATTCTTATAAATCATTGCTGCTTCTAGACTATATTGTTACTGGGGGGCAGGCACTCTGCGCATGGGGATGGTGGGCAGATTTCAGCCTGCTTTACAGTGGGGCTCGAAGGGGGAAGTTGGGTCCTTTTATAGTTCTGGGTTTTGTTGAGTTCTTCAATGTGTGGTTACAATTGGTTTACAGTGCAATATTGTCTGAGAGTTTTGAAAGAGGTCCGAAAAAGGATGGCGACCCCAACTGTTGTTTATTCCTAAACTCAATATGGGTAGTGACAGGGGATAACACGTCCCCCCCTAGTTGTGTGACCTGTCGCAGGGGAAGAAGCTCGGGGTGTTGACGCAGAATGTAAATGGGCTAGGGAGTAAAATCAAAAGGACAATGATAATGCAATATTTGGACAGGAGACTCACCTCAAGGGCAATCACTAAAAAACTTTTGACAGATATGGTTTCACCCTAGCGCCCCATGCTGGCTTTACTTCAGAGTTGAGGGGGACGGGAATCCTCCTTAAAAAAGCTACGCCCTTCATTATACACCACACATAGTATGATCCCTCTGGTAGGTTTGTGGGATAATCTGGCACTTGGAAGAGTTTTGCTTTGAACATTTGCCCAATGTATATCCCACTCCGCTTACATGCACAGATGCTGGCCGACCTGGGCACACTAATGCTAGAAATGCCACCTGGTATCCTTATCACGGGAGGGGACATGAATGCGGTCGTAAATCCCATACTAGACAAAGCAAGCCTGACTAAGTTGTGGGAAAGGGCAGGCCCTCAACCAGCATTCATAGAGGACCTCGGACTGGTTGACCTCTGGCATGACCATAACCCACATGAATGACAGTATACCTACTTGTCGGCAGCCCACGACAGCTGGTCCCAGCTGGACTGCCTCTTTACACAACACCTACAAACACAGGTTTTGGAGTGCCATACTTAGGGCACACTCCATCCCCGATCATTCTCCAGAGAGAGTGACATTTGATGGTCTGACAACCTGTGGTGATGTAGTCCTGCAGTTCACTCCATGGTATCCAAAGTAGAAAGACCAGAGGTACAAACTTAGGGGAGTAGCTGGCAACTATTTTCAGGAAAATATAGGTAGAGTAAACTCTGCCTGTGATATATTAGAAACCTAAAGATTCCCTGGACATGCTTGAGAAGGACATATCTGAAATTGAGCCCCGTCTCCTAATGCAAGAAGACCCAGACCTCAAACACAGACTCCGCCTTAAACAGCAAGAATTTCGGGAAGTCGCTGAGCAGGCAGCACAGGCGCATACCTTAGCCACCCAACTTCGGCTTTACGATGTGGGTGAAAAAACAGGTAAACTTCCAGCTTGGCTAGGAAAAAAAGATTTGGGCAAAAACCAGGTTCTCGAGCTACAAGACCGCTCAGGTATGATTAGGAGAAGTGGCAAAGAAATCGCAGGCATTTGCAGACTACACCTGAACCTCCACTATGCTACATTGGGACTGCACAGACTTCCTCAGAGACATTCGTCTCAGCCCTTTTACTGAGGAAGATAAGATGTTCCTGGACAGCGATCGAATGGCGGTTGAAACACCAAAGGCATTGAGGCGTTTACAATTTAGTAAGGCGGTAGCCCAAATGGGCTCCCTGTGGGACTAAACAAAAGTATGGCCAGCAAGATAGTCAAAAAACTTCTTGCAACGCATTGGAAATGGAAGAACTGGCAAACGACCAAAGCATGGCAGCTATAGTAGTAATCCCCAAGAAGAATAAACCAACGAGCCTTGCTTAACTTAGAGGCAAAAGTATTGGCTAAGGTGTTAGTGTTCCGACTCTGCAAGGTGACCACAGCAATGATTCATCCAGATCAATCTGGCGAGATCCACTAATAAAAGGTATACGTGGCTCAGGGAGTTGCAAGGAACGCACAACATTATATGCGGATGACGTACTACTTTATCTGACATAGCCCACCTTATCAGTTGACAGTGTTACAGATATTCCGCATCTTTGGAGACCATGCAGGATACTGCATCAATTGGGACAAATTCTGCATTTTCCCGCAGGAGGATGACTACCAATCTTGCTCCTGCGAACAGCCATCCCCTTGGCATTGGAGGGCTTCATCAATCTGAGCATATATGTTACTGTTATGTTGGGAGGCCATTACTTTTTTGCAAAGAAACCTGTAGGAACTTTTTGCCTAATTTCGTGACAGTGTCAGTCACTAGAGGTCCCTCCCACTGTCTTTGATGGGTAAATGCTGTATATAAGATTATGTCACAATTCTTACATGTCCTTCAAAACACACCTTTCCTGATACCCCAAGTCTTTTTCCGTAAAATAGACCATGAGTATTGATTGTCCCATTGGGACAGCAGGGAATCTCGGATTCCTCTCCATAAGCTCTAGAAAGGGATATATGATGGTGGCCTTGCTGAACCAAATCTCCTTGAATAGTGTTGGGTGATCCAACTGATAGTAATTAATGACTGGGTCTTTGAGGACCAACAAGAACCAGCAATATCAGTGAACAGGGCCCGAGGGATTATCTGCTGCTACTATACAGACAAGGATAGAGGGACAAACTCCCACTCCACACTAGGACAGTTGTCAATGTATAGACAGAAGCAACAAACTTTTTATGATGGGCTGGGGAATTGACAGAACAGAATCCCCTGTGGGATGGTGACATACTCAGAGAGGTATGTGTATTGAATTGTTTTTCCAAGTGGGACCTCTTAGGCATAGATTGCCTTGGAGGCTTGATTAGAGGGCAGGCTCTCCAGTACTTTGAGGCATTACAGATGGACTACAATCTGATAGAGGCGGAGTGATATCCCTAGCTCCACGTGGTGCATGCACTTAGGGTGCATGTATCAGGAGAGGAAGAAGTGGTGAAATCAGCAGCAAGAGAAGACAGACTTCATCTGGACCTGATGCAGGACAAAGCCATCTCCCTTACTTACAAATAAAACATAAACAATACTCCTGATGCTATAGTTGGGTTGCAAAATAAATAGAGTGCTGACCTAAGAGATCTAGATGACGAAGAGTGGTTAGAGGACCTGCAGGGAACTTGGGTCATTGCAATATGCATAGGGTTTTGTTTGGTACAGCTCTGTATATAATATAGATCCTATTATTCTAGAACTCTGCTCTACAAGATTGGTAGGGGCAGTCCCTCCCTCTGTCTGAGAGGCTGTGGGCAGGACGGCACATTTATTCATACCCTGTGAGCCTGTCCTGTCATAAAGGCATAATGGGAAGGAGTGACGAACCTGACGTTTAGAGTCCAAACCTAGCGGTGTTGACAGAATCTAAATGGCTCCTTCTTAACAAAGCGGAAGAACTTGCTTGGCCGAGATATCAAAGGCTATGGTTGGCGGTGGGAGCTAGCGTGGCAAAAAGAAATGTGGCAAGGACATGGGGATCCCCTATACCTCCAGCAGTTGACAATTGGAAGAAACATATGTACTGGTGTCAGCAAGCGGAGAAAGTGGTATACCAACCAGAGGGTGCCCCGCAAAACGGGAAAGTGTAAGGGGGAGATGGATGGAACAATTATTGTGCCTATGGATGTCTCTAGCCACCAGGTGACATTAGAGTGGTGTCAACCAACATAACAAAGGTGAGTTTCCCGTTTAGGCAACCCCAATAACAGAACAATTCAGTCAGGTTGGCTTCTTCCCACATCTAACCAGCGCCAGGCATTTCTTTGTCACTCCTAAAACTCAGGGACCACTTAACGCTTACACAACAGTTTTATTATTTTATTGCAATTGTTGATGGCAAACTTATGAAGTGATAAGGAGTGAACAGTAAGACTTTTACAGAGCTGTCTCTTTCCATCTGACACATATTGGGGATCCTCAATTATGCACTTTATGAATGGTTATGCATTTTGCGCATATGATAATCTTTATCTTCATCGGAAGGATTTTTTAAAACAGATTTATTAACCTAATATTATTGATTGTTGGACTCTAAGAAGGTGAAAACGGTGAAGGGACTGCTACTTTTATTGTTAAAGACTAAGGGGATTATTCTAACTTTGGAGGAGTGTTAATCCGTCCCAAAAGTGACGGTAAAGTGACGGATATACCACCAGCTGTATTACGAGTTCCATAGGATATAATGGACTCGTAATACGGCTGGTGGTAAATCCGTCACTTTTCCGTCACTTTTGGGACGGATTAACACCTCCTCCAAAGTTAGAATAACCCCCTAAATGTGCACTTTATATTTATGCCCTCACCCTAAACAAATGTTACTAGCACAGCTGCTTATAATTCTGCTTTTGACAAATTGTTTTATTTTTGATTGCATTGTATTATATGCTTTTTAAACGTTGCAATGGTTTTAATTAACTGTGCAATACTAATAAACTTGAAACTCTCCTAAACCGTCTCCACACTGCAGCCCCTACGTGTCCCTTTGTCTGGGCCCCCATTCACGATTATGCTCCTGTCCTGGCGAATTACAGATTTTCACTAAAGAAATAAATGGGAAAAAACACACAAAATAAGATCATAATACAAAAAATAATTTTGCTACCCAGTCCACACGAGACAAGCAAATCAGGGCTAAAGAACTACCTAGAGCAAAACTCTGTGATACTTAGGGCCTGATTTTGTTCTCGGCGGATGGAATAATCTATCATAAACATGACAGATAACCTGCCTGCTGTATTACGATCTCCACAGAATATCACAGGATTGTAATACAGCAGATGGGATATCCGTCAGGTTTGTGACAGAGTATTCTCCTCTGCCAAGAACTAAATCAGGCCCTTAATTCTCCACAACAAGGTACTGGGAGCATTTTTTATTCTGCCCAAGAGTATGACTCAATTTACCTGTCAAGGTCTGGATAACACTCAGTCTTAACTTGTCCAAGAAAGGCCCGCCCCACTTTTCAAGTTCTTACGATTAGTGCCACCTGCAATAGTTCACCTACTTGAATGTACTCACTCTACACTGCATTTCTATATGTTTAGCTCCAATCGCCTGTCAGGAATATAAAGTACTTTGTGGCCATTGCTAATTCGTTTTTCTAATTACAATATCGCTAATAAAAGAATATTGACATTACAAACGACTGGGCATTTGGCCCCTCATTCTAAAAATGTCTGGGACTAGGGCTACCAACACCTGGTTCCTTCTTTGTGCCATTGTAAAGATTTCCAAAAACTACAGCTCGTCTGCGAGTAACAATGCACATCTCCCACTGCTTTCCAGAAATGCCTCCGACATCCTTTTGCTCCAGAGACAGCTAAGTGGTAATCAATAGAAGACAACTGTTTTGGGGGATTCTTTTGCTGGTTATTTCCAAAAGCTTTAGACAGGTCTAAAATATTTCCGGAACGGCTGCCAGCAATGTCATTACTGGATCTCTTATTTGAGCTTTTTTTCTACCATGTTTAACACCAGGTCCTGGTTGCACAGTTTTGCATGTCACCAGGGCAAGTGCTTAGAATCACTGCGCCTTTATACGAACATAGTACCTGGCGGCCTGTTACATATGCATGTATGTTAGTAACTATTAACCTTTGGGAAGAAAAAACAGTTTAGCTAACATTCCAAAAGCAACCAATCCACGTACGTGTGTGGCCGGCCTAAACCCGATGCTTCAGTGCTGTTAACACGTCAGACACTGGCGACAGTCATTAGTTTAACACTTGTGAAAGGTGAACGCAAAGATATGGCGTGCGTGGAGGCGTTTCACAGGAGGGAACAACCAGGGCCCCACAAACGTATCATTTGCTCGTTCTAACCTTCCTCTCGTGGTCCTCTGTAGAATCTTCATTCCAGTCAGGCAGCAGGACTTGCCCTCCCACTCCCCCTCGCGCACTTCCAGGTCTTCCGCCGCGGGGGCAGGAGAGTGGAGCTGTAGTTCACTGAAGATCCCATAACCATCTTGCACGAGGAAGCACAGTCTGAATAAAAAAAAAGTACACGGTAAACTGCGGAAGACTGTTCAGTGTCAAGAGTTAAAATTCACGTCTGTAGTCTTCATCTTAAAAGCCGCAGTTAAGACACTTGCTGATTGGGAAAAACATGGCCATCATTCTTAGGACACCAAAGTCTGTGCCTTCAAAGACTCAATAAACCTTGATTTCTCGAACAGCTGATTGTAACTGCTTCCATGTGTTCAACTAATGCCTCCTAAATCCACCCGATAAGTGAATTAATTTCTCCAAAAAAATCTGTATTCATTAAATTACCAGTGTTTAATGGATTTTTTTAAATAGGTAAAAATATCAGAGGACTTTTCCCCAATACAAAATATTGCAATCCTGGGATAAACACACGCTAATATAGCCCTTGGAGTGCATATACAACTAGCAACGTCTTTCCATGCTTATTGGACGGAGTCCAACAAAAAGAAGCAAATTTAAGTAAACAATTCTTATAATATTGCACCCTAAGCGGCGGATTGACCCCGAAGATAAGCACATGGAACCATGCTCAAAGAAGGCAACACAGCTCCTATGCGTGGAAGAATTAGGAATGGGCAAAACTCCCAATTTTCGGTTCAGCTGAAAATCATGTAAAATATACGAAAATTCCCCGCAGCCACTATGTATGATCCCACAACAGACAAGCACCACGGGCAAACCCACCATTTCTGGCCTTGAGAAAAAGTTGATGTGATTATTTTTATTGGAAAAATTAAAAGAAAACATGCAGCCAACGTGGACGCCATAAACTTGTAATGAAAACGTGGATGTAAAAAAAAAAAAATGCTAATGTGGAGTTAAACTAGTGATCTTTTTTAAAATAAAAAGATGTTTAGACGTGCCTTGCATATTATTATTGGATGTAAAGGACAATCTTTAACCAACTAACCGAGCACTCAAATCGCAGTCAGCTGCAGTGTTAATTAACACCCTACAACAACAACTTTAAATTAAAAAGATTACATACACTAAATCACCACCTAACTGGGCACCCTAAGCAAAGAAAGGATAGACGTGTTTTATACTTAATATATATAAAAATAAAAATAAATTAAAAAATAAATCCTGACCCATCTTTGTCACTGAAGATGAAGTGAAAGAAACTGTTTTTAGAGGAGCGTGGATGAGGTGCCCAGGCTTTGTGCAGTTATTCGAAGTAAAGGAAGACAGTGGGTAAAGCGGACTGACCCACTGCCACATGCTATGTTGTAGGCAGATCCAAAAATACGAATGACAATTTATCTGCCCAAAGGATGAAGTCCCCATATAAGTACATTATGTGTATTTTTTGGACACACATTATTCTGCCGGGAAGCTAAACTCTGTCTCACAGGTCAGACCTACATAGATGAGGAAAAATTATTCAAAATGCAAAATTCCACCCTCTTTCAAAAATACATCTTTAAAAAAGAAAGTATAAACAATTTCAGTCTTAAAAATAGTTGCCACGATTCTTTTAAAACTGTTTTATACATTTTATAACACAGTTTGGCGTGCTAGTTAAAAAACTATAAATGTGTTTGAGAATGTTTCAATAAACCATGACTTACTAAAAAATAAACATGTTATGTAAAACGTTTCAACAAAGAGGCCCACCCTTTTTTAAACGCCTAAATAACTGGTATCACTTTTAAAAAACGTGGTCTTGTTTTTCAAAATTTCATGATTTTTATTTTTTTTGCAAACAATGACAACTTTAAAAAAACGTAAAGAAGTATACTTAGAACTTTTGGGCCGACATGCCCAATTTAAATCAAACTAAAACACATTTAAAACTTTTTGAACAAGCAACGTTCAATTTTTAAGTACTTTCACTTATTCTATCTATGTTGTTGAGCATATTCATTTATGAGGAAGGGGACAGCTTTACATAGCACAAGGCTGTTACATGACGGGACACGAGGATTAAAGTGGTATGACTGGGGTTTTACAACATCTTAGGAAAAGGACGATGGTAGAAGTAGAGAGAAAATGTGCATAAAGAACGTGGGTACAAGGAGGAAGAAGGAATGAACAAGTCGGGGGCAGCAGGCAGCAGAAACTGAGGATGGGTAATATATTATTCACAAGACATGGCTAAAATTAGAAGTACTAATTCAATACTGGAGTTTAAAAAGTTTGTACGTTCTTTAGAATTCACTGTCATCTTGGTTTTCGAGAGCTTTACTTTACAGATGGAAATAACCTGAAGTCAGGAAGCATATTTCTTGAGTAGAATCCAGTTTTCTCTCACTAGGTTCAACAAGCATTGGCAATGCCAATTGGTCTGGCTTATGAATGAAAGTGTCTTGGGGGCGTGGCCAGACAAGATGGCCAACAGGACGTGCTCTTAGGGAACTCTGGGGGTTATTCCAACTTTGGAGGAGGTGGTAATCCGTCCCAAATGTGACGGATTTACCACCAGCCGTATTACGATTTCCATAGGATATAATGGACTCGTAATACGGCTGGTGGTATATCCGTCACTTTACCGTCACTTTTGGGACGGATTACCACTTCCTCCAAAGTTGGAATAACCCCCTCTGTCTCCCCGCAACTTATCCTGCTCCACCTGCCCTAATTCACTGGCCTTCCCAGGAAAATCAAGCCTGTGTGACCTAGGAAGCCTATTTGGAGATTTTTGGTAGTTGTGACCGCATTGCGACTGCTGTGAGTGGTCGCGACATGTTGGGCGTTCCCTTGTGGCCAGGCCTTGTGCTGGGCAACTGGAGTTTACCGGCAGCGGTGTTGGGCTCGAAGCACACTGCTGACTTTCTGCCCCTCCCTGGGGCCCCCGGGTTTGTTTAAGCGCTCGCCAACCTCCCCCTCGATCGGCCTGGGTCGGCGGCATCTGCTCCTGTGAGTGGGCTACGTTAATAGGGTGACCAGACGTCCCTGATTTCCCCGGACAGTCCCGGTTTTTAGAGGACTGTCCCAGTGTCCCGACACTTCTCTTAATTTTAAACAAATGTCCCGGTTTTTGGGACAAAGGTCAGATCGTTACATAAATGTCCCGGTTTTTGGGACAAAGGTCAGATTATTTAGGAAATCATAAATTAAAGGTATGCTCTCCTTTAACATACGCCGTCAAAGTATGCAATAATTAAAGTAATTTTTCTGTTACTGTCAGGCAACACAGTCCCCTGTCTGCTCCCAGCAGAGACGGAGTGGGGAGCAGAGAGAGATGGGTGGGGGCGAGTTGGGGGGTGCAGGGTGGGAGGTCAAGGCATAGCTAATTTTATATGTATAGTCTTGTAAATGTGTGTGTGTGTGTGTATATCTATATATATATATATATATAGATATACACACACATACACACAAACCTACACAAAAAACGGGACAGGCCAGATATAAAAGTGAATGTAAAGTCTTTAGTCCTTCTTTTATGTCTGACCTGTTCCGGTTTTTGCACCTCAAAATCTGCTCACCCTAGCTACGTAGCCTAGTGCAAAGCTGCATTACCCCCCTACCCCCCCACTCATCAGAGAGTATCTACAGCAGTTCCAGGATATAAGCTTCTAGGTGCCTGGGGTAACCATTGTGACCGTATGTATGAGCGTGAATCCTTACCCCCCAGCCTGCAATGTAATGACATATACTCAAAGGCCAACTGAGATACACTCCACAACCCCAACAGACACAAACAGGTGTTACAGAGGGAAATGACAGAGAGAGGCGATTACTAATGGACACATCTAGTACCCAAAGATCCTAATGGCGGGGGGGGGGGACGAATATGTTTTGTTCCTGGTGAGACACAATGCGCTGATGTGGAAACGCATGGTTAAGCTAATCCTGGAAAAAAGGCCCCTTTGCCATGAAGCTTGTGTTCTGGGGCCTTCCTGCGTTTAGGGCACTCACAACCTTTGTGAATGTGTCCCATTGGTGGGAGGTGGGTGTGAAACCTTGGGAGATCTGATCCCCAAAGAAGTATTCATAACCTTTCAGGCCATCAAGGATACCTTTAATTTTTAATTTGGGGATGGGACACTTCCTCCAACACGCTAGCCTCACAGCCATTACTAAGGCTATATGGCCCTCATTCCCAGTGGCCCCACCTACCGAGCGCACATTTCAAGCTCTACTAGAAGTGAGGGGAGGGTGTCACTTAAACAGTTATACAGGACCATGTCTGCGGACCACCTATTCTGTCCCACACCAAAGCAGATTGGGACAGAGAGCTTGGACTACAAACAGAGGACACACAGTGGTGGAAATTGTGTGGCATGTTCCAGTATGTCTCTAGCAAAGCTAGATTTGGGCTTGCACACTTTCACTTTCTGCACCATACTTTCATAACACTGCTCTTGCTCCACAAGACAGACCCTGCCAAATGCCAGCATTGCCCCTGTTGTCATCATCCAACATCCTCATTTTTGCATCTTGCTTGGTACTACCCAACGGTTCACACCTTTTGGTTTGGGGTGGTCAAACTAAATACAGTGGTGGCAATTCTCTGTCCGGGGATTCACTAAACTGCCTTTTGGGGACATTCACTGTAAAACAAAAAGTCAGAAAATGGCTTTTAAATTTCTACACTTAATCCTTGTCCTCGCCAAATGACATGTAGTACCACGGCTGGAACTGATTTGGGGCCCTGGGAGAGTGATTTGGCAGAATAGGCTGCAGTGCAGGAATTGAGAATGAAGCAGTGCAGACCTGATGACAAACTGAGTGAAGACCTAGATGTTTGGAATGGTCTACTGGCTGCTTTTCTGGCCCAGCTGTGCTCACAGCAAGCCTCCGAGGTTAAGACTGAAGGGTCCTCTGGTTCGACCGATGTCTAAGTGTTTTTCCGCCACTTTTGATACCCTCACCCCAGGTGCTACTTACTGGATATCAGCCGGCACTAAATGTTACCCGAGGTGCTTGATACCCCCAAGGTTTCCGACTGTGTGGAACTTGTACTGCATCTCCTGGTTATGTATTTGATGGCCATTGTTTATTGTAACCTATATATGGCTTTTGTTGCAATTTAAAGCGACTAATAAAAAATGTTTTAAAAAAAAATGAATGAAAGTGCCTTTTGTGTCACTGATGGGCTTAGGCACTCAATAAGCACGCCCTCTATTACTCATCTTGCACTCGTGCCTCTATTCATCCATCCACTCACTTGTTCTGCATTCACCCTTTGACAAAACTACAATGCAACACACACAGACTCAACATAATATTAGGCCTGGGCAGAATTTTCAATCCCGCCGCGGAATCAGAGGAATTTTGGTAATTCTGAGTTACTCTTGTAAAGCGGAACTACTGATAAATTCAAATTCCGATGCTCTGCTGGTAGAATTAACAATGAGGCAGTGGTTTCTTCAGTTAGAAACAATGGCATAACACTTGGTGCTCTTGCATACTCTGCAGTAATTAAAACTTTTAATCACTAAAGAGTATCTAGGGGCGCCGAGTGATACGCAGTTTCTAAGAGCCGCTGCATCTCAGGTGCCAAGGGTATTTGGCTGTGCTGTATTCTTGGCACAAAATGCATCCTTGCGTAAATCTTTGGACGCAAGGGTGCATTGTGTGCCAAGAAATTAGCGCCAAATGCCCACTCTGACTATCGAAGAATTCTTTGGAATCTGGCAGAATTTCAAGGGAATTTAACTTGATTCAGCAGAATCAAACTGTGCTCACCCCTACAAAACTATGTAAGATAACGTATAAGAATATAAGTAGGAAATAGAAAATGTTATGCTCTTTAAACACGTCGGTCATATGTTTTGAATAATGAAACCAAACTTAGCAACCGGAGGCAGCTGTTGTAAAGTTCCATTAAAAAGAAAACTCGTTTTGGGCATCTTAGAAAAGTACAACTAAAATACATTATGGACAACAAACTTCTATTATTGTCCTCTGTATAAAAGGAAGTCGCTATGTAGGACGCTGCACACTGAAAATGAAAAGAGCTGCAAACAAGCACCAACAGTTAGCACTGCCTTGCAAGTTTTAGCATTCTCCTAAGAAAAATGAAAATCAAAAGAGGCGAAGCCAAGAAGAGAGGGCAAATATGAAAGAATAAAAATGACAACGGAAGGATTGGTGAACCATCTACTCATTTTCAGGTGGATGTGCACATGATCAGAAAAAACGATTATTCATATCGCAAGAGAGCCAATTACTGATGTGGACTAAACCATAACCCCCATGAACTACACCGCAATGGCTGGAAGCAGAGTGTAAATGACATTCAGACAGACAAATGGCTTTAAAGAGCTCTCCCACGGGTCCTCTATGCATCTATATGGATATATATTTATGTATTACTTAATGATTTTTGTATTACAAGATCCTGACAGTCAGCTATACTTGGCAGGGCTTCTGAAGCGATTCTATCAATAATTTGTACAGCACATATCTTCTACCCTGATGGTTTGCTAGAGGTGGTAATCAACATCTTTCCCTACGAAGGTAATCAGTGACAAAATACATATCTGTAGGCTTTAATACCGAGGCATAATAACCCACCCTAGGATGCCTATTGACTTACTTATGCCTCTCACAATCAATCTGTCATCTGAAATATCTTTCCAGCGGGGGTTGGACACAGGGCCTGGCCTGCAGCCAACCCCTGATAATCACCCAAACCTGTGTCTCACCTGGCTAAAGGTCATGCATGCTGAGGGTTTGATCGCAGGGCATGCAGCCAACCCCCATAAACACCCAACCTCGCACCATGCACAGCAGAACAGTCTGTCTCTCTTCATGTGAGAACAGGTCTGAGAGGGTGTCTCTGGGTTTGAGTGTGTCTGGGTGTGAAAGTGGGTGCGTGAGGGTTTCAGTGGGTGTGTCAGTGTATGAATGGGTCTGTGAGTGGGTGCGCCAGTGTCTGAGTGGGTCTATGAGTGGGTGCTGCAGTGTCTGAGTGGGTATGTGAGTTTGTCTGAGTGTGTGTGTGTGTGTGTGTGTGTGTGTGTGTGTGAGGGTCTGAGAGTGGGGTGGGTGCGTCAGTGTATCTGTGAATATATATATATGTATATATATATATATATATATGTATGTGTGTGTGTATATATATATATATATATATATATATATACATATATATATATATATATACATATATATATATGTGTGTGTGTGTGTGTGTGCAGCTGAACAACTCTTTGGTGGTGCCGTCGACTGCTGGTGGTTGCTGAAGCCAGATATTGTATGTATATATATATATATATATATATATAAATAAATAAATAACCTACTGGCGCTCGCCAGTAGGTAATTATAGTTAGGACCATGCTTCTATAGAAAAAGCATTTTTTGATTTGCCCATATTTTTGGCAACATATGACATTTTCCAAAAAACAGTGTGCCATGATTCTTGTTCTGCGTGGGAAGTTTCGGGGTGATTCGTCAAGCGGCGGCCAAGAAAAAGAGGGGGCAAAAAAGTTGTGTTTCTCATGTTACTTCCCATAGGACCTTTAGACACATCTACAGCCTGAACCGCTGGACGGAATGACACGTAATTTGGCAGAAATGTAGGTTTTGGTACGCAGATAATGCTTTTGCATATTTGGTGTAAATCCATTCAGTAGTTTGCAACAAATGAAAGAAAATCCAAATTTGTATATCTGAGGTCACAAATAATTCACAAATATTCACGAATTTTCGCAAATGTGTGCACGAATAGAAGTGCTGTAATTGGTTGGCCACAACTTGAATAGAAAGTTGCGGCTGCCATTTTAAGGTCTTGGGACATGGTCCCTGGGGTTGAAAAACAAAATTAAAAGTAGCATAAGGGGTCAGGGTGGAGGTACCCTGACCCTAGGAGTGGGGTATAGGGCTGCTTGAGGGTCATATGATGGGTTTGAAATGATTTTTCTTCCCCACACACGATATTCGCAAACAATCGAGATTAATCGTGGTTAAGCAAAAAAAAAATTCACAGAACTCATTCATACACTAATTTACTCACCCATACATGCACTCAGAGAATCACGCGGCCACTGACACACCCACTTAGACACTCATGCACCCACTCAGACCCCCTCATAGACTCCCACACCCACTGTCAGACACACTCAGACACTCATGCACCCACTCACATATTCATTCAGACTCTCATGCACCCACTCACAGACCTATTAAGATACTCATGCACCCACTCACAAACCCATTCAGACCTTCATGCACCCACTCACACTTACAGACCAACTCAGACACTGACGCACACACTCACACTCACTCAAACACTGACACACCCATTCACAGACCCACTCAGACACTGACGCTCCCACTCGCAGACCCAATCAGACCCTCATGCACCCAGTCAGACACTCATACACCCAGTCACAGACCCACTAAGACCCTCATGCACCCAGTCACAGACCCACTCCGACCATCATGCACCCACTCACAGACCCACTGAAACACTCATGCATCCACTCACAGACCCACTCAGAACCTCATGTACCCACTCACAGACCCATTCACACACTGACGCACCCAATCAGACCTTCACACACCTACTTTCACACTCAGAGACATCCTCTCACACCTATTCTCACATAAAGAGAGACAGACTGTTCGGCTGTGCATGATGCATGTTGGGTGGTTATGGCGGTTGGTTGCCTGCGGCCAACCCCCACCATGCACGGCCTCTGGCCAGGCGCGGTGCAGGTTTTGTAGTTATCAGGGATTGGCCGCAGGCCAGGCCCTATGACAACCCCTGCTGCGTGCAGCCAAAGGCCATGCGCAGCACAGTGTTGGGTGGTTATAGGAGTTGGACTGCTCAGGCCTGGCCACAGGCGGCCAACTCCAGCTGCGCACGCCCAAAGGTCATGCACAGCATGACGTTGGGTTGTTATAGGGGCTGGCTGCAGAACCTGGCCACAGTGGTTGGATTAACATATAGTCATTAAAATTTACTTTATGTTAAAAAAAAACCCCAGAGAAATTCACAGAAGAAAACAAAGGTTACAGGGACGTTGTAGTTAGGAAATAGAATTTAAAAAACATAGAAATTCACTCAAAACACCAAAGGTTACAGGGACGTTATAGTTAAGCTCATATTTTAAACATACAAAACCATAGAAATGAATCTGTTATAGTTATCTCAAGTAACTACAACTCATGCCCTAAGGTAACTATAACTCACGATCTCGCCATGCACTGCTAATTACCCTACAAATTACGGCACTCAAGCCATCTTTGATAACATCATTGATAATATCAAATGTAGTATTTGCAATAACATTTTTGACCACAAAAATGTGCAATACGAGGGCGCAGGTTATAGTTTTAAAAATTCCCTTTCCTAACTATAGCGGCCCTATAAGCTTTGTTTTTTCAGTGACTATACATGTATAACGTACTGGCAGTTGCCAGTATGTAGTTGTTGTTAGGACATAGTTTCCATAGAAAAAGCGTTTTTGATTTGCCTATACCTTTGGCACCATTTTATGAATCTTTCCAAAAAAGTGCTCCTTTGAATCTTGTTGTGCATGGAATATTTTGGGGTGATCCATCAAGCGGGGGAAGAGAAAAATTAGACTGTCAATAAAAGTGTTTGCCATGTTAATTCCTATAGACTCTTTAGATCCACCTGCAGCCTGACCCGCTGGAGGAATTACACTAAATTTGTCAGAAAGGAAGCTTTTGGACCGCAGATGAGTCTTTTTTTTTATTTGGAGTAAATCCGTTCAGTAGTTTAGGAGAAGTTCAAGGAAATCCAAATTTGTATATCTAGGGTTGCAACTAATTTGCGAATACTGACGATCTTGTGCAGAGATCTAATTGCTTCTAACACTTCAACTAGGAAGTGATGGCAGCCATTTTGAGACTGGGCTCCAGTCAAGTCTCAAAGAAAAAAAGAAAAAAAAAGTGGGGAGGGGGAGCAGGGTACCATTAATCTACCCCCTAACCTTAATGCAGAGATCCCCTGGGCTTAAAAACAGAAAGGCAAAAATTGCGACTATTTGCAAATTTCGTTGTGATTTAATTTTTTGTTTCTAACGAAAAAGCAAGTTTAGTTTCCCTCACTTGCTTTTCTTTTTGCCTCTGGGAGGGTCAGGTATCGGCATGATATTATTTGAAAGAGATGGTGCAAGGGCCTTCCCCTAATAGAGCTTAATATAGTTCCAGGGACCGCCACCTCCCTGGGGCTATGATTATAAAGAACCCCCACACGCCCCTAAGACCAATGCCACCTGGGGCAAAACACTTTTAGAATAATGGGGGGGGTGAGGGGGGTGTTGTGTGGAACGCCTCCGGGGACCGCCACCTTCCCAGGTCTTAAAACTTAATAGTATGTGGGGGGCGCACGTTCCCCAGCGCCCTGGAGACCACCACCTCCCCAGGGCAAAATAGTCCTACAAAAATAGGGGGGTCCTGTGAAATCCTCCCTGGCCCCGGGGAGAAACACCACCCTGGGGCTACTAAATGAAATTAGGAGGAGGTCTGTTGCGGAACCCAGGCACCGGGGGACCGCCACCTCCCCAGGCAAACTTAAAACGATGGAGGGGGGCCACGCAGCCCTCTTCGTGAAGCCATAGATGGCCCTGGGAACTGCCACCTCCTGAGGTGCTCACCCTCATGAATACGTTCAGAACAGTAAGTTCAGAACCTAACTATAATGGTCCCTGTAATCTGTGTTTTTTTAAGTGAAAAAAAAAAATATATGTATATACGCACATATAAAATACTCACTAAAATCACCATACATAGATTTCATATAGTCTGACTGTGTTCATATATCTACACTGTAAACTTCCAAAACGTCCACATTTTTATGGATGGACTGATTACAGAACATTGCTTTTTTCTTTAAAACAGAATCTCTCTTTCCTTTTTTTGACATTTCATTTCATGTACGTAACTCCAATTTTTTGGCTCTGTTATATGCCATTGGGTCTTAATACAGCCAACACGTTTTTAGTGGATTCATCCGCTTCTTCAGGACTAAGTTCGGATGCTTTTTCTGATCCTCCAATCTATTTATGGCTCACTTCCTAACTATGTTCAATCTTATTCTATAGAAATCTTAATTTCCAAATAATGAGAGAAATCTCATATTTTGATTATTTTCCAATGCACTCAATCAGTCAATCAATGTGGTCTTATAACGCACAAGCTTCTCACCCAGTGGCGTCTCCAGGCGCTGGGGGTTGCTGCTGACCTTGTCAGGCTGTTGCTGACAGTCAAAGAGCCACGTTTTGAGTTGCTATTTGAAGTCCTTCAGAGAAGGAGAGGTGCACAGGTGGAGGGGGAGGTCATTCCAGGATCTGGTGGTGAGGTGGAAGAAGAAGCAACCTCCGTAGCGTTTGCGGCAGATACGGGGAACGTTGGCCTGGGCAAGGGAGGCTGAGTGGAGGTTTCTAGTTGGTTGGTGGAAAGAGAGGCGGTTGTTGATGTGGGTGGGGCCAGCTTTGTGGAGGGCCTTGAATGCAGGCGCAGGGAGCTTGAACATACATCTTTCATGGACTGGAAACCGGTGGAGTATCCTGAGGTGGAGGGTGATGCTGGTTCCTCTGGGGAGGACGAGGACAAGTCTGAGTTCTGGATGGTCTGGAGGCGGTTCATGAGCTGTTCAGTGGTTCTGGCATACAGCGCGTTGCCATAGTCGAATCGAATGGAAATGAGGGACTGATGTGATCCTTACTATTTTCATTGCAACATTAGACATCCATAATACAAAATTGCGTATTCGATCTGACTGCCAACCTCCATACACAATTGGCACAATTACTTTTGTGTGGATAACTTGCACAGCCTAACTTCTTCATGCGATTATATGAGCTATTCTTGTGGAAACCTCTGCCCACCAAAGGATATTTCCTGAATGGTAATTCGTGGAGAGAACCCAGGTTCTAAGGAAGGGTAGTTGCACTGCTTAAGACCGCTTTCCAGACACAAAGAAGCTGCATCTTGCACACAGTTCATCAAGGCAGACATAAACGTACCTCTGGTCAAAACTAACTTTCCATGGAAAAGCAATTCCCCAGCCTGAGTCACTTTCGAGGTGGAAATCACAGTAATGTTCGAGTTTCCTATCTAAAGTGACTTAAACATTTTTTTCTCTATAGCACGAGAGAAGTGCGAGGAACAGGAGTGTGATTAAAGTGACTGAAAAAGAAGAATGTGTTAGTGACAGTGAATGAGTGGAGAGGGGTGTGATCAGGGGTATCAGTGTGTCTGAGTAATTGATGTGATCCTAAGTGTGTGTGAGGTGTCTGTTATCTGTTATATTCAGAGGTGGATGGCTAGCTGATATGGGTTGGGAACGGTGGTGGCATGGTGTCTACTTACTGTGAGCTTTGTTGGTTCAGGCACTCCTGACAGCCTTTTGGGCCATCTATGACAAAATTTGGTCATTAACCTATGACAATCCTTTACATAACAGCGGCCCATCCTTAACATACTTTTGGGCTTCCCTAGTAACATTCTTGCTGCCCATGGCGTAAATTGGCCTTTCCACCATACAGAGTGGGAATTCTAAGCTATATTTTGATTATCAATGGCACAATAATAGGCCAGTGTTGACAAATTGCCGGCATGCATTGTTATATTGTGGTTATTCTTAACATACTAGTGACGATCCGATACATACTGTGGACTTTCTTGTCCACATTCTTTTTTCTATGGAGTAATGGAGGCTCATCTGTGACTTAATTTGTGAATTCTACACAACATTCGAGATATCCTGCTACAACAAAAGTCCTTCCATGACATATTGTGGGCATTCTTAACTAATGCACTTCAGCACCTTATCAAAGGTATAAACACTATAGAAACTTAATTATAGTAAAATACAAAACACATTCAGACTTTCTGTTACTACTAATATATTGTGAACTTTTATAAAACAAGTTTTGGCAAAGGCAATAGGTCTCATCTATGCGAGAGCTATTGGCTTTGGCAATGTGTTTTATCCATGTTGTACACTAGTGTGGCTGCTGTTCAGCACAACAAAAGGTTAGTGGCGTGGAGTGGGATCAAGTGGGGTGGAGTGCAATGGGGCAGGGTAGATTGGAGTGTGAAGTTTGGAGTACAGCGGAATGGGATAGACTGGGATAGTGTGTATTGGATTAGAGTGCAGGGGTAAAGTGGGGTGGGGTGGGGTAGAATGGGATAGATTGCAGTGGCTGTAGACTGGGGAAGAGTAAGGTAGACGGGAGTGAGGCAGATTGGGGTAGACTGTAGTGTAGTAGAGTGGGGTAGATGGGAGTGGGAGAGTGAAGAAGAGTGGGGTAGAGTGGAGTTGAGTGGGGTAGCTTGGGGTAGAGTGGAATCGCCTGGGGTAGAGAGGAGGGGGTAGATTGGAGTGGGGTATACTGGAGTGGAGAGAGGTAAAGTGCAGTGGGGTAAACGAAGTGGAGTGGGATAGATTGGAGTGAACTGGGGTGGGACAGACTGGGGGTAGAGTGGAGTAGGGCAGATTGGAGTGGAGTGGGGAAGACTGGTGTAGAAGGGGGAAGATTGGTGTGGGGTAGGTTGGGTGGATCAGAGTAGGGTGGATTAGAGTGGGGTGGATTGGGTGATTAGAGTAGGATTGATTGAGTGGAGAAGAGCAAAGTGGGGTAAAATTGTATAGATTGGGGGAGACTGGTGTGGAGTAGATTAGGGTAGAGTGTGGTAAATTAGAGTGGGGTAGATTGGGGTAGAGTATGGTAGATTGGAGTTGGGTAGATATGGGGTAAAGTGTGGAAGATAGCAGCGAAGTGGGGTAGTTTGGGTGGATTGGAGTGCGGTAGATTGGAGTGAACTAGAGGGGTGGATTGGGGTAGATTTTGATAGTTTGGAGTTGGGCAGTTTTGGGTAGTGTGTGTTAGATTGGATTGGAGTAGCCTGTGTAGATTGGAGTGAAATAGATTGTGGTAAATTGGAGTGGGGTATATTGGGGTTGGGTGGAATGGGGTGGAGTGGAGTTAGACTGGAGTGGGATAAACTAAGGAGTGGAATGGGATAGATTGGATTGGAGTGGAATGGGGTAGACTATGGTGGAGTGGAGTAGATTGGGGTGGGGTCGGGTAGACTGGAGTGAAGTAGGGTAGATTCGGGTGTAGTGGACTGGACCGCAGTACGGTTGACTGGAGTGGAGTTGGGTAGATTCAAGTGGAGTTGGGTAGACTGGAGTAGAGTTGGGTAGACTGGAGTAGAGTTGGGTAGACTGGAGTAGAGTTGGGTAGACTGGAGTAGAGTTGGGTAGACTGGAGTGGAGTAGGGTAATTGGAGTGAAGTGTGGTAGACAGAGGACTAGTGGGTTGGAGTGGGGTAGACTGGAGTGGAGTGGGGTAGACTGGATTGGAGTGGGATACACTGGACCAGAGTGGGGTAGATGTGAGTAGAGTACGGTAGAATGGATTAGACTGAGTGGGTGGGGCTGACTGGGTTATATTAAGTGGAGTGGGGAAGATTAGAGAGGAGTGGGGTGGAATGTGGTGGAGTGGGGTATACTGGAGGGGAGTACATTGGAGTAGACTGTTGTGGAGTGGGGTAGGTTGGTGTCGAGTGGAGTATGGTAGATTGGGGGTAGACTGAAGTGGAGTGGAGCAGATTGGAGTAGTGAAGATTGGAGTGAGGTGGGATAGATGGGTATGGTAGAATGGGGTGGGGGTAATTTGGGGTAGATTGGAGTAGACTGAGGTTGACTGGGGTTGAGTGGGGTAGATTATAGTTGATTAGGGTAGACTGGAGTGGATTGGGGTAGACTGGAGTGGATTTTGGGTAGAATGGTGTGCGGTAGATTATAGTGGAGTGGGGTAAATGACAGTGGAGTAAGCTAGACTGGAGTGTGGTAGATTGAGTGGAATGGCATGGGATAGATTGGAGTATGGGCAGACTTAAGTGGAGTAGGGCAGATTGGTGTGGACTGGGGTAGATTAGGGGAAGCGGGATAGATTAGGGTATGTGGGGTAGATTGGAGTGTGTGAAGTAGAGTGACATGTTGTGTCGTATAGTGAGTGGCGTAGAGTGGAGTGGTGTGGAGTTGAGTGGCATGTCACAATCTTAGAGTGGAGGGGCGTGGAGTGGCATGCTCTAGATTGGAGTACCCTAGAATGGAGTGGCGTAGCAAGGGTGATGTAGAGTGGAGTAAAGTGGAGTGGCGTAGTGCGGATTATGCATAGTGTGGTAGTGCACTGCCATTGCAGAAAAAACATTTTCAACTGAATATTCTGAAACATCAACACAGTTAATTTTTGTTGAATGCTAGAAAAAAGATTATCCTACACCCTTTTGTAGGAGGCTGCCTCAGTTTATGGTGTACACCTATGGTGTGGCATCCTTCACGGAGTCCAGGCAACCCTTAGAGATAGTGTTTAGGTGACCAGATTGCAAAGGCTCTCTATGGGTAGCTGTGGTGAGCAGCTAAAGCTTATCCAGGAGGAGTATAAAGCACTTGCAATAACACAATAGTGAGTAAGTAGCTGTTCACAAGAAAGAACCACACCAGGTGTTGTAAAAATAAAGTATTCTTTATTACAACACTAAGATTATTCTAACTTTGGTATATCTCCACTTGGAGATATCTACACACAAAATATGCCCTTAGTAACAAGCAGGAAAGGCATAGAAATACAAGGAGCCCTATTGGGCGGGTGGCGGCAAACCATATACTAAGAAAGTGGCATAAGAATGGAGATGCCCAACTGAAGTAAGTGTGTTAGAATCCCAGGGGCTGGGGGAGTAAGAAATTACAAAAGTTAAGTACCAGAGGTGCCCAGGTGCAGAGCTGTTGTCGAGCCAAGTGTCCCATAGGCTAACACATGACTGTTGCAGTCGGAGTTTTCTGGATTCAGGACCCTTTTCAGTGGACCCAGAGGAGAGTGGCACAACGAAGATTGCAGAGTGTCCCCACCCGTAGATACCCAGAAGACCAGAGTACCTACACCAGGGGGCCCAGGTGGATAGGGGTGAAGTGGAGTCGGAAACCCTCACTGGAAGCCTGCATTGCCCAGCTGCTGTCGTGACTCGTGGACCAGGCCAGTGGAACCCATAGGTGGATTCCGGACATGAAGAACCTGAAAAAGAAAGGGACAGTGTCCAGAGCACTCAGAGATATCTAGGCGGTGTAGCTAAGCAATGCACATCCTCTTTGAGGTGAAGTTCCTGCAGGATGGTGAAGAAAGAAGTCCAGCTGCAGAGTCCAGGGGATGCAGAAGATCCTTTGAGTCACCCACAAGCTGTCACATGTCAGTCACCAGATTGCAGGTAGGGCAGTGGCCAGCTGGGCTACCAACAAGCCTTGGCAAGAGCAAATAGTTTTTGAAAGGAAGATTGTAGGTTTTTGAGGACCAGCAAGGTCCTAGTGACTTGACCCTTGTAAGAGAGCGTCTGGGCAGGCATTCAGCAGGGAGGAAAGCCTGCCGGAGTCGGAGGAGCCCCCAGAGTGACCCAATGGCAGTGGGCACAGGGAGTTGCAAGGAGGCCTCAGCAGCACAACAAAACAGGAGTCGCAGGTCACAGGAGCTGTAGAGTGGAAGCTGATCTTCAAGTTGCAGAGTGCTGGGACTTCTTAGAGCCTGAAGATCTCCCGGAGGAACCACCAACAAGCCTTGGCAAGAGCAACAGTTGCAGTACATAGGGGTTCCATTCCAGTGGCTGCAGCCGCAGCCCACCGTCTCCCAAGGGGGACCCAGAGCGGGCCACAGAACCACCACCTGTAAGCAGAGCCTTTTTACTGTCCGTGGGACAACAGTGTCTACCAGCCAGTTGTTGTTGTCGTAGTCTTGAGGTGCCTGAAGATGCAGGGGAGTGACTACTTCATTCCAAGGGAGATTCCTTCTTGCTTCTTGGATGCAGAGTCCTTGTGACCCTGCTTGATGCACAACTACAGATGTTGCAGAAATCTTGCAGAAGCTGGAGAAACAGTGTTGCAGTGGGAGCCCTCTCAACTGGATACAATCTTGTTTCACTTCCAAAAGCAGATCAGCAATTGTTCCGGAGGCCAGGAGCAGATGTCGTCTTGAAGAAAGTTCCTTGTAGAGTCTTGCTCGACCAATCTGAGGACTCACCCTTGGGGGAGCCCTTAAGTAACCCTAAAAAGTGGGTTGGTCACTCTCTATAGTGACTAACCTATCAGAGGGGGTCAGGGACGTCATCTACCTGGCCTGACCAGTCTGATGCTCCCCGGGCCTCTGCCTAACTTGTTTCAAAGATGGCAGAATCAACCGGCTACCTGGCAGAGCTCTGTGCACCTCCCTGCGGCAGGGGCTGGAAGGGGGGTGGTCACTTCCCTGTCCTTTGTGTGGTTTCACACCAGAGCGGGAACCAGAGGTTCCTGAACTGGTGAAAAACAGATTTTGCAAGGAGGGCACCAAATGTGCCCTTCAAAGCAGTCTGGTGGCACTCAGAGGCCACCCCTCCCCAGCCCAGAGACACCTATTTCAAAGGGAGAAGTGGTCACTCCTGTTTCTTGCAGGAAATTATTTGTTCTGTTTTCCCCTGCTTGAGTTAGGCTCGTCGGCAGGAGAGCAGAACAGTGTCTGGGGTCAGCAGCAGCGTGGGCTGGCAGCCAGACCCCGTAAGGCTGTACAGGCAGAACTGGGGGATCCTCTAAGCAACCCCCAGTGTACAAGAGATCATGCAACTAGCACTGGAATTGGTGTAGTTGCATGATTACAACATGTTTGATACCAAACATGCTTAGGTTCGGAGAAGCCATTATGTAGTTGGACCACTAGTATTGACCAGTGTCCGCTACATATCTTAAGATGGCTTCCCTGCACTTACAAAGGCCAGGCAAAGATGTCTGGGGTTTGAAGGGATACCCTACTCATGCAGGAGTACCCTCACACTTAGGGACATGTACCTGCCCTTGGGCTGAAGGTCCTAGTAGAGGGGTGACTTACAGTGCCCAAGTGCAGTGACCACGACATAAGGCGAGCCTTAAATATGAAGTGAAAGGTGCATGCACCATTTCACGCTGGCTGCCATGTCAGGCCTACAGACACAGTTCGCATGGGCTCCCATGGGTGGCATAATACATGCTGCAGCCCACTGGAGACCCGTGGTGTACCAATCCCCTAAGTACCATATACAAGGGACTTACATGGGTGCACCAGTATGCCAATTGTGGGGTGGAAATGTTTACCAGCAATCAAATATTGAAGAGAGAGCACAGCCACTGAGGTCCTGATTAGCAGGATCTCAGTGTGCTATAGTTTAAATACACTGAGACCAGGCAAACAGTGGGTGGGGGGGGGGGGTAACCATATCAGAAAGATGCTACTTTCCTACACCTCTCCTCTGACATTAGTACTCAGCAGGATTGTCACATACATTCTCTCACTCTGAAGTCAGAGAAAGAAAAGTAAATACCAAGCTTACTCAGAAGACAAGCTTGACCCTAGACTCTGTATTTGAATGGACATCAAATTTGACAAGTTAAAAACAAGATTTAAAGGCCTGTTTACAGAAACCAAGTACTCGGAATGATACAATAAACAAGGGATGCTCACTGGAGGGATAAATTGAAGATGGACAGCCTAAAGCAAATAAAGCCAGCAAATAAAAAGCAAGCAACTGTGAGTTATAAATTACAAAGCCAATAGAAAGCAATGGGCATAATTCATTCCTAAGGCAGCTTTCAGAATGCCCACAAGAAGTTGTAAACAAGCCAGACAGCTTGTGCTGTCTGGTAGGCTTCAACCTAAACAACCTGGCTATGCATATCATGATAGTGGTGCAATTATACTTACATTGGTATACTTAATGACATTCGGTACATTCATATCATGATTAGTGGTGCGTAATTGGTCTATCGTGACCATTCTAGACAGCATTTTGGCCGTCTAGCCTTGATAGGCTGTGGAAATTAATAACACAATTCTATCTTTGGAATTATTATAAAGATGATTTGGATCCACGATATCTGATAATTTGTATTGATACTGTTAATTACTTTTTACAAAGAGCATACATATCCCAGAGGATCTTCTGGCTCTAGAAAGGAGGATTCAAAAGTAACATCCTCTCCTCAAGAGCTTCTGAACAACCACATTTTCAGTCCTTTTCTAAAAGTGAGCAAGTTGGGAGTCCATAACTGAAAACATACACTTCTGAAAGGCATCTGGAGCCATGCCATTGTCAATCAGCCTAAGTATGATCCTGGTGTCATTTGTATAGGTTGTGCAAGGTTTGTTAGTTTTACTGTGGCTGCTACCACCTTAGGGAGAGGAAGGCTCTCGGAGGGGGGCTCGCTATCTGGGTCTTGACTTCCCTATGTTGTAGGCTTAAGGAGATTAAACTGGATAGTTCAGATATTCATTGTGTAGCTCTTACGTTTCCTTCCGATGGGGTGTTTAACTTATTCAATTTGTACTGTAGGCCTGGGGGCTGTGCAGTGGAATTGCAGGGAATTAATCTCCTCAGTGGGCATTTGGCTGCCGTAGCTCCCAATATCTTTAAGATAGTTGTTGGCAATTGCAAATTTGAACCTTTGACAGCCTCTAGGGAGGATTTTAGAAATGAAAAAATTATTATTCACGGTCCCCAGAGTCTCCCTCCCGTGAAGAAATCTGCAACTAGAAATGTGTCTCTACCAGATAAATTGTTACCAAAGGTAAGTAACTTTTTCACCCGATAGAGGCTTCTAGTTGTGATTCCTTACCTTAGAATAGATACCCAAGCAATACCATCCTCAGTGGTGGGCTGCGAACTGAGATCATACTAAAAAGTCCTGCAAGACCAAACAACCAAAGTAGCCATTTCTGCGGACCTGAGTGTCCAGGCAGTAATGTTTAGTGAAAGTGTGCAGAGATGCCCATGTTGCAGCCTAGCTGATATCCAGGAGAGGAACTCCGTGTGCTAATGCTGTGATAGCAGCAGTTGCTCTGGTGGAGTGACTGTGCAAGCCCTCAGGGGGGTTACTTCTTTGCCAGAACGTAGCGCATTTTGATGCAAAGTAGTACACATAATGAGATGCTTTTGCACCGCCTTCCCCTTCTTTGCACGCACATAGCCAACAAAGTGTTGATTGTCCACTCAGAAATCTTTGGTACGATTGAGGTAGAACACCAATGTTATTTTTGGATCCGGATGGTGGAGTCTCTCCTCTTCATGAGAAGGATGTAGAGGTACATAAAATTTTGGCAAAGTCATGGATTGGCCTACATGAAAAGGTGTAACTACTTTGGGAAGGAAGGAGGCCCTCGTACGTAGCACCACTTTGTCAGGGTGAACAGACAAAAATGAGGGGTTTGAAGAAAGAGCCTGAAGCTCGCTAACTCTGTGAGCAGAGGTGATGGTAAACAAAAAATGCAGTTTTGAGAGTAAGGAGCTGCAAAGGACAATTGTGTAATGGCTCAAAAGGGGCACACATTAAGTAAGTGACGACAAGATTGAGGTCCCACTGAGGCATGATGAATGGAGCAGGAGAAAACAAATGGCTGAGTCCCTTAAGGAATCTACGAACAATAGGAGACTTAAAAAGGGAAGGTTGATGTGGCAATCTAAGAAAGGCTGAGATAGCTGATAGGTAACCTTTAAGGTGCCCAAAGCAGAGCCCTGCTGGGCTAAAGAAAGGATGGACAAAAGAACCTCAGAAAGAGGAGCAGAGGGCGGATTAACAGACTTGTTTGTACACTAAGCCACAAGTTTATGCCAACAACAGGCATACACCATTTTGGTGGTGGGACACCTGGCTGCCAAGATACAGCCAGAGACTTCGAGCGGAAGGTCAAAAGCTGTCAACTGCCGCCGCTCAATCTCCACGCATGAAGGCGAAGAGTAGACAGGTTTGGGTGAAGAAACATCCTCTGTTGCTGCGACAGAATATGCTCCAGAAGGGGCAGTCTGATTGGAGGATCTGTGGCAATGCTCAGTAGCTCTGGATACCATACTCTCCGTGCCCAGCCTGGAGCCATGAGGATTACTTGGGCCCGGGTCATTCTTGATCTTCTTTAGAACTCTGGACAGAAATGGTGTAGGCGGGAAGGCGTAAAGGAGGCCTGAGTTCTACTTGAGACGAAAAGCGTTGCTGAGTGAGTGCCGCCTTGGAAACTCCAATGCGCTAAAGAACTAACATTGTGCGTTCTCTGCGGAGGTGAACAGATCTAACCGAGACTCACCTCACTGTTGAAAGAGACCTTGCGCCACCTCCAGATGGAGACGTCATTTGTGATCAACTTTGCATCGACAGCTGAGTTTGTTTGCTCTGGTGTTTCGAGAGCCCGCCAGAATGTTAAACCACCAGGATAATGCTCTGATGTGCCAGACACATCCAGAGGTGCAGAGCTTCTTGACAAAAGGTGCAGGACCCTACTATGCCCTGTTTGTTGCAGTACCACATGGCATGTCTGTGAACACCTGCACCATTTTCCCTTTGAGAGAGGGAAGGAATGCTTTTAATGCAAGCCTGATCACCCAGAGCTCCAGAAGACTGATGTGGAGTCAAGACTCCGCCAGAGACCAGATACCTCTGATATCAACCTCTATCATGTGGCTGCCCCATCCCAGGAGTGACGCATCTGTCACTACTGTCAGATCTGGTTGGGGAAGAGAAGAGGGATCTGCCTCTCATCCAATCGCGGTTCAAAAGCGACCACTGTAAATCTTGTGCAGTTCCCTCCAAGATCTGGACCATGTTGGAAAGATTCCCAGGATGCTGCGCCCACTGGAACTTCAGTTCCCACTACAGAGCCCTCATATGCCATCTAGCATGTGTCACCAGCAGGATGCAGGAGGCCATGAGGCCCAGCAGCCTCAGAGTCATTCTCACCAAAATCCAGGAGCGATTGAAACATCAGTATCATAGCCTGAATATCTTGGACTTGCCACTTGGGAGGATAGGCCGGAAACTACTACACCCAAAACAGCTCCAATGAAAGGGAGCATCTGAGAGGGAGTTAGGTGTGAATTCTGCACGTTTATAGTAAACCCCAGTGAATGCAAGAGGTCTGCTGTAGTCTGGAGATGGGAGACAGCAGCCTGGGGTGAGTCCCCCTTCAACAGCTGGTCATCGAGGTAGGGAAAGATTGAAACCCCTAACCTGAACAGATGAGCTGCAACCACTGCCATCACTTTGGTGAACACCTGAGGAGCGCTTATAAGGCCAAAGGGGAGCACAGTAAACTGAAAATGCTTGTGGCCTACGGTGAATCGCAAGTAACATCTGTGGGCAGGAAGGATGGGAATATGGAAATATGTGTCCTGAAAGTCCAACACTACCATCCAATGTCTTGGGTCCAGGGCAGATAGGACCTGAGCCAGGGTGAGCATTTTGAACTTTTTCTTTTTGAGGAATACATTGAGGGACTGGAGGTCTAGGCTAGGACGTAGGCCCTTGTCCTTTTTGGGCACCAGAAAGTAGTGGGGAAAACAACCACGACCTACTTCTGGCACCGGGACCCTCTCTATGGCTCCCTTGGCCAAAAGAGCCGTAATCCCCTCACAGAGAAGTGCCAGGTGATCCTCCGTCATCCGATCATAGGATGTTGGCATGGATGGAGGGGTAGTCTTGAAGAGGAGAGAGTAGCCTCTTCAGACTATTTGCAAAACCCACCTGTCTGACCTGATGGAGTCCCAGCAGTGCAGGTGATGGCAAACCCTGGCACCGACTGGTCCCTGATGGGGAAGTGTCAGACTAGGAAGGTTTGGAGACTGCAGCGGGAGGGGTGTTTGGCTCCCTGATCCACAAGAACGTTGGATCCCACATTCTCAGCCACGCAAAGGCTGGGCAGCATGCGCAGCATGGTGGATGGAGGGAAAGGGATGTGGTTTGGCACCCGTTCCATAGCCACAAAAGAGGCAAAAAGCAGACTGAGGGGGTAAGGGCAGCCGCGAGGCCCAAGGAATGACCTGTAGCCCGGAACTCCTTAAAGCGATCGAGTGCTGAGTCTGCTTTGTCTCCAAAGAGACAGGTGCCATCAAAGGGCATATCCATAAGGATAGCTTGGACATCCCTAGAAAAGCCAGACATCCTCAACCAAGCGTGGTGCCACAAGGCCACCGTCAATGCAACCGATCTACCCAGTGAGTCGGTCGTATCCAGTCCACATCGTATTGTGAACTTAGCCGCATCTCTCCGATCAGCAACAGCTTGAGTTAGAATGGCTGGGCCTCCTCCGGGACCTGTGGCAACACCTGCCCAACCGTGTCCCTTAAAGTATGGGAGTAACAGCCCAAAAGGCATGTGGTGTTTACAGACCACAATGCCAGACTGGAAGAAGAAAACATTTTCTTCCAAATCTGACCCAGTCTTTTGTATTCCCTATCCGGGGGTGCAGAAGGGAATGCGCATGGGGATGTAGAGGCCTGGATAACCAAGCTCTCAGGGGTGGGGTGTTGGGTCAGGAATACTGGGTCATTAGGCGCAGGACTATGGTGGAAGGTGATTGCCCTATTAACAGGTTTGGACCATGTCCCCAGAAAGAGATCAGTGAGGGCTTCATTGAAGGGCAAGAGGGGTTCTGAAGAGGAAGCCTCAGGCTGAATCACCTCAGTTAGGAGGTTGGTCCGGACGGTCACAGAAGGCAGCTCGAGGCCCAGGACCTCAACCATTCTCCTCACCACCACTAAATATGAAGCTCCCTCATCCGGAGCCAAGTTAGGGGGTGAAAGCTTGCCAGCATTAGCAGAAGTGTCTAGACCACTGGCTTAACCAAGGTCCTGATCTCAGTCCCTGGGTTCATCAATCTGGTATTCTAAAAGGTCTACTGACCCCTCCACACTTTCACCATACCGGTACTCATAAGAATAAGGATCAAGAGCAGACCTAGGAAGCAAGGTCACCATCGAAGTTGGAGTTAGCGTCGAGCAACGCCGGTCCGGCTACGTATTGGAGTCAAAAATACGTATGGGATCGACACTTACCACGGGCCCAGGCAGCATCTGAAGCGTCAACATCTGCACCATCGTCTGGGAAGGTCACAGTGGCATAACCAATGCCGGTGCAGATCCGGAAATGGATCCCTGGGTGCCCCACCCCCATAGCTGATACTGAAGCTGCTGGCAAGGGCACCGAGGGGGGCACTTCCGACCCCACAGGGCCCAAAGGCACTCTGGCAGGGTCAGACTGCCTGAAGATGAAACGCTTAGCCTCATAAAACTCTCAAAATTGGGCAGGGGTGGCTCCGGCTTCCGGGAAGGTGCAGAGCCCACTCAGAAGTATGGAGGCCTAGAGCGATGACGCTCCTTTTCCTGAACTGCATCATCCAACGGACTGGATGAAGTCGAAGAATTTTGCTCTTCTTCGGCTTCTTATGCTTACCCAAACATCCCAAAGATTTCGAATGGTATGATGAAGTGTGTGAGCTTCGCGAGCGAGGTGTGGTGGTCCTCCAAAGACCAAAGACACACAAGGTGCGGATCTGTCACGGACATCATCTGAAAACTGGAGTCCCAGGGCTTGAAGCCAATCTTCCATATCATCAGCTCGCCGAACCAGAATGTTAAAAATAATCTTCGACAAAAGTTGAAAAGGCCAGTCAAAAAGTGACTGTGGGGTAGCTCTTCTTCGGATCTGCGTGTTGGCTGACACAGAAAGAAATTGAGATGACGTCAGCGCACTGGGGTGGCACCTATATATGACCCCCCGACATCATGTCCAGTGAACACAACGCCAACGGCGAACGTGGAGTTGACCGGCGCCACCTAACAGCGTGCAGGCGTAGTGCTCGAGGAAAAATCTCCGGATTCAGACTGACGCCTAGGGGAAATTCTAAGGTAAGGAATCTGCAACTAGAAGTCTCTATCAGATAAATATAAGAACATCAGACTGTTGTCACTATGGATATCCAGGCAAGACAGACTATGCATGAACGAGGGCACCATGATCAAATGGCCTTATGTCACATAATAACTTTATTACAGCCAGCCAGTAGCTAAATCAGTCTGCAGCATACCAGCTTTATTGCTGTGATGAAGGAATTGTTAAAAAATTTACAGAGATGAGCCATGAGCAGCTGAGTAAGCTCTATGACAAAAAAACTATGAATGGATCCAGTGTAGAACAAGAGCCAAGAAATTTTAAGGCCAGCAAACGGTGAGACTCCAAAATAGTAGTTGATAAAGTAGAAAACATTATTGGGCTAGGAATGCAATCATCAGCCTGTTTAAAGGCATCTAGAGTGTTCCATATAAAGAAGTCCAGCTTCTCAGAGAGTTGATGTGAGGGAGCAAACGAGAATTTACCTGTGGAAGGATTAGAAAGTTCTTGCATGACTTTAAAAACATAATTCAAGGTAATATTACTCAATGTAATCTCAGAAGAGTAGTACACAGAATGAGCCTTTCTCTCTCCTTTCTGTAGATAAAACAAAATAAGGGCTTTGGATAAAGTATCATAGTGGTAGTGTCATCTGCACTATTGTGGAAAGTGCTCGAAGAACTATGAAGCTGTTTTAACCCCCACGGACCTTAAGTGGTGTGGGAAGCGTTCGACAGAGAGTCAATGCCCTCTTGAACCAATTAGTAAATGGGTAACAGTGTAAGCCACTCTCAGAATAGGGCGATTATCATCACGCTATTCAGGCGCATGAGGCTTGTGCCAATAAGTGAATCTATGGCTCAGAAGTAGTGATAATGAATAAAGGATAAAATGAAAGAAAATGGGGAGTGGCAAAGATCGTGGAGTAAAAAGATGCGCTATGCCTCAACTCAATATTTTGAGCGCTCTTCCTGCCCTGGTCTGGTGGCCTCGAGTCATGCTCAATGTGCTTGGGGTTTCCCTCACCAGGAGATTCACTCAGGCAGTGACTTTCTGATCTGTCACCATGAATGAAGAGGCAGGCATTTCCGGAGTCCCAAACTATGATTTTGGAGGGGGGAGGGGCACCTATACAGTGATGTTTGGTGGCTCTGGTGGACGCCCTGTGCTGAAGGGCATGACAGCAGGTGGAAGCTGAAACAAATGGCCCCGCCACAGGTGAGGACCCAGTCAAGGGGGCAGAACCTGTTGGACAGCTAGTCTTCCAAGAGATGAATGTTGATTAATCTAAGTGCCCAGGGCCCAGATGTGAAACTCGACAAGAGCATACCACACATGATAAGTCGCGGGCAACAGCCGTGAGGACCAGACCGGGAAGGGGCCCGGTCCCCAAAATGGTCTTAATGTACTAACTGGTACTCTAACCGCCCTGGACCCCATGTTACCTGGCTGGCAACATAAGTAGTCTTTTAAGTCACAACGTGACTGAACATGAAAACAAGGAATCAAGTTCAGGCACCCGATGCAATACACCACTGGCTTGAGCTCCCCTGAGCCTTAAATGGCATTCTAAGTTAACATGATGGTTGCTGGCAAATGGGGAATGTTTGGAGTGGCAATGCAGAAGTAAGAGTGAGAGAGCGTTTGACAAAATTAACTGGGGGTCTTCTTGGAGTTAACCTGTGAATCTGTACACTGGAAAACACCCCATTCCTAGATAGGTTTCTGCATGGACCCCACACTTTTATTTTTTACACGGAAAGGAGATGGACTCTGGCAGAGATCCCCCCAATATGTCCTCAAAGAAGTAGACTGCTCGTGGTGGCCTCCTAGACTACCTAGAATAATCCTGACCAGACCCTTGAGATATTGGTGATTTCAGGGCAAGCACAGCGCAGTCTAAAAAATCCTAGCTGACATGCAATTTGATCTCGAAGCTAAATGCAAGACTTGAGAAGACATAGGTTAGACTGGGCAGAAAATTCTGGATGCTGAAGCCAAACTGGATACCTCCTCCTTCAGCTCTACTCTACCCCGGACCAGCAACTGAAGGAGGCCATGAATTACATCAAAGACCCAGAAAACAGCTCTGGGAAGGGAAATTTGAGAGAGAGAAAATTCTGAGTGTATCCGTCACAGCCATGCTCTACCATGCTGGGGGATGATCATCGGAGGCACTCTTGGACAGTATTCACAGTTCTGGCCTCAGGAGACAAGCATAATAGAAGAGACCAAGGGGCACTCTGGTGAAGTTTCACTATGACTCTTATAATGAAGCAGTTTTGAGCAAGCTTGGTAATGCATCCTTACAAGATCAGACATGCCCCATTCACTAAGGTGTTGCCCAGGCAGTCCTTCGGCGTAGATTTGAATTTAAAGTAAGAAATTAAAAAAACGAGATAGGATGGAGTCAGGTAAAGATATACCTTTTTAGCTTTTCATCTGAACAGACAGACTACAGGGCACCCTGCCTCCTGGCCTCCCTATTCCTGGTGCTGCCTCAGAGACCATGCAGCAGAGGAATAAAAGCAGTCTGACACGAAAGAGTGGAGTAGCCCAGGGGATCAAGACCAGTTCTAAACCCAAAGATGATTTGGCTCACACGAATGACTGGCACAAAGAGAACGTCTCAACTCTGCTCTTTATTTCTTTCATTTTCATGATTTCTTCTGCACTTGTTCCCGTCCTCTACAATGGTTGATCTAATTGTGATGAGACACTAAGATGTGGGCAAGAGCTGCATAGGGTTATTGGAGATGTCACTGGCAGCATAAAGTACACATACATAAGGAATCCTTGGTCGGGCTGGGGAAAGTGGAGGATCCAACTCGCCTTATTGTAATCCAGTAGCAGGCCCAGGGTGGGAAATGTCCCAACTGAGGGCCTTTTCGAATGGAGGAAGAGGGTCTCTTGGTTCGCAGTAAGTGGCAGCAGGGGCAGCATTAAGTCTAAAGTTGCAGTTACTTTGGAGTGACTGACATTCCTCGTTTGTTGTTTTTGTTAGTCATTTATGTGCTTGCTCAGGTTAATCTGGGAAGGGAGAAACTTTTGCAACCACATACTGTGCCCACATACAACTGCCAACAGTAAAGCCTGTAGCCTATAACCTATTCTCGTTAGTCTCGCATGACTGATATTACCATTCTGAATGTAAAGGGCCTAAATGTCTCAATTAAGAGAAGGGCAAGTCGGAAAAGCCTCAGAGACAGGCAACCAGACAATGTGTGTGCAAGAGACTCACCTTTTACAAAAGAAGCAGGATAAACTAATACATTTTGTACCCTACGGCTTTCCACTCTTCTGCATCCACTAAGCAGCAGGGGTAATTATGTTTATTAAGTGCAACTTACCCTTCATGATCTCCGAAACCAAAGTAGATAAGGAGGGCCGTTACCTGATTAGGACTCTACAGGGTCACAACATCACTCTGGCCACAGCTTATGTCCCTAATTCCGCTCGAGGCACACATCCTTTACAATACCAGTAAATTCTGGCAGGAGTAGCAAACAGGTGGATTATTCTAATCAGAGATCTGATTTGAATGAAGTAAGAAAATCTTAGAAGGATGGAGAATTGGGGAGGCTGGGATATCAAAGAGGTTAAAGAACACCTTAACTGAGCTAAGCCTGAGGTCGGATGGAGAGCGGTTTTGCATAGATACATAGTATACATACTATTCCCATGTTCACCAGGTACACTGCCATTGTATGTTTCAGTTACCAATGCGTTTCTAGCTGGGGTATGCTCCGCTGAAATTGGTGTGATTGCTATCTTGGATCACGACCCCAGTCACTGTGCATTATGAAGTAGGGTTTAGGGAGCGTTGACAGGAATAGCGCCTTCCCCCCTTCTTATAGAGACCCAGTGCCACACTTGATGAAATCGGTCAGCACACAGATGAATGTTTTGAATGAAGATTAGGAGGTCTAATCTGGGACGTCTTCAAAGAGGTGATCAGAGCCAGACTCGTAGCCACCACTGCCAATCGGCACCGTATTTGTGATTATAGAAGTGCAGAAACTCGAACAGAAAATTTGTGACTTAGAACAAGAAAGGGCTAAACCCCACACCACAGATGACATGTAAACTGGTTGCAGCTAGGGTCAGCTGCGCCCACATTATTCTTATAAATCTGAACTTGCCTTTCATAGCGAAAGAAATTAGTTTATGTTAGGAGGGATACATTGGACGCACAACTGGCTAGAGCCTTGAGTAGAGGGACAATATTAAAAGAAATCCATACCACCACAGAGGGCGGGGGGACAGGGGGTTAGCCGAGGATGCAGAAAAAGTTTGAGTTCCACCTCTTTTAATCTAACATGCACTCGTGGAGATCTGTTCCTCGATGCAAGAGTCAGATTATCTAAAAGAGGCCCGGCTCTCTGGAGTAACAGATGTTCAAAAGGAGGAACTAGAATAAACCAAACAATTGGGAGAAGTAAAGCGGTTGATTAACTCATTAAAACTCAACAAAGCCACAGGCCTGGTAGGTTTATGGCTCAATTTTATAAACTCTTTGCAAATAAATAGGCAACCAAGTTAACATCTCTGTTTAATCTTTGTGCAAGTGTAGGAGCCACAACATCATCTGTGGGGGAGGCAATCATAACGGCCCTTCCAAAAATAAGAAGATAAAGGCAAATACCCTGCCACATTTTTTATAAAACTCAGTCACTCATTCTGTTTCTTCTAAATTATTGATCACTGTAGCCCTTTGACTATACAGCATATTATCCTTAAGGACAATCCTAGACCTTACTCCATGGCAACCACAGTTATATATCACGATAATATATGTGAAATAATTTTGCACCTGGTAACACATTCTAAGAATATTAGTATATCAAAAATTGTGTTTTCATCTAAACATGTTAAATGCATCCAAAATGTTTATCACCAAAAGAAAGGCGGAAAAATGTACATCTACCAACTTGAAATATCACCATGCAATTTCATAACCAGTTGAAAGACATAGCATTAGGTGTGAAAACAATCTTCATATTTACTAAAAAAAGAAAACGGATATCGCTGGGCTATAGGAGGCACACTGGTCTGAAGCAGAATCTAAGAAATAGCAATAAGTGGGTCTCTTGTTTATGTATTTAAAAGATAACAGCACAAATTAGGGTTGCGACTCAAAGCTTCCAAAATTACTTATAGATTGAATCTTCGGGGAAACTGTGTATATCCTCAATTTAACTTTCTTTTTTTGTTTTGCAATTCTTTATTGAGCATATAAACAAAACAGACACATCTAGTACACAGGTTAAGAGAGAAAGCAATTACAGGTCAATTTAACATTCTTATTATTAATATGAATACATAGAAGCTCTCTCACATGACAAAAAAGCACCATGGACTGCTTATGACCTTACATACTATATTACTCGTGAAATGTTCTATGGCATCATTGACAACATCACTGATGACATCTCAAATGACATCATTGATGACAACACTATATGGCGAGGGTGCGAGTTACAGCTACTTCAGAAACTATAACTGGTGAACGTTTAGTGTTTTTTTATTTCAAATGTTACTTTTAAACTGATGTTTTCGCCTAACTACGATGTCACTTTAACCTCTTTTTCAGGACATTTCTGAGGTGTTTTTAATGCAAAGTAACATGTTATTACCATACCCAACAGTAATGTCACTTTCACCCCTTTGTTTTTTCAGTAAATATATATTTGTCTTTCCCAGTGAAAAAAAAAATATATATATATATATATATAGATATATATATATATATATATATATACACACACACACATATATATATATATATATATATGTGTGTGTGTGTATATATATATATATATATATATACACACACACACACATATATATATATATATATATATATATGTGTGTGTGTGTGTTATCCAGTGGCAGGTGCCACTTAGCAGTTACAGTTAGGACCATGTTTGCATATGAAAAGCATGTTTTGCTTTGCTTGTAACTTTGTTATTGTTTGGAGAATCTTCATGAAACGTTCCACACAAAAACAGTCTCAACCACCTCAGCTCCTTCCTGGAAAGTTTTGATGTCATCCTTAAAGCAGGGGCTGAGAAAAAGGGAGGGGTCCAGGGTCAATACTTAGATTTTTTTTTTTAGGGGGGGGGGGGCACATGCTCCTTCTCCATGGGCCTTTTTTGGGCCTCAGGGGTCCCAACTCTCGGGCTGAATTTTAATAAAAGGAGTGGGGGTGCTCAGCCTCTCTCCCCGAGCCTTTATCAAGCCTCGGGAACACAATGCCCCAGGGAAACATTTTATTAAAAGGCCATGTGGCCCCCTTTCCTGAGCCTCATTGAGGCCCGAGTGACCCCAACCCATGCCCAGGACGTTGTTGTTTCCCTGCCCACAACACAATGGGCAGTGAAGTATAACATGCTCCCATCCGGCGGGAGCAGAAAGCAGCCTCTGCCAGGTGGGAGCACACAAGTTTCTCCCTACTCACGCTCTTACAGGCAGGGAAATACAGATTTGGGAGGAAAAGAAAAGGTGCTTTGCCGGGTGTGAGCAATGCTGGCTCCCACCGCACCCAGGATGGGTGCTGGCAGGGAAGTCGGCGGGCTGTGGGGTTATGGTCTTTCCCTTGCAGTCCTCACCGTGGCACATTGTAACACATAAATAAGTAAAGATGGTCAGCTCCTGCACTTGCAAGGAGCCGGCGGGATTGCAGCTGGCCAAAAAAGTGAAAAATGTTTTAGGGTGCCCCAGGTGGGCACCCCGTTTATTTAAAAAAAAATAAAAAAACATGTTGCCTGGTCCTGCACGGTTGGGGCAGCTTGCAGGCAGTTGTTGAGGCAGAGTAGGCTCCATTACCTACCCTCCCCCCCAAATAAAATAAAGATGCAAGTGTCCCGTGTTTGTACGGGGACACCCAAAAAACAACAACAACAAAAATGTAAAGAAAAATAAATGAACTGTGGCAGGCACTTATTTATTATTCAATGCTCCAGCATACTGTAATGCCCTGCAGTAAGTCTGTCTTATTTAAAATAACACCTTTAAATTGTAACATCACATAGTGAGCCTACATGGTTGGAGGCAGAACTTAGCAGTTGGCGATTGCACCCGTCTTTGCACTGTGAGGGGTAGGGTGCCAAGTCCCATGCCGCAGACGACCAAAGGCTGTGCGCAGAGAGGGTTTAGGTGCAGGGCCTGACCGTCAGTTAACTGACAAAACTACATCTCGATCCCTCGCCATGCTCAGTGTTGTCATCAGTGATGTTACTTCAGATGTCATTAGAGAAGTGGTCAATTATTTAACAGAAATTTTCATGAGTAATGTAATGTGTGAGGTCATAAGCAGTGCATGGCGAGGATGCAAGTTACGTTTTCACTGAAATTTTTACCTACTTATAACGTCACTTTAACCTTTGTTTTTTTTTTTTATGAACATGTGTCTCTATATTACCTATCGGAGGTTGCCACTAGGCAGTTATAGTTAGGACCTAGCTACAGTAGAAAAAGCAGTTTTAACTTGGCGTCTCTTGACGAATCTTCACAAACTTTTCCCCAAAAATGTTAGCTGCTGTCTGGAAAGTTTTGAGGTGATTCATTAAGCGGGGCCTGAGAAAAAAAAAAAGGGGGGGGGGAGGAATTAAATATAAGAGCATTTCCCACGTTACTTCCCACAGGAATTTCGAACAGCGATAGCATCCGAACCACTAGACGGAATTTCACCAAATTTGGCAGAAAGGTACCTCTTGGTCCAGAAAGCGCCCTTGTGTTACTTGGTGTAAATCCATTCAGTAGGTTTAGATAAATTAAAGAAAATCCAAATTTGTATATATAGCAACGTGAAGGCTCCTTGAACCCTCCCAATCTTGTGCTGAGATCTGATTAGCTGCCAACACTTCAACAAGCAAGTGTTGGCAGCCATGTTTGGACTTGGCTTCAACCGAGTCCTAGAACAAAATGTAAAAAATAAGAAAAGGGGCCAGGGTATGGACGCCCTGACTTCTTAGCTCTGGTAGTGGGGTCCCAAAGGGATCCCCCACAGCAAAAAAAAACATTTAAAAAAACAATTCGCCAGAGGTTGTGGAGGATCCACCGAATTTTTTTTTTTTTTTAAAGTGCAGGCTTCCGCACTTGTTTTAATAAGCCCCCTGGTGGGCCAGGTCCCGGGGCCATTGTTATTTTAATCTGGGTGGGCTGCCCACCACACCGGATGCCTCAAGGGCCACCACCTCCCTGGGGTGTTAAAGCAAATAATGCGAGGGGCTGCATGCCCCACGCTGCCCTGGGGACCACCACCTCCCCGGGGCTTTCATTAAATTTAATGAGGGGTTGCGCCGCCCCCCCCATGCCCTGGGACCACCTCTTCCTCGGGGCGTTAAACAATTATACTGTGGAGGGTTGCTCCCCACCGCCCGGGCACCACCCCCTACCCAGGGTGCTAAACAAATACTGATCGGGGGAGAGGGGGTCACCCCCCTCCCCGCGGGCTATTCTAAAACAGTGAAGGGGGTCTGTTTTGGAGCCCCAGGGACCACCACCTCTCCGGGGCAAAGGTCATTGGAGGAGGGCCGCTCGGCCCCTCTCGAGGAGCCACTGATGGCCCTAGGGACCGCCACCCCTAGGGCCGGCTCCTGCTAGGTCCTGGAGTGTCCACCTCCAGGCCATAGTTGTTTGCTTTCTGCAAGAGAGCGGTCAACCAGATCTCCCTTGCAGAAAGTGGAGTTTGTGCGGAGTATGTGTGCGGGGAAGACAAATGTAAACATTGCTCCCACAAGCAGGGAGCTGGTATAAAAAGCAGCTCCTTGCTTGTGGGAGCAATGCTGACTCCCACAGGACGTGGGAGACGGCTAGGACCGCGGGTGCCTTGAGGCTCCCCCTGCGGTCATGTCACTGTCTCTCTCTCTCTCTCTCTCTCTCTCTCTCTGGATGGACGAGAGAGAAATAGATTGTTACTGCAATATCTCTCCATGCAATGACTTAAAAAAAAGTAAGGAGTCACCTGTGGCAGAATGGTTAAGGTCACAGACACTCACACTGAAAGTTGGGGTTCCAGTCCAGGTGTGTCTGTGGTCATTACCCTATTTTAATTCATGTTAAAATGTCAAAGTTTAAGGTTCACACTGAAAGGTAATCTCACTCTTTTTAATTGACTAATATATTTTTCTTTTCTATTTATCCAAAAATATCTTATTCTAAGTATATCATTCACCAAAGCCTAAAAAAAACACTATCTCCCTCTTACTTTCTGTCTCTCCCTCTCAGCTTTCCTTTTTCAATCTCTTTCTCCCACTCACACACCCATTCAGACCCTTACGCACCCACTCACACCCTCACGCACCCACTCAGACTCTCACACATCCAGTCATAGACCCACTGAAACTCTCAAGCACCCACTCACAGACCCACACAGATACTGATGCACCCACTAAGACACGTATACACCCACTCTCACTCCCAGACAGATCCCAGCATGCTTGTTACCGGTCCAGGGAGGACCTGGCCTGGCAGTTTGGGCTGGGTCAAGACTGATTTGCATATGGCTGGGACCAAACTGGGGTGGCATGGTGAGCAAAAGAATTGATAGATTAATCCCAGATCTATGACTTGGGGTGAATGTTTGATTGGTTCCACATTCCGTATATCATTTGTGTTTTTCAAACTAACATTCTAAAAACCAACTTCACTAAAAGATGTATTTTTAAATTGTAAATTCAGAGGCCCCAAACTCCATATTTCTACCTGCTCTCAAAGGGAATCTCCACTTTAAAGTTATTTAAAGGCAGCCCTCATGTTCAACCTATGAGAGAGATAGGCCTTGCAACAGTGAAGACTGAATTTAACAGTATTTCACTGTTAGGACATGTAACACACATGTCCCACCTTTGTGAAGTATCAACGATGGAAACTGGATGAAGCTAATAATCCACATTTTATTTAAGAGCAAACTGGAACAGAAGACTCCAGCCACCGACTCATTCTGCAACCGCCAACCGTAGTCATTTCCCTTCTCTCCTCAAACCTTTCGAAGGTTCCAGAACTTTAGAAGGTAAACAACACACCACCTCCCTCACTACACCCAATGACAGTACACATTTCCTATCCACAAACTTTACATGTTACAAACAATATGAAAAACAATATTACATTTAGAAACCACAATATTTAGCCTAACATAGTTTTATAAACAATGAAGAAACCATATTGAAGCTATAAACCACAAAGTTTTTTGTTTTTTTAAATATACTGTTTTTTTTTAATCTAACATAATCTTTCATAAAAGACCGGACTCTTTCTCACTCGCTGAGGCCTATTATCTAACATAATCTTTTATAAAGACCGGACTCTTTCTCACTCGCTGAGGCCTACTTTCTTCTCCGAGGCTTGCAATTCTGTGTAAGATCATCACATTGTATTTTATCACTCACACCACACTCATCATGTCCTGGTATAACTCTTGTCACTCTATTCAAATTCCATATTCTATGGTCACTCAACTTTACATTCCTAAAAACTTTAATCACCTTACAAGGTTGACTGAATTTTGAGAAATCCCCTTTCCTAGGTAAGTTTATTTTCACCCAATCTCCCACACTTACCACTGTCTCTTTCACTGCTTTTCTCACATCATACAACTCCTTTCTACACAACATTTTCTCTCTCTCTTTCTCTCTCCAATTTCCAGTCTCATCAATCTGGCTGTCCACCATCCTCTGTTTCTCAGATACCCAGAGCAGCAAGATCTCAGTGTTGGGCCTTCTTCCTTTAAATAATTGAAAAGGAGCAACACCAGTAGAAGAATGAGGAGTAAAGCGATACTCTCTTACCTTCTTTCTTATAGCTACCTCCCAATTACCCCCTGAAGATAGAGCTTGTTGCACACTTTCTTTCAGGACTTTAACAAATATTTCAACCGCACCATTGCTTTCTGGATGATAAAGAGCTGCTTTCTTATGTCTCACTCCTGTCTCCTGAAGGAACCCTTCTACCTCTTTCGAAGTGAATTGCACACCATTGTCTGAAAGCATTGAACTTGGAAACCCTTCCTTCTCAAATAAATCTTCCAAAAATTCAATAACTACTTTCGACTCCACAGAATTTACAATTTTAACCTCTGGCCAACGCGAAAACATATCCAGGCACACTAACACATAACGATCAAACAAATTAATTCTTATAGGTCCTAAGATATCAATAGCAATGTCCGACCAAGGACTGTTTGCCTGTTCTCTGAACACCATTGGTTGTGTCCTGTATTTCAATCCTTTATCACAAGACAAGCATTCAATACAATATGTTACCATACGCTATATCTGTACATCCAGAGCTGGCCACCAATAGCCTTCTCTCGCCCTCTCCTTAGCCTTGGCTATACCCATGTGACTTGCATGAGCATGTTTCACTAAAGCTTCCCTTATATTATCCGGGGGAACAAGTTTTGTGCCTTTCATAAGCAAGCCATCCACAACTGACAATTCATCTTTGACTTGCCAAAAACCTTTCAAAATATCCTCACATCTATTTTTCTCACACCATCCATTATTGACCAGGGACATCACTTTTTTTAAAACAACTTCATTTCCTAATACATCCCTCTACATTTCTTCAGAAACAATCCCTTCTGATATTTTGCACACACTGACTTCCTCATCCTCTTCCACACCTTCTTCTTCCTCCAGGATACCTTCACTGCTTTCTACATTCACCATCCATGATAGACAATCAGCTAATATGTTATCAACACCAGGGGTATATGCCACCTCACAGTCAAACTCCTGCAGTGCCACAACCCATATCCGTATCCTATGAGATACTAGATCTATACCTTTCTTGCAAAACACTTCTTTAAGTGGCTTATGATCAGTTTTGATTAGAAATTTCTTCCCCCATAGAAACTTCTTCAGTTTACACACTGACCAATATACAGCAAGAGCCTCTTTCTCTACAACTGAGTAATTACGTTCTGCACCCCTCAACGCACGAGACACAAACTGAATAGTATGTTCAACACCATTCTTTGTCTGCATAAGTACCGCTCCTAAACCCTTTGACCTTGCATCAGTCAATATCCAAGATTAGTTTGACGTGTCCAAACTGCCCAGATTTGCAGCTGAGGTCAAACACTGTTTTATCAAACAAAACTGCTCCTCACAATTTTTTGTCCACTTAAATTATTTCCCTTTCTGCAATAATTCTCTTATTCCTGACAGCTTCTGAGCCATATTAGGAATAAATTTGCAATAAAACTCCACCATTCCTAAAAGTTTAATCACTTCCTCCTTGTTTTGAGGAGTCTCAAGTTTACAGATTGTGTTAACCAAGTCAGCTTTAGGTTTGATCCCTTTATCGCTCACAACATGACCTAAATATAAAATTTTCTTCACGTCAAACTTGCACTTCTCTGCTTTCAATGTCAACCCAACATCTTGCAACCGTGACAAAACTTTCCTCAACCGATCATCATGCTGTACCCCATCAGACCCAAAGATCAACACATCATCCTGGTAAACTTTAAAACCTTCAAGCCCCTTAAGAATATGCTCCATTAACCTTTGGAACACCGCAGCTGCCGGAATCAATCCAAATGGCATTCTCACAAATGTAAATGTTCCAAAAGGTGTCACAAAAGCATAAAATCCTGACAGTCCAGATGCAGAGTAATTTGGTGGTACGCAGAAGCTAAATTTAGAGATGAAAAGTATTTCGCACCATCAAGAGAACATAATAATTCGCAAATATTATGAAGGGGAAAATGATCCACAATCACCACCTTGTTAAGTTCCCTTGAATCTACGCACAGCCTTGCACTCCCATTAGCCTTCCATGTCATAACCACCGGAAACAACAATTCTGTAGCCTCCACTTCCTGTATAATTCCTTCATCAACCAATCTGTCTAATTCCATCCTCATGTCTTGTCGCACCAATAATGGTACATTCCTGACTCTAGCTATTTTAGGTGTGGCATTAGATTTCAATTTAATGAAATGACAGTAGTTCTTGAGACAACCAATCCTTTTATTAAACACTTCTGGAAATTCTTTCATCCATCTTACATCACTGCTCTGTACCAGACTGATCACAGAATCTTTCCTCGCTTGTACAGAGGACTCTACACTCTTCACTCTTGATGCACTGTTTAGGACCTGAAGGGCAGGGAATATATGAGCATCTCCCTGAACTGTCAGATCAAGAAGCTGCAGGCTTAAACGAATATGAGATATGCATCAAGAAATTAGATATGCACGACCTGTCAAAGATAAGTACTGTTCTTGAACGCTATCATTTTGGACGGAGGTTACAACGTTCAGGAGAATCTGTGGAACAATATATCACAGAGTTGCGAAAACTGGCCTCCACATGTAATTTTGGAACTTCTCTTGATGAGAGACTGAGAGATCAGTTAATGTTTGGGTGTGCTACTGATAAAGCCTGGGAAAGCATGTGGCACAAGGATAACCCTTCCTTGCAAGAGGTTATAATTGCTGCAAAGAATTTTAAACATTCAAAAGCGTGTTTTGAAGTTCTGAAGAAGGAAATATCTTTAAGTGACAGTGGGCATGAGAGTAGGAAAGGAAGCTTGGTACACGTTGTACAAAATATTAAGCTTCCCAACAAGACTTCAGAATTTAGTAATGTTGACATGAGGCAAATGAAGGGAAAGTGTTTTAGATGTGGCAATGAGGGTCATTTAGCTAATAATAAAGCATGTCCTGGATGGAAAGCTCAATGTAGAAGTTGTGGAAGGAAGGGTCATTTCACAAGGTGCTGCAGATCAGCGAAGAATCAAAAGAAGGTTCAACAAGTGGACTTTGTCGACAATGAGGAGGATTTGGAAAGGGAAAATTACATTTTTCAGATTGAGTTTCTCTGGCAATGGTCCTTTGGAAGTAGTTAAAGTTAATAGAAGTTCACTTAAAATGTTGTTTGACTCTGGTGCTAATATAACACTAATCCCCAAAACATTTTCTGAGCAAACATTGGCTGGCAGTGCTCAACTATTTAAGCCAGACATTAAGCCAAGTGGTTATGGGGGTGAACCAATACGTTTACTAGGATATGGGGCACCATAGAATTCAAGGACAGAATTATACTGGGAAAGTTTTATGTCTCCATGAAAGGAGATTCCCTTATTAGCTGGCTACATCAACGTGATCATAATGTGTACTTAGATCCAAATGAGGATCCTCCAGTATGTGTTAGAAAAGGTCCAGTTAATTATAGCCAACCATAGTCGTTTCCCTTCTCTCCTCGAACATTTCCAAGGTTCCAGAACTTTAGAAGGTAAACACCACACCCACTTTTAACAAATACTGCACCCTGCCCATGGGGCTACCTAGGGCCTACCTTAGGGGTACCTTACATGTAGTAAAAGGGGGGTTTTGGCCAGGTAAGTGGATGAACTTGCCAGGTCGAATTGGCAGTTTTAAAACTGCACACATAGACACTGCAGTGGCAGGTCTGAGACCTGTTTACAGGGCTACTTATGTGGGTGGCACAATTAGTGCTGCAGGCCCTCTAATAGCATTTGATTTACAGGCCCTGGGCACCTCTATTGCACTTAACTAGGGACTTGCCAATAAATCAAATATGTCAATCATGGGTGAGCCAATCAACAGTACAATTTATATAGGGAGCACTTGCACTTTAGCACTGATTAGCGGTGGTAAAGTGCGCAGAGACAATAAACCAGCAAAAACAGAGTCCAGTATACCATAAAACAGGAGATTAGAAGGCACAAAGACTGGGGAGACACACCAAAAGGCTGCCAGGTCTAACACAGCACCACTGTTTTCAGCTGTGGGTTTCGAGTGAAACATGACTCACTAGTCCTTCCAGAGCATTCAGGTCAATGTGGTCCATATTTTGTAAAGTTGCAGTTCATCCAGTGAAGCAAATCTTGATAACTACTCATTTCTTTGATTACTATTCATTTCTTTCATTTTCTTAGCCACAGACACGTTTCGCTCTTCATGAGCTCTTTGGGTGAGCACAGCAGGCAATGAGTACCAAACTTGTTTGCAGCATAACATTTAAAGACCAGTGCTTTCTTCACTCCTCATCAAAGAGCATGGTTCTTTCTGCAAGAGTCATCTCCCTCTGGTGCATAGCCACTGGATCTTGGAGGCTTGGGCATATTCACAAGCATTTTACAGACAGTTTCAAAACATTGAAAGGTACAACTATTCCAGTACAGGGAGGAATATAAATGCCTTTCAGGGTGGGAGAGGAAAGAATACTTCCACATGTTTGGAGGGTGTGGGAGAAACGGCACTGGAACCATCACTCACTTTCTACTTGAATGCCCTGAAGTGGATTACTAAAGAGAACGCAATACGGACCTGGGTTTTATTAGGTTCGGTAGCTTGAGAGATACTTTAGTTAGTTCAACCTTCGAGTGCAACTAAATGCTATTTCTAGCATGTTGGCATTTAGCCGCTTCAGATTTAGCATAATTTATAATGTTTATCATAACTGCTTCCGAGATTTCCGTCACAAGGAAATAAACTAATCTAAGTAGAAATGTGCACCGAATTCAAACTTTTCCTGAATAAAACAGGATTAAGATGACCAAGTGGCCACTGTTGCTTAAAAGCGGGATTCAGAAAGGATATACGATGTAGAATGCTGCAATAGACTGACTCTTTAGCAGTCCACGGAGAGGGATTTCCAGTTTCATTATTCCGGTTCTCTCGAAGTGCTATCTGCAGTCTAGTTCCACATGCGAAAGGCACCAGCATGTGCCTGTCCCTTATCAGAGCCAAGCAGGGAAGGGCGCTGTTGTTTCTCCTCTTCCCATGGGGTCTCTTATCTGTTTTGGCGACGAGCGTCTAACAAGGCGCGCAAGTCCACAGAGTCACGCTGGTGTGGTGTCTCCCTCTCTCTCTCTATCACAGAGGGTTGAAAGTCACGGTTTTCACAACCCCGATATGCTAAGCCTCCCAGGTCAAGTGGAGTGCCGTATCTGCTGTTGCTCACACGCGGCTAGTTTCCAGTGGTGATATTCGTGCATCCATATCCTGACTGAGATAATGTCATTTACAAAACACACACAACCTGGCTCCATTTACGCAAAGCGCACTTCCTCCGTTTGCACAATCTTTAAATTAATCCTACCTATTGCCACACGAATTAGCCTATCGAGCTCAGAGACCTGCTTGCATTTCCTGTGACAGGGCAAGGAAGTCACACGGTGTTATATTAGACAGATAACTGCTTTGCTTCCCTGGGTGAAGAGTATGTGTCAGTGATCATTTTTGGCTTTATTTCCATTTCTGCGACTGCAGCTTCGGCTCGTTTCTGTCCACTCATTTCCTAGATGTTTCAGACTGTTGTATAATGGCCATGACTCATTTTAATTTATGTCTGCTAGGTGATCAAGCTCCTACACAACATAGGCGCTTTATGAACAAGCACTGACAAAGCCTATAGGGCTGGCTTGCTTTTGAGTCCTGAGTAAAATATCAGTAAATGCCTACTGCAGTGTAAAAGCAAAACAGAAAAACTGCTTTCTGTATGTAATGTATCCATTGAGATAAAGCATTTATTGTGTGATGATTCAGACTAGCTTTGAGATGCAAAGTAATCTGATACATTGCAATGCAAGCACAAGAAAAAAGGTGGAATGATAGATCAAACAGTCAATAGCATGAGGTGAGAGAAAATTACTCTTCTTGGAGGAACCAATGGCCCAGTCTGTATATTTTAAATAACTAGTAACAGCAGGTCATACAGACATAAAAATACATTAAAACACACAGCTATACAAAAACCTAAACTCATCTTAAACCATGTTCCACGTGTTGTTGTTGGTGATCACCCAATGCAGGTTAAGAGTTTGTATGGTATAGTTTCATTTAAAAGCCCATTAGCTAATCTATGTTTTTATGATCATATGTTATTGCTTCTAAGTAAATTCTATGACAACACTTGAAGTACAGTTACATCACAAATCCAGCCAACCCTATGGTTCAAATCAACGCAATTAGGCATTAGTTCAACCCATGAGAAACCAGTCACCTCCCCATGCCTGTTTATGTTCTGGGGACACGCTCTGGAGATGTAAATGGGTACTTCCTGTTGGCATATGAGTCCGTCGCCGTTTTCCATCTAACCAATAGAAGAGGGGATGATGAAGTCCATAGCTGGCACTATCCCTTTTGGCCAATATTGTGCTTATCCCAATAAGGGAATAATCCCCTCTAGATCTCCCCACATCCTCCATAATACTGAAGTTGACTAAGACGAAGTCTTAAGAAAATGACCAGCAACCTCGGGGCTCATGCATCTCTCTAATCTGAATCATCCACTGGCTCCAGCCAACCCTCCCATCAGGCTTGTAATTCTGAGAGGAGGTCTGGGGAATTGTTCACCAGAGTCATACATAGTTGTGATATCCCACCTGCCCCACTGTCCCATCTGTCGAACCCCCTAAGAGAGTTGATTGTTGCAGCCATTGCTCCTTCCACAAGGGTGTTTAGAACGTGATTCAGCTGATGTATTTTATTAATTTAAACTTACTTTTTTTTTTACAGGCATGGTATCATGCACTTGTAGACTTAAATCCTACTGAAAACACTGAAAAGTAATGAGTGACGTTGCCTGAATAAGGCGAATCGTGCAGCACACAGTGCAGATACTTATTGTACAGTTTTTGCATTTGCGTAGCTTACAAATTTTCCATATTTTGTGTGCGTGTTTGGTAGCGCACATGTACAGTTATTTTTTTTTCCAAATGCATTTGACGACTTCTAGGGCACCATCACTTACTACATGAGTATGTACACCGGATGATCATATAAACAATTGCTGGCCAAATGGACATATAACAGACAAAATGTAAAATAGTTTGGCTCAAGTTTTGGATATACTGGATCGTTAACAAAGTATGCTTTATATGCATATCATTATTTCTGGAAAGTATTGAAGCATACATTCCTAACAGTTTTAAGAGTAGCAAACGTCATATTGTCTTGATGCTCACCAAATATATGGCTTTGGATGAGCCCTCTTTTTTTTTTTTTTTTATCCCAGGTCGTTGGGAAGAGGGGAGAACTCCACAAAGCTTTTACTCTTTTTCCGATGGCCTATATACTGAGATGCTTGTGTTTTTCCCCCCAAAAAAGTGGGAGGTAGGCCGAGGCCCCAGTATTCGGGGAACGCTGGGGGCTTCAGAGTCATGGATATTCCTGTTTTTACGATACTGCTCCCTGTCCCTTCGACACAGGCAGCAAACATTTCATTAGCTCTCCGTCCGGTTCAGGGCAATGGAAGGGAAAATGTTTTAAATAAAAAAAGGTAAACTCCACCTGTTTAACCCCTCCGATTCAAGAGTTGGTTTTAACAGCTCCAAGCTTTTTTTGTCACTTTTGACCCTACGTAGGGAGTTTGCTTGTTTCATCTGTGACATCCTTTGACTCTTGGGGGAAGAAGTGATAATAATAACGAGCATTTTCTGTTAAAAAGTATTTTTCTGTTTCCCTGGTAAAGATTACCTGTTGTAAATGGATGGTTTGCCATAGATGGATTGTATGAGGAATTCTATTCTTTCAATACAGTCTGATAGGCTTCTACGTTCATTAGGATTAGTAGCCTGGTATTTTACATGAACCTTTTCCACAGACTTGGTACTAACAAGTTTTTCCTACAATGTTTACAGTATTCCCGGGTCAAAAATTTGTGAATTGTCTATTTCTATGAAAATCAAATTCACTCTATTCAAGAGCCGTGTTTAATTCATACCACAAATCCTGCACACACGTGGAAATGTTTTTTACCTGCAACCACAGCTCGTCTCTGGTAACTAGATCTAAGGACGAAGGCCTTGTTCATGTTAAAGGGAGCTTGTCCCGATGACTGAAGCAAAAAACTCAGATCATCTAAAAGATTGTGTGGGGATTCGATGGAACAGTGCAGCGCAATATATATTTCCACTTGCTACAGTAAGCTAAATTACACATTTGACTTAATAATTAAGCAACCTACTTCCGCCTATGTGTGTGGATAACCACTCTATCCAAAACTACCACAGGAGAAGAAGGATGAATCTATTCCAGGTACCGCATCTGCCTCTAATCTTTCACATCACAAAGGGATCAATATCGTACTTTAAAAACGTTCTTAGTGTACCAAATTATTTTGTATATCAATATGGTCTACCTATACTTATTCTTCTACCTCCACTATGGCAATTTCAAGAATTGTATGAGTTAGGCTCACTCATGTAATGTGACATCCTTCATCATTGCTCACCTCACCCTACCCTGGTAAGATAGTACTACCGGGGCGGACTCGACCTCAAGGGAGAGATTCACTTGAGGTGGTTCTTAGCAATAACTAATCTGGATACGTTTCACGGTATCCAGTTGTACTTATTACAAATACCATAGGATAAACCACAAGATTAATCTTTATTCAATGGTACCCTCAGTATACATAAAAAATACTAAAAAGTATTGATGAGAGGAAAACGGTGGGTATCATGGCCCTTGTATATCTCTCTTACGCTGACATATTTCTTCCCTTTTAAAGCATAATCCGGTCTCAGGCATTCTTTATGGCTGCCTATGATCCCTGTTTCATCTGGGATTTATTAGTGTAGTGAGAATAGAGGTAAGGACCTACCTCTCCTCATCACATAACAAGTAATTTACCTAGTGAGAGGTAGAACATAGGAAAACAAACCTTAGAAAATTGATAGGCCATCAGTATTCATGCTACGTGGTTACCTACATCATTTAAACAACCATACTCTATTATTAATAAACTTAAACTTTATGGCATGATTAAAAAAAAAAAAAATGAAATACAATAAATAATACAAGTGCATTAAAATGATTCAAGATACCAACCCCATGTCCATACATTTAGTGCATTATGAATAATTTAAAAGGCTCATTTCCGATGGCCATTGCCAAACAATAAAAAAATATATAAAAACAACGTGAGTCCCCCCCACCCTCCAGTCAAAAGCAAGTTTACCTAAAAAGCTGTTATAACCCTTTTTTCCCTAAAAACTAGTAAGGCCATCATAATTAATGTATGAATTATAACAAAATGGTGTTTGTAGGCATTAATCTCGATAAGATGAACATGCAAGAAAATTAAGTGCAATTTAATAAATAATTAAAAAATACATCAACATATCAAACCAATTTAGAAGCGTATGCTATATCAGAGAATAATTGTGATAAGGGCCTAGACTGTTATAAAACAGACAATCAAGCACCAACAATGCTCTGTGCAGCATTCAAAATAGCCACTACAGCGGAGGGCAATAACCAGGATGGTTAGTTATCAAATGCCCCCCATTCCCTTTCTCTACTTGGGCCTTGGCCCCCGTGCAGGAATTTCACCAGTTCACAGTTTAACCTGATGTCCCTAGGATCGAAGCAGGCCAAGACAGCCTCCCTCCTGCAGGTCTGAATGCCCCGGGCATTCCACCTTCTTCGCAAAAGTTAATGCGGTCCTTCAGGCGCGTGGGGCACAAGCACAGTATATGGCTAATGTGTTCCTGATTAAGTTGACATAGCCGGCAGCTACCTAGCCCCTCTCATCTTTCCCATACAATATCGTAATAAGCGGTAAGTATTATCCCCATTCTGTATTTTATGAACTCTGCCTCTACCCCGTCATCAAAGAGTTCACTAAGATAACTCTGGGGTTTCAGCTGCGTATGAGTTTAAAGAGTCATCCAACCATGTTTATGGAGGGCCAGGCTAGCCTTGTCTTTAACCAATGAAAGTTGTTTGCTGCTAGTTTTTGCTAGCCTTTTGAACTCCTGATGACTAATGGGAAGGTCCCAGGCATTAGTTAAGCAGAAATAGCTCAATGCCTGCATCAGGTAGGATCATGTTGGGGAGCTTTGCTTTGTTTCCATTTTGGACCACAGGTAGTGGACTAGTGAATCACTATTTGCAGACCTGAGTTTGTGGCAGCACAACGTAAATGCTGCCATCCGTGCCAAATCTTGCTTAACAATGCAGAACTCCAGTCTTATCTCGGCTGGCGATGAAGGGGAGGGAATCTGAAAAAAGGGATCTATAGATGTTAAGTAGTATCATGTCCAATGTTGCACTATCCCAACCCTTAAGGGCCTCACTTCCATATGCCAATGTCAGCAAAATCTTGGGCTGTGCGACCTGGAGGATCGGCAACAAAGTAGGTCCTTTTAGTTTTGTAGTTAGGGACCTAAGGCCGACATTCAGTGTGTTGCTCTTCCTTCTAATTTCTTCCAGTTGATCACAGTATCCCCCGTTCCCAATGCAATAAACTCCAAGGTATTTAAAACTGCTTATTGATCCAGGAACCACAGTGATTTTTGTGATCTTGGCCCCTGAATGACCAAAATCTTTGTTTTATTTTTATTGATTATCAGCCCATACGTGATTGAGAAAGCGGAGTTTGCATCAAGAAGGCACTGTAGACCAACCTTTGTTCTCCATTAGGGCAAAGTCATTTGCATACAGCAAATTTGAGAGCTGTAGGCCCCCCAATATGGGTGGATGGGAACTGATTGAGTTTAACATAGAAGACAAATCCGATAAGAACAAGTTAAATAGTGTTGGAGCAAGGACCCTGCGTGGCTTTGATCGACCTAGACAGGCGAGAACAGTCCCCAATCTTTATCCTGACCCATGTGTCGTTATGCAGTAACTCTAAGGCTCTAAGAAGGCCGCCCAGGATATTCAGAAGGGCTAATTTCTGCCAGAGTTTCCCCCTGTCAACTCGATCAAAGGCAGACTTATAATCAATGAACCCTAGATAGACTGGTTGACATTTTTTTTTGCCTGGTCAGATAACAAGGAGAGAGCCAAGATGGGGGTGATATTATTGGCGTCTCCCCAAGTTTTAAGCTTGTTTAGTAGCATTCCTGTGATGCATTTAGCATCATTATTACTGAGAGCTGCCAAAGGATAGTTCCCTGGTGTCCCTTTATCTCCGTCCTTGAAAATTGGTGCAAGGATTGAACAGCGCCATGGGTGAGGGATACAATTCAAGTGCAGAATGGTGGAACAGAGCGGTGCTAGGTGACCAGACCAATATGCTGGATCTTCCTTATAAATGGCTGGTGGTATGCCTCGAGGGCCTGGCACCCCCTCTTTACGGCCCTTTTTTATTTGCTTCTGAACTCGAATGGCTGAGATGGAACACCATGATGCCCTGTGGTCACTACTAGAATGCATAATGGGCAGCGGATCAATAGTCTGCTGAGCCCTTGGGTGCAATTCTGGATTTTTTGTGATTGCAAATTAAAGTGGTGAAGCAGGAAATTATACCAGGTGGGCTCTTAGATGTTAGAGGAGACCATATTTGGCGTGGTCTACCAAAACCATTTACAGCCCACCAAAAATTAGCGGAGTTGTTAGACCTGATATTGTACAATAATCTAGACCAGAATTAATTCTATTTCATTGTTCGGAAGGCCCTTTCCTCCTCTTTTAATTTCCTTCTTGCCTCTCTCAGATTGTAAAGTATTATTGGGCGATCTTTTAAGAGCACTCCACATTGAGGTAACCAATCTATTGGCCCTTATTATCTTGTGATTGGAATCCCGTCCTAGGTAGAGAGTTGTATTTTGTATATTGCTCTTATTTCCGAATGTTCCCTGCTTAGCATGCTGTAATAAAAATCTTCCTGTGAACCTTACCCAGTGTGATAGAAGATCACCTGCAGGAGTGTGTGTGGAGATGAAAAGTTGTTTAGGCTTAGCTGCCAGTGTGAAAAGGATATTGGTGGTGCATCTAATGTGATTTACATTATTTGTGTGTCCTTTGAATTTTAGTTCAACTGAGCAGTCAGGGCCCGTCCTTTATTTTCGGACTTATGCCACCCGGGAGTTGAGTTGCTCATAAGCCACATGTTAAAATCACCTGCAATCTCAAGGTCGATGCTGGCACTCTGCAAGATTGGACCTATTACCATGTCAGTCAGCTTGTCTGATGTCACTACCCTTGCTGTTGCGTTTGGATGAATGTAAAAGTTGACCACTTTGATTTTCATTATGCAGCCATTAGACGATTTTAAAGAGAAACCTTGCAGACCATCCTCCTCACTACTTTTGTCCCGGGACTCGATTTTACTAGAAATGGATAATTAAATTGCCAGGACACCTATACTGCACCCCTGCTTATGTCTTTTTGATGCTGGAATAAAATGAGTAACATAGCCTTCCAAATGCTGACCCTCCTGTGACCAGGTCTATTATAGCAGAATGATTTGAAAGAGACAGAGATACAGAAGGGTGTCTGGGTCTCCCAACTTACTTGCAAGACCACTGATGTTCCAGCAGCATACCTTGAGAGCCCAAGCTGAACATTTGGTTAATTTGGTATTTTGTCAGCGTAAAAGTCTGGTTAAATTAAGGCACCTGGCAGCCAGCTCCAGTCATCCTTTGAATCTGGGCCATAAGTATGTTTTTGCCAATATCCGCTAATTTGCAGTGGAGCAGGACAAGGGATTTGCTTTGGGCATTTCTTAGAATTGAGTAAGCTGATTTATGTTGCATCGGTGTCGTGGCCTCTTTCCGCCAATACCCAGAACATGCGGGTATCCCGGCTCCTTTAATGGAGCTATTCTAATCCCCTACTGCTTGAAAGTCTCAATACTGTCCAAAACCTTCTGAGCCAGTTCTGCAGATCGCCAGGTAACCTTGGTCGTTTCATTATTCTGGCCATGACCTGGGGCAATAAATTTGATGGGGACAATATCATGAGATGTAACTTCTCTGAGTGATCCAGTTGATTGAGGAAGGTTAAAGATATTACCCTGATTTAGAATATCAAAGGAGCCCCTAAACGTGTACTCTGGGTAGAAAAGTGTGCAAATTGTGGCAGCTGGGACTTGCAGAACATTCTGAAAGTCAGTGTCTGACTCCATGAGTGGGTGGTCGCCTCAAACTATATCGCACTGCTGCTGACACATTGGTGGCAGTCGATGGTGGCACCTGGTGAATTTGACAACCCCCATGGGCCTGACAGACGTTGGTGAAGCCCATTTATTGCTTGTTGCATTGTTGGATCCCCTACCTGGCAGTCTGCGGAGAGAAACTGCATGCCTCCATTAGTTGTCATTATAGGCGTTGTGTGTGAAACCAGATTGCTTTCCAGTACAGGACTCAAGAGATTGTGAAGGGCAATTGCTGGAGGGATTTGCACAGTATGTGGAGTCAGATTGCTTTCCGGTATAGGGCCTGTTGTATGTGAAGCCAGATTACTTTCCGGTACAGGACCCGGCATATTGTGAGGGGCAATCGCTGGAGGGATTTGCACAGTATGTGGAACCAGATTGCTTTCCGGTACAGGGCCCAATAGGTTATTAGGGGCTGATAAAACACTGGCTGTAAAGGCTTCAGTCGTGGCCAACTTTTGGGTAATAGAAGGGAGCTTCGGGCCTGATTGGTGCCCATTGGGTCCTCTTCTGGGCCAATTTGGGGTTCAACTTCTCAAACCCGGGTGGCAAGGCCTACTTGTTTTTCTCACCTGAAAAATTGGGTAAGTTACCAAATTTTGATTCTGAGTTGTCCTTTTGTTGTGACCCTTCCTTTTTTTGACCTCTTGATCTTTGGCTCCCCTTCCATTGTTGAATGCTCCATACCAGGATCCTGTTAGCCAGTTAAAAGGTGAATGATGTCCCCCGAGTCAATGCTCTTTGTTGGCGCACCCTGAGTGATACCATCAGTAGGACTGTATCTGGGACACCCATCCACTGGGGACTCAGCCTTCCCAGAGATAAATGTATTTATACCATCTCCTTGACTAATCTGAATTCCATTATCATTTATCACCTCTTCATCTTCTTCTTGTGGCCCTTGTACACTGTTCTGAGTTTTAGCATTAACCACTGCGTTGAGATCGCCCACTAGTTTTGACATCATCTCTGGGAATGTGAATAATTTATCTAGAACTGGGGAACAGTTACAGTCCTGAACTGGACCCTGTGCATCGGACAGGGCCCTTAATATCAGGTCATTGAGGTTTGAGATCTTTTCATCTAATCTTGCTACGTACATGTCCAAGGTGTTCAGGAGGCTAATTTGTATGTCCATTTTATTGGCCTGGAAATTCATTGCTTCTACTGAGTTCTGCAGGATTACAAGTGCTCTAGCCCAAACAGACTCTTGGGACACCTGGGATTCTTTGCTGCCAGTTTCAATGGGGCTAGAGTTTTTTTTGTGATTTATTACCATACAAGGCCAGCATGTTCTCCCATTCTTTTGAATGCAGATAAGAAAGCTCTTTTATGGGTGTATTTAGATCCTCCTCACCGTAGGCCGGTTGTTTTGATCTGTGTCCCTCAAAAATGAAGGTGATCCCTTTGGTTCTCTTGCTAGGATAGATCTTAGGCCACCATGTTCTGTGATATAGGGCAGGGGTTCCTCCGATCCAGAAAGAACCCACTTTTTTTCCACCTTCTCTATTTGTGTAATTAGATGAGACAGGTCTAAGCCTACCAGCGAAGAGCTGAGCAAAGGCTGTGTGTGGTCTCCCATAGACACAGATTTGAGATTAGTCTTCCTGAGTAGTAGTTTGGGCTGCTCTAAATGCCCCTGAGACAAGGGTCTAGGTAGAGCGCTTGCAAGGAGATTAGCATGCTGCTCTAAACCCCAGCCCTGGAGCACAATTTGCGAGGACTGGGGGTCGCTCTGTGAGGAAGAAAACTTAGTGGAAGAAGCATTGCAGCATCCTGGGTACTCCACCATCCAAGGGGGAGGGGGGTGGACAGAGCCTTTGGGTGTATGATCACAGTAGGGCTTAAGAGGACAGGCAGGCCCCTTAATACTGGAGTTAGTAGAGAAGATGACTGCCCTGAGTCTTTTAGACAGTTGCATTTGGAGGTAATTTTTGTCTGAAGATGTTCTAGAGTTGTTCCGCCTAGGATACTGTTTACACTCACTGGCATTGTGAAATCAGACTTATGTACTTTTGGTGACATAGTTTGGGTTAGTGGTAAGATCAGATCTGGGGAAGCTAGGAGGGTGGAGTAAACTGCACTCTTTTTTTCTCCTTTTTGGATAACCATTGGTCCTTGTGATCTGCCAGATCTCATAGCGGTCTTCGTCGAAATGCCTAGGCTGCTGTCAGTGGTTATCGTGTCATCTTCTTTTGTCCCTGACCTTTGGTCCTTTACAAAGGGCAGGTCTCTTTATCAGAGGAGGGGGAAGAGAGGAATTGTGTGAGGTAACAGGCTGCAGAAGGAAGAACAAACCACACTGTACTAACTCTAGCCGCTTCTGTGCTTGTCCCGCACTAACACCAACCCACTAGGGTCTCTCACACCTTCCTCGTGCCACCATAAACAGAATGTCTTGCACAGAAGGAATAGCGAGGGGAGTGGGCACGAGCACCCTCTATGAGGGAATTGACCACTGCAGGAAAGTACCCTCTTTTTGGCATGATTACCCCCACTTTTTGCCTGCTGTCAGTGTGTTTTGACTGTTTTCACTGGGATCCTGCTAACCAGGACCCCCGTGATTCTGTTCTCTTCCCCTAAATTTGGTTGTATAGGATTTTGCACACTCCACAATTGACATAACCGTTGTCCCCATATGAGTCCCTAGTATATGGTCCTAGGTATCCAGGGCGTTGGGTTACCAGGGGTTCCCCATGGGCTTCAGCATGTATTGTGCCACACATGGGAGCCCAAGGAAAATGTGTCGGCAGACCTGCCTTTGCAGCCTGCGTGAAAAGGTGCATGCACCCTTTCACCACAGGTCACTGCACCAGGCCACTGTAGTCACCCCTATGGTAGATCCTCCTAGCCCAGGCGGCAGGTACCTGTGTGTGAGGGCACCCTTGCATGAACTGAGGTGCCCCTACAAACTCCAGCTCCATTACACTGGTCTTTGTAAGTGCGGGGAAGCCATTTTACCAATGTACTGGACACAGGTCACTACCTATGTCCAGCTACATAATGGTAACTCCAAACCTGGGCATTTTTGCTATCAAACATGTCGGAATCATACCCCAATACTGTTGCCAGTATTGGTTATATGATTCCATGCACTCTGGGGGCCCCTTAGAGAACCCCCAGCATTGCTCCTACTAGTCTTCTGGGGTTTTCTGGGCAGCCTGTGCTGCTGCCACCCCTCAGAGAGGTTTCTGCCCTCCTTCTGCTTGAACAGCTCAGGCAGAACAAAGGATTTCCTGTGGGAGAGGGAGGTAACACCCTCTCCATTGAAAATAGGTGTTGCATGGCTTGGGAGGGGATAACCTCCCCAAGCCACCGGTATGCTTTGAAGTGCACATTTGGTGCCCTCGTTGCATAAGCCGGTTTGCACCAGTTTAGGGACCCCCAGTCAGTGCTCTGGCGTGAAACTGAACAATGAAAAGGGGCGTGACCACCCCCTGTCCATCACCACCCCAGGGGTGATGCCCAGAGCTCCTCCAGGTGATCCCTTGATTCTGCCATCTTGAATCCAAGGTGGGCAGAGGCCCCTGGGAGCATCTGAGTGGCCAGGTCAGGCAGGTGACATCACAGCCCCCACCTGATAGGTGGTCACCCTGCTAGGTGACCAATTCTCCTTCCTGGGCTATTTAGAGTCTCCCCCCCGGGTCGGTCCTCAGATTTGACGTGCAAGATTCCAGCAAGACTCCTCTGCATTGTTTACTTAATCTTCTGGCACTGGGACTGCAACTGGACACTCCAGGAACCGACAATCTGCAACTGCAGCAACAACTCCGCTTGCAACATTGTTTTTCCGGCTCCTTCCAGCAACTGCAACATTTCCCCGGCTGTGCATCCTCTGAGGGCAATGAATCCTGAGTCTGCACAAGAAGCAAGAAGGAATCTCCCTTGGAGTGAAGGAGTCACTCTCCAGCATCCGCAGGCACCAACTGCAATGATGACTGGCTTCATGGATCTTCTCTCCTCCGGAGCTGCATGGATCCTGCATCATGGGTGGTGGTCTGAGGCGGTCCTCTCTACCAGCTGTCCAACTAGGAAGACGGTAAGCCCTTGCATCTTCTTGCTGGACAGTACCACTGTGCACCCCGACTCTTGCAGCTACCAAGGCTTGTTTTTTACTCCTCCAAGGGATCTTGAGGCTCTGTGTAGTCCCAGCCCTGAGCACTTCTTTCTGCAAAGCACAGTATCCTGCCTGCTGCTCAAGCAACATGGGACTCCTCCTCAGGAGTGCTGTGTGGGCTTCACTGTGACTCCTGTGCCTGCTGTCTGTGGGGGCTGTCTCCTCTTCTTGTGACTATCCCAACTGCTGAGGATCACCCCAGACTACCGTCCTTGGGATGAGTCCCCTGGACCTTGCTGGTCCTCTTCAGCCTTGCAAAACCTTCTTCTCCGACTCTTGCATTGGCTTATTGATGGTTTTCCGGCACCACTGTCCACCTGCTTCGCGACCGCTGATGTTGGACATCACTTGCATCACTTCTAGAACTCCTCTTCTGCGCTGCACTGCTGACCTTCTTCGTTCACCTTCGACCTAGTCCTACATCCACACAAGGGTGGGTAGTGGCTCCTGCCACCACCGGACACTCCAACTCAAACTGGATTTGGTTCCCTTCCTTTGCTGGTCTTCTTCTGTCAGGATCCACCTTTGGTTTCTCCCAGTCTTGTCTGGGTTTTGCACAATCCTTTTTCCAAAGTCCTCCTGTTGGGTTTGGGGAAACCCAGGTACTTATCTCTTCTCTCCTGGTCGCTGGGGGTCACCCTGGTTCCTCCAGCTCCCTTCTCCTGATTCCATGTCCTTGGGTGAGGGACTGCCTTTCACATTCCACTTTTTTTAACTATATGGTTTGGGCCTCCCCTACGGCCCTCACTGTTTGCTATTGCTTTTACCAATGCCTATTGCTTTCTATGATATTTTCTGATTGCTAATGTGTATAAAATAGTGTGCTTACTTACCTTCAGTTGGGGTATTGCCTATACACTATTTTAGTATTTGTGTTAGTATAATAAAGTACCTTTATTGTTGTAACTCTGTGTATAGTTCTTTCATGTGTGTAAGTGTTGTGTAACTGTTGTGGTATAGCATAAGCTTTGCATGCCTCCTAGATAAGTCTTGGCTGCTCATCCACAGCTACCTCTAGAGGGCCCTTGCTTCCTAGACACTGCCTACACCTCACTAATAGGGAATTACCTGGACCTGCTATAAGATTACAACACCATAGGTGCTCACCACACACCAGGTAGGCTTTCTACAACCACCTCATCCAAACTTGTTCAACTTAATCACTTTCTGTACACTTTAGTTCCACTCTAATTCATATGACCAAGATAAGGAGGGCACAATCATGCATACCCACTGCCATGCAATAAAACACAGCACAGCACGTTGATGCTCACTGTTCAAGCCAAAAATCAATGGCCTTGTGTGAGATGACAGATCCGGGTCAGGTAGCCAAGTACTCAACAATGAGAATTTATTTTAATCCACTTGAGTTACACTTCATGCGCCCCCATGGCCCCTTATGTGTGCCCCTTGTATTTAATTTCTTCTCTGTTATCCCTATGTTCAAGAAAAAGGGGCGGGGGCACGAGCATGCACACACAGTACAGTACAGTAGGGATCCAAAAGTCAGAAGCTCACCTCTGTCTGTATTGCACATTGCCACCACGTTGTCTTCGTTGGCACGCTCCCGCTACAGGCTGCTGGCAATCTAAAGACCACCACAGGCCTCCGATGCCGCTGCGGCTCTGGCAGCCCCACAGGTGCCTCTGACCGCCGCCGCCCTCCTATATTCTGTGGACTTCTGCCCCGAACTCCAGGGGGAAGAGAAAGAGAGCAGGGAGAGTTGTCTCAACAAGGCGCTGGCTAGCGTCACTGTTGTCCCGGAACCGGAAACTAGAGTTCTATTGGCGTCTTTGGGTGAATGAGAGTGCTATTGATACTCTGATAGTAAAAGATAATAAATAAGCCTCGTAGACTATTCAAGGTAGACTTTCACTTTCCTCAAATGCTCTAGGACTGATGTTTAAATAGTACATTTGCTGTCCAAGCAACAGTAAAACCTCTTGCTCTGAAAGCAAACCTGAAGACAGGCGGCTTTTCTGGACTCTCTCTAATTCTTTCTTTCAAATTGGAATGGCTCTGTGCTTGGTTTTGAACTTAGTACGGATGTGCCTCATTGTGCCAAAACTTCAAAGCCCTATTTCTATCATACTATTAACTATTACTATTAACATATTGTAAGTGATACTAAAACACCATATTGATATACAACATAGTTGGGTACACTAAATAAGTTTAAAGAAGTCTATTGAGCTGTGACCGCAACCCTTTGTGATGTAACCACTCTATCTCACAGCAGCTATTGGATTTCATTACTAGGAAGAGCAATCAAGAAGAGAGTACAGGAGCTCAGCAACCGGGTGCTGTTTTGAGCACCATTCTGGTCCATGAGGAAGGGACCCTCCCTTTTGGAGTTTCCTCTCACTGGCCATGCACAATTAGTTCAAGTAACCCAGGGTAGGGTGAATGTACCCCAAAGTTCCACACCCACGCTTTACCTTCAGTACATAATAATCTGTATCATTTAGATCCAATTATCAAAGACGAGGGAAATGTTAAACATATGGAAACTATAGCCATCAGGGCTCAAACATTCTCTTGCTCTGGGAAATCCTATTCAGTCTAGAGTCCAGTCCTACACGCCGTCTGGGAGTGGTGGTGCCACATGGGACTGGGTCGACCTCTTTCACAAGTGGAGCACTAGTGACTTGCTAAATCTCAGATTGCTATGGTCATTCCAAGGGGCTGAACCAGGACTAATTTATCAGAACCATCTTATAAGACCCAGCCTTATAAGGTCAAACCATCACCTGCCTAAGGTCAACCTCCACTCCAGCTTGGTGTAAGAGTATGCTGACAGGCTTTGTGCAAGAAGTAGTGAAGGCTACCCATATGACTGCCTCTCTCGTGGCCTCCAGTGTGCACATGACAATACTTACAATCCATCAGTTCAGGAACAGATGAATTTTGATTTGACTGCCAGCTCAGGAACCCTCATCTTGAGATGTTCGACTTGCATGTATGCTATAATCCATTCTTAGTTCAGACACATTCATGGATGTCTTGAGTACAAATCTGAAGGTCAAGAACCCAGCTCTTCTCTTCCCCCTTTAGCTTCTCTTACCCTTGAAGCAGCTCCCCATCTGTCCAGTGCAAACCTCATCATCCAAACAAAAGCTTGATACACCATCACAAAGCTTTGTCAACAAGTCTCAACAGCATTACGTCTTCAGAGTGCACACTGCAAGTGAAGCTTGGGACAATAAACAGGAACTGTTTATATTGCAGCAGTGTCTTACTAGCTCACAAGAGGATGTGTAACGTGTAATTTGAGTACTGTTTTTAAAAACTCAGCGCAGGGATGCTTATTTCTCATTACTTTAAGTTTTCTTCTCTGGTTCCCCCCACATTGTTGCAGTCTCACTTCACGCTGATGTCACAAAACAGCGTTATACACATCTTGGTTAAAATAACTTGCAGTGCTGATGAATGATCATTAAACAGTAACAACCTAAGCAGAAAAGGGTGAATCCAAGCAGTGAGATATAATCTCAGTCTATGAATGTCTGAAAGCCATTCCTGGCCGTGTGAAGGCCAGGAATTGTCATCTGCACAGAGTTCTGCTCTTTTGGCTAGGACTCCATTTTACAGGATAGCCTATGGATCACTTGTGAGGCACACTCACTCACTCAATTGTGTTATAGAGTGGCAATCCCTACAGGTTATGTTTCCTGAAGGAATCATAATTGCATCTCTAGAGTCTGGCTGGACTCAGACTAGTGTTTGACTATGACGTGTTCCCACCAGCTACTTCTTGAGAGCTGGTTTCACATTCACCCCACACCCATGCATCACAGGTGTCACCAGTCAGATAACTCTGCAAATAAAGGGTCCGGGAACATGTGTCCAAGGCCAATTACTAGCACCGTAACCATGTGTCCGTGTGGTTATTTTATAATAGCATGAGGGCCTAGGGTCTCCAACACTACAATGGCAACAAGTGGGTCTGCCCCTCGCATGAGCCGGCTGCAGCTTCGTTATGCTGTGAGGGGGAAATGCCCGAGGTGCACCCACACCTACCATCGGTAAGGCATACCCTTGCAGCAGTTTGTGTGCTCATGCTCCTACAGCCCCCGTCTGCTGTGACTCAATCCTCAGACTAGCCCGAAGCAGAGTGAGAGCTGAGAAGAAGATGGGTAAACTGCTACTGCAATTATAAGGCGCCCACACTGCTTGAAGTGCCCCGCTGCAGCTCCTGCAAGTTGGGGCTTGTGTTATGCCGCTCCTGTCTGCATTAAGGTAAAGTGGGGACCCACGTTTGCACCTCCAGCAAAGCTGTGGCAGACCACATCCAGCGCCCGCTCACCTGCCCGGCATAAGGTGTGCCCCGCGGGCAAGACTGAGGCATAGCCGTGTATGAGGCCAGGGAGAGAAGAGGGTAAGCGCTGGCACAGAGATGCAACCCCCTGGTCACAACTGAAGTAGTCCCTACCTATCACATCTGTTGCCCAGTCTGCCACTGGATCCTAGTGATGGAGAGAAGGAGAAGAGTTGGGGCCCAGGCGAACAACGTATCGCCTCATGATCCTGCTGCCAGTTGCCCCCCTCGCGTGGCATTCCACCTACGTTCTGAGGCTGCATCACGCCCAGCGCCGTCATAAACTGCACACATGAGAGCTGCAAGGCCGGCAGCGGGAAGAAGGCTGCTGTGGCCTTGGGAAGTGGTTGCAGCGCCACCTACTGCCCGTTCTGCTGCACTAGCAACGAAGGAAGCCTTACTTTGGCATTTTAACGTCGCACAGCCCATCCGCACGACTGTAGTGGCAGCTTGTAATGAAAGGTGGCCACAGCACTACCTAGAGGACCCTCGCCACACAGCACCCAGGTCTGGTGGGAAACATAATGTGACAAGAGCCAACCAGAAGTAGGGACACAGGGCTGTTAGCATGGCCCTGCAGCGTCACTGAAGTAAAAGGAACAGGCAGGGCCCTACGGCCCAAGCAGCAACAGACTGTACAAGAGGGTGCCACACGCCTGCGGGTGGCTGCAATATGTTTCAACAGAGGCGAGATTGTGAAACCCTGAAAAGAGAGACTGCTGATGGCCAAAGCTGCCTCAGCTGAGCAGGAAAGCCTAAGAAGGCCACAAGCCCCATGTAGGGCACGAGGAGAACGTGAGCTGCATGCGCAACCCCCTAGTGGTAAACGGCCATCACTGCAGGCCCAGAGAATGGGCATAACCAGCGCCAGCAAAAAGGGCACCCATGGAGGAAAAGACACTATTAGAGGCGCGCAGACGGCCGCACCTGGAGATCGGACAGCACCGACACAAGCCTGAGTGAGAGAGAGAGAGAGACCCACAGGACAAGACGCAATGCCAATGGGAAGAGTCTGCGCCAACCTGCCACACCCCAGCACCAGATGGCCACTGTTGGCTTGACATGAAACATGTCACCAGCAATGACCAAAGCTGACACACAAACTGGAACGGAGACCAGAGCAAGCGCTGTGACAGCGCAGTCTCGAGGTGCAAGTGCGGCACCCTTGAGCGAAGACAGGAAGAAAGAATCGGTGATCCTCTAGTCAGGGAGTAGACCACCAAGAACATCCCTGAGGAAGGGACAGGACTGGTGTGCGGTCTGCGAGGTGGAGGAATCAAGTCCTATTAACAGGACTAAGCCTGTGAGAGGCTGCGTAGGAAGACGATGCACCTTCTGCAGTGCAGCACTGTAGGAGGCTGGACTGGCTTGTAGTGAGTACCAAGGGGTACTTGCACCTTGCACCAGGCCCAGTTATCCCTTATTAGTGTATAGGGTGTCTAGCAGCTTAGGCTGATAGATAATGGTAGCTTAGCAGAGCAGCTTAGGCTGAACTAGGAGACGTGTGAAGCTACTACAGTACCACTTAGTGTCATATGCACAATATCATAAGAAAACACAATACACAGTTATACTAAAAATAAAGGTACTTTATTTTTATGACAATATGCCAAAGTATCTTAGAGTGTACCCTCAGTGAGGGGATAGGAAATATACACAAGATATATATACACAATAGCAAAAATATGCAGTATAGTCTTAGAAAACAGTGCAAACAATGTATAGTTACAATAGGATGCAATGGGGAAACATAGGGATAGGGGCAACACAAACCATATACTCCAAAAGTGGAATGCGAACCACGAATGGACCCCAAACCTATGTGACCTTGTAGAGGGTCGCTGGGACTATTAGAAAATAGTGAGAGTTAGAAAAATAACCCTCCCCAAGACCCTGAAAAGTGAGTGCAAAGTGCACTAAAGTTCCCTTAAGGACAAAGTAGTCGTGTTAGAGGAATAATGCAGGAAAGACACAAACCAGCAATGCAACAACTGTGGATTTCCAATCTAGGGTACCTGTGGAACAAGGGGACCAAGTCCAAAAGTCACAAGCAAGTCGGAGATGGGCAGATGCCCAGGAAATGCCAGCTGCGGGTGCAAAGAAGCTTCGACTGGACAGAAGAAGCTGAGGTTTCTGCAGGAACGAAAAGGGCTAGAGACTTCCCCTTTGGTGGACGGATCCCTCTCGCCGTGGAGAGTCGTGCAGAAGTGTTTTCCCGCGGAAAGAACGCCAACAAGCCTTGCTAGCTGCAAATCGTGCGTTTGGCGTTTTTGGACGCTGCTGGGGCCCAGGAGGGACCAGGAGGTCGCAAATTGGACCTGAAGAGAGAGGGGACGTCGAGCAAGACAAAGAGCCCTCACTGAAGCAGGTAGCACCCGGAGAAGTGCCAGAAACAGGCACTACGAGGATGCGTGAAACGGTGCTCGCCGAAGTTGCACAAAGGAGTCCCACGTCGCCGGAGACCAACTTAGAAAGTCGTGCAATGCAGGTTAGAGTGCCGTGGACCCAGGCTTGGCTGTGCACAAAGGATTTCCGCCGGAAGTGCACAGGGGCCGGAGTAGCTGCAAAGTCGCGGTTCCCAGCAATGCAGCCCAGCGAGGTGAGGCAAGGACTTACCTCCACCAAACTTGGGCTGAAGAGTCACTGGACTGTGGGGGTCACTTGGACAGAGTCGCTGAATTCGAGGGACCTCGCTCGTCGTGCTGAGAGGAGACCCAAGGGACCGGTAATGCAGCTTTTTGGTGCCTGCGGTTGCAGGGGGAAGATTCCGTCGACCCACGGGAGATTTCTTCGGAGCTTCTGGTGCAGAGAGGAGGCAGGCTACCCCCACAGCATGCACAAGCAGGAAAACAGTCGAGAAGGCGGCAGGATCGGCGTTACAGAGTTGCAGTAGTCGTCTTTGCTACTATGTTGCAGGTTTGCAGGCTTCCAGCGCGGTCAGCGGTCGTTTCCTTATCAGAAGGTGAAGAGAGAGATGCAGAGGAACTCGGATGAGCTCTTGCATTCGTTATCTGAAGTTTCCCCAGAGACAGAGACCCTAAATAGCCAGAAAAGAGGGTTTGGCTACTTAGGAGAGAGGATAGGCTACTAACACCTGAAGGAGCCTATCAGCAGGAGTCTCTGACGTCACCTGGTGGCACTGGCCACTCAGAGCAGTCCAGTGTGCCAGCAGCACCTCTGTTTCCAAGATGGCAGAGGTCTGGAGCACACTGGAGGAGCTCTGGACACCTCCCAGGGGAGGTGCAGGTCAGGGGAGTGGTCACTCCCCTTTCCTTTGTCCAGTTTCGCGCCAGAGCAGGGCTAAGGGGTCCCTGAACCGGTGTAGACTGGCTTATGCAGAATTGGGCACCTCTGTGCCCAACAAAGCATTTCCAGAGGCTGGGGGAGGCTACTCCTCCCCTGCCTTCACACCATTTTCCAAAGGGAGAGGGTGTCACACCCTCTCTCAGAGGAAGTTCTTTGTTCTGCCATCCTGGGCCAGGCCTGGCTGGACCCCAGGAGGGCAGCTGCCTGTCTGAGGGGTTGGCAGCAGCAGCAGCTGCAGTGAAACCCCAGGAAGGGCAGTTTGGCAGTACCAGGGTCTGGGCTACAGACCACTGGGATCATGGGATTGTGCCAACTATGCCAGGATGGCATAGAGGGGGCAATTCCATGATCATAGACATGTTACATGGCCATATTCGGAGTTACCATTGTGAAGCTACATATAGGTAGTGACCTATATGTAGTGCACGCGTGTAATGGTGTCCCCGCACTCACAAAGTTCAGGGAATTGGCTCTGAACAATGTGGGGGCACCTTGGCTAGTGCCAGGGTGCCCTCACACTAAGTAACTTTGCACCTAACCTTTACCAGGTAAAGGTTAGACATATAGGTGACTTATAAGTTACTTAAGTGCAGTGTAAAATGGCTGTGAAATAACGTGGACGTTATTTCACTCAGGCTGCAGTGGCAGGCCTGTGTAAGAATTGTCAGAGCTCCCTATGGGTGGCAAAAGAAATGCTGCAGCCCATAGGGATCTCCTGGAACCCCAATACCCTGGGTACCTCAGTACCATATACTAGGGAATTATAAGGGTGTTCCAGTAAGCCAATGTAAATTGGTAAAATTGGTCACTAGCCTGTTAGTGACAATTTGAAAGTAATGAGAGAGCATAACCACTGAGGTTCTGGTTAGCAGAGCCTCAGTGAGACAGTTAGGCACCACACAGGGAACATATACATGCACACCTATGAGCACTGGGGCCCTGTGTGACAGGGTCCCAGTGACACATACATATTGGCCACAAACCTATGAGCACTGGGGTCCTGACCAGCAGGATCCCAGTGACACATAACAAACATACTGAAAACATAGTGTTTTCACTATGAGCACTGAGGCCTGGCTATCAGGATCCCAGTGAGACAGTGAAAACAGTGACAAACACCCTGACATACACTCACAAACAGGCCAAAAGTGGGGGTAACAAGGCTAGAAAGAGGCTACCTTCTCACACAACCCCCCCCCCCAAACGAAGGACAATAAGGCTAACCTTGGCCAGTTGAGACTTTATTGTCTAAGTGGTGATAAGTAGAGAGTAGCTCTGCAATAGACTGGTTACTCCCTTTATCATCCACTATATGGTTACTTCCCTGTGGGGATGTAAACCACCCTGTTTGAAGTTTTTTTAGCTAAGCAACAATGTGAAGATGTATTTTCAGAGTTTCTATCAGTAAGTTTTAGTTTAGAGCAGTGGGAATTGTCCACTGAACCTATTTGTAGTGATGGAAATGCCAGACAGGGATGCTGTCTCAGAAAAGCCATAGCTGGGCAAAAACTTTGTCCATATGGCTGGAAGAGAGAACAGGGATGCTGTTTCTCTTGGGTTGGAGCAGGGCAGGGATGCTGTCCTATCAGCTCCACACTAGGGCAGGGATGCTGTCCTAAGTGTTGTGAGGCAGTGCAGGGTTTCTGCACTAAAGTTTCTCTGGGAGGGTTGGAGGGATGCTCCATGTTAACTAAAATGGTGCTCTTTTTGTCACCAATGTTAGTTATCCCACAGAGAGGTACTTCTACCTCAGGGAGTCCAGCTTTGCCAGCTGATGATTCCCTTGGAACAGGTGCCACCCCAGGAGAGGTTTCTCCCACCACAGGAATGGTATCCTGAATGGTAGGGTGGTTAGGGGATACTGTGATACCCTTTTTACCTGTTGATGGAGAGGGATCCTGAGTTTTCAGGCCTTTTCTCCTTTGCTTTTTCATTTCAGTAGAAATGAGAGGGAACAATTCCTCAGGGATGCCCAGCATGGCTGCATGGGCATAAAACTCTACATCAGCCCAACCTGAGGCCTCTAGGTCATTACCTAAGAGACAGTCTACAGGTAAGCTAGGTGATACCACCACCTGCTTAGGGCCAGTAACTCCACCCCAACTAAACTGAATTATAGCTAAGGGAAGAAACTTAGTGGAGTTATGGACATCAATAATTTTATACTGTTGTCCAATGATGTGTTGTTCAGGAGGCACTAGGTTTTCAGTCACCAAAGTGAAACTGGCACCTGTGTCCCTGTAGGCCAAGGCCTCAACACCATTTATTGAAACTGTCTGCCTGTACTTATCCATTGTAAGGGGACAAGCAGCCAGTGTGGCAAGGCCAGTGCCACTAGGTGTGACAGAAACTGTCTTGGGAGTGACTACCCCAGTTTCTACTATGGACCCATAAGTGAACCCAACTACACCCTTTGAGCTTGATGTATTAGTGGTGGTAGGCTCAGGGGGTTTACCTGGACAGGACTTATCCCCTGGCCTATGGTCTCTATTTTTACACACAAAGCACCAAGGCTTTTTAATGTGTGCAGGTTGGGAAGAAGAGGAAGAATTTGTTTTATCCCCACCCTCTGAAGAGTGTTTAAGATTTGAAGTGGGATCTTTGGTTTTACCCTTATCCCCATGCTTATCTTGAGATTTTTCACCATCTTTCTTCTTATTGCCATCTTTGTCACCCCCTGTATGAACTTTTCTGTTCACCCTTGTTCTGATCCATTTGTCTGCCTTCTTTCCCAATTCTTGGGGAGAGGTCAGATCAGAGTCTACCAGGTACTGGTGCAACAAATCAGACACACAATTATTAAGTATATGCTCTCTCAGGATTGTGTTATACAGGCTTTCATAATCAGTAACTTTACTGCCATGTAACCACCCCTCCAAGGCCTTCACTGAATGGTCAATGAAATCAACCCAGTCTTGTGAAGACTCCTTTTTGGTCTCTCTGAACTTTATCCTGTACTGTTCAGTGGTTAAGCCATAACCATCCAGGAGTGCATTCTTAAGAACTTGGAAATTATTAGCATCATTTTCTTTCACAGTAAGGAGCCTATCCCTACCTTTTCCACTAAATGATAGCCATAGGATAGCAGCCCACTGCCTTTGAGGGACATCCTGTACAACACAGGCCCTCTCAAGTGCAGCAAACCACTTGTTAATGTCATCCCCCTCCTTATAAGGGGGAACTATCTTGTGCAGATTCCTGGAATCATGCTCTTTTGCAGGATGACTATGGGGAATACTGCTGCTGCCACCATGGGTCTCTAAACCCAACTTCTGTCTTTCCTTCTCTAATTCAAAAGACTGTCTATCCAAATCCAGCTGTTGCTTTTTAAGCTTCAGTCTGGTTTGTTCCACCCTCAACTTATTGAGTTCCCTCTCTAACATTCTGTCATCAGGGTTGGTGGGAGGGACATTTCTAGAAACAGAGCTATGATGGGAATGAACAGAAGGAGACCTGTCCCTTACAGAAGCCACCCTAACAGCTTGGTTTACAGAAACATTACTACCAGTATGGTGAGAATAAATGCTTTTGCTATGATGTGAGACAACACTATTTATTTGGTGTGGCTCATCATCATTACCATCTATGCTAGATTGTCTAGTAATGGGCAGGCTAGGAAGTTTCTTTCCTGAATCTTTTCCTGGGGGAGTCCCTGAATCAGATTGGGAACTATTAGGTACTTTTTCAACAGATGGGGCACCTATGGCCTTATCCTGTTCTCTAAGCATGTTAAGTAACAGTTCCAAGGAAGGATTTTTCCCTACACTCAAACCTCTCTCTATACAGAGACTCCTTGCTCTTTTCCAGCTAAGGTTGTCATATGCAAGTTTGGACAGATCAACACTTTGGCCTGTGCCAGACATTTTTTAGAGAGAGTTAAAGTGATAGAAAAAGAGAAAAAAGTTTTCAGAACTTTTTGGAAAGACAGAAAAAAACTTTTTAAACTTTTAAGAACTTTTTGAAAGTTTAGGAGTACTTTTCAGCACTTAGAAAAGAGTGAAAAGAGGAAATGCAAAACTTTTTGGCTATGTGTATATACACTGACCTTGTTTTGTACATTTTTCTCTTATGAAAAGTACAATGACAAGAGTGGTAAGTAGTCTCAAGCACTTATCCCACCACTGCACAACCAATGTAGGAGGCTGGACTGGCTTGTAGTGAGTACCAAGGGGTACTTGCACCTTGCACCAGTCCCAGCTGAGAGGAGACCCAAGGGACCGGTAATGCAGCTTTTTGGTGCCTGCGGTTGCAGGGGGAAGATTCCGTCGACCCACGGGAGATTTCTTCGGAGCTTCTGGTGCAGAGAGGAGGCAGGCTACCCCCACAGCATGCACAAGCAGGAAAACAGTCGAGAAGGCGGCAGGATCGGCGTTACAGAGTTGCAGTAGTCGTCTTTGCTACTATGTTGCAGGTTTGCAGGCTTCCAGCGCGGTCAGCGGTCGTTTCCTTATCAGAAGGTGAAGAGAGAGATGCAGAGGAACTCGGATGAGCTCTTGCATTCGTTATCTGAAGTTTCCCCAGAGACAGAGACCCTAAATAGCCAGAAAAGAGGGTTTGGCTACTTAGGAGAGAGGATAGGCTACTAACACCTGAAGGAGCCTATCAGCAGGAGTCTCTGACGTCACCTGGTGGCACTGGCCACTCAGAGCAGTCCAGTGTGCCAGCAGCACCTCTGTTTCCAAGATGGCAGAGGTCTGGAGCACACTGGAGGAGCTCTGGACACCTCCCAGGGGAGGTGCAGGTCAGGGGAGTGGTCACTCCCCTTTCCTTTGTCCAGTTTCGCTCCAGAGCAGGGCTAAGGGGTCCCTGAACCGGTGTAGACTGGCTTATGCAGAATTGGGCACCTCTGTGCCCAACAAAGCATTTCCAGAGGCTGGGGGAGGCTACTCCTCCCCTGCCTTCACACCATTTTCCAAAGGGAGAGGGTGTCACACCCTCTCTCAGAGGAAGTTCTTTGTTCTGCCATCCTGGGCCAGGCCTGGCTGGACCCCAGGAGGGCAGCTGCCTGTCTGAGGGGTTGGCAGCAGCAGCAGCTGCAGTGAAACCCCAGGAAGGGCAGTTTGGCAGTACCAGGGTCTGGGCTACAGACCACTGGGATCATGGGATTGTGCCAACTATGCCAGGATGGCATAGAGGGGGCAATTCCATGATCATAGACATGTTACATGGCCATATTCGGAGTTACCATTGTGAAGCTACATATAGGTAGTGACCTATATGTAGTGCACGCGTGTAATGGTGTCCCCGCACTCACAAAGTTCAGGGAATTGGCTCTGAACAATGTGGGGGCACCTTGGCTAGTGCCAGGGTGCCCTCACACTAAGTAACTTTGCACCTAACCTTTACCAGGTAAAGGTTAGACATATAGGTGACTTATAAGTTACTTAAGTGCAGTGTAAAATGGCTGTGAAATAACGTGGACGTTATTTCACTCAGGCTGCAGTGGCAGGCCTGTGTAAGAATTGTCAGAGCTCCCTATGGGTGGCAAAAGAAATGCTGCAGCCCATAGGGATCTCCTGGAACCCCAATACCCTGGGTACCTCAGTACCATATACTAGGGAATTATAAGGGTGTTCCAGTAAGCCAATGTAAATTGGTAAAATTGGTCACTAGCCTGTTAGTGACAATTTGAAAGTAATGAGAGAGCATAACCACTGAGGTTCTGGTTAGCAGAGCCTCAGTGAGACAGTTAGGCACCACACAGGGAACATATACATGCACACCTATGAGCACTGGGGCCCTGTGTGACAGGGTCCCAGTGACACATACATATAGGCCACAAACCTATGAGCACTGGGGTCCTGACCAGCAGGATCCCAGTGACACATAACAAACATACTGAAAACATAGTGTTTTCACTATGAGCACTGAGGCCTGGCTATCAGGATCCCAGTGAGACAGTGAAAACAGTGACAAACACCCTGACATACACTCACAAACAGGCCAAAAGTGGGGGTAACAAGGCTAGAAAGAGGCTACCTTCTCACAAGCACACAACCGGCGAGAAGTCCATATGAAGCAACATGCGACCTGTGGCACAACGCCATATTGTGAAAGGAAATGGAAGAGAAGAACGTGACATGATGCCATGTTGTGAAGGTTTGAGGAAGACAACAGTGTCACACTAAAGATCAGGAACACCACAGGTGCGCAAGAGAAAGGGAGAAGAGTGATAGGACTGAGGACTCGTACCAGTACTGGAGTGGTCATCCATCAACACAAGCCAGCCCCCGGGGTGAATAGACGTCATTGGAGACAGCTCCGCGAATGGACCAACTGTAAACCACCAGCATGAGCGAACGGTGTCCAAGCCCCACGCTTCTCAGTGCGACCGTCCAGCCACCTGTCACCAGCTGCTTGACAACAGATGGCATCCCTGCTAGTAAATGCACATGCTGAACGACAACCGCAAGTGGCTACGAAGTCCCTCGAGTCACCCCTTCTCCAAACAAGACACCGCTGCCTATTGATCTAACTACTATTCAGTAAGTTTGTCATCCTTACCAGGTGCATTACTGGAACTACCTAAGGAGCACTGTACCGCCAGATTGGAGCCAATTTCAGCGAGGAGACCAGAAGTTGACAAAGCATCCCTGGGACCGTGGAATGCTGACCACCCAGAAATCTGCTGTGAGCCCTGTGAACCAGAGACCTGCCAAAGAGAGCATACTGGCCCATCCACTCTTGGGGTTGCATAAGATGTTGATGTGGCCCTGTTCGAAGTTCCGCAGCAACCCCCTTGGCGCAGCCTACCAAAGGCCCACGCAGTCCTGTGGCAATCCAGGGGCAAGGGCCTCAAGGAAATTCCAGTGAGAGGGGAATCCCGACCAGAGAGATGTGTCAGAGGCAGCTCCACGACAGGCAACGGGAACCACTGAGGTCACGGATGGAGACTGGTCACACATAGATTATTGGACTAAGGCCAGTGCACCCAAGTCCTAACGGCGAGAGCACACAGACCCTGTGATAAGCACCCTTGCTGGTTCAAGTGCAACTTGGATGTGGTCCAGTTGGCTGTTCCTCAGCTACGCCTTCGCTTGACCTGCGATAGGCCCGGCACAGTCCACACGGTCCCGTGGGAGCCCAGCAAAGGACCTCGAGGAGACTCCAATGCAAAGGAGTTCTGGCACGAGAGGGAAGCCTGAATCTGCTCCAGCAACGGACGTTAAGGGGCACCAAGGCCTTTGAGGAGGATATCATTTCTTCCATGTCATGCTTAGTGTTTGAAGGTTCGCTATTCCTGGAGCCTGAATGCCTTCGAAGAGGTCCTTGAAGCAGACTCCCCACTGCTCTGGATGCATCCGCATTGAACTCTGTAAATAGACTTCACCACCGCTAAGGATGTGACATCCCAGTGGACTGTGCAAATAGACTCCAATAGGTGGGACAGGGCCAACAGTGCCCGACTGCATTGTAACCTCATGAACAGGCAATTGAGGGATTCAGACTTCCTCAACACTAACATTCGTGCCCAGAGTAGTCTGGTTAAACTACAGAGGTGTGCTGCGATGCCGAGTGCCCCAGCTGCAGCTGTCCATATAGCATATCCAGTGGACCGCCTGAAGAGACTCAATGGTGTTTATTTAAGTGTGTGTTTCTCTTCCACAGGTTGGACTTGATTTGTTTCTTTTAAATAAAGTTTGGGAGGGATGTAGAGTCTGGCTAGACTCAGACTAGTGTTAGTGTTAGACTATAACGTGTTTCCACCATACACTCCTCAAGGGCTGGTTTCACACTCACCCCACACACATCCATCACAGGTGTCACCAGTCAGGTGGCCCTGCAAATAAAAGGGCCCAGGCGCACATGTCGGAAACCAGTTACTAGCACAACAACCATGTGTCCGTGTGGTTATTTTATAGTAGCATGAGGGCCAAGGGCCTCCAACACTACAGAATCCACGCTTTTCCGCTCTTGAGGAGAGGATGGGAAAGGGAAATCCCGCTATTGGCCGATCATAGAAGAGAGCAAACCACGATATAAACAAACACTACAAAGACATCCGTGAGCATGGAAAGAAGCCTGTGGGCAGCGCAGCAGCAACATGATTCCCACATCCGTCACTATTTAATACCGATAACTTATTAACTTCAAAGCTCAACACAAAAACTGGCCCGTGACGCAGACTACAGAATAAAAGTCTAAACATGGCTGTAATTGAAATCTCAGTAGACCTTAAACTTTAAAAATAGTTGCACAAAACAAAAAAAACTTCTAGCCATGACTGCATTTCAACAGCTTTCCATAAACTCTAAAGACCAAGCAGGACATGAAAAGGCGTCAGAACTATTCCTTATTAAAAATAAAAAAAACTGAGAGTGTGATAAATATTAGAGACGTGTTGGGAGCTCGTTAGCACCTGAAACCAACTGAGTGTTAATCATTCAGCATAACGCAAAAGACAGACACCCCAGGACTGGAGGGATGCACTCTTTCCTAAGGATTGTGCAGTTTCCTTTCTCCCCTCGTGCACCCCTCCCCCTTGTTTATCTACTCTCCCCTCATTCATTGGCTCCGATTCATAGGTGTGCGCGTGTGTATGAGAGTGACACTGCGCGCGCGTGGGGACTGTTTACACGGGCCCTGGGCGCGCTTTCTCGGCAGCACACGCAGAATTCCAGGAAGCAGCCTCTGCTTTTTCATTCAGGGTCAATGTGTCATCCCGTGACAGGCACTAAAAGATCACACAGGACAGCAGCAGGCCCCGCCCCCTGGAGGCCCGCAGCGAGGCCTCAGCCAGGCGAGCGCTGAGTGGGCGGAGAGCCTTCCCCACTCCTCTACCAACCAGGGCACGGGGAGGCTTCATAAACAGCACCCTTGAAACCAGATACAATAGTACATGCTGTTCTTCGTCTGAGAAAACAAGCACGCCTCTACTAACTTTAAGTAAACAGTTAATCCTCTTGTTTATCTGGATTTTTTTTTGTTACTGGACGAACAGCCACGTGCCACAAAATAGCAAACTGCAAAGCTAATTCGGTTTCAGTATAATGAAAACAAAAGCGTATTTTTTTGAAGATTCATCGTACTTCATATTGCTAAGTCATTCCTCTTGCCAGTAATGGAGCATTTCTTAGATGTGTATGTTGACAATAATTACAACGCGTACCCTCATTTAAAAAAAAAAAAGAAACATTCAATCACATGGCACTTAAATTTTTCAAATCTAGTTGATAGTAATATAAAATTCGAATCAGTTTGTGTGTAATATAGAATTCGAATCAGTTTGTGTGTAAACTGGCAATTTTGAACTTCATTTTTCCAATACAGCTGCTTTTTGCTGCTCCTGTATTTCCACTACGCAGAGAACTTGCATGCTATCTCCATTATATTAAAGGTGGTATTGAACATTTTTAGAATGGTTTCAGGGTAGGTGGGCCTTTTCTAGTCTATGAGAGGCATTTTCACTTGTTTTGAGGGGGGAAAAGGTCCAAGGAGGGTGAAGTCGAGTCCAAGGAGGGCCACACCATCGAAGTGAGAGGGTGTTAAGTGGTACATACCCTCGATAAAAAATATGAGCTTTTGTTCGAGAAAACCCCCAAGAAACTACCAGCGCCTACAATCTGAACTGTAGGTAGCACATAATGAATGCTTTGTGCTGCAGGACTGTAACACCTGTTAGATAACTAAGCAAGTGATTTTGCAAGGGATGCTTTTTATTTCTGGGGTATTGTGTTTAGGTGCTTAAGAAAAGGACAGCAGCAGCAAATGGTGTGTGGTATATGTACCACGACCAACGAAACATAATTTTCATTAATCAGTTTAATGTGCCCCATTGATGGAGGTGAACACGTTATTTTAACACGAGCGTTCAGGCACCGGTCATTTCTAATCTGAGAAACATACGCTGCAACTACCTCACAGCTCGCGAAAGTATATTGTAAGGACCTGAGAAACAATCAAAATTCAAAGGCATAACATGTGACACATGATGGAGACAGGGTGATGCATAGAACGAGGCAGAGCAAGTAAGAAAGGAATGCAGAAAGTGCACGGTGAAATAGAGAAAAATGCATAGTTGGTGAACCTGCTTATTTGTTCATGCCCGACTACCATTAGCCATCGTATTGTATTGTCAGTTGAATAGAACTTTCCTAACCCTTAAGAGGCCTGAAGTGCAGAACTTATAGAAATGTTGCATTTTTATTTTCTTTATGGATTGAACCCATTCGTAACATAAGACTCTATTTAAACAGACAGGGCAAAGAGAAGGGCTAGCAGCTGGACTCCACACATCCTACAATATCTAACTGGTAGGAAGTATTTCTTAAATGTTATGGTTTCAGTAATGCACCAATCTAGATCCAAGTCATTAAACATAGTTACATTTAGTATTTATAAAAGGGTGATGCACAAACTAGAGTTAATGATGTAACATATGACTCAATACCTTGGTACAACGAGGGCAACGCCAAAGTAGGATGGTGAGATGCAAGTAACACTTTATCTAGAGGTTTTTCAATGTTGATGGACATAGCTCTTGTATACAAACAGTTAGTTAGCAAACGTGTTTTGCCGCGCAGGCCTAGGGCATTTGTAAATCAAGATGGACCACAAAGAAGAGGGGACCAGAACAATAAACAACACAAATAAAATGGAAATTTAATGTTAGATTGCAGCAATTCAAATACACACAATAAGGTGCCACACACACTGTGGTACACAGCACACATGCGTAAAGTCCTGCAATGATTTAAAGTGCTACACACATTAAAGAAATGAGATAGGAAGGATAAGGGTGATGGAGCATGCTTCAACTAAGGATGATATTTAAAGCGTAAGTAGAGACTAAAGATGTGGCATAGGGCTACTGAGGTGCATGGGCAAAAGCTCAGATAGAGTATAAACAACCCAGAAGTTGTTAACATATTGAAATCAGCTGGTACCTTTCTGAGGTTCAATGCTGATCACATTTGTTTGTTACAGGTAGTCAGCGGAACTACAGGAGGGAGGAAACCATGCCAATTATTAACTGTTACTACTGGTTGGTTTCCTAGGAGTTGAACATATAACTGTAAATATAAAAGGTAACCAACGCACTTCTAAATGTGGAAATCTGAAATATGTATTTGCTTAAAGGAAGAGAGGCTAGTTCAAGAAGAAACAGAGAAGAAATGATGAGTTGCGACGCTTGGCCTTTGTTGAATGAGCATGGTCACTGGAGGGATAATTCAGGAGTACTGCGCCTGACCTGTACGAAAACTGAGAGAGAGCTCGGCTATGTGAAGCCTAAGCATATCATTTATGTCTAAACAGAGGAATACCTCTGTTGCCTAAAGCTAACATCTCTATGATCAATTTCTCAGAGTGCACTGTAAGGTCAAGGGCGCCGGAAGTAAGGGTGCCGTCGATACTGCGGCTACGCCAAAAATAACTTGCAGATGTTGAGGCGAATGAGCAATAAAGAATCCTTTTTAATTTCATTTTTATCTTGTTGCATTTACTTTTTGTTCGAAGACAGATGTCAATTGTCAGGCAATGTCTACTGACAAATTGCTTATTTACTTATACTGGTGTTTACTTTTTCTTTTTGACCAGTATATTTAAAATGTATAATTCATCACTCTATTTTCGTGTACTGAGTCTAAAGACATCTCTGTCGCATTGTTTGAAGAGGGAAGACCCACACCGACGCCTCCAAAGTTGAGGTCCAGTTGTGCCTGTGGAAAAAATCCATCTACCTATATACATATATCCTTCCTTGTCTCTGTTCACCCAGAGGAATCCTTCACCCCATCAAGTACCAAAGCTCCCTCCACGTCGGAAGGCGACAGGCCATGACATGAGTTAACTGAAATCTGGAGGGGGGAGGGAGTGGGTAGGAAGGCGCATAATGCAATGATGTCATCCCTGTGACGTACCAAGCAAGCCTTACACGCCCAAGTCAGAGTGGCTCAGAACAGTTTTGTGACAGCCCTGCAGGTAACCACTCACAGGACTCCCAGGCCAACCAGCACCAACAAAGTAAGTACTGCGTGTGGGACAATACAAAAAGAAAACAAGCATTTGCAATGCAATCGGTCTCGCATTTGTACTAGTTAAAGCTACTGGCATTGTAAATTCCTACCAGGACTTTTCTTGCCACATAAAATGAAAAGTAAAACATTAGTTGACAAAAGCGAGCCGATTCAAAGCACCATAGCTGCCATGTGCATGAGCGCGAAGGAGAGACACGAAAGGAAAAATAAGTTTTCTAACAGTCAAACGTATTGGCAATTGTGCAATTATCCATGTAGCAGGGTCAGTCTGCAAGGCAGTAACAAAACCTCCCAAAGGAGGGACAAATGTAAAGCATTTACCAATGATTCAAACAGAAAACCACGGCACATCTCAAGGTCACAGTAAAAGCCATTTATTCCTTGGTGATTGTAGCAAGAGAATTGGTGAAAGAAAACAGCTGACACGTGTTTCGTCACACTGGACTTTTTCAAGGCTTTCGTAGATTAGAGGTATTGGTAATGTGTATTATACTCCAGTGGTCATGAATATAGACCAGATATGTGTGGTATGTCAAGCGTTAACAGGGGGAGTCCGTAGACCATGATAGTCTGTTACCGGTCTCCCGTCACTACTGCGTATGGATCGCGTCGCATCTGAGGATGCGATTTACCAATGATAATAAAGGATTTTTGAAAGGCAAGCCCACTAACGAGTGAAAGTGATGGATGTGAGGTGCGTATGGTTAAAAGCCCACAATACTAACAACAGGTCAAAGCGCTTGCACTCTCGACCTAAAAAAGAAGGCACATACCTATGACAGAACATCTTGTAAAAGGTAAATATAAGGCTGGAGTGGGGTAGATTCATTGGAGTGAAAGGGAGACACCACCTGGCCAACAGACAGCAACGCGCACATGCACTATCCAAGCTATTAGCACATATGCTTGTACGAATTCATTTTGGCAGTGAAAATACACAATTCTATGTCAGGACCAAAGGCTTCAGATTATGCTTTTCTCTCTCTTTACTGCAAACAAACAGCAGCCAATTAAAACACTTTATAATAAAAAAAACTACATTTCCCAAAACCTCTGTAGTCCATAATGTCCACCAATCACAGGTCTGCTCCCTGTATATCTATCTCTGCTAACCGTCTTTCCTCTTTCTTTGCAGCTCGCAGCCTAGAGATAAGTGTTCTTTCTTTTATTCTGTTGTGACAATTGTATTATACCTTTATTCATGTTAGTAGCGTGGAGCGAGAGTGGGGCTTAAAACGCGTCGTGGTGCTTCAAATTATTTTGCTGGCGTTATGCGTGTTCGATTGTTTCCTTTTGGTTACGATCACGGTGCTAGCGCTCGATTTTGAGATTCACTTTTGAATTATCTTGTCGACGAGTATTAGATGTTCGGCCTTGGATTTAGCAGGCAGAGTATTTACTCCAGGAGTTTCGTTCACTATTTCTAACCGTACGAGGACAGCGTCTAGATGTGTAACTTATCCAGCATTTCCCCATCATCAGAAATTATGTATTGTCAATTGTTTGAAGGCTTATGAAGAGTGTAGTTTAGTTTAGTTTATAGATTTGTAGAGAGCATGGCTACCCGGGGGCATCCCAGCGCTAAAGTACACCATGAATGTCGGAAGAGCCAGGGGAAGCAGATTAACTGGGAAAGAGAATGGTTTTCAACTTCCTCCTAAAGAGAAGTTCAGAGGATTCCTGACGGCATTCAAAGGGCAGGGCATTCCAGAGCCAAGCAGCCCTGATGGAGAACGAATTACCTCCCCATGATCTCTTGACCGAAGGGATGTAAACCTGTCGAGAAGAACGAGATCTAAGAGGTCTAAGGGGCGAGTAAAGAAAGATACGTTTTCTAAGGGAAAGGGGACCCTTATTGTGAAAGGCTCTGTGAACAAGACACAGAGCTTTAAACTGAATGCGCTGCTTAATCGGGAGCCAATGAAGAGCTGCAAGTGCTGGTTTAGCGGAAAGATGCCTTGGGGTATTCATGAGAAGTCTAGCTGCCGCGTTCTGCGTAACCTGCAGCCTCTTTATTACATAATCTGGGGAACTAGGATATAGGGAGTTCCCGTAGTCCAGGCGGGAGAGAACCAGGGCTTGTACAAGAATTCTTCTGGCAGCGAATGGCAGAAGTCCAAGAATCTTCCTGACACTTCTAATTAAGCCGAAGCAGATCGAGGAGATTCTTTTAGCTTGTGGCTCCATAGTTAAGCGTGGGTCAAGCAGAAAGCCGAGGCTTTTTACTTGTGTTATTGGAGGAGGCAGGCTGTTAAAAGCCTCAGAGTACATAGCCAGAGGGGCGGTAGGGGCGCCATTACCTATAATCATTACCTCTGATTTGCTGTCATTAAATTTCAGTTTCGACAGGGTCATCCAGTCCCCAATATCTTTCATGCAGTCAGCCAGGTTGGCAGAGGGGGAGTCCCTACTACTAGAGAGGGAAACCACCAATTGCGTGTCATCAGCATAAGTGACCATAGAGAGGTTATAAGGAGCGACTACTGTGGCCAAGGATGACAGATAGATGTTAAACAAGGTGGGGCTTAAAGAGGAACCCTGCGGGACTCCACAGGATAGAGACCTGACGTCAGACAAAAAAGAGCGATCCAAAACTTGAAAGGATCTTCCCGTGAGGAAGGACGAGAGCCAGGCAAGGGCTGGACCTCCTAACCCTATCTTGGAAAGTCTATCAAGGAGAAGAGTATGATCGACAGTGTCAAATGCCGCACTAAGATCAAGGAGGATAATAGCAGCATGACCACCTTGATCTAGAAGTTGCCGAGCAGATTCAGTTACAGTAAGGAGTGCCGATTCTGTACTGTGATGGGTTCTGAAACCCATTTGAGAAGGATGTAAATGATCGTGGCTCTCAAGATGCCTGGTCAATTGCAGGTTCACGTGCTTCTCCAGAATTTTTGCCAATATAGGAAGAAGGGCAATGGGTCGATAATTATCCAAGACAGAGGGATCCATCCTAGGTTTTTTTAAGAGAGGCTTTATGATTGCATGTTTGAGGGAACTGGGAAGAATACCAGCGGACAAGGAATTATTAAGTATTTCTGTCAAAGGACCAACAACAATATCTGCTGCCTTCAAAAGAATAGAAGGAGGGGCCGGATCCAAGGGAGAACCCGATTTGATATTGGCAAGAAAATTCCCAATCAGAGTACCTGTGAGGGGGGAAAAATTGGTTAACTGAGTCATACCCGTAGAACAATTCATCTCCTGCCCCATGAGATTATTCTGAGAGGGAGATGGAGGAAAACCGGAGTATATCTTGTTAATCTTGTCTTGAAAGTGAGCCACTAATACATTACTATGCATAATAGAAGCTTCCACCAGGGAGGGCGGCATAGGGGGTAAAGTGAGCTCCTTGAAGATCTGAAAGATTTCTTTCTGAGAAGTGGACGAGTTCTCTATTCTACTGCTGTAATATAGAGCTTGTGTTGTCTTAATATTCTGATGGTAAGATCTAATAGCTGATCTATAGGCTTCTTTAGCAGAAGGATTATAATCTTTTCTCCAAATTCTCTCCAATTTTTTACAGTTCTTTCTAAGGTCCAATAGAGAAGACGAAAACCAGGGACTAGACTTATGAGCAGGTTTTTTCACCCTCAGTTTGCAAGGCAAAACTGAGTTTAAAGAGGTAGAAATCCATTTGTTAAACAGGTCCACCGTATTAATGGAGGCATGGTCACTGGCTAAAGGAGAAGCACAGAGTGCCATATGCCAAGTGCTAGGTACCAACTTCGACCAAGCACGACCCATTGTGGTGCACCTGGGCTGTGTCTCTCTAGGAGCATCATAGGGAAACGTAAGTGACACTAAATAGTGATCGGTCCAGGGTAGAGGTAGAGAGGAGGAGAAGGTAAGATTAGGGATATTACTAAAAAAAAGGTCTAAAGTATGGCCTTTCGTGTGAGTTGGACCAGTAATATGCTGGTCCATACCCATAGAGGTAAAAGAGGCTAATAATGATTTAGCAGATGGACAGTTAGGATTGTCTAGGTGGATATTAAAATCGCCGAGGACGGTTAAGTAAGAGGCCTTCCCAATAGAACTGGCCACTGCCTCCGGGATAGCTTCTAAAAAGACTCCACACGGGCCATGGGGGCGATAGAGAAGGATTCCTGAGAAAGTATAAGTAGACGACAAGCGCAGAGAGAAGAACATACTTTCACATCCTGGAATTTCCAGTGGGAATGTTGAGCATTTAATGGAGATTTTGTGAATAATAGCTATACCGCCACCTCTCATATGAAGTCTCTCTAAATGAACTATAGAATAGTTAGGGGGTAAGGTACTGCATAAATCTGCTGAAGAATCTCCATTCAGCCAGGTTTCAGTGAGAAACAAGGCATCTGGTGATAGCTCTTCAAGAAGCATGTGAATATGTAAGGAGTGAGCCGCTAGGGAGCGGCAGTTAAGCAGTAATAGCTTACCTAATTGATGGGAGGAGGTATTAGAAGGCGAGATGAAATTGGGAGCCCAAGAACAACTAGAACAGGGGGGACACACAGACAACTGGTTAGGCCCTACAGGAGTGGAACATATCTGGGTGTTTCTAAAAGCATAAAGATGTGAAGTTGAATACCTAAAATGAGCAGCATCTCTGGGCCCTGGGCTTGTCAGGCCGCGGACGGGCGCAGACGGGCTTGCCTTAAGCGCGCCTTTGGCGTGCCAGCGGCGCGCCCGCTGCGCCCGTCCGCTGCGCGGCCGGTGGCTGCCCACGTTTAAAAAGAGCATGAGGGAGGCCTGACCTGGCTCCAGCACCAACAACTAGACCGGCAACCAAGATGGCTGCCGGAAAATGGCACCTTAATGGCTGCCGAATAAAAAGTAAAAGGAGATGCACCAGGAGCCCCCAAAAACCGGGCACCGGTGCAGAAAAAGAGAGTAAAAACCACAAAACCAATATTTATAAAAGTAGCACCCCTGAGGACTGAAAAAACGGAGTCCTTTGGTTAAAAGTTCCCAACAGCAGATCGACCCACATTAAAAAGAGTAAAAATACTTAATAGCAGAAAGAGGCTTTATAACTTATTTTAAACTGTTAAATCTCTAAACGGCAATAAGGCTGAAATAGGATAGCTGTTCCAAAAATGCAGAGTATACTTACTGGTGCCGGTGGCTGCCCACGTGTACTCATATACTTCGCAAAGATCAATCAATCAATCAGTGAATTTATAAAGCGCGCTATGGGGGGGGGGGGCTGCTGCTAGCGTTCGAAGAGCCATGTCTTGAGGAGTCTCCTGAAGGTGAGGAGGTCCTGGGTCTGGCGTAGTGAGGTGGGGAGAGAGTTCCAGGTCTTGGCAGCGATGAAGGAGAAGGATCTGCCGCCAGAGGTCTTGCGCTGGATTCGGGGGACGATGGCGAGGTTGGCAGAGTGGAGTTGACGTGTGGGGACGTAGAAGTTGAGTCTGGTGTTCAGGTAGGTGGGTCCGGTGTTGTGTAGTGCCTTGTGTGCGTGGGTGAGGAGTTTAAAGGTGATCCTTTTATCCACAGGGAGCCAGTGGAGGTTCTTCAGGTGGGGGGAGATGTGACATCGGCGGGGTATGTCGAGGATCAGGCGGGCGGATGCGTTCTGTATGCGTTGGAGTCGTTTGATGTCTTTCGTTGGGATGCCTGTGTAGAGTGCGTTGCCGTAGTCAAGTCTGCTACTGACGAGGGCTTGAGTCACCGTCTTCCTGGTTCCTGTTGGAATCCACTTGAAGATCCTGCGGAGCATGCGGAGGGTGTTGAAACAAGAAGAGGAGACAGCGTTGATCTGTTTGGACATGGTGAGAGCAGAGTCGAGGACGAAGCTGAGGTTTCGTGCGTGGCTGGCTGGGGTGGGTGGGGGTCCGAGGGCGGTGGGCCACCAGGAGTCGTTCCAGGCCGAGGGGGTGCGTCCGAGGATGAGGACTTCCGTTTTGTCAGAGTTGAGCTTCAGGCGGCTGTTGTTCATCCACTCGGCGATGGATTTTAGTCCCTCGTGGAGGTTGGTTTTGGCGGTGAGCGGATCTTTGGTCAGGGAGAGGACGAGCTGGGTGTCGTCGGCGTAGGAGATGATGCTGAGGTTGTGATGACGGGCCAGTTGTGCGAGAGGGGCCATGTAGACGTTGAACAACGTTGGGCTAAGAGAGGAGCCTTGGGGGACGCCGCAGATGAGGTTGGTGGCTTTGGAGCGGAAGGGTGAGAGTCGGACTCTCTGGGTTCTGTCGGAGAGGAAGGATGAGATCCAGTTGAGGGCTTTGTCTTGGATGCCGGCTTCGTGGAGGCGGGTTAGCAGGGTGCGGTGGCAGACTGTGTCGAAAGCGGCTGATAGGTCGAGGAGGATGAGGGCTGAGGTTTCGCCGTTGTCCATTTGTTGTCTGATGTCATCTGTGGCGGCGAGGAGTGCGGTCTCAGTGCTGTGGTTTCGTCTGAATCCAGATTGTGAGGGGTCTAGGATGGAGATGAAAATTATTTAATTTTCTAAGCAAAGATATACCAGGGCAATTGCTCATTTCTTTACAAAAACCCCTTGGCCCAGTAACTGTGGCAACTCTGGCCAAATGGGTTCAATAGATTATAGGGGAGGCTGGAATAGATGTTTCTATGTTTGGGGCACACTCAGTTTGTGGAGCCATGGCGTCTAAGGCCTTTTCGGTTGTTCTCGTTTAGAGGACATAATGAGAGCAGCCGATTGGTCCTCAGATTCCACATTTAACGTTTTCTATCACAAACCTATTGTTGATGTTGTTTCCGCAGTGGTGAATCAGGTTTGAACTAGCATAATCTAAAGCCTCCGGTACCGACATAGAATAGAAAAAATTCTACCTTACACATCAAGAATTTTCAATTCTATTAAGGACACGGAGGCGAGGATTATCCCACTCTGCAGATAATATTATTCTATATCTTGGTATATTGTTTGACGATACTATGCATGCTATGTGAATTTTATATGCCCACCAATTATATTAGATTATTTTATAAAGAGAGATTAGAAATTATTGCATGTCTCCTTTGTTTCTGTTCAAGTGCGGAAAACAAAAATACCTGACTGATCTTTTGGTATGGGAGGGGAGAGGAGTTGCTTTCTTCAGACAGAAGGACAGTCAAAGGTCTCACCGGCAGAGTTTCAGAGATTCCAGTTCCTAGGAGTCAAGTATTTGTTTGGAATTTGATTGCAAAGAAAGAGGAAAGGCTGTGTTAGCAGAAATAGATATACAGGGAGCAGACCAGTGATTGGTGGACATTATGGACTACAGAGGTTATGGGAAATGTAGTTTTTTTGTTATAAAGTGTTTTAATTGGCTGTTGTTTGCAGTAAAGAGAGAGAAAAGCATAATCCTTGCATCCATGTCCTTAATAGAATTGAAAAGTCTTGACGTGTAAACTAGAAATTTGTTATTGTGTTGTGTTCTGACAGTAATGGTAACTATTGCAAAGAACAGGGCCAACGCCTCTAAAAAAGCAAAATAAAGCAAATTAATACTCCACCTGGACTTAAAGTAGCACAAATTAAAGTGGTTACCAAGCACAAAGTAATTATGTTATCAGGCCTGAAAGTAAAAATGACATGGCTTCAAATTGCGCTGCACTTAACACCCCAAGAACAGCAGCAAAGGGACATAAAAAATGCCAGTTGTCAAGCACCAGCATTAGTCTTCGATATGAATGGTGTGTGTATGAAAAAAGCAGAGTGGTGTGCGCGCATGCGCAGGAACCTCCGCTCAGGAGCTTGTTATAAAGGCTCCGTACCGCCGCCAGCATGTGATCCACCAGCTGTGTGAGCTCTTTCACCAACGACCTCTCAGAAATACAGAGCTTCAAAACTGTCATTTTCTCCAGCAGCGCTGTCAATTGCTCGGAGACTGTGGCACTGCCAGTGTCTTCCGGTAACGTCCTTCAGTCCTGAAGGACTCCAGCTGTGTAGGTTTCTTCTCATGAACAGCGCGCGCTGCCGGCCCTACAGGCCTGACTGCCACAGGCCTGGTTCCTAGTGTGACGGAGAATTCCGAGTCCCGCACAAACTCCTGGTCCATCACATCAATGCCAAGTTTCCATAATCAATTTTGGCACGTAAACTTAGTGAAATGTAATCGGGCTGAAAAGTGCAGAAAACTCTAGTACAGTGGTTCCCAACCTTTTGACTTCTGTGGACCCCCTCTTTATCATTACTGGAACCCAGGGACCCCCACTGAATATTACTGGAATCTGGGGACCCCCTACTGAGTCATTACTGAAAGGTGGGGACCTAATCTGTTAATATTATTTAATTTTCTAAGCAGTCGTGGACCCCCTGAGGAGGCTTTGCGGACCCCCAGGGGTCCTCGGACCACAGGTCGGGAACCACTGCTCTAGTACATGCAGAATGTGGTGGGGTATACACGAGTTGGAATGTAATTCTACATTTCTCCACCACAATTCGGAATAGGAGGTATTTACCACACCCGAACAATAGATTAATCTGGGATACAGGCAGTTCTGCTCGCTATTCCAAGACACTCTAACATAAAGGCTGTGACCAATTTCTTCTCACAGATTTAAGCAAAAGAAACCCTCCAAATTCAGAGGGTCTCTCCTTTACTGTTCAACAAATGCCTGATTTATCTGTGTCAGCAGACATGAGTGGAATGCAAGCACATGTGCTGATGTTTCCACTTACTCCCAGCACACAGTTAGCTATAACAAACAGCTCACAGACTGCGCACAATGTGCACAGGCTGAGAGGAGTGAAATCAGGGACAGTATGAGATACACTTTACAAATCAACGTTTTAACTAAACGATTTCATACATAGTTCCTCACAAACATCTACACAATTAAGCCAACTTGAGCGAAATGTTGTGATAAGCAAAAAGAAAAAGGCAACATGTCTTTCTAAAAGTATACAGCCTTTTGTAATTCTTCTTACTCTGTATCTCTCCTCTCTGTCTGCGCTTCTCAGATGAACTCTGCATGAAAGACTAATATCGGTCAGAAGCTGGGCATGTAGTCATTTGAAGGCGAGCAAGTTTCCTTTATCTCCACTCCAGCACCAGGCTAGTTTTTAGACTTCCATGGACAGATTCTGTGGTGGTCTCAATTGTAGATGTCTTACAGCTGACAGCAAAGTGTGAACCTTTATTTCCTTAGATATTTCTGCAGTGTTTAACACTGACAATCAAAATATCCTACCCAGGTTGGATCATTCATGTAGGTTCAAGAGGGACCTCCCAATCACTGGATTAGTTAGGTGGCGCATAACCTGTGTCCTACTAAGTACACTTACAGACTTTGCAGAGGAACTGAAAAAAGTGTTGCAGAAAAATATGGAAGGGAGGTGCAAACCACCTCTCCTTTTGCCCCTGCAGGAGGACTTGAGAATGGCAAAGGTCACCAAAAGAACGGGGTCTGTCACTGACTGCGCCCACTGTTATGTCACGATGCAATATGGGAATGAACAGGGAGTAACTAAGCATTTCCTGCTACACTGTCAGTTGCTTTCCATGCACATTCTTCGCCTGGTCTTCAGAGACGGGTAGAGTCCACATAATCACCACCAGGGAACGTGGCCTGCCCCGGCACCTATCTTTGTGGGATCCCTGGATGGCACTCTGGAAGGACATCTGTAGAAGTATTTACCAGGTATTCCCCAGGAAGGCGTACAGTCAATTTGGCAGCAAACGGCCTTCGTGCCCAAGTATATGATTTGGTAATATGGTTTAATGCAAAGACAAAGGCTTTTCCTCCCCAAGTTCTACAAAAATCAGGAACAACCAATGAATACTGCCTGGATGGAAAAAGCACATTCGAAATAAGTCTGTTTTGGAAGGGGCCGCAGTGTCTGCAACTCCTTCCACAATACACATTTGTCTTATTCTCAATCAAACATTTATAGAGAGCGGCAAATCGCCTGTGAGGGTCTGTAGGTGCTAGAGCTGTATGCTGCTGCATGGAGGTATGATCATTCGAACATCCAAGTCTATAGTTCTTTTCTAAATCGCTGGAGTGACGGTGCCGTCCTGAGGTAGACGGGAAAGTTCTACCAAGCCTTGTCTGCCATGTGCGAGACGGAGCGTTGTTTGCTGTTGGCTTGACGGATCCACAGAGTGTCTGGGAGGGAGAGGGAAGCTGATCTGAGGTTTCTTTCCAGTTGGAGGAAGGTCAGATGTTTATTGATGTATGCTGGTCCTTCGTTGTGCATGGCCTTGTAGGAGAGGGTCAGCATCTTGAACTGGCATCTCTTCTGAATCGGCATTCAGTGTAGTTTCTTTTGATGTGGGACCTTCTGGGGAGGTAAGAGTATGAGTTCTCACAGCTGAGTTCTGTAATGTCTGAAGTCTCTCCAAGAGGCGTGCAGTGATTCCTACATAGAGAGTGTTTCCATAGTCCAGTCTGCTGATGATGAGGGCCTATGTGATGGTACATCTGGTGTTTGCTGGGAGCCACCTGAAGATCTTTTGGAGCATGCAAAAAGTGTGGAGGCAGGCAGATGAGACTGTGTTGACTTGTTTCTTCATGGATAGCTGCTATCCAGGGTGATGCCGAGGTTGCGGGCGTGGGCTGTTGAGGTAAGAGGGGGGATGCGAGCTCTATGGGCCACCATGTGTCAGTCCACAGTGAGAAGATGAGGACTTCTGTTTTTTTCCGTGTTGAGTTTGAGACTGTTGTCCTTCATTCAGTCTGCTTCATCCATCATGCATCTGTGGAAGTTAGCTTTTGTGGTGGAGGGATCTTCAGACAGTAAGAGGATGAGCTGTGAGCCGTCAGCATAGGAGATGATGTTAAGTTCATGTGATCTAACGGTGATGGCCAGGAGGGCCATGTAAGTGTTGAAGAGGGTCGGGCTGATGGACGATCCTCGGGGGACTCTACAGATGATCTTCTTGGGCTCTGAGGTGAACCGTGGGAGACAGATCCTTTGGGTTCTGTTGATGAGGTACGAGGGGATCCATATGAGGGCGTTTCCTTGAATCCTGATGTGATAGAGCCTGTTGATCAGGATGTGGTGGGAGACGATCAGATCCAGGAGGATGAGTGCTGCTGTTTCCCTGTGGTCCAAGAGGGCTCTGATGTCATCTGTGGCTGCAATCAGGGCTGTCTCGTTGCTGTGGATAGCTCCAAATCTGGACTGGGAGGGATCCAAGATGTTGTGGTCTTCTAGGTGTTGGGTGAGTTGCTGGTTGATCGCTTCCTTGAGGACTTTTTTCGGACAGGGAAGCAGAGAGATGGGCCGGTAGTTCTTCGGTTCAGCTGGATTGGCAGGTGTTTTTTTTCAGGAGGGGCCTCACTTCAGCGTGCTTGCAGCCCTCAGGAAAGGGGGTTGCAGTGATGGAGGTAGCCAGGACCTTCATGAGCTCGTCACAGATTGTCTTTTGAGGTTGAAGATGTGGTAGAGGCAAGGGTCCGTGCGTGCTCCCACGCGCAGAGTTCATGAGGTAGATGTTCCCAGTGGGTGAGGTGGTGCTCGAGGTTTGTGTTCGTGAGTGAGAGCTGGTTGATGCTGTCAGTGGCGGAAGGTTGGTGTTCGAAGTTTTCGAAGATGTCGAGATCTTGTGGAAAAAGTTTGTGTGGCTGTCGCACTGTTCCTGGGAAAGAGTGTTGTTATTCTTGGTGGCTGCGGAACTCCTTCACAATGGCAAAGAGTTCTTTGCTGTGGTTTGCGCAGGCTTTGATGCAGTCTGCTAGTGTGTTCTTCTGGGTTTCTTTCAGGAGACAGTGGTGCTGGTTGAGAGCAGTCCTGAAGGTGGTACGGTTTTATGTTTTGTTTTGCTGATGCGCCACTTCCTTTCAAGTTGTTGGCAGTTGCATTTGGTGGAGTGCAGTTCCTCAGTGATCTGCTTGCTCTTTTCCTTTGTTCTTCGATCTTGGCTGTCTTGGTGGGGGGGGGAGGGGAGGAGGGTAATAGCATTGGCACATTCTTTGATCCACTGGGAGAAGCTCAAGCTGCTTCTTCAGGGTCGTGTGTAGGGTCTGAGAGGTGGGAGAGGTCTCTGCGACTATGGTTCCACTGGTGGTCTGATACCTTTTTCCAGTGTCTGTGCGTGAATCTGGGGGGGCACGGTGGCATGGTAGGTGGGTCCTGAGATGGTGAAGGGTACGCTGTGGGGGTCAGACCTGGTGAGTGGTATGGATGTACATGACTCTGTCGCTGGAGGGGAAGATGAGGTTCAGCATGTTTCCTGCGATGTGGGTAGGGTCAGTGGCGCTGCTTGAGACTGATATTACTCATGCTTTCCAGACGGTCATGGAGTTGGCATCGCTGGGGTCGTTGAGGTGGAAGTTGATGTACCCAGGAATATGTAGTGTGCTGAGTTGAGTGCGCGAGGAGCTGAGTTCCAGGATGGCGGTGCTGAAGCTGGGGCGTGGTCTGTAGGCAAGGGTGCCTCTGATGGTGCTTTTTCTGTCTGTGTGGAGTTGGAACTTGAGGTGTTGCAACCAGTGTCGGGTCGTCTCGGGATGCTGTGCAGCAGATTATGTACCTGTAGATGATGGTGATTCTGCCTCCACGCTTGTTGGTTCGGTCCCAGTGTGTTATCTTGTAACCTTTGGGGATGGCGTTGGCAATGCCTGGTGCAGAGGTGGTGCTTGGCTGGGTTTCCGTGAGGAAGATAACATCCGGGATCAGGGAAGAGATCGTGACCCAGACCTCAGTGGCATGTTTACCAAGTGAACATGTGTTGAATAGGATGAACTTGAGTTGTGTCTTGGGGGTCTCGGTCGATGTGGCAGGTGTGGTGTTGTTTGTGGTGTACTAGTGTCATTGGTTGTTTCGGGGCTGAAGGTGAGGCAGCAGTATCAGCAGGAGAATGGTCCTCTGGTGGTATGTGGGGATGTGCGGCAGCAGTGGCAGCTGGTGCATCTGGGGTCCAGGGCTCAGAGGTCAGCGGCAATGTATGTTAGTTGGAAAAACCAGGGTTCCTGGCGCTGGTTGGTCCAGGCGCAGATGGGTGCAGAGAGGCTTGACTCTGATGAGCGGTTGCTGTGCGGCTACACTGCAGCCTCCATTAGGTAGGTCATGGGAGGAGGGAGGGGCACTGGAAGGCAGTGGGCAGGGTTAAGCTGGAGGTGGTTAAACGGGTGGCAGGCGGGAGCGGCAATGGTGAAAAAAGGATAAACTTTGAAAAAAACAAGCAAGAAGAAGGAGAAAGCACTCAGAAAAACAGGGGAAGGAAGCAGAGAGCAGTAAAAATGAGGCAAAAATAAGGAGAAAGCACTCAGGAAAATGGGAGGAAGGAAGTAGAAAGCAGGAGCAACGAGGCAAAAAGCAGGAGAAAGCACACAGAAAAAACAGGTGGAGAGGAGAAGAAAGCAGTAAAAACAGGGCAAAAAAGAAAGAGAAAGCACCTAGAAGAACTAGGGGAAAGGAAGGAGAAAGCAGTAAAACGTGGCATAAAACTGGAGAAAACACTCAGAAAAACGAGGGGAAAAGAAGCAGTAAAAAAGAGACACAAAGTAGGAGAAAGCATTAAAAAAAATGGGCAGAGAAGAGGAAAAAGCAGTAAGAATGAAGCAAAAAGGAGAAAGCACCTAGAAAAACGTGAGGAAAGGGAGGAGAAAGCAGTGAAGGCGGGGCAAACAAAAAGGAGAAGCACTCCGATAAACAGAGGGAAAGGAAGGCAAAAGCAGTAGAATGAGGCAGACAGCAGGAGAGAGCGATGCAGCTGCACAGGAGAGCTGGCTATGGGACCTGGGACTATTCTCAGATCTTTCTTTCCCCAAACAGGGTGTCAGTCCCCATTTGGAGGACCACAGGGCAAGCAGAGGTTACTGGGTCATAACCTTGGAAGCAGGGTTGTTTGCCTTTGGTGTCCAATCTAATCTGGCTAGACAAATTGAACCAGGAGAACCAGTGGCGGCTCCTCCGCTATGGCGGAGGAGCATCACCCCCCCCCCACCACAGCCCCCCCTCCCACCAGCAGCAACGGCTGCAAATCCTTTAACAATGAAAGGATAATAAACGAAGTTTATAATCCTTTCATTTTTAGAGGGGCAGGGCATTGGGGATGACGGGGACGAGGGGAGTGCACTGTGCACTCCCTTCGGTGCGCATGTATGTTTGGCCGGCCGTCTCAGGCCGGCCATACACACATGCGCACAGGGCTCTCTCCAGCCCGGCATTGTGTTGCCAAGCTGGAGAGAGCAGGCTCCCATCCAATCATAACACTGCTCTGAGCAGCATCATGACTGGCCGCAGGGCAGGCTGGGTGCCTGTGCCTGTGAGGAGATAGAGAAGCGGCAGTGCGATGCGGCGCAGCCTGGAGGTAGGATTTGTTAATTTTTTTAACCTCCCCGTGCGCCACTCCGCCCCGTAACCCCCGCGAGCCGAGACTGAAAGCACCCTTTTCTCATCTGAATCTCAGAATAGCAGAGACAAGCAATCAAAAGCTTATCATGGAGGAGGTAGAAGCTCAGAACTTAAACAAACCGGTACAATTTCCTTCAGTAAAAAGAGAAGTAATTTAATCACACCAAAACAAGATACTACACACAAGAAATAATAAACACTACAAGGTTGCTTACTACACAAGCTATTGGGCTTTTCTACACAGGAATCAGTAGACTAGATTAAAGCACAGGATCAGGCTTACAATGGGCTCAGATGAGAAGCTAGTCTGATTTCTGTCACCGATAGGTCAGTTTGAATTTCCTTTTCTGGATAGTTCACTTTAAGCATGGTTATTCTTAAAGCATGAATCGTAGATAAGGTTCACAGTCAGTTTTCAAATCAGCAAAGGTTTTTATCAGAGGTGTCATGTGGTTGTTAGACTTGAGCAAGAGAATGCAGGACCACAGCCACATGTTGGCAAACATGCTCATGGGTGCAGCAAACTGGCCACGTAGCACCCTCCTTGTCTTTGTACAGGTACCTGTGCATGGGTTCTGGGTAACTTGGCTCCATTTGGACATAAACCCCTATTGGGCAGGTCCTGGAACTCCCGTAGGCTGGCTTCTGTCCTCTAGTCTGTGGTGCAGGTAACCAACCTTGATCTGCAGAAGATAGTCAGCACAAGTACTGTCTTTCTCTGATGGAAGTCCCTGGAATGGGCAAGCTACTGGGTGAGGGCAATGTTGGTAAGCTTAAATGTAGAACTACTCAGGGAGGCCGTGATAACTTTGGGCAGACTCAGGTCAACTCCAGTTTGTCTCCCACAAACATTCGAATCCTCTGAGCCGCCTCTCTTCTGGCTGAGATGGGATTACTGTTCCTTGTCCAGGGTTGTCGACATTAAGCGGTGCAGTCAGCATAGTGCTTTTGATATTTTAAACCCTGAACAGATCTTTTTCTACAATTCAGGAGAGTGGCGCCTTCTGGCCCTACTTGTATTACGTTCCACTTGTAGGAGTCACCCAGACCCATGCACTGACATGCTTTGTGCATGTTGCACAAAGGATGCAACATGAAACTGCTCCTGTACCCAAGCTCTTGGCCACCTCATTGCTTCACGGAGGGTTCATGGAAGGCATAAGGTGCCAAGTGTGAAGTACTTTGTGTGCCCCTTCCCAATATTATCCTCTACTGCCACTGTTTTACCTCCACTGCAACTGCAGACTCCTAATACGTTAATACTTTTGCCCCTCCTTTGCCTATTATTAAACTCAATAATTTTATTACAAAAGCTGAGGTGATATTATCAATGATGTCATAGAAGTTATCAGGACTGATTTATATGTGGGGTAATTAGTGCTTGGCAAGGGCGTGAGTCTTAGTTACCTTAGGGCATGAGTTATAGTTTCTTCAGATAAGTATAACTATAACTGCTGAATTTCTATGGCTTTGTGTGTGTAAAATCTGAATCTAACTATAACGTCCCCGAATCCTTTGGAGATATATATATAGACACACACACACACAGGTGACTTTTGAAAAATAATAATTAAAAAATAATAATAATAAAAATAAAAAAAAACTTACCTGCTTTGCTCCTGTGCCCCTGTCCTGTCGCTGCTGCAGTCACAGGCTCCCAGCCTGCCCTGCGCCAATCCTGCAGCTGCTCGGAGTAGTGTCAGGTTTGCCTGGAAGCACCATCCAGGGTGCTCCCAGGCAGATTGGGAGCCTGTGCAGGCTCTCTCCAGCACAGCAACTGTGTTGCTGTGCTGGAGAGAGCCCTGTGCGCGTGTGTGTATGGTCGGCGCGATACACCAGGCCAAGCACACATGCACTTTGAGGGGAGTGCACTCTGAGGGGAGTGCACAGTGCACTCCCCTCAACTCATCACCCCAATGCCCAGCCCCCTTTACATGGAAAGGATAACAAACATGGTTTATGATCCTTTCCACGTAAAAGGATTTGCAGCGGTTGCTGCTGGCTGGGGGCTGGGGTGGGACGATCCTCCTCCACCCATACGAAGGAGCTGTGCCTGAAAACAACAGTAGACTATGTACAATACCACAACACAAACACCAGCTGCTATGTTTAGTTTTGTTATTGCAAGCATATGCTTGCCAGATTCAGACTGAAGCATGTTTTCTCTTTTCTACTTGCATATGCTGTTGAGTTTGGGTGTGTTTAATTGTGGTTGTGTAGGTGGGAAAGTGCAAGAGTGTGTCAGTAGGTGGATAAATGGATGCAGGAGCACAAGGATGTGTGTACGTATGATAACTTATTGCAGTGGTTCCCAACCTGTGGTCCGGGGACACCTGGGGGTCCGCGGAGTCTCCTCAAGGGGTCTGCATCTGCTTAGAAAATTAAATAATATTAACAGATTAATAAAGTGCATATAAACAATGTGGCTAAATGTATAAATTAACATTTTAAAAAGTGTTGTAAATGTCAAAGAATTTCAATTTGGGGACTAAAAATGAAATAAGTATCCTCAGACTGATTCACGGGCAGTGCAGGTGCATCAAACAGAATACAGTATGAAAAATAGGTGGCTTGAATTGAATTAAAAAAAGTTCCAACCTTCCTATTAAAATTATTTTTTACATTTAGATTTGCTTTCAAATTAAATCAAATGTATATGTGTTTGATGGTAAGCTTGTTTTTTTATTTTTTGTGTGTTGTTTTGCATTTCAAATCATCAACAATGTTTAGGCCGGGGCTCCCGGTTTTAGGTAACGACTCAGTGGAGGGGGTCCCCAGACAGAAATAATTCATTTTGGGGTCCCCGGAGTCCAATAATGAATCAGAGGGGGTCCCCGGGTTCCAGTAACGATAAAGTGGGGGTCCACATAATTCCAAAGGTTGGGAACCACTGACTTATTGAGTACCAAAGCTTATCAATGAAACAAAAGACACTGTCACTCATAAGCCAGACCTATTAGCATTGCCAAAGCATGGACCATAAATGTTGTCTAAAGGATGCAGAATACCCAAAAAATAATGTTATGCATTTGGTACATGTCTTTACAACTGTGGGTGGCATACTACCTGCAGCATGTGGCAAAACACACACAAATATAATTGTAGGACAAAATAGTACATGTCACTTAGAACATGTCGGTCAGTAGAAACAATTTACGCCCATAAGCAGGCCATTTTTCACAATATTTCACTAGTCCACTTTCGGTAAAAAACTGTTTCGATGTGATCCTTTCTTAGTTTATTCCCGCACAACTTGCACAATGATTTGTACTTCAGTGTTCTCGGCTATTTAGGGTGGAGTGTGGCCGCAAGGCACTTGCACAAGCACGAAACCATCGCCTTTCGAAGGCAGGCAACCACTTACGTAACTAAACCTCAGTCAGTTATTGTAATCGAAGGGCTGGTGTAGCTCTCGCTCTTCCTCCCTCACCCTCTTTCAAGTGCACGATCCCGAGCACAAGATGTGAGGAAGTAAGTCTTTCTGCATGGAGGTTAAGCTTAGGCAATTGTGAAACACCACCAACGTTTGACCTGCTAAACTCTGGAAGTGATACTGTTGCTTTAAATTTGAAACAATCTTTGGCAAAGCCAAAAGCTCGGAGACTGGCTGCAAGCCTTGTGGCTTTGTCAGTGCTTATTTTGTAATTTTTTATTTAGCAAACTTGCATTGTAGGGGCAGCTGCTGGGCCCTCACCAATATAAAATAAAACAATGGCTAAAAGCAAAATATTTTTTTTTACTCAAAAAGCACAAATTGCAATAGTAGTCCCCTGCACTGAGCGAAACTACTTCGTGTAAGAATGAGCTCCACGTGAACAAGCAGAATGCCTTCACTCACACTAGCTAATGGCTGAAGTGGCCTGAGGCACTGCCCTGGCTTATGCTGCAATGGGCAGCAGAAAAATGTGAATGACGCAATAAGAGACCAATAGAAGAAGACTTCTGGCTGAAAGTCCCTATAAGAAAGTGTTATAGATTTATACTTTTTTATTAACAATGAAAAGGTCTTGGGTAATGCCTGACCTAAAAAAAAAAAATCACAACAAAGTGTGTCACAGTACATTATTGTGTTTATCTTTATTTGAGCTTTTGGATGGGATATACTTTTTTAGTTCAGCTGTTTTAATTACTTTCCATATTTGCAGTACAAAATCAAACATTGGCAGAGCCAATATGTTTCGCCTTTGTTTTTTCTTTCTATGTAACTGTAAGTGTAGTAAGAGAAGGGAGTACACAGAGCGAGGAAGGGGTACGTTTTTGCACAGTGCAAGACGACAGGGGTGCTGTAGAGTCAAAACACAATTCAGGTGGTTGTGAGATGGTGCAGTCTATGTACCTCACAACTGGTTGCAGGAGCCAGTCCGTGCAGGGAAGGTGGTGGCAATTCATCAACAAGGGCAAGGAGGAGGGAGTTCATGTACAAAGCAAGCATGTTCCGGAAGGGCAGTCCATGCAAAGATCAGAAAGACCATACAGGCATAGTAAGGGAGATATAGAAATGATAGTTTGGGCAAGTATTGAGGTGTGCTGTGGCAATATAGGCACAAGACCATTTCATGCTTACACTTGTGAGGATACACTTCATACATAGGAGTGGACAGTCAATGGACAAGGTAATGGGTCTGGTGGGGGCAATCCAGGCTCAACAGTGGAGTGGCAGCTCATACTAAACGCAAGAAAACATGTTCATTTCAAAGCAAGCACTCTAAGGGCCTGATTACAACTTTGGAGGAGGTGTTAATCCGTCCCAAATGTGACGGATATACCACAGCCGTATTACGAGTTCCATAGGATATAATGGACTCGTAATACGGCTGGTGGTATATCCGTCACTTTACCGTCACTTTTGGGACGGATTAACACCTCCTCCAAAGTTGTAATCAGGCCCTAAGTTACATACTCCACTGGTGCGCTGAAGCTAAATAGCAGTTATGAGAAGAGTGCTCTCACCAGCAGCACTGAGCTCCGCACCACCTCAGACACGCTCGGCTGTGGTGCCTGGTTCGCTCAACGTCCAGATGAACTTCCTGGTCTCCATGGGAGCGACGTGAGACATGAGGACATGGCCAGTAAAGGGACTACAGTCATGGGGGGGTGTTAGAACAGCCCTGTGAGCGGCATTAGTGGGCTGGCATCACAACCGGGATGCCCCGATCTAGCGCTGTTCATCGGCGACCCATCCTGGCCTGCACTGCACCTGGTACAAGTGATGAACGGGGATCCCGGGGAGGAGTGTACAAGCTCAAATACAATTCGGCCAGGTCATCCATGCGCTCTCCATATCTCCTGAGGCACGCATACACAGATCCTATGGATGGGGCATCACACATGATCAAACCAGGCCACTGCTCTTTAAAATAAAACACTGTACTAAATACAATATAATGCTCTAACAGCGGAGTGGGTGGTAAACAAACAAAAAGGAGTATGGGGTGAAAGAGGGGGACACGAGGATACGGGGTGGATGTCTCTTAAGTAAAAATACAGTGAAGAGTGGGAGGAGGGCGGGAGTGCAGATGGTGTGCTCTTTCAGCAAATTTAAAAAAAAATACCTGTAAGGTGAAAGTAGCTATTGGAAGGATACTGACCAGAAGCAAGTGAGGAGCGACCAGAAGGTGTACTTGGTCCCAGCTCCTTCAATGGCATGGATGGCAAAAGCAGCAGAAAGTGAAAGCAGATGACCTGTAGATGATGTGCTGGCCAATGGGAAGTAAGTAAATCAGAGTGACCTTGAAATCAACCAATGGTAAGTTCAGGTAAGTAAAGGGGTGGTTTCTAAGCCCCTGTTAAGATTTTTTATTAATTCAAAAAACTTTGCAAGCTCATCGCAAGCGCTGCAGGCAAAACCTAAAAATAATCAAAGTAAAGTTCTAAAGCATCAATTAAAACCAGTACAGAAGAGAATGCCTGACAGATTCGAGCAGGCTGCACTTCCAGTTAACTCATGAGTAAGCATAGACATGGAGAGTGACTAAGTATAAAGATGCATTGATAATGATACTCTGAGTCATACAGGCTCTTCTTCATTATTTACATGGCTAAGCTGATACCTTTTGGCAGGATAGGAAACTGCTTCAATCCTGGTAATTTAAAACAGTTAAACTAGCTGCTCCTGATCCTATGGACGGGATAAGTCCTACCTGTCTGCCCTGGAATCCAAATTCCATGAGACAGGGACGGGGGGAGGATTCCAGAAAATAAGTCAGCAAAATACATACCACTGGTGCTGAGACAGGCCCCTTAGAGTCCTTAATGTTAACATGAGAACACAAACTGGTCAGGGTGAACTTGCACAATGTGAAATGCTGTAGACTTCTGACCTTTAGAGTGGCTTATTAACCAATTTGTGCTCAAATTTACAGTTATTTCAAGTATGGGGCACCCTTGTGAGGAGCCATGTTTCTGCCTCTACCTTGGCTTTACAGGACAGGAGGATCCTCCCCTTGCCTTTCAGCTGGAGGCATCTGATGGTTGGCGTTATCCATTTCGGAACGGTTGTTATTTTTCTTTTCAACGGAAAGTATGGCAACGTCATTCCCAATAGATCCCACAAACCTCAGCCACTCGCGTTTTCCAAAAGCAATTCCTAGGTAGAGGAGGCTTTGCTTGTTTTTTCATTGGTTCTCGTGTCTCAGGGTGTGGCGCTCTCTCTGTCTGAAGTGAACAATTTTACAAGGTGCCCATAAAAGCCACTGGCCGCCATAGGGAAGTGGGCGGAATGAAGTTCTGTTCCATACAATTATGAGAGACAAATATGAACTTGTCCATTTATGGCACTCCACAGCATTGCATTCTAACCCACTACAAATGCACTTTGTTATTGGAAGCTGTATAAATACAACAAATAATCTATAAAACATGCTTGATGCCTACAACACTGCCAGGTCATAACGATGGCAACACAGAGACAGGCAAATATCTGTTGACATAACATTTGCCTGCCATCTGTTAACCTACAAACTTTACTCACAATCTGATTGGAAGTTGTGTTTTAAATTCTGATCCGTATGCAAACGGATGTTTGCAAATAGATCAGAATTTTCAGCTTTATCATTTACCACATTCTGCAATTTCCTCCTGACAGCTTTCACCAGAAAAAGCCTGAGGACATTATTAGGATAAAATGCTATGGCATAAATGCAAAACATGAAGTAATCAGTTTAGTAAATAGCAATTCCACATGCCAGGTTTCGTTCTGAGGTGGGTAACTGAGGAGAAGTTAATTATGTTACCCATAAAACACAGTACACACTGATAATTACTGTGTGCACTAATTATCACCCGATTTCTACATAACTTGGAACTATGGCCTTATTCTCCAAATCTGTGTTTCTATCATGATACTATGATAATATGAACAAAGCTTACCATATATCCGTCTCAGTTTAGGGTCACTAAGACCACCTAGTTTGACCACTGTATTTACTGTAACCTCATAGCCTCTCATAAATTGCCACCTCTGCCTTTGCCCTGGCAATACAATGAAATATTGTAACAGAGAAGTCAAGGGTCCTCAAGGGTTGTGGGTGTGATGGGACCCATTAGTTTTCCAGCAGCCACTACCTCTGTCTTTGCTCTTACACTATGATATTGCAGAGGACAGCTAAAGAGATCATCAAGATGATGCACAGATATGATGATACAGACAAGACTCATCTGATACGTCAAATTGCATGCTTACTGCAAACTTCTAGATCATGCTTATAGGGACATTTAGGACTGTGTGAACAGTCAGCAGATTCGCCAGGGGTGTAAGCCCATGGCCTCACCCACTCAGGCAAAGGATAGCCCACCCCATTCAGAGATCCCCACTTGTCTGGCTGGGATTTCTGTGCTGTTAGGGCAGCTGCGGCTCTCATTACAGAGCACTGCAGGTTTGCTGAGCGGGCACGGTTTTTAAAGCACCCACTAGGCAAACTTCTTGTGTTGAGAAAATGAACTCTGAAAGATGGAGTTTGTTTTCACAATACAAAATACAGATGGGCTGACATGCAGGGAGCTTTCTCCCTGTGTGGAGGGCCATTCTATATTTTCTCTACCGCATCCACCAGGCCTTTGGAAGAGAAAATGCTCAGTAAGGGTGGGTCGGCCATCAGTGCAACTTTTCAGCTACTTGGGAGATGGTCCACTAGGTCAGAGGTGTGGCTGGAGTAAAGATAGACCTTCCACCTACTCTAAATAGAGCAGAGGAACAACAAGTTTGGCAAGGTGGAGGCATTACCTATAGCACTGCCAAACTCTAAATGAGGTCCTTCGTTTCACCTTTGTATTTGCTCCTGGTGCCTTGACTCTGCCAGTATGCTCTATATGTGGCTCAGGAAAATAATATAAATGATCTGATAACCATTAAAGCATCATTACTTAGAGAACAGATCAGGGTGGAAGTTATTCAGGCACATCAGGTTGAGGCCAGGGGAAGAATAACAGGGCTACAGCTACGCAAATATCATTTTGCAATTAGCAAAACAGACATTTTCATGTACACACACATCAAACTTACATGTTGTCTTTTACTGCTATTTGGACCTCTCATTTCAAATTCCCTTTCTCAGGCCCACAACTCCTTAGAGGATCTTTTCTATGCAGTCTCCAGTCTCCCCAAACGGCCCTGTGCCCTGTTTTATCACTCATCTCACAGCTCTCCTAATCATGAGGGAATAGGGGGGAGGCTTCCTCCTCCCTCACCTTCCTAAGGTGGGGCTCCCCAAGTGATGTCTGTCCGTTAGGTCTCTAAAATATTTAGCCGAGGTTATTTCGCCTGCTTTTACTTTATCTCTAACACGTGTTTTCACCTGGCACTGTCCCTAGTGGACAGAACACTGAGGTTGTCATGTCCCTTTTAAAGAAATCAGAAATGGACCCCTGTGCAGAGGCTAATTATATGTTTATCTTTCTTTGCCAGCAGTCTCATTACCATTGGCTATAAGTTCTAGCCCACTAAGTTTCTATACACTGTGAAGAGCACCAGTTAATAGATGCTACTTCAATTAATTTAAGGCTTTATTAGGCACCAAGACTGCCCATGCCGATTTACTGAATGATGTCAGACAAGATTACAAAGAGGACATTTCCACCTGCCACATCCTGCTGTCGCTATTGGGTCATCGTTTTACTCCCAAATGAGGATCTTGTTGATGCTACCATAATTTCTAGATTGAACTATGCCATTGCCTGCTACTTTGGCCTCCCTGAGTCAGCCACGTATAAACTGCAAAGCTTTCAGAATATGCCAACCTAACTCATCATAAATTTCAGGAAATCTGAAAGTGTTAGACCTGTCAGCCTTTGGTGTGGTCTTCCCCCAAACATTTTGCCTTCTCCCTCCTGTTTGCTGGAATTCATTTTTGTTGGCCATAGGGCTTTGTGCACTTTACCACTCCTAACCAGTGTTAAATAGCGGCGGCCCCTTCTAAAAGGGGAGGATCATTGCCCTGCCTGCTACAAGCACAGCAGGTAAATGTAAATTTTAATTATTAAAATGGGGAGCAGGCTGACTTTCCTATGCCAAGTGTGCATGCCGGATTGTCCGACTGTCTTGCGATGGCCTTCACGTGCACTTCAGACTGCACCAATCCCAGCAGTGTTAAACTGCCGAGGGGTTGCAGGCACATGCCTCTAGCCTCAAAAGGAGCAATGAGTTAGCCTGCTAAACCCAATCCTGGTGCCTCTCTCATCCTGAAACCAGCATGAGAGCTGCTCCAGGATTGGTTAGGTTCACGCTGCCCTCGTGACCTCGTCTAAGCCCATACCACAACTGAAGCAGTGAGGCACATTGAAGAGTCGTCAGTGTAGGTCGTACACTATGCCATGTGTTATTTTATGAATGAGTCAAAATGAAGTGTACAAGAATATGCAAAAAGTTGTACCATGCTTGTGCATTCACCTTAATCCTGCCCTTTATCAGTATGCTTCCATTTGACACACCATTTGGGCCCATTCCAGCACTGGTTTATAGCGCAGGACATTGGTGCTGTGGGCGAGAGATATCAAGGCAGGTTTCTCATTACCGTTATAGACTCCCTCAAAGATTTACGTCAAGCCATGCAGCGCTGATTGCTCAGTAGCTTTCTCAGTTCCCATTCCTGGTGCTTTCAGTGAGTGATATAACAAGATATATGTATATATAATCAGAAATGGGCATTGCCCACAAGTGCAGCTGATGCATCGCCCCAAAAATGCAGGTTAACCAAAAATCCAAAGGGTTTTCAATAAAAGTAATTTCTATCATGTGAAGCAGATGCACCGCCATTGCAGAGGCTCCAATTGTATTTGTTACCACATATTGCAGATCTGTTCTATTTTTACATGCTTGTTTTCCTATCCTTTGAATGGTATTTGCGATTAAAAACCAGAAGTATGCACAAAATGTAAATGCGCAGTTAACTGTATGTGTCATTTCCTCATTAATGCCACCTGCTACGACTGCAGCTGCATGCCACTAGTCAAGGTTCCTGAAACATATTTCATTTCACCACAGCAGATAAGACATTTTTAAGTACAAATATCAAATGCATCCTTTATATCCACAACTTTAAATATGTGAACATCATTTATTGTATACAAATGCTAATACCGCCTTTATTTACAAAGAAATAGAGGTATGTGGTATTATATTTCTGCTCAGGATGGGCTAGTGATATTTAAAAGTGGTAGTTACACTAATTTGACAGGGTTACAGGGCTAGTATTAAATTATTCCTGTTAGCTGTCCGTGAGCCTGAGACGTGCTGCTCTTGATTCGCCGTACCACTTTCAAATGTCACTAGCTGCTCCTGGTGCTTAAGTGCTTGTGCTCAATCTTTTCAATATGAAACTATTGACCTACACCTAATTGGCACAATTAATTTACTTGTAAGTCCTTAATAAAAGGGTACTACTTGGACCCAGGGCCTGTAAATTAAATGCTGTTATTGCACCTGCAGCCCTTATTACGCCATCCTCCGAAGTAGCCTCTTAAAATATGTTTCAGGTCAGCCATTGCAGCCTGTGTGCAGCTTTGAACTGCCAGTTTTACCTGGCAGAATAAACCTTTTGCCACACTTTCTTTTTTTCCATACATATGCCACCCCTAAACAGCACATAGGGTAGGGTATAGTGTATTTAAAAAGTGGGCCATGCATGTTAAGTTTAGCATGTCCTGTCAGTGAAAATCTCAACTTAGTTTTCTTTACTACTGAAAGGCCTACCTCTCCCACAGATTAGAATTGAGTTACTTTATTATCTTTAACAAGGGCTAACTTTTGATTGGGAACAAAAGGAAAGCAATGTATAAGCCCCTTTGATGGTAAAGTTAGAATTTAAGTCAAAATTCTTAACATGCCACTTTTAGAAAGTTGCCATTTTCTTGTCCTAACCATTTGGTGCCTGCAGAATGTGTTCCCGATCACATGACTGTGAATGGTTGGCAGTTGGTCTTTGTGTATTCCTCCTAGACAGTAAGAAAAAGAGGGACTAGCTGTTGGCAGGATGGGCTACCCTGTCAGGATTGGAGGAACGGAACAGTTCCCTGGCCCACTTACATTTCAAAGGGGCTGCTTCCAGCACACTCACAAAGAACTTGACAACAGACCTTTGTTAACCTGAATCTTCTAGAGCCTGAACAGAGGAGGAAGAAAAATTCCAGAACCAGATTGAGGGGAAGTCTAGAGGCTTCTCCCACTTGAAAGACTGGCAACAGATATAACTATTGGATCCTCAGTTTTGGAAAATGGGTTATTGGTAAGGGCAGGTAAGTACCTTCACTTAGCAATAGGCCACTAACCCTCACTTAGGTCCAGTTAGGTCTCAATAAATTAAACCCAGCTCAACCCTTAGTAGCGTGGCAACAAGCGACAAGGCTTAACTTAGGAGACAAAACCATAAAGCATTCAAATATCACAAAACAGTAATTAAATAAAACAAAGAAAACTGTTTAAAAATCTAAAACCAATTTATAAACATGGGAAATATTTGTAGCTTTTAAATGACACCAAGACGAATAAAATTGGATAAAGGGAACCGGAGATATGAATTTTTAAAGAATTAATGCTTTTTAGTGCTTTGAAATGAATAGCGCCAATCTGGTCATTTGGCTGCACTTCGACTGGGGCAAAGTCAAAGTTTAAGGCCGACCGCAATCGGTCAAAAGTTTACCTTCGGATTTAGTTGTTTTCTTGAAGATTTTCTTCAGTGGTACCAAGTCGCCAGTCCAATCCAACCTCCTGGAACTCTTCCTCGGATACGTGTCGCGGGAGCACTTAGTGAAGGTTTTTACCTTCAGATGTAGTAATTTTTTTTAGATGAAAATCCTTCGACTGGGCAAACCTGAATCTTGATCCGACGTCCGTGGAGCCCTCTTCGGATACACTGCCTGGGTGGTCCCGGTCAACCTCATACGGTCAGACTTAGTCACTTTTTCTGAGATTTTCTTCACCGGGATGAACCTGCAAGTCAGGCCGGGTCATGGTTGAGGCAAGCCAACTAGAGTTGCTGCGGTGGATTGGTCCCTGTATGGAGCTTTTTTCAAAAAGTTCTCCAAACTTCTGGATCTTCTCCCAGATGTTCTTTTAGGGTTCTTTTGAGGGCTACAGATCACCCCAAGGTTCCAGAAGCTCTGAGATGCTCCTTGAGGGTGGGGACTACAACTCCTAGAATGCACCTGCCGCAAACCCCATTTTGGCCACTGCACAGTGGTCAGCTGGTCAGTTTGTACAGGGGACTCTGGTTAGCAATTTTTCACCTGTATCAAACAGGGAGTCCTTTCTTGAACCAGTTGAAGCCAGGCAAAGTCCTTCTTGTGGTGAAGCCCAAGTGTGCAGCACGTGCAGTCCTCCAGAGTGCAGTGTCCAGTTGCAGGTCAAGGGTCCAGGAGGGCAGTCCTTCTCCTGTATTTCTTCCTTGTATGGTGTGGTGTGGTGTGGGTGCAGGTCTGCCAGTTTTATCCTTGCTTCTGGGTGTAAAACAGGGGGGTCCTGGTTCTCCAATCAGGTGCAGGGTCCTTCCCCGTCTGATGACCACTTCCTGGGATGTGTGGCAAAAATCAATCCCAGGGAGCAACATTCCTCAAAAATCCATCATGGCTGAAAATGATTTTTGGAGGTTACATCTGGCTGAGCCCACTCACTGGTGTGGCTAAAAATCGTAAACACACCCCTCTCCTGCCCTCTCCTAATCTAATCAAGGGGTCACCTAATTGTCTGGGTTTGCAGGGTGTGAGGGAGGTGCTGGGTCGGTCCAACTATCCTTCCCTGCCTTTGAAGACCAGTTTGGCAGACCTCTCTCTTCCTGCTTCTCCATCTGCTAAGGGAACTTCTCCTCCCCCCAGGCACATCTCTTTGTGTTCAGCCCAGACTACTTCACACCTCATCAAGGCAGCCTGGCCAGGATGCCAGAGGCTGGCCAATCAGAACATAGCAATACATGGCTGAAGTTGGTAACTTTTTAGGTAGAGTTAAAACTCTTTGCCTGAACAAGTTCTATTAAATCCAACAATTGTAAGTTATTGGATTTATTATAACAATTAATTTGATACCAAACTCGAGGTATCTGACACTTAAGGGAACTTTATAAATTAAAATAAAGTCTCCCCTTTCAAGGCAGGGGAGGCCATCCACTACAATGAGGGAAAAACAAATTTGGCTATTTTACCTCACCAGGGCTTATAAAATTGTTTTTATAAGGTCCCTGCTTATAGTTACATGGCACTCAATCCGAGGGACACATAGGGCACACCTCAGGGGTGACTTATACGTAAAAAAATAAGGTAGTTTAAGACTTTTGGAAATTCCAAAGTCGAATTGCATGTAACTTTAGATTAAGAGCAGCTGGCAAGGCAGGCCTGCCTTTAAAATGACACTGGGCACCTCAGCAGTGCACCTATGGGTGCACTACCTATGCCGGGGTCCCTAAACCTACATGCCCTACCATATACTAGGGACTTATAGGTAGGTTAATATTGCCAATTATAATTAGCCTAATTTGCATATCCACTTTACACAGAGCATTGGCCCTGGGACTGGTAAGCATTACCCAGGGCAAAGCCAAGAGTCAGTAACCACCAGTATCTGTCAAAAATGTTTGGGGGTAACCAGGGCAAAAAGGAGGACTTTCCTGTACTCCCCCTCCCCCCCAGATGAAATGTGATGGTCCTCATCAGCTAAGTGGAAAAGCCTGGAAAGGCCATCTGCGTTGGCATCGGCAGTCCCAGGTCTATGTTCCACTGTGAAGTCCATCCCCTGTAGGGATTTGGACCACCTTAGAAGTTTTGGGTTCTCCCCCCCCTCATTTGCATCAACCATCTGAGAGGTCTGTAGTCAGTTTGTACGTGGAAGTGAGTGCCAAACAGGTATGGCCTCAACTTCTTCAGGCACCAGACCACAGCAAAGGCCTCCCTCTCAATGGCACTCTATCTTTTCTCTCTGGGAAGTAGTAGCCTGCTGATGAAGGCAAATGGCTAATCTTGGCCCTCTTCATTAACGTGTGCTGACACTGCCCCAATCCTTTCTTCTGAAGCATCTGTTTGCACTGTAAACTCTTTGCTATAGTCAGGGGCCAGTAACACTGGTGCTGAACACATAGCCTGCATCAGAGTTTCTAAGGCTTTTTGACACTCAGGGATCCGAATTACTTTCTTGGGCTGTTTCTTTGCAGTAAGCTCATTCAGAGGGGCCACTATGGTTCCATAATTCTGAACAAACCTCCTGTAGTAACCAGTCAGGCTAAGAAAGCCTCTGACCTGGATCTGGGTTTTAGGAGCCTCCCAATCCAGGATAGTCTGGATCTTGGGCTGGAGGGGTCGTACATGGCCTCCACCAACAAGGTGGCCCAGGTACACAACTGAACTTTGCCCTATCTGGCACGGGCCTAAAGCACTTCCTTCAGGTGGACCAGGTGGTACTACCAGGTGGAACTGAATACAGCTATATCGTCAAGATAAGCTGCACTGAAAGATTCCAACCCAGACAGAACTCTATTCACCAACCATTGGTTCTTTTGAGGTCCACAGCTCACCCCAAGGTTCCAGAAGTTTGGAGATGCTCCTTGAGGGTGGGGACTACAACTCCCAGAATGCACCTGGTGCAAACTCCATTTTGGCCACTGGACAGTGGTCAGCAGGTCAGTTTCTTCAGGAGTTGGTGCAGAGGACTCTGGTTAGCAATTTTTCACCTGTATCAAACAGGGAGCCCCTTCTTGAACCAGTTGAAGCCAGGCAAAGTCCTTCTTGTGGTGAAGCCCAAGTGTGCAGCTGGTACAGTCCACCGGAGTGCAGTGTCCAGGTCAGGGGTCCAGCAGGGCAGTCCTTCTTCTCCTGTAGTTCTTACTTGTAGAGATCTGAGGTATAGGTGCAGGTCTGCCAGTTTTATCCATGCTCCTGGGTGAAAAACAGGGGGGTCCTGGTTCTCCAATCAGGTGCAGGATCCTTCCCCTTCTGATGACCACTTCCTGGGAAGTGTGGCAAAAATCAGTCCCAGGGTGCAACATTCCTCAAAAATCCATCATGGCTGAAAATGAATTTTGGAGGTTACATCTGGCTGAGCCCCCCCCACAGTCCCCCCCCACGGGTGTGACTAAAAATATTAAACACACCCTTCTCCTGCCCTCTCCTAATCTGATCAGGGGGACACCTAATTGTCTGGGTTTTCAGGATGTGAGGGAGGTGCTGGATTGCTCCAAATGTCCTTCCCTACCTGTGTAAGCCCAGTTTGGCACCCCTCCCCACTTACTGCTTCTCCATCTGCTGAGTAAAGTTCTCCTCCCCCAGGCACATCTCTTTGTGTTCAGCCCAGGCTACTTCACACCTCATCAAGGCAGCCTGGCCAGGCTGCTAGAGGCTGGCCAATCAGAGCAGAGCACTACAGGCTGAAGGTGGCAACTTTTTAGGTAGAGTTTAAATCTCTTCACCTGAACAAGTTATAGTAAATCCAACAATTGTAAGTTGTGGGGTTTATTATAACAATGAATTTGATACCAAACTTGATGTATCGGACACTTGAGGGGACTTTATAAATTAAAATACATGCCTCCCCATTCTAGCCTATGGAGGCAATTCACTACAATGAGGGGAAAACAAATTTGGACGTTTTACCTCACCAGGGCTTATAAAACTATTTTTGAAGGTCCCGGCTTATAGTTACATGGCACCCAAACATAGGGGCAAATAGGGCACACCTCAGGGGTGACATATGTAAACATAAGGTAGTTCAAGACTTTGGAAGTACTTTTAATTCCAAAGTCGAATTTGCAAGTAACTTTAGTTTAAAAACATCCGACAAGGCAGGCCTGCCTTTAAAATGACACTGGGCACCTCAGCAGTGCACCTATGGGTGCACTAACTATGCTGGGGTCTCCAAACCTACATGCCGTATCATATACTAGGGACTTATAGGTAGGTTAATATTGCCAATTATAATTAGCCCAATTTGCATAGCCACTTCACTCAGAGTACTGGCACTGGGACTGGGACTGGTAAGCAATGCCCAGGGCACAGCCAAGACTCAGTAACCACCAGTATCTGTCCAAAACATTTGGGGTGACCAAGGCAAAAAGGAGGACTTTCCTACACTCAGACCAACTCTTCAGTACACTCCTGGACCTGTGGAAGACTCCATAAGAGCTGCCTTGTTTCCCAGAGGACTGCCTTGCTACTAGATGCTTGCCTGGACCCCCAAATAACGGCCCTTCTGCTTGAGGCCTACCTTGCTAGACGAGAACTGGACCATTTCCTTGTTCTCAGGAAAACATGAGTGACTCCAAGGGCCAGTTGGCTGATCTCCTGTTCTGAGCTATAGTGACATAATAACTGCCCTGCTGACCTGCTGCCATTGGACCTGCCTGAGCCCTGCTAACCTCTGCGAGACTAAGTCCCTGATCCCCAAAAAGTGCCTCACCATGTCCAGAACACTTGCTGGCAACAGAGTGCACTCCCCTGAACAGAAAGGAGAATACAAAAGATTTGGGCTATCCGCGACCATGAACGGGCTCGTTGGCATCTAGACTGCCACCCACAATGACTGCCAAAACGAAGCTCTGGTAAACTGGACACTTGGTGCTACAGCAACAACCGGCAAAGCAAGATTGGCACTTCCCGCTACAGCATCGATAGCCCGTAGTGACCGCCAACACAAAGCTCCAGCAATGACCGTCCATGATGCCAGGCCGGATCTTCGTGCTACAGCAACGACCAACCACGACGTTCTCTCTGCTCCTCACGGCCTCCTCCGCAGCGCACTGGATTCTTCGCACCAGACTTTGAGAAGGTATCTTTTACAGCGGGGCTAACTTGGTGCCTGTATCCTGCTTGAAATTATTACTTTCCCCCAGTCTACCACAACCAGATGACCGGGAGTGCTGCTTTGTGCTTTTAGGCTCTATGCTTAGTTGAAATTTTAAAACTGACTATCTCCGGTTCTACTGATTAGATTTTTGTTATTCTAGTAACAAATTGTTATTAAAATGTACTTTTATTTTTCTAAATTAGTTTGGGATTTTTCTTGTGTTGTGTTTTTAACTTTATTACTGTGTGTGTGCTGCATAAATACTTACACAGTGCCTCTGAGTTCAGCCTGACTACCTTTATGCCATGCTAGGAAAGGGTTAAACACAAGTTAATTTGGTGATTTGTTTTTTAGCTTGCCCTGGCGAGGGTTGCGGATGTTGCTTGAGAAGGGTTTTCACCCCCTGTGACCTGAAAACAACAAGTTCTCCAAGGCTCACTGTAAGCTGCACTGATTGACATTTTCTAGAAGGATCTATTGTAAGGTACACTTCTTTGTCCTCAGTGTCTATACAAAACCGGCCCCATGCTGCTCGTGTTTGCAGCCAAGTCTAAGTGATCCCTTTATTTTGACTCTTCCCTCCTACCACCAGTCACCTGATTTAGAGAAACTCGTGGAGGTGTGGCGAGCCTGGGGTGTGAGGGGGCAGGAGAGAATTAGAGGAGGATGTTTCTTCTTTTTTTTTTTTTGCTCTGTTTGGAATTCACTCTGTCATGTACAATACACAGAACCATTTTATCTGTTGGAAGGCTGTTAAGATCCATCTATTTGATTGATTTTTATCTTTATATCTTTTCTGATGTTGTTAGGCAGTTCAGCATAAAGATGGCTTAGGATGTTCAGTGCACGTTTTAAGTAACAACTTAACTCATCTCATATCTTGAATGTATAGGTTTTAAATATATTTAGTAGATTTTCTCAGGTACTAAATGCAGGGCCAGTGGCAATTTTAAAAGAAATTGAGCAGACATGATGAGCTTTGGCTCTTGTTCTTTGGTGATGGAGCATTATCAACTCAGGGATAACTTGGGTGTCAGATACCTGACTCACACGCAGACAGAGATAGCTTAGCTATGTGAAGCTTGAACATAAAATGTATGTATAAGCAGAGGCATGCCTCAGAGCCTAATGAAAACGCATCTATGATCAATTGTGAAACCTTATTCTGCTGTCAAACTAAACCTGGGTTTGTCAAACGCAGGGGACCTCTGATACTGTGTATAAGGTGTTAACAATGCAAAAGCACTGCACAATGAAAACACTACTTTGTGACCCGCCAGTGTTACAATGACAAACTGGTAACCATGTTGTCTGCCTGGTGCTTTTGTTGTGCCCAGTCCATTCAAAAAGTTGACCCTTTCTCTTTCCAGGTAAGTCTAACTGTTGTATACATATTTAGAAACATCCATTATAGAGAATATTGTCACTTCACTCAAAGGAATGTTGTAGAAAATTCTAACAAAGGTTGCATTTTATAATATGTGTTGCTCCAGCAGGATTTAAAAGCAACATTGATATTTAGCACATTTGACATTTTGTGTGCTAGTCTTAATAACAGAACTAAAAGCATGACAACTGTTATTATAACAAATGCTATTAAGAGGCACAATTTTTGTTCCTGGACCTCTTTGAAGGACACAGCCTATAAGCTACACATTCTCTGTGTTCAGGCAATTGAAGGAATATTTGTAGCCTATGCATGTTAGAACAGCATTTGCTGCAAGAATGATAAAGTCAATTAGCTTTCTGCCAATTCTTTAGGCTTGGTGGCTTCCTCTATGTATATAGCTCTGTCATCTAAGACGAGAACTACTCAATGTTGGGTGCTAACAGTAACTCTTTGTTAACTTAGGGTAGGCAGGTTCCTGGCATAGTAATGTGGCATTCAAGTATTTATTCTCAGGAGGATTGGAAGAGGAATTAGCAATCAATCCCAAGACTAAAGACTTACCAGGTACACATCCCGAAATTAAGTATGCTATCTAACTAAGCTCAACATTCTGATACCTGAACAAGTCTGCGGCTTCAAACAAGCATATGCTGCAACATCCCAATTAGCAGACTGAAAACGAACCTTTGGTCAACAGTCAGACAGCAGCATCTTTCTGTAGATGAATTAAAAATATTTCATTGTTATTTCGCAGAATGAGTTTTTGGAGAACTGGCGAAAAGTGTTGTTACCTTAAAATACCTTTGAGAAAGCAAGTTCTAAAGTGCTTTGCATTGAAACCTGTAGAAACTGTTTTTTTAGTTGTTGAACCACTCATTCTCCATTGTAAAGATAGGTCAGTAGCCTATACATTCTTTAAATCCACTTCGAGGTCACCGACCGGTCTTGCCCCTGCCCAATTATTCTTCTAAGCAGATTGCTCTCAGTTCACTTTCAGTACGCTGTGCAGTCAAAACGGTATGACTGGATCAACCCTGCTTTAAGCATCAGCTGAGACGTTTGTCTCTGGAGGTATAACAGACTCTGGACGGCATGATTCTAGGACTGATCCGATAAAAGTGTGTTTGGTGGGGGTCGGTGCACAGGTTTACTTTCATTTGGCTGCCCTGACGAGTATGGGCTGCTGCAGCCTGGTAATAAGCGAAAGATACCCGAGTGCAGTACTCCATTCCCTGGAGTGGAAGCAGGGCCCTTGAAAGCGCTTCTAATTACATACAACTACTGCATTTGCGTAATTATGAACGTGGTGACTCTTGAGGTTCCGGCCCAACGAGCTGGCTTGCCACGTCTTTCTAAACGTCTTATTACTTAGTGAGCAGGGGGTCTAACAGGAATCCAAATCAAGGGGCTCCCCGGCGCAGCACACTTTAACTATGCGGCTCTGCTGCCCCGGTCCCCTTCTAACCATATTATGAGTTTTTTCCCTTACATACACAACACTTGTACAGCGTGATGTTAAGAATCTTGAGTTATATTTTACGGAGAATTGTACTGCGCGGAAGACCACTGGGTGCCAAAGGTGCATCTAAAATTCATCATCCCATTCCCTTCGGTATTTTGGGGGGGCTTATTTACTCATTCGTGTCTGGTAGTCATGGTTGGCTTCTACAACCCCATTTCAAATAGAACGTATGTAAATGTTACAAAGTGCACCCAGCGTGCAGACGATAGAGCAGCAGTGATGAATTACAAGACCTTCGCCCTGCACTACGGATCACAATGTAACGACCGGGCGCCAGCACGCAGTGTTTGTGTGCGTGTGATCCATTCGTCATCTGAAACCGCGCGGCGTTCTTTTTTTTATTGAAACAGAACTGGAAGCTGCTCATATTCCGCTGCCAATCTGGGCTGCATTTTGGAACACGGAAGGGCGCGCGCCTCCCAGCCACGTGTTGTTCTCCTGCATCACGTGCAGCTCTCTCACAATGTGTTTACTGGAGGCGTGCACGCAGACGACGCTTCCCCGAGGAGCAGGGACGTTGGCGGAGTAGAGTGGAAGCGATGGGGAGGCCGGGGTCCTGCAAATAATGGGCTTTGCGCATTGACGATAAAGAGGGTCGGTGCTGCCCCGGGTGGAACCGTGTTCAGAAGAAAGAGGAACCCTAGGGCATGTGTAGAGAGGGGCACTGAGGCACTGCCAGCCTGGTTTGAATACTTCCAGATCTACCTGAGTACGGAAACAACACCTAAACCTGGCAAACCCATACTGACGTTCCTAGGGTAAAATATGTCAAAACAATGCCTAGGCTTGCAGCATCTTCTGCACAGAGAAACGGGAAATGTATGAGAGAGGCCGTGGTACACATTCAAACTGCAGCCCGAAGTTTACATTGCTCAGAACTGCGCGTATGTGATTTCACTGTTAAGTCTTTTTAGTCCGTTTCTTCCAGTACAGAGCATTTAGATACTCGTTTTCAGTATCTCAGGGCAGTTACATAATGTCTCAGGTAAACATACTCTCCTCACACAACTGACTCAACTCAAAAATAGACAAACATCTGCTTACATCCTGACCTCCTACATACATTGCATCAGTTAATCTACTATAAGATCTATACTCTGTGATTTTTAAAAATATTTAATTAAGAGATTCATCCAGGTGAGTCTTGGGGGGAGGTGGGGGGGTAGGGGCTGCAGGTGTCAGTGTGAAAACATTGAACTCTTCCTAGGAGCAGCTGCTACCTTTCCAAGATGCCACCACCTGGGTGCTGACATGTCCCACATGTTTGGTTAGGTCCTGGGTTGGAACCCTTTTGGACTGAAGCAATGGGGTTTGCTGATCTACAGAGGTGGGCGGTCTGAGCTTCGTGTCTGTTCGCAGATAGCAACAAATGCAAACCCTTGAACCGGTTAATGGATTTGGCCATATTATAAGCTGTGCTCTGTATAACCCCACCGCTGGAAACTCAGAGCCTCAGAGAAGCTGAGGGACTGCGGAAGTACCCCCTAGTTTCTGAGTGGGATGAGCTGCAGGGAACCTTTAAGTCCCACATCAAGGGTTACACGATACTACCGTAGACATATTAGAATAAACCTGCTCAGATTGGGCGGTGCACCTCTAATTTCCACAGCAGCCCCAACTCTACGCAATCCTTCTTGCTGTTGCAACTCAAGAGTCTTGCATATCACACAGATGGTAAAGCGTTGCTTGGCTATGCACCATGCCTCACTACCAACACAATACATTGGCAGGATCAACATGGAATAACCCCACGGACCAGGTTGCACAGCACATAGTGGTATTTTCTCTTGCTTTGCACTCCGTTAGTCACCACCGTTATTTAATAGTGAGACAAAACACTGGCCCACTATTCACTCTCATAAACACACCTCTCCCCACCTTTTATGGTAAGTTTTTATTAGACATAGTTACACTTATGTTTGATGTCATATAGCAGCTTTACATAGCTGCATGGCTTACACGATGGTGTCAGACCGTCACACCACGGCCAGGCCTATGGACTGATTATGATGCAATTTCTTTCATCTTGCAACTTTGCTATATGAGCTGTCCTACAATTTGCCTTGGGTACTAAATGATTTGATTTATTGTAACCAATCGTTCAATAGGTTGTACGTGTCATGAAAAATAAAAAAAGACAGTTTAAAAAAATCTGTGTGAAAACATTGATGCCACATGTTATTTACCAAAAACAAGCAGTAAGTAATACTTCTTTATTGAAAAGTAACACGTGGGAACACCATCAAAAATACTTAAGTGCCTCATTCATCAACAAAAGTTACTTAACCAGTTGCAGACATGCATCTAGGATGCTTGCCAAGTTATTCATTTTTGGAAGGTGCACTTAACCGCAAACCAGTGGAATTTCTATCAGTAGAAAATTCGCAGGATTAGAGTGAGGGCTAGGTGTCACCTGAAGTTCTTTTTTTCTGCATGGCAAATATTTGTGCACATAAAGAAGCCACTTGCCAAATGCTCTTCAAACATCTTGGCATTACTGGTAATATTTCACACACAAATAGAGCAGTTACATAAGCATTTTGTACCACTATGTAGAGCTGCGTGTATTGTTTTTAAGAAACAACTAGGAAGGGCAGTCAATATCACAAATAACGACTTTGTAGGTGTTCATCACTTTCCACTTGATATGGCTTTCCCCAGGAATACCCAAGGTTCTTCCCCTAACACTAAGCTTCTACGTGGGTAAAATCTGCCTGGCTCACAGATTTTCTGTGATTCTAAGTTCCTTCTGCATATGGAACCATTGACAGAGCCTCATTCTGTGGATCTGTCATTTGCTCATAGCAGTGACTCTGTACCCAAAACCTAAGTGTGAAAAAAGTTTTTCAAATCAGGTGCTAGGTACTTTCAAGCAGACTCAGGTAGGAAAGCAGGTCTGGGTCCAGACCAATCAACCAGTAAGAGATACAGGAACACTTAAGGAAATATACCTTGTGACATACTCAAGAACTGTGTGATTAAATTCTATCTCCTTCAGGGAGCTCAGCAAATCAAGAGCTTCAGAAAGGTTTATGTGGCTGGTTTGGGATCAGCCAGCAATAGATGCTTTAACTGCTAAGGAAATTATCTCCCACTTAGGTCTTTCATTGGAGAATACCATAAAATTCTCGCTACTTATCCTAGGCCCAAGGTAAGTGGTCTAAAATTCTATGTTTTAGGCATAGCACCTAATAACGATGGCACAGAAGTTCCAGAGACCTTTTGGTTTGGGATGGCAATATCCTCAGAGGTAAAAGGGACGAGACAACAAAGCTGCTTTACATGGCTTTAGAGTATCTGGTCTTCAGCAGTAAATCAGGGCCTACAACTTGAACAGCACAGCATACGTATCTCTCTAGTCCTGGGGATAAATTGTGGAGGCAGGCAGAACTAGCCCCGAAGCAGTCTTCAGTCCTGCATGTACACGGATGAGAAGGAACTTATCTGGGGATCTTGGGGATCTGAACCCCAATGAATATTCAGCGAAGTGACAGGCAGTTTGGGCAAGGAACAGAACAAAACATTTTTCACATACGGGAACCCTTTCTAGCTACATAAGTAGCTACTGGAATCCATTCTTAACTCTCGAACGTTTGCTGCTGACATTAGAGGGAATCCCACTGATTCTGCTTCAGTGCCACATCTCAAGTCCTGTAACCAACCCGAAAAACATGGTTATTCCAAAGTGCCTACTGAGGCGCTTATTTGTGTAAACTAAGTCTCACATGAAATCTATATAGCTGCCAACTGTCTTTTTCATGTTAGTTTCTCTTTACTGCGGCAAGAAACTGGAGGTTGACCTTTTCACTGGAATAAGCGAATGTGCATTTACTAATACAATTACTCTAAATCAGTGGTTCCCAACCTGTGGTCCGGGGACCCCAGGGGGTCCGGAAAGCCTCCTCAGGGGGTCCGCGACTGCTTAGAAAATTAAATTATATTAACAGATTAGGTCCCCAGCTTTCAGCAATGACTCAATCGGGGGTCCCCGGATTCCAATAATAATTCAGTGGGGGTCCGTTGTTTCCAGTAATGATAAAGTGGGGGTCCACAGAAGTCCACAGGTTGGGAACCACTGCTCTAAATAATAAGTCTTCTTGAGCCACATTCATTTCCACTGCCAGGGCATAAATGCAATTAATATCATCTGGTGGTTCTTGCCTTTTAGACAACCATGTACAGTGTACTTAGGCCAGACAATATGTTCACAAACTATCTGCTCTTCCTGGAGACAGTGTAAAAATACCCTTCCCGCCCCCCAACATCCAAGTCATTCTCATTATAGCATGTGCTCTCGCTGGAGAAACAACAGGCAGCAGACTTCCGTCTATAAATACTTTAAAAAACCATCTGGAAACAGCGCTCAATGAGGCTTTAGAAAAACATCCAGCCTCAAAGCAGATGTCCACCCAGCTCCACAAACAGCACCGACCAATGCATTAGGTATAACAGGACTGCTGTTACAAAGCAGGTGCTTGATATGTGCTGGGGGGCTACATTGGGACTGCATCAGCCCCCTTTACCATGCTGACAACAAGCAAGTGCAAAAAAAACATAGCCTAACCTCAGGCGAGCTCACAGTCGCATCATATGTCAGGGTAACATGAGGTCAATAACTTTAGGTCTTGCATCACAAGGCTCAGCTCTCTGGATTGATAACGTTTCCTAGAAAGTAACCATCCACTCTCCCTGCTTCGTGACCTAACGTAGCCCTTAAAGTCCTCGCTGCACATTCTGACCCAGACTCAGATTTGTTTCCACTTTTAACAATAGTTTGAATGCTTTGCGTCTTCAGGTTTCCAGCTCATTTTACTTCTGCTTCTTGTCAGCAGGGGCTCCTGCTTCTCGTCACATACCCTTTTTTATGGGCGAGCACAAAGTGCTCCGTCCATTCTATAATCTCTCTTTGGGCTTGAAACCACGCCCATGCCACGTCACTCACTTTCATTGGTTTGTGGGCTTGCCTTTTAAAATCCGCTTGCTTTCATTTGTGAAAGGCATGCATAGGTCATGCCTTTTCCGGTGTTTAGCCCACCTACACAGCACCGGTAAAGTACCAAAAACATACTAGGCTCGATGTTTTCAGCCTGGAGTCCGGACTACTTTATCTGTTTATTTTCCACGCAGCGTGAACGTGCTGCATTTCACATTGCACGATCGCGCTGCTTTTTTTTTTGCTTCACAACGCTAATGGCTCTAACTCAAACAAATGCGAGACCCGTTGCATTGAATATGCTTGTTATTGATATGGGGTTATTTTGCTGCGCCACATATTTGTATGCCAAATTTAATTAAGCTCGATTCTGAGGGGTTTAGACAGCTTTTTACGATGTTCGTAATCTCTAGACAAAACATCTGTTTTTGCAAGATGGGCGCTGGGTTGTCTCTTTTGAGCTACCCACCACCTTTTCGGGGTACATTCCTCCTCTGTTTCTCGCTACCCAGCACCGGTGTCATTGTACTTCAGGGACTGGACGGTCTCCAGGCCTAGTCCCTTTGACTAAAGTGAATGTGGTGCCTTGCCCCTTCATTTGTCAGTGTTAGCTCCTACTGCCTGAAAGCAGGGGTACTGTACTACTGCTGCAATCCCAAACAAAACCATGATGGTTGTCTGGAGGTGAATAAGCAATAAAGTTGCCCTTAAAGTTAATCTAGCCACATATGTTGTGGTTCAAAGAGACTAGTCAAATGTCAGGCTATGTTTTCCGAGAAATTGCTGCTCCTCCTTCTAGCATGGAAATTTCGGTTTACTTTTCTTTCACTGGTGAGATGATTTTGTAAAATGAACACTATTGCTGGTGTGAAAGGAAAGACTGTAGGATGTCATTTTTCTAACTTACATACCTATTCTGACCTGTACAAATATTTAAAAATATATCAGCAGTTAAGGAAACACAAATGAAGTGCAATTCTGAATTGTGATGGAAACAAAGATTTTAATAGGATAAAATCAAGATACTTTTTTTTGGTGATGCTGACAAATGCTCGCTGAAAATCGATTTCTACACATTATGGTTTCTGTGCTTTATAGTCTCATCAGTAAAACTGCAAGTCTGCAAATTTAGTGGCTGTTTTAATGGAGTATGTGCTGTCTGTAAATGACAGTGCACTACCACAGCATGTGTTAGTGATATATTTACAACAGTGTTCTTCAAAATGCACCAGCTAAATGTAACACCCTTACCACTCTCCTGCCGAATGAGTGTGGCTCAATTGCTACACTTGTTCTTTGTGTGACCTTTGGCTTTTTTTTTTTTTTACAGTTCCTATGAGTTCAGTAATTTAACATTGATGATGGCAGCACCCCACTCTGAACTTTTTTTCCAACTTCATTGCTATTGCCCGGACCCATCTCACTTTTGCCTTCAATGTATTTCCCAAATGCATTTAATTGATGTCACTTGTTTGTTGAGTGCTTTATTTTCAGCAGCTCCTTTTCAGTTTTTGAATTGCGAAAAAGACAGGAATATCTTTCAGGGTAAAGGTGGGATGAAGGTGGAATTTTCTGTAACCAGTTATGGTCATAAGAAAACACTTATTCTGAAACTGCATGCACACCAGACACCAACAGACTTCCACACCTATGTGGAAGTGGACAGTCCTATTCTGTGAAATTTATACAGCGCATGGCTACCCATAGGCCTGCCAACGGTAAACAGTCACCAGTACAGCAATGACAGTGAGACTAGCTCCTAAGCTTCCGCTCTTAAGTCCTTATCACACCAGTCTAGATTGCTCATCTTGTTCTTTGCCCTGGCAGGTTTGCTAGACAGTTACCTAGAGGAATGACAGCAGTATTACTGACAGGAAGCTAGAGGGCTTGGGTGTCAATTAAGAAATGGGTTGCCATTATTCCTGTCCTAAGATGATGTTTCTGCCTACTGCAGATTCCAGGGACAGCAGCCACCTACGACAATAAGGTCATTAGGTAGGGCTCTATCGTGGAGATTCACATACCTGGATTTAATACCTTCCATCTAGACCCTGTTGTGCCAAATCACCATCCAGACCATTCAATTTGTATGCCAATGTCCACATGTCTAGCTTCTGGGTTACTCTGGGTCCTGCCTGGACCTCGGGTAATCTGTCTAAAGTGGAGCTCCACGAAGTGGGATATCCTGAGGGTGCTTCAGCACCAACCTCCCTCCCGGCTTCTTCTCCTTGAGACACCCTGCTTCCAATCCCGGCAGTCTTCAGGCATCCCCAACCCCCCACGTACCTAATCAAACCTATCATGCGCCCCCACAGCACTACAGATAATACACACAAACTGTGATAATACACAAACGTCCAGAACAAGCCAGAAAAGGTCAGACTGGAAGTGCCAAGATGAAGAATTTCTATGTACAGGCGGCCGCTTGCAATCTAAAAAAAACGCCAAGTATCTAGCGACTGCTGTGCTATGCAAAACCTTCGCACCAAAACTTTACTGAGCCCCACTGGTGGGCTGACTGCACACCCTACTAATTATAGCTAAACGTGTTGTGGTGAGGAAAAAACTGCGGGATTCTGGGAGTTTGCTGAGCACCTAGGAGTGTTTCTTTCAGAATCAATACAAAAGACAAAGAGTACCATAAACTGCCATATCAACCCAACCTCAGCACACAAAGAAACACAGGTTAGCAGGACATGAGTATTATGGTATCAGGAAATATGCACAAAAATGGTGAGGGATATTAAGGGTATTGTTCTCCAAGAAACAAAAATGATAGTTAGGGACACTCAAAGTTAAAAGAAGCACTGGCAAAGCTAAAAGCTCTCTCCAGTAAAAACTACTGGCTTTTCCAATGTTTTTAGTGACTGCCCTCCACATCTTCATGCCCACATCGTTGTGCATACAGGCATGGTGGCAATCATGCGGTTTATTCAAATAAAAGAGTTTTTTTAAAAGACGGCTGCCATGTGTGTATGCTTGCTGGCAGTTATGGTGGCATTTTTGGATTACTAAATAAACAAGGAAAAAATGATCGTGCTGCTTCTGAACAAAATAATTGAAGTGAGCAACTCGGTAGCAGTTTGCAGGAGCTGGGTTCTTGTAAAAGTAATTTGAAGAAATAAATAAGTAACTCATGGGGTGGGATGAGTAAATAACAGAGGGATTGGGGGAAGGAGGCTAGGGTTTGGAAAAAAGCAAGCAGCTCATCTAACAGTGTTGTAGAAAGGCACCGACTCCAGTGTTAATTAGTAGATTTATTTAAAGATGAACAAACAGCATCACCTCATCCACACACCAGATCTGGGTCTCTGTTCCAACTGACAGACTGTGGAACCCAAAGTAAGTAAGAACCCTCTGAAGTCCACAATCCACTCGCCCAAGTTCCAACCTACATTCCAAGATATCACACATCTTCCCTCTTTTATAATGAAATGTACAACACTAATTAACATCACAGAACTTACAGCATTAAGGGCCTCATCATTTTCCAATTGGCTCAGAATGGGTAAACCTCTTTGATACATCTGGCTCTAAATCATTAAGCTGACAAGGAAATGTATTAGCTAAAAACATGAATCTGTACAAAAAACATTACTGCATAAAATAAGGTTAAAAATACAGGGCGTCAAAACTGAGGAATTAGATTAACAGACCTCATATCATCTGTACTCCGGAATCTACAATATGATAATTCTGCAAAAGAAGATGCAATTCAAGGAATAACACAAATAAAGATACCGTCAAATTATTCACATGTATACCACATAGTCTCTCAAATACTGAGGTGGCCTTACCACTGAAAAAAAATCACCAGCAACTTTCTGTGTATATAGGTTCTTGAGTCTTTTCTTCAGCACCCCCCCATCGTCCTCCTTTTCTCCCTGCTTCATAGGCACCTCATCCTTCCCACGCTTCACCACAACCACCCTACTCAGATTCCAAATGTGATTGTCTTAGAGTCTAACTGTATTCCTAAATAGTTTAGCCATCTTCTGAGGTACATCAAAATTTGAGGACCTGATCAAACCCAGTGGTAACTTTATTTTGAATCAATCACCCACATCTACTTCTGTCTGTTGGAAGTTGGCTCTGTATATACTTTCTCAAAGTGAGAGATAGAATGCACAGAGTCCAATGATTCCCCTTAGAGGTTCATAGTGGCAACATTAGATAATACTAATGCTCTATTTTGTGGTAGTGTGGCTTATCAGAGGTTAGTGTTAAGCATTTGTTGTACACACACAGGCAATAAATGAAGAACACACACTCAAAGACTTAACTCCAGGCCAATAGGTTTATATATAGAAAAATATATTTTCTTAATTTATTTTTAGAACCACAAGATTCAAATTTGAGGTAAGTACATAAAATGCAAGGTACTTCACACAGGTAAGTATAGAACTTTGATTTAAAACAGCAGAACACAGTTTTGGTTAAAATGGCAATAAGCTATTTTAAAAGTGGACACTGCAAAAATCAACAGTTCCTGGGGAGGTAAGTATTGGTTAGTTTCTCTGGTAAGTAAAGCACTTACACAGGCAGTCTCCTGGGCATAGGCAGCCCACCGTTGGGGGTTTAAGGCAACCCCAAAGCCACAGCACCAGCAACACACGGCTGGTCAGGTGCAGAGGTCAAAGGAGGGCCCAAAACACATAAGCGCCTATAGAGAACATGGGTGCTCCGGTTCCGGTCTGCTAACAGGTAAGTACCTGCGGCCTCGGGGAGCAAACCAGGGGGGTTTTGTAGAGCACTGGGTGGGTTGGGGAAGACTGGGGACACACACAAGCACACACTTGCCGCAAAAGTGGGGGCTGTGTCCGGAGAAGTGGGCATCTCCACTAGCTAGGATGCCCTGGAACGCTGTAACAACAGGCATTAACCATTTGAGGCTCACCACCAGGTGTTACAGTTCCTGCAGGGGGAGGTGAGAAGTGCCTCCACCCAGTGCAGGCTTTGTTCCTGGCCACAGAGTGACAAAGGCACTCACCCCATGTGGCCAGAAACTCGTTTGGTTGTGGCAGGCTGGCAGGAACTGGTCAGCCTAACACTAGGAATTGGATTGGTACACAGGGGGCATCTCTAGGATGCACTCTGTGTGCATTTTTCAATAAATCCCACACTGGCATCAGTGTGGATGTATTGTGCTGAGAAGTTTGATTTCAGTGTAACCATTATGGAAGTGTGGAGTTCGTGTTTGACAAACTCCCAGACCATATACTTCTTATGGCTACCTTGCACTTACAATGTCTAAGGTTTGGCTTAGACACTGTAGGGGCATAGTGCTCATGCAACTATGCCCTCACCTGTGGTATAGTGCACACTGCCTTAGGGCTGTAAGGCCTGCTAGAGGGGTGACTTACCTATGCCACAGGCAGTGGGATGTGGGCATGGCACTCTGAGGGGAGTGCCATGTCAACTTATTAATTTTCTCCCCACCAGCACACACAAGCTGTGAGGCAGTGTGCATGTGCTGAGTGAGGGGTCCCCAGGGTGGCATAATACATGCTGCAGCCCTTAGAAACCTTCCCTGGCCACAGGGCCCTTGGTACCAGTTACAAGGGATTTATCTGTGTGCCAGGGCTGTGCCAATTGTGGGAACAAAAGTACAGTTTAGGGAAAGAATACTGGTGCTGGGGCCTGGTTAGCAGGATCCTAGCACACTTTCAATCATAACTAGCTGAACAAAAGGCAAAACGTTAGGGGGTAACCATGCCAAGGGAGGCATTTCCCTACACTGTCCATTTTACAGCTTGCCTGGAATCATACAATTCTTTTCTCTGTTGCATCTTGTTCTGCTGTCTCACTCTCCACTTCTCCCTATCATCCACTGTTATCTCTTTACAGTGATTAATCTAAGCAGGACACTTCAGCGAGTTAGGTTCCCTCCCTCTAAAAAGTTCAAACAAGACTTTTCCGATGACCAAATGTGGAGTGAGACGATAAATCTTAACTCTTAACTGAATTTCTCTCCTTCAGTCTCTTGCCTCATGATAGGCTATCTGCACAGCGCCCTTCAACACCTTATTAAACCTCTCAACCACCCAGTTGAATTCTGGGTGGTTAAGAGCACATTTTTATGTTGGATCCCGCTCTACAACAGGAACTTTTCAATCTTCCTAGGAAATTAGCTGTACCACATTGTTTGTAAGTATTGAATGCAGAATGCCCTTTCTAGCAAACACTTACTTTAAACATTTCACCACATTCTTTGTCTCCACACCCTGAGTAATCAAAATCTCCAGCCACCTAGAAAACAAATCAATTAACACCAGAACATAATATTGCGCAGTCTTATTGGTTGCAAACCCTAAAATGTCTAAAGCTACTTGTTTCCATGGCCTTTCTGGCTGGTTTCTCACCATCATACGTTGTATCCTTGCTTTACACCCCTTATCACTGTTCTTGCCTTCTAGATAATCTCTAATTGCCCTTTCCACATGTCTATTAGAGGCCTCCAAAAACACAATCTAATCCTCTCTTTCGTCTTGCTGATACCCAAATTACCTTGATGTGCCAAATTCACTAGTTTACCTCTCATACTTGCCTGTGTAATCAATGTTGTGTCCCGCCACAACAATCCATGCTGTACTGACAGTTGGTTCCTCACTTTCCAAAACTTTAGGTATTCCTGACTTGTGTTCTTGCGTTCATGCCACCCACCTTCAATAAACTTAGTCAATGGCCTAATTTTCTCATCATTACCACCTGATCCTTCCATTCTTTTTCACTTATTATACCTTCAGTGACCTCACAGTCACTAAAATCGTCCAATTCCCAAGGATCCTCATCCATCCACCCTTCATGTTCATTCTCTTTCACGTCCACCAACCTTGAAAGACATTCTGCCACCTGGTTGTCAACTCCAGGAATGCACTCCACACTAAAGTCAAACTCCTATAGTGAAATTACCCACTTATAGATCCTGCTTGTCACTACACTGAAGCCCTTCTTTTCAAATTCTTCAAGGGGCTTGTGATTTGATCTTACAACAAAATTGGTGACACAAAAAGTATTTTGAGTTTCCTGATAACCCAGTAGATGCAGAGGGCCTCCCTTTCGATTACCGATGCTCCAGACCCTTTAAACTCCTTGAAATGTACATGATAGGTTTTTCATCACTTCCTTTCTCTTGTTTCAAGACTGCTACTGCTCCCAGTCCTCTAGTACATGCATCAGTGATTAAAATGGACCAATCATGTGTCCTAAAACCTTTGCAGACAGCCCCACAGGCTGGACACTTATAATCACTGGCCATATGTTCAACCAAACCACATCTGAAGCACTTTTCTGTAAATTTCATCTTCTGTGCATCATTGCTTTTCACTTTGACCACACTGTGGACCTGATCCTTCCATACATTCCCATTCTCCTTCTTAATCACATCCACACACACTGGAGAATGTTCAATTTTATTTTTTAGAAATAAGCAAAACTTCATCCAACTTCGGGTCATCTTTTTGTCGGAGTTCATCTCTTACTTTTTCTATGTTGCACCCCAACATAAGTTGATCCCTGATTCGCTCCTGAACAGCACCGTCAAACTTACAAGATGATGCCAACTTTTGTAAATCTGTAATACGCTTTCAACTGACTCTTGTGTTTTTTGGACTCTCCTCCCAAAGTAGTAGCATTCTAAAATTGTACTGACCTTAAGCCAATAATGCTTGTCTAACTTTTCAATACAGACCTCAAACACAGTTAGGCCTTCTCCTTCTGCATCTTATAAGTTCGGAAGGTGTTCAAACACCTCTTGCCCTTCAAAACCCAAACCGTGCAGAAGCAGAGCGGTCCCCCTTTCTGCGCTCAATAATATTCCACCAACTCTTGCGTAGTGTGTAAACACTTTTTTCTACTTTGTACATTTCAACACAGGTCCCCTGAGTGACACTAAAGAAACACGGCAGAGTTGCAGTATTCTGCATCCTGTACCACTAGCCAATCTACACCTTCTAAATATGTTCCTTCCAAAATCACCGGTGCCCAACTTGGCACCTGGGCACTGCTGTGGTGTTCTGCTTCATCCGTGACCACCTCGGTACCTGTGGAATAATTACTAATACTCAGCTCAGTACCCGAATATGCTAGAAGTCCTACACAGACATCCAGTGTGCCAAGTCTCAAAAAAGCATTACAAGTCTCAAATGGGAAAAAAACACATCACTGCTCCTTCAATTTCTTTCCCTTGTACATTAACTAGCAAGTGTTCTGCTTATACACTATGGTGCACATCAGGGTCTTTCCTCTAAAAAAGCATGGAACAAAAGCTTGATTGCTGAGAATGGTCTTTCCTCTAATCAGCATAAACCAACAGCTTGAACGCTGATAGAAAGCTCACTTCGCTCCTGCTGTGTGATGACATCCACTGGCATGGGAGCAACTCCGGGCCAGCAGAAGTGGTAATGGTGAACATGCCCACTATGCTGAACAGGAGCGGAAGGCCGTGCGATTATGCCACCTGTGCTGAACAGGAGAAGCAGGGCAGCACACCTCCTCCTCACATCATGGCTTGAGGTTGGATAGCCTCGGGAGGCCGCTCCCCTGCTGCCCAAGTTCTAAGAAGTAGCACACTCCAGTAAGAGGCAGCACGCTCCAGTCCTGTACCTCGCGCAAGGTTGCTTGCGTGCCGAGTAGCAGCGTCAATGCCTTCCTCCCCAATGTTGGGTCTCATGGTGCCGCTGCTCACATAAGGTGAGATCTTAGAGCTCGAGTTGCCGCAGGCCATGCGTGGTGTCAGATTCAAATGTAATGAGGCCTGTAGGTCCACGAACATCACTCTTTCTGTTCCTCAAATCCGACCCTTTCTCCCACACTGCCCCAGTTAAAGGTCACGCCAGTTTTCTGGCAATGGCATACCCTTGGTCATTTTCTTAGACTGCTCCACCAGCTGCAAGTAACCAATCGGGATGTTGAGTGCTGCGCTTCGATGTCCTGAACATTGCTAATGTAGAAAGGCACTGACTCCAATATGAATGAGTAGATTTACTTAAAGATGAATAAACAGCAACGCCTCATCCACCTACCCACCAGCTCTGGGTCTCTGTTTCAACTGAAAGACTATGGAACTCAGACTAAGTAAGAACCTTCTGAAGTCCACCTTCCGTTTGCCCAAGTTCCACCCCACATTCCAGATACCACAAGTGTGTAACTTCCAGGTGCCATCATAAAGAAGTGTAAAAAGGAAAAAGAATAATAATAAAAAAAAAAAAACTCAAGAAACAGGGAATTGTAACGCCAGGAGGGGGAATGGGGTTTGGAAAAAGTAAGCAGCCCAGTAGCAGTGTGGAGCTGCTGGGTCCTCGAAAAAAGAAGCAAACAATATATATAAATAAATACATACATATAATTAAGAGAAGAGAGCAAGCAAGTAATGCAAACACATGGTGTTTTTGAAAACAAAGGAAGAATTCCCCTCAGGTCCGTAGTCTAAGATACAAATCAAGAAATCGTAAACATGGTACAGAAAATAATCTCCACGGACAGGACAAACAAAAGAATAGATGAAAAATTTACATTGACCTGGCCTTTCTGCGATACTTTGTCCTAAAAGGCCAAAAACACAGAGAGAAAACAAAGAAGAAACACAAAAGACCCTGGAAATGAGTCACAGAGTAGTCTTCCGTCTATGGATGCTTTGGCACAAGTCCTGGCATTCCAGAGATGTACCACTGTGGACATAATTCACAAAATACTCAGTATACAAATGCACTGTCTGCACCTTTTGGAATTTATAGGCATAAATAGGTATCATTCAAATATATTTAAAGCCTAAAAAAGTGGAATGACAGCACTGACAAATCTACGTACGAAGGTCCTGGTAAGTGGGCACATTTCACCAAAAATGTCTATTTTAGTTTTTCCTACACACAGAAAACATTTCCCTTCCCTCCAGGAGGCAGTTTTCTACGTGGTTTCCTCCCTTCCATCATAATCTATTGTAAAAGTTGGAGATGATCATGCAATTTACCACACTTTCTATATAGCTTATATCTGGATCTATTAGGTGTATGAGAAATGTGAGAGAATCATGGAAAATGTTTGTGAGTAACCTCATAGATACTGCTCAATGTTTACAGTATTTTCATAGGTCAATCCTCTGAGAACATCCCCACCCAGGTGTCACTTCCGATTACAGAAAAATCTATGGAGATGGTGGAGCTACCATTTGCAAGCAAGCAAATGCTTTTTAGCAAGCAAACATGTGCCACTCCTCTTTCTTTGGATAAGGATCCCTTATTGCATGCAATTTTCCAAATTTTCTTTGAGGAGATTGAGTGCGCACAGAGGAAAAGAGCTGTGATTCAGATGCCAAAGAAAAGTTGCACATTTACTGCTGAAAATGGTTAAATCGAAACTAAAGTGCGTAATAATCCAACATATAAACACAGAAATGTGCACATAACATCTCTCATGTCAATCATTTTTCGAATAAGAGTGAAAAATCAATGTGAGTTAAAAGCAGAAATAGGCTACTTTGCATAAAAAGAAGGGATATGAGTAGTGCCAGGGACAGGATGGAGTCTTAAGTAATCCATTCGTAGAGGGGTTGGAGAGGTAGTATGAAGATTTGACGAACAGCTACTGGCTGGACAAAAAGGAATTCAATCAAATAATAACAGTACCACTAAACCCCATACGTTCTTCAACGATTTTCAGCAGAGTGGCACAGCCTATGCTGTTGAGCGGTGCTGACAGAGTGACGAGGAGGCATGATTTGCCTTTGTCACGGATGCAGAATACATCATCCACTATGATAAGAACTGCTGTCTAGGTGCTGCATGTAGATCTAAATACCCCACTGTTTCAGGACACAGCCTTGAAGGATTTTTGTAAAAATTGAAGATTGGTTACAGGGACCAACATTTTTTATGTTGGTCCCTGTAACCAAAACAGGTTTTTTGAGAGTATGAGTGACCTGATCAATCTTTAGACATTCAGGTACATAACTTTATTTTAGGATGGAACCTTTTGCATCAAGTACGGAATATCAAGCACGTTTAGGCCCTCAGAGGTCTTAGCCAGCATAGGATCTGTAAAAAGAGAAGATCGTTATTGATCATTGAGAATGACCACCAGGTCATTTTGTTTGATGGCTTTAACTGAAGCCCATTCCAGGCTTAGCTTGTGAGGAAGAGACAATTGTTGTAGCCAAGTTTTTGGGTCAAAGGACAGCTTAATCTTCTTCACATTGTCAGTGAAATGATATGAGAAACCCTTTACAGTTCTCTTTAGAGTTTATGGGCAATCACTGAAAGAGATGGGGGATTTGGACTTGGGAACTTTCTAACTAGAAAGAGTTCCTGTATCAATTTTTAGCAAGAGTAATATCTGATCTCAGGAAAGCTTCCATGACTGCAACGATTTGTGTTCCTGTAATTCTGAAATATATTTTAATGGTCTACACGGTTTTTATTCAAGAAGTATTTACACCATTGTCGTTCAGTGGCTCTGACAGATTTAAAAGAAAATAATGTTTTATTGCATTTAATATAAATAAGAACATCTTGACAGATGACATTGCACAATGCAGCACAAATTCATCATTAAGAAGTAACAGAATCTCTACAACCATTAGGAGGCCCACTATCTCCCTCTTCGGCCCCCAAACCTCCCTTTACACATTTGAAATCATTATCAGCCCCTAACATTGCATCTCGATCTGCAGTAGTAGGGGAGGTACATATGCCACCTCGGTCTTTTTTCCACTTCCTCCATATTTAAGACCATTTAAGTGGGCAGCCTCTACCCTTATAGACAACTTTCTCTGGCAACATGCACAAAGCCATATTGAGCTCCTATTCCTTAAACTGAGGCACTTGATCCGCCCTCCACAATCCTGCAATATTACGCTTGTCCACCATTAACCACAATGTCACCCAGATTTGGTCCGTGAGGCCCAGATCTGCGGGGTCCCAAATATTCAAGAGAGATAATTTTGGGGAGGTGTTTATATTGCAACCACAGATACTATTAATAGAGGACATTACTGCTTTCCATTTACTCTGAATTGCCTCACAGCTCCAAATCATACAAAAAAACATCCCCTCCTGACCACACCCCCTGTGACAGAGTGCAGGCAATGCCTTGCCCATCCTAACCATGGTAGTGCATGCATAATAGCTCCTATGTAAGCTTTTTAGTTGAACTAATCGGAACCTAGATCAGATTGCCACTTCCCTGGGGGACGCTAGAGCCTCAGGTCATTTATCGTCCTCCATACCCTCAAGGTCCCAATCCCATTGTGCCCGGGACTTGGTAAGGGTAACAGGGGAATTATTAAGTAGTTTTTGATAGGTGAGGGAGATTGCCTTACGGAGCATATATTCATCTATGAGACTGTCCTCCAGCGGCAATGATTGAGGAAGCTCATCTCCCCTTGGCTGCTCCCTCAGCAGGGCATGTCTTATTTGCAAGTAGCGATGGGTCTTGCTACTTGCCAGCTGATATTAGCTTTGCAGGTAAGAGAAAGGGATTACATGCCCCTGGGACCAAAGATCTCCTACCTTTTTAAGGCCAATTACTTCCTAGGGTGCCCAGCTGTGCAGTGTACCACAACGGGATGGCTTGTGTGATTTTGTCTTGCCAGCCTAGTGCAGCAAGTGTTGTGTTCCAAAGGGTAATAGTAACTGCTGCTGGACTCAGAAGGGAGGCGGGTCACCGCTTGCCCTAAATAGCCCTGAAATGACCCCCAACCAAGTGATTTTTAGGGTGAGTTGTGCTGCCCAATAGTATTTTTGAATGTCAGGCAAAGCAACGCCCCCACGATACCAGCCTCTGGTAAGCTTTCTACAGGCAATACGCGTGGGGCCACCATTCCAGAGGGCGGTATGGATTTCACTTTCTATTGTCCAGAAATAAGCAGTGGGCACTGGGTAGTGAATTTTGTGAAGTGCATACAGAAAGCGAGGCCACACCATAATCAGCCTTGCTGAGGAGTGACAAGGGAACGGCCTTCCAGTGCTGCACATCTTGCCGCAGGTGCACCAGTGGAGGTTCCAAGTTAGAACTGTAAAATAGTTCCAGGTCTGTGGTGACATAAATTCCCAAGTAGAGAAACCCATCCGTACTACCATGCGCTCCATGGAGAATGTAAATAACTGATTTGTCCGAATTAATGGTGTAGCCGGAATAGGGCAGAACTGAGCTTATATGTGCATTAGTCTATCTAGCGTAAGGGTTGAGTCTGATATGTAGAGTAGAGCTGGAACACTCTAGATGTACCTCCATTCACTGCTGTTTTGGCCAAAGAGTTGGTTTAAAGAAGCCAAGCCGAATCCAAACTTGTCCAGAACCGCAAACATAAATGGCCACTCGACAGTATCCAACGCCATTGAGGGACAGCACCAGGGCAACCTCACAGAGCTTGGCAGCACGCTCAAGATGCCATGTAGGTGTCATACATTAAGAGCTGTGTTTCGTCCTGGCATAAAGCCCAACTGGTCTGGCTGGATTAGTGACATGATAACTCAAATTAAGAGGGAAGTGAGCAGTTTTGCAAGAATTCTGACCTCCATGTTAAGCAGTGAGATAGGTCTGTATGAGTCAGAGTTCTCGGGTGGTTTAACCCTCTTTATGAATGACTACAATATTTGTCAACCTTTGATCGCGAGGTAGGCAACCCACCTTTCGGCTCTCTTTAAACATTTGCAATAAATGGGGGGTGATTTTAAAGGCTGTAAGCCATTTTGACCCACTGTCTTGCCAGAGTTTAAGGCACGTATTGCCTGTATCTCTTCTTCTTCAGTGGGTTCCTGTTCCTGCAGTGCCCGATCAGTTAAAGAGAGACTCCAAAGACATATATCCTCCAACAACTCACGGGACTACTCTGCTATAGCATCAAGAGTTGGGGCATACAAGCGACAGTGATAGTCTGCTAAGGCAGGCGCCACCCCGTGTATATCTCTCACCCTATTCTCCTTGCTTCTTAAAATTTCCAGCACCACCAGTTTGCCCTATCCTCCTAGTCCAACCAGGCCAGGAGTTTGCCAGCCCTATCTTCCACTTCATAGAGCAGCTGTTAGGTGGCGCAGTGGCTCGCCCTAGCGGCCTCCGATGCAATATCCTTGTATTTTTTTCTGCTTAATGGTCAGTGTGTGTTGCACATCCTCCTGCCCAGAAGCTACGAGTCAGGCTTCATGGTCAACTATTTCATGTTCAAGCCACTCCCTTTAGTCTTTTCTATGTCCAGCGATCAAAGAAACACTTTGGCCTTTCATGACACCTTTTTAAGCCTCCCACAGAGTCTGCACAGATTTCACTGAACCCCTATTTTCTATGAAATAATTCCCCTAGCTTGGCGAATACCCTCCCGTATGTGCGGCACTTTAAGGTACCAAGGATTGAGCACTGTATGACGGTATTCCCATGGGGCCTAGGACCATAAGTCGCCCACAGCGGCGATATACCTCTGGCAAGATGCTGGATTCCTCGAAATTATTGTCCTTGGTGCAATAAGATGAAGAGATAATCTATCCTTGAGAAGCTTCTGTGGGCACCTGAGTGAAAAGTACTGCTGTAAGGTCGGATTATGAGTGTGCCAGATGTCAACTAGTCCAAGGGATGTCAGGAAGTCCGCAAGGGGTTGTTGTGATGAGACTGTCTGTTTAGGGGGCCAGCAGTCAATGTCATCACTAAGAGCGGCATTAAAGTCCCTACCAATGAATAGATCACCGTAAGTGAGGTGGAGAAGAAGGGCATTCAGGTCAGAGAATACATCTACATGCAGCCTACTACGGACATACACCAAGACAATGTTGAGTACTCTACCATCCCAGAGCCCAGAGAGAGCTACATATCCTCCATGGGTATCCAGCCACCTGTCTTGTATGGTGACTGGCAGTGACTTGGATGCTAGCATGCCTCTAGCTCTAGTGGTATAACCAGGGTGGGCTACTGTCTTATATTGTCACCTATCCAGTGCTCAGTGAGTGTTGCCTTGGAAGTGCATCTCCTGTAGGAGAAAAATGTCTCTAAAAAGATATTAAAGTACCACTTCCTGTTTTATTTTGTCCCCCCGAACTACTGACATTCTAGGATAGGATCTTAATACTCTGGATGGTCACCTCTGGGGTTATCAATGACAGAGCAATGGATAATAAAGACCATAGCTAGGCTGCAGAAAAGGAAGTCGAAGCCGGGGCACATCTCCTAGGGTCCGAGGCTGCATTAAAGAGTGTGCTACATGATGACGTCCTGCCATAAGATTACTAAACAGTAAAACCACGAAAACCAAATCCGCAAACAAGTTCCCCCTCCCTGCATCATGGACTCTGAACTGCCCACCCCCTCAATTGTGCAGAGAGCATGTTGCTTTAGAACAACATAACAAAGTTAGGCGGTGGAACCTCATGCCAAGTATCCCTCTATCCATTCCCACCCTTACTTAATAAAGAAACATTTTACTGCAGCAGCCTATCCTCATATATGTTCTCAGAGCCATTTTTAGCTTTGGTGACCCAGGGCAACAACAGAGTCCAGTAGGGAGCCATGGCCATATGTCCCACTCGTCAAGAGTGTGGTGGCTGTCGCTTACCCAAAGCCATATGTGGGTGAGTTCTAGTATGACGGTACTTTACTTTTGTGGGGAATCACGCTGTTGTAGTTGAGTTTCTATTTCTTCAAGCTGTACCAGAGCAGTGCTTTCCTGTTCTTGCTGCTTGGGTTCAGGCGTCGCTGGGATCCACTAGACGTCCTCCATCCACCCAGCCAGTCCCATGTTTTTTCCGGATTGGTGAAATACTAGGTTTTACCCTCGGCTACCACATGTAGCCTCGCTGGGAAAATCATGGAGTATTTGATTTCTCAATCTCTCAGTGCTTTTTTGATCTCCAGGAAATTACGGCACATTTTCTAGACCTTGATAGTGAAATTTGGGAAAAAGGTAATGCTTGTTTTTTCACAGATGGGCAGTGGGACACTTAGGGCTGTCTGCTGTATGATGTCTTGGTAATTAAAGATGCAGGCAATTACTGCAAGAGGCTGTGCTCGCAGTTCTGGTGCAGCACCTGGGACATGATGGGCCCACTCCACTAAAAAAATACTTGGATAGACCACGGAGTTTGAGCAGTTTTAGTATAAGATCTCCCAACAAAAGGTCAACCACCGGTCCCTTCTGCCTGTTCGGCGACTCCGGCTATACGTACATTGTTACATCTCCAAAGACTTCCATTGTCCTCCAATCGGTCATCCATGAGTTTAGTGGTTGCTTGTAATTCTTTGACTTTAGTTTGCAGGGCAACTGTGTCTGTCTTAAGGGCAGTGATGGACTCTTCAGCTTCCGTCATCCGAGTTCCCATCTTTCAGAGATCTGCTCTCAGTAGCGTGACCTCCACTAACACCAAGTCAATTTTGGTTTCCAGTGACATCCTCACTTCGTGGATAGCAGCCATAATGTCATGGAGTGTAAGAGATTCGCTATCAGGGGAACCGGGGTCTGTAGGGGTTTGTGTCACGCGGGTCCCGTGGCTGCTGGTGTGTCCTTAGCAAGGGTGTATTTGTCCAATTTGGTTGATGCGTCCTCTTGGCCCCTTTTCCTCCGGTCATCTTGAAGAGTAACTGGGGCTATATCCAGTTGTCACAGGGGAGGGTATAGGGAGAGTCACCTCGGTTATTGCGGCCGCCTGCCTGGGGGGACCACAGCAAAGATCTAGCCTCCTTCCAGCTTTACCGCTGTTCACTCCCCCAACTCTGTGGACCCCTAAGTTAGTGAGGCGAGCCTGGGATCAGTGCGGCATCTCTGTTCCAGGTGTTAATTGTTTGGCAGGGCCTCCTGGGGCGTCCACACTCTTGAAGGATTACTGCCAAGGGGTGAGGTACACCTCACTGCATGTTTTAGAGTCTGCCTGCAGTCCAGGAATGTGCTCCACTGTCAAAAGTCACGAAAGTTTTAGAGGTCAGGGCGATTTGCTATGGGACGCTCAGGGCAGTCGCATCGCTCTATGGCACTGCAGGGATGTGGGCTGGGGCCCCTGCAACACAGATCAATATGTAGTCACCAAAATGTCTCCAGTTATTTGTGAAGCACACCAATACTTCAGTTCCCCATTTATATGTAGGACTCCCGGGGCAGCGCCGGTCATATGCCCCCTGTACTCACTGTGTACTAATGGACTGTAATTCTCACCTCATAGCCCCGGCCAAGGGAAGTGTTTCATGCCCAGGCTGCAGTCTTCGTTCTTTACTGCATGCAAATTAATGCAAATGCAGCCTCTAGACCAGGAGAAGTCAGTGGCCGCACCATTCCCAAAGTGCAGGTTATCTGTCCATAGCCCCGGGGCCCGCCTCGGAAGATCGCACAGGCAAGTACCTTCAATCATGGCCGCAACCACATTGTAGGGGCCACGTCCCAGTTTCTGCTGTCCGCTCGATCGCTGCGGGCCTCTGGGCAACTACAGGCCTTCAAACACAACACGCTAACCCTGGACAGGGGAAGCAACACACTCAGTGTAACCTTAGAACCTTCAGCGGCACTCGCTGATCTCAGGGGATTAAAGTGGGGGGGGGGGGAAGAGTTCATCTTGGCTTACCGTTATTTACTCCCCAGCTCCTCTGACAGTCGTTAGCCGCAGGTGCCACCCGCTCCTTACACCAGGCCTGGCCTCCCTGAGCAGGCCCTGCTTTTCACCTGTCTCCCCTGATGCCCTAGGCCACCAAGTTCGGTCACGCGGCATCCTTCCAGGCAGCAGCCTTTAAAACATAGTGTCACTGCCTGGTGCATCAGATAGTTGTATAGATGTTAGGAGACGTCGGAAGGCGAGAACCACTTCAGTGAACGTCCATTTTCCTTGGCGATTGGCCACGCCCCTCTCAGCTCTGAAGGATTTTTACCCTTCCCTTAGTCCTTTGGCAAATCAATGAGATGGTTTGTTGTTGTTGCGCCTTTTTAGTTTTCATGTCGGCAGCTTGTCTGCACCTACATCATGACCTGGTTATAGTTGTCTGTGATTAATTTAGTTTCACATTCAACTGAGGTTGCCATTAGATTCGGGGTGATCTTTTAATTCAGCACAGATTGGCCAATGTCATTAAAGGTTCTGACTCACATCTGTTTTTTTTCTTTCATTTGTCCCTAGGTGGACGGTTTGACACAACACTGGTGGAAAGGAACAACCTAGTGGTAAGACTAATCCACTAATATTGAGCTTTATATATCTATGCTGACTCCAGAACCGGCTGGCAGACATCTGAGAGAAGGAACTAGATCTTTCAGTGTGGAATTCAATCAGCTGTTCATTGAAATGCTGATTTTTGCCAGTGGTGGTAAATGATGTTGAGTTCTGCAAATTTGTTTTCAGAGGTTTGTACCTTGACAGATTAAGTAGCAGAAAACTGGTTATTTGTATTCTTTTTCACTTAACAGAAGATCCACAGATAGGGGCAACACCATCATCTAATTTTTGTTTCCAGTTAAAGAGGATGACTGAGTGTCCAGGAAATAGGTGGAGGTACAGAACGGACTGGGAGGCACATGCCAGCCATGTTTCTGTCAAGAACAGTAAGTCTAGATTTTCATTAAGAATGGTGATTCTCGAGGGGGCATGTTCAACAACATGGCTGGTAGCAGCACTCCTTGTGAGCTCTGGCGACCAGCAATTGATCCAAGACTAATTCTGCCCAACCAGGGGCCACTGCCGTGAAGACGCTTTTGATACAGTGGCTCCCCCGCACACCTGAGGGACGACAGATTGCCCAAATACCGAGTAAATCTGTATGTTGTTGCCTGTGAATACAGCAGTGCCCTCACAGCCTGACTCACCTCATCAACCTGAATGAAGACACTCCAGCAGTGAGTGTGCTTCTTTACCCCCTACTACCACCTGTAGAAACGATCCTCTCTGGAGAGAGGCCAAACTGCAGCCTGTGAGTGGGAGAGGCTGACTGTGAGGGCAGGGCTGAGAGGACGACAGGGGCCACTCGGCTGTAACAGGGCAAACCGTAAGACAGGACTGGAGTGGCACGGAGTGGGCTTTAAGCCTACCTGGGGGTGGAATGAGGCTGTGAGACCGGGATGCCTATAGTGCCCGGGGGCAGGGGGGACACCTTGTGGAGATGGCTCCTGCAGCAGATGAATAGAGGCCTCACCTTCAGTCCTCGTTGGAAGCCTACCCATGTGTGGATAAGAGTTCCCACCCAGAAGCGATTGGAAAAAGCCCAGGATCATGGCAAAAGACAAGGAAGCCAAACAATCACAACAAGGCAAGATGGACAGATACACCAAGATATCCCTCTTGCACCAAGTCCAACATAACGTATCGGAGAGGGTGACAACTGCGGAAACCAGACTCTCAGAGGTGGAGGACACGGTACAAAGCCTTAAGAACACAATAAGGGGACCCACAAGACCAAGGCAGACATAATATTGCACCTGGAAGATGCAGAATATCGAGTACACAGAAGTAACCTCCGCTTCATCAATTTCCTAGAGTGAGTGGAGGGCACCAACACCAATGAGTTCTTGACTAACTGGCTGCTGACGACTTTCACCTCTGACAAGTTTTCCACATGCTTTGTTTTGGAAAGGGCACATGGGGCCCTTAATATGAAGCCTTCCCCAGGGGTCTCACTCTCACCCCATAGTAGCAAAGTTTCTTAACTTTCTGAACAGAGACACGATCCTTTGTGAGGCCCGCCGCAAGATGGACCTACACCATGATAATTCCAAAATTATGGTGTTTCCAGACTACAGTCGGGAGGTTCAATGCAAGTGCTGCATGTTTGACGCAGTAAAAATGAAACTGCGTGCCCTCCAACTCCAATACATGTGGCTGTTTCCTGCCAAACTGAAGGTCCTGTATCAAGTTAGGGCCCTCTTCTTTCAAATGCCAGAGGAGGCCTGGCTGGAGACTCCCACCACAGCCAGAGGCGAGACCCAGGCGGCAGTTACCCAGGGAAATGGGGGGCCAGACAGAAGACCAGCCAGCAACAAAGATGGAGGAAGACCCGCAGGAGTAAAACAAACAGTGGGGACACCTCTCACCCAAAGAAAATGGCAGAAGACAGGGGACGACTGTCCTCTGACATGGACGGGGACAGACATTAGACTCACCCCAAAGCCGCCCCAGGGGTGCATGCTGATTAAGACTCCCCTATCGGACCGGGTGGAAGGAATCGTCCTTGGAGGCAGAATGTTTGCACCACCTTGCTGCTGAAATCACGACACTAGAGGCAGACATGACAGACTAGGACCAACAGTTGGAGATCCACTGGTAAAGAACTGGAACAATCAAACCTCTGAAGGGTCATCCATCCCTATGACCAGAGGTCTGGGCAGTGACCCAACGCCGATCGCCCACGTTACCCCCACTCCCCTTTTTGGGAGAGCACAGCCGAACTCCGCTCTTGCACAGTTGTCTACGTATATAGCTCTGCTCTCTTTTCTCCTCTTCTTTTGTCTCTCCTCTTCTTTCTCCCTATCTGCTCCCCTTTTTCCCCCACTTTCTTATATGATTTAGTGTTGCATAATTTTGGATGTTCTTAGGGGTCGGGTGACAGACCTATCTGTATCTTCTTCTGCGCAATTGTTATATATTGATGTGGTTCCATGTGGCATGGAGATTGTGGGGAGTGGGGATGGGGTTGGCTACAGGGAGGGTGGGTTTTACAGTTTTTTTCTTCTTTTGAGTTTTAATGGTGGTTGGTGGAGAACATGTGCGGCAATGGGGACAAGAGGGCAGCGAGAGGCAGTTGATAACGGGTGGGGCATCAACACAACTACACAATGGCTGTGACGCCCACCCTCATTACTCTGTGGCCCACAGTACTAAGTGGAATGTGAATGGGTTGGGGAATAAAATCAAACGTGGTTTGGTAACAAACTATATTAAACGTCTACAACCCGACACAGTCATGCTACACGAAACACATTTTCAGAGTACTCAAGGTCGTTTTCTGAGAGGAGAACATATGTGGCCCTAGTCCATTCAGGCCACACCTCAGGTTCCAGGGGAGTGGCCATACTGATAAAACAAAATCTCCCCCCTTTGTTGTGACACGGAGGTGGACCGACCAGCAGAGTAGATGTGTGGGAGTTAGGGGCATGTGGGCCAGGCAGGAAGATACCTTGATATGTGTCTATGCACCTCCCCGTTTCCAGGCCCCCACATTGGCCAAAGTGCTAGATATCTTCTTAGAGACCTCTACCTCTCTCCATATTCTAGGTGGAGATTTTAACGATGTGATGCATCTATTGTTGGACCGCTCTGAAACCAAGGGGGAAAATCCACAAGTTACCCCAATGGCCTGATTTGTGGAGACAATGGGACTCTGATTCAGGGGCAGCCGGTAATTTTAGGCGGGAGGGGGACGGGCAGCACACTCATTCATTCACACGCACGCACATCCATTCACAACACTCATTAACATTCAAACATACACGCATGCACCAAACATTCATTTGATAAAACGTGCACACACATTTACCTTCAGCTCGGAGGTCCTAGGAGGGTTGGGACTGCTGCCTTCACTTATTGGCTGAGAGGGAAGGCAGCAGTCCCAACTTCGTCACAGAGTGGGATGGGGTCAGTGAGACTGCTGACCCCACCCCACTCAGTGACGAGGTGTCACTGATTGACACTCGCTCTGGGTGCTTCAGGGTTTAAATCTGAAGCACCCAGGTCGAAGTCAATGGGTGACGCTTCCTCTCGTCACTGAGGGGAAGGGCCTCAAGGCACCTTTGCTGAGCTGAGGAGCTCACGCCCATGGGAGCTGTGACCTTTTCAGGCCAGCAAAGTTCAGCTCAGGTAGCCAGGAGTCTGCGCAAATCAAGAACGGGCCGCGGCTGCTCTGATTTGTGAAGATGGCAATGTCCCCATGCCAGACAATACTCTTACTTCTCAGGGGCTCACAGAGTCTACTCCCGACTAGCCATATCATCATGTCAGATGGGGAAGGTGTCCTGGGCAGAGTACCTAGCAAGAGGTTTATCTGACAACTCACTGCTACTGGTTCAACTTGGGACAAAACCCAGCGCTCTGGGCACAGGGTGGAAACTGAATGCTTGGGAACTTCTCAATAGGGAGGTGGACGGGCCTCCGAGCAGAGACTGAACCCTTCTTTGAGGAAAGTATACATTCTATTGAATCAAACGTCATGCTATGGGAAGCTTACAAAACTGTCCTAAGAGAGAGAGCACAGAATTTGCTCATCCAAAAAAAGAAGTGACAGATGGCAGAGCTGGTGCACCTAGAACGATAAATCCTCCACCTAGAAGAGTGGGCGGTCGACTCATTAGACCCCCCCTACTTTTGAGGCAACTAGAAACCCCGTGCATAGAGTTCAGTGACCTGGCGCAAGACAATGCTAGACAGCAGAGGTTGGCGACTCTTCACTGTTTATACAACGTCGGGGATAAAGCCGGGAAAATGCTTGCCTGGATTAGTAAAAAAGGAAATGGAGGCCAGATGGGTCAGCAAGATCCGAGATGACGAAGGGGTCTCTCACACCATGGACGCTCAGATTGTCCAAGCATTTGCAACTTACTATAGTTCATTTTATGAGGCCTGCCCGTTAAGTCATCAAATAGCCATCACCCATTACCTACCTAGATGGCATTCCGACCCCAGTGTTAGGGCCTACAGAGGTCAAAGCCTTAGAGAGTGACTTTACACCCTTGCTGAGATAGAGGAAACCGTCCCCAGGCTTAGGACGAGTAAAACCCCAGGGCCCAATGGCATTTCCATTGCGTTTTATAAACGCTATCTTGACATTCTGGGGCCCCATCTGTTAAATCTTTTTATAGAAATAAATGAGACAGGTATATTGTCCCTAGACCAACGGACAGCCACCATCACAGTCATCCACAAAGAGGGCAAACCGCATGACTGGTGTGCCTCTTATTGCCCAAAATTGCACTTAAATATGGAGGTCAAAATTCTGGCCATTGTACTGGCGACACAGTTGCTCCAGGTTATGACACCCCTCATTCACAGGGACTAGTTGGGGTTCATGCTAGGGCGCTGTACCCACCGGAACCTACGCTGTACCTATACCTGGATGTTGGAGGTTAAAAAACTACCCTCACCTCGTGTCTTCTTGTCCTTAGACACAGAGAAAGCGTTTGACGTGGTCCATTGGCCATTCTTAGAATGCACGCTGGTCAAGTTTGGATTTGGGCCTAAATTTAGACACTGGGACTCGAGCCTCTACCAAGGTCCTAAGGCAGCAGTCCACATTAATGGGTTGTTGTCTTCTGAGTTTCTTATTGGCCAGGGAACTTGTCAGGAATGCCCCCTCTCACCTCTCCTGTTTGCCCTTCCGGTGGAATCCTTGGTGTGCTGGGTCAGGGTGCACCCTGATATCCGAGGCTTCCGGGTCACAGCTACAGATGATGCGGAGGAGAAGATTTCCCTTTACGTAGACAATATTCTTTTGTATGTCACTGAGCCCTTGACTACTATCCCCATCCTATTCCACATTCTAGAAAACTACAGGTGACATTCAGTGTATAAGATAACCTGGGACAAGTCCACTATATTCTCACGGGGGCGTAGATAAAACTGGTCCCCCACTGTGCAATCTAAAGGTGGTCCTCGAGGCCTTTAAATAACTAGGCATCTTTGTTACACCCCATAGAGAAGCCAGTTACCGCCACAATCTGGGGACGGTGGTGTCCAACTTCCAAAAAGATGCTGAGCATTGGAGAGATCTCCCCCTGTCGCTATTGGGGTGGCGGCCCTCTTGAAGATGATTACCCTGCCACAATTACTATACACCCTTCAAAATACATACTTCCCACTCCCAAAGAACACATCCACTGACATTAATGGGGATGTGTGGTCTCTTTTGTGGCAGGGTAGGCATCCGAGAATAGCTCTAAAGACCTTAAAGCAAAACCCCTATAATGGAGAGATAGCTCTCCCAGCTATAGAGGCCTAGTACTGGGAGGCATATTTGATCCCATTTACTGACTGGGTACATACATCACAAGACCACCCTATATATAGACTAATAAGGGACAACCCTGACGTGCCATTCTCACCTACACTATCTTTATAGTGGCGAGTGTATACAACGCCTGCTCCCGGCAACCCAGGTGACCTTGGCGGTATGAGAAAGGACAAAAAAAAACGATTGGTTGAGCCCAGAAGATCAGAGATGCAACACCACTTTGGAAGGGGTCATGACTGAGTGAGATTACCAAATTACTAGGTTCTGGTGCATGGGACCTAATTGGAATTTCCACTGTTGGGGACATCCTTGAGAATGGGAAGCTTAAATCCTTGGCAACTTTATGTTTTGAATATGAACTGCACAAGTCCCAATTGTTTAAATATGTGCAATTATAACATGCCTGGATCTCCGAGGGCCTGACTGGCACGGAGATCCCAGAATACACCCCACTGGAGGGGAGACTACTGCAAGAGGAGCTCACTAAGGGAACTATCTCACTCTGTTATCGAACACTGAATAACAATATGCTCAACAATTTATGCAGCGTTAGGGACCGCTATATGAGGGATGTGGGTGAACTGGAAGACATTGATTGGAAGGCGGCACTCATGCGTCCTTAAGAGGTTGCTATTAAATACCAGTTGCGCCTAATTCAATACAAAATCCTGCACAGAGTGTACTAGGACAGGGCTAAATTACACTCAATGGGTAGAGCGACAAGGCCAGCATGCCTGGAGTGTAACAATGATAGAGGGGACTTTATGCACACATTATGGCATTGCCCCCTTATCCAGGGGTACTGGAATGCCATCCTGGTAGAACTTGGCAGGATCCTGAAGGTGACGCTTCCAACTTACCTCACATATGTCATTTTGGGTATCCCAAACAATGTAGATGTTCCAACACCTCCTTTTCTCTTTAGCTCTATGGGATTTGTGGTTGCAAAACGCGATGAGGCATGTAAGTGGGGGTGGCGGAAGTCCTGACCCTTCAAGAATGGATGAGAGGTATGGACCTTCACATGGCAGCGGAGAAGGTAGCATATACCATTAGGGGCTGCTCCCATAAGTTTTGTAAAGTGTGTGGCCAGTGGAGCAGCTACTATGGATTTGATCTAGTGGGTGATGGTCAGAGCGTCGCAACAGACCGGGGAGTATATGAACAGCACAGAGGGCCCCGGGACTGCGTGGCCAATACTCAAGACTGTGACATTAGGGAGGAGTGTGAGAGATTTTAACTGTCTGCACTATAATGCTATGACTCTTGTCTACTGCCAATTGTAAGTGAATATATTGTACTATATTACCTCTCTCTCTCTCTCTCTCTATATATATATATATATATATATATATATATATATACATATATATATATATATATATATATATATATATATGTCCTCCACACCTCTGTTATTGATGTTGGTTTTTCAAAGTGGTTACAATGAAAATTGCAAAATAAAACAAGATATTTAAAAAAAAGAATGCTCATTCTCCAAGATTTGATGTCAGGAGAATCTGGATTTCATAAAAGACAAGGATAGTATTATGAGTTACTCTTTTATAACTTCTCTGAGTAGCACTTTGAAGTAGAATACCAGACCAAAAATTTGATAACAAGAAAACCATAGTCATTATAAACTCAGACATGGCAGCCATCTTCCTCTTTGCATCTGCTTCAGCATCTCTTTAACATTTGATTTATAACAACAAAACCCTAGAATAAGCCATCATCCCCTTCTTTGTAGGAACATGCAGCTGCTGTCGACAAAATGAAATTAATTACTCTAGAGAACTGTATATGTCTACATTTCCATTAAAACAGTACTATTTAATGTATATATTATGGGAGGGATAATGCTAGTCTCGGTGTCTTCAATGAAAGCCAGATTCTCCTGCCACCAAACCCTGGAGAATCTACATGTCAAGACCAGAGGCTAGCATTATGCATTTTTAAGTCTCTTAAAACCACTTTAAAACATTTTCAAAATGTTTAGGGTAAAAAGTGCAAACACTCCTGTACTTGACCAATCCGCTTCTTTCAGTATTTCCGGTAAAAGTCTAACAAAGAAAATACTTTACTCGCGATTGCACTATGCACAGAATGTGCTCCAAAAACACTTAAATCCACACATGCTTCTTCCATCATCACTTCCATCCATCTAGCTATTGTGGCCAAACACGCAGGTCTAAACACTTTAACATAAGACAATAACAACAGGGGTGCACCATCCATCTTGCAATCTGTTCTCATATTCTTTCAAACACCACACCACACACAACTGAGGATGATCATCATATCTTGGAGAAAAGCATGATGAAGACATAGTTATTGTTCGTTGTGACAAATGAAACCTCACTCTGTCATGACTGTAAAATCTGTCACTCTTATCCAAAGCCCTCACTTCTGCCACTCTCCTGCATGAAATGAGACGTAATAGCAAAGCGAGTTTGCCTGACGACTGTCTCAAAGTAAGACACCCATTTGGAGGCAAATTCTCCAATATTTAAAATATTAAATTTACATCTCATACAAAAGGGTATCTTGGCATATGAAGTCTCCTCAGTTTAATACATTTCTAATGCTACAAACCAGGGGCATATGAAGTCTCCTCAGTTTAATACATTTCTAATGCTACAAACCAGGATAGCTCTTCATATAAATTTCCTAAGAATTAGCTTATGACCAGCTGCAAATGCTGACCTATAACTGTTATTTGTCCCATGAAATAGCTTTTTCAAACACATCGAAAATAAATTAAATAAATCTACTGCAAAAGCTTCCAGGAAATCCATTTTCCTTTCCAAGAACCAGCACACCTATACCTTCAATGCACCGACATATCTTGTTCTTGGCGCCCAAGACTCTGTGAATAAATTTTGAGTCTCATGTGAAAGTCTTTCAAATCGCTCACCACCCCTGAAATCTTCCAAGCAAGATGTTTCAGCGAGCCATTGACCACTATTGGTGATCTATGTCATCCGGTCCCAAAATCACACCTTTAATGGATGGAATTAAAAAAGTATTTCTACTGCTAACTTCCACCCAGAAACCGATGCTTGACTCATCCAAAAAGGTGTCAATAGTACAATTTGATAGTTATGTCTCCTCATCACTAAGAAAACTCTCTGAATCATTGCAAATGGAAGGAATGCAAACCATTTCTGCTCCTTCCAATTCTAATGAAAAGCATTCATCGCATGTGCCTCTCGATCGGGCCTCCAACTGTAAAAATGTGCTAGCTATCTTGTCATTCAAGATGCAAAAGGATTTACTTCTAAAGGACTGCATTGGTCTTGTAATCTACAAGATCTTTGTGGGCTGATCTTCAGTTGCAGTAATCCATCAAAAATCTTGAATTCCAATTCTGCTCCACAATTCACTTGACCTGATAAACACTCTTCCTTCAACCCTATCATGAGTTCCAAACAATCATTTTAAGGTTGTTTTGCATTCTCTGATAGATTGTGTGATCTGCTTCATCCCAATTGGTTCACATATTGTAACACTGACACATTGCCCACTTTCAGCAATAATCCCTTTGAAACTCATTAAAACAAACATTCTAGCTTTCAACTCCAAACAATTTACATCCATCTTTTCTCCTCCAGGGACCTACCTTGTATCCTGCCACCCCCAACAAACTCCTAACCAAGCAAACTCACATAAGTGTCCAAGATATAATTTTAAGAAGCTCCAACCAAAACTGCTCTCACATTCCATGCCTCTATGTTGTGTAACTGCCAAATCAACTCTTCTCTTGCCAATACTGTTATGTAGATCATATCCCCATAAGCCTTGTTTTAGTGTGCCTGCTTTCATCCTGTGCAATGCCCTGTAACGCCCAAGTCCTGAAAACACTGCCTGAATTTATATAGGGAAAAGATCTACTATCCTTTCAAGAAGCAAGAAGGTTATCAAGTCTGTCCTCAAAACATTCCTCACTTCTGATTTCTTATTCCTTATCTTTTTCAAAGCGAAAGTCAACAGTCTTTATAGTATCCACCTGAAATCCTACAAATTCGAATTATTTCACAGGTACTAACAGACTCCTTTTTAATTTCTTTTAATAATGTCAAGCTTCAGATCGAGAATATTGTCACAACAATCCGACAGAATACACCATTATACGATTATACATTTTTCATGTGTTTTTCAATGTTTTCCCAACCATGCAACTATCACAGTTCCTGTCTAGGGGTTGATTACATCACCCCCCCCCCTATATCTATACTCCTACTCTCTTCAAGGAGGTTAATTATTCAACGGGCCAGTTCTCATCACTAACATTCCTACCCATTCAGTGTAGTCTTTTGTAAATTTTCCATCCCCCATGTGCTCATCAGCCACGCCTACTACAATAAATCTTTCTTGCAACGTACCACACCAGACGCGCTCAGAAGCACACAGTACATGGTGAGCCCTCTTTTTGCAAAGACAGTGCCCAAGGCCCATGTCTCATTTTGATTTTACAGCTTTTGTGCTTCGACTATGTCCTTTGCAAAAACATCTAAATAAATTGGTCCACAGAAAATCTGGTTATTACATTCATTGTAGTTACTACATTCCTCCAAAAATCCTCGACCCTTGGACATTCCCACATCGTGTGTAAAAAATGTGCCACATGTGTCTCGCATCTATCTCATGCAAGCATTCTGCCAGGGTATACAATGGCCCGCTTGCTCAGCTTGCGTATTATTTTACAGTGGGCATTGGGGCATATTTTCTTAACTTGCTCACACATTTTTCGCCATTCCTGTTTCATCACTTCCTCCTGACAATCTGACTCACATCTAATGCAGGCCTGATCCACATCCCCTCCAATCCTGCACTAATCATTTGTATAAAAACATGATCAGTATGCCTCATACAGCCATGTCTAAACAGCCTCTGCATCATCACATCTGCTGTGGGCTAGACGAGCATATTGCAAAAATTGGCCCATACCCACCCCAAATTGTTCATGTGCCTGGCCAAAAGTGATCAATCTATTACTAGGAGTTGGTTGCCAACTTCTTTTCAGCCAACTCTGAAACAATATGTCTTTATTCAACTTCTTTAAAGGTTCCAGGGACCAGAAGGGGAGCCCAGTAGTAAAGGGAAATTTCCCAAAAACCTTCTCAACTATTTGTGCAAAATTTCACTATGTGACAAATCACATAAGGCACATTTCTCTGCACTTCCGGCTGCCTCATAAACAGCTCTGGCAGCGAGTGCTGGCCATACATGCTAGACAATAGTGACTTTTCCTAATTACTGCCTTCCTCAAACCAATGAATGGCAAGTAGCAACTGAAACACCGCATAAAAAAAACTCACTCCATTCCTAAAAGCTTTAATGTATCCAGCGTAAAACCAGCTTCGTCTCTTCGCCCACACCAATGTGCATATTAAACTGTCCAGCTGGCGAAATGTAGCATTCACTTTGGGGCAAAAAGTTTTGCAACACATACAAACATCTGGGCAGCAAGACTGTCTGTGCCACTGATATGCTGCCCAGGATGGAAAGTGGTAAAGTTTTCCATAATTCTACTGAGTGATTGAGTCCATCCACTAGTAATAAAGACTCTTCTTGTTTATCACAAAGTGAAAACTTACCAACTGATCCAGCACCTATATCAACTGTTCCTTTAACCCGCTGTAGTCCTGGGACATGAACTATAATTTGTTTGGCTACATGAACATGCGCATGCCTCTTTCTCTTAAAAAAGCTGCTGCCAGACGGAACACCTTGGTGAAATGCCACAGTGCTGAAGCCACACCAAATGGAAGGCAACTCTAGTGGTACAACTTTCCTGCCTACCTGAACTGAAGGTATTTCCGATTTACCTCCGCTATGGGAATAGTAAAATATGCATGGTTTGAATCAATCTTTGCTAACCGTTCTCCTCCTTGGAAAATATCCCTCAACAAATCTATTTCCCCCATCTTGAAATGTTTGCATTCCACAAACCAAAAATTAGGACCAGATGGCAGCCCTTGTCCTTCATTACTCCCATAAATATGCACTTACAAAACACTTAATCTCTTCTGATACCTTTACTATAGCACGTATCATAATTTCTTTCAGTTCCGCTTGTACCTGTTCTCTTGGATTCTGAGTGAAAACTTTCTACTGTATTTCCTTTTACTGAAAAATAATCTATGTGAACTACAACACATAACCTGTTTTTGTTTTTTATACACAAAGATCCTGAGTGAAAGGTTCCATTTGTTTTGGAAATGCTTCAAACGTCCCTATTAACTTTTGATTTCCCTGAATCGGTTGATGGCCATTTCCCACCAACTCTTCCATTTGAGGGAAAAATCCAGTGGATGCTTGAAATGAATGTTCATCTTCCAGACATCTGATGATGGGACTTGTTAAACTGATGGCCAGAGAAACAACCTCTTGCTCCAGCCCAGTAGAAAACCTCTATGTAAGGAGGAATGGTCTTTGTTTATCGTGGTATAAGTTGATACAAATTCCCCTGCTCCTTTGAGCATTCCGCCTCCACACAGTACGTCCTAGGTGTCTTCCAGAGTTTTTTTTGTTTTTTACAAAACCCCCCACTATTGAGCTTATTCTTATTATAATTGCTTTACGCCTTTCACTGATCAACCCAACATTTGAATGAACAAAAACAAATTGTATGTTTAATCAGGGTCCAAAAAAATGCCAGTTGATCTTGCTTCTTGAACCATATCTAGTATCCTAGCCAAAAGACTATCAAGTCCAATTGTTTATCTTTGCACTGCTTTCATACCTTTCTAATGCTTTTCAAGGGTCACGACCCAATTTGAAAAGGAAGCTAATTAAATCAGGAATCAAACATACCGTATTATCAGGGAGCTGGGTTAAATTGTCAGGAAGCTAATTAAATCAGGAGTTCAACATACTTTGTTGTCAGTTATTGGATGAGAACATTCAGCTCTCATAACGCTCCTGGAATCTTTCTCTAATGGTTTTACACATCCATAATTTAATGAAGTTCGCCACATGACTCAAAGGCCAATAAACAGCACTTCCAGGATGCCAGCTCATGTTGGGGGTTCAACATATCTATCTCCTGAAGGTCTTAAAAAATCCCTTTACCTCCACTGTTAATATCCTTATTGCCATTATCCAAATTGTAACCTCCACTGTTAATATCCTTATTGCCATTATCCAAATTGTAACCACAGTCACTATCAAAAACTTTCAGGATGCACTCATCATCCATCTTATCATTAGACACCAATTGATTATCTCTTGTGCCACTTTAGACACCGTCATTTCTAGTGGTGCTTGGGCTATCTACCTCTCTAGACAATAAAACCTCGTCATCCCCAGTAGATATTTCTTTTTCCTCCTTTTTTAATATATTTTATATTTCTTTCTTCCACAGACCAGAATCCCACTTCATAATATGTTTCCTGTATGTTTATCCTTTTTAGGGTCGAGCCTGCGTTGCATGCGCTCGCAGCGAGACGCTTTAGTTATTAGAAAAGGGCTCGGAGCCCTGTCGACGTCACGTCAGTGTGTTTGATTGGTTCGTGGGCTTGCCTAGTAAAATCTGCTTGCTTTCATTAGTGGAAGGCATGCACAAGTCATGCCTTTTCCGGTGGTTAGCCCTCCTCGAGCGCAGCGACCAAGTACAGAAAACATGCGAGGCTCGCTGTTTTCTGTCGGATCGTGGACTACTTCTTCTCTATTTTCCTAGCGTGATTTCGCTTGGCAGAAGTCAAGGGCTTACACAGTTAATTTCACTTTTTTACGTACATAAAAGCACTTTTGCCGATAGATGAAAATTCGGGTTAGGAGTTTACAACGCGATCAGCTCTAACATGAGCAAACGCGAGACCCGTTGCATTGCAAATGCTTGTTATCTTAATTTTTAAAATAATACACATCACCCTTAATGGATGCCTGAACCTCCGAATTAATAATTTTTTTTTCTCCTGAGCATCATCATTGGAAACAGAGGGTAACTCTGTATTAGGTAATACAGACGCACATTAAACTCTCTAAAGTGTATATAATATACCTAAAATAGGTAATATTGGTACTAAATAATAAAGTTTTTTAAATACCTGTCACCTAGTCTTACTTTGGCTGGCAAAATCCCCAAATATATAACTATTCAACCCAATTGTGCTAATTCCTGAAATAATGCCTCTGAAGGAAATTCACAAAATCAGCTGTAAATGTTAGAATAGTGCTCCATCCCACTGTCCGGAGTGCTGAACAAATTCAGTCAGATGATTTCAACCACTGTGTTCAACTGTTGCCTTGAACCAGACTGAATTTGTCCCTAGTTCCAAACCCTAACTAAAATGACTGTAGTGGCATTCTACATGATCACGCATGTTACAAGCATCACGTGAAGTTGACTTGTCAGCTCTGCACCTCAGAAAAGTGTCCAGGTATTCGAACTTTAAAATCAAGTGAACTAAGCTCTTTCAAGTACTTTAACTGTGCCTTTTTGAGGTTTCGGCTATTTTAATCTTAAAGTGGGCTTAGAGCCTGCCCCTTGCTTACCATTTGTTGGTGTGCATGGCACTCATCTTTATAGTCTTGTAATTGGTCACAGTAGGACTAGAATCATTTCTGTTTCTGTCTATGGAGCAAGGACCAAGCAGTGATTGATTCAACTTAATAAGTGTCTATCCGCTGCTCCCGACATGATTCAGGTACTTCTTTTTAAGTTCTAGGGTCTTGAAAAGAGAAGGAGTGTGACTGGCAAAAACGGGCCCAGCAGGACAAACAAAATTGCAAAGTTTTATTTTTATAGTTAACTTGTTTCATTTATTTGCCAAGTCTTCTTTTTCTAACTTTGCACTCACGTTTTGTTTTTGTTCATGGGTACTGTTCTCAAAATACGATGATTATCTTGTTCTAAATATTGCAAAGCGACATTGTTTCTTTCTTATGTGTCATTTCAGAAATTATGCTTTAACAAATAATCATGTAGTGCACCCCAAGCCATCCCACCTCACCAATTCACCCCACTCAATTCAATCCACCCGAGACCAATCCAATCCACCGAGACCATTCCAAACTACTCACCCCAAACCACCATACTCCAATCCTCCCAACACACCCCTCAAATCTGCCCCCACTCCAAGCCAAAACAATCTGCCCCACTCCAATCTGAAGAAATCTTCCTCATTCCAATCTACCCAACTCCAATCTAAAACAATCTGCCCTACTCCAATCCAAAACAACCTGCCTCACTCCAATCCAAAACAATATGCCCAACTCCAATTCAAAAAAACTGATCTGACCCACTCCAATCCATTACAATCTGCCCCACTTCAATCAAAAACAATCTGCCCAACTCCAACCCAATACAATTTTACCCACTGTAATGAAAATAGATGTTTTTGACCACTGACTTTGTGTTGCACCACTGTGCATATTAGTTGTTCAGTGTTCACCAGTTGCAGATTACATTTTGTATTCAGTTTAGCTGCCTATTGGCTTTATCGTGGAGTTATACATTGCAGTTGAGACACTGCAGTTGAGCTGTGTTTTTCCACATGGTAAACTAAGCTTGTTTCTTCGTATTTTCTCTTACCGAACACAATAGCATGATAAGAAAGTACATATTTTTTGTTTTCTTCAGTGCAGGGAATAGTTCGGCCTTAAAAGGAAAGCCTCAAAACGTTGGCCAATTTTCAATGTTTTTCTTCTAACTCTGATGACCTAAAGTAGCCAGCATGTTTGAATATTTCCATCTGAGAGGAGGGGTTTTCTCCAGGAAGCACTTTCGGTTTTCTAAAGGTATATAAAGGTGGCCCTGCTCAGTAGCGAGGGAATTTCCATGGCCTCGGTCAGGATTAGACGTAGAATGCCTGACACAGACACTTGTCCTGTGAGGGTGGATATCTCTTTCTCGCAGTTGAATGGGGTCATCTTCTTGCTGCCATGAGAAAGATGAAGAGCTTGGCAGGCCCTACGGTGATGAATTTTTACTTTATCCTTTGCTTTGCAATTATGCTATAATATAATCACATATATTTGCTGTGTACATTGCAATTGAGAATCACTTTGATATATTTTCCTTTCATTGCTATGACTATTATTAAACCTGTGCTTTCGACTTATCAATCTTCATTTTTTTAGGAACCTCGTGGTGAAGTAATAATAAATGTCTTCTTTGAACTAAGAAGTGCATTCCAGAGATTTCTGTCAGCTCGGTCATTAGTGAAAGCAAAACACCCACTTCAACCCAAAACAATTTGCCCCACTCCAAACCAAAACAATCCGCCCCACTCCAATGCAAAACAATCTGCCCCACGCCGATCTGCCCAACTCCAATGCAAAACAATCTGCCCCACGCCGATCTGCCCAACTCCAATCCAAAACATTCTGCCCCACTCCAATCCAAAACAACCAGCCCCACTCCAATAAAAAAAATCTGCACAACTCCAATCTAAAACAATCTGCCCCACTCCAATCTAAAACAATCTGTCCCACTCCAATCTAAAACAATCTGTCCCACTCCAATCTAAAACAATCTGTCCCACTCCAATCTAAAACAATCTGTCCCACTCCAATCTAAAACAATCTGTCCCACTCCAATCTAAAACAATCTGTCCCACTCCAATCTAAAACAATCTGTCCCACTCCAATAAAATCGATATGCGCCACTCCAATCTGCCCAATTCTAATCCAAAACAATCTGCCCCATGCTCAAATCTGTCCCACTTCATTCCAAAATAATTTGCCTCACTCCAATCTGGTAAACTCCATTTTGTCCCACTCTAATCCAAAACAATCTGGCCCACTCCAATCTAAAACAATCCGCCCCACTCCAGTGTGCCCCGCTCCAATCCAAAACAATCTGACCAACTTTAATCTGCTCCACTCCAATATGACCCATTCAAACCCAAAACAATCTGCCCCACTCCAATCCACCCAAATCCACTCAACCACAATCTACCCCACTCCAATTTGCCCCACTGCAATCCAAAACAATCCACTCATCTCCCAAAAAAATCTGCCCCACTCCAATCTAAAACAATCTACCCACTCCAATCTGTCCCACTGCAGTCCAAAACAATCTGCTCCACTCTAATCCACCTCACCCCAATTCAATACACCCTACTACATCGCAATTCACCGCACTCCAATCCATCACAATCCGCCCACTCCAATCAAATCTACCCCACACCAATCTAATCCACCTCACAACAATCCAAAACAGCCCCACTCCACCATCCCTCCAATCAAATTCACCACAATCCACCCCACTCCAACCCACACCACACTAATCCAGCCCACCCTACTCAAATCCAGTCCACCCCACTCCAGTCCAATCCATCCCATCTAATCAATCAATCAATAATTTGTTAAGCGTGCTACTCACCCAGTAGGGTCTCAAGGTGGGGAGGTGGGGGGTGCTACTGCTCTAAGAGCCATATTTTGAGGCACTTTCTGAAGGCTAGGAGGTCCTGGGTCTTGCGTAGGTTGGTGGGGAGGGAGTTCCAGGTTTTGGCAGCAAGGTGGGAGAAGGATCTGCCACCGGAAGTGGTGCGTTGGATGCGGGGGACTGTTGGAAAGGCGAGGTCGGCGGAGTGGAGCTGGCAGGTCGGGATGTGGAAGTTAAGTTGTTCATTGAGGTAGGCCGGTCCAGTGTGGTGGAGGGCTTTGTGAGCATGGATTAAAATTTTTAAGACGATCCTTTTGTTGATGGGCAGCCAGTGGATCTAATCCACTCCACTCAATCCAATAAACCCCACTCTAATCTACCCTAATCCAATCCACCCCAAGCCAACTCACTCCAATCCACCCCACTTCAATACGCCCCACCCCACGCCATCCAGTCCACCTCTCTCCACTCCTATCGACCCCACACAAATATATCCCACTCCTCTAAATTCAATCTACTCCAATACACCCAACTCTACCCCAATTCAATCCACCACACTCCAGTCCAACCCACCCCAAACCAATCTAGCCCACCCCAATCCACCCCACTTCAGTCCAATTCACCCCATTCCAATACAACCCACTCCACACACTCAAATCCATTCCGCCTCATTCCAGTCCAATTCACCACAACTCATCCACCCACTTCAATACACCCATCCCATCCCACTCCAATCCAGTTAATCTTATTCCATCCCACTCCAGTCCAATCCAGTCACCTAAATCCACCACACCCCAATCCGATCCACCCTGTGCCAAACTACCTCAATCCAACCCACTCCAGTCCAATCCACCCCACTCCAATCCAATTAACCCCACTCCAAAAAGTCCAACCCATTTAAAAATGGCAACTCCACTCCAAAAACTGCACCCCACTCCAATTCACCCCATTGCATTCCACTGCACTCCAATTCACCTCACTCAATTCAATTTACAGCATTTAATCCACTCCACCCCAACTCACCCCAATCCAACCCACCCCAACCAAATACACTGCACTCCACCTCAATTCAATCCTCCCCAAACCAATCCTACCACCAAACTAATCCACTTCACTCCAATCTACCCCACTCGAATCCACCCCATTCTACCCTAATTCAATCCACCCCAGTTCAGACGACACCACCCCATGCCAGTTTAGTCCACCCTACTCCAGTCCACCCTGCTACAGTCCAATCCACACCAATCTAGTCCAGTTCACCCCACTCCAATAAATCCAATCAATCAGTAATGAGGGGAAAACAAGCTGAATGTTATGTATGCTTAAAATGTAAGTAAAATAGAATTTGTGACACATATTTTGCCAAGAAGGGCGTGTATGCTGGCACACTGTTGCTAGCGCAAGTGCTTTAATTAGAAATTTATTAATGAATGTTTATGTATTTTGAATAATGAGTTTATGTAGAAAATGAATAACGTAGAAAAATAATGCATGAATTTGAAAATGTGATCTTTAAGAATGGCCACCAGTGCTCACAAAATGTACTAATTAATGATTAAAAGTTATGACATATTGCAATGTATTAGACTAATGTAATAATATGTCATATTAAGGGTTATGAAGTGTGCTCTAGCTGTATTAATTGTAGGGCTTAATTTAGCGAGTGTCTTGGCCTCGTTTTGCCAGGCCTCATGCAGAAGCTGTATTTCTTAGCGGCTAATAAAAAATGATGACAGAGTGAATTAAACTGTAAAATGTCCATTGTCTTGTTAAAAGTGCTTAACAGAAGCTTGACGTGAGAACCCGACTGCAAGGAGATGATTTTCCTGCTAGTGTAACAACTTATGTGTAATGTGTGTGAGATGTGCTTTCCCAGGACGAGAACACTGAGGACACTGACTGCAGCTAAAGATGCAACAATATTGTTACCTTATGAGCCGGATGATGAGGATATCGTAAAGTGAACCAATCAACTACATGTGAATAGAGAAAAATTTGAATTCATAGATTTGGTGCGGAAATGTTATTGGATAAAGTATAAACGTACGATTAGCTGACCAATAGGGATTTAGGGGATAGTTTAGGTGACTTTGATATAACAACGCGACAGAGGAGAATTATTCAGACTAGAGAGAGACTAGAGATTTCAGAATTCAAGATTGAGATGCAGAGACTATAGAGGAGAGGTTTGAGATTCATTCTGTCATTGGGCTCAAACTCTCCGACTGAGAGCCTGACGCTTTGCTGATCGACTGATGACCTGAGGATGAAGACTGATTCTGCTATGCTGACCCATACCAAGGATAGGTAGATATGATGATACATGACTATTATTCATTTGTATGCCTTTCCTATCTAGGTACCAACTGCGTTATTTTGATAGATATATAGTTAGATGTTTTTCTAAATTTGTGTTCTAAATTGTTTCGCATGAAGCCCCACATGCTGATGCCAATTTGACGTTAGTTAAGGGCACTCATAAAATGACTGACAATTACAGGGACTAATGATTGATGAATTACCTTGCTGAATTCTATGTACATTATAACTTTGTTGCAGCTGACTCTGCTATTGATTTGCACTGTCGCTCTAGAATGTGTTGTGATTCAGGCTTTGATTAGATTGTGTTTCTTCTGCCGCCTTGGACAACCAGTATTGTTCATTAATGTGTTTCATTTGATTTTGAGATTAATCTACTTGACTTTAGTATTGTTAATATAAGGGAAATAAACTTACTAAACTTTTACTAAAGGTGTGGTTATTCACGGCTGAAAGGTCATGGTGCGTGAAATTTACTGACTCCATTGCTTATTGATTTTATTGATTACTAATGATTGCTGATCATTGTGTATTGATCATTGATTATGTACTGGAGCTATGGTGAGAACTTCTTAATACGAGTCAAAAGGTTCATCGACCTATTTGCGTCCCTGTAAGGAAATGGCTCCCTGTTGCCGTTACCCCTCCACTTTTTGCCTGATACTGATGCTGACTTGACTGAGAAGTGTGCTGGGAACCTGCTAACCAGGCCCCAGCACCAGTGTTCGTTCACTAAAAATGTACCATTGTTTCCACAATTGGCACACCCCTGGCACACAGATAAGTCCCTTGTAAAAGGTACCAGAGGTACCAAGGGCCCTGTGACCAGGGAAGGTCCCTAAGGGCTGCAGCATATGTTGTGCCACCCTAAGGGACCCCTCACCTAACACATGCACCCTGCCATTGTAGATTGTGTGTGTTGGTGGGGAGAAAAAGAAAGTCGACATGGCATCCCCCTCAGGATGCCATGCACACAAAATACTGCCTGTGGCATAGGTAAGTCACCGCTCTAGCAGGCCTTACAGCCCTAAGGCAGGGTGCACTATACCACAGGTGAGGGCATAGCTGCATGAGCAATATGTCCCTACAGTGTCTAAGTCCATTCTTAGGCATTGTAAGTACAGTGTAGCAATATTAAGTATATGGTCTGGGAGTCTGTCAAAAACGAACTCCACAGCTCCATAACGGCTACACTGAATACTGAGAAGTTTGGTATCAAACTTCTCAGAATAATAAACCCACACTGATGCCAGTGTTGGATTTATTAAAAAATGCACATAGGGGGCATCTCAGAGATACCCCCTGTATTTTACCCAATCCTTCAGTGCAGGACTGACTGGTCTGTGCCAGCCTGCTGCTGAGAGACGAGTTTCTGCCCCCCCGGGGTGAGAGCCTTTGTGCTCTCTGAGGACAGAAACAAAGCCTGCTCTGGGTGGAGGTGCTTCACACCACCCCCCTTGCAGGAACTGTAACACATAGCAGTGAGCCTCAAAGGCTCAAGCTTTGTGTTACAATGCCCCAGGGCACTCCAGCTAGTGGAGATGCCCGCCCCCTGGACACAGCCCCACTTTTGACGGCAAGTCCAGGGGAGATAATGAGAAAAACAAGGAGGAATCACCCACCAGTCAGGACAGCCCCTTAGGTGCCTGAGCTGAGGTGACCCCTGCCTTTAGAAATCCTCCATCTTGGTTTTGGAGTATTCTCCCAATATGATTAGGGATGTGTCCCCCTACCCACAGGGAGGAGGCACAAAGAAGGTGTAGCCACCCTCAAGGACAGTAGGCATTGGCTACTGCCCTCCCAGACCTAAACACACCCCTAAATTCAGTATTTAGGGGCTCCCCAATTCCCAGGAAATCAGATTCCTGCAACCCGAAGAAAGAAGAAGGACTGCTGACCTACAAGCCTGCAGAGAAGGAGGAAGACGACAACTGATTTGGCCCCAGCCCTACCGGCTTGTCTCCAACTTCGAAAACCTGCTCCAGCGACGCATCCGACAGAGACCACTGACCTCTGAAGCCTCAGAGGACTGCCCTGGACTACAGGACCAAGAAACTCCCGTGAACAGCGGCCCTGTTCAAAACCAGTTACTTCTTTGCAACAAAGAAGCAACTTCCAAGGACTTCACGTTTCCCGCCGAAAGCGTGAGACTCTACACTCTGCACCCGACACCCCCGGCTCGACCTGCAGAAAACCAACACCTCAGGGAGGACTCCCCAGCGACTGCGAGCCCGTGAGTAACCAGAGACAACCCCCCTGAATCCCCACAGTGACGCCTGCAGAGAGAATCCACAGGCTCCCCCCCTGATGGCGACTGCCTGTAACAAGGGACCCGCCGCCTGGAACCAACACTGCACCTGCAGCCCCCAGGGCCTGAAAGAACCGGACCTCAGTGCAGGAGCGACCCCCAGGCGACCCTCTGCCTAGCCAAGGTGGTGGCTGTCCCTAGAAGCCCCCACTGTGCCTGCCTGCAACGCTAGAGTGACCCCCGGGTCCCTCCATTGTTTTCAATCTGAAACCCGACGCCTGCTTTGCACACTGCACCCGGCCGCCCCTGTGCCGCTGAGGGTGTGTTCTGTGTGCCTTCTTGTGTCTCCCCCCCCCCCAGTGCTCTACAAAACCCCCCTGGTCTGCCCCCCGAAGACGCAGGTACTTACCTGCTGGCAGACTGGAACCGGAGCACCCCTGTTCTCCATAGGCACCTATGTGTTTTGGGCACCTCTTTGACCTCTGCACCTGACCGGCCCTGAGCTGCTGGTGTGGTAAATTTGGGGTTGCCTTGAACCCCGAATGGTGGGCTGTCTATGCCCCAGGACTGAGACTTGTAAGTGTTTTACTTACCTCCTAATCTAACCTTTACTTACCTCCCCCATGAACTGTTGATTTTTGCAGTGTGTCCACTTTGAAAATAACTTATTGCCATTTTTACAGACTGTACATGATATTGCTTTCATTCAAAGTTCTTAAAAGTATCTAAGTGAAGTACCTTACATTTAAAGTATTAACTATAAATCTTGAACCTGTGGTTCTTAAAATAAACTAAGAAAAGATAGTTTTCAATATAAAAACCTATTGGCCTGGAGTAAGTCTTTGAGTGTGTGTTCCTCAATTATTGCCTGTGGGTACAACAAATGCTTAACACTACCCTCTGATGAGCCTACTGCTCGACCACACTACCACAAAATAGAGCATTAGAATGATCTACTTTTGCCACAATATTACCTCTAAGGGGAACCATTGGACTCTGTGCACACTATTTCTTACTTTGAAATAGTATATACAGAGCCAACTTCCTACAGTCCCCTTGTAAGTTTACTTATTATTAAGTTCTGACGCGCTAACACTGTCATCAGGATTATAGTGGTGCATGTACAACTGCATAATGAATACACCAGATCCCATTCACAAAACGTTTTTGCATACCAACTCAATTTTTGATTATAAGATCTACTTCTGAATTCATACTATTTTGCAATTCTAAAGGGTGCTTACAATGGTGAAAAATATAGCTTTGTGCTGATTTGTTTGTGCTTAAGTACTGGTGAACTTCATAAAATCTGGAAATCTACTTGCAACGTAAGGTAAACATATAGCAGCATGTTATTCTTTCTTTTCTGCTCTGCACCAACTACATGTCTGTCTTGACAGAATATTATGCACAACCAACCTGTATCCCGCAGTACTGATGACTGACTATTTAGGTCGCACTCATTCAGATCATAATCCACATCTCATGCAATTGGGATGGGAAGCGCCTCCCCCGAACATTCCCACCTGGCGACCTCGCCCGGCGCTGTTGGAGGATGCAGCATTCAAAACATCACTAGATGGAGCGATTCCCGAATATTTCGAATATAACAAAGGCACGGTATCCTCTGGTCTGATCGAATTAGAAGCACTTAAAGTCTTCATCAGAGGACATTGTATGAGCACACAATGGAACTTGTGCAAATCCATTGAGCGCGACCTGACTCGAGTGGCGAGGTCCCTGATGCAACACGAGCAAAATGCTGCCCAACACTCCTTCAGAAACTCACCGGCTCTCAACCGCCCAAGCAGAACATATATCCCTATTAGAAAGACTGCGCTGTCTAAACTATGCAGCCCATTCGGCCCGCACTAATGCCACTGCCAACTGATCTGGCAAATTACTGGCCTGGCTAATCTGTCAAGAACAAGACCGCGGTCCTATTATAGAACTCCGCTCAGCAACAGGAAGTATGCTTCACACCCCACAGGAAATACACTCCGAGCTCACATGATGCTATGAAGCTCTCTATCGCTCCTCTGTGTCAGCAGACTTGATGGGTTACAATGAATTTTTCTCTCTGACCGTTTTGCCTCAGCTGACGGACGACCAGAGGGTAGAATTTGAGTCACCCCTGACGCTATTTGAGGTGCAGGATAGCATACGCACTTTGGCCACAGGCAAGACCCCAGGTCCCGATGGCCTTCCCTTCGACTTATGTAAATTGTTTTCTGCAGTACTTGCACCCTGCCTTCTCCGTCTCTACGAGGATGCATTACAGGCAGCGTCCCTGTCTGCATTGCAATGAGAAGCGCTGTTGGTGTCGCTCCCTAAGCCCGGCAAGGACCCATCAGAGTTAGGCTCTTATATACCACTGGCGATGCTCAATACTGACTACAAATTCCTGGGCAAGGCCTTGGCATCGCGACTGGCGCCTCTGGTACCCCAGCTGGTGCACCCGGACCAGAATGGCTTTGTGCCAGCTCGCGGCACCTCCCCCAATATTCAACGCCTATTTAGAGTCATGAGATATTCGACATAGGATTGGCCTCGTGCAGGCTGTCTGGTGCTCGATCTGGAGAAAGCCTTTGACTCTTTGGAATGGCCCTACCTGTTCGAGTCTCTTCAGAGATTTGGTTTCGGTCCTCATTTCCTGCACATGGTGAGACTGTGGTATACCCAGCCCCAGTTTAGGGTCAAGGTCGGCACAATCATCTCTGAGCCGGTTGAAGTGGGAAGGGGCACTCAGCAGGGCTGCCCCCTTTCTCCGCTGCTGTTCTCTCTGGCAATGGAGCCCTTGGCTGCGGGACTTCGCAGGAAGGGAAAGGCATGGAGCATCCTGCTAGGTGACGGCCCACACGTTATATCTTTATATGCAGATGATCTTCTCTTGTACCTCAGAGACATTAATAATGTCCCTATTGAAATTGCGGACATTCTGCAGCGATTTGTTACATTATCCGGATTACGTGTTAACTGAGCGAAATCATGCCTCTTCCCCTTAAGCCCCTGACCTGCCGGACCAGAACCTGCAACTCTCCGAAGTTCGGGTTCCTTGGCAACCCAGGACGTTCCGATATCTGGGTATACACATATTCCACAGGGAGAAGGATCTACATGACGGAAACCTCAGAAAGACAGTATCGTCTATCTGTTTCCAGATGCACTTTCGGCAAATGCTGCCACTCTCAGTAGCATGCAGGATCGCCCTCCTGAAGATGGTGGTACTCCCTCGCCTGCTATACTTCTTCTCCAATTTACCTTACTACATCCCAACCAGTTTTTTTTTTATAGAATTGGAACCCAGAATAAGGGAGTTTATCTGGAACAAAGATCGATGCAGAGTGGCGCTGAAGAAGCTCTACTCTCCTGTGACCCAGGGTGGCCTGTCGGTACCCAATATGGAACAGTATTACCTGGCCTCACAGCTTCAGTGGGTGGCACGATGGCTATCTGGCCTTCAACTATCTGACACGGCAACCAGTTCACCACCTTGGACACTTCCACAAATCCTGAACCTCTTTCACCCACTCACTAGCGCGAAGACACCTGTAGAGCTTTTATTAAATGTGGCACATCGCTGCTACCGCAGATGTCTGCGACTTACCAGCGCAACTATTTCTTGTGCCCCTGCACTGGCATTGCTGGGCACACACCGCTCTTCACAACTCACGTCCACTGCTGAGCTGGAGCCTTGGCACACTGCCGATTTATACACACTGGGTGATCTCTAAAGCGAAAGACGATTCACACCATTTAACGTACTGACAGCAGAGACGGGTCTACCGGCGGGACAGTTTCTGCTATACAATTCCTTGGTGGCGACTTTGTCGCGCGGGTGGGGGATATGGCAACCTAACTTCCAACACATTTACTAGTTAAATACCTACAAATTTTGGGACAGGGCAGGCACCTGATACGGTGGTTCACTGACGCACACAGTATACAACCACACCGCGCTGCGCACCAGCTGGGAGGACAGCTTGGCCAAACCCTTTACTGATAAAACATGGGAAGCTGTATTATCTAGCCATACTAATAGTCCTTGCAACTCCAGATTCTGCCTTATCCAGTTCAATATTATTCACAGAGCTTACCTCACGCCAGCTCGCATCTACAAATACTTCTGCCGTGTTGATGCTGCTTGCCCCCGCTGTAAACTGATAGGGGCAGACATCCTGCACATGATGGGGTCTTGTCCCTCTTTAAACATTTACTGGGGTGAAGTAACGTTGTGCCTATCAACATGCGCGTCATGCCCACTGTTATCTTCTTGGGAATCCTGTTTTCTGGGTCTCTTCCCGAGAGACAAGAAACATAAAGCCTCCACAACATTTTTAGAGCTTGGACTTCTGACAGCCAAGCGCTTAGTCACTAGGAGGTGGAAAGCCACCGAGCCTCCACCTATGATAGCATGGAAGAACTCCTTCCTGGTGTGGGCGGAAGCTGAGGGAGTGGCGTTAAGGCATGAGGACTCTATGGGAATGTGTAAATATCCCCTATCTGCTAGTTGGGATGTGATGCTGAACCTACTGCGCGAACCGGAACATGATACAGGCGCTGTAGATGCAGCTTCTTACATCACAGATTTAGCGCTAGAATAGGCAACCCATGCACAGGGGCTGATAAAAGAGCCCCTGGTGACGTATCTGCCTATATGGGTCACTAATGGTCAGGTCAGGCTACTAATAGACTATGTCAGCAACGAACCCTGGGTATAGGTGGAGTGACAATTAGGCAAATGCAGTGGGGGACCTCCCTAGACTATGGGTTGGGGACGTTAAAACCGGACTCCAAGTTTGTTAACTGTTTTACGAGTTACACTGTTCTGACTACTGTAAATGCTGAATCCACATGTTTATACGTAACTATCTACATGCACAATCTACTGAGTAGCTACCCCGAGATGGCATGTGATTCATGGGAAGATATCTGCAGGGTGGGGAATGCTGAACTCCAGCTTAATTTGGACTTATCTGTATTTGCTATATATATCAACCCCAACAATGCTTCGCTGCTACCCGCCTGCACCATCCATGTAAGTCACGCACCTATTCTGCAAATGTGTGCAAATTATGTATCCAAAATATGTGTCTATACGGTGAGTTCAAAAACCGTTATTACACCGGAAAATGTTAAATGAAAAATAATAATAATAAAAAGATTCAAGCAAAAAAAACATATAAATGTATGTTTCTTATTCACTTTCGAATTCTGCTGCTGGGAAGCTGGATCCACAATGCATAACTGGCCCAAATGCTATGAGTTTATTTGAAGCGTCACATGAGGATCCCGAATGAATACTTGGCCTAAATCCATTAAGAGCTTATTTAAAGTTTCATGTGAGTTTTAAGTGTGGCAAACGCCATCAGAAACAAAATAACCAAGAGGCAGACTTATTTTCTCCCACCATGGCCTGCTAATAGAGCCCAACCCAGCGCTGGAAACAAGTGAATGTCAAAGATTTTCTTTTTATAGACATGAGTGGAGAAGCACTGGTTGGCAGTACATTTAGTTCTTAATCTGGAAGCTTTACAAAATATGTTTCAAATTATTACTGCTACTGCTCTTTGAGTTAATAGGAGACTGGACACTTCAAGGCTGGAGGGAAAGTGTGCGACAAGAAGGATGCATGGTAATTGGCTGCTGACACTCAGCTCACATTGCTGTACGGAGCACAATCTTATAGATAAAGTCCGTTCAAAAATATCAGTTGGCTTTCTAGCTCTACAAGAAACATCATTTTATTGCTGCAACAGTGCACTTTCATGCCGGGCTAAAAACTGGGAGATATCGCCGAGAAAGCCCTTCGCACCTGTGGCGTGGTATTTCCGGTTAATTAGTAACACCAGTTCTGCAATTAAACACATTGTTTCCACAGACTGTTCTCAGATAATGGATAAGTGATTGTTTTAGTTGCTACAGACGGTCAATCTTTATTTGGAAATGTTCAAAAACTACAATGTTTATAGGCGCAAAATCGGCACCTTGCAAGTGAACTCCAAATTGCATTTATTTGTTCATGTTATTTACATCCTTACCGTGCCACATGGGCAGTGAAATGCTTTACGGGCAGCAGCGCCACGAACCCCCGCTCGGGTGGGTGAACACGCTGCTACTAGGCCCCCTGAGACACCAAGAAAAGCAACTGAGTGCAGCTTGTCAGTGTGGCAGACGGCCCAGCTTGGTTCTCTCACTCTACTGGCTCAGCTTTATGGGGTTGAGCTGCACTGGCGGCCTTCTGGTTGGAACCACAACCCACCAGTGAGCGCCATCTCCTGTGAGAGAGAGTGGCATGGAGCTCCGCCCAGGCAGGCCCATTCCGAGGCCCATCAGCGGTACAACGCCTTTCTTCTCATTGGACAGAAGCTGTGTCTAACAGGGGGGCACGCGCACTGCTACTGTTCTCCCACCCCCTGTGAAGAGACGCTTCTGCTGGAGTGTTTCGCCTGCGATTCCCGTAAACTCCCTATCCCAAATAAAAATTACCTTGCTATAATTAAAAAATAAGACTGACATTAAGTCGCAAAAATTAAATTCCTTAACAGACCTTGAAGACTGCAGGAACCATGTCAATCATTTTTTTAAATAAATCAAAATGTATTTCGCTTGGTGCAAAAAAGCGTTGCTACACCATTTCTTATTGTAAAAAAGTTTTTTAAACCTTTTTGAGTGAAAGTTTTCTTTTGCTAAATGTTTTCCTTTTTGTGATATTTTTGACACACATCTGAATAATGTTGACCACATTATTCTTTGTCCAAACTAATGTTTACTAAAACGTGTTTATTCTTGTTATGGCAACTGTGCAGAAGTGATAAAGCAACTGACGGGGGGGGGGGAAACAGAGAGGGATAAAAAACGGAAAGGAGTGAGAGGGAAGGACAAAGGCAGCAGGAGAGGGGAGAAGGACAGAAGTGACAAATGAGCAGGAAAGTTAAAATGTCAAAAGTGAGTTAGAAATATCTGAAATGGGGAGGGGGCGAGATATACGGTTACAGAAACTAATAGAACGCGTGTAACTGGAGGAGAAAGAAGGCAAGGATCAAGGGGAGAAGAGAAGTAAGAAAAGGGACAAAAGAAGTGAGGTGAGGGCACAAGACGAGAAAGGCAAAAGGAGGATTAGGAGGAGGACAAAAGGAGAATCGAGACGCAGGAATGAGGGAAGGAGAGAAGGGTCTGATTAGAGCAAGGGAGAGGAGGAAGGTGGGCGAGAATAAAGGGAAGCTAGAGGTGAAAGGATAGCCCTTACAGAGAAAACAAATTTTTATAATGCAACGGGTCTTGCATTTGCTCGAGTTAGAGCTATTAGCGTTGTAAAGAAAAACAAATGCAGTGCGATGGAGCCTCGTATGTTTTCAGTAGTTTACCGGTGCTGTGTGGGTGGGCTAAACACTGGAAAAGGCATGACGTATGCATGCCTTTCACAAATGAAAGCAAGCGGATTTTAAAAGGCAAGCCCACGAACCAATGAAAGTGACTGACGTAACATGGGCGTGGTTGGAAGCCCAAAGAGAGATTACAGCATGGGACGGAGAGCTTTGCGATCGCCCATAAAAAGGACTTGCTCATTCACAGACATTACGGATTGAAGTCCGTGTACAGGTTATTTATTTGTTCTGGCTACGCCTCTGTCTATGGGAACAAAAGGGCAGCACTTACATACATAACTGCACTAATATGGGATAGCGGAGTAGAAGTGCAACAGATGAGAAAAAACTGTCTAAGATAGCTGCTGATGGAGAGTTTTTAGAACCTGCTGGAAAGAGAGTACTTTGGTACAGTCTGATGGTTTTAGGTAGGCTGATCAATAGCATATGGGCTTGGCAACAGAAAGCTTGATTGAGAGTTGTGATTTAAGTGGTTTTAGCAATTTCTATAACTATTGTATTTATTTCATCAATTGAGGTTCATGGCTTATCATTAAGGTAGACAGTGAGTTGATGGCGTGTGTTATAAATGCTTTTCAAAAGTGAGTCGTGCAACAAAGGACAGCCGTTAAAATTCTCTTAGGATAGAACAAAGCCGCTTTAGGAAGTATGGTGCAGAGGGAGCCAGTGTGGATTTCTGAAGGCTGGCGAGTATTGCATTGTCACTGTGCAGAAGAGGGAGTCCTGATGCTTGTATTCCGGCCCTGAAGCCTGCTGGTGGGATCAGCTACGGCAGATGTACACAGCTCACTGTATTATTCATTCTCAGAAGCATATGTTTAAATATGTGAAAGAGAAACATCACCTATCTGAAACTGACAGGTGGGTTTTACAGTGTACCTCAGCTCTTCTGTTATGTAGTCATCGGATATTTTGTGTGGTTAAAGTTCAATTTTAAACTTATTTTGCTTGTCAATGAAAATGGAAAAAAAATCATATTGTGAAACGAAAGTCAAACCTGCAAAAGACATGTATTAAGGAGAACAAATATGATACATCTGCCCACATGATATTGAAATGTGTTTATATAAACAGTTTAGAGAAGGGGTTGAACAAATGCTACCATCTAAAACAATGAATTGGTCGTCTGAAGAGAATACACTTTTTATATTACTATTTTAGTAATTGTGGAAAAAAACTGACTATGGTCCTGAGACACATTTGACAGCAAAATATTAATCAAAACAAGGCACTATACAAGGTGGTTATTATGTAATCTAACACCAAATAATGTTTTAGGCCAGTACACAATAAAATATATTTGCACTGACCTGCCATTCACATTAGGGGTTGTAATATTGTCAATTAGAATTTCAGCAGCAGAAAGATAATGCCTTTATTTCAAAAGTTCAACGTACCCAACGCAATAAGTAACACAGTAAGTTGAGCTCACAGCGGACAACCATTGGCTTTCTGGCTGACAGGTGAAGGAAACTGAATTGTGCAATAATGGAAAGCGTCCAAGAAGGGGAAAGTGTGCATTGCACCAACAGTGATTCACATACTAGTACTGCTTGATGAGTAATTTATTTAGCACAGATTTTCTATTTGAAAATATCAGTAATCCACTTTTTTTGCCTAGCGATCATAGGGTCGGAGCAGATTGGGGACAGACTGTTCCCCCCGTACTAGCAGGTTCCACTGGCCTACTTCAAAGCTCTTCAGCTGGTCCACTGGTATTATGACAGATCCCCACAAACTGAGAGTTGGCCTGTTTCGCGAACTTGACATCTTCCTGGTTGTCTCCTACCAAGAAACCTGGGAGTTTCTGAGTGTTATTGTCCAGGCGTCCATCATATAACAGCAGCAAAGGGCTGTTTGGGCCTGCTGGGGCCGTTGTTATGGCCTAGGTTCCAAAATGCGATATCTCTCTCATGTACTGACCACGGGGGACAGAGGATATCCCCCCTCCGAAGCCACCAGTGTCTCCCCGTCACAAGAACTCTGCTACCTTCTTCCACTGCAAGATCCAAGACATTTAGAACAGCTTCCTCTTGGAAAATCAACCCAGCACCAGAACCTACAACAGACACCCCCTCCACACCCCCAAGAACCCACCCAGACCATCCACAGCTGGTCCAAGTTAACCACGGAGGAAACAAAAAGCATCATGAACAGCACCCACTCCGGAGTCCCTATGGACCCTTTCCCACACCACACCTACGTCAGAGCCAGCTCATCCCTCGCCCCTGAACTCCGGAACACAATAAACCACTCCATCAAAGCTGGCACCTTCCCCGAGGACTGGAAACACGCCGAAGTACGCCCCGTCTTGAAGAAACCCTCGGCTGATCCATTGGAACTAAAGACCTTCTGGCCCATCTCACTGCTACCCTACCCGGCCAAAGCACTGGAGAAAGCCATCAACACACAACTACGAAGTTTCATCGTGATCAACAACTCTCTGGAAAGCTCCCAGTCCGGGTCCCACAACAACCACAGCATGGATACAGCTCTTCTTCTTGCAGCCACCGACGACACCGTGGGCACACCGCAGCACTCAGACTCCTTGACCTCTCAGCAGCCTTTGAAACAGTATCCCACAGCACACTATGCACCAGACTCCACGACGTAGGAATCTGCGGAACAGCCCTGAAATGGATCCACTCCTTCCTCTCCGGAAGGACTCAGAGGGTCAGGCTCCCTCCCTACACATATCGACCCACAGGAGTCAGCTGTGGAGTTCCCCAAGGATCCTCTCTGAGTCCAACTCTTTTCAACATAAACATGACCCCACTCACAGCCATCGCCAGAAGCCACGGAATGGACATTGTGTTATATGCCGATGACGCTGTCACGTAGGCTTTCATTTTTCTAATGAGACTACTGGATTTTGAGCGGCAGAATCACCTGCGGTGTGGAAGACTACGTCTGACCCACTGCTGGTGACTCCTGTTTCTCCAATCCGGGTTTTGCTCCGGCTAACTAGCAGTGCTTCACCTCTACCCAAGGGCAAGGATGACTGGGCAGCCAAGCGCATGACATAACTGGTTTCTCAGGGAAGCCGTGGTCACTCAGGTCTTATCCGTTTCTCTCAATTACATTAGTCTCATATATACAATGACAAATGGAGGCAGTATATGTTTCAATAAGACTTTAATGAAGCAACTGCATCTTGTTTAGCAAAGCGTGAGCTGCAATAACCAGGACAACACAACATAAGATTAGAATTGTGACGCAGAGAATAAAGCATAGGAATAACGCTATCATGTTGTCACTAGAGTCAACAGACTAATTCCTACCTATGCTATAATACCGCACATCGTGTTACGCTCTAATTCTGCCCTTCGGGTTCCCCAGGGAAGACATCATCCCCAATACCTGAGCAAAGGCCTGAAGTCTGCATTAGCATCTGTAGCAAAGCATTCAGTAATCAGCATACAGTTGTGGTTCTCTGGCTGGAATCTCCCTCTAACGTGTAAAGGACAAGGAAGTGTTTTTATAATAAAACAGATGATGTTCCAAGAAAATGTCCCTGCGTAAAGATGTGTGTTTTCTACGAATATTGGAGACTAAACTTATACCATGTTCATCAGCAACCTATCTTGCTATAGCCTTGGAAGAAGCACAGAGTGAGCAAGAATGTCTTGTTTGAAAACAGAGTGCTGGGCTAAGCAAAAACAGTTAGATAAACAGAAAATAAACAAGATCGTAAAAGTGGCTATTGTAACAATAATAAAATAAAGCTGAATAAAATATATCTAGGTTAGAGTGCACAGCAGCATGGCCCAGTGTGTTAAAATAATGTGAATGGAGCTATAGCTCAAATGGCTACACAACAACACACAACTATTCATTTCACTCACCGAAGACCCAGACACGGCCAAAAGGAATTTCAATTGGTGGCCCACATCACCCAGCATCCAGCCTTCACCGACTGAGAATGCCCGCAACCTAGGCATCATCATCGCCTTATCCCTAACTATGACCCGACAGGTAAACTCAGTCACCTTCTTCTGCTGGTACACCCTCTGCAAACTCCGGGAAAACTTTCAAATGGATCCCAGCAGACTGCCGCAGGACAGTCACCCACGCCTTAATCACCAGCAAGCTTGACCACGGCAACACTCTGTATGGCACCACGACGACAAACGTTAAAAAGCTGCAACTCATCCAGAAGAGTGCCGCCAGACTTGTTCTTAACCTCCCACGCCAAGAATATATCTCCCAGCACCTGAGGACCCTCCACTGGCTCCCGATAGAAAAACAAATCACCTTCAAGCTACTCACCCACACGTGCTAAGCCATACACAACATCAGACCGGCCTACCAGAACCACCGCATCTCCTTCCACACCCCGCCAGATCCCTCCACTCTGTTCAACTGGCTCTGGCCACTATCCCTCACATTCGAAAAACAACTGCCAGAGGACGATCCTTCACCTACATCGCAGCAAAAGAGCTGCAACAACCTGCTACTTTACCTCAGACAAAGCCCGTAGCTCACCATCTTCAGAAAGAACCTCAAGACGTGGCTCTTCGGATGAGGCCCCAGCTCCCCCCAGCGCCTTGAGACCCTCACTAGTGAGTAGCCGCGCTTTGCAAAAACTGATTGATTGATTGAGGGTATCGGACCTGCTGAGTGTTAAGCCACATTTAACCGTGAACCTGTACCTGTCATTGCCTGCTTACTAAAGGTTCACTGTGATCTCTACGATAAGTAAAACTGGGTGATTAAATTGTCTTTTATCCATCAGCAGAAATCCTTATACGTTTAGCAGTATAATGCACAAGGGCAGGGCCATTTGCTCCTTCTATCAAAGTAAACATGAAAATTTAAAATGGTAATGCCCCCAGTGTTACAAAACACGCATAAGATTCGCTTCTGCAACAAATCCACTCCAGAAAGCAGAAGGAAATATCTAATGTCTAAAGCACTAGCTAGTTTACAGTGTACCTTAAAATGTATAGTTTTTAATACACTCACTGTATATTATACACATAATACGGATTTATGCCCCAGATTGTACTAATGCAGTCAATGTAAAATGACAACCTAACAATCTTGTTCTAATATAACAAAACGTATGATAAACTCCATTTATCCAATGAAAAATAAACACCTCACGTGCCAGGCAACCCAGACATGACTTCCAAACTTACCCAAGTCAATCTCTCACATGACCACTTAACAGCCTTTGACCCTAACCAATATCTCACAAAAAACAATAGGATTCCTAACCTCTAAAGCCTAGTCTTAACACACATAGACACTAGCTGGCAAGCTAAACTCCATTACACACGCATTAACACAACACAACATTTCAGAATATATTGCAGATTTGGCAATATAACTGATCACGTCTCTTTCCAAATTGGTAAACTCAACATTTCTTCAAACCTCTCCTCTCAACCAATCTTTCCAGTTCCAAAAATTGCACCTCCATTCTACACAAAAACAGCCAAAATAATATAAGAACAATATCCAAATTTGTAAGAGCTCAAACTACTAATTTATTCACAACTACTCCCAAATACAGGACACTTAAGGTGACGACATGGTCAACTCTGTTCACAATAAGATACTAAAGATAAGAAACAAGATTACTGACAGCATGGATGCCTCTTGCACAAATCACATAAATTCCTAACAGTTGCAGTTACTGGCGGTTTGGACATCATTTACACATCTCTTAAAAGAAGACCTCGAGAAAACCATTGCCTCGACCAAACTATGTGGCTTGGCACTTGGCCCAACCCTCACAAACCTGGTCAAATCAGCAACTAACAACCATGATCCCACTCCACCTAAAGGAATACATTGTAAATGCCACCTATAATAAAAGCATTGAACATGCCTCCATAAAGAAGGGAATTGTCAATCGAATACTTGAAAAAGGCCCGGGTGGATCAAACCTACTATTTTTATTGCAAAACCCATGCAGAAGCCACTCACCTATAAATCTAGTTTCTCAAGTAAAAATCAATCAGGCTTTCGCTGATGGCAGAGCACTGAAACAGCTACAGTCAACCTCATAAGACAATGTCTACCAAATCCTAGTTACAAATCAAATATGCATGCTAATCCTGCTTGATTTATCACTAGTATTCACTATGTTACAAGTAGACTTAAACCTGAACATATTCCCTACATATTTTAATTTAGGTGGGCTGGTCCTTAAATAGTTAAAAACATATCTTCATGAACGTTGCTAGGCAGTTAAAAAAATGAATCCTCCTCTAGTCTTGTAGAAACAACTTTTGGGATCCCGTAAGTATCAACTCTAAGTACCCTCTTAGTTAACATATACCTTGAAGCTCCCAGGGACTTTCTAGATACACTGAGCCACCTTTATCATTAAAGGTGCAAGACATGTATTTACATAAGGATCCATAAAGCCTCTCTCAATCACATACAATACCACCTTTCCAAAATACAAAAGTGGATGCCCAAAGAAACAAACCAAATCAGAACAACACTGAATTCCTAAGAATTTGCTCTGAAAACAGTTCTGCAAAAAGGCTAGTTACACAACTCAAAGAATTTCTAAGCTGAGACAGAATGCCAAATCTCTAGTTTTCATATTAGTCTGTAAGAAATTGGGTTATTGCTAGAGGAGGGTGGAAGCCCAACACAGGGACCAACCACAATCCTTTTCAGGGTGAACCAAAAAACAAAATCACTAAATTAACTTGGGTTTAACTCTCTGGTAGCTTGGCACAAAGCAGTCAGGCGTAACTGAAAGGCAAGTGTGAAGTATTTATGCAGCACACAAACAGTAATAAAGTGAAATCAAAACAAAAGAAAAATCCCAAACCAATTTAGAAAAATTGAGTATGTTTTAATAAATATAATGATATCAGAACAACAAAAATCCAATCAGCAGAACTGAGGATTTTCAATTTTAAAGTGTTAATTAGGCATAGCATCTAAAAGCACAAAGCCCCCTTCACAGTCATCCGATCATGCTTAACCCGGGGAAAGTCAGAAGATCAAGCCAACTGCTATGGAACGCAGTCTAAATACAAGGACTAGGTTAGTCTCATTGAAAAAGTGATCTTCTCAAATTCCAGCGCAAAGTGTTTCGTTTGCGGTAGAGGGGGCCAAAAGGAGTAGGGAAGAGCGTTACAGATGGTTGTCATTGTAGCGTGAAGCGCAAGCCTGGCCTTGCGGACTGGTGTTGCTGGAGTGCAAAGATCCAGCCCAGTGCCTCAGACAATCATTGCTGGAGTTTTACGTTGGCAGTCACTGTGGGCGCTGTAGTGTGAAGTGTAGACCTTGCGTTGGTGGTCGTCGCTGCAGGTTGGTGTAGAAGGGAAGAGTCAGGTTTACTGAAACTTCCCATTCGTGGTTGTCATGGGCGTCAGAGTCTTGCCGTAAGTGGGCCTGTTTACAATCACAAAAAGCATAAATCTTCAGGATTTCACCTTTTTCTTGTAGAGGAGTGCACTCTGATGCCAGCCAAGGGTCCAGGACCTGGTGAGACAGCTCTTGGGGATTAGGGACTCACTGTAGTGGAGGTCAGCAGGCCTCAGGCAGGTCCAGTGTAGTAGGTCACCTGGACAGTTGCAGGGAGGTCTCTGAAGCTTGTTGTGTCCCTGTAGCTCAGAACAGGAAGTCAGCCAACTGACCTTTGGAGTCAGGTAGCCTGTGATGAAGGTAACAGGTTCAGCCTTCCATCTCAGAGATCAGGGTAGGCCTCAAGTAGTAGGACCAACCTTTGGACCTTTGGACAAGGCAGACCTCAAGCAACAGAGCAGTCCTCTTGGGAAGGAGGCAGGCCTCAAGAAGCAGGGCAGTCCTCAGGGGAACAAGGCAAACCTTCCTTTTGTAATGTCTGCTGGTCCAGGAGTGTACTGAAGAGCGGCTCTGGAGGGTCAATATTTATAACTGGTGCCAGCCTTTGCAATGGGGGATTCCCTACACTACTCCCATATCTAGTTCTGGAAAGTTCTTCCTTTCCTCTGTCAAGAAGTCTGGGGTGACAAAAAACTAGGGTCAGGTTCAATTGTTTGTTCAGGAGACAAAGCCCGTTGAAATGTAAGTGGGGGTAGGTACAGGCCTGCCCCCAACCATCCTGGCACAATGGCACATCCTATCCACACATAATACCCTTTGGTGTCACTGTCTGGAAGAAATACACAAACCGCATAAGGAGAGCCATTAACAGTCATGTGACACAGGATACAGGCAAAAGGCACAAATGATTAGGACAAGAAAATGCCAACTTTCTAAAAGTGAACATACAGAATGGTGACTTAAATCTGACTTAATTGTTAAAATGAATGTTAAATTATGATCCATCTGTTCAGTAACAGAATATCTCTAGCTGCTCCCAATCCAAAGTTAGCACTTATTAAATGTAATAAGGTAACCTAATGATAGTTAATGGGAGGCATAAACGACTACAGGTTTTTTACTACCAGAACATGTACAAACTTAAACCTCCATGTCCTACTTTTGAACTACAAGGTGCACAGCCCTATGAGCCTTTAGGGCTACCTCAGGGGTGACTTATATGTATAAAAAAGAAAGGATTAGGCCTAGAGAAAGGTTTAATTTGCCGGGTCATAACAGCAATTTAAAGCTGCATTACAGGCTGCAGTGGCAGGCCTGAGACATGTTTCAAAAGGCTACTTTAGTGGTGGGACTATGAATGCTGCCGACCCACTAGTAGCATTTAAGTTACATGCCCTGAGTACATGTAGTACCATCTACTAGGGATTTACAAGTAAATGAAATGTGCCAATTAGGTGTAAGACAATTTTATCATGTTTTACGCAGAGAGCACAAGCATTTCAACACTGGTTAGCAGCTGCAAAGTGTGCAGAGTCCTAAAGCCATGAAAAACGAATTCAGCAAACAAGAGGAGTAAAGGCAAAAATGTCTGAGGGCATACCACGCCTAAGATGCCAGGTCTAACAGCGACAATCTGAGCCAACATGTCGACATAAAATCAATGGTAAAGGATGCTCTACTAAGTCTAATCAAATTGCTCAAATGACTAGTACCCAGAATTGATCTCAAACAAGTTGAATAAGCACGGGAAATATCAAAGTTGAATAAGGGATTTATGTCCACCTTGAATCTCCAGCCCCATTGACAGACCAAACAAATCAGCTTGCATCATATTTAAAGCTCTGAAACTAAACACATTTCACAATCTGAAAAGTGAATTTAAAGTCTCAGGCAATTGAAGATGCCTTCTAGCAGTAGCAACCACCAAATCTACATATTACTCTCAGTGTCATGGAAACCCATTATTTGGCTAAAAATGCAGGAACCACTGTATTCACAAAACTGTAATTGTAACGTGTATATACATGTACTTTGACCACTGTACATTTTTAAGTACACCACATCTATATATTCTTAGTAAATATTCGCACTACATACACAAAAAATAAATTTTGTTTAAAAAGGCTATTAAATTAGATGAGTCTGTGCCTTTGGGAAACATCAACTCTGTAACTGTGATCTAGTATACAATACTAACAAGCATTGGAAAAGCCAACAGGTCAGTCCTTACACAGCTGATTTTTTTGTATACAGACGTAAAAGGCATTAAAGTTATAAGTAATCTGATGAAAAAAAACTAGTAAAAAATGACCCATTGCAAAAATAAATAAAAGGAAAAAGGTAATTATAAGCAATGAATGGTCCAACAGCCTTTGAAAGAAAATGGACAACTTTTTAGGTGGATATTCCCATATTCACAAGTAAATTGTTATTCACAGTTAAGGGAGCCAATGACTTAAATAGGCTAACAGCAGCCTCTCCCATGCATTATGTTATGGAGGGCGGATGCAAAATGTAAATGACACTTGAACAACCCTGTAGGGGACGATTGCTTACTGAAGCCCTGTTAGCGCGTCAGACCATATTAAGTAAACTTACAAGGGAGACGCGAATAGGCTGATAGACCTTTTGCCTTCGTTTCGAGTTTTTCCCACCATGAACCCCGTACCAATACAAATCAATAACCGCAACAATCAATAACATCAATAGAAGTCAGTAATTCCACACACCATGACCTCTCAGCCAAGAATAACCACACCTTTATGTAAAAGTTAGAATGTTTATTTTTCTATATTAACAATGCTAATGTCACGTAACTTAGTCTCAAAATCAAATGATAAACATATAAAAGCAATACTGGCTGACCAAAGTGGCGAGAGAATTGCAATCTAATTAAAGTTGAGCTACCACACATTCTAAAGTTACAGTACAAATTAACAACAAGAATAACTGTGCAAACGAAATAACATACATTTAGATTCAACAAAGGAAAGACATCAACTGTTATTAGTTGTAGTGAACTTCATCAGTGAGAAACCAACTAACATCAGATTAGAATAGCATGTTTGGATTTCATGCAAAACAATTTAGTCAACACAAATTTGGAAAAACATCTAACTATGGCTCTATCAAAAGTAGCAGTTGGTACCCAGAAACAAAATAAAATAGACATAATAATCAGTAACATTGTCAGTATACCTGTCCTCACAATGGTTCAGCCAGCTGTGACAGTCTTCGTCAACAGGACATCAGTTTGGTCAGCAAGACATCAGGATTCAGCATCAAAGTTCAGAAAGAGCAAAGTCTCTTTAAAAAGTTCAGAAAAGAATAATAACTGGATGCGAAGTGGAAAATGGAAAAAGGGCAAATGCTGTCCTCCTCTCGATGCAGTCAGGCTAAGTTAGATTTCCTAAAACGACTTCCACGTCCTAATTGGTCAAAGAATCGCAGGTTTACAGCTAGTCCAATGAAACTAAAACCCCTAAAGTTTTTCTATTACATGGTTCACATGTCAATGATTGGCTCCTCTTCTCCTGCTCTCGTCATTCGGCTCGTCAGGTATCAATATTGTTGCAGCTTATACTCCATTCAGTGCATCCATTGTCTTCTCCTGGAAAGGTCAGTCTTACACATACTACAATATATATTGTTTCATTAGCAAGTACAGCATCTTCTAGCAAGCAGTTTCTCATGAGAACTAACTTCAGCTACGACCACATGGTCAGTACAGTGGAAAATCAGTTTAACTCTCTAAGCATTCATTTTATAAAACGCCTAAGAAATGCAGCTTGACATGAGGCTGTACAACTAGGCCCACAAGCTCGCTAATTTAAGGCCTACGAATGAACAGAGCTAATACATAACGCATAGCCCTTACTATGACATATTACTACATTAATCAAACATAAGCCCAACATTTCACATTAATAAGCCATTAATAAGTACACTTCGTGAATACTGGCGGCCACTCTGGTTGGTGCACCTTCAAATGGGTGCATTATTTTTCTCTACGTTAATACATTTTCTACGCAAATCCAACACTGGAAATACATGAATATTCATAAACAAAATCTGCGTTAACAGCCCCCTAAATAAATATCTCTCTATATATTTATATATGTTTTATTGTATTATGATTTGTTTGGAAAATATGAAACTGGCGAGACAGCTAGTGCGGTCTCTTGGCCACCGCTAAAAAGATATCCTGTTTTAAAGTGTGTAAAAGGTCCTAGATGTCACTCTTGTTTTAATCTCTGATTGCAAATAAAGTTAGGCACCCATAACACAAGCACAGCATGCCGTATTTTTCTCAACTGTCTGGGAAAAGGTGTGAATGAAAGATTACACATAACAGCCCTGATTATGGGTGAATCATAGTAAAACAGACCAGAAAGCTTAGTGGCATGAGGTCTCAGCAGACATCATTAGGAGCGCAAATCAGATTGTCCACAATACGCCCTTGACTGAGACCTGGCCCTGCGATTAAGATTCAAATAGTCTTTGGCCATTTGATTCCCCCACTAATCAAAATCAACTTGCCCTCCTAAATGAGCGACAGGATTCTTGAAGGTTAACATTTGCTCAGATTCCTTTCCTGTTTGATGAATTTCTTTGATTAATGTTGACTGTACGGAATGTCAAGATGACTGCTGCTGTAACTGAAACGGTTCTTACAAAGTTAGATGAAACAGACCAGGCAGGCTGTATTTCTATTACAAGCAGATCGGTTAATATATGATAATAACTCATGAAGCTTATAATAGCTGCCTCTTATTTTCTTTTTACCTTATAGTCGTGATCTCACTAGTCAATGGTAACAGGAAGGAAAATGGCGTTCCCTCTCTAGTGCAATACGTTTTTACAGTGGGCTTGTGACGTTGCTAATGCCTGCTGCCTAGCCTAATAGACTATTTGAAATGCAGGTTACTAAAAAGTAATACAGCTTGTGCTTAAAGAACTACAGCCAGCGATATATTTCCATCTCTATCTTCTGAACTATTTATGGCAGTCACTGCTGTTAACATTACATTTATGCTGTATGTTTAATGGTGTGCAATTCTGCAGCTCATCATGAGCAGGCCAAAACGTATCTGCATGTTACCACACATTCTAAACTGCAACCACATGAGACAGCATAATATATTTTGAGGGCAGACTTTTTTTGTATAATACCATGTTTGTTTTCATAGTGTAGATTTCAAATTAATTCCATTTATTTACAATTATAGTATATCTTCCATATAAAGGAGCAAGGATTTCAAAAAGGGGATAAAAGACAAAACGGTTGGGGGAAAGTGGTGTGGCTGTGTGTTTTATGGAATCACATTTCTGATATTGGAGGTTAAAGGGATCTTCCAAGTCACTTCAGACTTTTAAAACCTTATGATGAAACTCTCCTGTGACTGGAAGTTTCTCCATAAGGAACAGATGCAGCATTTATTGGATCAGAGGCAATGAAGAAATGGAACCGAGTTACTCCTGGAAAACAGAAGGCCTTTGCTGGATAAACAGCCATTTATGTGGCGTTCATTTAATTGTCATTAATGTTAGTTTCGTATGTTTTTACGACTCTTCTAAGGAATGTATGTTTGCTAAAGCAGTGTGTTAATCGTGGGCTGACCCGTGTGATCAAGGCATATTCTCTGTCACCTATGAAATTTGCATTGGCTATGGAAACGGTTCATGAAAAATGGTGGCGTTTTGCAAAAATTAAGATAGGGAACGATAAGCAGACGAGTAGAAATCAATAGTGCAGCAGGTACAGTGGCACAGCAGTCTAGTTGCTTGAGGGGCCCTAAGTAGCCAAAGTATAGCATCTTTTACCATCAAGCTGTAAGTGGTGCTGTAAGCCACATTTGAAAAGGATGGAATTAATGTGGCGGCATATGCCAAGGGCTTATTCTTTCGTATGGGCTGTGAACATTAACAAATGTGTGATTTTACCAGTAACAAGTATTCATACTGAAGATCTGGTGACAGACACCCTTTTCTCTCTCACGAATCACCCCACCCCGCCACCCCCTCTAACAGTTGTTTGCAGTTCACAACTGCTAACTGGTGCCACTGTAAGGCAGCTGCCTTACATTGTTCTAATCTTGAGGGTGTGCTAGCGCTAGCTCTCTTCCAGGAATGGCAGCATCTTGAAGTAACTGAGTACCCAGTTAAGGAGTATCCCTAACACAAACTAAAGAGAGACGTTCATTTCTCTAGTGCTTCCCATAGCTTGGAACACAACTTTACTCTAAGTAACAGCCATGCGGTGTGGCCCATTCGGCCGATTCTGCCTTTTTTGGCAGCAGCAGCACATTTTATTGCCGGACCTTGCTTTTAACGTGCTGTAAGCACGGGCTCAAAAAGCCAGCATCCTAGGTAGCGCAGGCTAATTCCCACGTCCTGGCTGTCCCCGCCAATCTTGGAATGGGGCCTTCTTGGCCGATATGCTGTCTCGTGCCTTGTCACCGTCATGTGTGTCAGCAAACAGAACTTTCCGCCTAAATCTACTTTAAAAAAAAAAAGAATTAACAATACTTTCTGTTTGTATTGCTACGGGCCACTGTATAACGAAGGACAGTCCATCGTTGTCATGGCGGGTCGCCTCGCGTTTACGGACTCCCCACTAGCACGCGCGCAGTGTGCCGAGCCCGAGACCACGAGTAAACAGAGGTCAGGACAACAAATCACTTTCCGTCAAAAACCCGCCATTATGCGCATTAAGTCGGCACGCTAGCAGACTGCAGGGCTAATGGGATCTAGCCACAGCTGGCTGCGCACGGCTATAAAAAGCACAGATGAAAACACAAATACTAACTTCCCGCCCCTGGGCCGTACGTCAGGGCTGCGCAGAGGCAGGCGCCCCAAGGGCTCTGTGTGAATGAAGGGACCCGCGGAGAGAGAGACGCAGTCTAGTCTCTCCGCAGGTGGATTCGGGATGGAGGAAGTGGCGCGCAAGGCCATATGGTCATAAGGTAAGTTGGGGCGGGGTTTAGGGTAGAGTTTATAAGGGGGGTGGAGGGTGGGGTCGGCCTCTTCTCCGCGCCGACTTAGTGGGGGAGGGTTGGTTTGTTAAAGTGAAGAGGTAAGGAGGCAGGTTTCAGTTAGGCCAGTAAGGCAGCGTGGGGGAGTTTAGGCAGGGCCCCTGACACGCGGAGCTAACAGGGGGAGAAGGGCACCGGCGGAAGGGGAGGCCGGCCCCTTGGGCATTTGTCACGGCGCGCAGAGACGGAGAGACAGGGGAGGCCGCCCCCCTTGGGCATTTCCTATCAGCGCGCAGAAACGGGGGAAGCCGGCCCCTTGGGCAATTTTGCTTGGCACGCGGAGAACACGCGGTAAAACAAGGCGGCCCCCTGGGGTTTTTTATAACGCGCGGAGACTGCGCATAAAAGCCAGCTGGCCCAGGCCTAGCTGCAGTAGAGGTGCCGCCATACCCCCGCGGGGGTCCCCCAGGACAGAGTAGGAACGCGGAAGGGGCGGGGAGGGCCCCTCGGGCATTTAAAAAAAAAGAACTGTTTTAATTGCTGGCAACATCGAGATTAGGCATTTTGCCACCTCCCCAACACGGGGAACACTATAGGGAGCACCTAGAACACGGGGGACAACCAGTTTAGGCCCACAAGGGCATACATTTTTTTTTGTTTTTTAAATATATATATATATATATATATAATAAAAAAAATATATATATATGCACATTATATATAAAAAATAAAAATAAAAAAAAACACATTTATTTATATATGGAGATATAAAAGAAACCAGATAAATAAGACCACTTTAGAACAGCAGCCGATAGTTAACGGCCGGCAACATGGCTATAGGCCATGACGCAGAGGCAGTGAGGGCTGCACTACGCGTGCTAGGCGAAGCAGGCAGGGCGGACTTACTTAGACCAGGGGTCCTAGACCAGGCCTGGGTAGGGACGGCACGCCCCACCAGGGCGGCATCGGGGCGGGTCGCGGCCGCAATAGCGGCATGTAAGTCACAGGACTCCGACGGGGAGAAAGATGAGGGGCCTGCGACCCCCGGGCAGGGCACAATGGCACAACAAGTTCTTCACGGGGCGCAGAGCCCGCTGATGTTTGGCGGGGAGACACAAGCTACTCATGACGAGGGAACAGACAGCGCACAGGCAGGGGTTGACCCCCCAGGCACGGGGGGCCAGATGGCGGGGGTGGGGCCGACGGGCAAGGCAGGGAGGAAGAGCAGCCCATACAGGGGCCCAGCGGGGATTTCGCCCCCCTAGATTTGTCATACCACAGAGGGGAGTGCCCCAGCTCAGGTTTTTTCGGGGCGCCAGTAAAGAAAAGAGGCAAGTACGCCGGTAAACACAGGGGGGGAGCGCGGGGAGGGCCAAGACAGCGCCCTGTCAGGCCAGGGGGGCGAAAGTCAAGGCCGCACAGGAACCAAGGACCGCTGTGGGCCAGAGCCCGCACACACAAGGGAATTGGGACCAGGCAGAGACCTGGGACTTGGAGGCCAGAATACGGGAACAGTGCAGGGTTATACTAGAGACGGAGGCCAGGTGGGAGCAGCTGTGCAAGGACAGGGAAGAGGCGAATGCTCGCAGCGAGACAACCCCAAAAACCAGAGAGGCCAGAGGGCAAGCAGGTACGCAGCAGCCAGGGCCAGGAAGCGGAACCTGGGTATGGGTGCCACAGGTAAGGGGAGAACAGAGACAAGAGGCTCGAGCGGCCGAAGGGTCAGTAGGAGCAGGGAAACCCGGTGACGCAGACGGTCACGGGGGCAAAAAGGCAGCAATGCCAACGGCAGAGGTTGGCAAGAGACGGTATATGCCGACTGGGCGCAATACGGCCCAAACGCGTTGGCACGAAGCACTGGAGGGGTCTGCGGCGGCCTTCTCCACACCGGGGGACCACGGATACCGTCCCGATGACACGCGTCATGCGGGGATGGAGGCAAGCGAGAGTACATCAACCAATGCAAGAGATTTTGGCCAACACAAGGGCCAGTGGGAAGGAGAGGTTGAGTTGGAACTGGACTATGAGGAGGAAGGGGATGAATGGGAGGATGGCGAAATACGAGATTGGGAGGTGAGCGCTGTGAAAAAGGGTGGCGGGCAAGGGCGCAAGAGCGGCGCAACCTCTTCTTCGTGCTCTGTTTTACAGGTTGCAGCTCCTTTGGAAGGCCCCACTGGTGGTCGGCAAATCATGCCGCGTGGCAGAAGCCTGAAAAGAGTGCCAAGGAGTCTGGGGGACAACTCTGGAGGTAAGAAATGGTGGTCAGTGTGGGGCGAAGGGGGGGGGACAATAAGGGAGGCTAACACAAGTAGGTCCATCGGGGTAGGAGACGGGTCAGTTTTAGAGGTAGCAGGCAATAGCGCCATACAAAAGACGGTCGAGAACAAAGATAAAGAGGGCACCGCCACGATAGACAGCCACAACGGGAAAGGCAGATAAAGGGGAAAAGATGGTAGAGGACAAGGAGGAGGGAGGTCACAAGAAGAGGCTGCCGTTCATGGTTTTAGCTATGCCACTAGGTTCGCACGTGGCAGAGAAAACAAAGAGCAGAATATGGAAACACGAATATGTAGACGTTTTTAAACTATTACATAGGGACATACAGGCGAAGGAAGGGTCCAAAGAGGAAGAATGGGAACTAGCACGCAGGCCCCGGGTACCTATAAAAATGGATAACTGGACGTCGGCCTTTTTGATATTCGCCAGTATATACCGCGAGAAATACCCGGACAGGGTCATTGCACTGTTTAAGTACATGGATATAATTAGAAAGGCACAAATGCATTTTGGGGGGTTCGCGTGGCTCAGTTACAACGAGGAATTCAGGGCTCGGGGGAGTGTTAATCCGGAGAAACCATGGGGTCACGTGGACCCCGAACTGTGGATGCAATGGATGGCATCGGCGCAGACAGCGGCGTCCACTCACACGGCGAGTGGCCTGTCAGTGACTTACAAGCCCTTTCAGGCTCGCCCCGCCCATGGAGGGGCGGGCAATACCACAAAGGCAACGGGGACAACTGCGGGGGCTTGTTGGAACTTTAACAAGGGATTTTGTTCCAGAGCACAATGCAGGTTCAAGCATGACTGCTCCAAGTGCGGGAGTCGTCATCCAGTCACCCAATGTTTCTCCCTGTCCAGCCCAGCTGAACAGTGGAGGGCTGCTAGAGGGAGAGGGGCGCATGGCGCTACTGCGCCAAAAGGGGCCTACACCAGTTAGACTGGAATTTCTGCTGCCATGGTTGCACATATACCCTGACACGGATAAAGCGAGACTACTGGAATGGGTTTTTAGGGAAGGTTTTAGAATAGGTTACCAAGGCCCTCGGCAAAGGAGATGGGCTGACAATTTGCGGTCAGCCAAAGAGCGTCCGCAGATAGTGCGTGACAAACTAGAAAAGGAGGTAGGTTTAGGCAGAATAGCAGGCCCATTCTCCAGGTGGCCAAGTGACGCTTTGATGATATCCCCTTTGGGAGTGGTACCCAAAAAAGCACAGGGAGAATTTCGGTTGATTCATCATTTGTCATGGCCGGAAGGTACGTCAGTCAACGATTTCATTGCCCAAGAGGACTCTAAAGTAATTTACGCGTCAGTCGATGATGCGATAAAGTTAGTCCTAAAGTGCGGTAAGAGGGCAGAAATGGCAAAATGCGACATTCAATCGGCCTTTAGATTGCTCCCTATTCATCCAGCAGACTTTGACCTCTTGGGCATGCTGCTGGACGGCAACATCTATGTGGACAGGGTGCTGCCCATGGGTTGCTCGATATCATGTGCTCTTTTTGAGACGTTCAGCACCTTTTTGCAGTGGGTCTTTGTGAGAACGAGTGGGCATAGGTGGGTGACGCATTACCTGGACGATTTCTTATTCATAGGAACAGCGGCATGCTGGGCGTGTGGGCGGGCTCTGCACTCTTTTAAGAAGCTGGCGCAACAGGCGGGTGTGCCTTTGGCTCCGGAGAAAACAGAAGGCCCCATGCCGATTTTAACCTTTTTGGGCATTGAACTGGATGCGAAAGAGTTGGTCGCTAGGTTGCCAGCGGCAAAAGTGGGAGAGATACTAGATTTCCTAGCGGTGGTGCGCACTTTGCGCAAGATGGACTTGCGAACGGCTCAAAAGCTTTCAGGCTACCTTAACTTTGCGTGCAAGGTAGTTAGGGGAGGTAGGACTTTTTGTAGGCGCTTGGGACTTTCCATGTCAGGTGCCGTACTTCCGCACCACAGGATACGAGTGTCATTGACATTACGAGAAGACATTAGAATATGGGAGATCTTTCTGAGAAACTTCAATGGAGTTCCGATGTCTTTTGGTGAGTCGGACACAGTATGGCAGGTCCAAATTTTCTCGGATGCGGCGGGAGCGTCGGGTTTTGGTTTATATTGGGATGGGAGGTGGTGTGCGGAGACATGGCCGGCATCTTGGATGCAGCAAGGGAGAAGCATCGCGTTCCTGGAGTTTTTTCCCCTGTTAGTGGCACTGGCAGTGTGGGGACAAGAATTAGCCAGCAGGACAGTGATTTTTCAGATAGACAATATGGCGGTGGTAGAGCTGGTAAACAGACAGAGAGCAAGGGACCTCATAGTTTTGCGCTTGATGCGGCAGTTCATGCTGTTATGTTTATCTTTGAATGTTATATTTAAAGCTGCACATATACCGGGGATTTACAACGAGATTGCAGACTCCCTATCTCGTTCACAGTGGCGGCGTTTTCGCGAATTGGCACCTGGAGCGGATCAGAACAAGACTGTGGTCCCTGCAGACATCTGGGAATGGGGGGCATGATGATCACGGGGCTGGTGGAGATGTCATTAGCGGTATCCACGCGGCGTAATTACAGACTGGCATGGTTGGAGTTTCAATCTTTTGAACAGTTTGGGGGCAATTTTTGGGCGCAAAGCCTGCCAATGCTTGAGGCACGGACTAGACGTTTCGTGCTGTTTCTGATCGGGAGGGTTTATCTCCAGCTACATTTGGGGGGAAACTGGCTGGCGTGTCTTTTTACGGAAAACTGTTTTCTGGTTATGACCCAGCGCACAATGATTTATTGGGTAAAATGCTGAAGGGATGGAGCAAGGTTAGAGCGAGCGGAGATAAACCAGCAAGAGAACTCATTACGTTTGAAATGTTGGTAGAGATGGTACAGGTGTTACCAGTTTGTTGTAGGGATGAATACGAGGTGGGTTTATTTCGTTTATGTATGTTGTGGATGTTTTTTGGCGCATTTAGAGTATCCGAGTTGTTGGTGGTGGGTAAAGAAATTGGGGTAAGGAGAAAAGAGGTATGCATGCATAAAGACAGGTTGGGGATATGGCTAAGACGGTCTAAAACTGACCAGCTGGGAAAGGGCAAGTGGATATGGCTGGAAAAAGGGGGAGTGGAAGCAGCTTGCCCGGTAGAGGAATGGGTCATTTTCAAAACTAGTTGGCCAGGGGCAGGTGAATCAGGGGTTTTTATGCATGTGTCAGGGAAGAAGCTAACTAGTTATCAACTGTTACAAGTTATGAGAATGGCCCTTGGAAGGATAGGGCGGCGCGCAGGCGACTATGGAACGCACTCATTTAGAATTGGCGTGGCGACGGAGGCAGCACATTTGGGCTGGGATTGGGCTAAGATCAAGTCCATAGGGAGATGGAAGTCTAGGTGCTGTGAGCGGTATGTCAGACCTTGAAGAGAACAAAACAAACAGGACTGGGGGGGGGGGGGGGTGTTTGTTAGCTTATCAATACAGTTGTTACAATGTTTTTTCTTTACAGGTTGTGTGGCTGGGCCGGAGAAGGGAAAGATGACAACGTGGTTGGTCGGCCATTCGTTCGTTCATTGGGCGGCAAAATTTGCAGAGAAGCAAATTTACGGCAGATCATTGGGACTGCCCAGCAGAAGCCATGAAGTGCGTTGGTGGGGCAAGAGTGGTATGAGGTGGGGGAGCCCGCTCCCATTTATCACGGGTAACTTGCCGCAGTGGGGATGCCCAGATTTTTTATTGATTCATCTTGGGGAAAATGATTTAGTGAAGCTATCAGGGCTCACTTTGATACAATTGATGCAGAGGGACTTGGAACTCTTGAAACAAAAACTATGCGGGACATGCTTGGTATGGACGGAATTTGTGCCAAGAAGGGCATGGAGAGGGGCTATCAATCATGGAGCCATTGAGCGGGCTCGGAAAAAATTGAACAGAGCCATGAGAGTTTTCTGTTGGGCCCAAGGGATCAAGGTGTTAAGACACGGGAACATAAAAGAGCAAGAACAAGTTTTGTTTCGTGATGACAGGGTCCATTTATCGCAGATAGGTAACGCGTATTATATTACAGAACTGAGACTAATGCTGGAAAGCGTATGGGGAACAAATTTGTGTACCCGAAAATAAAAAGAGGGTGGGGCAGAGAAACGCCTCACGGGTTTCGCTGGTTGGCAGGAGATGGGGAAGGGTAGAGAGCCAGGTGCGGGCTTGTCCACCCTTCCAGGGGGAAAAACAAGGAGGTGAAGGATCAGAGCGGGGAGGGGTAGGCTACAGGCAGGGAAGGCATGGGAGGAATAGGGGAGCATATACGGTAGGAAAATTGAAGGGAGATATTTGAGGAGAAAATGAAGGCAAGGGAGTTGTAAAAGTTAAAGTCTGCTTTTAAAAGAAGATATACAGTTAAATGTTTAAGTAATGTTATGTTAAATCCTGTTCTAAATAAATGACCTTTTACATCAACAAGAGTTTCACGTATGTATGTCCCGATGAAGGGACCCGCGGAGAGAGAGACGCAGTCTAGTCTCTCTGCGGTTGGATTCGGGACGGAGGAAGTGGCGCGCAAGGCGCCTCATTGGTCATAAGGTAAGTTGGGGCGGGGTTTAGGGTAGGGTTTATAAGGGGGGTGGAGGGTGGGGTCGGCCTCTTCTCCGTGCCGACTTAGTGAGGGAGGGTTGGTTTGTTAAATTGACCACCCACCCACCCAGCTTAGGAAGGCAGGGGGAGGAGGGGATAGTTAGGCAGGGAAGTGGGGGCAGGTAGGGGCGGTTAACAGTCATTTAGGACAGGTGAGTTGAAAGAGGTAGCAGGAGATGGGGGAGGGTGGAGAGCCAGGTGCGGGCTTGTCCACCCTTCCAGGGGGAAAAACAAGGAGGTGAAGGATCAGAGCGGGGAGGGGTAGGCTACAGGCAGGGAAGGCATGGGAGGAATAGAGGAGCATATACAGTAGGAAAATTGAAGGGAGATATTTGAGGAGAAAATAAAGGCAAGGGAGTTGTAAAAGTTAAAGTCTGCTTTTAAAAGAAGATATACAGTTAAATGTTTAAGTAATGTTGTGTTAAATCCTGTTCTAAATAAATGACCTTTTACACCAACAAGAGTGTCACGTATGTATGTCCCGATGAATTAGCTGCCCTTAACCAGCTCGCTCTGGTTCTCTGAAGTTTGTTTACTGAACAGCGTGTGCTGAGACACACACCGAGCGTGGGGGACCAGGAGGGAGCAGAAATCACATGACCACTTGGCTCGCTCGTGGCATTCCTGACTGGCTGAGTGTTCTCATCTCCTCTAACAAATAGGAAATGGAAAAGCCTCTAAATCAGAAACTCACTGATTTACCGTAAAAAAAAAGTTATAAAGTTTTTCCCCATCAAAACAAATAGCTGAAATCTTAGTGGACTGGCACACCGGGGCAGAATGACACAGGGTTAGAGAGTTCCACTGACGGCAGTAGCCGGCACTGAACTGTGATGGGAAATGTTGTTATACTTAAAGTTAACCGGTTTTTATGTGAGTTCTTTCTAATCCAGCTGATCTTGAATCATTGCTGCGCAACCAGTTTTGGATTAATATTTTATCTACTACCACTGCTTAGATTCTACTTCTGATCAGAATTTACTACAGAATTATCATTTAGTAGAACTCTATTGGCCTCACTACGAGCCACCCAATAACAATGGGGTGGCGACACTGGAATTTAACGCCTGAAGGGGGCATCCCATTGTTTTCAATGGGCCCCTAAGTACAATGCAGTATTAGAGCCAACATTTTGGCATAGTACATCAATAATGTCAAAAACGTTGACGCAGTTGCCCCTACCCTGCACCATAGTGCACCGTATATTAAGTATGGCGCACATGTGGTGGCGGTAGGGGGCACAAGAAAAGGAGCGCTGCATTGGATGCAGCACCACTTTTCTTAAATTCGGACCATAGTGTTCCCGGCTACAAAATCCATACCTGGCAACTTTTATAAACGAACAAATGGTATTTCCACAAAAAAGGGTTGCAATGCCACACTGCACAAATCATAATGAGGCTCTGGTTACTTCTACACTATATATCAGTGAACACCACTTCCATATGTTGGAAAAAAGTCAAATGTGTTTTCTGTGTCCAGGAAGAGTAAATTGACATGCGGATACTAGGTCAAGTAGAAAGTAAAGAATGAGTCAATCGAAACTCAGGTGTAAGAAAGCAGTAATAACTCATTACCATGCTCTCAAGCTGATATGGGCAAAGGTGCACCGTCTTGGGGAGGGCTGACTGCAGTGTAGAGGCTTATTGAAACATGAACTCATAAGCCCTGTGTATATTCTGCACTTGATGGCACTCGTCTCCGTGGTGTCAGCCACATCTTCTATTGCGGTGACGTAAAAGATGTTTCCATGTGCCTGTGTGGACACAGCATGTGCATCTTTGGCAAAGACGCTGGGCATACAGCAGTTTCCAGAAAATTTGGTGCCCAACGCGAACTGGTCAATTATCCCAACCACGCTTGTAGTTACACAAAGGCCAACTTGCTTGCCACCACCACACTGCTTAAGTACCCGTACTTTATAGTTATAACTTTGGGTTGAAATCAAGTTGTGGCACATACAAATTCTTTTAATTGAAACCACGATTATTTCATTAGCTTGCAATTCAAGGAGGAATATAGTAAGTCAATTCAGAAAACTCACAACCTACAAGAAGGACACCCTTGAAAGGTTAGCTACCTCAAATGTATAAATTTACACATTGTAATCTTTAAAAAAAAAAAAACTCTAGGTCCTCTATTCCCAAACTAGTCAGAGCTTTTTCGCCATTATTGTAAATAAACATGCCTTTATACACAAGAGCAACAACAACAACAAAATGATGGAAAGACTGAATTAATATAGGCCACTAGCGATCACTTGCGCCACATTCCAGTCCATTGCTTTCAGCCACCCAGTTACTCTGGAGAGAGACCAGATATATGCAAATCTGTGTTGGTACTGCTTCAATAGAAACAATCTAACCCTAACTGTCTGCCCAAGTCCCTTCCAAATGGGAACAAACGCAAGCACAGAGCATTCTGAATGACAAGTTGTACGTAGATCCATGGTTACATTGTCCACAGGTTCCTCCCAGCTTTCCCTACGTCTAGTCTACTTATCCTCTCTCCAAGGACATCCAGCTCAAGCATTCAGGCAAAGGCAGGGAAGGGTAAGGGTGACTACCAGTACAGAGCTGCTTGTTTGTGCCTGTTATTCCTAGGGAAGGCCTAAGGCTAGAGCAGGAATCCATGCACACCCTGCTGTCACCCTAGGAGCATTTCCTTAAACAAAATCTCTGATCACACTCTCTTCTTGAGTCTCCTTAAACATCACTCACATCAGGGATTGAGCTACATTCACTCATGTATGGCCTTATAATGCAGATGAATAATGCTAAATTCTTGGAGTTCCTAAGTACTGCTCCTGGGTTGATTATTCTTTGGTTGCCTCCAGTGAACCTAGCGTTTAATTTTTTGCTGCTCCTGGGTGGACTCAGTGTAGATCTCTTTGTTTGCCAACATTGCCTGCAGTAACTGCACGTCTGTCATACCTGGCAAAGCCCTCAAAAGTGGGCTTCTGTTGCTCCTGGGTGGACTCCTTATGCCATATTCAGTGTCTCGAGGACCTGGGACTTTGCTGTACCTCAGTGGAATGCCAGTAGCACATTACTTGTAGAAACAACTGACATACAGCAACAGTTTGGCAGTCTATTTATGATACAGACATTCTAAAAACAGTCACCATGCATACATGTGTCAATGTTGCACTGTCCTTAACACTTCCTGCTTAAAAGCAGCACCAGGCATCGAGTATGTTTCCAAAACACCATCTCCATAAACCTCACTCAATAGTTCTCATATAGGCCAAACTATAACCAACACCATTTTCACCATCCACTGTGAAAGGATGCCCAGGATCCTAAGGGAAAACCAGCACTGGTGACACCCCTCAAGGTATGAAGCGCTATAAAATACACTCTATGAATCAAACAACTGTGGGATATATGCTCTGAGAAACAAGATAAGTAATAGGGAGGCAGCGTCATGTTAATGGTTTTCTGTAGGCAAGAATATTACCCATTACTTGTCAAAAACAGATGAGCAGGACAACACACCACCTGAAGATGTTCACAGAAAATCCTCTATATGGAACATATTTATTCTCCTTCTTAGGTATCTCATTGTTATACCCCAAAACACATTCAAGAATCCTATAGATATATACATGCAGATTCTCTCCTACCCATTAGTTGTTTGGATGAGAAATGTTTTTATATAACACTTACTGCTTATTATCTGAAATGTCAAGTTAATGTTGTACGTTGATTTGGTAAATATGTACAATCACCTAAGATATGTCAATTCTAATGTTTTGACTTTATAAGTAAACAAAAAAAACAATAAAACTGATTTAAAAAAAGGGAAATGTTTATTCTGTGGATTGATAAGACATGAAAGTAGACAGGAATATGACTTGCTAGAAAATCTTGGATGTACATTACTTTGGACAAATAGCAGAAAAACACACATTGCAGCCAACTGCCCACATCTGAAGAGTTACACAATCAGTCAGCATTGGCTTTTTACCGAATGACTCTTTGCATGCTGTAGACTTAAAGCAGAATTTTTATCATTAGACCTACAGGTTTAGAAGCTTAGCAACATTAAAGTCTAGGGCTGAGCTGGCTTGAGCCTAAGAGGTCTGCAATGCTGTAGTGCTCCTGCCCATATACCCTGGTATGTTGAGTCTGTGGATCCAATAAATATATAATTACAGAGGTAAGTGTGTAGGAAACCAGGCTTTTTTGCACCCCCCTCCCACACACTTTTTGCCCCCATTTGGACTACTAGATTCTAGTTTTTGACTCTGATATCACATTGGGTCCCTGCTAACCAGGTCGCACTGCCAGTGTTCTCTTCCCTAAAAGTATTAACTGTCTAATTGAAGCCCAACTGCAAGGTCTTTAGCATCGCTGTAAGTTCCTAGTAAAAGCTGCACCTGGTGCCCAGGGCATGGGTACTAAAGAGGGTCCCCTAAGGGCTACAGCATGTATTATGCCATCCTAAGGGACCCACACTTAAAGACATGCAGATTGCCATGACAGAATGTGTGGAGTGGTGGAAACCGTTTGAAAACATGACATTATACACACCTGTGTGCAATGCCCATACCACTATATATAATATATGTAGGTCACCCCTAAAGCAAGCCTTAAGAGCCCTAAAGGAGGGTGCATTGTATTACATGCAAGGTCACATCTGCAAGAGCAGATATGCCTCTGTGATGTCTAGCTACATTCCTAGATATTGCAAGTGACCAGGCATCCATCTTGAGAACATATATTGTTACCCAGCTACATAATGGCTGCACAGAAACCAATGGCGTTTGGTATCAAACTCCTCATCTTAATAAATCCATACTGTCAGTATTGGATTTACTATGACATGCACCCTGAGGGCATCTTAAAGGTGCCCACTGAAACCTACTAGTCTTCTAGTGTGCTAGCTGACTGGTATCAACCAGCCTGCCACCACAGATGAGTTTCTGACCCCCTGCAGGTGAGAGCCAGCGCCGTCTGACGTCAGGAAACAATGCTTGCTGCAGAGAAGGTGTTATCATCTTCTCCAGCAGGATGGCTAGTGAATCTGCACCCCGCGGCCAGGTGCTTCAAAGCCCCTGCCACCTTTGATGTGCAACCCCAGACTCCAGCCCTGGAGAATACCACCTTCTGCCCTGAGGTCCATTGGTCACCAGGGCAGATGGTAAATTAGCTGGGCAGTATTCATGTTGCACCTCCAGGCTAGTGTCATCCCTTAGGTGGGCTACCTGATATGTTCCACAAAAGAAGGGTTCCACCATCTTGGTTATGGTGAAAATAGGAACTCTGGGTCAGGAAAATACCCATTCTCCACAGGAAATGGTCATATAGGGGTGTAGTCACCCAAGGGCTTAGTAGACCATTGGCTACTACATTACACTCCCCTTAATGTCCATAAACTCAGTATTTAGCCCCCTCCCCCCACACTAGGAATTCAGATTAATCTGCCTGAAAGTAGAAGAATAAAAAACAGCTGAAGGCATGAGAACTGTGGACCAGCACCAAACTTGGAGCAAAAACCTGACTGGCTGCTGTTGGCCCGGCAATCACAAAGACAGCTCGTCCAGTAGAAAAACAGCCTCCCCATCACCTTGGAGGTCTTCCCAGCACTTCATCGATCCAGCAGCATCGCCCTTGGTGTGGAGGAGCCACTTCCCTGCTCCGGTAGGCACCAACCGCAACTGTCTGGTCCCTGGTTTTGCTGACTTGGGAGCAACTTGACAGGAAGAGGACACTAAGTGTCCAGGAGGTAAGCCCTGACGACTCATTCAGTCTTCGAGACACTGAGCCTGCCCTGAGCCTCCCTGCACCAATACCTGGGGTACCACAACCAGCTGCAAGCAACAAGGCTTGTTTGTTTTCTGTCGGAACAACACTGCCACCAACACTTACCTGAGTGTCAAGGGGCTTTGAGAAGGACCGGCTCACACAAAGTGGCCCTGCAGTGTTTCTTTTCCCTCTCCTGCAGGTACCCCAAGAACCTGACAGCCCCTAACTCACCGACCCCGTGGGACAAAAACACCTCTGCACATATGCTCCCTAGCTTGGGCTTAAGTAAATCAACGGTGTCCCTGTGGGTCCTGAGACCGTCAAGAGCTGAGCCCCCGCTTAGGTTCTCTCACATTGATCAAATCAAATCAAATCAAATCATTAGCATTTATAAAGCGCGCTACTCACCTGTGCGGGTCTCAAGGCGCTAGGGACAAAGGGGGTGGTTATCGCTGCTCGAACAGCCAGGTCTTTAGGAGTCTCCGGAAAGCTGAGTGGTCCTGGGTGGTTCTGAGGCTGGTGGGGAGGGAGTTCCAGGTCTTGGCCGCCAGGAAGGAGAAAGATCTCCCACCCGCCGTGGAGCGTCGGATGCGAGGGACGGTGGCGAGTGCGAGGCCAGAGGAGCGGAGGGGGCGGGTGGGGACGTAGAAGTTGAGCCGTCTGTTGAGGTATTCCGGTCCCTTGTCGTGGAGGGCTTTGTGTGCGTGGGTGAGAAGTCGGAAGGTGATCCTTTTGCTGACTGGGAGCCAATGCAGGTGTCTCAGGTGTGCGGAGATGTGGCTGTTGCGGGGTACATCGAGGATGAGGCGGGCTGAGGCGTTTTGAATGCGTTGCAGGCGATTTTGGAGTTTGGCGGTGGTCCCAGCGTAGAGGGTGTTGCCGTAGTCCAGGCGGCTCGTGACGAGGGCGTGGGTCACGGTTTTTCTGGTGTCGGCGGGGATCCAGCGGAAGATCTTGCGGAGCATGCGGAGGGTGAGGAAGCAGGCGGAGGACACGGCGTTGACTTCCTTGGACATGGTGAGAAGGGGGTCCAAGATGAAGCCGAGGTTGCGGGCGTGGTCTGCGGGGGTCGGTGCGGTGCCGAGGGCCGTGGGCCACCAGGAGTCGTCCCAGGCGGACGGGGTGTTGCCGAGGATCAGGACTTCAGTTTTTTCAGAGTTCAGCTTTAGGCGGCTGAGCCTCATCCAATCTGCGACATCCTTCATACCCTCTTGTAGGTTGGTCTTGGTGCTGGCGGGGTCCTTGGTGAGGGAGAGTATAAGTTGGGTGTCGTCGGCGTAGGAGGTGATGATGATGTCGTGCTTGCGTACGATGTTAGCGAGGGGGCTCATGTAGACATTGAAGAGTGTCGGGCTGAGTGATGAGCCTTGAGGTACGCCGCAGATGATCTCAGTGGGTTCTGAGCGAAACGGAGGGAGGTAGACTCTTTGGGAGCGGTTTACGAGGAAGGAGGCGATCCAGTCCAGGGCCTGGTCTTGGATCCCGGTGGAGCGGAGGCGGGTGATTAGGGTGCAGTGACAGACGGTGTCAAAGGCAGCCGAGAGGTCGAAAAGAATGAGGGCGACTGTTTCACCGTTGTCCATCAGGGTTCTGATGTCGTCTGTGACTGAGATGAGGGCGGTTTCAGTGCTGTGGTTGGTTCGGAATCCGGTCTGTGAGGGGTCGAGCAGGTTGTTGTCTTCCAGGAAGGTGGTCAGCTGTTTGTTGACGGTCTTCTCTATTACTTTGGCTGGGAAAGGCAGAAAGGAGATGGGGCGGAAGTTTTTCAGGTCGCTCGGGTCAGCCGTAGGTTTCTTTAGTAGGGCGTTGACTTCGGCGTGTTTCCAGCATACGGGGAAGGTAGCAGAAGAAAAAGAAGAGTTGATGACGGTCTGGAGGTGCGGGGCGATGATGTTGTCGGCTTTGTTAAAGATGAAGTGCGGGCAGGGGTCCGAAGGGGCGCCGGAGTGGATAGAGTTCATGATGGATTTGGTTTCTTCCGTGCTGATGTGGGTCCAGTTGTTGAGGGTGATGGTCGGGGATGTGGGTTCGGTGGTGTTAGGTTGGGTCTGGTGTCCGAAGCTGTCGTGGAGGTCGCTGATCTTGCGATGGAAGAAAGTGGCGAGGGATTCGCATAGATCCTGTGAGGGCGTGACGGCGTTGGCGTTGGCGCTGGGGTTGGAGAACTCCTTGACGATGCTGAAGAGTTCTCTGCTGTTGTGGCTGTTTTTGGCCAGTCTGTCGGTGAAAAAATTCCTTTTGGCAGTGCGGATCAGGTGGTGGTATTTGCGGGTAGCGTTCTTGAGGGCGGTCATGTTGTCAGCGGTGCGGTCCTTGCGCCTGGCTTTCTCAAGTGCGCGACAAGTTTTCTTTGATTCTTTGAGGGTGTCAGAGAACCAGAGGGGTTTCTTGGTGTTGTTCTGTCGCTGCGAGCGTTTGAGGGGAGCAAGGTTGTCTGCGCAGTTGGAGATCCAGTTTGTGAGGTTGAGGGCTGCGACGTTGGGGTCGGTGGTGAGGGTGGGTTGGTTGGCGGCGAGTGCGGCAAAGAGTTGCTCTTCAGGGATCTTGTTCCACTGTCGGCGAGGGATGGGTTGAGTGCGGAGGTGGCGGGTCTCGCGTCGGAATGTGAAGTGGACGCAGCTGTGGTCGGTCCAATGAAGGGCGGAGGCGTGGCTGAAGAAGACGTGTTTGCTGGCGGAGAAGATAGGGTCGAGTGTGTGTCCGGCGATGTGGGTGGCAGTGTTCACCAGTTGTTTGAGGCCGAGGTTGGCGAGGTTGTCGAGCAGGGTGGTGGTGTTGGGGTCGTTGTTTTGTTCCAGATGGAAGTTGAGGTCACCTAGGAGGATGTAGTCCGGTGAGGCGAGGGCGTGCGGGGAGATGAAGTCGGCGATGGTGTCGCTGAAAGGGGCGCGAGGTCCGGGAGGACGGTAGACGAGGGATCCTCTGAGGGTGGTCCTCGGGTCGGTGCGAATCTGAAAATGCAGGTGTTCAGCGGCAAGAGGGGAGTCTTCAGTGGAGGTGGTGACGCTGATGGAGTCTTTGAAGACGATGGCGATACCTCCTCCTACTTGGTTGGTGCGGTCTTTCCTGGAGATCTTGTAGCCTTCGGGGATGGCGGTGGCGATGTCTGGAGCAGAGGAGGCGTTCATCCAGGTCTCCGTGATGAAGGCGACGTCCGGTGCTGTGGAGTCTAGGAGGTCCCAGAGTTCAACGGCGTGTTTGTGAACGGAGCGAGCGTTGACTAGGATGCACTTGAGGTGGTTGATGGCGCGTGGGCTTGTGGTCGTAGTTGTTGCGTGGTGGAAGATGCGTTTGCAGGAGTTGCAGGCGAAGGGTCCATGGGTGCGTTTGGGGTGAGCTTGGAAGCAGGTGTTGGAGCGTCCTGGGTTGAGGGCATGGAGGGTGGTGGGGTCATAGCGGATCATCGGGGCTTGGGAGCGCTGGGGACCAGGGGTCATGGCGCTGGGCGCGGGCCAGGCGCGGACGGGCGCAGACGGGCTTGCCTCTGGCGCCATATGAGGTAGGAGGGGGGGGGGGAGGGGTCAGCTGGGGGCGAATGGGAGCTGGGGGGCGGGGGCGTGCAGGAGGTCGCGGCGGGAAAGCGCGAGGGAGGGGGGGACAGGTAGAGTGAGAAGAGCTGGGGGAGGGGGGTTTAAGGGTGGAGGGGGAGAGTGTGAGGAGGTTTAGGAGATTAGGGAGAAAGATAGGTGTAAGGTTGTGAAGATAGGGGAGGGGGGGTTGTAGAGGTGGGTGAGGGTGAGAGGTAGAGTGAGGGGATAGGAAGATAGGTAATAGAGGGGGTGGCGGGAGGGGGGGAGAGATAGAGAAATAGGTAGAGAGAAAAGGTAGATAGAGAAATCGATAGATAGGGAAAAAGATAGGAAGATAGGAGGAGGTGGAGAGTGAGGGAGTTGGATAGTGGGATAGAGAGATGGAGAGATAGGTAGATAGGAGGAGTGAGGGAGGTAGAAAGTGAACGGGTTAGATAGGGGAGATAGAGGGGGGATGCGAGTGGGGGAGGGCGATGAGGCAGGAGCAGGAGGGCAGGCGCGGGGAGAAGAGGACGGAGGAGGCAGAAGAGCCGAAGGCAGAAGACAAGAAGACAAGAAGAAAAGAAGAACAGAAGAAAAGAAGAACAGAAGAACAGAAGAGCAGAAGACCGGAAGGACTGAAGACCGGAAGAGCAGAAGACCGGAAGAGCAGAAGACACACAGAAGAACACAGAAGAACACAGAAGAACAGAGAGGAGTACAGAAGAACAGAGAAGAATACAGAAGAACACAGAGGAAGACAGAAGAAGACAGAGGAAGACAGAAGAACAGAGAAGAACAGAGAAGAATACAGAAGAACACAGAGGGAGACAGAAGAACACTGAGGAAGACAGAAAAACACAGAGGAAGACAGAAGAAGACAGAGGAAGACAGAAGAAGACAGAGGAACACAGAAGAACACAGAAGAACACGGAGGGAGATACAAAAAACGAAGAAACAGGGTGCAGAATACCACAGCAGAAGATGAGGAAGAAGAGAAGAGGAGAGAAGACGGGGAGAAGAGGAGTACAGAAGAAGAATACAGACGAGGAGCGAGGAGGAAGAACAGAGAAGAAGGAAAGAGGAAAAGAAGCAGGAGAGAGGGTGAGTAGCGCGGGGCAGAACGAGGGGCTGGGAGGTGGGGGGTACTTACTGTGGGGTGGGTCTCAGGAACTCAGGAACCTGGAGGAGCTGCAGCGGCAGGGGGAGCGACCTACCCTTGGGTCAAGGGTCGCTACCACTGTCGCGCAGCGGCCGCCATATGAGGTAGGAGGGGGGGGGAGGGGTCAGCTGGGGGCGAATGGGAGCTGGGGGGCGGGGGCGTGCAGGAGGTCGCGGCGGGAAAGCGCGAGGGAGGGGGGGACAGGTAGAGTGAGAAGAGCTGGAGGAGGGGGGTTTAAGGGTGGAGGGGGGAGAGTGTTAGGAGGTTTAGGAGATTAGGGAGAAAGATAGGTGTAGGGTTGTGAAGATAGGGGAGGGGGGGTTGTAGAGGTGGGTGAGGGTGAGAGGTAGAGTGAGGGGATAGGAAGATAGGTAATAGAGGGGGTGGCGAGAGGGGGGGAGAGATAGAGAAATAGGTAGAGAGAAAAGGTAGATAGAGAAATCGATAGATAGGGAAAAAGATAGAGAGATAGGAAGATAGGAGGAGGTGGAGAGTGAGGGAGTTGGATAGTGGGATAGAGAGATGGAGAGATAGGTAGATAGGAGGAGTGAGGGAGGTAGAAAGTGAACGGGTTAGATAGGGGAGATAGAGGGGGGGATGCGAGTGGGGGAGGGGGATGAGGCAGGAGCAGGAGGGCAGGCGCGGGGAGAAGAGGACGGAGGAGGCAGAAGAGCTGAAGGCAGAAGACAAGAAGACAAGAAGAAAAGAAGAACAGAAGAAAAGAAGAACAGAAGAGCAGAAGACCGGAAGGACTGAAGACCGGAAGAGCAGAAGACCGGAAGAGCAGAAGACCGGAAGAGCAGAAGACCGGAAGAGCAGAAGACCGGAAGAGCAGAAGACACACAGAAGAACACAGAAGAACAGAGAGGAGTACAGAAGAACAGAGAAGAATACAGAAGAACACAGAGGAAGACAGAGGAAGACAGAAGAACAGAGAAGAATACAGAAGAACACAGAGGGAGACAGAAGAACACCGAGGAAGACAGAAAAACACAGAGGAAGACAGAAGAAGACAGAGGAAGACAGACGAAGACAGAGGAACACAGAAGAACACAGAAGAACACAGAAGAACACAGAAGAACACGGAGGGAGATACAAAAAACGAAGAAACAGGGTGCAGAATACCACAGCAGAAGATGAGGAAGAAGAGAAGAGGAGAGAAGACGGGGAGAAGAGGAGTACAGAAGAAGAATACAGACGAGGAGCGAGGAGGAAGAACAGAGAAGGAGGAAAGAGGAAAAGAAGCAGGAGCAGGAGAGAGGGTGAGTAGCGCGGGGCAGAACGAGGGGCTGGGAGGTGGGGGGTACTTACTGTGGGGTGGGTCTCAGGAACTCAGGAACCTGGAGGAGCTGCAGCGGCAGGGGGAGCGACATACCCTTGGTCCAACATTCCCCACTTGTAGCATTTTCCTTACAAGTACTTGTCCCAATGACTAAAGCCGGTTGCATTGATCTACTGGTGCTTTCCCCGACCTTGGGCCCTGCTTACCTTAAGTCCAGAAGAACAGTCCTGAAGTCACCTGTAAGTGTACCTATTCGGTGAATCTTTCTAGGATAACATTACAGTGTTTGAGGCTCAGGACTCAAATCTGACAGTTCTGTATTTTCTTGCTATTTACTTGAAAATTCTATAACGCTCAAAGTACTCACCTGATAATGTTTATCTTGAAGTCAAAATATATATAGAAATGTGTGTTATTTTTCTAAATTGGTCTTTGATACCTCATTGAGTGTGTGTCTCATTTATTGATTCCGTGAGTACAACAAATGCTCAACACTCCTCTCTGATAAGCCTAAACTGCTCGACCACACTACCACAAATAGAGCACTTGAGATTATTAAAGTAAGCCCCTGTAAACCGATAAGGGTCGTCTGGACTATTTGCATAGTGTACCCCTACATTGATACACTACATAAATAGCCAGCTTTCTACAAAGTGGTACATTAGGATGAGAACATAGCTGCCCGACTCCTGTGTGTGTGTGCGTGTGTGTGTGTGGCAACGCATGCGCCCATTACTGACATGAGTTCTGCTTTCCTGCATGTCTCTTCTATCTTGACCATTGTAAAATCACGCACTCCTCCTCTGAACTAGCCAACTTTGGGTATGACGCGCGCAAGTGCAGGCACATATAGTGGTGCTAAACTCATTACTGTCCCCTGCCTGTGTGTGACAGGTGTATCCCTTTCAACACTGGCAATCTCTGAGGCTCAGAGGCAGAGCAAGAGGAACCAGATGGCCGAGACCTGTGAAGCAAAGTACTGTGGTTCTCCTTTGAGTGACAACTAGACTTATATAACAGAAGAAGGCGCCAGAACAGAGACAGAAGAATCCCAGGGTTGTGGTTTACGGGTTCTCCACCACTGAACAAGAGTGAGTTTACCCTTCTTTATTACATCAGCAGATTAGGCCGTAGGAAGCCAGATTCCAGGAATACATAGGATGTGTATGAGAAAATGCCCCCCTTTACAAATTGTGCCATTGAAGTAATCTTGAACTTGCACAAAGTTTGAGCTACTGGATAACCTGAGGTGGGGGAGTGTGCCTTTGGGTGCTGGGCATTCTGTTGACAAATTCTGCTTACTCTCTAGTGAATTAGATGGTTACAATGATAGTGGACTTGCTGGAGCTGCTTCAGGTATCCCGTTGCGTTTTATATTTGAAGTTCACAGACTCATCCGAGTAATCAGCAGAAAGACACAATGCCGGGTGGTGAACTCAAGGTTAGACTGCATTGTACAAGTTACATGAATGTATTAACAGAGCTTTGCTGGCAGCGGAATGCAAGAAAACAGCGTTGCTGAATGGTGCCCATCTCCTCCTTTTCCCAGACCTGAATAAATATTTTTAGGAAGACGGTGCTGCCAGAAGTGAAGAAAGAAATGTTGGCACAAGGGCTTTATGGCCTCAGTCGCATCTCAGTTAGGGTTAAGTGAAATCTTATGAGTTAAAAATGCCTTCTCACAAATTAATTGGTTGCGTCCTTCTTAGAGGGTCTGAGTGCCCAGAAATGTGAAACAGGACTGTTTGAGGATTATCATATTGTCTTTACCCATAGCATCACTCAAGACCACCCCGTCCAACTATGGGTGTGCTTTGGGGCCCCACCACCGCCCTTTCCTGGCTATGTGGCTAGCGAGCAGTGTTACCAGAGCGCCTCACACCAGTATCACCTCTACGCCTTGTTGTAGCCCACAAACTCCTCAGGACAAGCAGACTGCCGAACAGTCTCAGGCATCCCAGGCCCAGACCCATGGCTCTCCTTCCAGGCATGTAGGGGGCTTCCCCATATCTAGACCCAGCTCAAAGCCTAGGTAGTAGCTCCCTTTCAAAGATGCGAGTTGGCAGCAATTCACACCGCTTCCGGCCTCAGGCTTGCCAAGACACTAATAAGTCCCAGGACCCAAGTCCAGTGTTTCCACTGGACCTCAGTCCTGCGCCTCTTACCAGGGTTGGAGGGTCCTTTGCAAATTGAAGCTCCAAACTGGAGGCAGCCCCGGACCAAGAGGCTGTGGCTGCCAAGCACAAGCTTCTTCATGCCGGGGCTGTCTGTGCAGTCTTGGTTGCCTCCGCCAGGGTTCTGTGGCCACCACCCAGCCCCAGAAGGCAGGCAGATGCGCCGCAAGCTGAACACCAATTGGTGCCACTGTCCCAGGCCCTCCATTCACCGTCAGAGCCTGCCACTGTACTCCTCCTCACCACAGCCGCATTTCCCTCCTTACCACATAGCCTCCTGGCTGCAGGCCGCTGCTCCACTGCAGCTCCCAACATAGGGGCCACCGGCCCGGAGTTCAAACCGATGCACCCCTGGGGGAGATGGCAAACCTCCTCACAGACCTCCACCCTAGATTTTGGGCTCCAAACGCCAGATTATGTTGGATTGGACCGAACCGGGTCGGAGGTGAAGCTTAAAACTTTGCGGCCGCCCTTTCCTCCAGCAATGTATTTTGTTGTGGGTCAGTGTTTTCTTAGGGATTAAGGATGGGTAGAGTCTTGAGGGTAACAGGACTTTGGGGTTGAGGGATGGGAACTGGTTCAGGATTAAAGAATAGATTTAGGGCTTTGGGGTCTGTTCAGGTGTAATGATTTACGTTTTTAGGACTCAGTGATGTGTTTTATGGGTTAATTTAATTTTTGGATGTGTAAAGTTTTAGTGGTAATGGGTTTTAACATCAGGTTTGGGTAGTTAGGGTTAGAGGAGTGTACTGGTATAAGGCTTCATGGTATTTGTAGAGTTCAGGGCTGTGGTTTGGGGGTTGAGAATTTAGGGTTCAGGGATGGGGATATAGTTTTGAGGGAATTACGTTTTTATCTTTACAAATTTTGTTACTGATATAGTTACTATTGTTGTTCTAATTGGCTTTTTCATTTTTATATTTCTTTTAGAATTACCATTTGATAAAACTTAACTTTAATGCTAAAAGGACATTTACATTAATTATAAAAATAGTAGTGCACTGTGTATTTTGCTCCTACAGTCGTTGTGCCAATAATATTGTACTGTGTAATGCATTTTGTCCAGCTGCTTGTGCACCTTGCCTGCTCGATGGTTGCTGCTCTTCTTTTTGTTATTGTATATTTTTTAATAGTCAGTACAAGTTTTCCAAACTTAAAAAAATGATAAAATTAGATTTTAAAGTATTTATATGTATTTTCCAACATAGATATTAAAATTCCCTTACCTTTAATGATTCAAAATGAAGGTGCTCCTAATGTAAAGGTATTCCTGATCTACTTGCCGCGATGTAATGACTCACGGTGTAACGCCATACAAAGTAAGGACTTACATTCAATACAAGCTAGTCATCTTTGAGAACAGCCAGAAGATTCAACCCCTTACTGCCACCTGACCGCCAGTGCGGCCACAACACCGCCAGCCCTATTACAAGTTTCCACCCGCCAACCTAGTGGGAAACAGGGCCTTAACATTGACGCCGGCTTGTAATCGAGCCGGCGGCAAAGTGGTGGTTACGGCGGGTGCAGCAGCACCCGCCGCGCTTTCCACTGCCTGTAATTCGGGCAGAGGAAAGTGCGACGGGGAGGCCATGGGGGCCCCTGATACCCCCATTCTGCCAGCCTTTCCATGGCAGTCCAACCACCATGAAAAGGCTGGCGGATTGGGGACAAATACTTTATACGTTGCCTCTTAAGTTAAGCCTGTCTGCTCTGTGCCAAGCTACAAGAGGTGAGCACAGGTTAATTTAGGTTGTGTAACTGGCTTACCCTGACTAGGATGTCGGTCCCTTCTTGGACAGGGTGCAAACCTCTGCCAACTAGAGACCCCATTTCTAACATTGGTGATCAGCAGTGGGATAGGACCTGTATTTGTGCAGTGTGTTACAGTGATTTGGTATACACTACTACCCACATCTAAGACCATTACGTGTTTCTCCTTTTTTCTCTCAATTGGTAATTTGTCTACATTTTACTCATGATTCATCTTCCACTTGGGACTTTTTTGTTTAGCTGTTACACCTCTGGGGCCTTATCAGCATGGAAATAAATTACTGGCACCTATCGTGCTGCACTATGAAGGAGCTGAGAGATTTTTGTAAGGCGAGGGGGATGCCTGTGAAGAAGAAATCCACAAGGCAGGAACTGCAGACAGTTCTGTTTTGTTATGAGGACACACGTTGGCAAGCAACACTAACAGATGACCCTGGAAAAGAGCAGAGAAAAATTACTCTGCAGGGCCCCAGGGGAAACTGAGGAGTCCAAAGAGACGGAGTCTCCTGCTGGATCTCCTGCAGTAAACAGTGTCCCCTTCCACACCCTGTCTCCCGAGGAGTTCAAGAACAGACAGGTGATGAGGGACCTGAGGTTGCAACTAGCCCAAATGGCTGCAGAAGAGAGAAAAGCTGAGACTGACAAAGCTATGGCAGTGGAGAGGATAGTTGAGCTGAAAGGGTGTTCGCCAGGGAAAGTTTTGTCATTAACTGAGTCTCAAGGAGCAAGTCTTGAAGGCTAAAAAGCTGGCAGAGTCAAGCAGAAATGGTGGCAGCAAAAGCAACATGTCAAGTGCCCAAGAAAGGGTCCACACACCCAGTGATTTGGTGCCTGCCTTCAGGGAGGGGGTGACATAGACACGTGGTTTGAGGTGTATAAGGTCACTTTAGTAGCACACAGGATCCCTGAGGAGGATTGGAGGACTGTCTTATGGAGGCATATACCTGGGGATGGGAGAGACGCCCTATAGGCCCTAGATGGGAGAGACTGGATGAGGTATCCCTCCATGAAGTAGACCCTTGTTAAGAAGTATGGCTTCACCCCAGAACAGTGCAGGTTGAGGTTCAGGGGCTATAGGATTTTGTCTCACGAGTCCGGGGGGGGTCTTTGGGGGTCACATTTGCAGATCACTGAATGGCTGTGTGTAGTATGATGAACACATTTGAGAGGTTGTACAAATTTGGTTGCTAGAGAGCACATGTTCAGTCACATTTTCCAGAGCTATGCCAACACCTGGTGGATTGTAAGTTCTGTGGTCCCAGGGAGCTCGCAAGGGAGGCAGACCTCTGGGTGAGTATCAGAATCTCTGGGATGGCATTGAGGAGTGACTCTAAGGGGGATGGTTGCTCAGGGTTTCCCCATCAGAGCGAAGGGAAGTGTCACAGTGACCCAAACAGATCCCAGTGTAATAAGAGGGAAAAGGCTCCTGTGTCCTTTACAGGAGTAGGAAAAAGGATGGGCCTGGGCAAAGGCCCAGGGTGCCCAATTTTCAGCCACAAGCAGGGGATCTGGTCTGCACTAGGAGCCCATCCACAATGGGAAACTCACAATGTCAGGAGAACTGTGGGGGGGGAGAGTGGTCACCTGTCACAAGCAACCCACCAGTTCTGGTTTCTAGCAGTCCCACTCCACAGAGGAGGGTGTGGAAGTCCAGATGGAGGGGCAAGAGGTGAAAACAGTCCACATTGGGAGGACTGGTGGGTTGGGAGTTGCCAGCTCTGAGGTCAGAACATCCCAAGACTTACCCTGGTGAGGACACTTCTGTTCTGGGGAGGCGCCATGCACGGTCACAGGGACAGAGAGCTGGGGACCTGCGCCTGGGAGACTTGCAGAACACATGCAGATCGTGTTTCCTTTGGAGGGGGGGTATATTTATGCCCCTGGAAGTCCTGGCGTGTGAGGCACAGGTTTAGCCTAAGGGTACAGACCCTGGGCTGAAGGGCCAGTTGCAGGATATCCCCCATGAACTGGTGGGAGAGGCGCTGCCACAAGCACTTCAACAGTTTTGGCTACTGAGGTTACAACTCCCAAGCGGAGGGTACAGGCCCCCAAGCTTGAGAAGCAAGGTGATTGAGAGCCCACCCTGGTCTCCTGTTCAGCCACAGGGTACAGACCCTGGGCTGAAGGACCAGTGTCAGAATACCACCCTGTTGTACTCCAAATAAAGTGAGCCACAAACTTAGTGCTGGGTAGTAGTATTTATTGAGTAAATCCGGAGAAAGCGGCACCGGCTGGACAGAGCGAGCACCACTGCTAACTGCCGCAATTCCGTCACCCCAGATTCTCACCCCCCATTGCAATATTCCACATTTTAATTCTGACCATTCCAATACACGTTACCACACACCTCTCCCCCAACAAAAAAAAAATACAATAAAAAAATAAATAAATATAAATGAATAATAGAACTAACCATAACGGTGCAACTTAAATCACAATACATTAGGAGTATCAGTCCATACAATAGGTAACACACAATAAATGAAAATGGAACATACAATGAATAAAATCTCACTTGTGTATTACATAGTCCTTTAAATATGTAGAAATCTTTCTATCCCTTTCGCTGCGGCGTGGCGCTTCACTCACACTCGCATGAGCATCATGACAACCTGTCTCATCAACACTGACAGAATCACTTCCACATAAATATCCGCTGCATTCTTCCATGCACTCCACATTCCGCATCACGACATTCGGATCTCGCCTACATATTGACACACGCCTTACATTCCATATTTTACCATCATCCAGTTTTACAGCATTCTTCAAGACCCTTACAATCTTCCTTGGTTCAGACCCTTGGGATTTCCCTTTTTCCACAAATCCAGGTATCTTGACTCGGACACTTTGCCCCACTTTCAATCCACTAATACTGGATCTGACATTTTGGCACAATTTAACCTGGGATTGAAAGTCCAGCACCTTATTCCTCATCTCCTCATCACACACTACTTTACATTTTCCACGATTCCTTTCCATCAACCACCAAGGAACCAAACCGGTAGAAGGCTTCCTTCCCCGTAACAGCTCAAAAGGCATCTTCCCCGTCACAGAATGCAGAGATACCCTGAAAGAAGAAAGCATCTTTCTTACTGCCTCCTTCCACGGAATACCCAACTTTAAGGCTAGTTGTATAGTTTCTTTAACAACTCTGTTAAATCGTTCAACCAATCCATTCGAGGAAGGATTATACAAAGCTACCCTGACATGTTTAATACCATTCCTTTCCAAAAATGCCACCATTTTTGCAGAAGTAAACTGCACACCATTGTCAGATACTAATGTCTCTGGGACCCCTTCTCTAGCAAATACATTTTCCAAAAACTCTATGACAACTTCAGTGGAAATTTTGCTTACAAACTCAACCTCTGGCCATTTGGAAAAATAATCCATCAAAACAACAGCATAAGCTTCTCTTGCTAGCAGAGTGTAGAACGGACCTATGAAATCAATAGCTAATTTCCTCCAAGGCCTATCAGGTAGTTAACCGGCAATAATGGTGCGGAACATGGTTTGGCGCTCTTGTCACTTTGGGCACAAACAGCACAATTTCACACAAACCTGTCTACCATTACGTCCAGACCTGGCCACCAGAAAAATTCCTTAACTTGCCGTTTATTCCGGGACATTCCACTATGTCCAACATGACTCCTTCTCACTATAACATCACGTACCCCTTTCGGGGGAATTATTCTGTCTCCAGGCATGATTATACCATTTTCTAAACTAAGTTAATTCTGTTATTTCCACAACACTGCACTCTCACCCCTCAAGGATCGCTCACTAGGCCACCCATTGCTTATATATTTTTTAATCAACTGCATTTCGTTATCTTTCATCATTTCTTCTTCCCATACTTGTTCAGTTAACACTGTTTGTTCGGTCTCACTATTCACCTCAGAACTAGATACATCAGCATACGTATATGCAATATCACATTCCATGTCCTCATGTGCATCTTGGATAGGTAATCTGGACAATCCACCAGCAATAAAGTTGTCTCTACCGGGTATATATTCTATTTCAAAGAAATACATTTGCAATTTGGAAGCAAGTCTTGCCGGTCTTGGAGATAAATTCCACCCACTGCCTGGTTGTAAAATATTTATAAAGGTTTATGGTCCGTGCGCAATTTACATTTTCTTCCCCACACGTACATTCGGAATCTTTCCACAGCCCATGAAGCTGCTAACAGTTCTTTCTCAATCACTGAGTAATTTCTCTCAGATTGTGACAAAGTGCGTGAGGCATAAGCTACAATCCACTTCTCACAATTATTTTTCTGCGATAAAACAGCCCCAATGCCATAAATACTTGCGTCAACCGCAATCACACAATCAGCATTTATTACAAATGGTTTCAAACATGGGGAGTGTACAATTTCTCATTTGATGCAATCAAAACATTCCGATTGTTCCTGCCCCCATACACATTGAACATTTTTCTTTAAATTTGTTCTCAAATTCTCACTTTGGTTGCATAATTTTCTATGAACCGTGAATAAAATGACATAAATTGTTCTTTATATTCTGGTGTAGGAGCGTCTACAATAGCTTTAACATGACACACTTTGGGACGAATACCTTCAGAGGAAATAACATGTCCTGAATATTCCACCTGAGGCTGGCCAAATCTGCACTTATCTTTCCTTACAGTTAAGCCATTTTTGCCAAGCAATGTTAAAACATTCTTGAGAACGTTGTTGTGCTCCAGTTTACCCTTACCATATGGCAATTTGTCATCCTGGAACACGTTACAGAAAATTTAACTCATCTCCCTTTGGAAGACCGCAGATACGCTGGCAAGGCCAAAGGGCATTCTTTTGTATTGGAACGCACCTTTAGTCGTTACAAATGCCGTATATTGCTTTGAACATTCATCCAGTTCAATCTGGTGGTATACACTAGACAAATCAATGGTGAAAAAAATTGAGGCTTGGCACACAGATGAAACCAATTCCTGCAAATTTGGCAATGGAAAGGTATCAACCCAGATCACCTCATTCAAAGATCTTAATTCGACACATTATCTGAGATCTTCATTGCTCTTAAGAGATAAAACTACCAGAGATATCCAGTCAGAGCTTTCAATCGGCTCGATGATATTTTTGTTGCACAAATCCTTCCACAATTCTTTTAATTTAGGTCTATAATTCACTGGAACATTGCATAATCTATGCCTCACGGGGCTTGCGTTTTCTTGTAGTATAATTTTGTGTTTAAATCCTTTCAATTTACCTAAAGATTATGAAAATACTGTAGGAAACCACTATTCTAATTTGTCATACTGCAACTCTCCCAGGGAATCATGCTCCAACACTGAATACACAGGATAAGGTTTTGTAGGATCAATCTTAATCCCTAATTCCTTTATGAGTGACCATCCTAATATTGTTTGGCCCCTTTCAGCTACGTATAGTTTACCTTTGCACTGGTTCTGCCCAAACTCAATGTGTACATTGGCATAACCAACTATAGGAATTTTGTGACTTGTGTAACTTCCAGGATTTACATCAGAAGATATTAACTCTCTACCAGGCCACAAGTTCCTAAACACATGATCGTAAACCACGCACATGACTCAACCATGGTGGTAACTACCATGCCGTCTATGCGCAAGTCACAGGTGGGTAATCCAGAAGACCGATCCTGAGAAATTCCAATACCATCAGATACAACACTCAAAACAATTTCTTGCATTCCCAAGCAATCATTATCTTCTTGCCTTGAAATGTAACCGACCCCCTTTATATTACTCTTACACACTTTACTAAAGTGTCCTTTTTTTTTTACACAAATTGCAACACTTATTAAGCTCTCAACACTTCCTAGAAGTGGTCGGCAGCACCACACCTGTAACAATACTTTGTAGTACTTTTCTTCCATTCATTTCTCCTCCCAACATTTTTCGAGTCTTTAGTTATAGCGCTAACATCAACTACGCCATGTTCAGAATCATTCATATTCTTTCTCACAGTTTGTATAAATTTTTCAGATACTTCCATTGTACGCGCTACATCAATTGCATGTTTAAAAGACAAGACACTACCACATGACCATAATTTCTCTTGAATTTTGCGAGATTTTGTTTTCATTAAAATCTGATCCTGCAAAACTTGGTCGTAGGGCATTTGTTCAAAATTGCAAGTAACAGCTAAACCTCTAAGAGCAGCTACAAATTGCTCAATTGATTCTTCATCCTGTTGTGACCTGGAATAAAATTTGTTGCGTTCCAATACTACGTTTATCTTTCTACCATATCGTTCCTGAAGCTGCTTCTTAGCAAGTTCATAAACGTCGACATTTCCAACGTTCTTAGTTGGTGCCAGATTTTTAAATTCTCTCAATCCAATAGCGCCCAATCTATGTTTCAATAACGCCAAATGTCTTTCAGGAGAACATTCCAGATCCTCTAAAACCTCCATGTAAGCTTCAAATAAGTCTATCCATAGTTCCCATTGAATAGGAGGTTCACTAGGTTTAGCAAGAAAAAATGGTGGTGGGTTGGATGTTCGACATACTGACGTTATATATTGTTGTTACAATAGTACTCAATTTTCCACCAAAATTTCAGAATGGAAAAGTGGAAAACAGGAGAGAAGAAAGAAAAAAATATATATGTATATAACATACTTCAATGTGAATCAAAACAACAAACAATGATTCACACATTAAATGTAATTGTAATTTTTTTTATTAAGGTTAGAGCACCAAAGTTGCAAAATATATATAACAGGTAGTGGTTGTGTTGCATTATAACAAGGAATCCATCTAGAATGCGCGTTCCAGTTGACATCCAGTATAAGTTACCGTACAATTGCAGTACAATCATATTAGACTGAAGGAATACTTCAAGATGGCCGCCGTTGCTTTCCTGGACACGTTCTAGATGTTAGGCACTTTTGTAATAGGCCGGTGATACTTCAAGATGGCCGCCGCTTCTCAAGACGCACTCTAGAGGTTAAAAACACGTAGGATTGCGTCAACTACAGTTGCTCAATGAACGTCTCGATAAACATCAATAAGCGTCGTAGGAGATGTTGTCCGCAATTTCAAAAGTAGCATGTATATCCCGCAGTGCAGATCCGTGGTTGATCCAGTCATCCAGACAGCGTTCGTCCGAATTCGACCGTCAACGACTGTACTCGGTGCCGCAGGAAGGTAGAAAAAGTTCCCGCTCGTCGCCAATGTTGTACTCCAAATAAGGTGAGGCACAAACTTGGTGCTGGGTAGTAGTATTTATTGAGTAAATCCGGAGAAAGTGGCACCGACTGGACAGAGCGAACACCACTGCCAACTGCCGCAATTCCATCACCCCACATTCTCATCCCCCATCGCAATATTCCACATTCTAATTCTGACCATTCCAATACACGTTACCACACACCCCTGAACAGGTGGGAAGGAAAGGGGAGAAAGGATGCAAGGCATCTGGTTCTATGCCCCCCCCACTCTGAGAAATCAGGGATCCAACTGAGTTCAGAGAGGTGAAGAACTGGCAAGTGACCTGCAGTAGTGGGTCCAAGTTCTGTCACCTGAAGCAAGGAAGTCCAGCAAGGTATTGAGCAGTCTACCCTGGCATTAAGCTGGAGAGACAGAGGATATTGGAAATTGCCCTTTCTGCAGGGTCATCCCCAGACTTTTTTGCCTTTTTCCCTCTACCTTTTTATCAATTCATTTTAGTTGGCTCTAGGACTCTGGGCACTTTACAACTGCTAACTTGTGCTACAGTGCATGTGCTTTCTGCTTGAGAAAGTGTAACATTGCTTATCCACAATTGGCATATTTATTTTACTTGTAAGAACCGAGTAAAGAACACTATGGGTGCCCAGGGCCTGTAAATTAAATGGTACTAGTGGGCCTGCAGTGCTGATTGTGCCACCCATTACAGTAGCACTTAAAACATGTTTCAGGCCCGCCACTGCAGAGCCTGGGTGTGGAGTTTCAAACTGCCATTTCAACCTGGCAGTGCAACTACTTGCCAGGCCCAAACCTTCCTTATTACACGTACGTCACCCCTAAGAAAGGCCCTAGTTAGCCCCAAAGGGAGGGTGCAGTATATTTAAAACGTTTGGCTTATACTTTTAAGTTTAATATCTCATGGTAGGGAAAAACTGCTAAATTTGCTTTTCAGTATTGCAAGGCCTATCCCTCCATTAGGATAACATTGGGATTACCTTAAAACATCTTTTAAGTGCAACTCCCAATTCGGGAAAGATAGAAATATGGAGTTTGGTGTTGTTGGACTCACAATTTAAAATCACAACTTATGGTGAAGTCAGATTTTAAATTGTAAGTCTGAAAATGCCACTTTAAGAAAGTTGGCCTTTTTTTTTCACTTTAACCATTCTGTACCGTTGAATACACATCTGAGTTTGTTGACAGCTGAGCTCTGTGCATTCCCTCTGGACAGCCACCCACAATGGGAAATTAGGTTTGACATTAATGGGTCATTACCTGGCTTGATGGGGCAGGGCTTAGCACTGCCTCGGTTATACCTGAATAGACTATTTATGTCCACTCACAATTAGGCTTAAAGACCCAGTATTGTCACTCCAGCCAGAGCCAGAACAAGGGAGGCAGGGCATCTGAACATTTCAAAGGCCTGTCTCTGGAAGCTTCTCCCACCTTCCAGAACCAGGGCACCAAAGTATAAACACTGGACCCCATACTCCATCAGATCAGATCGCTACTGGAACCAAGGATACTATAACAGAAAGAATGGCTGCTGTGCTGCCAGGAGGGACTGCAACTCCGCAACAGCACTGCTGTGTTGGCTTACTGCTTAGTGTGCTGTCTGAGGGACTGCCACTTTGCTACTTGCTTTGCTGTGTTGGCCTGCTGCCTGTCACTTCTGTTCTGCAGTGAGAGGAACTGGGCTTGCTCTCTACATCCTTGAACTCAAGAATCTCCAAGGGCTTGTTGGCTTGCCCCCTGTTCTTCTGCAGTCTCAGGGACATCAAAGACTGCCACAAACTCACCTGCTACAGTACCTGGACTCTGCCATCTGTGAGCCTACCTTGCCAAGTGGTGCCACCCCAGTCCTGGACCGTTAGAAGTGATCCTAAGTTGCTCTGTCTTCTGTGGTTTTCATCGGAACCACTACGAAGCAACGCAAAGCCTTGCAAAGCAATGCTGCGCAGACCGCATACCAGGATTTAAGGTACTGTGTTCAGCGGGCCCAAGTGGGTCCCTGTTGCCGGCCTGAACTCTAGCACAGTCAGTCTGAACTTGTGACTTTGTCCCAGTCCAGTGTGACCAGATAACCACAGTTTGCGCTTTGTGATACTATGTGCTAAGTTCTCCTAAATCTTCAAGCTTGCACTTTTCAGGACCTACTTATTGGATTTTTATCGTTTTGGTCTTGTTTTAATCAGAAACATATTCTCTATGTTTCTCACTTTGTGTTGAGTCTTTTCGTAGTGTCTTCACTGTGTTACTGTAATTAAGTGTTGCACAAATACTTTACACATTGCCTCTTAAGTTAAGCCTGACTGCTCTGTGGCAAGCTACCAGGGTGTGAGCACATGCTAATTTATGGTGTATATTTGACTTACCCTGACCAGGACTGAGGTCCCTACTTGGACAGGGTGCAAACCTCTGCCAAATAGACACCCAATTTCTAACAATAACTAACTTTCTTTTATTTTGCCAAGTTGTCCTTTCTCACTTTCCACTCATGTTTTCTTTTGGTTTTGCTTTTTAGGCGCTCTACGATGACGATTATCTTGTTTAAAATATTGAAAAGCAACATTGTTTCTTTATTATGTATACTTTCTGAAGTGATGCTTTAACACATAATCATGCAATCCACCCCACTCCAATATGCCCTACTACAATCCACCCCACCTTACCCCACCCCACCCTACTCCAACCCAAACCACTCCAAGCCAATCTAATCCACTCCAATCCTCCCAACCCACCCCATTCAGATCTGCTCCACCCCAATTTGCCCCACTCTAATTCAAAACCATCTGTACCAGTCCAAAACAATATACCCCACTCCATTGCAAAACAATCTGTCCTACTTCAATCCTAAACAATATTGCGCCACTCCAATCCAAAACAATATGCCCCACTCCAATCTGCCCCACCCCAATTCATAACAATCTGCCTCTTCCAATCCCAAACGATCTGCCCCACTCCAATCTGCCCCAATCCAAAACCATCTGCACCACTGCAATCTGCTGCAATCCAATCCAAACCAATCTGCCCCACTCCAATCTGCCCCAATCCAAAACAATCTGCCACAGTGCAATCTGCTGAACTCCAATTCAAAACAATCTGCCCCATTCCAATCCAAAACAGTCTGCCCCACTCCAGTCCACCTCACTCCAATTTGTCCCTCTTTAATCCTCCCCCCTCCCATCTGTCCAACTCCAATCCAAAACAATCTGTCCCACTCAAATCGCCCTCCTATCTGCACCACTCCAATCCAAAACAATCTGTCCCACTCCAATCCACCCCACTGCCACTCAATGCACCACGCACACCGACCCAATCCACCCCACACCACTCCAATCTGCCCTACTACAGTCTGCCCGATTCCAATCCAGAACAATTTGACCCGTTCCAGTCTATTCCACTCAAATCCAATACAATCTGTCTCACTCCAATCTGTCCTGCTTCAATCTGTCTCATTCCAATCCAAAACAATCTTCCCCCACTCTAATTTGCCCCACTTCAATCCAAAACAATTTGTCCACCTCCAATACAAAACAATCTGCCCCACTCCAATCTGCCCACTCCAATCCAAAACAACCTGCCCCACTTCAATCCATTTCAATCTACCCCACTTTAATCCAAAACAACCTGCCCCACAACCATCCCAAACAACTCACTACAATCCAAAACAATCTTCCCCATTCCAATCCACATCAGCCCAATCCAATCCACCCCACTCCATCCCAATTCACCTCACTCCAATCCACCATAATCTACCCCACTACAATTTAGTCCAGTCCACCCCACACAATCCAATCCGGCCCAAACCCAGCCCAGCCCAATACACCTCTCCCCAATCCAATCCAATTCACCCTACCCCAATCCACTCCAGTCCAATACGCCCCACCCCAATCCAGTCCAATCCATCCTACTTCAATCCGATCCACTGCACCTCACTCCAGTCCAACCCACTCTACTATAATCCAACCCACTCCAATCAAGTCCACTACTACGCAATCCACCCACACCACCCCAATCATCCCACTCCAATACAAAACAACCTGCCCCACTTCAAGCCATTTCAATCTGCCCCACTTTAATCCAAAACAACCTGCCCGCAACCAATCACAAACAACTCACTCCAATCCAAAACAATCTTCCCCACTCCAATCCACATCAACCCAATCCAATCCACCCCACTCCATCCCAATTCACCTCATTCCAATCCACCCCACTACAATCTAATCCAGTCCACCCCACACTGATTTAGTCCACCCCACACAATCCAATCCAGCCCAAACCCAGCCCAATCCACCTCTCCCCAATCCAATCCAATCCAATTCACCCCACCCCAATCCACTCCAGTCCAATACACCCCACCCCAGTCCAATCCATCCTACTCCAATCCAACCCACTCCAATCAAGTCAACTGCTACACAATCCACCCACACCATCCCACTCCAATAAAGTTCACTTAAATTCACCCCACTCCAGTCCACATTAATCCACCCCACCCCAGTTCAATCTACCCCACTCCAAACCAGCTTAATCTACCCCAATCCAATCCAGCCCACTCCTCTTCAATCAATCCAACTCCCACCAATCTAATCCACCCCACACCAATCCAGTCCAACCCCTTCAATCCAAACCACCAAAACCAAATCCACCCCACTCCAACCCAATCCAATCCACCCCACCCAATCCACCACACTCAATCTACCCCACCCTAACCCACCCCACTCCATCCAATCCACCCCACTCAACCCAATCTACCTCACTCCATTCCACTGCACCCAAATCCACCCCTATTCGATCCACCGGAATCAAGCCCCCTCATTCCAGTCCACATTACTCCAATCCACCCAATCCAACTCACTTCATTGCAATGCACCCCAGTACAATCCTGGCCCACTCCAATCCATCCCACCCATCCAATCCACCCCTCAAATCCACCCAACCCCAATCCACCCTATCCCATTTCAATCCACTGTACTCCACCCCACTAAACTCCAATCCAATCCAACTCTACCCCAATCCACCCCATCCCATCACAGTTCAGTTCACTGCATGCCAATCCAATCCATCCAGCCTACCCCACTCAAATCCACTCCACTCCAATCCACCCCACACCACACCAATCCACCCCACTCTACCCCAATCCACTCCAGCCCTTTCCAACTTATTCCACTCTACAGCCCTCTCTGCTACCGAACTCTACCTCCCCTCTACTCAACACTACAACACTCTACCCCTCTCTAAGACAATCCAACAAATCCACTCTACAATACTCCCCCCCTCCACACCACTAGCTTTTAGCCATACTGAATCGCAGCCACACTGGTGTACAACATGGCAAAACACACTGCAATAGCCAATAGCTCTTGTATAGGCAAGACCTGCTGGATTTGCCAATGCTTGTTACCCATACCACCCAACCAACAAGCATGCACGACCACTGCTTACATAAAACGTACTTCTCCTTTTCAATTCCATTCCTATCATTCTATCCCTACTTCAAACTCCTCCTTTTGAAATCCATTCCTATTATGCTATCCCTATTTCAAACTCTGCCAAACATGCATAAAATCGTGAGCACAAAACTAACACAATTATTGGAGAAGATTTTTTATTTTAATTTTTTTAGCCTACTACCTACTAATCGTGGGCTCCTGAGTAGCATGCTACACGCCAAAAAAAAAAAAAACAATGCCTCATCAGGGGTCCTAAGCTCTATTTAAATATATTGACAATTACAACTAAAACACAATAGACAGAGCTCACTAAAAAACGTACTTAACATAAGTCAACTGTGCCTGACATACAGACAGAATGTATTGCACCTAGTATGTCTGCACTGTATTACACTACGAACTCTCATTGTTATTAAAGCCAGTGTAAACGCTATAGGAATACTAACAGTTAATGGGGATAATATGTATAGCAGCTGCCAAAACACGCAGCTAGTATCAAAAGAAATGAGCCTTTTTTTAAAAACTGCCAAGAAGGGAGCTGTTCATAGGTGCACGGGTAGGTTTTTCCAGGACTTGGCTGTTTTGTACGAGAAGGTGTGGCCATCACTGCGGGTGCGATGGAGGCGGGGGGTTGTGTGTGCGATGTTGAGGGTGGCAGAACACAGCTGTCTTGCATGGGTGTGGAAGTTTAGTCTGTGGTTGATGTAGGTCGGTCCTTGATTGTGAAGAGCTTTGAAAGCCAGTGTGAGGATCTTGAACTGGCACCTCTTCTGGAGCGGGAGCCAGTGGAGTTCACTAAGGTGGGGGATGATGCTGGCACGTTTAGGAAGGTTCAAGATGAGTCTGGCCGCTGTGTTCTGTAGGGTCTGTAGTCTTTTGAGTAGCTGGGGGGGGGGGGAATAACGTAGCTGAGGTGGCTGATGACCAGTGCGTCTGTGACTGTTTTCCTGACATTGATGGGGATCCATTTGAAGATTTGACAGAGCATCCGGAGTATGTGGAAGCAGGAGGAGGCGACTGAGTTCACTTGTTGTTTCAAGGACAGTTGGTTGTCTAGGATGACACCGAGCTTGCAGGTGTGGTCTGATGGAGTGGGGTTTTGATCCACGTTCTGCTGGCCACCAGCTGTGGTCCCAGACATTGGTGTACCTCCAAATGATCAGGACCTCGGTCTTGTCGGTGTTGAGTTTCAAGCAGCTGTTTCTCATTCAAGTTGCTATGTCGTTCATGGTGTTACGGAAATTAGTTTTGGCGCTGTGTGAGTCCTCGGTGAGCGGTGTAGGAGTTGGGTGTCGCTGGTGTAGGAGTGTATGTTGATACCATGGGATCTGAAAATGTCTGGGAGGGGGGTCATGTAAATGTTGAATAGGGTGTGGCTGAGGGAGGATCCTTTGGGTACACCGCAGGTGAGGGTCTTGGGTGCGGAAGTGAAAGGCAGATGCTTTGCGTGTGGCCTGAGAGAAAAGAGGCAATCCACGTGAGGGTGTCTTGTTGAACACCAATCTTGTGGAGTCTCTTGAGGAGCGTGTGGTGGGAGACTGCATCAAATGCTTCAGAGAGGTCCAACAGGATTAGCGCTGCGGTTTCTTCTTGGTGGAGGAAGGCTTTGATGTTGTCCGTGGCTGTAATCAGTACAGTCTCCGTGCTGTGGTTTGTTAGTAGTTGAGAAGGTGGTTTCGTTCTAGGTGTTCGTGAGCTGCTGGTTGATTACTTTTGCAATGACTTTGGCGGGGTATGGTGGCAGGGAGACAGGTCCGTAGTTTTTTAGGTCACTGGGGTCGGCAGATCGCTTTTTTGGGAGGGGTCTGTTTGGCATCAGATTCACGTGCCCCTCCAACAAGTTATCTCTAACCCAATCCTATAATTAGATGATATGGTCTTAACACTGTTTTCATTAAATTATATATCCATCTCTCAATGTACAGGGACTCTGAACCCAGAATCCATGAAACGCTTGTCATATCGGTACCCTTTAGGAATGCATTCTATTTTAATGTAAATACACCACTCACAATACCTTTATAAAGTAAATTGTGAAATATGTCTGCTCCATTCAGTCAAATATATCCTAGTGTTTTCATGGATCTACATAATATGGATTATGTAAAGATTTCATTCACACAACGTTGTCAGCCCTGTCAATCCAAGAAAAATATCCTCCTTAAATGATACCATTTGTATTGAATTGTCTTTCATAGTATAAGGTGGTTAGTTCCATGTCTTTAGGGTTTTCCTGTGCATTACTCTGCTTTCTTACGTGACCTGAAACACATCTGCGCCCTTGCCTGCATTGTAGGTTACCATACCACGTTACTACATTCATTTTGGTATCAGCGGAATGCACTGTGTGTGGATTTCAAAGCCTAGTGTTTGATTCATGGGTCTTGTAGTGCGCTTCTATTTTAACCAGGAATGGCATAATTCAATATCCCCACTCTTCAGTAGGACTGGAGACGCATTCTACAGTTTTTGTCATCTATACACATCTTTGGTTGCAAATTCCTCAATTGAGAATAGTTCTATGCCATAAGGGTAGCAGTGTAGCTTGTAATCTTGCTGTATAGTGTTGTCGGCCTCTAAAAGGTCTTCAAATCATGCTCTTAGCTGATCCATATGAAACGTAGAGTTCATTCTTAAGGGTTTTGGTAAAAATCCAATTAGCTAAGATGGAAGCCTAAGAGAAAATATGAGAGACAAAGTTGAAGGTTTGTTGCATCTGTGCAGCACCACACTGTGGAGTAGCAGCATTGGGGTACGTACCTACTGTAATGCCACACAAAAAGATTCTACTGAGTTGATTACGATTAAATACAGCATATATCATTACACTTGGAGTGTAGGCCAAAATGTTGTCGCCTGAATTATGGCAAGATATCAAACTCCAGGGCCAGAATCTAAAAGACTCCCTTTTGTTCGAGGTAGTGGATGTTTCAAGGGGCAGAAGGCAGTAATGCCCATTATCATTCTCTCAACTAAGCCCTGCGCACACCCAAACACTGTGGAGTTCACAATGGTCTATTTGCTGATGACACCCTGCTGCCACTGATCAATCATGAATCCTGTCTCTGGCACTGATGGAAGAGAGGGAGATTCTGCAAGTTCACTATGGAGGCTAAGAACGCCTCTTTTAATTTCTGTTAGAAACAAAGTATTAAATGCTTAGACATTCACATTTACCATCTTCTTTGCAGAGTTTTCGGGAAATAAGTGCAATAAATATATATCAAGGCCTGACGTAAAGCCATTCTCCTGAGTAATATACATCAAACCATGCCATACATATTCCTGCTGCTTCCAGTACCAGTAAGTTAGAACTCTGCCAGAACTGCAGGCGTAGCTATATCAATTTGTGTGGGAGCGGTCAAAAATAGCAGTTATTTCCATTAAGTTAATGTTGATATCATCCAAACATAGGGAGTCTATCACCATCGGAAGAGTAAGATAGTGCCAGGCAGTAAATCTGAAAGCAATGGTGTTTCAATGAACATTTTCTGGCCGTCAGACCTACATGGCAGATCTCTTGGCTAAGCAAGGAAAAACGACGTGAACTCCTATAAAATGGTCTAATAGGATTTTGGTAGCAAACAGTAAAATTAAGTGGGAAAGTTAGAGAATACCATCACAGCCATCAAATATTCTTCCAAATTCATGGTAACCCTAATTTGACCTCTGATTTGATAAGCCATTTAAAACGTATGGGTTATTATTGGAAATTCAGAGATTTATGACTAAATGGTATACTGAAATCTTTGAAGTTCATAATAATCATAATTTTAAAAAAGAGTATAAGAGGCTTGAAGTCTAACATTTTAGATTTTAATCAACTGCAGCATTGTGTATCTCATCTTGTAATAAAAGGGTTGCCACAAGAACACTAATAACAGGTACACCGGATGAGGGAGGAACACTACTACTATGAGTGCCATATCAGATTACACAGCGCCACTACTGTAGGCCACCAGTCATCCAGTTCCTCACAATGTTGACGTGGACTCTTCGTATTATTAGTGTCAGTGATTTTGGAAAGATCCTTCACCCCCATCCATGACAGGCAGCTTTGTTTTTTATTTACTTACTTTCTTTCCTCTTCTTCACTGACCATACATAGGGGCACGGCAGGCAGATTATAGGGGGATTGCATTTTGTAAGAAACTGGCTCCTTGTTGCAGTACCCCCCACTTTTTGCCTGAAACTTGATGCTAACGTGACTGAGTGGATGCTAGTATCCTGCTAACCAGGCCCCCGCACCTGTGTTCTTTCCCTAAAACTACCATTGTTTCCACAATTGGCACACCACTGGCACACGGATAAGTCACTTGTAAAAGGTACCAGTGGTACAAGGTGCCCTGTGGCCCAGAGGTACCCTAAGGTTTTCAGCATGTACTTTGCCACCCTAAGGGACCCCTCACCAAACACATGCACACTGCCAACGCAGCTTGTGTGTGCTAGTGGGAAGAAAAAGGTAAAGTTGGCATGGCATCCCTGTCTGGGTGCCATGCCCACAAACCACTGCCTGTGGCATAGGTAAGTCACCCCTCTGCAGCCCTAATGCAGGGTGCACTATACAACAAGTGAGGGCATAACTGCATGAGCAATACGCCCCTACAGTGTCTAAGTACATTCTTAGACATTTTAAGTGCAGTGTGGCCATATTGAGTACATGGGCTGGGAGCTTGTCATTATGGGCTCCACAGTTCCATGATGGCTTCACTGAAGACTGGGAAGTCAGCTCAATATACCCACACTGATGCCAGTGTTGGATTTATTGTATAATGCACACAGAGGGCATTTTAGACATGCCCCCTGTATTTCACCCAACCCTCTAGGGTAGGGCTAACAGGTCTGTGCCAGCCTACCACTAACAGACAAGTTTCTGACCATATGGGGTGAGAGCCTTTGTGCTCTCTGGGGTCAGGAACAAAGCCTTCTCTCGGTGGAGGTGCTTCACACTACCCCTCTGCAGGAACTGTAACACTTGGCGGTGAGCCTCAAAGGCTCCTACCTCATGTTAAACTGCCCCAGGGCACTTCAGATAGTGGTAGATGCCTCCACCCACCTCCGGACCAAGCCCCACTTTTGGCAGCAGATCAGGCAGGAAAATTAGTAAACCCCAGGAGGTGGGCCCACCCTAGCTAGGACCATCCCTAGCGTGCCCAGAGCTGAGGTAAACCCCTCCTGGCAGAATCTGCAACCCTCTGACCCCTGTAACTCCCCTAAATTTAGTATTTGGAGGTACCCCTGAACCTTGCTCTTCAGATTCCTGGCAACCTCAAGAAGACGACGGACTGAAGAGCCGACCCCAACACTGAAGACTCAAGGCGACAACTGACTTGGCACCCACCCCACCAGCCTGTCTGCAGCTTCAAGACTCCTGTTCCAAAAAGACAATGCATCCTGCAGGACCAGCGACCTCTACAAACCCCCAGCGGACTGTCTGCCCAGCAGAGGACCAAGAACTCCAGAGGACACAAGAAATCTGCCAAAAGGCCTTTAGAGCCTCCCCGGATACGCATCAATATTATCTACTTTAGCCTCTGTTAAGCCTCTGGAGATCCACTACACTCTGTACACAGTATACCTCATTTTGGTATAGTATATACAGAGCCAGCTTCCTACACATTTGTCTGGACGAAAACCACAAACCCATTTTTATGGCATTTCACAAGGACGGAAACATTCTGGCACGATGAAGAGGGCTATATATTCTTATTCTTTTTTTTTATATATTTAGTCTTACTAGGATTAGGCTGTAGTGGAGTCTTTAAGTCCACCTACAGCTAATTGTACTTCCTTTTCATAGTCCCTTAGAATCCAACTGTTATAGGGTCAGCCTAGCGATAGGGTCCACACTGACCTACATCATCCCGTTGCAAGTGGATGCAAGTGCTCCTTCATAATGAGGTTAAGCACACCTGTATATGTTAGACAAGCAAGGAGCACACCCTATGATTAAGCATGTCACCCCAGGGTAGGTGTGGCCACAGCTTCCTAAGACGTAGTACAATTATTGAAAGTGACCTTACCCAAATTTTGTACTGCAGTTCCCGACTTGAGGTTCTTTGTTTTCCTTGATTTTCTTACAGGGTGCCCATGAGATATTATTTTTGAAAAAACAGCTGCAGACCCCCAGAAGGGTGAAACAACGTATCTCCAATATACTTAAAGTCCTCTTACCCTCCAAAGAGACTGAAATTATAATTCCTCACCTCATAGTAGTCACAGCAGGGCCTGGTCTGGATTATGCAGAATAAGCAGAGGTTATTAATCAAAGTAAATACTTTTCACAGACCAAACTCTAAGGAAAAGAATGTGGAACATCAGTTTATTTTCGGAAGGGATGCAGGGAGGCCTGTACAACACTACATACTTGGGGCTGCACAAAGATTGAAACCTTTTAGGACAGTGTCACTGGCAATATAAAAGCAGCATGGAGTGTTGACTTACCAAAAGGCCACATATTAATTATACTGGGGAAACCCTTACAATCCTGTCTACCTTCTCTACTCATGTAAGGAGAAATGAAGTGAAGATGCCCCTGGCAGACAAACATGGCTTAATTAATTTCAGGGGGAAGGTACTGATAGCCATGACTTGGAAGTAGCACAACAATGTCTGGTGCTGGTCATGGGAATAACTATCAAACTCCCTGGTTGACAGAGCTGTACCCTTTAGGAATGTATCCTATTTTCAAGACGGGAACTACTACCTTAAAAGACTTTGGAGCACTGTGGGAAACTACCCTCTTTTTTCCGCAGGTTACCCCTGCACTTGCCTATCAGTGTGCTTAGGCTGTTTTCACTGGGATCCTGCTAACCAGGACCCCAGTGATTGTGCTCTCCCCCTCTAAATTTGGTTGCCTAGGACCTTTGTGCACTCCACAATTGGTGTACTGGTGTCCCCTTACACGTCCCTGGTATATGGTACTTATGTACCCAGGGCACTGGGACACCAGGAGTCTCCCAGGGGCTGCAGCATGTATTACGTCACCCATGGGAGCCCATACAAAATGTGTTTGCAGGCCTGCCATTGCAGCCTGCATGAAAAGGTGTATGCACCCTTTCACCAGAGGTCACCCTTATGGTAGGCCCACCTAGTCTAGAGGGCAGGGTGCAGATCCCTGTGTATGAGGGCACCCCTGCATGAGCAAAGGGCCCATACGAACTCTGGCTCCATTGCACTGGACTTCGTAAGTGTGGGAAAGCCATTTTACCTGTTTACTGGACACAGGTCACTGTGTCTAGCTACATAATGGTAACTCCAAACCTGGGCATGTTTGGTATCAAACATGTCGGAATCATAACGCAATACTGCTGCCAGTGTTGGTTGTATGATTCCATGCACTACGGTGGCTCCTTAGAGGACCCCCAGTATTCCTCCTACCAGTCTTCTTGGGTTTTCTGGGCAGTGCGCACTGCTACCACCCCTCACACAGGTTTCTGCCCTCCTGTGCTTCCCTAGCTCAGGCAGAGGAAGGCAGAACAAAGAAATTCCTGTGGGAGAGAGAAGCAACACCCTCTCCCTTGGAAAGCGTGTTACAAGGCTTGGGTGGGGTAGCCTCCCCAAACTGCCTGTTTGCTTTGAGGGCACCTTTGGTGCCCTCCTTGAGTAAACTGGTTTGCACCAGTCAAGGGACCCCCAGTCCCTGCTCTGGCGTGAAACTGGACAAAGGAAAGAGGAGTGACCACTCCCCTGGCCATCACCACTCCAGGGGTGGTGCCCAGAGTTCCTCCAGGTGGCCACTTGATTCTGCCATCTTGAAACCAAGATGTGCAGAGGTCCCTGGGAACATCTGAGTGGCCAGATCAGGTAGGTAACATCAGAGGCCCCTCCTGATAGGTGGTCACCTTGCAAGGTGACCAAACACCCTTTTAGGGCTATTTAGGGACTCCCTTGAGGGTAGGTCCCCAGATTCTACGCGCAAGTCTCCACCAGGACTCCTCTGCATCGTTTACTTCCACTTCTTGCCACTGGGACCGCAACTGGACTCTTCAGGAACCGACAAAACCGCAACTCCAGCAACGACTTCGCTTTGCAACATTGTTTCTCCACTCTTTCTAGCAATTGCAACATTTCCCCGGGTGTGCATCCTCTGAGGTCGGCAAGACGTGAGCCTGCACCAAGAATCAATATGGAATCTCCTTTAGAGTGAAGGAGTCAATTCTCTGCATCTACAGGCACCTACAGCAAAGACGTCCGACTACGTGGATATGCACTCCTTTGGAACTGTGTGGATCCTGCATCACAGGTGGTGGTCTCGAGTGGTCCCCTTTGTCCTCTCTGCCAACTGTCCAACATGAAAGACGTGAGACCTTGCCTCTCTTTGCAGGACATTACTGCTGTGCACAATGACTCTTGCAGCTTCCAAGGCTTGCTGTCTCAAACTCCAAGGGGTCTTTAGACTACGAGTAGCCCCAGCCCCCAGCGCTTCATCCTGACAAGCCCAGTCTATTTGCTGCTCCAGCAACGTGGGACTCCTCTCCAGGTATGCTGATTGGGCCTCACTGCGACTTACTGTGCCTGCTGCCTGAGGGGGCTTCGAATGCTTCTGTTGGCTCTCCCATCTACTGAGGGTCAGCCCGGACTCCCCTCCAAGGGTCAAGTCCCCTGGACCTTGCTGGTCCTCTTCAGCCTTGCAACTCTTCTTTCGCGCCTCTTGCATTTACCAAGGTTTGTTGGTGGTTCTCCAACACCACTGATCATCTGTGACACGACGACCGACGTGGGACACCAACTACACTGCTCCAAAGACTTCTCTGCAGCTCCTGAGCTCTACAGATGGTCTTCTTCCTCCCATTTCGACCTGGTTCTTCATCCACAGAAGGGTAGGTGGTAACTCCTGTGCCCACTGGACACTCCATCATGGACTGGACTTTGTCCCCCTTCTCTTGCAGGTCCTCTTCCACCAGAATCCCCCTTTGGTTTCTTCTGGTCTGGTCCTGTTCTTGCACAATCCTCTTTATAAGTCCTCTTGTTAGTCCTTGGGAAGACTAGATACTTACCTCTGCTCTCCTGGTTGCGGGGGTCACACAGATACTAACTTCTTGGGGTTCCTAGTTCTTCTACCTTGTCTCTAACAATTCCCTATCCTTGGGTGGGGGACTTCACTTCCCATTCCACTTTCTTAGTATATGGTTTTGAACTCCCCTAGGGCCCTAACTATTCTCTACATTTTTGCCAATGCTTGTTCTTTTCTATGCTAATCTCTGACTGCTTTTATGTATGTGTGTGTATATATGTAATCTAGTGTTGTGTTACTATAATAAAGTACCTTTATTTGTGTAATACTGTGTTGTTCTTTCATGTGTGTAAGTGCTGTGTGACTACAGTGGTATTACATGAGCTTTGTATGTCTCCTAGATAAGTTTTGGCTGTTCATCCACAGGTACCTATAGAGAGCCCGATTTTCCTAGACACTGACTACACTTCACTAATAGGAGTTGCCTGGACCTAGTACAAGGTGCCAACACCATAGGTGTCCACCACATACCAGGCCAGCTTCCTACAAGCACGAACTATGTAACAAACGTCTAGCATATCATCTGGAGGGTGATCATTGCTTTACCCGGTTCAAACATCCTCATATACTGAGGGTGAAATGAAGTTTCGCTAAGGCAGTGGATGGAGGCCAGTAGGAGATGTGGCCGGAGGTCGGGGACTTTGGGAGGTAGAATGTGCAGCGAAAGCTGAAACAAAGTGGGATTTATTTACCAGATTTTCGAAAGGGACAGGTATTGTGTTTCTGTTGTTACATTTTACAGTCGATAAAGAGATCCTAAACATGACTTTATCCATTCTAAACACTAACCATCCCAGTACATGGGCAGCAGAGCAACAAGAAAATACAACTGCATGCACTTATTCTGTTTTTTATATAGCTTTCAGTATGACAACAAGGGTGTCAATGATTTATAGTTTTGTAACTATGCAATGATACATAATATATAAGAATGCATACTACTGTGCACATAGATGAAAGCTGAGCTCACAGAGGATATGGTCACTTCCAGGTACAGCACAGCAAATGTAACATTTACAGTGGCGGGCAGCAGGGCTGCGAGTGATTAAACACAATGTGGCTCTACTTAACAAGTCAAGATGTTTCCAGCTAGCACAAAGCGGGTCACATACCATATAGCATGGGGTCAGGACATGAGTGGCTTATTTGCATTACTATAGAAAGTGGGAGCCTGTCAAGTGGAGGGTCTAGGAATGATGTGCTCAGGGGAAAAAGGGGGGCTTATTGGGAATTGAGAATGGAGAAGGTGCCCAAATAAAAAAGGTTTATAGTGACACCGATTAGAAAGGAAACGTGATTTACCCACACACTCATTACACAACTGCATGGGTATGATGTTGCTCTCTACATTTGCTTCTCATTGCTGAATCTAACAAGCAATAGGTCTTGCCTTTGCAAGAGCTATAGGCTTTGCCAATGTGTTTTAGCCAGGTTGTATACCAGTGTGCCTGCTGTTCAGCATGACTTAAAGTTTGCGGAGTAGAGAAGAGTGGAGCAGAACAGAATGTCGCAGAGTGGCAGTGTGACATAACATGTCGCAGAGTGGCATAGAGAATTGTGGAGTAGAGAGTCGTAGATTTGAGTAGAGTGTCGGAAAGTGGTGTTGAGTGGAGTGGTGCAGAGTGGAGGGGCATAGAGTGGAATGGAGTAGAGTGGAGAAGTGGCGTGGAGCAGAGTATCAGTGTGGAGTAACAATGTCAGAGTGGAGGGGTAGAGAGTGGCATAGCACAGAATGGAGTAAAGTACCATAGAGTGTAGTAAAGTAGAGTAGAGTTGAGTACTGTACAGTGGCGTGGAGTGCCCTAGAGAGGAGTAAAATGTCAGAGTGGAATGGTGCAGAGCAGAGGTCTTCAAACTGGGCAGCAGGCTCCCCTGGGAGGCCCTCAAGTCACCTCGAGGGAGGCGTCAGGCTCTGACTAAAAGAAGCATTATGCTGATAACAGGACTTTGTTAAAAGCTGAATAAAATGAGCAGCAGTACACCAATCTGTAATTGACCATTACTAACAGGTTTTGTCATGTATATCCTAGCTGGGACTATGTGTCATAAGGGAAGGGACTCCAAATACTCTTCAAAACCCCCACTTCTAATAATCACACTGTGAATACTTTTGAATGTTAGAAGTCCTGCCTGACCAGAACAGTATGTTTGGCACAATGTTTTCACTGCATATTTAAATCAGTAATAGAACTCAACTGTAATGTTTAAATAAGTCTACACATATTTAAATGTTGCCAAATTATTAGACTAATTGTAAAAGAAATTCATAAGGGGGGGGGGGGGGCAATATTTATTTTTTCACTGGGGGGCACAGCATTCAAAGGTTTGAAGACCACTGGTGTAAGGTGTCATTGAGTGGTGTGAAGTAGTGTGTTGTGGAGCATCTTAGAATGGAAGTGTAGTGGAGTGATATACAGTGGAATAGAATGGAGTAAACTGCCAGAGTAGAGTGACGCACAGTGGAGGGGCGTAGCATGGAGTGGCGTAGATTATTGTGGAGAGTTGTAGAGTGGAGTGGCATAGAGTGTCACAGAATTGAGTGTTGTAAAGTGGAGTGAAGTGTTGAGAAGTGTCTCACAATGGAGGTCGCAGAGTGGAGGGGCCTAGAGTTAAGTGGTGTAAAGTGGAGTGACGTAGAATCGAGTAGAGGGGAAGGGAGTAGAGTGCCATAGAGTGGAATGTAGTAAAGTGTCACAGAGTGATGTATTGACGTATTGTGGACTGGAGCGAATGGGCTGTCGTAGAGTGCCCAAGAGTGCAGTGTCAGGGTGGCGTAGAGTGGCACAGAGTGGGGTGACGTACAGTTGAGTACAGTATCAAAGAATGGCTTGGAGTAGAGTGGCGTACAGTGGAGTAGAGTGGCGTAGAATAGAGGGTAGTCGATAGTCATAGCGTACAGATGTGTAGAGTGGTTTAGGGTAGAGGGAAGTAGAGTGTCATAGTTTTTCATAAAACAAAGCGCTGTAGAGTCAAGTGGCGTACAGTAGAGTGGAGTATGCATGGTGTGGTAGCGCACTGACACTACAAAAACATTTTCAATTGAAATGACCATTACATTTGCCCATACATAGTTTTACTGATAAAACTATACTGCGCACAAACAATAATATGTGGAAATGGCACCACCAAGCGTATCGATTTGTTTTGATCACATTAAAATATATGTTTCCACCACACTTCAGAACTACTAAAACATTTGCTTCATTTGTGCTAACCTAATTCTGATATATTTAGAAATGTTTGCACAGTTCACTTACAGACATTTAAATTTTGTTGTGTGCTAGAATACACAATATTCTACAGCTGTTCATCTCACATGGGTACCCAGCAGTATTATCACACAAATCCTCTCACTTTTTAGTCAGAGAAAATAATGTAAACACCAAGCTCCCTCAGAGGATAGAGCCTTAAATTTGACCTCTATTTTTGAATGAACGGCACATGTGACAAGATAAGAACAAAATGTAAAGGGGTGTTCACCAAAAGCAACCACTCTTGGAGGAGCATAAGGAGCGATGATGAACAGGCTATACTCCACAAGAGGGATGAAGACATGCTGGACAACCTAAAACAAATAAGGCCGGCAAACAGAAAGCAAGTTAAAGTGAGTTACAAACCATAAAGCCAATGGTAAGCAATGGGTGGAATGCATTCCCAGGAAGGCTTTCAGAATGTCCCCAAGATGTTTTTGCAAACCATACAGCTGTGCTGTCTAGTAGGCTTGGACCTAAAATATTAGCTGTTCTCTAGTGAGAGCGGTGCTGGAATACATAGAGCTTATACTTGTGCCTTAGTTCTCGGATGAAAGGCTGAAGGCGGGAGCATGTTGTTTTTATTTTCATAGGGAATTTGTTTGTGTACTGCATTCTATAGTGAGTGTTTTCTAGAGGTGAGTAATACAGCAAAAATCACACATCTAAGTAGGTGTATTTCTTCCACATTTGGATTTCAATTTAGGACAGTAGATCATATTACTTTATTGTGTAATACCTATTAAAATGAAAAGTTAGCAGTTAAAAACTGAGAAAGATGTAAGAATTGTATTCCTTGAACATTCTTATGTTGCTATTAGCGAGCTAAGAGACAACTCAGTTTGTGACGTATAGTATACCCATGGCTAAAATGCTTTTGTTAGGAGCGACATAACAGTTACAAAAGCAAAGACGAGTGATGTTTTTTTATAGAGGACGCTAAATACTGAATTACTTGATGGTGTGTCTAAATGTTACAGTCAAAGAAAATGAGCTGCTATAAAGTGGTTTACTTAGGATCATACAGTTTGGGGAAACTGGGATTTTAACCCAGGTATCTCCCATCACACAGTATTCAATGTTGTCAGTGGAAAATATCCTTATCTTTCCATTTTAAGAACAAAAGTGCTTTCTGTTTATCTGCCTTTCAGCAGCCACATTTGTTCACTGAGATCAGTAAAGTCGTCTTGGTAAATATACACAGGTCTAATCAGTCTAACACTGAAGAGAACCTTAATATGGGTTAGCCTCAAAAGGGGTACAAGACCAAAGGGGGACAGCACTAAGTGCATGGATTTCAAATGATTCCGAGGTATTCTCCAAGGTGTAAACGTATACTTGAGAGAATTCTATGTATATGAGAATACTGGTCAGTCACGTCCTAAGAAACACAAATATTTCGGGAGAACGCCATTAGCCAAATTCGGGCAGTGAAATACATGAGCAAAACAAAGAGGTCCCAAAGCCACAATGGAATTTGAGTTCAAATTAGAGGCCTTCAATATGAGGCTTTTACCAAACGGAGTTTAGCTTAACATGCACGTTGTGCCTTTAAACAGCAATTCAAGACGAGAACGTTTAAGCAGAAAAACACTCTCAAATGTCACCTATAGCCACTACACCAAACTAGCCATTTGTCCCTTGTTTATACTATATTCAATTTGTGCCACAATTGGTGCATGTTGATATTGCAATGAGTTTCCTTTAGGCTTCCTCAAGATTAATTCTGAAAGATAAAGCTGCCTTGACACTACACCTGAAATACAGATATACAAATTTATCTCTGGGAGACTGCTGTGCTTTTTCTGTAGGGATCCGACAATAATTATCAGTGACTTTAGTCACGTTGAAGAGCCCCTCAAAAACATGTAAGGGGGTGAAACACCATCGACTGCAGTGGATTTCGACAGATAATTAATTACACGGCTCAACTCTAATCAACAAATACCTTTTCAACATGGCAGACTTTTTTTTTTTTTAATACAAAATGTAGCCAAAGACTATACTTTTTACTTAAATGTGCTTTTCACAGACTGAAAATTGTCATTGGTACATACTTTTTACCTAAATGTGCTTTTCACAGACTCAAAATTGTCATTGGTACATTTTGACCCTTAAGCACTGCTCCAATGCAGCAATACTGTTTGTAGCACTCTTATACACTTCCAGATATCACAACTGTATAATACTTTGATTTGTGTAAAGCAAAACCACTGTAATTAAGTCAACTGTATAGTCTGCTATGGTGGGAAAACATGTTACTTCATATTAATTTACAAGCAAAATAGAAGTTCCCTAATTGTGAATAATTAGAGGTGTACATTTAAGTAGGCAACTACTCCCCATTTTTAGGTCGACCGCGCAAACGCTTTGGCCTGTTTTTAAGTGTTGTGGGCTTTTAACATCTCCCATCTCACACCCATCACTTTCACTTGTTCGTGGGCTTGCCTTTTAAAAATAACTTGACGTCATTGGCAAATGCCTTACGTTTGTCCCTCCTTAAGGCTGTTTTTGTCATGCCTTGCAGACTGTCTCTGTTACATGGATTATTGCACGGTCGCCGATATACTTCAGCATGGGCAAACTATTTTTTTTCTTTTGTCTCTCCCCTTCCTGCTGCGTGGCGTCCATGGCGTTCAGATCGCGAACAGGCACAGCAACGTGAACTCGATCGGCAGTATTGACGCGCTGGTCACATTGTTTACCGTTACCTAATAAGAGTCATTTTCTGTGGCTCTGCCCTTAAAACACTTGAAATTGGTAAATGCTTTATGTAAAACAGAAATCTTCAAGGCGAAAGCGTGCCAGGAGAGCCGATACTACAATATTCACTGAACTCGTGAAACTCAAACCATAATGCTTTGCAGGGCATTACTTTTACAAAAATTTGTGCCCATAACTGTGGTGGTCATAGGACAATGGGACCACCAACAAAATGTTTAGTACGACATGCTCTTTCTGTCTACATCATTTCTGGGTCCCCACACTATGTTAGTGCGGACCCCAAATAATAACCTCTCCCACCATTCAGTGTCTTTTTACGTGCTCTCATTACTGGAACTTTTGTTTTACAGCTGAGAGTAGTTTGTGTTTTCATGGCCTTGTTTGTAATGTCATCACTATAGGCCTGCTCCCCCAGAAAATGTGTAATGCACTACATCCTCTAGGGGCTAAATACATGGTTACATTACATTAAAAAAAATTCTGTGGTTATGCCCTCTAGAGGTTAATTATATAGTTACATGACCATGTTTCTTACAAATGCTATTTTTGTTGTGGTGTCATTTAGGTGCTGTTCTAATCATTACAGTCAAATCAACATACTAAAATACTTGTGGCACATGGGAATTTACCCCACAATGCTTTGCAGAGCATTACTTTTATAAAAACATTTTTGCTCATAACTCAGCCTGTAGTGGTCCTAGGACAATGGGACCACCACCAAAACGTTCAGCGCAACATGCTCTTTCGTCATCACTGGGCCCCCACACTATGTTAGTGGGGACTCAAAAATAATAACCCCACCACCATATTTTTTGGCTCACTTATGGTTGGAACTTTTGTTTTACAGCTGAGAGAAATTATGTTTTAAGGGCCTTGTTTGTAATATCATTGCAATAGACCTGTTAAATGTGTAATGCACTGTGCCCCCTAGGCGCTAAATATATGGTTACACTACATTACTTTCACTTGCTCTTTCAGGGTTATGCCCCTTAGTGGTTAACAATATGGTTAAATGATATTTTTGTTATGGTATTTTAAGCATTACAGTCTAATGCAAAAAGTTTATTTCTGATAAAGGTTTATATGATAATTGTATATGTTTTGATAATCGCTCCTTATTACAATTATGACCATGATTCAGGCCAACCTTACATCTTTATTACACTATGACTATTTGAACACTCTTGATATGTTTGGGTGACCCTTCTAGTTTATTTCTCCTCTGTGGCTGTCTTGTGTCTTTTTTTGAGAATTGGGTTAGCCAGCCAGCAACACTGATGGTGGGGTGGTGAAAGTGGTATTCTACTGGAATTAGCATGGCAGATTTAAATTAGGATGCTAAATAGCAACGTTTTCATTTTTTGCTGCAGATAGAGGACGAAGGTACATTGAAGTGCTTTAGTTATATGCAGAGCCACTGAAATAATATGGTAAGTAAAGATGAAATTATGAGGCAGGGTTGACCAATGTACGTGGCAAGAAAAGTCCAGTCATGAATTTACCTTACCAATAGCTCTACCTCAAGAAAATTCAAGACCTATTGCATTGTAAATGCTTGTTAAAGAATAAATTCAAACACAAAATCTGAAGGAACTCTGTGTTTGATGATTTACTTTAACTAACCAAGTCCCTACGTACAAAGGGCAACCCCTTTACAAAATTTGGATGTCTGCATGTCTATGACCAGAAGACATTCAAACAAGTGCCTAAAGCTGATCTCATATCTGTACTGCCGTCAGAACCCATGTCTCCGATCACAGCTGCAGCGCTTCATGCCTATACACCCCACCTTTCCAGGAGCTGAAATCAGATTGGTCATCGAGTCCCTACTCTCATCACAGTTTTTAAACAATAAAATGAAGATTCCTGCCAAACGAAGGACAACTGGCACATATGTGGTACATGGATATAGGTCAAATTTGAAAATATGATTTGGTACAGTTTTTGGGGAATTTGGACTCGGGCTGCAATTGCACACCTTGTGGTTGTGACTGGAAGTTTCTAACATGAAACATTTAGGGACTGATTTAAGAAATCTGAAAATAGGTTACCCAGTCACAACAGTGAGGATAATCCATCTGCCGGAATCTAAATCCTGTTGTGACGTAGTAAGCCATCCACAGAGTTTTAAATCAGCCTCTTAGTGTTGTCTAAATTTCTGGTCAGTTTAAAGTTATTTTGAGGCTCAGTTGCCCTTTCACTCTACATTAAGCTCTTCAACTTCAGTTTATTGACAGGCTTAATATAAAACCTATATATATATATGGTGATATATATATATATCTATATCACCATATGTTTTAAATACATAGAGCACTCATGTTCTGTTTCCTCCTGGTTTTCTATCATGTTTGCTTGTTTTCCTTTCCTTTGCTCCTTTATGGAGCCCAGCATATGCTACTGATTAGAGATAGCCCAAAGGTACCTACAGGGTAGGTTACTACCTTCACAGCAAACATATCAAACTATTCTGCGGAATCAGCACTATGCAGGTGTACAACTTGCATGTTTGACCAAGGTCATCTTAACTGTATCAATGATTATGTGTTCATAGTGTGGTTCATTATCATTTTAGAAATATCTGAGTGCAGACGGCAGTATATCGGTACTTAGTAGGACACAGGCCGGCATCATCGCTGTAGAACTCGACCAGAAGCTGGGTGAACCTTAGGATCTATGGGCCAGATGTACGACACATTCTACCGGACGCAAACGGCCCACTGGGCCATTTGCGACCGGTAAAATGCATTTCCCCTATGTACCAATACTATTTTGCCAGTCAGTAGCTTTTACCGACTGGCAAAATAGGGCTTGCGAGTCACTGTTAGGCAGGGGTGTGTAAAGGGCGTCCCTTCCTCCTAGTGAGTCACACTGGTATGCATGAATGTTTTGTGATCTGGAATGCGGTTGCAAAACATTCACACTTTACTGACTCCTTGAAGGAGGTGGTAACCCATTCGCAAATGGGAAGGGGTCCCCAAGAGATGGGGGTGCCACGGACCACTGCCTACTCAAAAAGATGAAAAGAAAACTTTTCATTTTTATTTTTGAATTGCAGCTTGTTTTCCTTTAAGGAACTGCTTTGTTTGACCCCAGCAGGCCACTATCCCTGTGAGTGCTGCCCATTCCTAATGAGTCGCAAATTGTGACCTACCTCATGAATATTAATGGGTCCCTTGCGACCCATCTGGGAATCACAATCAGTGTCTCAGACAGTGTTGTTTATCAGTGTATGTGACTTGCAATTTGCGAAAATGCAAATTGCGAGTCGCAAACACTGAGGGTCGTACATCTGACCCTTAATTCTTTCTCCCTTACAATTTAAATCACTATGTCCCAAAAGCAGAAGCAATAAAATTATTGGCTGAGGCACTTTGTAGTATTGAACAGAATAGGTAAAACAGACGCATTCTCAGTCTTCCCATGCATCACATTCTGGGTCAATGAGAAGGGAAGGAGCAAATAGGTAGATCATGGGTCCTTCTTTTATTCGTTATTGGGTTACTCTCACACATTGTAATCACATCTAAGCCAAATTATCCTTGGTGTCAGACTCCAGGGCAGGCAGAGGCTACTAGGCCTCAAAAGTGAGGGCTGAGTTAGTTTGGCACTGAGATCAAGGTGTCCATCCAACTAGGACTGCACACTGGACTGTCACAGTAGCGAGAGTGAGCACTCATAGGCTTCTTGGGAAAGTAATGAGGGGGGTACGTGAGCTCAGAGCTCAACAAGCAACCAAAAGACCTAATAAAGTGAATGTTCAGCTCAGTGCTTCTTTCTAAGAAAGTACTTTAATCGCACAGTGTCTCTGGGTGCTATCTCAAGTGGGACCTAAACCCACTCACTCTATTTCCACCCCTCATCACGCCTCTCCACCAATACCGGGTGCATATTGCTCTAAGAGCAATCAGGAATAGTGTGAATCGGTGCAGTCTTAATTATCCACAGTTCAAGATGCCTGTTTGGGCTAACCTTTCAGAGCTAGAAGAGTTTTCCAAATTCTTTCAGCTGCCATCTTGCCCTCTAGGGGGATTCTCCTGTATGCTTGTGGACTAGGGAAAGCTGTGCAGAACCAGCAGGTCTCTATTGCAGTCTAGTCTGTCAGACCATATTTGGCAGCCCTCTTCTTGTGGTTGGTGTACTGGATCCCGGGAGGTTGGTCAGGGGCCAAGTCACAGCAACTTGAATGGTCGGAGCCCCGGCCGCAACATTTGCACTCTGTATCTTGGCCATCTGCAGTCCTGAAGCAATGCTACCCTGAGCAGACAATAGGTAGGTGTATCCCTGTTGGGTGGGTGTAGTTTGGGGGGGAGGGTAGTAGGGGGGATTCTCTTTAATCAGCCGTTATAACACTGATAGGGTTGTCAGTAATCCTGCAGCTGCAGCCCCGTTTGGGTTTTCAGCAATACTGCAGATGTCGCCCCAGATGGGCTTTCGGGAGTCATAAAATTGCAGCCCAACTGGGCCATCTGCAGTCATACAACTGTGGTGTTATGCTTCCTGTGTGCGGCCCAGTATCCTCCGGGATTACTCTTATGCAGTCAGCTTCTTCCTGGGAATCCCAAAGTCAATGGACATGTGCTGGATCTCATTCTTTCCTGCATAGTGTCCCCTACCGCAGAGCAAGGCCGTCTTCTTCCCTCTCTCACCAAGCAGACAGGCTTCTAGGAACTTCAAAGAAGTCATACAGCTCCTCCAGTAGGAAACCCAGTTTTTAGGTGATGTTCCCACACTGTGGAAGACTGGCTGGCAGGCAGACAACAGTCCTGGCTGCACAGCAGTAATCTGAGTACTCTGAGTAGCACTCCCTTCCTTGGGCTACGAGAACCTGGAAAAAGTACAAAGTGGGGTGGTGTGGGTCACACCTTAATAGACAACTTCCATACAGGGAACCTGGACCCATAGTTTCAACCTAAGTACCGCCATCACTACACGGGTGGAAGACCTGTCTGCCCCATGGCCTGGACATGCAACTGCCAAAGATGAGCACTCACTGATCAGGCCTTGCCTTGCTGATCACCTCAGCTGCCCAGGTGAGGCCGCCGCCTTCGGTACAATGACACCTGAGAAGATGACAATGGTTTGATCCTGATAAGCGCACCACCCTGTTCTGCAACAGCCAGATCTTCACTGAGCAGGAAACACAAGATATGAAGTTCAAGAAACTGTAAGACTGTGTCTTCAACACACAACGATAATCCTGCCGTTAGGAACTTAACCTTTTGTCAGTATGAATTCTTTGGCTCAAGAATAACAATTATTTTTTTAATATATATTTTTGAAAAGCTTTATTTTTATTTTTAGAAAACAAGGCAAAGCAAAGAGAAATCAGCAAGCAGTGGTGCTTTCGGTTCAGATCAGTACACACAATAATAATGCTTATATTAGCTTCACACCAGTGATTCTTAACCTTTTGACTCCTGCAGACCCCCAGTGAATCATTACTGGAAGCAGGGAACCCCAAGAAATTTGTACGATTTAAATTTCAAACATTAAAATAGCAATTTTTTAAAAATACACAAATAAATACACACCAAACTATACTTGAATTACTAAATATATAATTATTTTGTACTGAAAAAATATGCGAAAATTTTAATGGGAAGGTTGGAGCTGCATCTCGATGACTACATTTTCAATGTTTTTTTTTTTAAGGAAAGTTGAATCCTCAGGTCAGATTCTACTTTCCCAAGCGATTTGTTTTTATTTTTTAGGTACATAAGATCTGAGAACACTTTTTCACATAAATATGTGGTGGGAAAAGGAAGTAAAACCATAAGGGACTCTCATCTCTCCATGGCCTCTCTGTCACATGTAATTTATTTGTTTTATAGCACCTCTCATACCAGTGTAGGGTGTCGGAACACTTTACAGGGGACTACAGGGTGTAGGATTCACATGTCATCCACAATGGTAGCCATTTCCTAAGAGTGCTTGGTCTGCAGACCACAGGTTGGGAACAGCTGCTTCACACAGTTCCAGGCCTACTAGGCACACAGTACTCCACAGTAAACAGCCACCTTTTGGCTCATGAATGATTTGAACTGACATACAAACTGTTAATGTGATACCTTTGTAGAGAACTTGCACCTGCGCTCTATCCTTGCCTATATCCAAGTCTCTGGAAATACAGCATTGTAGGGTACCCTAGAGTGGTAAAGGGTAACCCACAGAGAGGTAGTGCTTGAGTAAGAGATCATAGGTGACATTGTATACCCGTATGTCCTGTAGCTCTACCCCTTCTAATTGTGTAGTATTTTGTTTTGCTATGAAAATAAAGATTTCTTTCTTATTTACTGTAGACAACCCTGCGCTGGACAGTGATTTATTGTGTTTGTTGTTTGAATGTGTTTCTGCCCGCCACGTTACCTCCCTGAGAAAACTTTGAGTGCTCATCCTTGCTACCTTACCACTGTTGTTGCTGTGTGTGTTTAATATCTTTTTCATAATTATATTTTCTTTATCTTCTTCCATATTTTGGTATAAATTTGACTGTCATGATTCAACTACGGCACCCTGCATCACCCAGAATGATGGATGTACTCTGTATAAATTAAATAATAAATATTAATACAGAAAGTTGCTATTTATTTTTGTATTTTTCTACAGATATACTGGGCCCTATGGGGAATTAGCAGCTGTTAGCCGTCTGTACAAAAAGAACTTTAAAAATGGGGAGACTAAGCACAAAAACACAAATAACATTTTAATAAATGGTTTGTATGCCAACGTCCATCACTTTCTACTGTAACTTTCTCCAAGAGAGAGTAAATTCTTCACACCAAGTTTGGTCAGGCCCAATATAGAGCTAAGACTTAAACACCAGTGAGGGTGTGTGTGGGTAAATACCACAAGATCTGGGATGCATGGCTGAGTCCTGCTTGAACACAACCACTTTATTTGGCCCACATATCAAACAGATCTGTTAACTCATGAATCTGTACCTGAATGCAATGTCGAAATATTGAACTATTTCTTCCTGCATGTGACATGCTGTATATGTATAAATCAATAAAAGTTGGTTATCAAAGACTTAAACCCCATCAAAGTATTTCACACCATCTACGTTTTATTTTATTCCAGAATAACATGTGAATCGGTCATAAAACATCTAGACAGTCTATCTTCTTGGCTTACTTTCAAGGCATGGGTAGTCAATATTAAGCTAGGGTAATCGCATACTACAACTCTCTCCACTCAATCCTATCATTCAGGATCATGTCTGTTGTCTCAACCGTCCTCAGTTTCATCATTACTGTCCGCCTACTATTGGTGACAGACTTCACTCCAATCCGTTGGTGGGAATTTTACAGTTGTGTTGTGTTAAAGATGCCATGACTCACCCGGCACCTTATTCCAAGCCATTAACACCTTCAAATTCTGATTTTTTTTGTGGGGATCTTACATCCCACTTAATGGACCCTTGAGTGGCACCCAACTTCAGAATACTCTCTACTCCAAATACAACTTTTCTCGCATAACGCCTGCAGGAAAACTCAGCATCTGTGTTTTGTAGCCTTAGAGGTTCAGTCCTTGGTTCAGCATTTCTGAGGTACGCAGGTGCCCTTGTTATTGTATATCTGGACGCAGGTTTCCATGTTATTGTATGTGCCCATGTCAGTGTTATGTGAGGAGAATTTGTAAGGATCAATACAGTGCTAGATGAGAGTTCGCCAGTCATCAAGTCACAATTTCAATTATACTAGGCTGGGCAATGGATGACATCTGCTCCTGATGCTGTATGTGAAACCATTTACTGAAGGAAGCTTCAGGGTTATTACTTAACTTTGTAAATTTATTTTATGCTAACAAGCTGTGCTGGGCAAGAAACCAAAAGATGTTAAGGAACATCAAGAAGAGATCACGCCCACCCAGTGCTTGGATACACCAGGCTGTCCAGGAAGAGAAGCAGTGCCAGCAGTTTGTGAGAAGGAAAAGCCTTCTTCCTACAGAAGTTTTGATATATGTAATTTCATCTTACGTCTGTTATTTTGACGTGGTTCTTGGTAGAACATGGGAAGAGGAATGTATGTTTTTGTTCTTCTTTTGCAGATGTTCTCAATTTGGTCGAATATGAGTGGGGTTTATATTGGATATATCTGCTAAAATCATTGAACGCAATTACTTGGATGCTTTCTTTGCGGGTTGACGGCTGTTATACTTGTTTTATGTTTTTGCGTACATTACTTATATATTTGCATCAAGCAGTAATGTATTACAGGGTACATTTGTTGTGAAATCTGCATTGATTAAGCTCATAATGTGATATCCATATGCTACGGTTAATGTTGTATATAAAGCAGAACTGATGTGAAAAGTCCGAATGTGTTCTATGGTGCAGATCTGCCTCAATGCTAAGGCTGGTGAAAGACGGTACTATGAATTTCCTGGTAGGTCTGAGTAGTCTACAAGTACTAGGCCCTTATGGCTGAAAGAGGTGTTTCAGTTCAATTATCTGTGCAGGGGTGACATTTGTTAAGTGATTTTGGGGTGTCCACCTGCCATAATATAAGATGTGTTGGTCGATGTTATGCTTGTCTTGCTAGACCCTTGTTGTTTGTGATAGGTATGTAGAATTACCCAATTGCATTTTATGCAGTGTGTGCACATTTCAGAGGCGCCTGTGTTTCGGAAGCTTAGAATATGATACCATGCCTCTTTGCTGTTGATATTCGCATTTTGCTGATGTGAAGTGGTCTTCACGTTTTTAATGTTATTGCAGAACCCGTGTACTGTATTCATTTGTGTGTTCGGCAAAGGGTTGCATGGGTCGTAACTGCCTGTGGATACTGGGCATTTAGTTTGCGTGAAAGTTCAGCCGTGCCTGTCGTCTTGTGTTCTGGGTAACCAAGATGGGTTAAGGGGTACTGTTTTGCTACTGTCGAGGATAAGTGGCAGTATGCTGGTGTGGCGAGACACAAGAGTTGTTCAGGATTGTAAGTGTGCCAACCCCGGTTTGCTATGGTTGCAAGGCACTATGGGCTTTAACCACTGTTTGAGCGGGCGGGATGCAAAGCTTTGCAAAGGTGATGCAGTTCTCTCTTTTTCTGGAAACCTCTTGTAGGCTATACAGAATTGTGTGTACATTGTGGGAGGTCGACCATAGTCCTTTTCCGGTTTTGGATCTCATTTGTCGTTTCGGCACACAGTTTTGAGGTCGGTACTCTACTTCTTCTTTATTTTAATTTTGTATGGTTTGGTCGGTTTGTGGGCATCTTGAGGGTCTGATCCCCACAATATTCATTAATATTTTGTATGAGTTTCTTGACCGGTGTTGAGTGCAAAGTATAGTGCGAGAGTGCAAAAAGACTGTGGTTCTCAGCAAAGGGTGTTTGGTTATCTGTGAGGATTAACCCTTTCGCGTTATTCCACACTTTGCTTTATAGGAAAGAAGTAGGTTATGTCATGTCCTGTTTTGTGCTGCCCTCAGTCATTGGACTGTGTGTGACTCCACAATGTTGGATGGAGAGTTCCTACAGGTGCTAGTTAGGGTGTCTGGTTGTGCTGAGCTGAACAAGGTTTGACAACTACTCGAGGTATAACATTAATTCCTGTGGCTTGTGGAAACTATTACTTAAATAAGAAACTTTATCTGTATTTGAGGATGACATTGCACTTATTACACCTGACTAAACCTGCCTACCTGCTTCTTCCAGTGCCTGGGTTTCTGTGTTGCTTGTTACACCTCCACTCCACTACTTTGACGAAGCTGCAATGTAGCAGGTGCAGAATTTAAATTACTTTAAAGAGCAGAGGTCCATTTATGCAGCGTCCTCTATTAATTCACAAGCTTCCCTGATGCAGTTTCTCATGCAGCCCTGACAAAATGTAGCTCCCGCATCATGAACAATGTCTTACTCCAATCCCTTCCCCCACTTTCAGCGGTTACCTGTGTCTTATTAATCACTAGTAAGAGACAGCTAGAGTCAAGCTTTCCCCAGTACTCTACTGAGACCTCTGGAGCCAAAGCAGGTGAAGTCATCTTTGATACTAGTAGAGTGGCTCCTGTACGCAGTAAGTGCCTCGTTTGGAACTGATGGCAAAACTGCACCATTAGCAACATGCTGTCTCCATGCCAATTAGTAGAAGGGATGCAATAGGGGCAACGGTATTTTACCACACTCTGTCATCTTGCTCTAACCTCTTGGGAGCCAAAGTCAGTCAACCGCAAATCCTACTAGGTCACTGCATCCTCAAGTATCATAACTATCCTCTCACAGCATCTTTTATCATACTAGTTCTACCCATGTAACTCTACTTACTGGATCTGAGAGAGACCAACACCTGGGCCTGTAGCCACCACTGGCCTTCATATCTCTTCATACATCAAGATCAAAGAAGATGGTTGCATGAATCTTCACTTGGACCCCAGAAACCATGCTCAGAAGCACTGGTAACCACTCATGGAGCTTCAGCATTTCTCAGTCATAGGCAGATGCTTCTACAGTAAGGCTGAATGAAAGAGTATGGGGATGCCAAGTGAATAGGTTTAAAATGTATCGATTTCAGAATGTGGCCAGATTTGAAGGTTGCAGTTTGGTGCTTTGCCATTAACGTGTGTTAATATATTTTCTCTCTGGTTAGTCCATGAACAAACATTATTTATCGATTGTTTCTTTATGATACTATGCCTAGATGCAAAGTCCTAGCCTGAAATGTTGCCCACTTCTCTAGGATAAGGCAGAAACAGCATTGGCAAAGCCAACAAGTCCACTTCTCTCTGAGAAGGCAGAACAAGCATTGACAATGCCAACAGTCCTGGCACATAACTGAAAGAGCCTCTTTGGTCACTGGTGAGTTTAGGCACTCAATACAGCACATAAAGGTACCTGACACTCATCCTCCACTTATGCATTCATTCATTCTTGCATTCGCCTACAAATCCATTCACAATAGAGTTAATACAAACCTCAAAAAAGAATATGGAAGATAATTTAGAAGCATAACAATCAAAAAAAGAAAGAATGCCACCTAAATTGTATGGTTGCAATAAAAAAATTCATTTAACATAGCAGTGGACAGCATCTTGCAGAGTGTATAACTGTTTGACAGAACTGCTGTCATTTTCATTACCCAGTACTGTACCAGTCCACAGTAATAAACCACCCATAACCTTCTGACCAGGCAAAGAATAACTGAAGCGATATGCCACATGCTGCTGGCCAACAGACAGCTTTAATTTAATTCACCACTGACAGTCCCAACTAGCTGCATACTACAGCCGCTGCTTGACATGTAACAATGACAATCAGATATGGGATGATATCAGCAGAGTCTATCCCAGCAGTTCTCTCCATCATTTGTCCCTTTAACCTATGCCTGCTCAGGACAATAAACAAAATATCTCAGGATGGACAACTCAGAGCTGTAGCCAGCTAAGTGGACTACTGTTAGACCTGGCATCCTTGGTATGGTTTCCCCTAGACATTTTGCCTTCTGATCTGTTTTGCTGACTTCGGTTTTGCTGGCTTTAGGATTCTGGGCACATTAACACTGCTGACCAATGCTAAAGTGCATGTGCTCTTGCCCTAAAGCATGGTAGCATCGGAGTATCCTCAACTGGCATATTTAATTTACTTGTAAGTCCCTAGTAAAGTGCACTACATGTGCCCTGGGCCTGTAAATTAAATGTTGTACTAGGCCAGCAGCAGCAACTGTGCCACCCACTTCAGTAGCCGGCTTTAAACATAACTCAGGCCTGCTGCTGCAGAGCCTGTGTGAGCAATTTTAGGCTGCCATGTCGAACTGGCAAGTTAACTCACTTGCTAGGCCCATACCTTCCTTTTTAATACATATGTCACTCCTAAGGTAGGTCCTGGACATCCCCAAGGGCAGGTTCCAGTGTATTTAAAAAAGCTGGACACCTACGTTTAAGTTTTACATGTCCAGGTAGTTAAAAACTCAAACTCGTTTTTTACTACTGCAAGGCCTAGCTGTCCCATAAGTTAACATTGGGATTACCTTATTAAATGTTTTAATTGTACTTTCCAATTGGGACTAGATAGATATTTCAGGTTTGGTATCTCTGGACTCACAAATTAAAATCCCAATTTATGGTGAAATTGGATTTTAAATTGCATGTCTGAAAATGCCACTTTTAGAAAGTTAGCAACAAAAAAGGATGACGGATGGAGTGCTGAAAAAGGATGACGCATGGAGTGCTGAAACTTTTTAAACACTCACCCACAGTCACAGATCTGGAATTTATCCACTGTTCTTTTGCTCACTATGCCACCCCAGTCCAGCCTGAACTGCCAGGCCAGGTCCTTCATGGACCGGACACAAGCATCCTGGGACTTGTTTCAGGGTATCACCCTTCATCAGCCAGGCTAATTTGGAAGTTGACGTTTTCTTACTTTAACCATTCTGTGCCTCTGCCAGTCTCTGAATATACATCTGGGTGGGTGACAGCTGGGCTCCTGTGCGTTCCCTCTAGACAGTCACACAAAGGAAGTTGAAGTGTGTAATTTACATCTTGATGGGCCATCATCAGGCTCGTGGGTCTTCCTGAGCTCAATGAGAGGGAGGAGCTGACACTTGCACTTGAATAGGGCTGTGTCTGTACCCACACAAAATAGCTGCATAACCCCCTGTAGTGACTGGAGCCAGGAAAGGAAGGGCAGGGTCTTTGTGCACTCCAAAGGCCACTTTCTGAAGTCTCCCCCACTTCAAACCCCACCAAATCAGTACAGTTATGGCCCGGAGGACATTCTGTCAGGAAGAAGCATTGCTGCTGCCGCTGAGGTCAAGGACTTCGCATCACTGACTGCGCGGCTCAGGATCGACGGATTACTATCAGCCCCAGCGCAACACCTTCACATCGCTGGCTGCGCGGCTCGACATGACCCATCTCCTTCATCATAAAGAGTTTGAGGCTGCAAATCAAGGACACTGCATCAATGACTGCGCAGCTTGACGACGACGCATCCCCTTACTGTGCGCATTGGAACAGACACATCGCTTTCGCATTTTCTCACCTGCTCCACGCATCAGGTCCTCGATATTGATGCAATCCTCCACACAAGGTACTGGTTCAGTGGGACAAAGTTGGTCCATGTAGCTGGCCTGCACTCCATTGCAGTTGGCCTGAACTTTTGGACTTACCCCAGTCGAGGGCGACCAGATAGCCCCGGTTGGTGCTATGAGTTTCTAAGCACTACAATTGCAGATATTCTTTAAAACTTAATATCTCGACTTCTACTGATTGGATTTTTGTCGTTTTTGGTCTTTTTTTAAATTAAGATCTATATTTATAACCTAGTGTGGATCAATTTTGTGAGGTGCTTTCTCTGTTTTACTGTATTAAGTTTTGCACAAATACTTAACACATTGCCTCTTAAGTTAAGCCTGCCTGCTCTGTGCCAAGCTACTGGAGGGTGAGCAAAGGTTAACCTATGGCATGTAACTGACTTACCCTGAGTAGGACTGCTGTCCCTACTCAGACAGGGTGCATACCTCTGCCAACTAGAGACCCAATTCCTAATATCTATGAAAAACAAAATGCCATACATGGATATGCAGAGCTGCTCAAAGCTGCTACCTTACTGAAAACCATGAACTGCACATCTGTCTCTCATCTGTCTTCGTCATACATCACACTGCTATGTGCTTCGTCCCACAACACAATAACCTCATCTTAGTGGCTGTCATGCATGAGATGCAAACACGTCCCACAAAGGGTTAAAACAAAGACAACACACCCTACAGAGTGAAGCATGCTACCCATGCAGGTAACTGCTTTAGTGCCCCCATAGAGGGAGAAAGTGCTATTTACATGTTGCAATAAAATACAGTTCTATTGAAGTTCCAACATGGCCCCTACGTTTTGAAGCAATGTGTTGTCATTTTAGAACGATAACAAAGGTACACTATGACAATACCATTCCAAGATAGCGGCCCAGATTAGAAGCAGTGGTCTCATTCAGTGACATACACTGCAAATTAAATTAGCTGCAAGCAAGGGACCTTGTAGCGCTGTTGATGAGCACAGGCATCCTTGACTAGTACTATGATCTGTGACCTTCCAAGAAACATATACTTGTCTATGGTCAATTTAAAGGCATATTGACTTGTTACCATCAACTGGCCTGCTATATTGTGCATAAACTAGAAACCATAAGGCAAACAATCTCAGAATTACAAACGTGCAAAATTATTGTTACCAAAACAATGCACAACCCTTCTCAAAAAGGGCAGAACAAAATATTATCATTTTGCAAATATTCAATCTCTAGAGTTTTTCTGGGCAAGTAACCAAGAGCTAAACTCCTGCAAAGTACGGTAATTAGTGAGATTCCATGTAGAAAAAATATCTACTTATATCTATGGTCTTTAATACAAAGCAACCATTAGAAGGGCATTACTTTAACATATACTTCTCAGATATGACCTGCATTTGTTATAACTTTGCACAATAAACATATCAGATCTGTAGCATCTGACCTAACTTTTCCCAGTAAACCAACCCGGATCCATAGCCTTTTTCTTTGACTTGTCACCACAAGCAACTCAGGCCTACTGTATTGAGTATAAGCTTTACCATCAGGCAGACAGCTATACCATTAAAAATATATGAAATTCCACCAGGCAAAACAAAGTTTATCACAGTGAAAACCTTCTACAGCAGGACTTGTCAAGCTTTCGAACATTGAAACCCATGCTTACTACATATGTGCACATCTCTTTTTTTGCCCATTGGCTTTACAAAATGGTTTTCACAATACAAAAGCCAGGCCTACTGTCCAAGTCACAACTTTAATTAAGAAAAAGATCAGAGCTACGGCATATTACATAACTTTTTTCGGTGAACCAATGTGGATTTCATTGGTTTGCCACAATAAACAACTCAGGTCTATTGTATTGAGCATAAGCTTTTCCACAAGACATCCATCAAGTGTACAGTCGTAAAAAATACAATAAATACTAAAGTACACCCAGCAAAACAAAATCCAATCCTCCTAAGAGGACTTATTAAGGAATTTGACAGTGCAAACTTCTGTCCTCGAGGTTTGCCTAAGTGGGTAATCAACACCAAATCTCTTGCCTCTCGTATGCATGTATGTGATATTTCTATAGCACAAAACTAACCCGAAAACAGCAAAGTGCTGCACAAGACCAAAGACAAGCATAAAGTTAATGAGTAATAGGAGAGTAAGTTGGCTTGTTGATAGCTAGTGCCTTGTGATGTAGTGTTCTTTAAAGAAGTGTCTTCATCTTTTTCCTAACTTGGAGCAGCACTGGGGTGGTCCCGATGAATATCGGGATGTTGTTCCAGATCCTGGGTGGACAGATGGAAAAGCTTGCTACCTTGTTTTTTCAAACACTTCTCAGTCTGCAGTGAGTGAGCTTGTTTGCAACTTAAAAGTGGAGCTGATCGTGATGGCTTTGAAATCGATGCAGCTGGTTTTGAGAAGGCACGGGCCAAAAAAGAAGAGCCAGTTGAGTTCCATTAGAATGGGGCTGATGTGATCATATTTCCTCAGGCCCTATGTGAGATATGCTGCAGGATGCCCTTAAGAGGTGCCAATGAGGAGTCTGGGAGAACATGGAAAAGGGTGTTACCACCATCAAAATGCGAGAGTACAAGGGCTTGAACACCAGTTCTGAAGTCATTTTCTGGAAGAAATTGTATCATTTTCTTTACAAAAAGAGCTGGTACGAGGCAGTCTTTCTTTTTTTTTCAATGAGTTCCTTCAGGGTGAGGCTGGTGTCCAGGTCAAATCCAAGTAACCTGGCATTTTGTGATAACTGGGGTTTGAAACCGTCAAGGTTCATTTTATTGAGCCAGGCTAAAACTGTTTCCTCATTGTTGTTTTCAGTAAATAAAATTAATTACGTCTTTGCTGAGGCACACTTCAGGGATCTGACTGACATCCAGGTCTGGATGATGTGCAGGCAGTGCTTGAGGTACTGGATGTCTGAAGCAAAAGAGACTTTCAAGTAGAGTTGTTTATTATTGGTGTACTGGTGAATTGTGACACTGTTATCTGTGTACAGAGCACCAAGCAGCTCCATGTAAAGGTTGAAGATGATGGGGGACAGTATGAAATCCAGGAGGACCCTGCATGTGATACAGAGCTTTTGGGACATGGAGGTACCCATACTAAGTAAGTAAACGTTTATTGTTTAGTTGTTTAAAACCATAACAATGTGGAAAATATTATAAATACATTCATAGACTTGATTAGCCAGTGTTTGCAGCCTTGTTGATTCAATAATACTCCTATTACTTATTTATATATTCCTTCTCAGTACATATAAAAACACAATGTGGTGACTCAAGCAAGATGTCCAGTAACCCACAAAAATTCATTTCTTTCTTAAAATCGTTGCTTATCCTAATTACACATATAAAACATATCTTAATACCATTGGATACGTAATATCAAACACTTAAGCTAAAAGATTTCATCTTATAGTTTCACCCCATCTTTCCAGTGCCCCACCGCTTTCTTAATATACTGTAATAAGTATTGTCACTTCATTTCGTACTATGAACAGCACAAACACAAGTAACAGTCCTCCTTGTTGAGTCAGGTGTTCCTGCGCACTTCCAATACCGTGAGATGTTATTAAAATAAAAATGTCTAAAAAGTGCTGAGTGCATAGAATTTAAATACTTAGACGATGAACGGAGATCCTATTCAGCGCTTTACCTTCTTCCTTCAAAAGTTTCAAAAATGTTACAAATAACTAAGGATATGACCCACTTAAACACACATCATTGTACTCTTACATTTCCTAATCCCTAACATACAAACACAGGAGCCAGCTAGTAGGCTCCCAGTCTCACTCAGCCTAACATCTAACAAGTGCAGAGTGCATAAAAATTAAATACTTAGACAAGGTGCGGCAGTCCTATTCAGAACTTTGCCTGCTTCCTTCAAGAATTTCAGAAATTTTACTGATAATTGGGGATAAACCCCACTTAAACATGCAACAATTGCACTATGGCACCTCCTAATCCCTAGCATTCGGAGCACAGGAGCCAATCCAAAGACTCTCAATCCCCTCAGTTCCTTACAGACACACACCATATGCAGTAATGATTCTAATTTATACTTGCATAATCTAACAGTGCAAATCTTCCGAGCCCTTCAGACGGCCATATTTGTAGGCTTTTAAGAGTTTTAATTCCGCACCTCAGTCTGATTAGATCTTTCTTCCAATCCAGTTTCACCGGGTTAGATAGATAACTGGAGGTACCTCCGTGAACAAGTTGGTATCAGTAAGAAAGGTGGAAGGAGAATCAGTGAAGGACATGTCTGGGGAATCTCATTCGAGACTCCAGGGTGCATTTTAGGGTGGGATGGTCATCTTTGTCAAGTGCAGCTGAGAGAGCCAGTAATATCAGGAGGAAGGGGTCATCAGCTGCAAGATTCCAAGTAACAAAAAGCTTTAATTTACTCTACTAACAAAACACCTTTACATTCTTATTGGTTTTAACCTATGTTTTGCACAGTATGTTTGGTCTACTACGTTTGCAGTAACATTAAATAATAAACAAATCAGGCCTAAAGCCTCGATCATTGAATTGGCACAAGAGCCAACTTCATCCTGATTTAATGAGCATAAGCTTTCCCACAAGGCAAAACATGGAGTACAACCTCTGCCCAATCAAATATTGTATGTACTCAAGAAAATCAACATGTGGCCTGAGACAGAGCCCCTTAGCAGAGCAACCAAATACTCTTTAGCTGACATCTACACTATCAAGCCAGACCTAAAAGGCAATCAGGCTGCAGCACAATGTGCTAGTCTCAGATTACAGCAAACCAGTTCATTAGCAGGTTGGACCAAATCAGAGACTAATGACTCCCCTGTACCTGTTGCACTTTGACAAATCTATTTTAGTTACACATTTCACTAAACTTTATTCCAATTATCAGGGTTTCTCTCCTTCAGTCAATGCTTTTCAATTAGAGGTTTCTTTCAGTTATTTATCTCCTTAATATTTCCTTTCCAAGATTTTCAACATAGTGTTTCAGTCTGCTTTTTTAAACTGCACATCTATTTAGCTGAAGAAATGCAATAAAACGTACACCATGTACAACAATTATAATAAAAGCCAATAGGTCTGGCGCTGGCCTTTTGTTTTTTGTATTTTGTCATGTTTTTTGCCAAATTATTGTCTGAGAAGCTCCCGGGCACTCAATAAACTAACAAAAATAAAAATGTCTAAAAGTAAACATATATTTTTGGCTCTAAAAACACATATTGCCAAATTTGTTCTTTGCACTACTGGAACTACTTTGTGTGTGGATGTGCTCCTCGGGAAAAGGCATAATGTTGTCACTCACAGCGGAGGTAGCCATTGACTTGAATGTGCTGACCCACTGCCTCACAGTGTACGCTATAATGGGCGGAAGAAAATGTGAGTGACACAATTACAGATCAATGAAAGGAGAGGGCTGGCTGAAAGCCTACATCCACATATTACAAAACCAGACCTAAAAACGGCCACCAGTAAGAACTGGTTATGACTGTAGAACACACTGGTAAACCCCAGCATCTCCTTCTGTACAAGCACAGAGTGCAAGGGCAACTTTAATCTTTGGGAGGTCAACAGAAGCCTATATTAAATGCACGTTTATGTTCTACCACTCCCATTGGTTCAAATTCCACGGCGAGGGGTCAGTCCCTTTTCCCAAGAGACATGTAGTAGAATCGTTGTTACTACTCTAGTCAGTGAGACACCCATTCTAGAAATTACAACAGACAGCATTTCATATTTTCATCTGCAGACTGCAGGATACAGTGTGTTGTTCAAGTTCATTCTGGTTCACAGAAAGCATCATCTGGCCATTTCCTCTGATATCTGATATTGTAGTCTGTCATAACACGCGAATCAGCACTTTTCACACGAGTTATTGGCCGCAGCTTGGTTACGTGCCTGCTCAGCAGGAACCAACAGAGTTCGTTCATCTCTGCAAGAGTCATCTGATCCCACGTGTATTCGTGCCAGTAACTACAAGTCTATCGCCTGAACATTTATCTACGGGTAAAACTGCAGCGAGCATCGCACTGGAATAAAAGTCTGGACCACGTTTAGTGTGTAAATTGCCTCTGTGGCCATAAGGGGGCAGCTTGTTCCAATATCTGAGAGTATGTCCCCTGACAAGTGAGCGCGCTTTGAAGCAAGACAGGGGCATATTGTGCTTAATTCCAGCAAGTCCAGACTCAGTTACTTTCATACATCCGTTGCCAGAAAGTCACCCATTTAGCAGATACCATGACTGCAGCTTAGCTCTATACCTCGGGGTATGCTAGTATCACATTTGTTTGATTTCTGATTACAGCTAAACTAGCTCTTCTTTTCTTCCAGCTGTATTGTATGGATGCCCTTTTGATGCGATGCTAGAACAATTATAGGGGGTTATTACAACTTTGGAGGAGGTGTTAATCCATCCCAAAAGTGACGGTAAAGTGACGGATATACCACCAGCCGTATTACGAGTCCATTATATCCTATGGAACTCGTAATACGGCTGATGGTATATCCGTCACTTTACCGTCACTTTTGGGACGGATTAACACCTCCTCCAAAGTTGTAATAACCCCCATAGTATAATTTTATCAAGACATCGATCTTACTATTAGCTATAGCCTATCGATAGTTGCTACTACACAGCATTGTCAAGTTGTAGGGTACAATTCACACATTTCTAAACTGTGGTTGAGAGCCACGAGCTCGGATTTGGAAAACTTGCCTTTAGACCCCAATCGGGACCATATTCTTGAAGAAGCACATGGCCTTCAGGGTCATAACTGGAGGAATACAATAGGACATTATCACTATGTAAAGAGAGTGAGAAACAGAGAAAATAAGACTGTTGTAAAGTCCCCTTTTTTGCTTGTCACCCCCCACTTTTTGCTGCTTGATGCTTTTGCTTTTGACTTTATCACCCCTGTAAGGCCCTTGTAAATGGTAGCTGTGGTACCCAAGGCAGGGTTGGTAAAGGGGTCACCAGGGCTGCCGCACTGATTGTGCCACCCTGCCTAACCAAAGTAAAAATAAACCTGCAGAGCTGTCATGTCAGCCTGCATGAGCAGCTAGCCTGCGCGAGCTCTACTCTGCCCCACACCAAGTACAGGCAGAGTCCATTCACAGCCATAGCACTGGTCAGAAACCCCCAAGGAAGGCCTCCCATAGCCAGGAGGAAGGGTGTGCTGTGTTATGAGTGTAGACATATATGTATGAGCATATATGGCCCTGTGGAAGCATTTTAGACTTAATGTTACCGCAAGTGACCAGGGGTCCATAGGATACCATGGGCTGGCATCCGGGCAGTCCCCAAATGTCCAGCTCCATGATGGCCGGGCCGATTACCCCCATGTTTGATATCAAACACTGTGCTTTTTAACTCTGATCACAATTCTTGTGCCCAGGATTAACTAGCATGGACCCCGGTGGTGTCCTTAGAGGATGCCAACCAAGATACCTGATTTCCCCTGCCTTGGCAGGCTCTCCTGAGCCATTTGCTCCCAAGACAAGAGTCTGCCCTGCTGTTCAGGGAGCGTACACCCCCCAAAGACTAGCCACACCTTTAGGGTGGGCTAGGGGGTCTGTACAGCCAAAGGAGGGTTCTGCCACATTGGCAAATCGTAAGAATAGTGGATTCTAGGTAGGAAAGTGACATACTCCTACAGGAAGTTGTCACTTCAGGGGCGGGCTAGCTGCAAGGACCAGTAGCCCATTGGCCACTGTCCCCCACATCCTTAGTGCCCCCTAAACCAGGATTTAATGGGTTCCCCTGGCACCAGAACCTAATTTCTGACTTTGAAATCAAGAAGAGGCACAAAGAAGGCACCGACACCAACAACTGGACTGAGGACTCCGCTGCAGAGCAAAGAGAGGACACTTAAGTGCCCTGAGGAGACCATAGACTGGAACTGTGTGATCAACGTGTGCCCGTGGTAAAAACATGTTGCTTTCAGCAAGAGGAACTTCAGTGGACGCCAGAAGTCAAACTCCCCTGACTGTTGGCACCAGTCACCTGAAAAAGAAACGTTGTGCTGCGTCCCCAGAAGTGCAACCCGTCTGGCCCCCTATGAGTGAGCCAAAAGAAAGTTGGCGACCTGCACTCCGGGAGTGGTAGAGAAGCCCTCACCAAGTTTTGAGCCACTACCCCTTCTGGACGACCTCCAGCTGACAAAGTAACATTAGACTACTTTTGCAGCTGCCAAGGCATGTCTGTCGCCAGCCTGGTAACCACCAGTTTCTCGGACATCCCACTTCAGTGCAGTTCCCCAGAATAGTGGCCGACATTAGCAACAACCCCATGCCAGAGAATCTGTATCTTGAAGGAAGTGACTTCGAGGGGAGTAGCAAAGCATCTTGGGCATGACAAGTCCCGGTGACTGACAGCTGCAAGGTCGCCTCTGCGCCTGGAGCCACCAGACATGGTGGTGGAGTTCCAGCTATGGAATCTAGGTTGTGGAATTCCAAAGGTCTCTAATTTCCAAGGGTGAAGTGCAAGTCCACCTGAAGTGTGCTTTTGTCAAGTGCTGCATTTTGACAGCGACCATGAATCCCGTCAGCACCAAGGACAGCCAGAACGCCTCTGCATCCTGACTCCCTAGGCAAGGTAACTAAAAACTGACTCTTAAGGCTTGGTCTAGGGACCCACAAAATCTTAACTCCAAGTGGGTTCCCCAGAGCTCACCCTACAAGTGACCGATTGCACATTAAGATTTTCTCCACTGATTTCAATAGGAGTCGTTTGACCATTAAAAGTACTCTATTTTTCAACGCTTTAAAAATTCACAACTCCAGTTGCTTGTCTAAATTAAGATACAAATCTGAGTTATTTTTCTCAATTGGTGTTGGATTTCTTTTGAGTTGTGTCATTTACTTGTCATCCATGTGGATGTTGTTAAATGCTTCACACATGTTCCTCTAAGTAGCCTGACTGCTCTTTGCCACTCTACCAGGACTGAGCTAAGGTTTACTAGTGTGAACCCGAGGTCCACTTTTGGGTAACGTGCTAGTCTTACATGCTAAGACTCCACAGTCATTCCACATAATACTTACGCCTTTCTACAGATGCAAAGAGCAAGGGAAAGAGTTGAGATTAAAATGAAGCAAGATGGTGGGGGGAAGTCTATGCCAAGAGGTCGAGTGAAAGAAAGAGCGCAACAAACAGAGAGATCAAAAGAAACAGATCTACTGGTGAGACAGAAATTCAGCAGGAGGGATTTAAAGAAACAAAAGCCAGATTCCCTATGTCAATTCTTACTGCTGTGTCTCTCTGCTAGTGGCTCTTTACTAACACATGCAGAAATCAGGCTAGATAGGCCTATTGCTTCACACTAAATTGAAAGGCATGGCTACCAGCCCATTGGTAATAACAAGGCTATCTTTGCCTTTTAAGATTCTGTATCAACTGCTAGAAAGATACAATATTAAAGTCACCTAAAGTGAATTTAATATGTTACTTAATCTAACACAATCAAATTAATTCTTCGCATCAAGGACCAAATCACGATGGTCAGGTTAGATGCCCCTAGCAAAGTCAAACACTGCTAACATGATCATTACAATGACGATACACTATAGTTCCAGTCTAATCTTGAACAAAGTGAAATATGCGACAGTAGGTCAGGTCTCTGACAGCCACAGAGCAGAGAAGGATGGTAGGTTCATAAAGCGGAGTAGGTAGAAGAACCTCTTAATACAAGCACTGGCAAATCCAATTGATCTCACCTGTCTAATGTGAGTGAAGAGCTCTAGCCATTGTTTGTCAGTAAAGTATTATTTTTTAAAAGTGAATAGTTAAAGAACAACATTTCAAAATAATTGTGATAAAGCAAACATATATCTATGTAAAACTGTACTTTTAATTCAATATTTTTCATCTTTATAAATAAATGGCATGATTTATTTTTCAAATACTTTTTAATTAAGAAATTCTAAACAAATTTTAAAAGAAGAAGGTAGTGCAGAAAGGGAAGCACTTGCCAAGGCCTAGATTACTTTCATCAGGTTTCAGACATTTAGTCTTCTGCAATAGCCCAGGGAACAGACTTATAGACCTCCAGTAGAATTGTCATGGTACGTACACCTTCTGCCTCATAGGGAGGAGGAGTGAGTGCAGCAGATAGTCCTTCCCCAGCCCCATAAAAGCCTTTGTGCATCAAAGCTTGTGCTTTCACGCCATAGGTTAGAATGCAGGAGAAAAAGCAAAATCAACCCTTAAATTCTGCTCTTCAGCCATATACCAGTACAAGTATCCCTGGTACGGTGCTTTTAGACAGTCTGGGAGGAGAGCACATCACTAGGGGGGCATTGAAGGGGAGCAAAGTACAAGAGCGAGATAGCTAGAAAACACATGCGCTCTTATGAAAAAAGTAGTTCCCTAAATGTGAGCAGTAAAAGGATACAAGGCAGCCAATCAAAAGAATTCTAAAGAACTAGGCTCCAGGGAGACAGACAAACACAAGAAGATGAAGCAAGTCAATCAAATAAGAAATAACAAATGAAAAAAACACTACAGTCAAACAATAGTAAACAATAGGCATGTTCTAAACCCACTGTACGTTCACAATAGGTCTTTCGCAACCAGACATGTTGAACTCTCTCGCAGTCAAAACCTAAAAAAACCTTCTTAAACTGCCTCACTGTCTGCATATCAACATTCACGCCACAAGCCACAAAGGGATGTCCCCATACCAGAAAAAAGGAAAAAGGGTGTGTACATTTAGGAACATCATTTTCAGCCTTGTCTAAATAACACCTTTACTCCGCTCCCCGCACACCATTTCCACTTCCATAAGAATCTGGAGGAAAATGTGCTTTTCCTCCCTCAAATTCCCAAGTTTCACAGACCAGAAAAACATGTATTTTCACCAAAAGCCATGAGTATGTTCCAAAATGTAATTGGCAGACAATCATTTTATCAGTATTCTTCTATACCTACCCAGGAAATCAGTCACATTTCCGGGACCCAAGTATCAAATAACTGAACCGCTATCAAGGAAATTAGAATATTCAGTAACTGTACCACAAGCTCCATGGGGACATGGCCGCAGTGTTTTTTGGGTAAAAGAAATGACTCATCTTTCTGTATGTACATTTGGATGTGAGACGTGTGAGTAGATGTTAACGGGCGAAAGATAAAATGTGGTATTGGTAGATTTACAGTGGTAATTCCATAAGATAGGCCAATACCTGTGTTAGTTTAGTTAGTGCTCCAGTACTGCTCCTAAACCACTTGTGAGAAACTGGATTTCTACTAACACACGTGCACACGTATTAAGTATCACACAGACCTCACCTTCAATTAATGTGACGAGCTAGGCATATTGTTGGGCCTGCTATTACGGAAGTGGTTTTGTAAAAAGAATAGCAACAACATCACACTTTTTAGAGACATATATTTTATTAAATATAAACACATACCTGTCCCTTTTGTAACTTGTTGTCCTATACTCACTGAGATGGATTTCTTGCACTATTATCCCATCTACATTCAGATCTTAGAGATGGATCAATAACTGATTAGCTATAACCAGTCGCTGATGCCTTTAACATTCATGGTAACCATCTTATGTCTAACCATCTGAATTTCTTGTCTATGCTAATGCCTTGGAGTATTTAAAATGCCCTACATAAAAAACAAGTTACATGCCTTCGATAATGGTCTTTCTGATAGATACTCTACTTAACTGCAGATTCATCACCTTTATGATGATCCCAGGCACCAGACTTAAATTTTTAAACAGCAGTTGTTCATGCATGCCAGCAGGTGGTGCCACTGCAGACAGGACGCCTTCCTCTGCCCTGAAAGGGACAGTGCAGAGTAGTATATAGGTGACATCCTGCCTACTGACGTCAGTTTAGTCTTTCATTCTTCTGCACCCTCAGAGACAGATTAATCACAACGAAAATCTGAGGTGACAGTGCACTAAACTGCAAACTTGTTATGTTAGGTGGTTTTGTAGCACGCATTCTCACCTGGCAGCGTATCCTAGCATGAAACAGAAAGTAAGACACACTAGAGCCCATAGAGCTGACTAAAATAGCTATGTTTTGATATTTTTCCTGAAAAGAGGGACACAGACCCTCATCCACAGGGCCAGAGGGAGTATATTTCTGTTGGTAGCAGCCAGCAAGGAGAAGGATCGGCATCCTGTTCCGGTAATTCAGATATAGGGACCAGTGGCTAACATCAGGGAGGAGGTGTGGAAATAATGAGGGTTAGAGAAGAGTAATTCTGTTTGCTAGATCTTGAGGGACTGTGCTGTGTAAGGCTCTGCGGGTGTGACATAACAATCTGAAGAGTGCTCTTTGACGGATAGGTAGCCAATGTAGGGGTCTGAGCAGAGAAGCACTGGAACTGCTGGTTGACAAACTGCCTACCAGTCAGGCTGCAGGGGTTTGGATAGGCTGGAGTCTTTTGGTGAGGTAGTCCAGGACAATGCCAAGTTTTTTAGCATGAGTAGTTGGGTGTTGTAGTGCTCTCGTTGTAGGAATGAGACTGCTGGATATTGGGCGGCAGCACCACCAAGCGTGTGGGACTAAGTCTGATCCCACAGCATGTGATAGCTGTCAGCCTAGCCCTTTTGGCTAGCTAGCAGCACCTCACCAGAACCCAAGAGTAAAGGTGATTTGTGGCAGCCTATCGCATGACACTCGAAGACTCCTCAAGGAAGTCATGGTGGAACAGATATTACCCCTTTTCCTCAGTTATACACCTCTCATACGTGCAAAGACAAACAGAAGCAGAATTTGGTTCAAAAAGTTTTTTTGAAGCAACTGTATTCAATGTAAGAAGGCATGAGTTGGGATTATTAGGATAATGAAACAATACTATTAGAGCAGTGACTAGAAAAGTGAAACAGAGGAAAAGTCCCACCATACTGTCACAATAGTGATTCTAAAATTCCTACCTGCACCGGTAAGATTCTACATGAGAGCGATAGCAGTGTTAGCCCTAATCTGCCCATCTAGTCCCTGGAAGGAAACTCAATCCCCATACCTGTGCTACAGGATGAGAAGAGGTCCGTTGGTCTGCTGTGAGACCTCCCACATAGCTGAACAGAAGACACAGAGTTTCAGCAGAAACTGCAACAAAGATGCACAGTATAAGATGGCTGGCTGGCTGGCATGTCCCCTCTGATGTGGCGGGGCAGTGTGGTGTTTTATAATAAAACATCTGTTGTTCTAAGAACTGCACTGACCTGTCACCACATATTTTTCTGTGTAGGGTAGACATTGTACTGTTTGGATCAGTAATATCCAGTAAACTATCGTGTGCAGCCTTGGGTTGAGCACAGGATGAAAATGTTGTGCAAAGAAATGAATAACAAACTCTGCATGGAAGGTCAACTGCTAAAAATAATAAAATATCACCACTAAAATGAAGCTTTGCTAAAATAATAAGAGGAATAAAAATGACTTGTAACAAGGTGAAAGGACACAGGCCTCAGGTCTAGAGCTAAAATAATGTGCCTGTGTAAATACTAAAATAACCTCACAACAAGGGTGTGAAGTGCTACCCAATTCTCAGGGCCACCAGCCCTCAGCCCAACATGAAGTGTTGTTGTAGAACAGCATACCCTCTGGTTTGTCGCTACTGAGCTTTAGACAGTGGTCATTCATTCATTCTGCTATATGTAGGATTTGGGAACCAAATTCCTGACGTGTGAATGTGATGTTGTTGGAAAAGGAAATAATGATTATCGTTTGTGTAGGAGACTATCTGAAAGGCATATGACCTGACAATGTCTACAATGGGAGTCATATTGATGTTAAAAAGGATGGGGCTGAGGAAGGATCCCTGAGGGACCCTGCAGTCAATCCTAATGACGTTGGAAGCTTGGGACCCCATCTCAGATAGGAAGGCTGCAATCCCCTTGAGAGCATTCGAGTAGATGCTGTTATAAGATGGCGTGAGATACCATGTCAAACTCTGTAGAGAGGTCCAGGAGGATTAGGGCCACAGATGCTCCCTGATCCACTAGATGGCAGGTGTCATCTGTGGAAGTGAGTATGGTTGTCTCAGTGCTCTGTGCTGCTTTGAAACTGGATTGGAAGGGGGCCAAGTAGATCATTTCTTTCCAAGTGCTGCTGATCCACTTCTCAAGAACCTCAGAAGGATAGGGCTGAACTGAGAGAGGGTGATGGCTTCAATGGATTTTGAGGTCAGCTGAAGGCATGTTCAGTAAAAGACTACTTTAGCCTGTCTCCAGGTCAGCCACATTTCTGAAGTTTTTAGGCAGGTGTTAAAGATGGTGCTGAGTACCATGCCTATGATTTGAGAACAGAGAGAAAAGATGTGATGAGGGGCAGGGATCAGCAGGAAAGCCATATTTGACCAAGCGCTTACGTTTGATGATGGACTCAAGGTCAATATCTGAAAAAAGGGAAGAGGTTTTGCTGAAAGAAGAATGAAGGTTTATGAAGGGCAGAGAATTAGAACAGAAATTGGGGGCAAATTTGGTGTAGACTTCCTTAATCCTGTGTTGGAAAATATCTGATATTATTTCACTGATCTATCAATGGTACAATTGCTTTAGTGCAGGCGCTAGGTTGGGAGAATTCCTTCATGGTCCAAATCTCTTTATTGGATTTCAAAGAAACAAAGAAATTACAGCAGTACTGTGAGCGAACAGCTCATCATCAGTAGTTCAAATATGAAGAGACAAAACGTTCTCTTAAACTCCCTCTATACCCCCCCTGATCTACAGTGCTTAAAAGTGTAATACCTAAAGATAGCTCACCGTCCCTAGTGTGACAAACTAGTCAGTGTCCTCATGGTTGGCATCAATAGGGGCCTCCTTCAAGCGAGGGAGCCAAGGTATCTGGGGCAGGTGAGTTCGCAAAATTCTGAGACTAGTATAGCTATAAAAGGAAGCCAAATCTCCAAGTATGAGGTACTTTGTACAGAGAGAGTGTGAGAGTCAATATTTCCATCCCCAGGATATTCCAAAACAGGTGTAACCATCCTTGGTAGGTAAAGAGCTGTCCCGTGCCCCAGTGCATCAGAATATTTTGCAGGGCCACTCCCAGAGCTAGACCAATCTGCCTTCCCCGGCAGGATTTGAGCAGGAAAAGTGAGTGCATTGGGTAGCTCCAGAATGGTATAGGCAGGAAATCAGCAGAGCTGAGTATCCACAGTGTCAAGTAGTTGAGTCCCATAAGAAGTGAGCTTAGGACATTCCCATAACAAATGTAACAATGTGCCGGGGGAGCCACAGCCGCACCTACATTCGGGTTTGCGAGCGGGGTTTCCTCTGTGAAAGTGGACAGGAGTGAGGTTCCAGTATGTGAACATCTTGGTAGCCGTCTCAATACTGGCCACGTTGCAGGCTGTATGTCGTGCATGGAAAAAATAAATTCCCCCATTCTTTCTGGGTCAGTGAGCAGCCAAGTTGGGATTTCCAGAGTCCCTGGCTTGTTGATTTCTCCGGTGATGGGGCAGCATGAAGAGCCAGTAAAGTTCAGTGATAAGGCATCGGTCTGATGTTTTGGTAACCAGCCATTTTTCAAAAGTGGTAAGATAGTGTTGTGCCCCTGGGCAAACAGATGGGTGCATCAACCAGTGTCTGATCTGCAGATAATGCTGTCACTCTTCTTCAGGTAGTGCATGATCTGATCAGAGTAGCTTGATGGAGATGGGACCTACGGACCGGCATCCAGCTTTGTGCCAATTTTGGAGGCTGACTGTATTGAGACCTGGAGTAAAGTCTGGGTTACCAACAAAGAGAGTCAGCGGAGACGGGAAAAGGTCAGGCCAACTCTCTCGGCCACCCGGTCTCACAAAGCCAGGGTAGCCTTAGTATTGGGGGATTGGTAGAAGCTTTGTGGTCGAGCATGTCTATGTAGAAAAGTGATCTTCCAGAGATTCTGCACCACCACCACCCTATCCATGAAAAGCCAATGCTTTTCAGACTCCTCTCGCGACCACTGAAGGAGGAATTTATGCCTGATAGTAGCGTAGCAGATTCGGGATGCCAAGCCCACCCTCATGCGGGGGTCTGCAGCTCAACACCTTCCACATGCGAGAATGACCATCTGCTCATACAAAGCGATTCAGATCTTGCTGCAAGGCCCGGATGTCCCGGTAGGAGGCACCATAGGCAAAGCCTGAAAGAGGAATAATATTTTAGGAAGATCAACATCTTCAGGGCTGCCACCTGACCGAGCCAGGAGAGGTGATATGGCCTCCATCTATTTAGGTCCGACTTAATCTGCTGATGCAAGATCTGGTAGTTGAGGGACGCAGTCGCCTAGGCTGAAGAAGTCAGTTGTATACCCAGGTAAGGGATGGAGGTTGTCGTCCATTGAACTGGGTGGTTACGAACAACGGCCTTTTGAGTGTCAGGCGTGTGAGAGACAGACTAAGGGCCTAGGATTTATGCACATTCACCTGAAACTCCGCTGCCTGTCCAAAAGCCTCCAGTTATGACAGGAAGGCTGGGAGGGAGGTGGAGAGTTCCTCCAGGGCCACCAGGACATCGTCTGCATAGAGACTGATGGTGTGCTCCTCTCCTCCAAAAGGAATCCTTTTGATGACTAGATTGTTGCGCGTGCGCTGGGCCAATGTCTCCAGGTATAGTGCAAAAAGCAGGGGTGAAAGAGGGCACCCCGGGTAAAAGAGGGCACCCCTGGGGAAGTGCCTCTACAGATGAGAACGTGGTTGACGTCTGCCCATTCACTCGAACAGTCACTATCGGATGGCCATAGTTACTAAGGATTAAGGAACAAAAGCATTCGCCCAGGCCAAAATGCTTTAGAGTGGCCTCCAGGTATGGTCAGTGAACCTGGTCAAACACCTCCTCGTTGTCCACTGCCAATAGCATGTGGTCCCGCCCGAGCATCAAGCTTTATTGATAAAATGCATGATCCGCTTCGTATTGTTGCCACACTGGCGATGGGGCACAAAGCCCGCCTGATTGGTTGCCAAAATGCCTGGTAAAAGAGGGCCTAGGTGGGGCACTAGAATGCCAATGAATAGCTTAAGATCAAAGTTGAGAAGTGATATTGGCTGATAGGATGCATAGTGTTGCTTATCCTTGTCTGGCTTTGGGAAAATGATGATGGAGGCTGCTAGCATAGAAGGCGGGACTGAGGCAGGCTAATTGATAGTATTAAATAATCTAGTGAGAAGGAGAGCCAAAGTAATGCAGAAGATTTTATAGATAAGCGCCAGAAACCCATCTGGCCCCGGCAAAGGCCCGGTCCGTTCACGGACAGATCCTATTTTGCGTATGACTTTGTGTAGAAGTCCCGGAAGGCTGTGGCAATCTCGGGATCATCAGTACGTTCCACAACATCAGAATACAGAATCGCCTGGACCTCAGTGGCCTGTCTCTGTGCCTGTAGTGTGTTGGCCAATAGGTGGCCACATCTGTCCTCACCAAAATAATAAGAATGGTGAAGTCAGAGGGCAGAGTATTCCTCCCTCTACAGGTCAATTCCCGCTATTGCATCCGGGTGGCCTCTAGTTGCTGCCATACCCAGGGGGCGCCTGTGCACTTGTGAATCCGCTCAAGTTCCTGAAACTGTCAGGACAGGTGCTCCCACTAATCCTGGCAGATCTTATTGTCTGCTGCAGAAATGGCTACTAGCAGGCCCCGGACCACTCCCTAAAGTGTTTCCCACAAAGTGGAGATAGAAACATCCGTAGTATTGTTGATTGAGAGGAAGTCCTCTAGGATTTTATTAATTTGTTTAAAGACTTTAAACATTGACGGTGTAAGAGTGTTTGTCTTAGCGCCATAACTTGGTTATAAGTAGCACCGGCAGAAACGTCAGGGTAAGTGAAACCACAGCATGGTCAGACATAGAACGCAGTTCCACCTCTGAAGCAAGGACCATAGATTGGCACCTGGGGTGCCTAAACATTTATCTCTTTGGGCATAGTCTTATGTGTGTGTGAACAGAATGTATAGTCCTGTGTTAGCGGGTGTAGCTTGCACCAAATGTCACCTAGACCTATTTCCCCCAACCAGAGGGTGCCTTCCTGAGAGATTGCCCCTGCATGACAGTAGCATTGGGAGGACCAGTCCATGTCATTATCAAAAACCAGGTTGAAGTCACCCTATAAGAGCTTCAAGCGGTCCTGTGTTGTCATTACCTCAGCCAATCCGAGACATATAAAGTGCTTCTGACCCTCATCAGGAGTGTAGATGTTCCCAAATGTAAAGGTGTGTGAACCCACAGATACAGATTAGGCTAACATTCTACCCTTATTTCAGCTCATTTAGTGCATATTTTTCCTCAGAAAGAACTGGATACCAGAATCACCACTCCTGCGGTTTTGTGGAGTTGGAGGAAAAGAATTGATGTAGGAAGGCTTTGGAGCACAATCTATACCAATCAGCCACCAACAGGTGGGTATCTTCGATTAGGCCAATACTGGGTCCCAAGTGTTTAAGATAGTAAAGTACAGCTTTGCGTTTGGTAGGGTTGTTGAGGCCCTTCACATTAAGGGTGAAAATATGTACATTATATGGCAAGGACTGAGGGGAGCAAGGCACTGTGAAGTCAATATGATCTAAGAACGGGGGCCCTGGTGTGCATTTCGAAGTGTGCACAGAACAGGTGTGTTTAAGTGAGGGTGTGAGACTGCAGCTTGTAGGTTCCCATGAAAATGAACAAGAGTAAAGAAGAACCTCACAAACAACTGTAGAAACATTTTTAAAAAAGGCCAGTATTTAGGGTCCGAGACCCAGTCAGTAGAGATAAAGGGGTGTGTGTACTGGCTTAAAGTCCCTATCTCTTCCCACCCCTGGCCGGTCCACCCACCTTAGTGTAAAGTGCATTAACGTCACAGCCGTGGTCATGACGATTCTGCTCCAGCGGGGTCCCCAGAGAGCATCTCTAACACTGCTTGCCATTCTTTAGCTAGGGTCAGGACAGAGCCCCGCTAAAGACGCTTTGGTGCCCCTCCTTCGGGAACGTCTGTGAGCTCCTCTCGTATGCTGGTCAGCCCATGGCGACTTTGAGGTAGCCTCAATGCCCAACAGCTGACAGGTCTCCTTGAGGGATTGAAGCTGGTGTAGTTTTCCGTTCAGTTGAAAGACAATCTGGAATCTGGAAGGGGTGGCCCTACAAATATGATATGCTTGAGATCAGAGATGCGAGGTAACTGGGTGGAAGTCCCTGCGTTTCTGGAGAGTAGCTGTCACGACTCACGTGCTGCTTGCGCCTGGAATTTGCAGATCTGGTGGCGTGAATCTTCAATGTTCGGCTTTGGCCCAAAAAGGGGCGACTCTTTCTGGTAGCCACGGTGCTGTAGGCAATGGAGACACCAAGAACAGACCGTGCCCTTCAGAAAGTAGCGCCAGAGGGAAAAACCCCTTCCAAGGGGAAAAACCTCCAAACAGGAAAAGTCCTGGAGAAAAACAAGAACAACAAACAGGAATCCAAAAGGAGCAAAAATCAGAAAATACAGAATGCTGAGTCCAAAACCAAAAGGCAAGGAAATCAGGAGCGAAGACACCAACTGAGCAGAAAGTGTTGCAGCGCAAGGAAAGAGAAAAAACACAGCCCTTATATACCAACAAACAGGAAGTGACCCACAGGAAGTAAAAGGACACCATCTTAGATAGGGAAACAATATATAGAACAGAATAGTAGAGGAACCATAGAGAATAGGGAACAAGGAATGCTGGGAAAGCACAGGAATCTGGGAAGGAGGAAAAGACATAAAGAAAGGCACACAACAGACTGCAAACAGAAGAAAGGACAAAGAAACGAAGAAAAACAGGTAAGAGGGTTCAGAGACCCCTGGGACAGTGAAAGGCAGAAGGAAGAACGAGGCCCCAAGCAAATCTGGGGCCTCGAAACGCGCAGGAGAGGCTGGGGGCGCGCCGCGTCTTAATAACGCGGTGCGCGGCCCGAGCCGAACGCCCGGTCGAAGTCGAGCTCTCGGCTCGCGCCGCACCGCGCGGCGCGACAGTAGGTCCCCCTCCCGAAGGCCCAGGTTTAAGAGGGAATAAACAGTGAAAGCGTTGAGTCAGGAGAGGAGCGTGAACGGAAGAGGCATCTTCCCATGAACATTCACTGAGAGGATAACCCTTCCAATGAATCAGATACTGAAGTCGTTTATGAAAAAGACGAGAGTCACAGATTTCCTGCACTTCATATTCAGGAGCATCATTCACAAGGACAGGAGGTGGACAAGGAAACTGACGTGAGTAAGGATCAGGCACATAAGGTTTAAGCTGAGAAACATGAAAAACCGGATGGATCTTCCATGTATGGGGTAAGTGAAGACGGACAGTGACAGGATTGACCAACTGGAGAATACGGAAAGGCCCATAGTAACGAGGTGTGAACTTGTTTTGAGAGAGACGTGAGGGCAAGAATTTGGAGGAGAGCCAGACTTTATCTTGCAGATGATAATTTGGATTGGTTGTACGTCTCTTGTCTGCAGCCTTCTTCATATACCTCTTGGTATGTAACAAATTAGATCGAATTAGTTTATGGAGTTGGAGAAGGCGTTTGGAGAAATAGTTAATAGCAGGTAGAGGAGAGTTGGATTGTGGAGAAGTAGGGAAAGAGGTAGGATGAAAACCATAGGAACAGAAAAAGGGAGTGACCTTGGAGGCACTATGGACTGAGTTATTGTAGGAAAATTCAGCTAAAGAGAGGTAAGTGCTCCAGTTACTTTGGGTAGAATTGCAAAAGCATCGAAGATATTGCTCTAGTCCTTGGTTCAGACGCTCAGTCTGTCCGTTGGTCTGAGGATGGAACCCTGAAGACAGGGCTCTATTCATATTCAGTGTTTTACAAAAATGCTTCCAAAATCGGGAGATGTACTGAGGTCCTCTATCAGAGATTATGGTATGTGGAAGTCCATGGAGACGGAAGACATGATCAATGAATATTTGACCTAGTTCTTGGGAAGTAGGCAGCTTTTTTAGGCCAGTGAAATGAGCCATCTTTGTGAAAGAATCCACTGTGACCATGATAACCCGGTTTCCTGCTGATGGTGGGAGCGAACACATAAAATCAGTAGAGATAGTATGCCATGGGGCCGATGGAACAGGCAAAGGTTGTAGTAATCCTGCCGGTCTGGTGTGAGGTATTTTGACTTGGGCACATATGGGACAGGCCTGAACGTATCTTTCCACATCCAGTTTCCAGGTAGGCCACCAAAAAAATCGTGAAAGTAATTCTTGTGTGGCTTTGATGCCTCTGTGACCAGCTACAGGGGAATCATGGCACATTTGTAATGCTTTCTTTTGCACCTTGTTTGTAGGGAGGAATATCAGGTCTTGGTAATAAAAATATCCTTGTTTCTTGTACAATAATGGTCTTAGTTCTTCTATGTCATGGTCCGATTGGTTGGCGTATTCTTGTTGTACTTCTTCCAAGAAAGACTGAGCCACTCCAATGATCTTACTGGGTTCTAGAAGATACTGGGATGAGGAAGGAGAACACTCTGGATATCGGCGAGACAGAGCATCAGCCAGAATGTTTTGGGATCCTGGAATATATGTAATATAAAAATCGTACTGACTGAAGAAAAAGGCCCAGCGGGCCTGACGACTATTCTGGCATACAAAATTTCTTAAACATTGTAAATTACGGTGGTCTGTCCTCACCTCAAATGGTTCCTTGGAACCCATCAGAAACTGCCTCCACTCAAGGCAGGCTGTTTTCAGAGCCAATAATTCCCTTTCAAGTACGGAATAATGTTGTTCAGCTGTGGAAAGGATATGAGACAAATAGAAAACAGGATGTTCAAGGCCATCATCCTCTTGTCGTTGGAGTAAGACAGCTCCGATGGCTCTCTCAGAAGCATCAGTTACTACTATAAATTGCTTGGTGGTATCTGGATGTCTTAAGATGGGGGCTTGGGTGAAGGCTCTCTTTAAGCTTTGAAAGGCTGCTTCAGCAGCCTCAGTCCAGACAAATCCCTTCTTTAAATTGTCCTTCTTTAAGGTGTGAGTTATGTGGCTAGTCTGACTGGCAAAGTCTAGAATGAATTGTCGATAGAAGTTTGCTAAACCTAGGAAACATTGTGTTTCTTTTATGGTAGAAGGAGAAGGCCACTCTAGGATAGCTTGTACCTTTTCTTGGTCCATAGCTATGCCGGTGGGACTTAAATGATAGCCCAGATATTTGACTTCCGTTATGTCGAACTCACATTTCTCTGGTTTGCAAAATAGTTGGTGATCACGAAGTCTTTGAAGAACTTGTTTCACATGGGAAGTATGGAGTTCAGGATTTCTAGAATAAATAAGAATGTCATCTAGGTAGATCACGACTGTCTGATTAAGTAGGTCTGAAAACACTGAGTCCATAAATCTCTGGAAGATTGCCGGGGCGTTAGTAAGACCAAACGGCATAACCCTATATTCAAAATGGCCAAATGGGGTCCTGAATGCTGTCTTCCATTCGTCGCCTTCTCTTATGCGTAAAAGGTGGTAGGCTCCTCGTAAATCCAATTTAGTAAAACGTTGGGCCCCTCTGATTGCTTCCAGTATGTCCCTGATGAGAGGCAAAGGATAACGATCTTTAATGGTGATTTTATTCAGACCTCGAAAATCCAGGCACGGACGAAGATCCTTAGTCTTCTTGGGCACAAAAAAGAGAGGGGCCCCAGCCGGAGACGACGATGGAACAATAAGACCACTCTGTATATTTTCGTCCAGATACTCCTTTAGAACTTCCCTTTCGGGTTCCGTGAGGGAGTACATCCTCCCAAAAGGAACAATTGTGCCGGGTTCTAATGGAATTGCACAATCATATTCTCGATGTGGAGGTAGCACAGGTTTTGACGGTTTTTGGAAAATATCCTGAAACTCCAAATAGTGGTCTGGGACCCCTTGGACCGTATTAATGGACATACCAGTGGCACCTTCAGTAGCTAAGGATCTTTTCGGAGACCAATACTTGTCGGAAGTAAAACAGTTCTCGTGACAAAATTGCGAAGACAAAGAGACTGTCCGGGTAACCCAATTTATATATGGGTTATGTCTAATGAGCCACGGAATTCCAAGAATGATGGTATGGTTAGGGGACGTAATAAGATCGAAGGAGATGTGTTCTTGATGGTTTCCCACCTGTAGACTTAACATCAGGGTAGTGGTGTCTACAGGACCAGAGGATATCAAAGATCCATCCACAGTGTGTACCTGTTCGGGTACTTCTTTTGCTTGAGTAGGAACTAGGTTAGCAGCAGCCCATGTCTTGTCCATGTATATACCACTAGCACCACAGTCTAGTAATGCCATAGTCTTTTCTTGACGACCGTCAGGAAGTTGTAACAGGACAGGAAAGATGAACAAGGCAGTTGTATTGTCATTAAAGGAGCTGATGGAAGGTATAGCTGTAGATCCCGTCCCCTCCCTTCTTACAGGGGACGGGAGGTGGCGTTTCCCGAAGGTCTGGACGGACGTACTGGACAGGTACGGAGTATGTGACCAGCAGAACCACAATACAGGCACAACCCTCTCTTGCGTCTGTCTTCTCGTTCACTAGCAGAGAGCGGACCTCGGGTAGTATCCACCTGCATGGGTTCCCCTTCGATGTCTCTAGCAGGAGTGCGAGGTTCCTCAGAACGCTGTAGGTATGCACGAGAGCTACTTGGTTGGGTAAACCCTCTACTCCTTTTCTTTTCCGATCTCCGTTCCTGAAGACGATATTCGATGGACAGTGCTTGATCCATCAGGCCACGAAGATCTTCCGCTCTGGTAGAATGCACTAGTTCATCCTTTATTTCTTCTTTGAGTCCTCTACGAAATAATGTTACCAGAGTACGTTCCACCCAAGTGGTCTCTGCCGCCAGCTGACGAAAACGGGTTATATATTGCAGGACGTCTTGGGAGCCTTGTTGGATGTCGCACAAGGCTTCTTCAGCGGAGGCTTCCAATCCAGGACGGCCAAACATTTGTTTGAAGCGACTCACAAAGGCGGAATAGTCTGACAATACAGGGTCGTCGGAGGACACCATCGGGGTTGCCCAGGCCAAGGCTGGGCCGGATAAGGCACTGATAAGATAACCCACCTTGGTCCTGTCGTGGGAGAATTGAGTAGGTCGGAAGGCGAAATACACCGTTAAAGCATCCAAGAACTCGCGAAGCTTGGTTGGTTCACCAGAGAAACAAGGGGTAGAAGCGGAGATTGTCGGAACATCACTGGTGCGGAGGGCCAAAGCCTGTCGTAACGCAGCATTTTCATTACGTAGTTGTTGCAACTCCTGGGCTTGTTGCTGAATCGTGGTTAACAGAGATTGCTCCGGATCTGCAGCAGCCGCCACTGTATTATCCATGGTGTTTGAGGACGTCGGAATGGTTAGGCGCTGCAATCTGTCACGACTCACGTGCTGCTTGCGCCTGGAATTTGCAGATCTGGTGGCGTGAATCTTCAATGTTCGGCTTTGGCCCAAAAAGGGGCGACTCTTTCTGGTAGCCACGGTGCTGTAGGCAATGGAGACACCAAGAACAGACCGTGCCCTTCAGAAAGTAGCGCCAGAGGGAAAAACCCCTTCCAAGGGGAAAAACCTCCAAACAGGAAAAGTCCTGGAGAAAAACAAGAACAACAAACAGGAATCCAAAAGGAGCAAAAATCAGAAAATACAGAATGCTGAGTCCAAAACCAAAAGGCAAGGAAATCAGGAGCGAAGACACCAACTGAGCAGAAAGTGTTGCAGCGCAAGGAAAGAGAAAAAACACAGCCCTTATATACCAACAAACAGGAAGTGACCCACAGGAAGTAAAAGGACACCATCTTAGATAGGGAAACAATATATAGAACAGAATAGTAGAGGAACCATAGAGAATAGGGAACAAGGAATGCTGGGAAAGCACAGGAATCTGGGAAGGAGGAAAAGACATAAAGAAAGGCACACAACAGACTGCAAACAGAAGAAAGGACAAAGAAACGAAGAAAAACAGGTAAGAGGGTTCAGAGACCCCTGGGACAGTGAAAGGCAGAAGGAAGAACGAGGCCCCAAGCAAATCTGGGGCCTCGAAACGCGCAGGAGAGGCTGGGGGCGCGCCGCGTCTTAATAACGCGGTGCGCGGCCCGAGCCGAACGCCCGGTCGAAGTCGAGCTCTCGGCTCGCGCCGCACCGCGCGGCGCGACAGTAGCTCCTAGTAAAGCATTGGCTAAGAACCCTGGAACTGGAATGGGTGGCAGTCCCAAGCCACACAGAGGATGAGTTCCTTAAGTAGAAAGTCATGGACACATGTCAGAATGTCCGCAGGGTGGGGGACCGAGTCTGGTCACTTAAGGCCGACTCTATTTCGGTCTCTGAAGATACCTCCAGGATCGAGGGGAGGAGCTCCATGACATATTAAGTTATGTCGGCCCCCTCTGCCCCGGTAGATACACCTTTGATGCGGGTGTTATTGCGCCGCGATCTGTTCTCCACATCTTCAGCGTGCGCCTGGAGGTCAAGCTGCAGGTCCTGGAGCTGCAGGACCGCCTGCTGCAACTGCTCAATCTCTTCATCGCGGCTGGTTTAATGGACCTCCAACAATGAGAAACTGTCTTTCAAGCTGTCGATGTCTCAGCGGACCTTCTTGAGATCGTTTGAGAGGTCTTTTCCGAGAGTCTGGAGGTCATCCCGGAGGGAAGTGCAGAGGGCCTCTGGGAACAGGCAAGTTAGTGGGGCAACCGTTCCCAGGGACGGTGAGGATCCCCCGGAGTGCAAGCTGGTAGGCTTGACGAGCATGCCCTTCAGTGTACAATCCTTTTTCCTTCATTCGGAAGCCATAGCCCCACAGCCACTACTACACCCTCCGCTAAAAGTGAAGTGAAAGCTCACCGTTCCCCCAAGTGCCGAGGGCTCTCTCAGCTTGGTGCCTCAGTCCACCAAGGAGATGGGAAACCTCAGCTGCTTTGGAATTGCTTTTTCACTGGGATTAGGAGAGTGTGAATCTGTCAAGGGCCATCGTGACTCCGAGGTTACCGGCCTATCTGTGATGTTTATTGGGTGGCACACACCAGAGGCGCTATTGTCGAGCTGATGCACCTTCAAAATCCACACGCCCCACTCCGCGCGAGTGCCCGCCTTTCCCATGGGGGCAACAGGGCACAATGTCGCCCAAGGGAGTCCGACCAATGTTCTTGTTGCCTAGAAGCAGCTGGTCCTGGGCCCCAATCATGCACCCCTGGCAAACGAACGCCCAAGGTGGTGCTGCCAGGAGGAGGCACACAGTATCCAGCCTCCAAGTTCGGGCCCAGGACCCCCAGATGTTCAATGGCGTTAGGTGATGCCAGCATTGTAAACGGGTCCCCAGTCCAGTCCCAGGGGTCACAGGTATATCCAAGTTCAGGTCATGCGGGACCCTACTGGGTTTGAGGCCAGTTTGAGGGGGAGGCCAGTTTGAGGGGGAGGGCCCAATCTCACCTCATTGAGCCTCCAGGCAGCCCCCTGCGTGGCAGGGCAGCGGGTACAGCTCACCAGTCTAGGTCAAATCTGCAGGCCGTCTGCCCTTTGCTGCAGAAAAGGTGCCTGCACCTGGCCCTTCTAGGCCACCACCAGAGTGCCGTCACCAAGGGAGTAATAGTCCAGGGCCCCCGCCCGCCACAGCAGTGGAGCTCATATTACCTGCAGGGCCTCGGAGATAGGCATCAGCAATACCTTTCCTGCCTCCCATCTGAAGAGGGCCTGGAGGGGCGGAGGAACGTGTCCAGAGGTTTCTCTTCAGCACCACCAAGTTCCTGCACCATTCACTGCCTCCCTGCTCCTCTGTGTAGCGGGGGCCTCATCCTGATCGCCCGCTGATTCGGCAGTGTGGTGAAGCTGGGCCTCCCTCTTCTAAGCCCGGCCTGTGCCATATCACTGCCCGCTGCGTTCTTCTCTCCATGTGGCTGGCCTCAGGCCTCCCAGACGTGAAGCTTCAGGCCTCGCACACAAGCTCTAAATGCAAGAAGGAGGATCTTGAAAAGACCTCTTTAATGAACAGGTAGCCAGTGTAGTGTTCTCAGAGCACCAGATGCTCAAGCCCGGTGAGGAAGATTCAAAACCAGTCTGGCTGCGGCGTTCTGGACTACCTGAAGCTTATGAATAGTAACCTTGGATGATCCAGCATACAAGATGTTACAGCACTCCAGCCTTGATGTTAACTCCATGACAACTGTCTTCCTGGCTGCAAGCTTTTTAAGGGTTTTCATACGGTCAAAACAAATACCAACTACCGTGGTTACCTGAGGCAGAAAAGATAGGCCTGCGTCAAATCTGACCCCTAAGTTTCTGGCTACCTGGGCTGGTGGGGGGAGGGCTAGACTTAGAAGAAGACCACCAGAGAGTAGAATCAAAGGTGTTGGATCTTCCAAAGAGAATGGTCTCAGTTTTATTGGTGTTATATTTAAGATGGTTAGCTTGCATCCACCAAATAATTTCAGTCATACTGCATCTAAAATTGATCTTGGAGTCCAAGGAGGTCTTATCTAAGGACAGCATTAATTGCATATCATCCGCATAGGAAGCACCATTGATACCAAATGATGATTTTAAGGTGACTAAGGGGGCAATATAAATAGTAAACAATGCTGGGCTCAATGAAGAGCCTTGAGGTACTCCCGACTTGACAGGTTTTTCTGGGGAGGAAAAAGATCCTAACATAACAGACTGTCTTTGGTTAGACGGAAATGATTTAATCCATGCCCCGGCCAGATGGGAAATATCGTAGTCCTGAGCTCGCTGCAGCAATATGTCATGCGAGATGGTGTCTAGTAGGATCAGTACTGTGTTTTTGCCTCCATCCAATGTCATTTTGATGGTATCTGAAACTTCTAGGAGTGTAGTCCCTGTAAAATGCTTAGAAAGCCCGATTGTTTCGGGCTCAGAATATTAGCTGGCTCTAAAAAAAACATAATGTGTGCAATTACCAATTTTTCAATCATTTTACTTAAAACTGGTAGTAGGAAAATGGGCCGAAGATTCGACAATGTTTTGAGATCATTTAATTGCTTTTTGGTAGGAGGCTTTACTATAGCTACTTTCCAATCATCTGGAACTGTAGCTGATGATAGACAGGAAATCAAAATGTCATTAATAAGTTGGTTAATAGATTCTACTACTTTGTGAAGCATGAAGGGAGGACAACGGCTCAAGGGAGATCCTGAATTACACAACAGAAATGTTTGGCGGGATTGAGCAAGAGTGATTTTTGAAAAGCTTACAAGAAGGGCCGTGGGTATAAAAAAATAATTGCTTGGGGGATTCTACAGTAGTGGCGAGTTAACAAATGCTGATTGAATGTAACTTATTTTATCAACAAAATGAAAATCAGAAATGTCATTAAAAAGGAATTGTGAGGGTTGTATATCTCTGCCCGTTGCAGTAATTTGCGAAAATTAATTAACAATTTTCAAAATAGTCTTCTGGTTAGCTTGGGTGCTGTAAATCTGCGAAGCCAAATGAAGCCTTCTGCCACTTTTGATTTGGTTGTGATAGGTTTTCAACTCCTTTTTGAATGCAGTTAAATCCTCAATCAAGTAAGCGTTTCTCCATTTCCATTCTAGGTGCTTGCAATTGCAATGTAATTCAGCTAAAGACTGCGAGTACCACAGGGCTGACAGCTTAGATCTCGTTTTCTGTTTTACAGGAGCTAAAGAGGCAAGTTTATTGATAATTTCTAAAACCCAAGTATTAAAAGTGAGTTCCATTTCTGCAATATTTCCCCCTAGTCGTGGGGTGTTCGTGAAAAACCCAGTAATTAAATTGGGATTGGAAAGCATTTTAGTCCATTGATGAGCTACTTTAGGGCGGGACTTAGACGTACCATTGGTGGCTTTGAATTTGAATGGAATTAAGAAATGATCTGACCAGGTCTGTCTAACAGGTAGATCAGTAACTACGTAATCGCTATTCGTAAAGACTCCACCCAGCGTATGGCCGGCAATGTGAGTCAGGGTAGTATTAGTGAGGTTGCACGCCTCTCTACTAGAATTAGTATCCAAATGAAGAATAAAGTTGCCAAGTAATGTCAAATCCACATAACGTAAGTTAGATTGAGCAATGGCATCCTCAAGAGTTGTTAAAAAGCTACCACAGTGCCCAGGAGGGTGACAGGCTAGATCACCAGAAAAGGAAGCGGAGGGACTGAGCTTGATACGGAATCCCAAGCTTCCTGGGGCCTCTAAGGTCTCTATAGTATAATCACGAGTCTTCCACCTCACCGATCAAGCATATCATTCCCTATAATCGTATAGCCATGGGTTAATGCTTGTGCAATGTCAGGGATGGAATAGTTATTTAGCCATAATTCTGTAATGAACAAGCAATCCAACTGGGACTCACTGAGCAGATCATACATTTCTTGTGACTGTTTACTTAGTGAGAGTTAATAAGTCCCCCCAGAAAACTCGAAAAGATGGGGGAATATTATCCCTAGCGCGAAAAGGCATCCCAAAATTTTCTCTGCATTTATTTCAGGAAACTGGTTCCTCCAATGACTCTGGAAAGAAGGTCAAACAACACCCTTTTACTTTGTCTTTGAGCTGCAGTAAAAATTCAGCAGTCATTTTCGGACCACGAGGTGAAGGGGCAGCATGGCTGGCGTTCAGCGCAGACAGGCTTCCTTCTGCTGCGCCAGCGGCGCCCCCACTGCATCGTCCTGTTTAAATACAGTGAGGCCCAAAAGAAAAACCAGAGAGCCGACCAAGAAACTGGCCGCTCTCAATGGCCTCCAGGAAGAGGATTATAAAAAAAAAATAGTCAAGTTACGTGAATGCCCCCTTCAAAGACCACGTTGCTTCAGCTATTCCCCAAAATTGAGGCACCCCACCATTCGTACTTTAAAACAGATAAAAACCTAAAGTAAAACAGTTTTTAAGAATAATCATATGAAAACATAGGGGCACGAACCCAGTACTAACCGCTGCATGTTCGCGGCATTGTCCTGTTTAAATACAGTGAGGCCCACAACAAAAACTAGAGCGCTGACCAAGAAAAATGGCTGCTCTCAATGGCCCCCAGAAAAATAATTATTTAAAAAATGAGTCAATTTAAGTGAATGTCCCGTTCAACTAGCACATCGGATCCGCAATTTCCCAAATTGAAGCCCCACTTTAAAACAGATAAAAAAAAAATGTAAAACAGTTTTTAAGAATACTCACACAAAAACCTAGCGGCACAAACCCAGCACTAACATATTCGAAAATATATAGGAGCTGGAATATGACCTGCCATATGGGGGGCGAGAGAGACCACTTAAAGAGGTTCTAGAGTGGAGAGTGTTGGTGCCTAAATTATTGATCAAATCCATGTAAAAGGTGAAGTCGCCTACTATGAGTAGCTTTTGATATTCAGGAGAAAGCAAAGCAATAAGCTCCAACAACTGTGAACTAAAGTCATTCTTGGGTCCAGGTGGTCTATATATGAGAGCGCCACCAATGGCCGGGCATGACTCCTTGTTCAATCTTGAAACTTATGCACTCAACCCAGTCTGACGTCAGGAGGGACACGCTGAGGGAGTCATGATGAAGAATCGCAACTTCCCCTCCCAATTTTATGAGCCTGACTGCCTGGCTTGTGGAATAATTTTATAGGCAGGAGGAATGTCGATCACAATATTAGGGATGAATGGAGGATGAGGCATGTTTCGGCAATAAAGAGAAAGTAAGACTCATGAGAACTGATACTACCCGGTGCCTGGGGAGGGATCTGATGCTAACGTATAGGAGAAGACAAAGTAAAGTACATAAGGGGAGGTGAAAACAGTGCTGATGTTGGGGCAGGCACGAGATTTAACAGTGAAAGAGCTTAGAAGAGGCCAGCAGGACCTGCGGTGAGAGCAGGGGAAAAAACCATCGACCAGCACAGGGGAAGCCCTGCAACAGCCAGGGGGATGGAGAAGGTGACTATTAAGCAGAAGAAGGCTTTCAGCATTGGAAGTTAAGTTTCCTGTCAGCATTGTGGAGTCTGAGGCACAAGGGCCTCAGTGCCTGGTGCTGTGCATGGCCCATGCGTGGATGGGTGCAGACTGGCTTGCCTTAGCATTACCAATTGTGCACCATTGTGCGGCCGCTATATGGACACCATAAAATACTCACCCAAGACAGAGAGGGCAGAACCTCATGGAGGGATTATGCAGTGCTGAATTCTGTTCTGCTCCACCTGGTTAGATGGAAGTCAGGCAGCTGTGACAGAACAGGCTAAAATATAGGAGAATTGCAACTAAAAGGAACTAAACAATGAATAACAATAAATTAGACACGGTCAGTCTGCCTCGGGTAACTAAAACAGGAAATGGAAATCAAAGCTAAATAAAACATTTAAAATAAGAATGGGATCTGAAAGGGCCAAGCAACTGGAGGGGTGAGGCTAGATACAAGGAAACAAGAGAGGAAAAGAGCAAAAATGAGCTGTAATACAATACAACACAACACAATAAATTTCTGAAGCACACAGCTACCTCAACAAGGTGTCCTAGCACTAGCGGAGAAGATCACTGCATGGCATTAAAAAGAGGACCACAATCAGAAACTATTTAGATCAGAATCAAAAAGATGCATTTTTAGAGTTCTTCTAAGCGCGGTTTCAGAAGGACAGCTTTCCAGAGCAAGTGAAGCACATTCCACAGCTTGAAAGTGAAGCATTTGCCTCCCCTTCTGGCTTTATATATGTAGGGTGTTTGAAAACAGTTTAAGATTGTTAGACCGTAATGAGCGCAAATGAGCAGAAAACCTAAAGCCTTGCCGAAGATAGCCGGGACCGTTTTGACTGAATACCCTAAAAGCTAGGTTGAGGGCCTTAAACTGGACCCTTCTATTCACCGGAAGCCAGTGAAGTTGGCGTAGGTAGCTTGACAGAGAGAACCTGGTTGGAAGTTTAAAAATGAGCCTAGCAGCAGAATTCTGGATAGTTTGAAGAAGCTGATTGAGAAAGGCCAGGAGCCCTAAGTATAGACTGTTACAATAACCCAGCTGCGAGGTAATCAAAGCATGGACAACTGTTTTACAATGTTCCACAGGAATGAGGTGGATCATCTTTCTCAGGGAACTCTGAGTGAGAAAGCAGGAGGAAGATATTGCTTTAATCTGAGGATCAATAGGGAGCTCAGAGTCAAATTTCACCCCAAGGTTTTTACCACAGAGGAGTTGCGGGGAGAGAGCCCATCTCCGATGGCCACTAAAGATTAGAGTCAGGGATGGACTTAACACCAAAGAAAAGAACCTCACTCTTATCTGGGTTAAGCTTTAAAAAGCTGGCATTCATCTGATTCAGGACAGAGTTGAGGCATGTCTTAAAAGAACTCACGGAAGATGGCACATTTTCCTGAAAATTGCAGCACAAGATGCTGGACAGAGTGCTGAAATTTTTCAAACACTCACCCCCAGTCACAGATCTGGGTTTAATCCATTGTCCTTTTTCTCACCATGCCACCCCAGTTTGGACCAAGCCATATGCAAATCAGTCTTAACCCTGCTCCCCATGGGATCAGTCCAGCCCAAACTGCCCGGCTAGTATTGCTTCGAGAGCAGACTCCTTGTGAGTTCCACAATATAGAGTTTTGCTAACCACTTCCAGATTGTCTCTTCAGTGCATCAGGGAGCACTTGTTGCATGACTTCGAACCATAACCAGAACAGAGGCACCACAATCAAACATAATGTTTGACATCAGCTGTCTGCACTGAAAGTACAGTTTGCAACCTTTTGTCTTTGGTGGGAGACAGATATTTTGCCTGGCACATTGCAGTCTTTGAGTTTTGGTGTCGGTACAACTGATAAAGTTGGGAGCTAAGCTCTAAATGTATGTTGAAAGGCAGTGAAAGAAAAGGACTGACATCAAAGTTGCAGAGCAGGTGCCAAAATGCATCACCGCACTTCCAGGGCAGTGAGGGGCTACTTGCCTCTGCTCGGCAAAAATGTCTCTTTAAAAAAAAATCTAAGTGCAGTCTGGCACCTGGGCTTATTACAAAGTGAGGAATCCAGTTGCGGCTCGCTGAGCTAAAAAATGGCAGGGTGGCGTGCGGAGAGGGGTTGCAAGGGACAAAAACATTTAATAAAACAAAAAATCAATAAATAAATACGTACCTGCTCTGTCGCTCAGAGCAGGGTTAGGATTGGCTGGAGAGTCCAGCCAGGGAGCTACCAGGCAGACTGGGAGCCTGTGCCTGTTCTCTCCAGCCAGGTGACAGTGCGCATGTGTGTTTGGCTGGCCCAAGACGGCCGGCCAAACATTCATGAGCACTGAGGAGAGTGCACAGTTCACTTCCCTCGACCCAGTCATCCCCCATGGCCCCACCCCTTTAAAAACAAAACGATAATAAGCACAGTTTATTATCGTTTTGTTGTTAAGGGCTTGCGGCTGCTGCTTACGGGGGATGCTTCTCTGCCATGGCGGAGGAGTCGCCGCTGGAGGAAACTGCGTTTAGAAGTATCTATTGTAGGAAGCAGGCTTTTATGTGGTGGGCCAATGTAAGGGCACACCATGCAAAAAGTCTACACAACCCCTATGGGTTTACAGAGCTTACTTTAAAAAACCCAAGTGCTCCATTCGTGGTAGTGTGGTCAAGCAGCCTAGGCTTATGAGAGGGGAGTGTTAAGCATTTGTTGCATACATGGAGCCAATAAATGGTACACTCGCTCAAAAAGAAATCTGAGAACAATTCATAAAAAATAACCGAGATTTGTATACCTTTTTTGACACCAAGATCATCTATATCAGGTCAGTACTTTCAGGATTATGAATTTTACAAGAAAACAGTAAAAATGCACAAATAATGATTCTGAGTCCAGAGCCTCAAACGTGATAAGTTATACTATGGGAGGAACGTCATATATGGCAAACAGGTACTTGTACTCCGAATTCAGGGGTGCCCTTTGGAACTTAAGGTACTAAGGGGCCAAGGTCCAAATAACCACCAGCAGTTTTAGTTTACCTGCCCTTGCGTGTCCGGTTGCAGAACTGCTGGACATGTTGGTAGCCTCAAATGCTACAACAGTAGAATGCAATACGCACCAGTAAACACAGGCTGCAAGGAGGAGGGACTTGGGGACAAGTCCGGCAGAACCAACAGGGGAGCTTAGCTCGTGAGGGCCCTTAGAGCAAGGGGGCACAATCGGTTAGTGTGAACCTAGGAGTGGGGGCTCGAGTGCAGAGGTGTTTTGCTGGTTGGCCACTTGTGTTGGAGGCTCTCACGGTTTTTGGGTTAACCTCCATAAGGAAAGAACTTGTCACTCCTCAGTCCAGAAGTCCCTCGTTGGTCAGGTTGGCTTTGGTGGTGATGGTTTCTGAGCTGGACACTCAACAAGCCTTGGTAGCTGCAAGTGCTCCAGTACTCAGGGTATTGGTGCAGCGGGGCTTCTAGATGGTCTAGCATCTCGGAACTCAGCAGAGAGACAGAGCTGACCTCCTAGAGCCACAAAAACCTCCCTCTGGTGTGATGCTCCCTCAGTGAGCCCGATGGCCAGCAAAACGATCTACCAGACAGATGCAGTCGTTGCCTTCAGATGCAAGGGGATGGCTCCTCCACCCCAATGGGGGTGCTAGATGGTAGGTGAAGCGCTTGGCAGTCCTCCAAGAGCTTAGGAGGATGCACAGCTTTCGAATGAGTCGGGTCAGTGCAATTGTTGCGGTACCAGCAGCAAGGCAGGGTTTAGCGCCAAGTCTAGTGAAAGTCCTCAGTTCTTGTGGTGGCTGGTCTTCTTTGTCCTTCTTCTGTTCCAAGGTAGACAGATCTGTCATTATGGTGTTGAAGGATCCCCTAAATACTCAATTTAGAGGGGTTAAGGGGAGTGTAGGGTAGTAACCAATGAGCTACTTAAACTCTGGGGTGACTACACTCCCTATATGACCACATTCTGTGAAGAGTGGGAATAATCCAGACCCAGTGACGTTCTTCAAGGTCCAGCACTCACTCCCTGTTGAGTAATACCAATAGTCTGAAGGGAGTAGTCCACTTGTTGAAGTTTCAATATACTTGTGGAGAAGATTAAAGTGTATCTACCTATGAATAAAAGAGGTGCAGATTCTTTTATTATTTCTTTAAGATTTCAGTTTAATTTATAGTAAGTGCATCATTATCTCTCCAGCATTAAATGGTCCATCAGATTACACACTTATAGTAATCATTATCTGTGAGCAGCCGACATGTGTTTCGCCCACTCAGCGGCTCGATAGCCAGGGACTTTCTCAAGGATCTTAAGATAAGATTTTCAGCAATTATTTTTCTTCACATTCATAATTCATGTATGCCAACCATAAAATGAAATCTCACGGAAACGAAGGAATCTGTGCCCCTTTTATTCATGGATAGATACACTTAATCTATTCCACAAGTATAATCCTTCCCCACAATTCCTAGTTTCACCAAAACCAAGATGGTGAAACCCTTCTTTGACTATCCACTTTAGGTGGCCACCTTTTGGGGTATGCCTAGTCTGTTAGTCTGAAACGCATTCTGAATGTCTAATTTCCCATTTTCTCTGGTGCCAAGTGAGCTCAGGGCTAAGGGTGACATTCCCCAGATCTGGATGAAGTCAGGGATGCATATCAAAGGCGGCAGAGGCTTTGAAACTTCTGGCTTTGATATGTTAAATTCAGTAGCCATCCTGCTGAAGGAAAGGTGATCCCCTACTCTGGGCAGGCACTGTTCCTAGCCTCTGAGAGACGCAGCTCTTACCTGCAGGGTGTCAGAAACGTATCTGTGGTGGCAGGCTGGACTGTACCAATCAGCCAGCCCACTAAGTAACTATTGGAGATACAGGGGGCACCTCTATAGTGCACTCTGAATGCACAACTTCATAAATCTGATACTGGCATCAGTATGGATTTATTTAGATGAGGTGTTTGATACCAAACACCATTATTTTTGGAGAAGCTATCATGTAGATGGGTAACTCATAATGACCAGTGTCCAGTACATGCCCTTAAGAGATGGACTGGATTGCAATCACTTGCAATGCCAAGAAATTGAATTAGGCATTACAGGGACACATCTGCTAATGCAGATGTGCCCTCACATATAATATAGTGCACCCTGCCATAGGGCTCTAAGGCCTGCTGTTGGGGTGGCTTTAGCAGTGTACATGAGCAAAGCACACAGTGAGTGTTCCATGTTGTGTTTTTTGAATGCTTTGCACCATCTCCATGCATCCTGCAATGACTGACTGCATTCAGTTTAAGTGTGGGCCCTCTAGGGTGACATAATATATGCTGCACCCCTTAGGGACACTCTTTAGTACCCAAGCCCTTAGCACCAGAAGTATCACTTATTAGGGACTTACAGGGGTACTAACTTCCTTGCCAACTGGGATACAATTTGTCTTGTTTTAGGGGGAAGAGCGCTGGCACTTCGGCCTGGTTAGCAGGGACCCAGTGCACTACCAATCAACATCAGTGAGAAAAAAGTGGTGGAGACCATGTCCAAAAGTGGCAGTCCCTCACCTCCCCCCAAACTAAAGAGAATGAGTCTACATTTTCCCAAGAGAGTCTTGATTGTCTAGTGGAAGAACCTGGAAAGGCTGTCTGCACTGCCATGATCAGTCCCAGGTCTGTGTTGCACTGTAAACCTAAATAGGCTTGTCCTGGCCATCAGCGCTGGGTTGGGACAGGACTGCTCCTATTAAATGCTCAGAAGCATCAGTCTGCACAATGAACTGCTTTGAATAATCTGTAGCTTTGTGCTTTGAACGTCAAAAGCCTGTTAACAGCTCACTGTCCAGTTTACTTTCTTGGGTTGTATTTTGGAGGTCAATTGAGCCAGGGTACAATAACCCTTCACAACCTTCCTGTAGTATCCAGTCAAGCCAAGGAATGTCCTGACTTGAGTTTCGTTGGTGGAGCGTCCCATTCCAGGGTAGTCTGGACTCTGGGCTGCAATGGTTGAACTTGGCCTCTACCTATAAGGTGGCCCAAGTACGCAACTGATCCTTGTCCTATCTGGCACTTGCCTGCCTTGATAGAGAGACCCACCTTCTGCAGAGCCTGATGGACCGTCCGAAGGTGGATCAGGTGACCCTGACAAGTGGAACTATAGACAGCACTAAAAGACTCCGGCCCACCCATTACTTTGTTATCCAGCCTCTGGAAAGTTGCAGGGGCATTCTTTAGTCCAAATTGCATTACAGTAAACTGGTAATGTCCATCTGGGGTCTAGAATGCTGAATTTTCTTTGGCTACCAGGATAAGACTAATCTGCCAGTACCATGATGTTAAGTCAAAGGTACAGAGAAACTTGGCTGCCCCCACCTGTAAACTACTCCAGCTGGTCTTGTAATAGGGTGAGCAATGTGACTGTGACTTTGTGACTGCACTGAAACTCCTGTAGTCCACACAAAACCTCAACTATGGTGTACATTCCTTGGATTTAGGTTGGGGGACCAAGACCACTGAAATGGCCCAGGGACTTTCAGAGGGCTCAATCACCCTAGCTCCGGCATCTTGCTGACTTCAGCTCTGATGCTTTGCTTAACTTGGTTAGGCTGCCTTTAGATTTAATTTTTGACAAGTTGGCTTTGTCCACTTCATGTGTGCACAAGGTTGTCTGACCAGGAGTTAGGGAAAAGAGCTCAGCATACTTCCCCAGGACTTGACTGCAGTCAGTTTGCCGTTGGGCGCTGACGGTGTCTGACAAAACAACTCCTTCAACAGATCCATCTTTCGGGTTGTTAGCGAGGAGGTCAGGGAAAGGTTCACTCTCTTCTTCCTGATCCTCATCAGTGACCATCAGCATAATCACATCAGACCTCTCATGAAAGGGTTTCAGGCTCTTCACATGGATGACCTTGCGGGGGCGCATGGGAGTTCCTAGGTACACTAAGTAAGTGACCTCCCCTTTTCTCTCAGGGATAGGGTAGAGTCCACTCCATTTGTCCTGGAGGGCGTAGGTGATAGAGGCCCCAGTACTCATACCTTTTGCCCTGGTTGAAATTCAACCAGTGCAATCTTCTGGTCAAACCATTTTTTCTGGAGCTCTTGGCTTACCTCAACGTTGTGGTTTGCTTTCTCCATGTGCTCAGCCATCCTTGAATGAAGGCCAACATAGTCAACTATGTCCAGTTTAGGCTCTTTGAGAGGCCTCTTACAGCCTTCTCTCACTAGACTTAGGATGGCTAAACAGAAGCTCAGAGGGACTAAAGCCCACTCCCTTACGAGGCACTTCTCTCAAGGTGAAAAGCAGGCATGGTAAGAGGACATCCCATCTCTTACTGAGCTTTTCAGGGAGTCCCATAATCACACCTTTCATGGTCTTGTTAAAACCTTTCAACAAGGCCACTGGCTTATGGATGGTATGCTGTGGTGAACTTTTAAGTCACAGCACACTCAGTCCACATTTCTATCAGGTAAACAGACATGAGGTTACAACCCCTGTCTGAAACCACCTCCATAGGGAAACCTACTCTAGGAAAAATACTTAAGAGGGCTCTGGCAACTGCAGGAGCAGTGACAGTCCTAAGTGGAAGAGCCTCAGGATACCTGAAGGTCAAGGGGGCCCACAATGTCGACCCCTACCTTATCAAAGGGAACCACAACCACTGAAATTTGAATTAAATAGGTCTTTGGCTTGCCACCTTTCTTGCCATTGAAATGACAGGTGACACAGTAGTTACAGAACTCATTTACTTTCTGGGACATGTTTGGCTAGTAGAAGTGGTTAACGTACCTGCTCCGTGTTTTGGTCTGACCAAGAAGCCCAGATAGGGGGATGTCATGGGCCAAAGTGAGTAGAAACTCCCCGTACATTTGAGGCACTATGATTCTCCTAGTGGTACCAGGTTTGGGATCTTTGGCCACAATTTATAGGAATTCTTATTCCTAACGAGTCATGTAGGAACCACTGGCATCTCCCCTTTCCTGTACAGCAGCTTGCTATCTCAGGCTTTCAAGAGTGGGACAGGTGTTTTTGTCCCTGGCATAGATCTTCCTTAGAGGGTCATCCTGTACCTAAGAGTTTGCTGTATAAGGCCCAAGGGCTAACAGGTCTTCTCCCTAAGGAGAGGGGACCTGATATTGTGTCTTTTCAAAAGTTGGTTTCCCAACCTTATTGCCTTTCCTCTTGAGAGATTTCTTGGGCATTTGTTCCTTCCAGGCTCCAAGACCTCTTTTTTCACCCTGATCTTTGCTCTGTGTTCTCGTCTTTACACACACCCATTCTGGTATTCCCAGCATGGCTTCATCTCTACCTCAGCTTCTGCTGAGGTCTCCAGATCATTCCCTAGTAGACATTCAACTTATATGGCAGAGACACTATCACATATGTTTAGCCAGTAATCCCTCCTCAGTCCAAGGACACCATAGCCATGGGATGCACCTTGGTAATGTTATCAGCACTGATAACTGGGTAGGTTTGCCCAGTTAAGTACTGTTCTGGGGATATCAGTTTTTCAGTCACCTTGGTAACACTTGCACCTGTATCCCTTGGTGCTTCTACTTCAACCCCATTAATGAGTGGCTTCTGTCTGTATTTTTGCAGATTACTCGGCCAGACAGCTAAGGTAGCCATGTACACCAATCCCGCTGAGACTAAAATAGCTACAGTGTGTTCTCTGACTTGGTCAGGGGACAACAAGGATCCTATCTGGAGACTAGCAACCCCTGAAGGTGCTGCACTAGGGGGAGCCTTTTTGGGGCAGGAAGAGTCCCCATTTCGATTACCATTCTCATTACAGAGATGGCGCCGTATCTACATGGGATCCCAGTTTTTACCCTGGTACCCACCCTTAGATTGTGAAGAGTCTTGGGCCCACCCTCCGATATAGGTTTCTTTCCTACATACATCAGAACTGCAATTGCACATACTGAGATATAATCTAATGATACATTTGGAACATGACACAATAAAACTGATTTCACAAAGGGGCTATGCTGATGGAGTAGCACATGGGACCAACACTCTTCAGTGTTTCCAGAGAAACTAATAAAAACCAGTGCAAAAGATTGAGGCCCAAGTCGTCTGCTATTTCTGAATGACATAACTCATAAGAAGGCTTGTATGAAATTATCACATACTTCTCACAGACCTTAAAATTTGGTTGGCAATACCTACAGAAACCTTTAATCTCGCTTTTATGTTTACACAAGTAGGGTGTGTGCATACTGAAAGCACTATTCGACTGGGAACCTCCAAAAAGTGTTAACGTAGTTTTGCCCAAGCAACCTTTTGTTAATGTAAATGCCTCTTAGAAAGACACGTCCGCTGGTTGTTCTTTTAGCAACAAGAAGAGCGGCTGAAATTACGATTGTCAAATTGCTGCACATTGTGCACAAAATTGGAAACTGTTAAAGTTGTCTTGGACGGACACTTCTCTGCCTTATTAATTTGTCCACGCAGCTCCATGAAAACGGGGTGAATCGGACTATGTCCATCTCAAGTGGCCTTTTTATTTTTGCCTCAATGTATGTTCATGCTTGTTTATCCTCTATGGTCAGCAATTGTTTAAGGTAAACCATCTACCATGCCATGTGGTAAGCTAACAGGTACAGAGTGGCAACCCTGACGCTCTCCTGGCTGCTTTCAAAATACGTGTTCTGAAACTTACTTTTTAAAATTAAATTTACTGAACGAATGTTTCAGGTTGGCAAAGACCTTTGAAAAAGATTTTCGATTTTAGCAGTCTGAGCATTCATTTTCTCACTAAGGTTATGAGAGACGGAATTGTATCCTTGAAAGTCTACTTTACAAGTAAAAATCATTGGATCAATGTTTTGCACTTGTGCAATGTAGCCAGATTTTTGGGTACAATTATTTCCAGCTATCTAATCTCAAATATCTGAATCTATAGAGTTAACTGGACTAGTTAATCATTAAAAAATCCTCTGCAAACAGACCTGAGACGAGGTCGCAACATTACCCCACATTAAATCATCTGTTGTGACCGGCATATAAGACCTACGTGTTCTCTTGGCAAAACTTGCGGGGGCGTCACTCTTTATTAAAAGCTGCTATTCAGCGGGCACGGTCCCTCTCTCATTAGGAGTACAGTTGGATTTTGTTAAAAACAGTGTAGTGGACTCCAATACAACGCGCATCTATTTCTCTTGGATACTTCATCACATAGGTGAACATGCACTGATATGGCCAGAAAGCTACAGAAACCCAGTGCCATTCGTTCCCTGGATTCATTACATGTTGTACCCTCCTCATCCAAGGTCAATAGGGGAGATGGGGGCAAGTAAATTTATTAGTTGACAAGAGTTCGGACAAGAACACCAGCTGAGCTTTTCAAACACCGTCCTGCTGGAGAAATTGCTACAGGAGGACGCCATCTTTCGACATGTCTGCTCATCTACCTGATGACACAGCACCAGGATGGGATTGTGCCTTGGTACCAGGCATGAATTGGAAATTAAAACCAGTCCTGGCAAAACGTTCAACCGAGCCCCACACTGGAGGTCACTAAAAGAATGGGGCAGTCGGGGAATGGTTGGGTCAAGGCAGCTCGCTACCATGAAGCCACCAGGAAAATCCTACAGAGGCACAATGGCAAATCCAGCTCTGCTGGCCACCACCAGGGCTGTACAATACCTCTCATTCTGTACCTGGAATGTGTTTTTTTTCCTGAGAAACCAGGCACTTATACCCACTCTGCACAGACAGACTACATTTCTGGAGTATTGACCTGAATGGGTGTGTTCTTAATCTACCTCTCCCAGCATTTGATGCACCCACAGGCCTACGGTAAACCCCACAGTGCAGCCACTGACGTCTGCTGAGTCTGAACTGAACTCGGCCCAGGCAGAGCTGTGCACAATCAAGGCTTAGTTCACTGCATTCTACAGTTACAACCATCAGTAGCAAAACCTAAACTCCTACCAGTCCAAGTAACCAACTCACTAACCCTGAGTCTGTCGCACACCGCTCTTACACCACGAGGGTGAAGCCCCTAGGAGCAATTACGTTTAAACCGTGGCCTCTTCTTTAGTAGTGCTGACTAGAATCTCGTCAATGTTCAAAATATGCTGGTGCAGCATGAATGGCACAAGGAGTATCTGTCTGGGGCTTGCAGGGAGGGAGAAAATGAAATGGTGACCATACTGTTGAACGGCAAACTGCAAACACTCTCCAGATGGTTAAGCTTTAGGCAGCAGAAACCTCAACATGGAAGTGGACAACATTAGATTCACTGCCATCCATGAAATGCCTAGTTTGTGTGTCATATTTCTCTTAAGACCCAGCCACCTCTTAGAAAGCGGAACATCTATCCAGAACTTATAGAACATAAGACACCGCTGCCATCACTATCCAAAACGAAGCATTTTTCTCCTATGTACACATCAGAAGCTGACTCCAATGCAACGCAGTAACCAAACTCCATGTTCCCGGTTTCAGATGCTGCATTAATTGACTGCTAAAGAGATGGATAAGTGAGTTAGAGCTTTGATAAACTCGTGAACAAACATTTACTTTTTCTACACAATATTTGCTGCAAAAACATGAAAAAGAACATCGATTTTGCCGCTCCTATGACTGGTCATTTCTGATCGCTGTGTTAATGGTTAACTGTTGCAGCCACAGCAAAACAGGAACTTTAGAGTATTAAAAACTAAACTCTTCAAGCAATTATCTCCCTTGTGCATTACATTGCAAATCAACACCTATTACCCTGTTGCAAAACCAGGAGAGGGAGATGCTTTCAGCCGGGTCAGCCTAACCCATAATCACTTTCTGCCTGAGAAGAATTGTAAAACAACAACAAACGTTGGCAAAGCCAGTACATCTAGCATGCATTCTGAGTTCTGACTAAAATATTAAAGAAAAGGGCTGCTGCGGTGAAAAAACGCAAAACAAAAAAACGATTGATTTCTGTATAGAATGCATCTATGAAATAATGAATGCAATGTGTGATACCCCAGGGTGTTTTTAAGATGTGAAACAGGCTCTCATGCACTGATATGTGGGCACTCAATAGAAAATAGAATGATACTCTAAACAGCCAATAGCATGCGGTGAGAGAGTAATAATCCCCTTACATTTTAAAGGATTGGTCACAATATGTCTGCAAACAGCTGCACTGTCAGGCCAGTCCCAAGCTTTACTGAAAAGTCCAATATCTAAAGAAAAGAAAATACTCATATGATCACCGCACTTGTACACCTGCGATGGGTGCTATGATGGCAAGCGCCCGGTGTCAGTTATGTGTGGCTAGCCTGAATTAAACACCCCCAGGTTAAGAAAACAAACACAAGAACCCTGTAGTGCCACCATCACTGTCCAGCCAAGTGGCTCAGCTCTTTGGTTTGGCTTAGCGCTTTGCGGTAGCACTAACCAGATTCATATATTCACTGATCATAAATAAACTCAACATGTAGGTGGGATCGGCGATTTTGTGTCGAGGAGCTACATGGCTGCCTTATGAGTGGTCAAAAGAGGAGGAGAGCAAGGGTCACATGCTTCGTTCTGCATCAGGCGACCCTCCATCTGCCCAAACCTGTTGAGGACAAAGAAACAGAGAAAGACTGAAGAGACCAAGTGCGACAAGACATTGAGAAGATCCCTGTAAGGCAGCCGACCACAGGAGGCATGAGAGTCCCTGGTTATGCCACAACCGTGGGAAGCAACCTTTGTTTCCCAATACTGTTACACCATAGCAATGAATAAGGACATTTACATATCATACCAGTGAATAACCAAATTTCAATCTGGTTATCCATACATCACAATATATTTGCATGTGGGCAGTCAATGCACTTTTGTTAAATTGATGGCCACTGAGACGCAAGGGTTAGGACCGAAAACCAGACTCAGATGTCTTTTCCAACTGAGTACTTGGGAAGTTTTTGAGCAGTTTTTTTGTAGCTACCTACTACTATAAATGGACTGGCACCAGCAGTCACGCATGATCCAACATCAGCAAATCAAATATATGGTAGAACATCTGCATGATATCATGTAGTCGTGCCTCCATTTACAGAAACTTCTGGATCCTCCTGAATGAGCTAAGATGTGCAAGCACAGTTGTAAGTGCAAGTAGTAGTTATTTCCTACTCCATGGGATATCCATGAGATAGAACGGCAGATAGTATGGGGAAGGCAGCTAAAACACGAGGCCCTAAGCAAAAGGGAGCATTCTACTCGTATTTAGAGTGGAAATCCTGACAAAGCACAAAGACACAGATACGCATATAGCTGTTCTGGCAGAAAGTGGAGACACATTTACTCCTGGGCAAAGGCAATGCGGTAAGTCGAGAAAGAGAACAAAGCAAGTCCTTCGCAAGCAACAACTACTCCAAGAAGGAATTGGCGATAGTTAATGCAGTGTCAGACTCGAAGTTTATCAACCTTGCAATTAATATATAATCTGTAATTTGAATACTATTTGTCTGGTGATAGGACCTTTTTGTTTTTGTTTGGAAAATAATGCAATTATTTAAAAATGCAATCGTTACCAAACCTTTGGTACAGTCTAACACAAGACCAGATCTCAGAAAAGACTTGATGAAATCATAGACATTCAGTCCATCTCAGTGTTACATTCAGAGATGCGGAAACTAAATCGTGGGGGTCGGCCGTTCCCAGAAATCAAGGCATATAAAGAAAAGTGATCACTAGAATAACTGAAGAGGTTCACTAATTCACGATTTGTAATCCTACACCGTGGGTCGCTTGTGCAGCCTGACTCACTACTACCAACATGTGGTCCTTTTCTTCCTTTCTACTGCAACATGGTTATTATATTAACACAGTTCGAAAAGTTATCAAATCTAATCTGACAGTTTGTCCTTTAGTAATGTGAATCAAACAGAACTATAACAGCAGAACGAGAACACCTTTGTGTAAAATACCAACAGTTGCCATAATACCAGGCTTACATGATACAAATCAGATACCTACCCACCTAGGACAAAAATACCAATCCTTGCATCTGCTATCAAGAAATGGCTGCTTACAGCTCAAGAGAGTCTGCGCCTTCACATCTAACACATACCTAACTGGAATTCATCAGACAAAGCTGATGACTACCCCTTACATCCTTTATAACTCCCAATGTGGAGCATCTTCCTAACTTTGCTTCAGTGGGGTGATTTCAGCGCCAGTAAAATGGCCATGTCTGACCTGTATATTTATTATTTTATTTTTATTTATTCATGCAGTTTAATTTCATAGAATGCGAACATGGCACAAAGGTGTTAGACTATTTTACTACAAACAGACAAAGTTACTTGAAAATGAAGCAACAAAGTAACAAAGGATTTTTGTGAATACAGAACAACATAGTAAATATCAAAAGACTATGCTAAATGGAATACGCAACTACCAGGATGAAGCGCTTGCAAGCCAAAAAAACAGGAGGGGGATCTGGCTTGATGGTCATCATAGAGAGAACAATTTAAGAAAGCACCAGAGCAGTGCCTGGTAATCCAAAGCTATCCTGCATATAATGAGCTCACAAACTTGCCTTAAGTTAAGGGTCAGCCTCGGGGGATGAAGAAAAGCCCATCAGCGGGAAGAATCTAATTGGCAACATGAACCCCAGTAATACTGGGCAGTTACAATAAGACTCACGGCTCTGGGGGCAGCACCAGCTAAGACAACTGGGTAGCAGAGAAGACGGCCAGAGACAGCAGATGTGAGGCAGCCGCCAAGATAGCCAAGAATTCCGTTTCTTTAAGGCTGGGCAACCTGACATGAGAGCAGCAAAGATGACTGCGCAATTCACAAAGGTAAGCTATGTGAAGACATTTGGGGGTGAGAACATGGGCGGATCTGGGAGCATACGGCCCAGAGGGAGCGGAGATTGTACTGCTTGGCAGCACCTGAGATACAAATAGGGGACCCAGCGGGAACACAGCAGTCAGCTTATCCTGCCCAGGAAGCATTTAGGGAACTGTGAGTGGGCCAAAGGTATGGCCCCAACGGCTTGTTTCTTTTTTTTTTGGTTCCCTACATTACGGGTAGGCAACAACTATAACTAGGAGCAGGGCAGGTTGGTAAACAGAATCATAATGCCAGGGGGAAGGTGCATAGCGACTACCTTTCACTCCTCACAAATTGCATACAATTCCTGCAGGGCTCCATGGGGGTAGAAGGCTACTGCATTTCCTCCCTGTCCCTCTCCGTTTGCAGAAGAGCCGCTCCAGACCTTGTCTAGATGAACACAAAGGGAAAAGCCATGGACAAAAAATAATACCCTACATCAGGTGGAAGAGAACTTCGAAATTGTGAAGTCTGAGGTAAAGGATCCATTGAACATGTAGGCAGGGTACCTATTTAAATGACAAATATGATGTCCCAGAAAAACTTGTCATGGTTCTGGAAGCCACTGCAGTGACAGTGGAGGAAATTGAAATGAACGTTGATTCTACTGTTGTGCACCTATGGATCCTCAGGGAACAATCTCCCAAAAATATCATTGTGGGAATTCCAGTCTAAGCGGAATGATCTACAGAAACAAATCCAGAACCCCGCAGAGCAAGGCTTCTTTTTTGGAAGGTACAGCTGAGATTCGGAAGGCCAGGCACAAAAAAGTAACATACAGTTACTCAAAGACACAGAAAGACATGACATCGTCAAATCATGGAGAAACGCATAACAACTAGACTACCATTCCCCCCGACCAGAGATTATCTTCACTCTTTTTGATAGAAAGAGCTCACCAGGTCCTGGCCTTCTGACCTTCCCCTAGTTCCCCACCCACACCAGTAGCAGCTAAACTCTGCTTCTGGGACCAGGGCAGGAAAGTGGGACATTTTAAAGTAGGCAATTGCAAAGTGATGTTATTCCCTCGGCGGTTCAACACCACCAGTCCTCAAATCGTCTGGTAAAATGGGAGCTGTGAGAGATGTACTTGACACAAGTACTGCTTTTTCCCACAAAACTGAGAATTATAGCGAATTAGTGTTCCTTCATTTTTAAGGAACCAAAAGCAGCATCGGGCTGGGTAGAGCAATAAGAAGCCTCAAGAGAAGCAAGAGATCCCGGACAGCAAGAGACATGAAACTTGCACTGTCAATTGAGAAAGGCTAGGCCTAGGTGCCAACTGTGAACAGCAATAGGGACGGCTTCCTCGCCAAGACAAGGTTCCTGACTTGTACTTCTTACCAAGGATAGTATAATACTCATGCATTGCCTAAAACTCCTAGATCATCTTTTTAATTTCTGAGACCGCACTGTACTTTGAATTTTTATAACAAAGACGTTTGTGTTTAGGTGTGTTATTTCACTTAGTGCCACCTACATTCATAATTTTGGACATCATTGGATCACGGTCTAGTATGTTCTGGGTTCCTGCTTCCTTACTCATGTGTCGGGCCTTTGAGAAGGATAAAAAGACTCCCTTAGAGCATCTGTGCATTTATATTCATGAAGGCTCCTGATTTTGTACTTCTTGGGAAGGTTAATAGAATAGTGATGTGCGGCTCTAAACCCTTATTTTATCTTTTTAGTTATTGAGATAGGACAGTATTTTATTGTGATATTTCAATTATGAGATGGGCCGTACATAAGGATAAAATGGCTCCACCAGCGCTTCTGTGCAGCGGGAGCCCCTCTGTGTGCCCAGATCAAGGACACTACCAGAAGCTCTGGCCGGGTACACCGGAAAATACACAACAAAGGCTCTACTACTTCCCTGTTCAATTACTTGAGGTAGAAGATGAGAGCTCCATGTCTCCTAAAGATTATGGATGCTTCCATGATGAGAAGGAATCTACTCGGCAGCTAATCTCCTTGAAAATAAAGTTGCTAATAAACAGTTTCTCCATACATCACCAACTACGATATTAAAAGCTGCCCTCATTAATGCTTACTTTTAAACTTATTATAAGGAAGAAATACACAACTTCATACTGGAGGCCAACTATGATCTAGTTTTATTAAGGAGACAAGCCTTTGTGATACTGTGGTCCCCGTCATGTCTTAGCCATGCCTAATACCGCATGAATATTGCATATTTACTGCAAATTCAAACTTAGTGGTGGTGTGACTATTATATTTTGCAACAGTTCAAAGTACTGAAAATAATACTTATTGGGTTTTCACATGCCACATATCTGCTATTCACTCTTGCCTCCTTTCCTCTGATAGCATTCACTCGGATTCTTGTTTATAGCCCCTTGGACCTGCTACTAATTGTGATAAGGAGTTAGACAATGTTAGCCCCCCTGTTGTATTCCCACTTCTACAATGTTTATCCTAAATAATTTTTATATTAAAGCTAATGCCCCCACCTACACCACGACTAGCACCCTCATTGAAGCATATGAAGTTATGAGATTAGAAAAAAGTAAAATTTCCTATTGACAGTGCCCAAAACTGCACTGACTGTTTTCTCTACACTAGGTCTTGTAACGATTAGGAGCAGTTGCCCCTTTGGCTGGATTCACCACCATCTTATCATCTTTAATATCATTATCTCAGTTATGAGTGGGATAGGAATAGGAGCGATGGGAGCCTTTTCGACCAGACACCGCACTTAATTGGACTCTCAACATCTCAATGATGGCCTATGTCAACAGTTCCTGCTATTCATACTAATAGGGAAGATGTTACTAGAAAGAATATTAACTTGTGGACAATGGCTTGAGACAAAATCGTTCCAACACGAAAAATTGCAGCAGCTCCACACAACAGCTGGGGCTGGGGAAAGTGTGCACCAATTTATAAGGGTTGGAAATCTGAAGGAGGTATGGTTTTGAGTGTCCGCCTTTGGGGAAGCTTTGTTTTCGTTCCTACAAGAACTATAAAATCTCGCCACAAATCCCTATCACCTCTTAAGTATACCCAGGGGCTAAGAATCACTAAACATAATTGTAAAGTCATGGATAGGGGGTGAAGTAAAAACTATGATGGAGATCTCAAACTAGAATATATTCAAGCTTTGAAGGGTTGTGAAATCACTTGTTAAGAATACTTGTTCAGAGCATTAGCTAAGCACATTGATGCTGTGAGTAACAGTAACGCTGAATTATATACAATTCTAAAGGAGATAGAATATCCGGCTGCATTAGACAAAGACACATCACCCTCATTAGAGCTCTGCAAACTTATTTCTTCTTTTTTCATCAAGAATATTGAGGATATGAACGCACCATTGGAACCCTTACTAATTCAACCCAGTTGAAGCTGCAGAGTCAAGAAGAATAACATAGATTGTCAAACTCCTTCTAATTTTATGGCTATTATTATTGAAGAGCTCATAGCTATCATTTTGGCACTAAATCTAGTTCCCTAAAGACCCTTATCCGACTAAGGCTTTCCACATGGCAGTAGATGCATTTGCCCCAGTTAATATAAGCCCTACTAACATCTTCTTTAAAATATCTACTGTGACATTTAATTGGAAACAGGACTGTGGTACCTCTTCTGGGGAAAAACCTAATGCGGATTCCAAAACTTCCAGTAAGGGTCCCATCTCTCGGCAAAACTTTTTTTAATTTAAGGTTGCTGAAAAGGAATTTAATAAACAGCTAACTACTTTACTGAATGAATAACAATGACTGTTTCCACAATGAACAGATGGGCTCGGCAATGAACTTTGGGGCAGTGATAGATCAGCTTCGAATGATGCTGGACGGAAGTGGTATAGATGCGTTGGCCCTGCTTGATCTGGCTGCAGCTTTTAACACAGTGTTTCACGCAGTCCTACTGGATAAACTGGGTAGGGCAGCAATTTGTGATAAAGCCTCTGACTGGGTTCAATCTTTGACATCGTAATAAGAGGAGCAAGCTGTATCCATCCCTTCATTTTCTAATAATTCTTACAAGCTTTCCTTCGGTGGCTCAGAGGGGCCAGCTTAAAGACCAACCCTTTTAGCTATTTAAATAGAAACTCTAACAATTGATTACATATTTTCACCTGGGAATAAATGCCGAAGGTGACACACAGATAATTATCATATTAGATGGGGACTGCCATCAAGAGCAACTGAATTCCCAATCATTTCCTTTAGTATTAGCATCTTGGATGAATAAGAAGTCATTTAAATTAAAGACAGAGAAGACTGTGGTACTGCCTTAAGGTGTCTTTCCCTTCTTATGGTCCAGAGAATGGCGGCCTAACTCTTTGGGGAATGTCCCTATACCTGCATCCTCTGCATACAATCTTGGATTTATCTTCAATGAGCAATTTTCTTGCTTGGTTCAAATTGCCAAATTGTCTACAAGTTGTTTTTGTCAACTTAGCTACATTTTTCCTTTACTTACACTGAAGATGTGTTTCGCTGTGCTTTGCAGAATAGTCTGCTCCCGATGGGACTATTGTCATGCCCAACTATTATAAAGACACAGCACTTATCGCTTCCACAGATGACATCGGCATGATTCTTGACAGAGACACAGCAGCCCTCATTCTCCTGAAACCCTCTGCAGCATTTGACACAGTCTCACATGCCATGCTCATTAAGCGCCTGCATAACATTAGCATCCAAAGACCTGCTCTTCACTCAATCTGCTCCTTCCTAACGGATAGAACACAAGCAGTCAACCTGGCACCTTACTCCTTGAAAGCCTGTAAACACATCTCCCGAGTGCCTCAAGGCTCATTGCTCAGCCCAACCTTCTTCAACGCATATGTGATCCCTCTGGCCAACATCATCAGCGCACAACATCAACATCCTCTCCTACATGGACGAGACAAAATTCATGCTCTCCCTCTTGGACAAAACCACCAACACAAGAAACAAGTTTATCGCCTGCAAGTCAAAGTCGTTTACTGGATGAAAACCAATTGTCCCAAGCTCAACACAGACAAAACAGAAGTACTGATCTTTGGGAAGAACATCTCACAAAGGGACTCCGATTGGTGCCCAGCCAAACTCAGACTCACACATAAAACCCATACAAGGAACCTCAGAATAATCACTGACCGTAAACTGGACATGACAGCACAACTCAATGCCATCACTGCATCGTGCTTTCACAGCATGAAGATGCTGAGGAAGATCTTCAGATTGCTCTCAAGCAACACTAGAAAAAAGGTCACTTATGCCCTAGTGACCAGTATAACACCCTCTATGCCGGGCTCATCAAGCAACTCACTAGAAGACTACAAAACATCCAGAACTCAGCACCCAGACTCAACCTCAACTCCAAACACAGAACTCACTAACGCCTCAGGGAACTACACTGGCTCCAGATACACAAACGCACTCAATTCAAAATCCTCACGCACACTTTCATGGCTCTACACAACTCAGGCCCCACACACCAGAACATCTGCATCTACTTTCACCAACCACCCAGAAGCCTCCACTCCGCAGAACTCCTACTAGCACACATCTCAGACGTATACAGAATCAGATGAGGACAGCAGGCGTTCTCTTACATCGCATCAAAAGTATGGAACAACCTTCCACTTGACAGCAGGACCTCCCGCTCTCCTCTTGAATTCCGCAAATTAATCTACTTACAATAGGCAGGGCTAGGCACATACCTGCTCAGTGCCAGGATACCCTTGTGGGTGATAGTGCGCTTTACAAATATACATAACATAGCACTTTATCTATCTGGACTCAAATACCAGCTTCACAAACTGCAGATTATGCAACCAGATTATGTTTTGGCTTCACTCAGAGGGCCCATGTGTCTAAAAATCATATGTACCTCTAACAGCATCAACTGAGAAAACAGTTAAACACAAAACTGTGCATTTGCTTTATTGGTAAGTTTATATTCAAGTATCTCAAGTTAATATCGCTCTCTCTACTCTTTTTCTCCCCAGGTGAACACAGAAAAAATGAAACACACCCTGCACTCTTTAAACTATAGGTGATGAAATGAGGATTAGCCATAAGGGTTGTAGACTTGGATTGTACTGTTCAGTGGTGTAGTTGGCTGGGAAGCACAAGAATGTTAGGAGTGAGGAGCTGGCCCTGCTGGGGTATACTATACGAAGTGGTAGCAATTAAGAGCCCATGAGCTTTACATGTGTCCAAACATGGGCGACAGGCATGACAGCATTACAAGGGCTTGATGACAGTTAATCTGATGCAGTTACAACCCCATCAACGTAATGGCAAAAAAGATGGCTAGGAGGAGTTCTAGAATTCCAAATTAAGGTTTATTGATTGGGTGGGCAGCGTTCACTACTCTGTCCTGGGATAGAGGGTTAGGGACTCTCTGGGGCAGTCCCTAACCCTCCTTTCCCAGGACAGAGTAGTGAATGCTGTATAGTTGCCACAATCATTGTAGGTTTTTAAATACACCAGGAGGAGAGCAGAAAGGAAGAAACAATCAGCTTGCATGCAGAGCGCTGTGAGATGAATTCAATGCCAACAAGGATCTAAAACAAAGAACAGAGTCATGACACTGGCTAATAACTACACAATTATCACCTGGAATGTCCAGGGTAGGAGCCCTGTGAGCACATGATACAAGATGCACACCTTTCACAAACATAGCAGGGACTATATAGCTTTCTTACATGATTCCCATTTGACAGCAACTTTAGGGGCGAAATTATAGTGACGATGGAGAGGGCAACTGCACACAACCAATTTTGTATCCTATGCTAGGGGAGTGCTGGGGTGAGTAATACCAGTGGTGCACTTTATTACAGGTACGCTATTACTTGACAAGACGACAGGCATGCACTGGTGGAAGGTAAGCTATATGGCATCTTAGTAGTAATAGGCAGCATTTATGGTCCTAATATTTAGCAACCAGTCTTCTATGCTTTACTGACTAAGCAACTACTGAGGTGGACATACTTCCCTGTGCTGATAGTTTTTAATTTGAATAATGTCCTAGATATTGAACATGATTGCTTACACACCGCTTTACCACAAATAATGGTATGTACATCTGCAAAGGCATTACAGGATTGGCTGACAAGCATGCTGCTGTTAGACTCCTGGTGCATCAGAAACCCTAGAAAGAGGTTACTCATGATCCAGTGTCTGACACTCTTACTAACTTTCTGGTTGCAATGAATCTTTTTGAAAGTTTTGAGGGGTGAGGAGAAACACATTAAGCCATTCAACGCAATTTACAGTGCAGCCCATCTGGTCACACATGAAATCTCGGAGGCAAAATCAAAGTTCAAAAGGTTTATTACAAGGTCAAAGCTAAACTTATGTAAATGAGTCTCAAAACCATACAATATAAGTATAGAATTACCAAAGGCGAGTTAAAGCGTTGAATTAGGTGAAAGCACACCAACAAGAGTCATACCAAAACTTCAGTGGCAGCAATACAGAAGATAAGAAACAATATTTTACACTCCGAATTGCGCTTCAAATTTAAGCTTTGATTCTCCTGCCTGTCTGTCGAATCTATAGAAGTCTAACGACTCTAATTTACTATAAGAAACCCAACATTCTCTAGTCTAAGGCAATAGAGAATTAAGTGTCAGCATTGTAGAGAGATGCGAGTAGCATAAAGCCACATCAGCCAAACAAGGGAAAAACAGAGGTTTGTATCTCCCTAAGTCTCTAAGGGACCGCTCTAGTCAAAGGGCAAAATAAATCAATCTCTAACTGACTAAAACACTCTTATCCCATCAAAACTCAGATAGTTGACATCACTGCCAGTAACTTTCCATAGTTTGTAAATGAAAGTAAATGGTATCTTCTCATAAAACTTTCATCTCTCGGTCCAAGCATCAGGACGAACTTGGATCATTCTTGCCTTTAAGAATCGGAAGGTAAGTTCTTCACAACTCCTCGTTAACACTCCCGTCCTTGGCAACCTGTCTTCCCATAACCCGTTATCTACAACTAACAATCAGTTTTTCATTAAGAGAAGACTTCTGCAGACGTACCTGCACGTAAGGAAATACACAGCAGGGCGCAAAACTTCCACGTTGAAGGTTAAACACAGAAAAACATTTCAGAGCTCCACTCCAGCCAGCTTAACACAGACGTTAACACACATTCAAATACATGGTTGCCCTTGCATTTGGCATAAGCACTAATGATGGAGAATAACTATAGAAATGTTGATTAACTAGATTATCATAATATTCATACATTGAATAATAATGCATCCATGTGATTTGCATATGATTGTTCTCCATTTCTACTTATAAGTGTACTTCGGTTCCCAACTTTCAGTTCTGTTCGTTTACATGAACACATTTAAACACACACACACACACACACACACATATATATATATATATATATATATATATATATATATATATATATATATATATATATATATATTTCATTTACCCTTCTGGAACCCATAATGATACAATTGAGTTATGCGCTCTCACTCATGTTATTCACCAATACTTTACCTGTAAGTGTGACTGGACCATGTGCTGTGCACAAGATCACTGTAGATGTTAGTTTATCATACTGAATATTTGGGCAAGACAATCTCTGATGATAATATATCATCAAAGAAGATCTTCAGTGACTTAGATGGGCTCTTGGAGATCTAATCTGGACAGCAGGTAGAGGCAGGGTGGCGATGACAAAACAAACTCCCAACTAAGCATTGCAGGTTTGGGGTGCCAGATGTTGAAGCCCAGATGCAATGGGTGACTCAATGGGAGCCATTTGCAATAGAAACTGACAAGGAACTTTGGTGGTGCAAGGAGTACAATTTTTTGCAGAATGTCACAAGCATGCATAAGAGAAGGTTTTGCGGGTAAATGGATGGGAACAAACCAGAGGATGTACCAGGTGAGTGGTCATGTCCAGTGGTGGACAGACCTAGCAGTTAAGACAAAAACTCAGTGTATATTGAAGAGAGGTGCAAGTGTTCAAGTCGTCAGCATAAGGGAAATTTGCATGCAGTAGTGAGGCGATTTAATGCATAAACGTTCTAGAAGAATTACAAGAAAATTAGGCAATCAGGAGCAATAAGCAAAGATGGAGGGGAGGCCACTGATTAAGGAAAGAAACAAGCCATTAAGTCATAATTGTAATAGGAAGAGAGCATATATACATTTAAGGACCAGGCAGGGTGAAGAATTGGCGTATTCTTGTAATTGGGCCACAAAAGTTTCCAAGGAGAAGAAAGAGTGTGAAAGTGAGGTCAAGCATCTGCCAGATAGGCCATAGGTTTTCAATAGAGAGGAAGAGAGCAGCAGAGGAGACAACATGAAGAGAAAGGGGTATAGATGATGAGACAGGTCAAGGCAAAGCGGAGCATGCCATGGACAGGTCCACGTAAGTCAGAATCTTATTTAATCAGACTCATGGAAGTACACAGATGATGGCTGTGGTTGACTGTCAAAAGTTAGCTGGTATTATAGACTGGCAGAAGCCAATGGGGCAATTAATTATAAATACGGAGGACAAATGAGGCAGTGTGGCTAAAATGATGTAAAGCTAAGTGACTGTCAGGCAGCGAGATGCTGGAACAAGGTGCCGGGATGATGTAATACCCAATTTCTCTGGTTGTAGAGCAAGAGACATAAAACACAAAACTAAGTTCACAACAGAAGGCCAAAGAGGAAACCTAAAACAGCCTTTTTTCTAACATATTTCATGGTTTCAAACTTATTTTAAAAATACAGCAGCGGATGAAGCCAACATACACAGTAAAGTCAACATCTTGCAGCCTTGGCAATATCATATTAAAAAAAAAAAAAAAACGAACTTCAAGTAACCAGGAAGTTCTCCGAGTCTAAAACCACCTAGGTAAACACTGAAGATCCACATGGAATTCAACAAAAGGGGAAAAGAACGTAGCAAAGAGAAAGCATTGCAGAATTCAACAGTAGACACCAATAGGACATTTCCCACTGTCACTTCTCCCTGAGAGAATCGTAAGCTCACCCAGCTGCTGTCACGTATTTCCAGTCCCACGAGCTGCCAATGGATGAGGCACATCAGTCCCCATGGATATTAGTGCCCAGTACCTGTAAGAAGATTTTCCAAAAAGACCCTAGCAGAATCCATCTGCGAGAACATATATTGCTTCCCATTGGGAGGCTCTCTCAGATGTGCAGTAACTCCCACAAACCCCTCCAGGCTCTATGCCATTGTCTCTGTCTTCACAATCGTAAGAGCACTCTCTCACAAGTGTGTCCGGGCTTAAACAATGATAGCACAGAAGCTTAAGAGCATCTGTCCATTCCATCTTTTCTTTTCATTGCTGCTCTCAAATTTGTTTTCTCTACTTGGATGAATACAAGGTGATGAAACCAGTGTCTCCTCTCACTAGATTGTCTCCTCAAACGTCTGAAAGAAGACATCATCATCTGGGGATTCAGTTTGGCCTCCAACCCCAAATGTCTATCTATTAACTTAGTGAGTTCAGAAAGAAGAGTATAAGCAAGTATTACAAATGGAATTCCTACTATCCTAAACAGGGATGGTCTGTGTATGTTATCTAGATTTTCTATTTTCACATCTAGTGCAAGGATTTAATCAATCACTCCTGTTTTGAAGGACACCAAATCCTGGACAGTGGTGTTGGCTGCAACTGAATTAAGCTCTAGGGCATGCTGTAAAAGCAACCTTCATCAGCCTTTCTGACTATTCTGACTACAGTGTTTTGAGCGCATACACACCTTTACTTGAGGAGCCAGTCTTTTAACCTCCATGGTTATCTACTGATGTAGCAGAAATGCTATTGTTACCTTTGACGTCATAGTAATCATCTATACAAAGGGCCACTGGAATTATGTGGCAGGAGAGGGCCAAATTATATGTCTGTCAGAGGCTGGCCCTCTATGTAGTGTGCAAAACTAGGCACGCTATGCAGGGGTTTCCAGAGGTAAAAATTAGACCACCTAGTGCTCCAATTTGTATGGTAGCTGGTCGAGCAGTTAGGCTAATCCAGGAGATGCGCTAAGTATTTGCTGTACTCACAAATCCAATCATGCACCACACACACTGAATGAATAACTCTAGACCAGAATTTATAAAAACATACTTCAGACTTTCATAGTTTTGGCAAAGTTAGTCTTTTTGTGCGTAATTACGCACCATTGGAATCAGTGCACCATCACCTTTAAAAATGCATTAAAAATCGTACAGTTGAGTTACCTGTCTCTTCTTTTGCAGGATGGTCGCAGTAGTCGGTGAGCACCTTATGCCAGCTGGGGGGCCTCGGGAGACTCCCGGTTCTGGCAGGCGCAGCATTGGAGAGTTTTTTGGCACAGGGCCACCTGGATGAGCCACTTGTAAAAGGAGCTGGTTTGCAGGTTTAAGGATGGTGCCTTGGGGTCCCCTTGGGCTGTTGAAGTTGCAAGGGGTTGGAGACCCAGAGCACACACAAGACCTAGCAATGCAAGTCTCGGGCAGCCAGGTGCAGGGCGATTTGGAGGTCTTGGATGCTGTGCGTAAAGGGGACCTTTGGAGCTGGAGGCAAGACTTTTTCTTGAGGTCTTGCAGGACGTCGCAGACGCTCTGGTGGGAGGTCTGGGGTGTCACTGAGGTCCCTCAACTAGGGCTTCCTCCTGGTCCAGTTGCAGCTCTGGGGAAGCTGTTGTTGACTTTGTCCGACATGCACTGTCCAGTACTCGGGGTATTGGCACAACTCGGCCACGGAAGTGCGCTATGCCACCAAAGTGGGCACACTTGCAGGTCTCGTGCGGGCTGTTGTTGGTGTGTAGGTGGGGTTGGCTACGACTTCCGGTTGCAAAGATATTGTCCGGTTGGTTAAGTGTCCCTCACTGGTTTGAAGGATCCTTGCAGGTTCCTTTGGTTTCTTGAGTGGTGCCTACACTTGGGAGGGAGATCTCGGGCTATTTATGAAGCCAGGAGGTCATCGGTGTCTTTTGAGGTCGGTCCACTGGTCAGCTTCTCCGCAATGGCGATTGTTGAGACCCTGGTGCAGCAAGCAGGTGTCTCGTAGCCTCTTCTGGTGCAGCAGGTCCTCTGTTCTCATCTTGACGAGTTCTTTATTGCGGTCTTCTTTTCTTCCAGATGAATCTAAATTCTTGGTCTAGGGGAACCCTCTAACTACTGAATGTAGTGGGAATTTTGGGGGGGCAACCTGACAGTATCCAATGGGGCACTTATCCTTGGGTGGCTACACCCACTACAGTGACCACTTCCTGTGGGAAAGGTCACTTCCCTAAACCCTATTGGCTATTTTCCTACCATCCAATATGGAGGAAAATGAAATGAAGGGTCCACTTCGCCTGCAAGCCCCTTGGGGTGGTGCATGCTCAGTGAGACCACTCCTCCTACCCTTTGTCTGGTTTCCCACCTCTGCTCCCTCCAAAAGTGAGGGGTGCTAGGGGGGGAAGCCCTCTGCTACTAGCAGCAGTCCTGGAGGCTCGAGTTTCAGGGGTGGCAGACCTTTGAAGTTCACTGCCAGGGTGTTGCACATTCCTGATGGAGGGGGAGTTCGCTCCTTCACCCAGGAAGGGCATTGTCTTACAAACCAGAGAGCCATGGCTCTCCCCAAGGTTTGTGTATTGGCTGACTGGAAGTGGCAGGCTGGATGGAACCCGTCAGCAACTATGCCAGTTAGGTTAGCTTTTGCAGGGGGCACCTCCAAGGTGACCCCTGGGTACTTTTAGGGTTAAATTGAATACTGGTACCAGAATGGATTTAATTCTGAGTCGTTCGATACCAAACAACCTAGGGTACAGAGTGGCCATCATGTAGCTGGGGAACTCGTGTTTCACCAGTGTCCAGTACATGTACTTAATATGGCTGCTCTGTACATTCACTATGTCCCACGTTTGTCAAGGACACAGTGGGAGCATACTGCTCATGCAAGTATGCCCTCACATATAGTAAGGTGCACCCTGCCTTAAGGCTGTAAGGCTTACCAGAGGGGAGACTTACTCATCTCATATGCAGTATAGGGTGGACAGGACAGACAGAGAGTGTGCCATGTCGAATATGCCTTTTTAGGTTTGCCCCAGTACACTCAGCCTGCACTGGCTGTGCTGGGGGTATCTGGGTGCAGGGCCCTAGAGGGTGGCACAATCAGTGCTGATGCCCTCAGGGGGCTACTCATATAATCCCATGCCCTGGGTACTGGAGTACCCATTTACTAGGGTCTTATAGTGATAAGTAAGATTGAATCCAATTGTGCCAAGCATCACAACCGATTTTGGGAAAGAGCTCTGGCCTAGGGAACCTGGTTAGCAGGGGCCCTGGGACCTAACAACTTCTAGAACACATCAACATCAGGCAAAAAGTGGTGGCTAGCCATGCAAAATGAAGCCTCCTCTCACAGTGGGAGGCTGAGTAAATTATGTGGCAAGTTGAGGAAAATTATGTGGCATAATGTGGCACGTTTTGTAATAGTATTACTTATTTTGTCATTTTTAAACTTGATAGAATTTTGGATCAAGTATGCAAAGTATATGGAGAGCCATGGTGCTGAAGGAGTAAGACATGTTTACAGCACAGCTTGCATAATACACCTTCCAAAGAAGCCACTGGTCCATTTACTCTGGGCTGCCTTTGAAGAACAGCAGGGTAAGGTTTTGCTCAGTTGTATTATTTTCCAACTTTTCTTGCTTTTTTAAAAATCTGTATTTGTAATTGTAGTTGTTTAATAACCTTAAGTTTGACAACAGCTGTACGCTTCCCCACAAGCACAGTTGGTACTTTCATTGATAAGGAACATTATACAGTATAGTGATACACGAACATTGGTTATAAACAGAATGATGTACTGTACCCAATCTTCATTGGATCGCCACCTGTCTTCCTTTCTCGCCCGTTCCAAGTGTCCAGTCTCAGCCATGCACAGCCTGTGGTCCCCCATCCTCCACCCCGCACACGCTATAGCTAGGCAGATTATCAGTGTTTATCTGTCCTCCAAGTCTCAGTGCTCCCCGCCGCCTCATACCCTTTTGCGTTGACCCTGCAAGAAGGTCTGGAGCACTTCTTCCAATGCCAACTCTTCTGTCTCCGTGCCATTTGGTGAGCTTCAGGCCATTTGGATACTGTCAGTGTATTGCTATCCTGTGCTTGGCCAGTTGTAAGCCTGTGGTTGCAAATCTATCCTGCATTTTATTGTGTTTGGGTTTGGTACGATTCCCAGTAAACATTGTTGCATGGCTGCTGTGAGTTGAACTTGAGTCACCCCCACAAGCTTTAGGACCACCTTCTTTTATAACTGCTATGTCTTACTGGATGTCCAGGTCATGTAGAGGAATTTGGCTCCTTGCTCACTGCAGTGGGTACACTTAAAGATCCTGGTCAAACCGATCCAGTGGAGCCTAGCTTGTCAAATTGTGTGATGGAAGTCACTGAAGCATGCTAATATGAATCATGCTTTGCTCGCAATCTCCTGCCCTTGTGCACAAGCCGTTGCCCATGCTAGCTCTGTCAGTGGGTATAGTAGATAGTCGTCCAAAGCTGGTTAAGCCTGCAGCTGGGCCAGTCATATATTGCTTTCAGTGCAGTATAGAGTCTGGACACCAGTCAGGACTAATTTTTCCATTGTTACTCTGCCCTTTACTGAGTGGAATAGATGTCCAGAATTGTATGTAGGTTCTAAGCCCCTGCAGTGTCTTATCCAGATTATGCGCATTATGCAAGGTCGCTGTGCAGGTCATCCAGACCCCCAAATAGGCCCTCCCATTTAAGACCCAGCCACGGCATCTGTGATTGCTTCATATCCGCGCCAGCCCCACAACCACCTGCCCTGCCAGAGATGTAGCTATGTTTAGTGTTTGTTGAGGTGTATGCCTGACACCCCAGCAAAGGAGTATAAGTACTGATTCAGTGGACCACGTGACATAGCCAAAAGCATCATCGACATATAAGGATACCACATGTACTCCATTGCCAACACAAATTCAAGATTTAGTGCCTTGAACTGGGCGATTCTTTAATAATGTTTTTTTTTTTTTTTTTTTTTTTTTTTAAACAAATCTGCTGTCCTAGTTAAAAAAAAAATCAGTCATCCGGCAGTTGGTTACAAATTTGGTCAGTAATATCATGCTGTGGAAAGGCAGCTGCTTAGATCTGTAATGTGGAGAACCCCTAATTGGGCGCACCCAAAACTGACTGGGACAGTGCACCTGATCTTATGAAGAAAAACACATAAAAAAAAAAAGCTGCTCTCACCACAGATGCAGGCTCTGAACACAGGTGGAGGCTTCCTCATACTCCCCTTCTCAGAGGCATCCTCGGCAGAAGTCCAGACTGTGCACCACCTCTGTGATGGTGTAGGTGCAAAGGCAAAATGTCCCAGGGACCAAGGAGCAGGCACAAACACCTGCTACATCCTCTGGGCACTTTATATAATACTACTGTGGTTTTTAGTGTTCTTTCACGCAACCAGAGGATAAATTGTGTGTGAATACCCCAGTTTCCTACCACATCAAAGGAGGATTAAGGACACAGGTTAGGACAGGCATAACTTCAACCCTTTTTTTGTGTGTGTGTGTTTTTTTTATTTTTTTAAATGCCTATCCTGGACACCTAGTGGGGTTTTCTCTCTCTCTGTGAAATATGACAGGGGCAAGTCTCCAATTCTGCCATTTCCCCTTTTAATGATAGGGAGTGTTGCCTTATGCTACAACGACCTGGTCCTCATTCCATTTAATTTTCTGTAATTTACCCCTTGTGTCAAGCTCGCTTTCTTTTCCTCTGCCCTTCATACACATGAAATGGCTAGCACCTGCCCCTCATGCCCCACTGCCCTCTCTGCACCCTCAGAAGCAAAACAGCTAGGTTTTAGAGGTGGGTGTAGGAAAGTGCCCCTTTTACGTTGGTCACCCCCACTTTTTTTCCATTGAGGTTTTTCGATTGCAGGTACAGTGAGGTCCTGCTAACCACTTCCCCAGTGCCTGCGCTCTTTACCTCGAACGAGGTAAAATGTTTTATTGTGTACATTAGGCACATACTCTAGTACCCCTGTAAGTCCCTAGTAAATGGTACCCCTAGTTCCAAGGGCCTGAGTACTAGAGAGGGGCCTTAAGTATTGCAGAACATATGTGCCACCCTAAGGGACCCCCCTAAAAATTTCAACCTGCGAGTCGTAGTGCAAGCCATGGGTGAAAACTCGACAAGGCACAACCATTGTTTGCCATGATAGACACTACATGAAATATGTGTCACCCCTACAGCAGGCCTTAAAGCCCTAAGGCAGGGTGCATAATATTTTATGTGAGGACATATCTACTTAAGCATACATCTGATATCTAGTCCGATTACGAGCTATTGCAGGTGACCAGGGAAACCATCTTAATGTATGTACTGGCTACTGGTCAATAGGAGTTTCCCAGCTACGTAATGGCTTCAATGAAACCTATGATACTTGTTATCAAACACCGTGTATTAATAAATAAATCCGTATTGATCCCAGTATTGGATTTGTTAGGACATGCAGCCAGAGGGCACCTTAGATGTTACCACTTAAAGCCTACTAGTCCTGTAGTGTGCTGGCTAACTGGTGTCAACCACCATGCCACCACATATTAGTTTCTACTACACCCAACCCTCACCCCCCCCACCCCCGGGACATGAGCGACCACTCTCTGAGGCCCGAAACAATTCCTCCTCTGGTAGAAGGTGTTATCACTTCCTCCAGCAGGATGGCTAGTGAATCTATGTACCAAGGCCAGGGACTTCAAAGTTCCTGTTGCCTTTGATATGCAACACCAGCTTCCCCCAAATCTGGGAGATGCCACTCCCTGCCCTGAGGCCCAGCTGGCCCTTTGTGGTATGCAAATACCCTATAAAGAGTCCAGGGGTTCCCCAGTGAGTGGACATGTCTTACTATCCCAGTGTGCTCTATTTAGGGGTAGTGTTGTTGAGCAGCCTTAGGCTTCACACATCTCTATCTTCATTGAAGTCCTCATGTAGCTGGGGAACTCGTATTGGCCAGTGTCTAGCACATGAATTCAAAATGGCTTCCCTGGTCACTTAGTATGTCTGAGAATCGACAAAGACATAGCAGGGGCATATCTGTTCATGCAGATATACCCTCACATGTAATATAAAGCACCCTGCCTTAGGGCTGTAAGGCATGCAAGAGGGTTGACTTAAATGTATTGCATGCAGTGGCAGCCTGCATGTATTTGGTGAGGGGTCCTTTGGGGTGGCACAATTCATGGTGCAGCCCTTGGAGATCATCTTTAGTACCTCAGTCCCTAGGCACCATTTACTAGGGACTCACAGGATTCTAAAGGGATTTGCCAATTGGGAAAACAATTGTACAGTTTAGGGAAATAGATCTGGCACTGGGGACCTGGTTAGCAGGAACACAGTGCTACAGTTTCAGTCTAACTCGCATCCGATTGTCCGATACCAGGCAAAAAGTGTGTGGGGTGGTGGTGGTAGGCGGTGTGGGGGAATGGGGAGAATGGTGGTATTGTAACCATGTCAAAAGGAGGCACTTTCCCATAAATGGTCTTAGTATTTGAGACCAAAATGTGTATAGTTGTGAGTATTTTTTCTTTAAAATCCATAGCATTCTTGTGAGTCTCCTAGTCACTTCTCTCTCTGGGGGTTCCTGAACTGGTGCAAACCGGATTAAGCAAGAAGGGCACAAATGTGCCCTTCAAAGCAGCCTGGTCGTGCTCAGAGGTCACCCACCCCTTACACACCTAATACACAAGGGGTAAGTGGTCACACTTCTCCCTCGCAGGAAATCCTTTGTTCTGCCCCTCTGGCTTCAGCCTGGCCCACCACAGGAGGGCTGAACAGTGTCTGGTGTCAGCAGCAGCATGGACTGGCAGCTAGATCCCTTAAGGCTGCACAGTCAGAACTGGGGGAATCCTCTAAGGCAGTGGTACCCAACTTTTTAACTTCTGTGGACCCCCACTTTATCATTACTGGAACCCGGGGACCCCCACTGAATCATTATTGGAATCTAGGGACCCCCACTGAGTCATTACTGAAAGCTGGGGACCTTATTTATCAATATTATTTAATTTTCTAAGCAGCTGCGGACCCCCTGAGGAGGCTTTGCGGACCCCCAGAGGGTCCCGGGACCACAGGTTGGGGACCACTGCTCTAAGGAGCCCCTAGAGTACATGGTATCATGCAACTAACACTGGAATTGGTGTAGTTGCATGAGTCCAACATATTTGATATCAAACATGCCTAGGTTTGTAGAAGCCATTATGTAGTTGGACCACCTATGTTGACCAGTGTTGTAAGAAAATACCCTCTTTCTTGACATAATTATCCCCATTTCTGCCTGTTGTCAGTGTGTTTGACTATGTTCACTGGGAACCTGCTAACCATGAACCCAGTGATTATGGTCTCTCCCTTCTAACTTTGTAATTTGTACCATTTTTCACCCCACATTTGGCATACTAAGTTCCTAGTATATAGTACCCAGGGCATTAGGGCACCAGGGGATCCCCATGGGCTGCAGCATGTGTTATGCCACCCAAGGGGAGCCCATGAAAGTGTTCTCCAGGCCTGCCATTGCAGCCTCCGTGAAAGGGGTTATGCACCCTTTTCACCATAGGTCACTGCACCAGGTCACTATAAGTCCCCCCCCATGGCAAGCCCTCCTAGCCCAGAGGGCAGGGTGCAAGCACCTGTGTGTGAAGGCACCCCTGACTAGCAGAGGTGCTTCCATGTACTCAAGTGCCATTTTCATGGACTTTCGGGAAGCCATTTTATGCATGTACTGATCATAGGCCACTGCCTATGTCCCGCTACATAATGGGAACTCCGAACTTAGACATGTTTGGTATCAAACATGCCAATCATACCCAAATATTGTTGCCAGTATTGGAAGTATGATTCCATGCACTCTGGGGGCTCCTCAGAGGACCCCCAGCATTGCTCCTACCAGCCTTCTAGGGTTTTCCGGGCAACCGAAGCTGCCACCCCTCCTGCTGCTTGAACAGCTCAGGCCCAGGATGGCCGAACAAAGGATTTCCTTTTGGGGGTTGAGGGGTGGGAGGGAGAGCGGGAGGGGAGGGGTAAAACCCTTTCCCCTTTGGAAATAGTTGTTGCATGGCTTGGGAGGGGTAGCTGTCTGTGCATAAACCAGTCTACAATCGTTCAGTCCCTGCTCTGGCACGAAAGAGGCCAAAGGAAAGAGAAGTGACCACTCCGCCATCAATCACCACCACAGGGGTGGTTCCCTGAGCTCCTCCAGGTGGCCCCTCGATTCTTCCATCTTGAAACCAAGATGTGCAGAGGCCCCTTAGAGCATCTGAACGGACAGGTCAGACAGGTGACGTCAGGGACCCCTCCTGATAAGTGGTCACTGTGCAAGGTGAGCAAACCCCCTCTTGAGAGCTATTTAGGGACTCTCTTGAGGGTGGGTCTCCAGATTCGACATACAGGACTCCACCAAGACTCCTCTACATCAATTACTTCTGGCCAATGGAACCTCAACTGGACTCTTCAGGAACCAGCAAGACTGCAACAGCCGAGATGATCTCGACTTGCAACATTGTTTCCCTGGCTCCTTCCAGCAACTGCAACATTTCCATGGCTGTGCATTATCGGGTCGGCAAGACTTCAGCTGCACTAAAAAAAACAAAAAACAGGAGTCCCTCCCCTGCACCTGCAGACACCTACAGCAACAGCGTCCACCTCATGGATCTGCCCTGCTCTGGAACTTCGTGGATCCTGCATCGCAGGTGATGATCTGGAGCGGTCACCTTGTTCCTCTCTCCCCGCTGTCCAACTTGGGAGACGGTGAGGCCTTGCCTCTCCTTACAGGACAAGTACCCCTGTGGACTGTGACTCTTGCAGCAACCAAGGCTTGTTGTCTCCTGCTCCAAGTAGCCCCGGCCTCCAACACTTCATCCTTGCAAGGACAGTCTCTGCTTTGCTGCTCCAGTGACGTGGAACTCCTTTCCAGGTATGCTGATAGGACCTCACTGCAACTTACTGTGCCTGTGGTCATTGGTTTGTCTGTGGAGTCTGCAACTGTTTCTACTGGCTCTCACTACTGTTGAGGGGCAGCCTGGACTCCCCTTCAAGGGTCAAGTCCCCTGGACCTTGCTGTTCCTCTTCAGCCTTGCAGCTCTTCTTTTGTTTCTTTTTGCATTTCTCAAGGCTTGTTGGTGGTTCTCCTATACCACCGACCTTCTGTGACCCGACGACCGAGCTGGGACATAATCTGCACCACTCCAAGGACTCCTCAGAAGCTCCTGGACTCCGCAGCTGGTCTTCATCCTCCTCAGTCAACACAGATCTTCATCCACAGAATGGTGGGTAGTGGCTCCTGCCCCGACTGGACACTCCATCGTGGACTGGACTCTGTCTCCTTCTTTTGCTGGTTCTCTTCCAGAATTCACCTTTGGTTTGTTGTAGTCTGATTCTGTTCTTGCATAATCCATTTTCTAAGTCCTCTTGTTAGTCCTTGTGAAGACTAGGTACTTATCTCTGCTCTCCTGGTTGCTGGGGGACACCTAGTTACTCATCTCTTGGGTCCCTAGTTCTTCCAGCTCTCCTCTAACTACTCCATATTCTTGGGTGGGGGTCAACACTTTGCATTCCACTATTTTAGTATATGGTTTGGCCCTCCCCTAGGGTCCTAACTATTTTCAACAGTATTTCCAGTGCTTGTTGTTTACTATGCTAATCTCTGATTGCTATTTTGTGTGTTTTGTGTGTGTGTGTGTGTATATGGCATGTGTAGCTGGCACATGCTTTGCATAAGTCCATAGTGCGCATGGGCATCGACTTACTTGTTAGATTGTTTTCTTTCTGCCGCTGGGTTTAGACGTGTTCCCTCTCGCTCCAGTAGATCTTGCTTTGGTTATATCTGAACTTCTCTCTTTCCTTTAAATGTCTATCGTTTTAGATTAAACACTTTTGGGCAACCACGCCCTTCCCGGGCCTACTGTGACACAGGCTCATGGATCGGGCTCAGTTTCCATTCTGTCCTGTGCTACGCTAAGTTCTCCTACACCGACCAACACGGTGTGCTACCTCTCTCCCGATCTGTGAGGCGTGTCGATCCCTCTGCTCCAAGAATGCTGTGGGGGATTGAAGAGCGTGTTGGCTAGAGATGGCATCCAAGTCGACCGAACAAATGCCCAACATTTTCAGTGAGGAACTACGGCAGACTGCGGTTTCCATTGCAGATTCTGATTCTAACCGTGATTCCGATAGGGACAGCCAGGTGATTCCAGCCATGCAGCATGCGAGTAAACCAGCCCCTTCCCATCACCAAAAACCATTAAAAAAAAATCAGCACAACTGGTGTTGGGTCCACCACTGCTTGCCGGCTATGGTCGGACCCGAAAGTTGCATCTCGATGACCGGCCCTCTGGTTCGACGTCAAAGACCAAAATGCATTTGATGTCGACCAAACAGACTGCCACGCCTTGTTCAGGATCGACTCGAAAAGTGGAGGTTTCCACTTCGGAACCAAAGTATTTGTTTTCCACCTCTGAGCCGAAGCACCTAACATCTTCTTCAGAGCCAAACAACTTCTACCTGCTCTGGAGGCGACATTCTCGGCCAGATTACAAAAGTCGGTCTCCATGATTTCGGATCACAAAACTGGGGGAAAGGAAATATGCTCCATCTGTAGAAGAATCAACAGATATACTTGAGGTGATGGACCATAGACAGCAAAAAATCCATAAGGATACTGGAAAGATTGCCTCGCCTCCTTCTACAACTAAAAGGAAACTATATACCGCCTGAGCAGAGGGACGGCCATCCATCACAAACGTACTTAGTTGCTTGAAAAGCTTCTAGTTGGTCAGACCCCCCAACTCCATACTGCATTGTTTTTTGTCAGTTCTTGAGGTACGGCAGTGAGAGTGGTCAGATTCTGGATACATCATCCACAAATTGTGGAGGACGGGCACCAAAGGATGTCAGTCTAGACAACAGGTCCGTATCAAACAGCGCAGGATATACCAGCGCTGAGTAATGCGTCATAGATGTTTAACCAGATAAAAAACCAGGGTAACAGGTGTAATGTTGCACCATTAGGGGCCACTTAATGCACTCTCAGATGGGGAAGGTTCCCTCTTGTTGGTCCTGCCAACCATCCTTCATACGACCTCCTGCACAATACCAGGGCTCAGTATGTGGCGTACGTGCCATGTTTGACACAAGTGCACCACGCTCGAGGCAATATAAGAGAGATTCAACGTCGAAAATGCACACCCAGGGCCTCACTGAAAAATTAGGCAAAATATACCTGTTGTGTTGGGCTGGCTGGGAGCAACAGGAAAAGCCCATGGGTAAAAAGAGTTTCAGGGAGATCTGGGCTGTGTATGTGAATGCAGTCAGGAGAAAGCAGGGCACGCTGTCCGGCAGCAACACAGTTGAAACGTTCCAGGTGCGGGCAACGTTCCAGGTGCGGGCAACGTGACTGGTAGGGCACGTTCCCCGGCAAAGGAAAGAAGGGCAGCCGGGAGCGGCAGGACACGCTCCTCCTGCAGCAAAGCACTGGAGAAGTGCAGACAATGCTGCGTGCAGCAGACTGGAACACTGCAGATGCATAGGCATGGTACATCCTTCTCAGTCCAAGCAGCCAAACTATGGAATTCTTTACCCCAAACTATAAGAGCCACATATAACTTTCTTATCTTCAGAAAACTACTCAAGAGTTGGCTCGTTCCTTCATAACCACCTTATTCAAACAACTATGAACTGCATATGCCTATGTTGATAAATATGTTTTTCAGATTATATGTATATTTCGATTTATTTATAATTTCTTTAGAAAATATGTATTGCTACTATGTCATAACAATAAAATACACACACACTATTTAAACCTGTTTGACTAAGTATTTTTTTACCCATGGTTCTAATTATGTATTATGTGTGTGTATTCATGTATGTGTGTGTGTGTGTGTATATATATGTATGTATGTGTATGTGTTGTTTTCTGTGCTTGGCATGTTCGTGGATCATTGCATGGCTCCTGGGTGGGTCGTTGTACTAGATTTCTATGAATTCCTGCTCTCATCTTATCACACTTATCTACTCATCATCATATGTCATGTCTCTATCAAACTATCCTCCATTCTCACTCTGACTCATCCCAAATCCCTTCTACTACTTTCATCTCCTAAATATCTCTGCGTAAGCTCTTCCCTCCGCTTCCACATCTAACTCACCAAACCTCACTCTACTCCTGTGACCTCCCACACAACCCTACTAAATTTCTCCTGCATTTATCTCACCCTGCTACTATGCTCTCCCTAACCCTTCCACATACTCTTCCCCCTTTGCCCCCCTTTACTCATCCCAAGCCTTTGGGTTGAGTAAATGAAGGATATACTCCCAATTAACACTTCTGGATTTCTTTCCTCCTCCACCCCTCCATTACTCCAGTCAATCTAACTAACAAACTCTCATATCCACGGCTCAAATTAACTCATAATAATACTAAAACTGTACTCATTATTTAACAATACTAATCCATCACTAATTCTTGTTGGGTTCCAGAGTAGCGTGCTACTCATCGAAAAGCGCTTCGACGCCTCGTCAGGGGTAGTAAGCGCTATATAAATACGATTACAATACAATACAATACAATAATACTGTATGGGCATTGGTGGCACGCATTAGTACCACTTTAATACCCAAGTACAGCAATAAGCAACAGAAAGGTGACAAGTCTTGCTTTGCAAGGGGCCTTTGACTGTGCGGCAACACTTGTCGTTGCATTTTTTACTACCTTTTGAACCGTGTGAGCTACAAACACATTTTTTGGTTAAAATTTGCAGATTATGCGGCAGGTGATGGATTATGTGGTAAATGCTGTAAATATATAATTATGTGAAAATTACAACACAATCTCAGAATTCCAGTGTCCCTGTCTATACGTAACAATCTTTGCATTTTGTTATCTGAAGTCTTAACATATTAACTGTGAAGCGGTGCACTGAAAGCCTATATGAACATGCATTGACTGTACAATGTCCCGCTTGCAGCTGGAAAAATGTCTCTTTACTCTGTCTGCGGTCAACCGAGCAAGCAGCCACGGCCCACCTTTTGCCCCTCATGAAGAATGTCTCTCAGGCTGAGCAAAGGTCAGCCTGACAGACACTCTTTATGTTCAGATCAGGCAGCCAGGAGTGAGACATGCGTGATTTGCGCAAACTCCTGGCTGCCTGAGCTGAACTTTGCTGGTCTGAAGAGGTCACAGTTTCTATGGGCGTGACCTTCTCAGCTCAGCAAAGGTGCCTTGAGGCCCTTCCCCTCGGTGACGAGGGGAAGCATCACCGATTGACTTTGACCTGGGCGCTTCAGGTATGAGCCCTGAAGCGCCCAGGGCTCGTGTCAATCAGTGACACCTCGTCACAAAGTGGGAAGGGGTCAGCAGTCTCACTGACCCCTTCCCACTCTGTGACGAAGTTGGGACTGCTTAGGTCAGTCAGTGAGGGAAGGCAGCAGTCCCAACCCTCCTAGGACCTCCGAACTGAAGGTAAGTGTGTGTGTGTGTGTGTGTGTGTGTATTTTTTAAATTAATGTTTGGTGCATGCATGTATGTTTGAACGCTGAGGAGTGTTGTGAATGGATGTGCGTGTGTGAATGAATAAGTGTGTGTGAGTGTGCTTCACAGTGAACAAACAACAAAGTAAACCGAGGGAGAAGTTCACTCTTGTAATAGATGACTCCGGCACCAGCAGGGTGTTTCTCATTCAGGGTGGCCATGAGAGGAGGTGTTGGGAGCACAACAAGAAGTACAGGTGCTAGCTGCAGCTAGTGATTACAGCTGATCTTGCCTAGTGGGATTAATATTGTTCCTCCCACATCCGTCTCCTTTGTACAACTGTGTCAACAGGCACCATCTAGGATCTGCCATGGCTGGCCTCCTGTTTTCTTGAAGAACTGGTGCCATCCCCCTACAGACCCAAAGTCGTTTACAGGTGTCTCACCACTGGGTGGGACTAGTATCCCCCCCCCACCACTTTGTGATGAAACTAGTACACTGCATGCACCTCTTTCTTTCATGACAGCCAACCGAAAGGGGAGACTTTCATTCATTCTCCACCGAAGCGGCACTGCACTATAAGACTACTGCGGCCCCCTCAGGAATCTGCTCCATAGCGTGCTTCGGCAAACTTCGGAAATTCCCAGGGAGGATTGGTGGACTTCAGAAGGGAGCTGTTCTCAGAACTCCCAGGAGACGCTGCCACCCTGGGATCGGTCTGGCCTTCCAATATATTTCCAAGCCTAAAGAGTAATAGCCTTGCAGCCACCAACCAATGACTATGTCTGCAAATCTCATCAATCTAACAACATTCACAGGACGAACAACACACAGTTCAATTAGAAAGCCACAGAGGCCGAACACGCGCTGAATGCAGAGTTGGAGGCCCTCATCCCCGCTCTCCTGTTCACAAAGACCATCAGGACTGTGTGATGAGTTATAACACCGGCCTATCTGGGCCTAGATATGACTCTACCGCTGCTCCCAACCCTCAGACCTCAATACAGACGCAACATATTGCCACTTCTCATCAACAACTACAGATCACTGGTGGCCCTGGTCGGCTCCTTAGAGCATGCAGAATCATTAACGAGAATTCAAATGGTACTGCATAAGTCTGCCAGTGTTTTTATTTAATATGCCAAACATGTATTCATTCATCTGTGGAAGAAAATGTACTCCATTATACGTGATTCTAACTACTTCTTAAACGGCATTAATATACGCAACCCCCTGAAGCCTTGCAACATAATGTGACTTTAACCTTGGAGTCAAATGGGGCCAAGCGAAGCTGCTGTGCTCCGATAACCAATCAACAGCAAACATTGGTAAGATCACGTTCCATCTAATATACCGGATGGATTCGCCAGGAACAGGTTTTTCATAAGCGCCTAAAAACTCTCCTTGTACCTCCACCAGAAGCTCTCCTCTCAGCTATGCTCAGCTCCCTTCAGTGCAAGGAACCCCCTGCCAGATAACAATGTGCTTCAGAAGTTTCACTAGCTCTAGAAAGAGAGCTCAAACAGAGGCTCAATGTCCTTCCCTCGTAGGTCCATAATTATTACCAAGGAATCTGAGCATTCCCAGTAGCGTACAGCTGGCTGAGGTTTGCCTAGAGCTTCTTTGTGTGTTCGGGTCTCTGAAGAAAAAAAGTGCTTAAATGATAGAAGAATCAAGAAAGAGCATTGTGCATTGACTTCCCAAAATGCACATTTCTCCAAGCCACCTTACACAACAATTTTCAAGACACCGAGCTGCAGGCCAATTGCTCCAAAAAAAGATGTGTCGTACAGCCCTGACGTATATTCCCCATTTTCAGATGGCCTGGGAATATTCTAGGAAAGTTTGACAGGTAAAGTTGCTTGATCTTGAGTGTCTCTGCTCCTCCTCGAGGAGTGTTGGGAAGGAAATCTTGTAAAATCACTTTATCATGGATTCACTAGGAAAGCTTGCTTTTCAGAAACATGGAGTTACACTGATAAGTTTCCCGGGATGTTGTGCACTGCCAAAGGAAACAAGCATTGGTAAAGTCAACTGGTCTTGCTTGCCAATGTTCAGCGAGTGACACAGTCGGCTTTGCCAGTGCATGAGCGGCCATGTAAAATATAGCAACTGATTCTCTCTAAAATTGCCTCACCTATCCGTCTTACCTATAATTGCCATTTTTTACATATATCTTACACTGTGCGCAGGTTAGTGGCGATCGGCCACAATTCCCGCACTGTGACAAAACAAGGTTGCCGCACAATGATGAATTCTATAGATCAACTCGTCACTCTTTATAATCACATTTAGACCCAAATGGGTAGTGGTGAAGTTCACCCATAGCACATAAATTGCCGCAGTGGTTGAGAGGACTAAAGGTGCACGACTGTTTAATGCAATTCATAGCAAATCCTTTATTGATCACTCACTGACAAAACTTTACAGTGGCCAAAGTGTTTCCTTCATTGTACTTCTTTTAGATAGAGGTCACAGACACCTTAGGTCAAGCCCGTGCTCACACTGCTCTTGCTAGCTTTGAATTGTAAATCGTAAGCATTTTAAATCGACCTGAGACAGACAAACTAACTTCAGAATTTATTACTCTAGCACTTTTGGTGGAAAAAAGGGACCTAACAATGAGGAAGGGTACTTTAATATTTTGGACTGAAGCCAAACGTTAAGTGTTACACAGGGAAGAGAAAAAGGGTCTAGGGAAGCATCCAAAAGCCAGGCTGCTTCTACTGGTTATTAGTAACAAGAAGCATGATAACAGACCTCCTTAAATTATAGATCATTCACAGGTTAAGGAGTTTTCACACAGTAACAAAAGCCTATGTACTTAACACATCAGCAAATTCCAGATTAATATATGGGATTAAGTATCCCCCTGCCATACATTATAAACAATGGATTGGGATGCAGCCAGAGTGACTGACAATGGCTGATATTCATTTAAGCATTCCATCTATCACTTAGTTTTCGCTGACCTAACGTGACAGTGTGCCCGGATGAAGGTCCCGAGGTCACCCTTGCCACTGGACCCAAGGTATACCTGGCATTTGAGCCATAATAAGGGCAAAACCAACCCTGGGTTGCTCGTCTTTCAGTTAAGGGAGTTCCTGGACTGGCAGTTCGGGAGGGACTGTTCCCACTGGAGCAGAGTCAAAGCTGATTTACATATGGCTGGGTCCAAAACAAGGTGGCATAGTGGGCAAAATACAATGGACTGGGAGTGACCCCGAGCGACTGCCAGTGACTGAGATTAAGTAAAGAATTCATCCATCTTTCTGTGCTTTTTCATATATTAAGAGGCTACTGAAAGTCACAGAGGAGTTCCATGACCATAAAGAAGAATGAGGCAGTAGGCTGACTTCCTTTAAAAGGTCATGGAACTGTGATGCGACTTGCAATATTCTTATAATGTACGCCAGAGGATATTTTACATTAGAGGGGCAAGGGTGAAATGAGGACAGCGTTTAAGGAAGAGGTGGGAGTGTATCCTGGCTGAGCTGCATAGCTGCTTTTACCACAGTGGACCTTCAGCACGCAGTCTTTATCACGTAGATTAAGTATTTATATCTTTAATACACAGATAAGTGTTCTACCACTCAGATAAGTGATTTTTGTTTTAAATAACATACTTAAAGTTGTATCAAAATAGTGGTTATGGTTTTAGGGTTCAGAGATGAGAGAGGTAAAGGGAGATAAGGTTCACTTAAGGGTGCTGGGGTGGGTAGAGGTAAAGGGAGGTGAGAGTGACTTGAGAGCTTGGGGTGCGTACAGGTAAAGGGAACTGAGTGATGCTGGGCTGTGGTCAGGGCCGGCTTTAGGGCAGTGCGGCCGCATCGGGTGCTGGCCCGGATTGGGGGCGCTTTGTTTATCAATAACTTAGGAAACTTGAGATTTAAAAGCACCTGCTGAAATGTTTCTTGAGAGTCCAGCCTTCAGGAAGCAATTAAAATGTCAAGATACCTCTTGTGATTATTGTCCCTGCTAGGGAGAGAGATGGAAGTTTTGTCTAAGGGCAGCTTTGACTCGCCATAAAGTAGCGTAGAGGATTAATATGCCTGCTGCAAAGAAAAGAACTATATTTTATGTGGATATCTGAGTTAGTTAGTAAAGCCAGCCTTTGCAAGCACTTTAAAACAAATGAATGTATGTGAAAGAGGGGCTTTGGAGAGATGAAGGGCACATTTGCAGGTGGTAGTGAGGGAATCCGAGGAATTGGTAATGGGGTGGGGGGTGCCAAAAAAGTCTGTTGCACAGGGCGCCACCAGCGCTAAAGCCGTCCCTACTAATGGTAAAGGGAGATGAGGGTGATGAGAGTTGGGGGTGGGTAGGATTAAAGAGAGATGGTGATGACTTGTAGGTAGAGGTAAAGTGAGGTGATGGGTGATTTGGGTTTGGGTGGGTAGTGCTAAAGGGAGATGAGTGTGAATTGAGGGCTTGGGCTGGGTAAAGTAACGGGAGGTAAGAGTGATTTTAGGGTACAGGTGGGTAGAGGTAAAGGTTAAATAAACCTTTTAATCATTGTGTGTTTAATGATGAGTAAAACCTCGTTTAAATTATAGAAGAGGTAACCCACAAATAAGTAAATGTGACACAGTGGCAAATGTTAACTCAGAAAAAACATAGGCCCTTATTATGACATTGGCGGTAAATACCGAATACCGCTGCGGTGACTGCTGCCAACACACCGCCGCGGAGGTGAACATCCGTCCGCCAGATTATGACACATACACACAAAACCGACAGAAACCAGCCACAACCACAAATCCGACAGACCCACTGAACCTAACTAGCACCCATACCATTACGCCACCAAAACAACGCCCTCCATGATAATGACCTACGGCAGGAATGGCCACCCAAATACAAAACAATACAAGATTGGCCAGAACAAAAAAAAAAAAAACTGACACAATTACACGCACACCCCACACACCCACCAAAGGCACTATAAAACGCACCCCCAAACCTTTGCAAACATGAGAAGACCGCCACACCCTGCCACTTCAATCCCAGAGACAACTGCACACACATACCACAACTAACTATATATCCGTCATGTACCACATACCCCACCACATCACACATCACCCTCTGCACAACACACACGCACAACACCCACGTCCCAACAAAGGCACCCCTGTTTCATTGATGAGGAGTTGCGGGACATGGGGGAGGAAATAGTCAGGGTAGAGCCATAGCTGTTTGGAGCACAGGTACAGCAGAACTCCATTGCCAGGAAGATGGAGCTATGGTGGAGAATCGTGGACAGGGTGAACGCCGTGGGACAACATCCACGCACAAGGGACGACATAAGGAAGAGGTGGAACTACCTACGGGGGAAGCTTCCATTGCAGCAAGCCACCAGCTCACCATCAGGAGGACTGGCGGTGGACCCCCACCTCTTCCCCCACAGCTGACAGCATGGGAGGGGCAATTCTTGGCAATACTGCATCCTGAGGGACTCACTGGATTAGCCGGAGGACTGGACACTGGTGGGTCACCATTTACAACCTATCACCCCCCATTACCTGCATGCCATCTCACCCCCTCAGCCGGAATCCCTTCACCCCACTCCATCTCACACAGTGCACCACCCCAATTACCACACATAAACCTCAACCCCTGCATGCCATACCCACTGCAAGCACATCCCTTCCAGCTCTGCATGCACACCTACCACCAATGCATGCACAGCATGTGGAACTACCTATCCCACAATCCATCACCACACAGTACCAAAGGTGGGAGGACAACACCTATACCATTGAGAAATGTAGAAATGAAGAATATGTCACAGACATGTACCCTAACACATCACTTACATCCGCACAGGTGCCTCAGCCAATGTCAGCGGCGAGGAGGTGTCACAGCAACCCAGTCCCCCACCAGAAGATGCCCCCATTGATGAGAGCAGCTCAGGAAGTCTGGATCTGGATGAACTCCCTGGTCCATCTGGGACCACTGGTCAGTCAACTACCCCATCCCACAGCCAGTCCACTACAGAGCCCCCCCCCTTTGAATGTAACACCACAGCAGCCAGCCAGAACCCCCAGACCTTGATCCCCAGGACACGTCAATAAGTAGTGTGCCCAACTGTACAGGACCCAGAGTCCACACCGCACAGGTAAGACAATGAGGGGTGTCAGTAGGAATGGGCACACTGATCAGGGGACACAGGCACAGGGGGCCAGGGACAGTTGGAGGACAGCTATGTTGCTGGGGGGAGGACAGGACCAGGAAACCCACTGCCCATGAGGCACTCACAAATGTCCTGGGCATACCAACAGTCCCTGGACAGGATGGGTCAGGTGCTTAACATCATGCAGTAGAACCAGCGGCTACGGGGGGAACAGCACCAGGAGGTCATACAAGAATTGCAGGTCTTGAATACCACCATGGCCTCCATTGCAGGGGTACAGGGTGACATGGTCAACATCATGCAGGAGTACACAGCACACCAGCGGGCCCCTACCAATAGCCAGTGTACTGACCAGCCCTCCACATCTGCTGCAGCTAGTTGACAGGAGGCCCTGCCACAGGACTCACAGACCGCCAGCGCCCCTCCCCCTGCAGAAGGTGAACCACCCCGCAAACGTTCTCTGCAACCCAGACAGACACCAGAGACAATTGCCAAGACCAATACCACCGCCAGGAAATGAGCCCCTCCAGAATGTACCCCTTGTGTTCCACTGTGTCACCTTGTTCACCTTGAACTGCCATTGCTCCTCTTCCTATGGCCCCTTGGACACCGGACCTGTGCTACAGACTGGCCCACTACACTGGACTTTTCCCAACCATCACCCCACCCTATTGCACTTTGCACTGTATACCAAATTTATGAATAAACACCCTTGGACAACTTGAGTAATAGTGCCTTATCAGAAAGAAATGCACAATGTATTGAGCTGTATTGAACTGCATGATCATGTGCAAATGTCCTGTAATGTGTTAATCTATCCTACATATGTGTCTCAGTAGTCTGTACACATCACGGCATCCCAACACCTGCAGTAAGGGAAGGCATAGTGTGACAGTCAGTTGGGATGCAAAGGTAGTGACTGCCATTATATTACAGCCACACAGCACATCACTTAAATGGAGAAATATATAGTTCAACAGTCTTACCCGAGTGTCATTGGAAGTACTGTTGAATGATATGTGTCCTGTTGTCCACATCCTCCTTCTCTTACTCCTCCTCACTGTCCTTAGTGTCCACTGCTGCCACAGGTACATTGTCACCCTCCTCCTCCAGCAGACAGGGCACATGGCGTCTGGGGGCCAAATTGTGCAGCATGCGGCACACCACAACAGTCTTGCAGACCTTTTCAGGGGAGTACCACAGGGATCCACCTGTCAGATGGAGGCACCTAAACCTGGCCTTTAGGAGACCGAAGGTGCGTTCAACAATCCTCCTGGTATGCCCATGAGCATCACTGAACCTATTCTCAGCCCCTGTTCTCGGATTCCTAACAAGGGTCAAAAGCCAGGACAGGTTTGGGTAGCTTGAGTCACCTGGAAGAAGTGAGGGACACACATTAGCCTTGCACAACTGCATGGGGTATGACTCCTGTAGGCATACACAGACATACATTGGATGGGGAGTCAAGCTCACCTATAAGCCACATTCGGTGCCTTTGTAGTCGTGCCATCAGCTGTGGGACGCTGCTATTCCTCAGGACAAAGGCATCACGCAAAGATCCAGGATACTTGGCGGTGACTTGGGAGATGTACTGGTCACCAAGGCACCACATCTGGACACTGAGAGAATGGAAACTCTTCCTATTCCTGTACACCTATTCATTGGCCCTGGGAGGGACTAAGGCAATATGGGTCCTAGCAATGGCCCCAATCACATGTGGTATGTGTCCCATTGTATAGAATCCAGCCTTCACAGTGGGCAAATCATCAACCTGGGGGAATGCTATGTAGCTGCGTATGTGTTTGAGCAGGGCAGCCAAAACCCTTCCAAGCACAATAGGGAGCACTGGCTGTGACATTCCTGCAGCCAAGCCCACAGTCACCTGGAGAGAACCTGTTGGCAGGAAATGGAGCACTGATAGCACCTGCACAAGAGGGGGAACTACTGTGGTGCAACGGATAGCAGGTACCAGATCAGGCTCCAATTGGGCACACAACTCTGTGATTGTAGCCCTGTCCATACGATAGGTGAGTATGATGTGCCTGTCCTTCAGTGTAGCCAAGTCCACAAAGGGTCTGTACACGGGTGCTTGCCTCCTCCTCCTACTCCTCCGCAGTGGTTGGTACCTAAGTGAGCCAAAAGTAAAAAGGGTTGACAACAGGACATATGGACACACAACACCAGAGTACACACAGCACATATATATGTTGGACACTGAAATTGTCTAGGTGTGTACAGTCGACACCAATGATGCACTTTTAAATTCAATACATGAGTACTAGCAGTAGGAAATGGCAACCGCCTGTCCTGTATGCAGGGACAGGTGGAAGCGACCTCACTCCGCTGGCGTTATGCATCATGGCACTAGACGGTCTGCACCGCCATGCAATTCCTCATTGGCTAACATGGGGCTCTATAGTGTACAGGAACCAATGATGATTAACGGCGATGAGGAGTGTTCACCGCCGCGGACATGGCCGCCATTTTCTTCCTACTACTTTACCTGATTCCTGACTTTCCACTGGACTACATCTTCACTGTGTGTGCTGCTGTGACCTGTGTCTGGAACCTGCTATGGCCCACGCAACAGGGAAGAGGGCCCCAGCCTTCACTTCGGAGGAGTTGGAGAGGCTCGTGGATGGGGTCCTGCCCCTGTATGGGCAGTTGTATGGGCCTCCAGACCAACAGGTGAGTACATCATGGGTATGTTGCATGCGACATGGCTGCATGTATATGTGTGCTGGCAGCGTGTAATTTGGGGGGGGATATGGCCGGAGGCAATGTGAATGAAGAGGTATGGGTCATGTGTGTGCATGATGAGGGGGCAAATGCTGTATGTAGGCCATATGCGTGACAGGCTGGATTGTATGGTTCATGGTGTCCCTCTGTCTGCGTTTCCTCTGCAGGTCAGCGACCATCAGAAGGGGTTGTGGCGTGCCATCGCCAAGGACGTGTGGACCTTTGGGGTCCGAAGCCGGCAGAGCACCCGCTGCAGGAAATGGTGGGAGGACCTGAGACACTGGGCCCGGAAGACCGCGGAGGCCCAGCTGGGGATGGCCTCCCAATGAGGGAGGGATGCCCATCAAAGCCTGACTAATGACCTGCATTCTGACGGTGGCCTACCCAGAACTGGATGAGCGCTTGAGGACAGCATGGCAGCCACAAGGGGGTGAGTACAGTGAGTGTGATATTCATCATTTGTTGCCTGGCATGGATTTTGGGTGCAGGGTTCTAGTCAGTGGATGCCCCAATTGCCAGTTTAGACATTGCAGCGTGGTCCTGCTTAGGTATGTAGGGTGGTATGCATATTTTGATTTGCTAGGTAGCTGGCTTTCAATGGCAGCCAGGGCTTAGATGGTCTCAGTAGGTGTGCAGATGTCAGTGTTTGGCTCCTACCTGCTGTAGTACCTAGCCAATGGTATGCCACGTGGTCCATACTGCCCATTCTTAGTCCCACAGACTGATAGTGATGTGTATGCCATCTTTGCTGTTGGTGTTGTCATTGACCCTGTGCACCCTTTCTTTCTCCCCCCCTCTCCTTTTGTCATCCTGTCCATGTGTGCATTAGCATCATCTGGCGAAGAAGCAGGGGCACTGGCAAGTGAGGGGGCTGCAGCCCATGGGACTCAGAAGGCACAGTCCACCGACTCCGAGGGGATCAGTGGGACAGAGGGCGAGGTGGGCACCACGCGGGAGACAGGAGCTGATACAACTGACTGATTCCTCCTCTGATGGAAGCTCCCTGGTGGTGGCAGACCACTCTGGGACCACACCAGCAACTTAATCTTCGGCCACCCCCGTACCAGCACCGCCCTCCCAGTAGGCTGCCACCAAGTTGCCCGTGCCCACTCACCCAGGAGGGTGGGCATCTCCTGTGCCCCAGGCACCTCAGGCCCTGCCCCGAGTCAGCGCTGCTGCCCTCAGTGAGGAGGCTATTGACCTCCTGAGATCCATTACTGTAGGGCAATCAACCATAGTGAATGCCATCCAGGGGCTGGCATCCCAGATGCAGCAATGCAATGCCTTCCTGGAGGGCATTTATGGTGGCTTGGTGGCCCTACAGAGATTGTTTCAGGCTCTGGCCTCCTCTCTGACGGCAGCCAGTGTCCCTGTTTCTTCCGTCCCCCTCCAACTACCTCTTCCCAGTCCCTGTCTCCTCTCCCCCAACCCATCCCACGCACACATTCTGACAAGTATGCACCCAAAACAACAGACAAGATTCGCACTGACAAACACAGGCACCACACTTCAGTCCACAAGCACACACACAGCCAACACACAGATGCACACACATCAGCCACTGCCGCCACTGTCTCCCCCTCTTCCTCCTCCTCCCTCACAGTCATATCAGCACTCACGCCTGCATGCACAGCATCAACAGTCCTAGATCCTGCCACCTGCACAGCCTTGCCCATAGACACAACAGCAGACACCACAACATCCATCCACACGTTCTGTTTGTCATTCCCCCACCCTGTCTGCCCCCCCTCCAAAGACACACAAACGCTCCCACTGAGACCCCCAACAGCCATCCAACTCACACACGAGCACTGTCCATGCACCTGCACCCAAGACCAGCACACTTCCTCCTCCTACCGCCACTCCGTACCTCCTCCCACATCCCGCCTCACTGGTCCTAAGAAGCTTTTCCCTTCCTGCCTTGACATCTTCCCTCACCCCCCGTCCTGCTCGTAAAAGCAAAGTCCCACTCCCCCAGCTCAGTACCTCCAGCTCCAAAACGACTCCTGATCCTCCCCCTAAGTGTAATCCTGCCATTCAATTGAAGAAGGATGGCACTCCGCCCCCTGTCCCAAGGCCACTCCTCTGCCCCCAAGCCAGAAGGGCTCACCCCCTCCCAAACCCAAGTCCAAGGACTCCCCTGCAAAAAAGAACACCCCCACCACCCTCTGCCCCCTGAGGTGCCTGCCTACTGTTACCATGATGTCCCTGCACAGTGGAGTGACTGGGCTGTCAGGAGTCCAGTTGTGCCTTGGAAGTTGCCCTGTGGCACTGTGCTTCACTTGGACTGGCCCATAGCCCTATCTGTAAATATTTGCATTACCAATCTTAAGGTCGCTATACCCAACATATTACAGTGATTGGACCAAAGGTATGTGTCCTGGCATTCCTTCCTTCTGGATTATGTTGGTGTGGGATTTCTCCGCAAATGGTTCTGGGTGTGTGGTATGTGTGTACGATGTTTGTTGTGCATGTGTGTCACTCTCCCCTCCCTCCCTTCCCTTGTGTGCTAGGCAGCTGTACTCACCGTTGGCGTTGGTGCTCCTGGACTGCCATCCTGTGGTATAGCATCGGGAAGACTTCCAGTTCTGGTTCCATGGCAGCCGCGGAGTCCTCTGTGTCCCTGGAGGTAAGTGTCTCCCTTTACATGATGTGTTTCCGCCAGGCTTTTGGTGGCGCTGTTAACGCCCCAGAAATCCTGAAGGTCTGATATGTCCTGATATGATAGCCAGATCCTTGTCTTCCGCCTGCCTGGAGATTGCTTCCGCCGTGTTCAGTGGTCATACCACACTGGCCGTTGGGGTGGTACATTGACTGTCTATGGGAGGGATCACCGCCATGGTCATAATTTGGCGGTTATTACCGCCGGCCTGGCGGCGGTACTACCGCCATCGCTGGCATGGCAGTCATATGACCGCCAATGTCATAATGAGGACCTTAGTGTGTGGGAACAATCTTAAATTATGGGACTATGATTACAGCTTCATCATCAATTAAAGTGGCCTGTTGCCGAAATGTACCACAAACTGAGCGCAAGACACATGGAAGAACAGTAATCAAGAAATCAATCAGTACTTGGTACATGAACCAGGGAAGAAAACAAAAAGACATTGAGACATAGTGAAAGCCAACAAGTATTGATACGGTCACCAATGGAAAGGAAGAAAATAAGATTAACAATTAAGCCAAACAATGGTAAGTAATGGGCAGGCTAAGAGCCCTTTTTAGAGGACTTTTTTTTAAGAAACAATAGATTGTCGCAAGCAACATTCTCAGGAGAGACCTAAAACGCTCTAACTCAGAAGAACAAGTTCATTATCTTCGGTAATGCTCTTTCTAATGAAAACTTGAGCTAACCATAGAGTCCTCACCCTATGTATACCCCCAAGGCGCCAGGATCGATCTGGAGATTGTTCTCATGGTTGCCCCCAATGCCCCAGCAGGCGGCGTCATGCAACTCCATGTTGATGTCTTCCCACCCCAGAAGAGATGCCAGAGCCACATAAATGCTCCAATCCTGTGCACCAGTGTCAGTTTCCTTCATAGCTCTCTGTTTCTCTATCTGTGGAGTTTACTTAGTTGATCATATGTGACTTTGTGCAGATCTCTGAACTGGGATCTTTTTATAGATGGCTTAGAGAGTCCATTCCACAGAACATGGAGGCGGGAGGGTAGTGACGAATCTGCGGTTAGACAGAGTATCAACCAAGAAGATCATTACCAAAGGTAGTTCTGACAGATCATTCCAACCTCAGATCCCCTACCTTCTGAATAGATAACAATGCAGTACCTCCTGAGGAGGTGGGTCTGTGGAATGGCTCAAACAAACAAGTCCTTCAGGACTGAATCGGCAAAGTGTCCTCCAGATGGACTTGGCTATTACAGCAGTATTTTTAGATGAATGTCTTAAATGATGCCTATGTTGCATCCTATCATGTCTAAAACAGGTATTCTGCATGCTAACTCAGTAGTAGCAGGCTTGGCTATAGTCAAGGGAGCTCTCAGACCTTACTGAAGCTGCTTCTTGGCTAGTGTGCATTAGATCTCAATAGAGAGGCCTATTCACCGCAACATGGTCCTTTCTGCATGCCATTGCCCTTTCTGTCCCAGTAAACCCTATAAAGAGCTGATCGTCCACCCTGAGGTCCTTGCTACAACTGATGTAGAAAATCAAGGCCCTTTTGCGGTCCAAGCTGGAAAGCCTCTCCTTCTCTTTCAAGGAGTGAGGCAGAGCAAAGAATGTCAGAAGGATGATGCATTGTCCAGCATGAAAAGGCATCCCAAGTTTCAGCAGCAAAGCCACCCTAATCCTCAAAACCAGCCTGTTCAGGAAAAAGGTGGTGTACGGAGGATGAATGGACACAGCTTGTAGCTCACTTATGTGATGAACTGAAGTCATAGCTATGAGAAAGCCTGTTTTAAGAGTCAAGAGATGCAAAGAATAGCTGTGCATCGGCTCACATGGGGTACACATAAGAAAGGCGAGAACCAAATTAAAGTCCCACTGCGGCATCACTAAAGTCTTCGGTCGATACATATGAACCAGACCTTTAAGAAATGCACCACCACAGGTGATATAAATAGGAACAGTTGGTCTGATCAGTGCAAAAATGCCAAAAAGGCCAACACATACCCTTTAACAGTCCCTCCTAGGCTAAAGACAGCAAAAAAAAACAAAGCATCTGACAACTTTGCCTGTAATCGATCTGTATCGCAGGATATGCAACAGGCTACAACGTATTGCAGCATCTAGTGTAAATTGTTGCTGCAGATGGAAGCATAGCTGCTAGGATGACATCCACTACTTTGGGAGAAGGATCAAAAGCAGTCAACTGTTGCCACTCAATCTCCATGCATGAAGATGTTGATTGCATAGACTTTGGTGCAGAACCCTGCCTTGCTACTGCAACAGGAGATCTTCCCAAGGTGGCAGACAGATGCTCATGCCCAGAAGCTTCGGATACAACACTCTCCTGGCACAATCCAGAGCCACAATGACACAGTGACTTCGGCCTGGTCATTCCTGATCATAAGGACTCTGAGAAGGAGAGGCAGAAAGGAGTACAGGAGTGCTATGCTCCAGCTAGGCATTATGGGACTCTCTCTCTCTCTCTCTCTCTCTCTCTCTCTCTCTCTCTTTAGTGAGAGAGTGAGAGTGAGAGAGACAGAAAGAGAGGCTTTTTGGGTACTTGTTAGAGGGACAGGTGTAAATATGGCTTTGGTGGTTTGTTTAGTTGGCAAATCTTTCCTTTTATTGAGTGTTTGTATAGTACTGGGGTTACATAGGTCAATACCATAGATACTTCGGGTAACTAAGTTCCGAATGATAGGGGATGTGGCTGCGTCTCCTTGGTCTTGACAGGCTTAGTAATGGTCTTCTGTTACTTTCTTCAGGATTCCTTAGGTGTAGTGCCGTCACCAGCTTCCTCTAAAACAAACACGAACAATGCAGTGAGTAAGGTATACTGTTATACTAATCTTTTCTCCCGTCACATGATCACCCGTGGTATTGATAATGTGCTCTTTATGTTTCTATTCTCCCCTGTAGGAATTTTTGTGCGTGACCTGAGGATGTGCCCCAGGCAACTAAAGGACCTCTCATGTAAGTATAAAAGAGGAAAAAAATCGAGAAATTAAAGAAAAACACAATGTCATAGGGACAATAATTAAACCTGTAATTTATTGTTTCTGGTGCCCAGCAAAAGAGAGGCTTTAGTGTGGTTCTCCCCATGCTGGTGCCTTGGCAATGTCCCCAACACAAGGGAGTCCCAACATTTCCTTCCCTTTTTTGTGCACGTGCACCCTTTGTCCACAGTAATGCTCCCCGCCACGCTCCACTCACTAACAGCACTGGCCACAGCTCTCCTGAGCTAAGGCAGGCCACAGCGGCGTCTCTGGCGGGGTCCACCACTGGGTGTCAAACCAGACCTCAGGTGACTCGCCTGCCTTGCTGCCGTCCAAGAGCTTCTTTTACTCCTCCTTCAGTGGTCCACTTGCTCTCCAAAGTTGCTTCTTCCTTCTTTCCCATGATGGCATAACTTCTTCCTTCCCCCCCCTCATCCTGTCCTTCTTCCCACTTTAATGGCCAATCAACTGCATTTTCCAGTCTGATGTTTCTGTTCCTCTCCTCCTGCGGAGAAGTCCGTTGTTACTGCTGTGCCAGATACAGTCCCTGCCCACCACCTTTCCTCTGATCGTCCTTTTTCTCTTTTCAGATTCTTTCACTCATGAGAAAGGGAGTGCGGAGAAGGCAGACAGTGGACCCGTTGGTCAGGTATGGAAATGGACTGGGAGGGAGTTTTGTCACAGTATTCCAGCTGAAAAAAGTGTTGAAATTGTGTGTTCTAGGCAGTGACAAATAGGTCAAGACAGAAGACGCCCTGCACCACCTCCAGGTGCAGCTGTCATTCATGATCCACTAGGAGTGAGGGGATATGTTTGTCCGCCCTGACATTTAAAGATCAAATGGTTCACAACCAAGGAGATGCCCTACCTACTCAGCCAGTTGCAGAGGTGCAAGGTTTTCTGGCACAGGGAACAGAACCCCACTCCACTCTGCTAGCTGCAGTGCAACATGGCTGTTGTGTTGTCCATTAGAACCTAAACAGGTATCCCTTTGATGGCTGGAACGAAGGCCTTTAACACCAAGCAAATGGCCCACAACTCCAACAGACTGATGTGGAGGTGCATCTCCACCAGACAACACAGTCTTTTAATCTCCACCTCTTCCAGATGACATCTCCAAACCACCTCCTGCAGCTCTAAGTGGAGGCGGCAGAGAGGTCTGCTGCTGGTCCAACTGCAGTCGAGAAGTCAGCACTAAGTCTTTTGGAGTCTACTCCGAAATATGCATGGAACCTGACAGGTTCCCTTAGTGCTGAGCCCACTGAGACTTCAGATCCTACTCCCGAGCCCACATATGCCTTTTGTCATAATCGATGAGCAGGATGCAAGAGGCAGACAAACCTCAGAGCTGATATCACTGACACCAGAGACTGAGGCTGAAACATCGGGATCATAGCCCGACTCTCCAGGACCCACTGAACACCCTAGAATACTCAAAACTGCACTGCATCCAGGATGGTTGAGATAAATGGGAGCCTCTCCGAAAGAGCCAGGTGTGACTTTGACAGGATTAAGAATGCCAAAGATGTTAGGAGGTTCACCGTCATCTATAGGTGGTCTATCAGTGGATACAGGGTGAACAGATCTTTGGCCAATGTGTGCATTCTGACTTTGTTCTTTCTCAGGAAGATCTTCGGGGGGGAAGTCCCCTCTCTACGTCTCCTTTATCTACAAGAACTTGAATGACCTTTTACAAAATAAACAAATGGTCCTCCAAAAACCACTCTGAGGTGGGTGGAAAATGAGGGAGGTTTGGCAAGAATGGTAGGGTGTAGCCCTCTTGAATGATTTGGAGCACCCACTGGTTGGAAGTGATGCTCTACTATCCTTGGAGGTAATAACTTATCCTGCCTCCTACAGGTGGTCATATGTCACCGAGGGCAAACTAAAGAGTCTAGGGAGATCAGGGGGAACGGGCAGCATGCTGCCCCTGATGGCTTGGACATTCTCTGTTAGATCTCAGAACAATGCCTCAAAATGACTGGGGTTGATTGGGTCTGTTGCTAAAGCTTTGAAAGGGGTAAAATTGCAGGGCATTTTCTGCATGTGAGCAGAAAGGCCTAGGAGGTGTGCCGTGGCCCTGCTTTCCATGAAGCATCCCAATGCTGAGTTGCCTTATGTCCAAAGAGAAGAGAGTCATCAAACAGCATATCTATGAATGACAGATGAGAAGCCCATGGACCTCATCCCTCCGAGGCGCTGAAACACCATGCTGGTATCGACTGCCTAAGCAGTCTGTAATGTCCAGGCCATAATGGATCTCATAATGTGCTGCATCCTGGTCATCCTTTATGATCTGTGCAAAATTTGCAAAAACCTTTCCCGGGACTGTTCGTGAAATATTGATGAACATATCCCACAATGCATACTAACACTGATCGATTGAAGGGCGAGGCTGGGGGAATCAAATGTGTGTTTTCTGAATGCTTCTATACATTTGAATTCTATGTCAGGAGTAGTCGTAGGAAAAGAGTTGTGATTTAGCTTGCTTGTAGAGGCTTGGATAACTAGGCTTTCTGGTGTAGAATGCTGGGTTAGGAAGGCAGGGTCTCCTGGAACAGGCCTGTGGCATCTGGTAACCTGCCTCTTTCTTGCTAGGCAAAACCACAGTTTGGCTTGGGAGCCCATTAATGTGTCAGACAGCAGTTTATTAAAAGGAAGAAGTGGCTAGGTAGATGCTTGTCTTGACTGCAGAACCTCCATCAGCACATTTGTCTTGACCTCAATGAATGCATGACCACAGCAAAAGAAGCTGATTCCCCAGCTGAAGAGCCAGGGGAGCAACTCAAGCCAGTGTCAGTCTCCTGCAAATCTATGTACCGGTTCAAATCATCATAGTATTGGGCATTATCCCCACAATCCCCATTGTAATCTCCAAGATTACGTTGCCTTTGGACACGGTTTGAACCAAACAGCTTTGAAGGGTTTTGTGGACGATTTCCTAAAGTGTTCTAACTGAGTCTGAAACCGGTTGGACTGGTTGTGGCGTATAATGCAACTTCATTGGTCGAGTGTGTTTTTTTCAGAGTCAGACAGGACAATTGGGTTCTCCTCTGGCATCGGAGCTGGATTCGACATGGTAGGAGATGTCATGAGCTGTGGTTCAGTAATTGAAGTCAGGTTGGGCACTGGCCCCAGAAGCAAGGGACCCCAAATTGAGGATAAGTGACACAGACATCAAAGACAGGTCCATAGATGTTAACCTGGCTGGAGGCTTCCTCTGACCCGTGGGGCGTGAAGGCACAAAAGAGGGAACTTGAAGAGTGCCAAATATGCGCTGCATGACTTCTCTGAAAGCCACTACCTGCTACGATGCTGCAGACTTCCCAGAAACTCGGTGCTTTGGGACAAGTTAGGGAATCGGTTCTTTGGTAGGGAACTAGGACTGAGATAGAGATGCATGTTGACATCTGTGGAACTTCTTAGAATGAGAGTTGCAAGACGGTGATGAATCCCGCTTTGACTTCTGAATTTTTCTTGGATTTATCTGACAACTTTGAAAGGTGGTGGATCTGTTGCAAGAATTGCCTTTAAAGTAGGACTGCACCCTCCACTTCGACCAGGAGCGCGACTTATGCACCTTCTGCTGGTGTTCGGCAACATTGAGTTTGACTTTACTGTCCTGGTTTGTTTTGGGAGTCAGGGGGACAAACAAACAGTAAACCTTGGAGTCGTGGAATGAGCCTAGACACCACAGCCAGATCTTGTGGGATCTATCACAGACAGCCGGCATGTGACAGTCCAGACAAGTCTTAAACCCTGTGTTTTTAAGGTGGGGACATATTCTATTGCACACTGATGAAAAGCATTACAAAAAATGTCTTTAGAGATGAGAAAGAAGTTAGGAAGCGAGCTCTGGATCCATGTCTGTGGGGCTTTGAAAGAGAAACTAACACCAGATCACAGGGTAGTGCATATATGAGGCTTTGGCATCATTTGTGGGGTGGGGCAAAGTCAACACAGAGCCGCACGACACCACCTGCTGGCACACAGGAGCAATTCTGAGAAAAAAATCTATGGATTAAGTCTGCCATTTGTGGGGTATTGGCAAGGTGAGGAATCGGTGACTAGAAGCATCCACCAGAAAGTGTAGAAACGCACAGAAAGATTCTATCTGTCCTTTAATTGCCTAAAGCAAGGATAACTAAACATGTTGCCATTTTGCTTATCAGTGTTCATCTACAAAAACAGAGCGACATAAGGAAAAAACATGATTTGTTTTCATTTTTGAAACCGCAGCTGTAATTATGCTGTCTGACCTGCCTTTCCCCCTGATTGTTGACACAGGAATTGTGACATCAGAACCCAAGTATAATATGTTATTACCCTTGAGTGGCTGTGTTGTGTTGATGACTAGGCGCATCACAAGTTGCCTGTAATAAGGACATTAGGAGTGGGCCTTTAAAAAGGGATTAAGTTCCCAGTTATTAAAACTGCTCAATCAGTAGATTTACTCAAGGCACTTTCCCTAGTGCAATGATTATTGTTGGGGTAATAAGGGGTCCACTTATCTTTAGTAAGGAGGGTTGATTCTGTTTATTTGGGCTAAATGTTTTCACACATTTTACTGCACGGTTCATACAGGACCAAATCAAGCTATTCATATGATCTATGATATTTATTCCCTATTTAGTATTCACCAAGCTGCACACTCGAATCATCCTACATTTTTGCAAGGTAACATAGGCTTCACGTAGAAGTGGGCGAGACACTCTTAACTCGAGCCAAATGCCTGGCTCAGCTTGAGGTTCTCTTGGATCCTCTAACTGAAAACGAGCCTAGCCCTTGTGTGGCGTCTCCTTGCCACCCTGCCACCCACGGTCTAACCTCATTCACCATGAATCAACACAAGCCTGTGAACTTTGATGTAAAAGTGTGAGAGAGATAACTGTTAAAAGGCTGAACTGACAATGTATAACCAAAACCGTGGGATCAATCATGACTTCCACGCTTCCCCCCTTTTTCTTCATTATCACTTATGAGAGCGCCTTCAAATACGTGAGTCTACGAAAACCTTTTGTGTTTCATTTAATACACTATAGTGATGTTCCATGTTAATAAAATCTAGGCTATATATAGGGTGTCAATGACAAGTGACTTACCTTTTACTACACAAGTGGCATTGTCGTCATGGTGTGGGACATAAATCTACCTGTATGTTTAAAAATGATAACTTTTAATAAATGCCTATGTAGTGATCTGATGTAGTAAAATGAGAAGCTTCCCCATGTTAATGAAATATAGCTGTTTTGACTTGGCTTTACCTTATTTTTATACGACATTAGTTGCATGATTTACATGCCAAAACTTTTCCGGGCTTGGCTTGTGCACTGGCTCTTAGAGCCAAGCCAGAGACCTTTGTAAAACATTTCTATTGGTATATGTATCAAATAGTATACTGGAATCAGGACAGGTCACACTAAAGGTCGTGCAATAAAAGTAAAAGGGGCACAGCAGGGGTATACAATGTCATAATGTACGAGGCAGTGGTCAGATGGGTCAGTCCCATGGGGGTCACCTCCCCAGTTAATAAAGAGGAATAAATAGTCCAGCAACTCCCCGACATACGTGAGGGAGCCGCCAAACACTGCACACCAATCTACCATTTTAATCCCTTTTACCCAAGACCACCATCCTGATCGGAACATGACCCACACCTCCATCCGAGTAGTAACCCCGGAGGCGCAACTGACCCAGTCAAGTCGTGGTTCCTGTTAATTTGCTACGTAGAAGCGAAAAGCCAATATTTGAAAAAGAACCTAAGAAGTAACTTATCCATCTCAGGGTGCACGTGTGTCAAAGGTGTCAAGGAGCACTAAACAGACAAAAAAACAGGAGGAGTGGGGGAAGGCAGGGGAAGAGGACACATGGCCCGCCACCAGTAGGCTCAGGTGAAAATCCGTAAAGCAGATGTCCAATCATGGATCCAAGAAGGGCAGGATGGCAATCGGCCAGTGAATCTGCAGCTGTTGACAGATGAGTTCCCTCCAATCCCCCTTTGCTGGGTCAAACTGATCAACTGATCGCCCTGCTACATCGCCACACAAGTGTTCCCAGGTCTCTGTTACTTCCTTCCAGAGCTCCGCTATCGGACGTTTCCGCACTCCCCTGGTGTCCTCCTTCATCATCTCTAGCCCATGTGGTGACCTCTTTCACCCAGGTCTCCATAACAGGCCCCAGACTTCCAGGGGAATGCTATCTGGCGTCTAGCCAGTACCAGGTCCAAATCTAGGAACCTAGAACCCACTTTCCCCGCATGGGGTCTGGGAAACAACCCCAGCAAACAAACCTTCTGCGAACATTCATCGTCGCAAACCAGCACATTATTTATGGTTTGTAACACCACACTCCAAAACGGTGCAGATGTGGACAATCCCATGTTATATGACTGAAGTTCGCAACCACTGACAGCTAGGGCAGGTGTGCGGCTCTCCTCCACAAATGACCTGTATTCTATGTGGTGTCATATAAGTCATGTGTATATAATTGAACTGAATATATCCAAGTCAGACACTTGGCTTGGATTTCTATGTTATTTTCTTTGCTTGCCCACCTCTATTTCACACAAATCAGAAGAATCCACATGCTCCAGAAACGATATAAAGATGGATGTAACAACTACTTCATGGCTAAAATTGGTTACATGGGAGTGCTTTTGTTATGATATAAAATATCAATAAAGATTTTGTTTTTAAAAAAGAGGCAGAGAGCTAGCCGGAGCACAAAAATACCTTATGATATGAAATAAGGACCAGCATTCAAGTTTAATTGCAGGTAGTGGGCAGGTTTAAAAAAAAAAAAAAAACTATTGTAAAATGTTTAAAGTTAGTGCCCGTAATTAAAAGGTGGTTCGTCATATATGACAGCTGTTATCACCCACAAAAAAATGTAAAAGTGCCAGAATTCTTGAAAACATGCCAATTAATACCTAAATGGTGGTTGGCTCATTCATTTTACTGTTACAGATGATAAAACTTAAATTGTAGGGCTGTTTTTCATGTCAGAAAAAGTCATCAAGATGTGACAAATTTTAGTTTATAAAAATAAGAGAGAAAAACTACTGCAGAAAGCTGCACTGACACACATTTTAAATGTGCAATTGCTTCTATTTCAAAGTTCAACTTAGGTGCCTTTTGAATTAAAAAACGTTAGAAGGATTACATTTATATTAAAATCTAATTTAGACTCTAAACTAAACGTACATAGAGAAACAATATTGAATTTATTGTGATTAATGAAAGATTATTGCGTGCAGTTCACTTCTCTGTTATACTTAATGAAATGCAATAAAAAAGCTTTTTTGTTTGAAATGAAATGTATTACTCATACTGATGAAATATTATTAATGTTGAAGTTCTAAGTTTGCATATTATATGTGCTTTACTAAAACATATCAATTAAATGCATTTTATATTTTCTTTGTGTTAGCCTAAATAAGTCCTACAGAGCTTGCTTTTTGCAGTCATATTAAGTGTTGAATTATTTTTTTCATAATGTAAAGTCTTCCTTCAGATTTCATTCCCATGAGAAGCAAAGACCTTTTGTAATAGATCCATTGTTTAAACGTGGAGAGATGTACTCATTTGTCTTTGGAAACATTACATTGCAGGAACATGGATTGAGATTGTATACATTTGTTTCTAACCTGCTTGGAGTTACATGGAAAGAAGATGTTCCCATGATATGCCTGGGAAGGGATGGGTGTGTTTTTAATTTGAAGTCTTCCGATGAATCCTGATTGGCTGATATCTATTCAACGTAACATGAACTGACACCTTTGGCGAATCAGATTGATAATGTAGTCTGAAATATCAATGGACATTCGAACTTTGGTCAGTCTTGCTCAGTCTGAAGAAATGTTCTTAAACAGTCTAATGTAGATCCAGACGCTTGCAGCTGCCTTGCTGATTTTGATGCCTTGCTGATGAAGATTCACTGAATGCTGTATCCCTTGGACAGATATTTTCCTCTTTGCCATTTGTACTTATCATGAAATGCCCTTTTTAGACTTAGTAATCCTTTTTGCATCTTAAGAAGTCTGAGCTTCTGATATGCTGATGCGTTCTCTTTTTACCTATCTTTCGCCAACTTAATCATCTGCAGTCCAAGATTATCTTTTTCCAAATTATTTTTGTTCTTTTTGTATTTTGCCCACAAGTGTTCCTTCCCACACATGTATTTCCCTGATTTGGTTAGCCGTAGGGTTGACCTGTGCCCAGCAAAAGATTACTGACTCTGCTCAATTTGAATTGACTAACGATTGCTCACTCTGAGCAATGTTTAATCTCAGTGTCTCGGATATTCTTATTGATGTTATGTCTTATTCTTGAATACTTAGTTTCATTAATGTTAGTTTTTCTAAATCTATTTCGACGTCTTGGGCAAACTTTGGTGATTATAAATCTTTAACATTTGGTTTTACACACGGTCTTCATGACTTTGAGCTTGTGGTTGTAATAAAACCTTTAACTTTATTCCTGACTGGAGTTTTCCTTCTGTGGCCACGCTATCTAAATTTTTAGGGCTGTTGATGAAATTTTGCTGATGGTTCACTGCACTACTTTCTGGGCCCAAAGGTCCGTCGACCTTGTTGAGCATTTGATTACTGTGAATGATGAAAAATGCTTCCACACAGATTATGAATGTGAAAATTACAGTGGAACATTACTGCAGTCCCCCTCGCTGGCTCAGTTCAGGAAGGACCTCAAGGCCTGTCTCTTCATCTGACCCGCATCTCCCAGCTAGTCCCTTGAAACTCCCCCTGTGATAGGTCGTGCTTTATAAATGCTGATTGATTGATTGACTAATGTACTCTGTGATTTTCATGTGTTTTATTGAAAATTATACCTTGAGAAGAGGATCATTGTTAAAGGTTACCAGAATTCTTTTATTTTCTAAAAACAAAATTTTCCTTTTCGAAGGAAAGCAATAAATTACGTGCCAGGGCTCCACATAAGTCTAGCTTACCGCTGCAAAAACATTTATAGCTGTGCTGTCACTGTTGTGCTGACGAAACCACAACTTTTACTTCCTTATAATTCCAGAGCATAAAGAATGTAAACAATAGTGAAATGTTAGAATTTAAGATGAAGACCAAAGACTCCAAACATACCTCCACTCAGAAGCCGTGCAACTTTGACATAAGCCCAAACCACGTACTTCGATGTGATGATTTTTTCCTTACCTCCAGTAACTACGCACATGTGCATCTTTAAGACTGAATGTGACTTTACTGTGCCCAGTCCACATTACGATTTTTTAAAATCATACATTTCTATCCACAGCTAAAGAAGAATGCATGATGGAAATGCACAAATTTGTACTGCATGTACAATAATGCAATAGGGCAATGTGCATGCCGGAGTGTGAGGCACTGTGCTCCAAACTGTTTCCTGTTTAAAAAGGCTCCCTTTAGCCAGCAAGCTGACTAGCTTTGGTTGTTGCACCTGTGTGCCAGTGAGTGGTACACTGAGACCGGAGAGGACTTTGGCAGCATTTTCAGCAACCCCAGAAAAAAGCCTGCTGCTCTCTACTGATCAAGAACTAAACCCAGAATCACACTTCTAGAGATCTACAGCACTAAAGTGAAGAACTATAGACTAAAGATTAAGTAAGCACAAATTTGTACTACATTTATGATTACTTTTATGCTGGCTTTTCTGTTTTTAGGTAGTTTGACATATAGTTTGAGGGGTGGAGTGTGATTGATTAGGCACATAACCCTGGGCTTTAACAATGATGGAGTTAGAGTTTTCACAGGTATAGAAGAGGAGTAAGAAGGACTGAGGTTTGTTAAGTGGTGCGTATCATTTTGTTCAGATCACCTACTATATTTTTGCTTTCCTCCGTCAGCTGGGTGCAGGTGTTCTGTTGTACTGGACTTACAAGCGGAGCGACTGATGATACTGGAACAGTCAGTGAGCCTAGTTCCTTTGTGGGTTTCATTTTTTGGGAGGGTTAATGGATTTGGTAGGCCTGGTAAATACTATGTTGAATAAATCACCAATATCGGGTCTTTAAGAAAAGTGAATTTGTGGTATAAATGTGCTTTGTCAAAGAATTTCACTATTGGCGATGTCAGGGGCTGCTTCTTTGAGATACACTTGGATTGGATGATTTCGATCATCCCTGGTCTGATTTTTACTACATCTATGCACCTCAAACGTGGCAAAGCAGTAGCTTGTAAGGAAGGAGATGAAGGATGGAACTCTGAGCGGGGATGAACACTTTGTGGCTGCTCTGGCTGATGGCTGAACAGGTGGGGGGGCTCTCGGGGTGGAGCAAACCACACTGGAACCCGGCCAGGCTGCCCTAGCTCAACTGTAGTGTTGCGGATGCTAATGCCAATACCACGCCCTGCCAGCTAATACAGCTAGGCAAGCTGGTGCACTATGATGCAGTGTGGAGCAGTATGGGCAATTTAGGACCCAATCTGGGTCAGTTAAACTGCTGTGGAGGCACTAGCTTTGCACTGTCTGGCGTTGTGTGCAAGGTAAGCAACAAGTCCTACCTCGGTGGAGCCATGCCTACAGCTCTTCCAGCGAATCCTCAATCCCGGAGGCTCTGCAGGTTTGCCTATGGCTTCCTTTAAGGCTGGAGGTAATGGCGACTATGGCCTGCTCATGTCGACTTCCTATAAGACAAACACTCCCAGATAGCTGTGGAAAAGCCGGGAAGTAAGCTGAAAAAAACAGCAAGGAGGTAGAGGCCTATCTGGCCCGGCAGATTTGGATCAATGACAGGCGACCTGAAAGCCCTGTGGCCTCCCAGCAGTGGCAAAAGCAACAGTCACTTGCTTTGCAAATGCAAAGAAAGCCAACCTTTCCAGCCCAGGTGCAAACTCCCCTGGATAGCTGCGGAAAGGCCGGGAAGCTGGCCAGAAAAAAAAAACAGTAGGGCGGTAGCGGCCAGCCTGGCAGATTCGGATCAATGCCTGGAGACAAAGCCCCGCAGCTCTTCTGCAGCAGCAAAGGTTACTTGCTTTACAAACTCAAAGAAAGCCATGCCTTTCCAGCTCTGTTTATAACACAAGATAGAGGTCCGGCCCTATTACCCTTGTGAGGGCACATAGTCTGAACCCACAAATCCTTACAACTCATCAGTGAGAGGTATAGACCAGTGGTTCCCAACCTGCGGTCCGAGGACCCCTGCGGGTTCGCAAAGCCTCCTCAGGGGGGCTGCGACTGTTTAGAAAATTAAATAATATTAACAGATTAAGTCCCCAGCTTTCAGTAATGACTCTATAGTTGGTCCCCAGGTTCCAATAATGATTCAGTGGGGGTCCCCAGAATCCAGTAATGATAAAATGGAGGTCCACAGATGCCAAAAGGTTGGGAACCACTGGTATAGACGTTTCCACTCCAGTATTCGGATCATTTCAACATCAAAGCTCAGAAGTAGCCAAAATATATTCTCAATTCTGGCATAACCATACTTGTTTTACACAGCTTGATTCTGAAGCAAAATAACAGCTGTACCTTTCAACGTTGGGTGAAAGTTACCAAGATTTTTTCAGAAAAATTTACATTACATACCAATATGTCTGTCGAAGTACCTGCAAATTTTGGAATCAGGGAAAGGTCAAGCATCCAGCTCAAATAACCATAAAAACCTTACAATTAAAACTCCATTGAGCAACAAGCAGGAAAATATTAAATTTCTATCATATGTATCAGCAAAACATACTTACCTTCGGTAACACTTTTTTTAGTGGATATTCAATCTAACCACAGATTCCTCATCCTGGGACTCATCTTGGCACTATTGCTAAGCGCCTGACTGCTTCTAGAAAAACTCTAAAAGCAGTGCTTGTGTGCTCCAGTAGGTGGTGGTGTGCCACACCGTGTCAACTCCACTTTACTCTGGAAGTGAGGAGTGGAGCAGCACCACACGTGCACGCTGATGTCCTCAAAAGTGGAGCCCATCGACAAACAACAGGGACCAGCAGCCAGATTCCTTATTTGAGAGCTGTTTACATTGAAAAGGAGACCATTTCATAGTGCACGGAGGTGAAAGGGTGGTGAGGAATCTCCGGTTAGATACAGTATTCACCAAAAAAGACTGTTGCGAAAGATAAGTAACTTTCTAACCACAGGTTCTCCGCCTTGTAAAATTATACCAATCAGTACCTGCCAAGAAGGTGGGTCTGTGAAAAGAGTCCAGCATCAGGGAACCTCCTTCTTGTCAGTTAAAAAACGTCTGAGGCAGGTGGGACTTACATATTCCCTGCTGTTCCCAGCGAAATTGAAAGTTATTGCTAATTAAACCATTTAAGTCTTCACGGAACCCACTGATTCATGCAACTAGATGGAGCAGCGACATTATGAATCCTCTACCCCGACCACTCCATTACAGCAGCCTAACTTGGGGAGGAAGCGACCTGGGAATAGGCGATGACGCCGGGAAGGTGCAGTACTACATGTGAGTGGGACTGCATCCCTGGAGCAGGCGCAGGACCAACAAAGACACACCTTGGCTGCAGTGTCACATTTAACAATGGATCGACGCTTCCCCACCCTCCTTCGCTTGCAGATTATAGAGGACTCCCAAACAGACACTGGTTCCATCGCCTTGTTTAGCGGGCGCTCTTCATTGGTCCTGCCAAATGTAATTTCACAAACTGCAGACTTAGTGGCTTAAACTGTATTGTTATTGTTGACTTGAAATATGCTCGCTTATATGCCCTTCATTACCGCCGCCCCTCTAGTGGGATTCATTTACCCATTTCCTTCTGTGTTCACATTTGGTAACCATGGGTCACAAAGGCCTCGGTGAACATGTCTGTGTAAACTACTTTACACCTCTGCTCTTCCGTACTTCCTTTCCCTCGAGAGGCTGGGTGGTGATTGCAAACACTCTTCCAGGCTTTCCCTGGCTGAATAAGCTCTTTCACTGATTGGCTATATTCTCCCCCTGCATAAGCTCTTTCACTGATTGGCTAGAGCCTCCCCCCTTCTTTGTGGTCTTGAACATAAAATCCCCATGATCTGGGTCTGCTTGTTCACAGTTTGGGTACTGGCCGCTATTGCGCAAACCCTGGGGTGGGAGTAGGCAATGCTGTTAATATTGAGTTTGTTTCCCTTCATTGTTTGCAGGCCATACATTACACACACTTGTGACACTGTATTGTGTCAATACCCTTTGCTCCCTCAAGGTGCCATGCCTACCTTACAAGTATTAACTTGGAATGTGCGGGGAATGGTGACAGCACGTAAACAACATTTAGTCCAGCGATACATACGGCGGCGTAACATCCACATTGTGTTTCTCCATTAGACACACATGGGGGGGGGGGGGGGGGGGGGGGGGGGGGAAGGTCCGACTTCAAAGAAGGTGGTGTGGGCAGTGTTACTGGACTACATACTCTAGCTTTGCTCGAGGGACGCTAGTTTGGGTAAGTCCTGATGTCCCCTTTAAATGTGTCCACGGAAATAGATCCCAAAGGACGGTATGTGTTTATTGAAGGGCTACTTAATGATTGCCCGCTTCTACTGGGTAGCATCTACGCACCAAATATGGCCCAAAAAACATTCCTGGCCCGCTTATCTGTTCTTCTCACAAAATGGGAGCACACCCCGTGGCTCATTTGGGGCAACTTTCATAGTGTATTAGACCCAGCTCTCAACCCCCCTTACCGACCTCACGCGACATGGTGGCAGCTACAGGTCTCAAACTGGTCTTTACTAGACAGCTGGTGAGCATTATATCCAGATATCCAGAATGTTTCCTACTATTCCCGCCCCACAATCTGTATGTCTGGCTGGATCGTATTCTCTGTCACCCAGCTGTACACACTTGTATGAAAACTGGGGAGTACCTTGGGTGGACTTTCTCCGTCCACAACCTGTTAAAAGCTACAGGTACCCTGGGGAGCTCCTCATCCTCCCATCCCAACATGGTTCTTTCAATCGGTGCTGTTGGAAAATAGTGTATTTCGGGACTCGGTAAGGGAAAAGTTGACTTACTATATAATGGAGAACTGGGGAAAGGTGACATCTAGATCCTTAGAGTGGGAGGCACTTAAGGTAGTATTTCCTGGTCAGTGTAATAAGACTGTTGCAGGGCTCTGGACTGATGTACAAAGAGAACTGACCTCCCTGGAACAGTCTCTTGGTGTGCTAGAAGTTGAATCCCATGCAACCCCAGAAAGTTGCTAAGCACTCACAAATGCTAGGGCAAGACACGCACAAGTGTGATGCTTCGATTTCAGGGCCTCCCCAGCAAAAATGTGTGCAGAGGGAGACAAGCCTGGTTGACTCGCAGTGCAAACCCTGTAGTACCAATCACACAGATAAGTCGATCTGCGAGTTGCACTGTCACTTGTCAATTGGACATTCACACTGCATTCACCTTGTACTATAAAACACTCTACGACTCACCCACTGTAGGCGGTACTGATAACATATGGGCATTCCTGGAGAATCTAGAACTGCCCGTGATGGATCGTTTGGCCTGCGAGGAACTTCAACTACCCCTCACAGAGGAGGAAATCCAGGCTTCCATCAGAGGCTCCACCACTGTAGTGAAATATGTGTTTTTGACCACTGACTTTGTTTTGCACTACTTTGCACCTGGATTAGCTGTCTAGTGTTCACCAGTTGCAGATTACATTTTTTATTCAGTTTAGCTGCCTATTGACTTTATCGCAGCGTAAGACATTGCTATGTTAAAGCCGTCTGTATTTTTCCACATTGTAAACTGTGCTTGTTTTCGTATTCTTTCTCACCGAAGAGCTGGGACATATTAAGGAGGAGGTAGGGGTTTTTCCAGAAAGCCCTTCACCGGTTCTTTAAGATATAAAAAGGTGGCCCTGCTCAGTAGCGGTGAAATTTCCAAGACCTCGGTCAGGATTAGACGTCGAATGCCTGACATATCTGTCCCGTGAGGGTGGAGATCTCTTTCCACAGTTGAACAAAGTCATCTTCTTGCTGGCATGAGAAAGAAGAAGAGCTTGACAGGCCCTACGGTGATGAATTTTTACTTTATTCTTTGCTTTGCATAATCATAACTACATATATTTGCTGTGTACATTGCAGTTGAGAATCATTTTGGTATATTTTCCTTTCATTGCTGTGACTATTTTTAAACATGTGCTTTCAATCTACTAACCTCTTTTTTTAGGAACCTCGTGGTGATATAATAATAAATGTCTACTTTGAACTGAGAAGTGCATTCCAGAGATTTTTGTCAGCTCGGTCATTAGTGAAAGCAAAACAGCCACGGGGAAAACTCCTGGACTAGATGGCCTTCTGATAGAATTCGATAAGGCACATGAAGATTTCCTAGTACCGAAACAGCTAGAGATCTACCAAGTAGCATTGAAAGAAGGGAGACAGCCGCCAACACTTTGAGTCCCTTACATTCTCCCTCCCATCACCTGACAAGGATGCCCTCGCAGTGACATCGTACCAACCCCTATCTATGTTAAGCACTGACTATAAAATCCTCAGTAAAACCATTGCAGGCTGTCACTTGGAACATATGCCCCGCCTTGCGCACGCTGACCAAAATGGCTTCATCCCTACCCGCTCCATGATCCTTAATATTTGCAGACTGTAACGGATTGGTCCATATGCCCGCCTGCCTGGTGCACAATGTAGAGCGTGCATTTGATACCGTGGACTGGGACTATATGTTTGTAGTATTTCTAAAGCTTGGCTTCCTGGCGAGATTGCTGCAGCTTATCCTGCTGTTTTACACAGCCCACACGGACTGCGTTAAAATTGGTCAATTCTTCTCAGACCCGAAAGCAATAAGCCAGGGAACATGCCAGGGATTCCCACTGTTGCCACTCTTATTTGTGCTTGATGTAGAACCACTGGCTCAGCGCCTGCGATGAGATGGGGATGATTGGGGCATTTGGTTAGGGTATGAGCTCTATGCAGTTTCTCTCTGCGCGGACGATGTTCTCATCTTATCTGCTATATTACACAAGAGCTAGGGGGAACTGAGATGGCTCTGAATGAGTTCCGAGACACCTCTGGAATGAGTGTCAATTAAGCTAAATCCTGCCTGTTCCCCATAGGTCCCCCTTGTCTGCCACATCAATTAGCAGTGGGGCCCCATGCAGTGAGGAGGGGGCCATTCACATTCTGCTATCTGAGGACCCAGATATACCGTACCTCCAAAGAATTGATTAATGGTAACAGGGCTGTGTCATAGCCTCCCTGTGACCGCAACTGACACTCTGGAGCACACTCCCACTGACAGAGCAGGGACGGGTTTCCCTGACCAAAATTGTTATGCTTCCGCCGGCTTCTTTATTACTTTCATAATTTACTGTTCCACATACCGCCCTCCACATTCCGCACACTCCATAGCATGATGGAGACTTTATTTGGAATAGAGGGAGGCAACGTGTAGCACTCTGGAAGCTTCAACTGCCGGTTGTCAGGGAAGGACTCGGGCCCCTTATTTTGAGCACTATTATCTGGCAGCGCAATTGCAATGGCCATCTCGCTGGTTGGCAGAACGACACTTACACGGACTGGGTTTTCCTTCGGCCGATCAATCTAGTTAATTGATTCACACAATATGCCTGCCATCTGAGAAACTGGATCCCCGTGCTAGCAACCTCCTGACTATCGAGTACACTAGCTACACTTGAAGTCTCCGTCTTCTGCCGACATGGACACAGTACTCTCCTGAGATACAAATTAGTTCCCTATGCCCCACTAGAGAAATCCTTGGGAGGGAAGGCATAGCGCACTAGGAAGCAGAAGGTGTAGATACCATTGGTGCACCATTTCAGAATACAGTAGTAATACCATTTAAGGAGCTTAGCACAGATTACAACCTGCCCCTAGGCCACTTCCTGGCTTATAGAACACAACTAGGTGGATTACAGCTTAACTGGCAAATCACAGACACAGAACCTGACGGACACCCCATGGTCCATGCCATACATATTGTGGGAAACGGACGCTGATTGAGCACGCGGTTCACACATGTAATGGCTCAGTCACCAAAGGATAGGCTCCACTCCCTTATGCAAAAGTGGAAACACAACGCTGACTGAGAACTGACACAGAAGGACGGGGACAAGATCCTTTTTTATCCACGCAAAGTATCCGGCAATGCAAAATTTCAGTACATTCAACATAATATACTACACCGGGCATACTTAACACCAGAACGCTTGCACCAACTATATGGCTGTGCATAGACCTGTCCTAGATGTGCTTCCCAGTATGCTGATATGACACATACGTTTTGGACTTGTTAAGAAGTGCAATCGCTATGGCAGGCGGTCACGAATACCCTGACAACTATTACTGGGAGAGAGAAGCTTTGTACTATGGAAACTGGTCTCCCAGGCTTATTCAAGCATCCTGAGACAGGCAAGGCAGCCACCAAAGTTATAGATCTGGCCTTCCTTATAACCCGAAGGTCCATTGCCACAAACTGGAAGGCTGGTCATCTCCCTAGCTTAACACATTGGTATACGTCTGCCTTAAAGTGGGGAAGGTGGAATCTGTGGCTCTCCGTAGAGAGGAGGCACGTAACTTATGTAGAATTCCCATAACATTAGAATGGGATTCACTACTGCATGAGTTGCAGACACTCTCTGAGGAACACTGCGATGCCTTATTGGACAAGTGAACTGTGACCGCCTGCCACCTAAAACACAGGGTACTATGGATGTGTGAAGAGAGTCCTTTCCCTATCCCCAGTTACAGGATACACTGCCAGTGATCTTTAGGTGTCTCAGAAACTCCTTTTCATAGGGCACCTCCATCCTACTATGAGATACGAAATCACCCATGCACCTATACATGCACAATCGCAACTTGATAGAAAGCCTGGGTATGCACATTTGGTGTACAGCCTCCTTTTCTAATAACTAAAGGAACTGATTCTGATCAGATGTTTATTTAATTACCTTCTTAGTTTTCTGTTTAATTCACTGTTTATTGTTACTGTAAAAAATGACTCAATATCTCCTGGCCGGATAAAGAGATACTGTCTCAGACATTTAGATGCACAGGACTGAAGCTAACATTGTGGATAAAAGTACCAAGATATTCGCTATCTGTAGCATGGTCTGTATTGTAAATGACTAAAAAAAAAAAAAAAATTGGTTTAAAAAAAAAAAGAAGGTGGATTGGTGAAATGACTCGGGCAAAAAAAAGTCCTGCAGGGCTGAACTGGCAAAATACCATACTGGAAGTCCTGACTGCCAAGACAGTAGTACTTTGTGAATGCGTGTACTGATGTCCACTTAGCTGCCGGACATATCTAGAAGAGCCACTCTGTGTGCCAAAACAGTGATTGTGGCCTTGGTCCTGGGGAAATGAGCCCTCAGACAACAAGGAGATTGCTTCTTAGTCAATGAATAGCAGATCTTAATAATAAGGGACAGTCCCTCATGAGATGACCAGTTTCTGTATCGCCCTGCACTTTGCACTAGGGAACCCACACAAAGGGCAGATCATCCACCCAATGTTCCTTGGTACAATCGATGTAAATATGTAGTGCTTTTCTGGGATCAAGGAGCGCCTCTTCCTCTTTTGACGAAGAAGCAGAGCAAAGAAGGCCAGATCAGTGGCAGCTTGACTGATGTGCAAAGGTGTCACCACCTTCATTAGAAACGCGGTTCGAAGCCTTAACAAGGCTTTGTCGAGGAAAAATGTGGTATAAGGTTGCTGGCTGGAGCAGGCCTGAAGCTCACACATCTGGCATACAAATGTTACTGCAAGTAGAAAGATCTTTTTTAAGGTGAGGAGGTGCAATGGGCAATTGTCCACTGGCTCAAAATTTGTACAGAAAAGTGAGAACCATATTAAAATACCACAGTGTCATCACAAAGGTCTTAGACGGAAACATATGTCGCAAACCTTTAAGGAAATGCATCATAACCAGTGATATAACAAGGGTGGCTGGTCTGGCAAACATAAAAAGGCAAAATGAGTCGGCAAATAACCTTTTACAGTGCCTAAAGCAAGTCCTTGCTTGGCCAAAGACAAAACAAACAACAATACATCTGATAGTTTGGCCTGCAACACGTCTGTCTGGAGAGAAATGCGTCAAGCCCAGTTCCCCTCATAGACAGATTAAGTGCAAGAGTGCCTTGATGCCAGGATAGCATCAAAGGAAAATTTACTGTCGCCACTCAGTCTCCATGCATGGAGGTGTAGGTTGCGCAGGCCCGGGTTCAAGGCCCTTCCCTGTTGCCGCAACAGAAAATTCTGCTGAAGCAGCAGCCTGGTTGGAGGACAGATGCTCAGGCCCAAAATTCCTGATGCCACACTATCCTGGCCCAGTCCAGAGTGTCACTTGGGCCTGGTTGTTTCTGATCTTCTTCAGAACTTGGGTCAGGAAAGGTAGCGACACAAAGGCTTGTAAGAATACTACAGGCAGAATACATCTCTGAGAGAGAGCCTTTTTGGGAATTCCAGAATGCAAAAATGTTGACATTACATTTTCTTAGCTGGGGCAAAGAGATCAAGTCAATTCACCCTGGCGTTTAAAGATCCTACCAGGTGGTGTACCACCCTGGGAATGCCCTGCCGATTCAGGTAGTTCCAGAGGTGTAAAGCCTCTTGTCACAGACCCAGGACCCTATCCTGTACTGATTGTTACAGTACCACATGGTGGTTGTATTGTCCGTGAGAACCTGCACTAGCCCCCACCTGATGGTGGGCAGGTAGGCCTTCAATGCCAAATGATTCACCCACACATACAGCAAATTGACATGGAGGCAGATTTCTGTCGCAGAACAGAATTCTCTAATCTCCACCTCCCCTAGATGGTCTCTCTAGCCCAACAGCGACACGTCCGTCACCACCATCAGGTCTTGGTGGGGTATGGAGAGGGGTCTGTTGCTGGTCCAATTCCAGTTGAGCAGGTACCACTGCAGATCTTTTGTAGTCTCCTCCGACACCACAATGGAATCTGACAGTTTTCCTTGATGTGTGTCTCATTGAGACTTCAGGTCCCAATGCTCAACCCGCATATGCCATCTGGGATGGTCAGTAAGCAAGATGTAGAAATATTGTTATGATAACCCAAACTGTCCTGAACTTTTTGGTCTGGAGGAAAGGCTTGAAAGTGTACTATATACAGGATGGCTCCAATGAAGAGAAGCTTCTGTGAATGAGTCAGCTGGAACTTCGGCAGGTTAAGTGAAAACCCCAACAAAAGCAACTGGCTCACCGTTGCCTGGAGGTGGCCAGTGACTAACTGTGGCGAGTTCACCTTCAACAGCAAGTTGTCGAGGCAGGGAAAGGCCGGTACCCCTGACCTCTCATGGTGGGCAGCAACCACAGCTATCACTTTTGTGAACACCCAAGGGGCACTGGTGAGCCTGAAAAGGAGTACAGCAAACAAAGTGTTTGAGGACCACCTTAAAATTCAAGTAGCATATGTAGACCCCCAGGACAGGAATGAGAAAACAGGCGTGCTGCAGGTTTAACACCAGCATCCAATCTCGGAGATTCAAGGCAGAAAGAAACCCAGCCAACATGAGCATCTTGAATTTGTCCATGCATAAGAAGGTATTGAGAAGGCAATGATTCAAAATAGCATGACGACCTTTGTTGTTTTTTTATCACAAAAAAGCAGAGGAAGGAGCGTTCTATTCCTAATTATGAAACTGGACCCTCTCTATGGCTTCTTTGGGCAAAATAGCCTGCATCTCCTGAAGCAAAATGGACAGATAGTCCTCCAAAAGCTGCTCTGACCTAGGTGGCAGTTGTGGCATGAAAAGTAATGTTAAGGGGCAGCCGCGTTCGATAATTTGAAAGACCCACCTGTCAGATGCAATGCTTTCCCGCTCTTGGAGGAAGAGGTCGAACCTGCCTTCTACAGGATGGATGAGTGCTGCTAAGGGCGCAGTAAAGAGGTTTTGAGATTTTTGGAGCAGTGGGGCAACGTATACTGCTTCTGGTTGCCTTGTCATTATCTTTTGGGCCCATGGACCGGACCTTGAAAAGGCTGGGAGACCTTTTGTGCTAGCGAAGGGGCTTGACACTGTTGATATGCAAAGTCCCTGGCATATCAACTAAAAGGGCAGAACTGTTGGGGGGGGGGAGGGGTTCAGGGTGGAGCCGAAAAAGCATGCTGAGTCTGCCTTTTTACCTAACAGGCAGGAGCTGTCAAAGGGCATGTCCATCAAGGATGCCTGAGTGTCCTTGGAGAAACCTGTGGATCTCATCCCTGAGATTTAAACCCTATTGTTTTAGAGGGTGACGTATTCCCTTGCACACTTTAAAATTTTCCGACAAAAAATATTTATTGACAGTGTGATAGAGGAGCGGAGTTCCCGAGCTGCACCTGAAGGCATGGAAAGAAAGGAACAGAGGTCAGCACAAGAGGTGGCTCCTATATGCAGCTCTGCCCATCACTTCCTAAGAGGAAGAGTCGAAGCGAAGTCACAAAATGTCACCCACCAGCGTTCTTTTAGAGTTTTTCTAAACCCAGTCTGGTGCATCGGGATATTCACAAGGTGAGCAATCTGCAGTTAGAAGTAGTTATCAGAATGGCTTTTCATTACAGAACCCTCGTTTGATCTCTGTAGACAAGTACATACTATAAAGTAATAAATGGTACCTAACAAAACTTTCCACATGTGCACCTACCTCTCTAGCTCCACCCCCACTGGTGTGCTTGCCCCTCCAACCTTTGGCACATGGGTTTATTAAAATTAGGAAGCAGATGACAAAGCCTCAGTCCGCAAAACAAAAATTATAAACCCAGAGCTCAACGAATAACGACAGTCATCTATTTCAGGAGAGCTCCTAAATACAATAACTGTATAACAACATCGCAACCTGCGTGTGGATTCGACCTAAAGCATCTCAAATGTATAGCAGTGGAAGAATGTGCACTATTACGAACGCCAATAACCTAACCCTTGGAACGGTCATCAGCAAGGGAGCAAATCATCCATGTTACCATGTTGATGAGAAGCATATCAGGTAGAAAGGCCTTCTGTAAGCTGATTTTTCCATCTAAAACAAACGACTCCTGCTCAATACAACCAACATTTTTATTCATAGTGAATATCTGGCTAAACTGTGTCACAGTTCTGATCCTTAGTAACGAGGAGTTAGTCTAGAATTACTCAAGCCCATGCTTTTTTTATGAAGGTTCAGAAAGTTCTGTATGATTTCTCAAACATTCAGGCCCTCTCCTATGTGGGATCTCTGTTTTTGACAACTCTCAGTTTGAACAAACAGAAGCTACTCTCAGTTCTGTAGTTTCCCTAGATGAACTCTGGCTCCGTCTCTGGTACGGTCCAGGCCCCGCTTTTGTGTACTTGATCAATACCTTTCTTGCCAACCAACCACCTTCATATACGGACACACTCCAATAGACCCATCTGCTTCTCCCAACATCCTCACATTTCTTATTCTAATGCAACATCCAGTCACAACACCCATAGTAGACACTGCACATGCATCTTTCACTTTCTCAATCACGTTTACATCAACTCTTTCTTGTAACGTACCTGTCATCCAACCGGAGTTATCCATAGCAAGGGCATATTTACTGAAAGGTTTCTTCAAAGAGACCATTCTACAAAAAAATATCCCAACTACACTACAGCTCATTACTGACACACCCAGCACATACATGACTGGTCTCATACATGCGCTTAGCAGCCAGTTACATCTCTGTTTCTCCACTCGTGCACAGACCTTTCCATCACAGTGTGCTTTTGATATCAATTTTTGTTTAATAAAGTGTGTTTTTAGCATGAGCAATGCATAATAAGACATGTCAGGAACTGTGAATTAAGTGGGAGATCATATTACTTTACACACACACTTTCTTTTCGTTGTTGACACTTTGCTCAAGTGGGAAGACTGTGATTTGCACTGTAGATCAGTAAAGGGAAGTTTTCGTAACCTTTCCCGTACGTGTGTGTGTGCTCAGATTTCTGAAAGTTTGTCACTCATTTTGTGATCCCAGCTTTGTGTCTACACTTTGACGGTTGCACATTGTAAAACATATGAAAAGTTTAAACTTTACTTAGATAAACAATAAAGTAGTGACATTGCAAGCCTTAAACACACATTCTCAAAATGCAAAATCAAAAAGCCTGATTTTTCTTTCCAATCTAGCAATGCAGAAAAAGTGTTGGAGAACTAGAAACAGCTGTAACCTAAGAGGAACCGAAAGAGAACAGTGGTCTGCCAAGATCTGGGGCAGGATATGCAGTGTGAGAACACTGAAAGGAGGACAGAATAAAGGGAAGAACAAGAGGCACGAGGAGCACTACCCTTCCCAGCAGCTGGGGTGGGGAGCGGGGCAGTCTGCAGGGCTTCCTCATCACCATGGGCAATTCCCTTTGGTCTGCTTGCTCACGTGAGGCAGGGAGAGATGAGGTACATCATGGCAGTGACGCTAGAAAAGAACTGTTAGATTGGCAATATTCACAGTCCGGAGAGATCGACCCATTCAGGGACATACTTCCGCACCCCAAAAGGGGATTAAAGTAGCTCCTTTTTAAATAAAAACAAGGAAAGGAAATTAAGTACTTGTACACTTCTAAAATCAATGCCATTTGCCACCGTTTAGTGTAAACAAAATATCTGTGATGGGATATACTGATTAAATGTCCACTCAACTGATGAAAATCACTGAAAGGACTCGCACTCAAATAATGAACAAGCTTTGCAACGTTTCTAATTGAAAATGGGCTTATTAAGCACTGCAATGAGTGGACGAATAAAGCCACACTCGGCTTTGTCAGCTCTAAGCCAAATACTCAATTAGAACTCAGTGGTCAGACGTCTCCTTATCGTCTTCTCACTCAATCTTTCACAGGCTAGGAACCTCTGCCCACGCACTGATGACTCTGTCAATGAAATAAAGATGTCCATTTGAAGAGAACTCCATTTCTAGAAAATCCAATTGAAACCATTTGGATTTTACTCGCATTTTTGCAAAACATTTAAAGGTTTATCTGTTTAAACATTCTATATACCTCAAAAAACGCTTCTAACAACTGCATGTAGTTCAGAATAGGAAAATCAAAGCTATCAATTGAAAATCTACAAGAGGAGCTATATCCTGCCCTTCCGTGGTTGCTCATTGGTGTGGCATTATCCATGAAGACTTGGACAAACTTTCCCTTAGAGGGGATATGAAAAACGTAATAACCCCTTCAGTTTGAGGAATTATGCCTTCAGTTCTCACAAGGTATATGATGGGCCTTTTTCCTCCTGGAACCACAAGCCACATGAGCCTAGTCAAAAATCTAGGAGTCTTTTGTGATAAGAATCTTCAGAAGCTACCCTTGGACTGTAAAAAGTTGAGAAAGTTATCAAACGATCTATGTAGCCAAAACATCATTGAGTAAACAATCAACAGATTGGGTAATTATTTGATCCTTGCTTCAGGGATTTAGGTCTGAGAAAAAACATTTAAACTATAGCAAAAGCACATGAACTAACTGATAAGGAACAGCTAGTTTTTCCTTTGGTCCAGCAGAATGATATTGAACATGTGTTGAGAAATTAAATACCTGAACTCTTAAGACAACTACTTAAAAAGGGTAGTACATTCAAACGGCAAGGAAGCCAACATAAATCATTTGATATGGTTATAATGGTAATATCTAAAGTATCCTGTCTTGCATGTTTAGAAATGGTAAGGAATTCAGAGAATACAAGCATCCACGGCACAGGACAACTTCTGTGAAAACATCCTAGGCAAGCACCATGTGCTGTTGTTTGGGGCCAGGTGCTACCAGGTCTAGAAAGGAATTATTCAGTGATTTGTGAGTAATAAACCACTTCATTAACTCTGGTAATGTTCTTTTCGATGGACATGCAGCTTCCTGCAGATTTCTTATGGGACCCCTTCCAAGGTGTCAGACTGAATACAGATATTTTGTAACCAGTTGCTTCTGCCTCAGGAAGTGACTCAGTAGGTACTAGAAGACACCACAGGATCCAGTGTTGTCAATTCTGCCATTTTGACAGTTCTGTTTGCAGAGTCTTCGGACTGATCCACTGAGTAAGTGTGAAGGTCCTTTTGTCCTTTTCTGGTCCTTGTGCCCTTTTCTGTCTGGAGAATGGCTTCTAGAATGCATCTTAACACATGATTTTAAGGCCGAATCCTTCATCAAGGCCATGAAGAGCTTTGACCACTGCTAGTGAGGTTGCAGGCAAGGTCAGATATAGCAAGAAATTTGGGTCCCATGTAAGACTGAGGTCCCCTATTAAAATAATCTCTCCTTCAGCAAACTCACCCATGAATGTATGATGACAGCCTGGGCTGTGTTAGTGGCATAAATAATAGCTTTTGTGCATGATCGGCCTGCTATATTCCCCTCCACCATCAATAATCTCCCCACGTTGTCAGATTTACAACATGCAGATTGAAATTTAAGAAAGGAGTGAAAGAGGAGAGCTACACCATTATTCTTGGTAAGGGCTGAGGACTTGTATAGTAAGTGGTATGCTTTATTGTGTAAGAATGTTCGGTTCCTTTAAGATATGTCTCTTGCAAAGCTATTGTATCATGTTTTTTTTTATCTAGGATGTATTTCCATAGTGTATGACATTTGGTCGGGGATTTCAACCCCTTAACGTTCTATGTTAATGTTGTTAATACCCTAACAACATATTACAGATATAGTAATTTAATAGTCCCAGATCTAGCTTCCCGCCATCCCACCAGTCCTCTGCAAACGAAACGACAGCTAGCCCAGCTTCCAATCTCCGAGCACCGCCCACACACACACCAATCGATAAGAACTCGCTCAAGGAAAACAAACAAAAATAACAAACATGCACAGCTGGGAACTTAGTTCCCCATCATAGTGGTATAAATTTGATTGGATTGCAACACTATGGCGTACAGGTCACATCCCACCATAGCATTCTCAAAGCAAGCAGATAAAATCAAGGAAAAATAGTATGAAATTACATCACACTTTGGGAACAGGGTACCCCTGACGGAAGAGGCATTCCACTACTTGTAAACAGAGCTTCTGCATTTTGTGAATAAATGAGCTCGGCATTGTAAATTGCAGCGTAAGTAATCAAACAGTTCAAAGGATACTACAATAGCAGTGTTGCAGCGGTATGGTTTCAGTGATCACGACAGATGGCCAGAGTCAGCCTGGCCCCAGTGCTTCCCCAGGTGTTTCAATCGTCTCTGAGAAAGCCATTGCCCTTTTTCAATTGCCGACATAGAACTTGCTGTAGGACTCTCTTGAAGTCCCTCAGCGTCTTTGCAGTCAGAAGGTGGTATGCCCAGTAGTGTTGCTGCCTCTGACTCGTCTTTATAATGGTGTGACTTATTTTGGAATTCAAAGGCGAGGTCAAAAAGGTAAATCCACCCATATTTGATGCATTTGTGGCGCAGTTTGTCTGTGACTGATCGGAATTGAAGTCTTTGAGCCAGAGTGGCTGGTGCAATATCTTGAAATACATAACATGCTGCGCCTTGGAAGGAGACCGTCTCACTTTTCTCTCTGCTTGCAGGATCGCTTCTTTCATTTATAAAGAATGTTGTTTTGCTAGAATGTCCCATAGTCGATTGTCTTTGCCGCTATTAGTCGCCCATGCTCCAGTTTCATTTCCATCTGTTCATCCACCAAAAGCTCCAAAAACAAATGCTTCCAGATATGGACCCTCAACTCCTTCCTCCAGGTTCCTTGGTCCAATATTATCCCTTCTGAAGTGTTTTTTTTCTAAATCTTCACATTTCAATAGAGTAGTTTGTAGTTGGTCCTCAATTTGTACAGAGGAATATTCCAGTCCTTCCACATTCTGTCCTAAAGTTTGGCATTTAGTTTCCAAATAGGGTGCGCACCCCTACCAAATCCACATCTTGTTGTAGTGTCAAGACTCTGGCATTGAGATCTGAGTGGAGAGCATCTAAAGAGCTGGACAAATCTGTTTTCAGTTTCTCTGTCAGCTCTTTCTGAGAGTCCTGCAATGAAGCCAGGAGGACTTCCTTGGTTAATGCCACAGCACCTTCTCTTGGGTCGGAGGGGTGCACGTCCCTGGTTTCCATCGCTTGAAAATAGCTGAACTCTATGTTTTGTTGTGCCTTTTTCGGAGGCATGAAAGCTTCAACCAAAGGCCTTGATAACTAGATAGATGAGTGGTGTAATCCAGAGCTTCTTTCAGTAGGCTGCAGATGGCCGAGAGGCTCTCACTATCTTCACAAATAGAATATGTCTCTATCAGATAAATCAATACCGAAGGAAAGTAACTTGTCCATGTGACAGAAACTTCTGGTTGCATATTCCTTACCTAAGAATAGATACCTAAGCAATGCCATCCTTGGAGGTGGGCTGTGAACCAAAATCATTCTAAAAAGTCCTGCAGGACCGAACTGACAAAGTAGCTGTCTCTGCGGACCTGAATGTCCAGGCAGTAATGTTAAGTAAGCATGTGCAAAGATGCCCACGTTGCTGCCTGGCAGATATCCAGGACAGGAACTTTGCGTGCTAATGCTATGGTAGCATCAGTTGATCTAGGTGAATGAGCATGCAAACCCTCTGGAGGTTGCTTCTTCATCAAAGCATAGCACATTTTGATGCACAGAAGCACCCACACACCCAACAAAGAGTTGATCGTCATCCGGGAAATCTTTAATGCGATTAAGGTAGAACGCCAATGCTCTTTTTGGATCCAGACGGTGGAGTCTCTCATCATGGGAAGGGGGTACGTAAAAAGTAGGCAAAGTGATGGATTGGCCTACATTAAAAGGCGTGGCAACCTTGGGAAGGAAGTAGGCCCTTGTGCATAGCACTACCTTGCCAGGATGTACAGACAAGAATGGAGGTTTGGAAGAAAGAGCCTGAAGCTCACTCACCCTGTGAGCAGAAGTGATAGCCACCAGGAAGCCAGCCTTGAGGGTAAGGAGCTGCAAAGGACAATTGTGTAATTGCTCAAAGGGGGCACACATCAAATAAGAGAATGACAAGATTGAGATCCCACTGAGGCATGATAAATGGAGTGGGAGGATACAAGTGGGTTAGACCTTTAAGAAATCTATTTACAATAGGGTATTTGAAAAGAGAAGGCTGATTTGGCAATCTAAGAAAAGCCAAGATAGCTGATAATGAGCCTTTAAGAGTGCTCAAAGCAGAACCTTGACGGGCTAGTGAAAAAATGAATAAGAGAACCTCAGAAAGAGGGGCAGAGAGAGGATCAAATGATTTGTCCATGCACCATGCCACAAATTTGTGCCAACCACAGGCATATACCATTTTGATGGAGGGACACCTGTGCCAAGATAACATTGCAGACTTTGGGCGGAAAGTCAAAAGCCATCCACTGCCACCACTCAATCTCCACGCAAGAAGGCGGAGACAGGACAGCTTCAGGTGAAGAGCTGTCTCCTGCTACTGCGACAGAAGATCCTCCCAAAGAGGCAATCTGATTAAAGGAACCGAGGTCACGCTCAGTAGCTCTGGGTACCAAACTTTTCGTGCCCAAACCGGAGCCACAAGAACGACTTGGACCCAGTCGTTCTTGATCTTCTTGAGAAATCTGGGCAGAAGTGGTATCGGCGGAAAGGCGCACAGGAGGCCTAAACTCCACTTGAGACGAAAGGCATCGCCCAGTGAGAACTGCCTTGGAAACTCAAACGTGCAAAACTACAGACATTGCGCATTCTCTGTGGAGGCGAACAGATCTAACTAAGGCTCTCGCCACTGTTGAAAGAGACCTTGCGCTGCCTCCGGATGGAGACGCCATTCGTGATAGACTATGCATTGATGACTGAGTTTGTCTGCTCTAGCATTCAGAGAGCCTGCCAGATGTTTAACCACCAAAAAAATGCCCTGATGATCAAGCCATAAGGAGAAGAGCCTCTTGACAAAGGGTCCACAACCCCACTTTGCCCTGTTTGTTGCATTACCACATGATGTTGGTGTTGTCGGTGAACACCTGCACCACTTTCCCTTTGAGAGAGGGAAGGAATGCCTTCAATGCAAGTCGAATTGCCCGAAGCTCCAAAAAGATTGATGTGGAGCCTGGACTCCGCCAGAGACCAGAGGCCTCTGATCTCTGCCTGTCCCCTATGCCCGCCCCATCCCAGAAGTGACGCTCTGTCACAACTGTATGATCTGGTTGGGGAAGGGAGAGGGATCTGCCGTTGACCCAATACTGATTTGAAAGCCAACACTGCAGATCTTTCGCAGTGCCCTCCGAGATCTGGATCCATGTCGGTGAGATTCCTCTGGTGCTGCACCCACTGGAACTTCAGGTCCCACTGCAGAGCCTGCATATGCTATCTGGCAGAATGCAGGAGGCCATGATGCCCAGCAGCCTCAGAGTCATTCTCACCGAAACCCGGAATAGAGGCTGAAACAACGAAATCATAGCCCAAATATCTCAGACTCGCTGATCGGGAGGATAGGCCCAAAACTGTGCTGTGTCCAGAATGGCTCTAATGAAACGGAGCATCTGAGAGGGAGTCAGATGTGACTTTGGCATGTTTAAAATAAACCCCAGCCAATGTGGTCTGAAGGTGGGAGACGTCTTTCTGGGGCGTGTCTGCCTTCAACAGACAGTCGTAGAGGTAGGGAAAGACTGAATTCCCCGCCTTCGCAAATGAGCTGCGACCACTGCCATCACTTTTGTGAACACCCAAGGGGCACTGGTAAGGCCAAATAGGAGCATGGTAAACTGAAAGTGCTGGTGACCTACCACGAATCGTAGGTAACGTCTGCGGGCAGGCAAGACGGGGATAAGAAAACAAGCGTATTGCAAGTCCAACGCCACCATCCAGTCTCCTGGGTCCAAGGCAGAAAGGACCTGAGCCAAGGTGAGCATTTTGAACTTCTCTTTCCTAAGGAAGAAATTGAGGGTTCTGAAGTCGAGGATAGGACGCAGGCCCTTGTCCTTCTTGGGCACCAGAAAGTAGCAGGAATAGCAACCACAGCCTACTTCTGGCGCAGGAACCTTCTTTATGGCCCCCTTGGTCAAAAGAGCTGTAACTTCCTCGCGGAGAAGTGCCAAATAATTCTCCGTTAGCGGGCCAAATGATGGAGGCATGGCAGGAGGGGAAGTCTCGAAGGGGAGGGAGAAGCCCCTTTGGACGATCTGCAAAACCCACCTGTTCGTTGTGATGGATTCCCAGTGGGGCAGGTGATGGCTAATTCTGCCACCAACTGGTCTGAGGTAGGGGAACGGACTATGAAGGTTTGGAGGCTGTAGCCATGCGGGGGTGGTCTGGCAGACCTCTGGTTCCCTGTCTCACGAGACCACGGGATTCCGCATCCCCGGCCACACAGGGCTTCCCAGCATGCGTGGCGCAGTGGCTAGGGAGAGGATGTGACAGGGAGCCCCTTCCGTGGCCACAAAAGAGACGAAAGGCGGACTGGTGGGGCCGAGGGACAGAAAAAGGTCCAAGGGACCGAGTCGTAGCCCGTTAGTCCTTGAATCTCTCCAGTGCCGAGTCCGCCTTATCGACGAAGAGATGAGCACCATCAAAGGGCATGTCCATAAGGGACTGTTGGACATCCCCAGAAAAAACAGAAGTTCATAACCAGGCGTGGCATCGATCTGCCCAGAGAGTCGGTCTTGTCCAGCCCACATTTTATGGTGAACTTGGCAGCATCTCTCCCATCGGTAACAGTCTGGGAGACGATCACACAGGCATCCTCCGGGATCTGAAGCAGAACTTGTACGACCGTGTCCCACAAGGACTGGGTATAATGGCTCAAAAGGCAGAGGTGTTCACCGACCGCAACTCCAGACTGGAGGAAGAAAACATCTTCTTTCTAAGAGTATCCAGCCTTTTTGATTCCCATATCCGGGGAGCTGAAGGGAATATGCCAGATGACGAGGATGGCTGATTGACTAAGCTCTCAGGCATGGGGTGTTATGTCACGAATTTAGGGTTGTTTGGGGTGGGCCGATGGCAGTGAGCGATTGTCCTATTCACAAGAGCCCCTGTGCTGGGTCTGGACCAGGTACCCAGTAGGACATCAGTGAGGACTTTGTTAAATGAAAGGAGAGGTTCCGAATCGGAGGCTCCGGGCTGAAGCACCTCTATCAGGAGCTTAGTCCTGAGCGTAACAGTAGGCGGCTCAAGGCCGAGGACCTCAGCCGCTCTACTGACCCCCATGGGATAAGAAGCTTCCTCTGCCATAGCTACGGTAGGAGGAGACAGCATGCCAGTGTGTGGGAAGGTATCAAGACCGCTGGCATCGCCCAGTCCATATTCTCCTCTTGCTGGTATTCATAAGCATCCAGCGACCCCTCCAATCCTTCCTACTATTCATACCCAAATTAAAAAGGGTCTGAAACCAACCTGGGGTAGCTAGGTCAAGTCGAAGTGAGAAATGGCGTCAACCGACGCCGTTCCAGGTCTCGGTTGTCAGGGATTAGGATCGGGTCAATGTAAATTATGGGCCCAACTGACACTGGGAGTGTCAACGACTCCGCCGGCAGGGAAGGTCTCAGTGGTGTGACTGGCACTGACGTGGATCCGGACGCAGATCCGGATGGACCGTCGGTGGCCTGAGCTGCCGGTGTAGAACCCGAAGAGCCCCCTTCCAAACCCCCATGCCCCAAAGGCACCACAGAGGGGTCAGACTGCCCAAATATGAGGTGCATGGCCTCATAAAATTCTTTTAGTTTGGCAGGGGTCACTTCAGCTCCCAGAAATTCAGGGAGGCGCGGAGCGGACCCTGTAACAGGCTCCACGGACTGAGGCCTAGAGCGTCAACACTCTTCATGCGTTGCGTCACCTAAGTGACGGGGTGAAGTCGAAGAATGCCTAGCCTTCAACTTCTTCTTCTTACCCGGATGTCCTGATGATTTGGAGGAGGACGAGTAGTGATGACTCCGCTGCCAGTCTCAAGACCTTACCCTAGAGTCGAGGGATGGGCCACCAAGAGCTTTAGGGACTGCTCCCTCAAGCCTTCAGGTGCATGGCCCGGCACTCGATGCATGACTTCAGGTCGCTGTCACGCTCCAGACACCACAAACAGACACGATGCGGATCTGTCACCAACAGCATTTAGTGACAATCCTAGTAAGGCTTGAGCCCGGTCTTTGGGGACATCCTTGGACACACCAAAAGTCATCCGGAAAATTCGACAAAAATGTTGAAGCTGGTCAAAAAGTGACCAGGGTAGTTCTTCTCCAGATCAGCGTGTGGCGCAGAAAGAAATGAACTGACGTCACAGCGCCGAGGTGGCAACTATATTCGACGCTGACGTCTTCACGGCGACTACAAGGCCAACGACGGAGGTGGAGTTGAATGACCCACCTGACGGCACGCAAGTGTACTGCTCGAAGAAACAATCTCCATATCCAGTCTGACCCCTGGGGAAATTCTAAGGTAAGGAATCTGCAACTAGAAGTCTCTATCAGATAACTGCCTTTGCCAAGAGTAACGTGGTACTGGGTCACGTACAGCGCTGAAAATCGTGGGGTCAGTTTTATGAAAGGCCAAGGATGCTATAGGCCACTGTTCTTATCTTGTGTCAGGCAGCAGCTGGGGAACTCATAAGGAAAATAGCTCGACCATCAAGTCAGGGGTTGAAAAAATAAACTCCCCTGTGTCAGCATCTGCTTTCATGCCAATCCAGAAAGCCCCCATACTCAGCACACAGAGCGCGAACCATGCATTTCATATTGATGCTTCTAGTGCCAGGGAAGGCCCTTCACCTCTATATTTGGAAGTGGGCCCCCTCGGGACGAGCTGAGTGTTGTTGGTAGTTTAATATAGGCCTCCCTTAAATAAGCCTTCCAAGTAGTGAATGCAGGTGGGCTTCAGGTATGGCACAGAGCTAAATTCTGGGCATATTTTCCATACCTCTAAGAAGCGCTACACCAACAGCCCCCGCCTGTAGGAGGCTGGACTGGCTTGTAGTGAGTACCAAGGGGTACTTGCACCTTGCACCAGGCCCAGTTATCCCTTATTAGTGTATAGGGTGTCTAGCAGCTTAGGCTGATAGATAATGGTAGCTTAGCAGAGCAGCTTAGGCTGAACTAGGAGACGTGTGAAGCTACTACAGTACCACTTAGTGTCATATGCACAATATCATAAGAAAACACAATACACAGTTATACTAAAAATAAAGGTACTTTATTTTTATGACAATATGCCAAAGTATCTCAGAGTGTACCCTCAGTGAGAGGATAGGAAATATACACAAGATATATATACACAATACCAAAAATATGCAGTATAGTCTTAGAAAACAGTGCAAACAATGTATAGTTACAATAGGATGCAATGGGGACACATAGGGATAGGGGCAACACAAACCATATACTCCAAAAGTGGAATGCGAACCACGAATGGACCCCAAACCTATGTGACCTTGTAGAGGGTCGCTGGGACTATTAGAAAATAGTGAGAGTTAGAAAAATAACCCTCCCCAAGACCCTGAAAAGTGAGTGCAAAGTGCACTAAAGTTCCCCTAAAGACAAAGAAGTTGTGTTAGAGGAATAATGCAGGAAAGACACAAACCAACAATGCAACAACGATGGATTTCCAATCTTGGGTACCTGTGGAACAAGGGGACCAAGTCCAAAAGTCACAAGCAAGTCGGAGATGGGCAGATGCCCAGGAAATGCCAGCTGCGGGTGCAAAGAAGCTTCTACTGGACAGAAGAAGCTGAGGTTTCTGCAGGAACGAAAAGGGCTAGAGACTTCCCCTTTGGTGGACGGATCCCTCTCGCCTTGGAGAGTCGTGCAGAAGTGTTTTCCCGCCGAAAGACCGCCAACAAGCCTTGCTAGCTGCAAATCGTGCGGTAAGCGTTTTTGGATGCTGCTGTGGCCCTGGAAGGACCAGGATGTCGCAAATTGCGTCAGGAGAGAGAGGGGACGTCGAGCAAGACAAGGAGCCCTCTCAGCAGCAGGTAGCACCCGGAGAAGTGCCAGAAACAGGCACTACGAGGATGCGTGAAACGGTGCTCACCCGAAGTCGCACAAAGAAGTCCCACGTCGCCGGAGAACAACTTAGGAGGTCGTGCAATGCAGGTTAGAGTGCCGTGGACCCAGGCTGGACTGTGCACAAAGGATTCCCGCCGGAAGTGCACGGAGGCCGGAGTAGCTGCAAAAGTCGCGGTTCCCAGCAATGCAGTCTAGCGAGGTGAGGCAAGGACTTACCTCCACCAAACTTGGACTGAAGAGTCACTGGACTGTGGGGGTCACTTGGACAGAGTTGCTGGATTCGAGGGACCTCGCTCGTCGTGCTGAGAGGAGACCCAAGGGACCGGTAATGCAGCTTTTTGGTGCCTGCGGTTGCAGGGGGAAGATTCCGTCGACCCACGGGAGATTTCTTCTGAGCTTCTAGTGCAGACAGGAGGCAGACTACCCCCACAGCATGCACCACCAGGAAAACAGTCGAGAAGGCGGCAGGATCAGCGTTACAGAGTTGCAGTAGTCGTCTTTGCTACTATGTTGCAGTTTTGCAGGCTTCCAGCGCGGTCAGCAGTCGATTCCTTGGCAGAAGGTGAAGGGAGAGATGCAGAGGAACTCAGATGAGCTCTTGCATTCGTTATCTAAAGTTTCCCCAGAGACAGAGACCCTAAATAGCCAGAAAAGAGGGTTTGGCTACCTAGGAGAGAGGATAGGCTAGCAACACCTGAAGGAGCCTATCAGGAGGAGTCTCGGACGTCACCTGGTGGCACTGGCCACTCAGAGCAGTCCAGTGTGCCAGCAGCACCTCTATTTCCAAGATGGCAGAGGTCTGGAGCACACTGGAGGAGCTCTGGGCACCTCCCAGGGGAGGTACAGGTCAGGGGAGTGGTCACTCCCCTTTCCTTTGTCCAGTTTCGCGCCAGAGCAGGGCTAAGGGGTCCCTGAACCGGTGTAGACTGGCTTATGCAGAAATGGGCACCAAAAGTGCCCATGAAAGCATTTCCAGAGGCTGGGGGAGGCTACTCCTCCCCTGCCTTCACACCATTTTCCAAAGGGAGAGGGTGTAACACCCTCTCTCAGAGGAAGTTCTTTGTTCTGCCATCCTGGGCCAGGCCTGGCTGGACCCCAGGAGGGCAGATGCCTGTCTGAGGGGTTGGCAGCAGCAGCAGCTGCAGTAAAAACCCCGGGAAAGGCAGTTTGGCAGTACCAGGGTCTGTGCTACAGGCCACTGGGATCATGGGATTGGGCCAACTATGCCAGGATGGTATAGAGGGGGCAATTCCATGATCATAGACATATTACATGGCCATATTCGGAGTTATCAGTGTGAAGCTACATATAGGTAGTGACCTATATGTAGTGCAGGCGTGTAATGGTGTCCCCGCACTCACAAAGTCCGGGTAATTGGCCCTGAACAATGTGGGGGCACCTTGGCTAGTGCCAGGGTGCCCTCACACTAAGTAACTTTGCACCTAACCTTTACCAGGTAAAGGTTAGACATATAGGTGACTTATAAGTTACTTAAGTGCAGTGTAAAGTGGCTGTGAAATAACGTGGACGTTATTTCACTCAGGCTGCAGTGGCAGGCCTGTGTAAGAATTTTCAGAGCTCCCTATGGGTGGCAAAAGAAATGCTGCAGCCCATAGGGATCTCCTGGAACCCCAATACCCTGGGTACCTCAGTACCATATACTAGGGAATTATAAGGGTGTTCCAGTAAGCCAATGTTAATTGGTAAAATTGGTCACTAGCCTGTTAGTGACAATTTGTAAAGAGAGAGCATAACCACTGAGGTTCTGGTTAGCAGAGCCTCAGTGAGACAGTTAGGCATCACACAGGGAACACATACCTATAGGTCACAAACTTATGAGCACTGGGATCCTGACTAGCAGGGTCCCAGTGACACATAACAAACATACTGAAAACATAGTGTTTTCACTATGAGCACTGGGCCCTGGCTGGCAGGATCCCAGTGAGACAGTGAAAACACCCTGAAATACACTCATATACAGGCCTAAAGTGGGGGTAACAAGGCTAGAAAGAGGCTACTTTCTCACACACCCCCCGCCCCCCAAACGAAGGACAATAAGGCTAACCTTGGCCAGTTGAGACTTTATTGTCTAAGTGGTGATAAGTAGAGAGTAGCTCTGCAATAGACTGGTTACTCCCTTTATCATCCACTATCTGGTTACTTCCCTGTGGGGATGTAAACCACCCTGAATTAAGTTTTTTAGCTAAGCAACAATGTGAAGATGTATTTTCAGAGTTTCTATCAGTAAGTTTTAGTTTAGAGCAGTGGGAATTGTCCACTGAACCTATTTGTAGTGATGGAAATGCCAGACAGGGATGCTGTCTCAGAAAAGCCATGGCTGGGCAAAAACTTTGTCCATATGGCTGAAAGAGAGAACAGGGATGCTGTTTCTCTTGAATTGGAGCAGGGCAGGGATGCTGTCCTATCAGCTTCACACTAGGGCAGGGATGCTGTCTTAAGTGTTGTGAGGCAGTGCAGAGTTTCTGCACTAAAGTTTCTCTGGGAGGGTTGGAGGGGTGCTCCATGTTAACTAAAATGGTGCTCTTTTTCTCACCAATGTTAGTTATCCCACAGAGAGGTACTTCTACCTCAGGGAGTACAGCTTTGCCAGCTTATGTTTTCCTTGGAACAGGTGCCACCCCAGGAGAGGTTTCTCCCACCACAGGAATGGTATCCTGAATGGTAGGGTGGTTAGGGGATACTGTGATACCCCTTTTACCTGTTGTTGGAGAGGGATCCTGAGTTTTCAGGCCTTCTCTCCTTTGCTTTTTCATTTCAGTAGAAATGAGAGGGAACAATTCCTCTGGGATGCCCAGCATGGCTGCATGGGCATAAAACTCTACATCAGCCCAACCTGAGGCCTCTAGGTCATTACCTAAGAGACAGTCTACAGGTAAGCTAGGTGATACCACCACCTGCTTAGGGCCAGTAACTCCACCCCAACTAAACTGAATTATAGCTAAGGGAAGAAACTTAGTGGAGTTATGGACATCAATAATTGTATACTGTTGTCCAATGATGTGTTGTTCAGGAGCCACTAGGTTTTCAGTCACCAAAGTGATACTGGCACCTGTGTCCCTGTAGGCCAAGGCCTCAACACCATTTATTGAAACTGTCTGCCTGTACTTATCCATTGTAAGGGGACAAGCAGCCAGTGTGGCAAGGCCAATGCCACTAGGTGTGACAGAAACTGTCTTGGGACTGACTACCCCAGTTTCTATTATGGACCCATAAGTGAACCCAACTACACCCTTAACTTGACTGTTGCCAGCAGTCCCACCACTAGTACCACTACTGCTAGGGGCACTAGAGCTTGATGTATTAGTGGTGGTAGGCTCAGGGGGTTTACCTGGACAGGACTTATCCCCTGGCCTATGGCCTCTGTTTTTACACACAAAGCACCAAGGCTTTTTAAATTGTGTAGGTTGAGAAGAAGAAGAATTTGTTTTATCCCCACCCCCTGAAGAATGTTTAAGATTTGAAGTGGGATCTTTGGTTTTACCCTTATCCCCATGCTTATCTTGAGATTTTTCACCATCTTTCTTCTTATTGTTCTCTTTGTCACCCCCTGTATGGACTTTTCTGTTCACCCTTGTTCTGACCCATTTGTCTGCCTTCTTTCCCAATTCTTGGGGAGAGGTCAGATCAGAGTCCACCAAGTACCGGTGCAACAAATCAGACACACAATTATTAAGAATATGCTCTCTCAGGATCAAGTTATACAGGCTGTCATAATCAGTAACTTTACTGCCATGTAACCACCCCTCCAAGGCCTTCACTGAATGGTCAATGAAATCAACCCAGTCTTGTGAAGACTCCTTTTTGGTCTCTCTGAACTTTATCCTGTATTGTTCAGTGGTTAAGCCATAACCATTCAGGAGTGCATTCTTAAGAACTTTGTAATCATTAGCTTCATTTTCTTTCACAGTAAGGAGCCTATCCCTACCTTTTCCACTAAATGATAGCCATAGGATAGCAGCCCACTGCCTTCGAGGGACATCCTGTACAGCACAGGCCCTCTCAAGTGCAGCAAACCACTTGTTAATGTCATCCCCCTCCTTATAAGGGGGAACTATCTTGTGCAGATTCCTGGAATCATGCTCTTTTGCAGGATGACTATGGGGAATACTGCTGCTGCCACCATGGGTTTCTAAACCCAACTTCTGTCTTTCCTTCTCTAGTTCTAAAGACTGTCTATCCAAATCCAGCTGTTGCTTTTTAAGCTTCAGTCTGGTTTGTTCCACCCTCAACTTATTGAGTTCCCTCTCTAACAATCTGTCATCAGGGTTGGTGGGAGGGACATTCCTAGATACAGAGGTATGATGGAAATGAACAGAAGGAGACCTGTCCCTTACAGAGGGCACCCTAACAGCTTGGCTAACAGAAACATCAATACCACTGTGGTGAGAATAAATGCTTTTGCTATGATGTGAGACAACACTATTTGTATGGTGTGGCTCTTCATCATTACCAACTATGCTAGACTGTCTAGTAATGGGCAGGCTAGGAAGTTTCTTTCCTGAACTTTTTCCTGGGGGAGTCCCTGGATCAGATTGGGAACCATTAGCTACTTTTTCAACAGATGGGGCACTTTTAGCCTTATCTTGTTCTCTAAGCATGTTAAGTAACAGTTCCAAGGAAGGATTCTTCCCTACACTCAAACCTCTCTCTACACAGAGACTCCTTGCTCCTTTCCAGCTAAGGTGGTCATATGCAAGTTTGGACAGATCAACATTTTGGCCTGTGCCAGACATTTTTAGAGAGAGTTAAAGTGATAGAAAAAGAGAAAAAAGTTTGTCAGAGCTTTTAGAAAGACAGAGAAAAAAAACTTTTAAAACTTTTTAGAACTTTTTAGAAAGTTTAGAAGTACTTTTCAGCACTTAGAAAAGAGTGAAAAGAGGAAATGCAAAACTTTTTGGTTATGTGTATATACACTGAACTTGTTTTGTATATTTTTCTCTTATGAAAAGTACAATGACAAGAGTGGTAAGTAGTCTCAAAGCACTTATCCCACCGGTGCACAACCAATGTAGGAGGCTGGACTGGCTTGTAGTGAGTACCAAGGGGTACTTGCACCTTGCACCAGGCCCAGTTCTCCCTTATTAGTGTATAGGGTGTCTAGCAGCTTAGGCTGATAGATAATGGTAGCTTAGCAGAGCAGCTTAGGCTGAACTAGGAGACGTGTGAAGCTACTACAGTACCACTTAGTGTCATATGCACAATATCATAAGAAAACACAATACACAGTTATACTAAAAATAAAGGTACTTTATTTTTATGACAATATGCCAAAGTATCTCAGAGTGTACCCTCAGTGAGAGGATAGGAAATATACACAAGATATATATACACAATACCAAAAATATGCAGTATAGTCTTAGAAAACAGTGCAAACAATGTATAGTTACAATAGGATGCAATGGGGACACATAGGGATAGGGGCAACACAAACCATAGACTCCAAAAGTGGAATGCGAACCACGAATGGACCCCAAACATATGTGACCTTATAGAGGGTCGCTGGGACTATTAGAAAATAGTGAGAGTTAGAAAAATAACCCTCCCCAAGACCCTGAAAAGTGAGTGCAAAGTGCACTAAAGTTCCCCTAAGGACAAAGAAGTCGTGTTAGAGGAATAATGCAGGAAAGACACAAACCAACAATGCAACAACGATGGATTTCCAATCTTGGGTACCTGTGGAACAAGGGGACCAAGTCCAAAAGTCACAAGCAAGTCGGAGATGGGCAGATGCCCAGGAAGTGCCAGCTGCGGGTGCAAAGAAGCTTCTACTGGACAGAAGAAGCTGAGGTTTCTGCAGGAACGAAAAGGGCTAGAGACTTCCCCTTTGGTGGACGGATCCCTCTCGCCTTGGAGAGTCGTGCAGAAGTGTTTTCCCGCCGAAAGACCGCCAACAAGCCCTGCTAGCTGCAAATCGTGCGGTAAGCGTTTTTGGATGCTGCTGTGGCCCAGGAAGGACCAGGATGTCGCAAATTGCGTCAGGAGAGAGAGGGGACGTCGACCAAGACAAGGAGCCCTCTCAGCAGCAGGTAGCACCCGGAGAAGTGCCAGAAACAGGCACTACGAGGATGCGTGAAACGGTGCTCACCCGAAGTCGCACAAAGAAGTCGCCGGAGAACAACTTAGGAGGTCGTGCAATGCAGGTTAGAGTGCCGTGGACCCAGGCTGGACTGTGCACAAAGGATTTCCGCCGGAAGTGCACGGAGGCCGGAGTAGCTGCAAACGTCGCGGTTCCCAGCAATGCAGTCTAGCGAGGTGAGGCAAGGACTTACCTCCACCAAACTTGGACTGAAGAGTCACTGGACTGTGGGGGTCATTTGGACAGAGTTGCTGGATTCGAGGGACCTCGCTCGTCGTGCTGAGAGGAGACCCAAGGGACCGGTAATGCAGCTTTTTGGTGCCTGCGGTTGCAGGGGGAAGATTCCGTCGACCCACGGGAGATTTCTTTGGAGCTTCTAGTGCAGAGAGGAGGCAGACTACCCCCACAGCATGCACCACCAGGAAAACAGTCGAGAAGGCGGCAGGATCAGCGTTACAGAGTTGCAGTAGTCGTCTTTGCTACTATGTTGCAGTTTTGCAGGTTCCAGCGCGGTCAGCAGTCGATTCCTTGGCAGAAGGTGAAGAGAGAGATGCAGAGGAACTCGGATGAGCTCTTGCATTCGTTATCTAAAGTTTCCCCAGAGACAGAGACCCCAAATAGCCAGAAAAGATGGTTTGGCTACCTAGGAGAGAGGATAGGCTAGCAACACCTGAAGGAGCCTATCAGGAGGAGTCTCTGACGTCACCTGGTGGCACTGGCCACTCAGAGCAGCCCAGTGTGCCAGCAGCACCTCTGTTTCCAAGATGGCAGAGGTCTGGAGCACACTGGAGGAGCTCTGGGCACCTCCCAGGGGAGGTACAGGTCAGGGGAGTGGTCACTCCCCTTTCCTTTGTCCAGTTTCGCGCCAGAGCAGGGCTAAGGGGTCCCTGAACCGGTGTAGACTGGCTTATGCAGAAATGGGCACCAAAAGTGCCCATGAAAGCATTTCCAGAGGCTGGGGGAGGCTACTCCTCCCCTGCCTTCACACCATTTTCCAAAGGGAGAGGGTGTAAAACCCTCTCTCAGAGGACGTTCTTTGTTCTGCCATCCTGGGCCAGGCCTGGCTGGACCCCAGGAGGGCAGATGCCTGTCTGAGGGGTTGGCAGCAGCAGCAGCTGCAGTGAAACCCCGGGAAAGGCAGTTTGGCAGTACCAGGGTCTGTGCTACAGGCCACTGGGATCATGGGATTGTGCCAACTATGCCAGGATGGTATAGAGGGGGCAATTCCATGATCATAGACATATTACATGGCCATATTCGGAGTTACCATAGTGAAGCTACATATAGGTAGTGACCTATATGTAGTGCACGCGTGTAATGGTGTCCCCGCACTCACAAAGTCTGGGGAATTGGCCCTGAACAATGTGGGGGCACCTTGGCTAGTGCCAGGGTGCCCTCACACTAAGTAACTTTGCACCTAACCTTTACCAGGTAAAGGTTAGACATATAGGTGACTTATAAGTTACTTAAGTGCAGTGTAAAATGGCTGTGAAATAACATGGACGTTATTTCACTCAGGCTGCAGTGGCAGGCCTGTGTAAGAATTGTCAGAGCTCCCTATGGGGGGCAAAAGAAATGCTGCAGCCCATAGGGATCTCCTGGAACCCCAATACCCTGGGTACCTCAGTACCATATACTAGGGAATTATAAGGGTGTTCCAGTAAGCCAATGTTAATTGGTAAAATTGGTCACTAGCCTGTTAGTGACAATTTGTAAAGAGAGAGCATAACCACTGAGGTTCTGGTTAGCAGAGCCTCAGTGAGACAGTTAGGCATCACACAGGGAACACATACCTATAGGTCACAAACTTATGAGCACTGGGATCCTGACTGGCAGGGTCCCAGTGACACATAACAAACATACTGAAAAACATAGTGTTTTCACTATGAGCACCGGGCCCTGGCTGGCAGGATCCCAGTGAGACAGTGAAAACACCCTGACATACACTCACATACAGGCCTAAAGTGGGGGTAACAAGGCTAGAAAGAGGCTACTTTCTCACACCGCCCATGTAGTTCTCATGTTTCTCCTCTTTCAATAGGAAGTCTCCTGCGACTGCAAGGCGATCATGTCCAGGTTCGTGTTTGGGGATTGAAGTACTGTATTCCCGACCCCGCTGTGCATTACATCATCATCATTATGGAAGTGAGTGGGGTGTGGGCCGTGCCCTGGGCATGTTCCTTGCTGCAGTGATTTCCCTCACCGGTGGTGCATGGAAGTCCGTAGTGGCAGCAGCGGCACTTTTCAGCTCGCGTCGGAGGGCTCTAACAGTGTAATTGCTGAAAAGATGCTGTCTACACACCTCTGGGTCTCCTGTCGCTTCGTTCGCCTCACGTGTTAAAATGCATACCAGCAGCAATGTCTTATTCGCTTGGGGGGCTCCCGCTGCCTTGATTTTTGGATCTAATGCAGCGGAGCTCAGGTGGTTTATCTCCACTCGACCATGTTTGGTTGACCACAACGACAGGGACATATTTTTTTTTTTTTTTATAGGTGAAATAAAAGGACAATGGAGGATAATATATCCCCCAATGTTCCTTTATTTAATCTTTCAACAGGTACTGGAAAAGCCAATAGGACTTGCCTATGTAAGAGATATTGTCTTTGCCAATATATTCCAGACATGTTGCACACCAGCATGGATGCTGTTTGGCATGGCTACAAATCAGTGTGGTAAAGGAGAGTGAAGTAGAGTGGAGTGTTATGGAGTGGCACTGAGAGCCATGGAGTGGTGTAGAGTGTTGTGGAGGAAGTAGAGCGTTGTACAGTGAAAGGGCATACAGTGGAGTAGAGTTGAGTGGCATAGAGTGGAGTAGAGTGTCACAGAGGAGTAGAGGGTCGTATTGTGGAGATGAATAAGTGTTATGGAGTGGTGTAGAGCAGAGTGTGTTGCATAGAGTAGACTGTTGTAAAGTAGAGTGACCTAGAGTGGAGTGGACTGTAGTAGAGTGGAGTGGCGTGGAGTAGTGCAGGAGAGTGGAATGGCAGAGTAGAGTGTGGTAGAGTAGAGTGGCACAAAGTGCAGCAGGGGAGTGGAGCAGAGTGGACTAGAGTGAAGTGACGTAAAGTGCAGTAGTTCAGAGTAGAATGGTGTAGAGTGCTTTGGTTTTGAGTAAAGTTGAGTAGCGTAAATTGGCATAGAATGCAGTGGCATATGGTGCTGCAGAGTAGACTGCAGTGGCGTAGAGTGCAATGGCATGGAGTGGAGAGGCACAGAGTGGAGGAGAGTGGCACAGAGTCCAGTGGTGTAAAGTGGAGTGGTGCAGGGTAGTGTGCAGAAGTGAAGAGTAGAGTGACCTTGAGGTCAGTGGTGGAAAGTGCAGTTTTGCTGGGTAGAGTCTCAGAGTGCACTGGCATAGAGTAGAGTGGTGCAGTGGCGAAGAGTGCAGTGGTGCATAGTGGAGTGGAGTAGAGCACACTGGCATAGAGAAGAGTGGCGTGTGTAGAGTAGACAGGAGCAGAGAGGCATAGAGTGCAGTGGTGCACAGTAGATTAGAGTGGCATTGAGTGGATTGGCATAAAGTATAGTGGTGGAGTGCAGTTAAAGTGACGAGAGTAGAGTGGTAGAGAGTAGAGCGCAGTGGTGCACAGTAGAGTCAGAGTGCAGTGGCTTAGAGTGGTGCAGAGTAAAGTGACGTAGGGTGCAGTGGTGCAGAGTAGTGTACAGTGCAGTGGAGTAGAGTGGTGCAGAGTAAAGTGACCGAGTACAGTGTTGTAAAGTAGACTGGGGTAGAGTGCAGTGGCTAGAGTGCATTGGTTTGAGTCAAGTGGGGTGGATTGCATTGGCACAGAGTCAAGTGGTGTAGAGTGGAGCTGTGTAGAATAGAGTGCCATACAGTGCAGGAGGGTAGAGTGGAGTGGTGCGCAGTAGACTGCAGTGGTGTAGACTGGAGTGGCATAGAGTGGAATTGAGTGAAGTAGCTAAGAGTGCAGTAGTGTGAAGTAGATTGTTTCAGAGTAGATTGAAGCAGTGTAGAGTGCAGTGGTGAAGAGTAGATCGTTTCAGAGTAGAGTGAAGTGGCTTAGAGTACAGTGTCGTAGAGTGAAGTGGTTCAGAGTAAATTAGAGTGGATTGGCGTAGAGTGCAGTGGTGCACAGAAGAGTAGTGTGGGGAAGAGTGCAATGGGCATAGAGTAGAGAGGCATTGAGTGAAGTGACAGAGTGCAGTTGTGCAGAGTGTAGTGTAGTGACAATGTGGAGTGGCATGGAGTGATGTAGTATGGAGTGGTGCAGAGTAGAGTGGCATAGTGTGGAGATACACAGAGTGGAGTGGAGTAGTGCAGTGCAGGGTGGAGTAGGGTTAAGTGAAGTATGCATGCTATGGTAACGCTCTGCCATTACAAACAGCGCATCTTCAATTCAAATGACCATTACATTTGCAAAGACATACAGTTTTACTGATAAAAGTGTAAAGCACACAAACGATAATGTGTAGAAATATTGCCTAATGTATTGATTTGTTTTGACTGTATTAAATATTTGTTGCCATCACACCTCAGAATTACCAAAAATGTGCATCACTTGTGCATTCATTATTCTGAATAGTCTGAAATATCTGGCCAGTTCATTTACAGACATTTAAATTTTGTTGTGTGCTACAAAAAAAATAACATCATTCAGCAAATCCCCAGCAGGCAGCATGATTGTCACATAAATCCTCTCAATTTGAAGTCAGAGAAAGAAAAGTAAACACCAAGCTCCCTGGAAGACAGAGCCTGACATCTGACCTCTGTCTTTGAATGCACAGCAAATGTGACAAGAACTAGATTTAAAGGCCTGTTTACAGAAATTCAGTACTGGTGAAAGTTTGGGCAAGGGAAGGGACAAACTCAAGCTGGACAGCCTAAAACAAATAAGCTGGCAAATAGAAAGCAATCAAATGTGAATAACAATGCACCAATCCAACAGTAAGCAATGGGTGGAATGTAATAGCAGGGAAACTTTCTGAATGTCCCCACGATGTCATTCCCAAACCAACTGTCTGGTAGGAGTCAACGTACAAAGCTCTAACCCCAGCCTTTAACGGCAGTGAAACTGACCTTGGCAATGCTGCATTCTGTTGGTAATGTTTTGTTGGCAACGTTGTTGGCAAAATTGCTAAAAACCTTATTCTGAAGCTGCAATTTGGGGGTGAAAAACAACAGCAGTGGGTGATAAGTGTCCTCAGGCAAACTGGAAAAAATACTGACAGTGCCCGAGGTCGCTTATACTCAGGACCACTGAAATTATGCAGCAAGGGAGGGCCAAATTATGCTGAAGGGTTGAGTAAATTATGCTGAAGTGACAGGCAAATGTAACGTAATGCGTTATTTTGTCATTTGTACACTTGTTAACACGGTCTGAACATTGGTTGAGCCCCTCTTAGTACCAGTTTAACACACACATATAGCAATAAGAAACATAAAGGTGACAACTTAACCTTTGCAAATGGCCTTCCACTCACAGTAGTAACTTTTGAACCATATGAGCTAGAAACATTTTTCAGTTAAAATTTGCAGATAATGCAGCAGATCATGGATTATGTGGCAAATGCTGAAAATCTATTACTACGTGAAAACACATAGTTCCAATGGTCGTGCTTATACTGAACCATCATAGGGCTGTTTATGTAGCAATCTGTGGCCATGTCGGTGTGCGCTGAGATTGTAAAGTCTTTTTAAAGTGAGTTGGGATAAGGTGGCAGTTTGTTTTGAGGCACAGTGAATGTGTGCTACCCAGAGACCAGTTCATCCGCACCGTAGGATGGGTCTGATTCACGCCTGTTCACCAGGTACAGGTGTCTCTAACAGAGAACAGTGGGATCCTAACATGTTGCCTTTTATCTCAACTGAACGCAGGCAGGGCTTTCAGAATGACAATAGCCTTAACTGTCCATCTTTAAAAAATACTAGCCTCAGAAAACAAAGTAGCAGGACACAGAAATTGGAATGTATGGTATTCAGTAGAGATTGTCCATCTACTGTCAAGGGTCTCAGTGGGCTAAGGCGCTTTATACTGCTTTATTTTTGTAAACTCCAAATAACAAGTTTAATTCAAGGTGTTCCCTTGTGGAAATTGGATATTGATAATACGATCGCTATTAAGTGAGTTGGACAATACATATACAGGATCCCTGCAGCTCTGCAAATCAGAAAACCTGAGGACAACTCCATAATTGAATTACAGAAATGCTAGAGTCCTTTAATAACCATATGGTGTTGAGTGTACGGCGCCCTGCTTCTGTACTTGAACACGATTAACAGGGTTACTAAGGTGGGTCATCACAGGGGCACAAGCAGTTTCGAGCCCCGTGCGTCCCCTCCGCAATCGGACGCATTCTGGTACTTGCAGCGTGATTGATGTCAGTAAACACGACCACCGCTGGCTGCCACGCGTCTTGCGCCGCCCAAGCCCACGAAGCGATGTTCTAACTCATTATACAACACCACAAAACTGCCTCACACAGGGAGGAGGCTCCTTTTGTCCAGCTGCGTGTGTGTGTAAGTCACTTCGTCTGCCACTGGAAAATAAAACATCCTAGTTATTTTATTTTGAGTTTTTCTATCTTCACCGAAGGCACTCGACATTGTACCATAAGGCTGCGCGTGTTAGTTACATATATTGCAGTACTTTGTGTGCGCTGACGGCCTCAGCACAAACCAGCCGCACATTCTGGGGCCCGCCACGGAGACGAGCCCCGGCGAAAGGGGGAGTTTGCGGGAACAAGGATCGAGAAGAACACAAGCACTGAAAAGGGAGCAAGGGGGTTGTAAACTATCAGTATGTCTCAAAGAGACAAGCCATTCTGCTTTCTAGACGAGTCTTGATAAATGTAACACGATTGCCCATTTTAAAAAAGTTGCTGCTCTTGCACAGAAAACTAAATCCACAAATATGGTTTACAGAAGTTGTGCACCTCCCCAGATTTTACGGTAACTCCTCTGCCATTCCAGGATAAATGATCATCTTTACTGATTGAAAACATTCATGATTACAACAAGAAACAAGCAGCCACGGGCACGGCAGGGACCGAGCGACAGCCGGAGGAGGAGAGTGATTTGAAATGCTTGCAGGCGCTATGGACGGACCAGCAGGGAGGGAGTGGGGACAGGTAATCGCACCTCCATCATGTAGGGAGCAGCAGAGAGACACAGGTGAACTTGAATTAATCCGCGCAAGGCACGCACTGGCAGGCTCGACCCGAACAAACATTACTAAACTAGGTTAGCAACAGCCCGTGGAGACACATTTAAAGGGAAATATATGGGAGGCAAAAGTAAGCTTCAGGAGATGAAGTTTTGGTGAGGTGGCAAAACCGTCAATCCTGCTAATGTGAGATGAAGGGCAGTCTGTGCTTTTTTAGGTCATGCGGGACATTTAAGTATTTCCTACATACAACAGTACACTGTGAGGGGATTGTTGGTTACAGACAAGGAGGTTGGGAGAGTTTCTCACGAGCGTATGGATTTTCTAGGACCAGGGGCAGTACTGGTTCTTAGCTCCTATTATGCCATTGTTATCATAAACTATTTAAAAAATGCCAGCAGTGAGGATGTGTAAAGTTACCGCAAATAGGATGCTCTATCTTGAGAGTATTTGTTCTTGACAGAAGTATCCCAGAAGGACCTGCTATTGGACAGAGGTGTGCCGTTTGTGTTGTATGACATAGCAAAGTTTTTAAACAAGTGTGATATTAAGCAACAGAGGAGAGAGCTAGCTCCTTCAGAGACAAACGTTCTCCTGGAGACCGTGGACAGAACTGCGAAGGAGTCAAGGAGGACTCAGACTACTAGAAGCTCATTCTGTGCCTTGTAAAACAATCTACAACATCCTCAGTTAAGAAACATTTTATGCTTTGCATAAGAGCAAGAATGGAAAAAGTGCGAGTCTCTCTGTAGGAAGCCACGGAAACATTGAGCCACGTCACTTACAACTTTAATCCTCATCACATGCAAAAAATTGCTCCCACTCAGGAAATTTAGCTGCATCCGATGTTTTGTATTTTAAATGTAAGATCTTGCAATGAGGCCTCTGCAAGTTGTCTGAATGGGGCCTCTTGCCAATTGACAACCCGTTTCCTGAAATACATCAAAAATAGGCCATCAGTGAACTGACTCTAAGGAAGAGCCCATCAAGGCTAAGCAACGCCCTGGGTGACAACTAGGACTGGCAACCTTTTTAATGCAAGGTGCTTTTTTATGTTTTTAATGGGTTACCAATGTTGTACTAAAAGTAAAAACACTTCTGCTCCTCTAATTATGTTTACTGATGAAACAAAGTTTATAATGATTTTAATTAATCGTACAATAAATTATCTATCTAGAAAGAGTGCACATATCACTTTATGGAGGATGTACATAGAAGAGCAGGCGTATACATATCAAACAGAGGGAAAACAGAAATGGGTCAGTGTGAGAAACTGGCATCTTGTTGCAGTACCCCCCCACACACACTTTTTGCCTGGTTTCTGAATGCAACTTGAGTTGGACTGCACTAGGATCCTGCTAACCAGGTTCCCAGTGCCAGTGTTCCTTCCCTAAAACATGGTAAATATAACTGGGTACACCTTTAGCTACCACAATAAGTCCCTAGTAAAAGGTACTTTATAGGTCCCTAGTAAAAGGTACTTAGGTACCCAGGGCACAGGGTACTATGGGTAAGATCCTGAGGGCAGCAGCACTGATTGTGCCACCCTTAAGGGCTATGCACCCAGATGCACCCAGCACTGCCACAGCAGGCGGAGTGCCCTGGTGCAAACCTAAAATACAAACTCGACATGGCACACTCCCTGTGTGCCCTGTCCACCATACACTGCATATGTTATGGGTAAGTCACCACTCTAGCAGGCCTTCCAGCCCTAAGGCAGGGTGCACCATACTATATGTGAGGGCATAACTGCATGAGCAATATGCCCCCACTGTGTCCTCGCCAAACCTGGGACACAGTGAATGAACACAGCAGCCATTTTAATATATGTGCTGGGCACTGGTCAATACAAATTTCCCAGCTACATAATGGCTACTCCGAACCCTGGGTTGTTTGATATCAAATAACTCAGAATGGTAAATCCAAACTGGTACCAGTACTAGATTTATTATAAAAAGAACCCAGGGGTCACCTTAGAGGTGCCCCCTGAAAAAGCTAACTATCCTGGCATGGTTGCTGACTGTTTCCAGCAAGCATGCCACATTCAGACAGCCAATACACAAACCCTGGGGAGAGCCTTGTCTCTCTGGTTTGTGAAACAAAGACCTTCCTGGGTGGATGAGCTAACTCCCCCTCCCTCAAGAATGTGCACTGCCTTGGCAGTGAGCTTCAAAGGGCTACCGCCCTTGAAACTCGACCCCCAGGCCTGCTGCTAGCAGCAGATGGCCTTCCCCTTTGCAAACTCCAACTTCTGGAAGGAGCAAAGGCGGGAAACCACACAAAGGGTAGGAGGAGTTGCCTCACTGAGCATGCACCACCCCAAGGGGCTTGCAGGCGAAGTGGACCCTTCATTTCATTTTCCTCCATTTTAAAATGGAGGAAAATTGCCAATCAGGTTTAGGGAAGTGACCCTTCCCACAGGAAGTGGTCACTGTAGTGGGTGTAGCCACCCAAGGGTAAGTGGCCCATTGGACACTACCAGGTTCCCCCTAAAACGCCCACTAAGTTCAGTATTTAGTGGGCTCCCCTAGACCAAAAAAACAGATTGAACACGAAGAAAGAAGACAGCACCAAAGAATCTGCCAGGACGAGAACAGAGGACCTGCTGCACCAGAAGAGGCTTCAAGACCTCTGCTTGCTGCACTGGAGTCCCAACAATCGCCACAGTGGAGGAGCTGACCATTGGACCGACCTCAAAAGCCCTCAGTAATACCCTGAGTACTGGCCAGCTGACGTCAGAACAGCAGAAAACCAGCTCCTCCCGAGCTGAAAAAGATCAGGAGGAAGCCCCAGTCGAGGGACTCAACAGCCCAAGGGGACCCCCAGACACCAACTTTAAATATGCAAACCAGCTCCTTTTCCAAGTGGCCCATCCAGGTGGTCCTGTGCCTGGGCCAAGAGACTTTCCAACACTGCTCTCGCCGGAACCGGGAGCCGCCCAAGGGTCTCCAGCTGGCACAAGGTGCCCCCGACTACTGCGACCATCCTGCAAAAGAAGAGACTGGTAACTCAACTGCACAATTTTAAATACATTTTGTAAAAGTGACTGCCTATTGAAACCAATGGTGAGTAATTATGCACAGAAAGACTAACTTTATAAAAACTTTAAATGTCATAACTTGAAAAGTACTTAACATATTCTAAAGATCTTGGTCTAAAAAAATTATATAAAAGTCTGAAATATTTTTATAAATTCTGGTCTTGAGTTATTCATTGAGTGTGTGTGGTGCATGATTGGATTTGTGAGTACAGCAAACACTTAGCACTTCTCCTGGATTAGCCTATCTGCTCGACCAGCTACCTTAAAAATTGGAGCATTAGGTGGGCTAATTTTTACCTCTGGAAACCAACGTGTGGTTGTCTGAACCCTCTGCATAGTGTGTTTGGTTTTGCACACAGCATATAGGGCCAGCCTCCAACAGCCAGTGACAATGGTTGTCCTAAGGAACATCCTATGGTGTGCATCAACAACCCTTGTGATGATGATGAGGATTTGACAGATTAGTCTGACTTGTGCCCTCACCGTGCATAGTGATGTCATCAGAGATGGTATCAGTGATGCTATAAAACATGTAATGAGTGACGGAATATGTGAGATCATAAGCTCTGCATAGCGACGGTGCAAGTTATAGTTAATAAAAATTATGAATTTCAGAGTTTTTTTTTAGTTCAAAATGTAAGGTTTGAACAAAAATTGTCACCTAGCTACAACATTACTTTAACCTCTTTTTTTCAGTGAATTTCTGAGGGTTTATTCTATGGTAAAGTAGAATATTATTCCCATATCTAATTATAACGTCAAATTAAATTTTGTTTTTTTCAGTGAACTTTAAGTTTTTTTTTAAATGTAAGGTAAGAGTTTATTACCACACCTAACTATGCCTCTCTGGCCGCACCCAGCATAACCCTCTGGGGTCCCCCCACAATGTCCAGGGTGTCAGGATACCACCACCCTGCCCCTAGTAATTTTTTTTTAATTTTTTTTATTTTCAGGACATGGGTCCTGTAATGGCAGCCGCAACATTTCTTTTACTGTTGTGGCCAGCCAAACATTATGAGAGCTCCAGTGGGAATCGTGGGAGCTGCGAGCTCCCGCAGGACTTGTGGGAGCTGCAAGCTCCCATGGGACTCACTGCAGCTTCTTACTCCCATGGAAGCAAGGCGACTCTATTATCTGAAGTGGTGTGCCTGTGAGAGTCATACACAACCAAGCCATCCAGATATCTAGACATTTTGAATCTAATATCTCAAAAACAACTAAACTGATTTTCATCAAATGATAAAAAACATGCTTCCTAGGTTAAGAACTGGTTTCTCCAAAATTAGTGGATTAATTCCGTTCAGCCATTTTGATTGTAGCATTGTTCAAAAATCACTACGAAACTGCATAGGGAATTGTGTTTTGAGACCCCCTTTTTTGCAGCCCACGCTTGAAGGATCTCCCCAAAAGTTCCCAGGAAGGAGCGGAGGAAGATTAACTTTTTTTGCAGGTTTGTAAAGATTTGTCAAACAGCGCCAAAGTTATTAGGAAACCAAACAATCCATATCCTATGGTACCTAGGTGCTAACTATAACTACACAGTGATGACCATGTTGAACGTGTTGTATTACTTATTATAAAGTCATCCGTGGTAACAAAATACGTCCCAATATGCCTGGGGATGCTAATATACTTGGACACACCGTTTACAAATTGATACATCTAAGTTAAGTTTTGGTGCTGTGTTACTACAACAGGTCATCCAACTGGGCACTAACAGAACTCCATGCCTGCCAAGTCAACGCTGAGAAAGAAATGTGGGCTAGTGTTAAAGGCTGCAAAAGGTTCCATCACTCCTTCTACGGGCATTCAGAAGACCTTGGTAAGCATACTAGGTAAACCACTAGCCTTCTGTTCTTCCTCTTTTTTCAGTAAGAATGGGCTGACATTACAACAGTATGATCTCAACGTGAAGTACAATCCTCAAAGGAGATTCCAATAGCAGACTATGCTCCTGCGAGTTCTAAGCAGGATATGAGCCTCAAGACGAGCCCAAGCTGCAAGAACAAGTGCGTACAGTAACAATGAATGCTCCTAAAGATGGTGTGCATCTGGAAAAGCTCAAACTAGAACCAAAGCAAGACAAAGGGCTGTGAAAGCTATTTAGGGTAATGCGCTGTGGCTTACGAGCAAAAGCAAAATCGTTTAATCTAGAAGTTCAAGGATTACAGCTTGTGATGAATAAAGTGCTGCACTGTAAAACACAACAATTTTTATAGGCCCTGTTGTTTAAAGATCTATTAAAAACAGGCCTCTGAACAGATTCACCAAGCACACCTGGCATGCACTGTGCAAGCCACGGCATAAGGCAACTGTTTACTGCATCAGAAGGAAGTTAAAGCTCTTTTAAGCAGCAAAACGTCTGTCAGACTTTCAAAAAGGAACCCTATGGGGTGAAGTCAGGACAGGACTTCACCACCCCAAGGACCTTCTGCCAACAACAAATGACTACCAGAGAGTGCCATGCCATGTGCTTGAATCCTCCATCAGGCTCACTACATCACCAGCAATCTGAGCTCACAGCCACACCATGCCAACCTCATCATACTGGCTGGTCTGCAGTAAGCTCTATGGATGTAAGTAAAATGAATTCATCTAAACTTCTCATTAGTGGAAACGTCTTTTGATAGCACTACACCCACTAGGTATATATCATCTCGTGACCAAACTCCTGAACCCATCTAACTCTGGTGCGCAGCAGCAGCTCGCGATGTGAATCGCTCATTACACTGTTGTACACAGCAGTGATTAGCCTAACAGGGCAGAGATTGTGATGAGGAGTAAATAAATTCCACTCCACCGGCTCATCACGCACTAGATGGTGTATCACACCAAATGGGAGGCGTAGTATATGATATGCCAAAACCTCAAGGGATGTGTACGGTGCTCCTCCTAGGTACTCGGCAGAGGTCTTAAACTTTTTATTAACAAATAGGTCCCCCAGAGGAGACATGTCTAATCACACAAGCCACTTTAGTTCATTCTATGCAGGGATTATTAAATAGGGAAAAGTCAGACAGTACATCATACTTACCCCGCTCAGTGCAGGCAACCTTGTGAATGCCCAGAAAATGCCTTGTACAGTGTGAATCTCTCTGCTGGGTCTGTGTGGTGTTAGCATTGGTGCAGTGTTAAGGGGAACCGGAGCAGCCAGTTCCATTTCAAGTTCACAATGTGGCAATGGCTGCGTCTGGTGGAATGAGTGGTATGCAAATTGCACCTTGCGCAGTAAGACAGTGAAGCAAACTCAATTCTCTTATACAGTAACTGCATCGTATTCCATGCAATTCTAGGCTGTCGTCTAGTCCATAGTAGTCTGACTATAAACAACCTGAGCTGATCAAAAATGCCCCAGTGAGTGTAACAGACATATTCTGAAACCAGAAAGGTTGGGTAGCAAGCTCGACTTCATTAAAGCAGCCCTGCCCACAGCCAATAGAGGAAGACTAATACATTTCTCTGTAAGAGCGGCAATTATTTCCATGTATTTGGCTTAGCTTACCTTAATAGTAGTGTCACTATCCCAATGATATTGGATTCCCAGATTACATCTACGTTCTTCAAGCTATTGTTTTTGGAATGCCAAGACTGGTGGAGTATCTTTTCTCAAGGTGAGCATAACAGACTTGTACCCGTTTCTCGATAAACCAAACCGTCTAGCTATCAAAAGTGATTATTTACCTATCCCTAGTAGGGTCCATGTTGCATACGAGCCTTTACCCAACAGGAGAATATTGTCAGTGTACATCGAAAGCAGTATTTTATAGGACTCAAATGTAATGCCTATGAAATGATGAAATTCTCTAAGGATGCTAGCAAGGGGTCAACGGCCAGTGCAAATAGGACCAGTGATAGGGGCGCTCTTGCCTTGTTCCCCTGTCTATCACAATTAGGAGGCGATTTGGGTATTCATTTGTATTCTAGCCAGAGGTTCCGTGTAAAAGAGTATGATCCACTGAAGCATGGCTTTACCTACACCCATCCATTCAATCACTGCAAGCAGATATAGCCACTGAGTGGAATCAAAAGCCAAGGCAGCATCCAAGGTGCTTACAGCTGGAATAGATGGGTCAATTCGCTAAGTGACCACAAACAGGGTAAAGGAGGGTGTCTGCAGTGGATCTGGCAGGAAAACAAATCTGAATGGTATGTTCCAACCAGCTGCAGCAGCAATGGGAGTATCCTAATACCTATTATTCTTTTAGCAAGGATCTTAGTCAAATAATCAATAAAGGTCAATGCGTTACAGAAATGTGGCGGTTCGCAACGTTTAAGTAAAGTTACATTCATAGCCTTGTGCATTAAAGAGGAGAAACTAACAACAGGAAAAGGGTCAGTTCTTCATTTTCTTCTTTGTAAAATTCAATTGGGAACCAGCCCCCCATCGAGGGTGGATCCATTTCTCATATTCTTAATGCCCTAGAAGCAACATGCTTTTCGAGTATACTCTAGGGACATCTACCCATCACAACGCTTGGGGTAGTCAGAGCAGCGACAGAGACAACAATCTGCACAAACAACAATAACGATAAACATGTAGGCAGAGAATATCATTACAGACAAATCTCACACAGCGAGGCACCCGAATTACTTGAAGCGGCGCAGGGTGCAGCACGGTTTGGAATCTCTGCAGCACATAGATTCAGAATCCAGTCTGTTCTTAATAATCAATATAGTCCCTTCCATCGCTCTGAAGCACTTCAAACCCATTGCACCAGCTCTGGAAATGATGTACAAAATCAAATCAGGCTCCCCCTCAGATCTCTTCCTCCTCGCATTATGGGGACACTTGCTAACCCTCTGCTGCCAGACATCACAGCACTCTTTAACCTCTCCCTAAACACCGGGACCGTACCTCAGGCTTGGAAAACAGCACAAGTTATACCCATTCTGAAAAAGGTCAAGGCAGACCCACCAAATCCCATGAATTATAGACATATATCACTTCTTTCAAATCTAAGCGAAAACTCAGAAAACTTGGTTAACCAACAACCCTCCCGTTCTCTGGAAACTAATGCCATCTTGGACCCTTCCCAGTAGGGTTTCAAAACCTCATACAGTACAGATGATGATAGTTTTCCAGTCATGCTGGTGTCACTCGACCTATCTGCAGCTTTCAACACCATCTCTCATTCCATCATGGCCCAAAGACTATCAGAGATTGGTGTCAGTGGCACTGCTCTGCGTTGGCTTCAGAGCTTCTAAAGCAATTGCACCCAAACGATAAACCTAGTCTCTTTTGACTCCTGTGTAATGCCACTAAACAAAGGGGTACCTCAGGGCTTTTCACAGAGCCCCACACTCTTTAACATATATGTTGCCCCACCGGCTCAAGTAGTAGGATTTTGAGGCCTGGATGTCATCTTGTATGCAGACAACATGCAAATTGATCATTTCCATGGGCCCTAACCCCGAATCCACAAAACTAAAATTGAGAGAATGTACGAGGAAAATCACATCCTGGATGTCCAAGAACTATCTGCAGCTAAACATCAGTAAAACAGAGATTCTACTCTTTGGCAAACGACACACATACTGGTCGGACAACTAGTGGCCATCCGAATTGAGTATCATCCCAGTACCTAAAAAGGTTGTAAAGAATTCAGGCATCCTAGTTGACGATGACCTTGCAATGAAACAGCAGGTAGGCTCCACATGCTGCACCTGTTTTGGAATAAGGGGCATGCTTAGAAAAGCGTTTCAATAGGTACCTTTTCTCTCAAGAAGAACCCTTACACAGGCCGTTGTGGTTAGCCACCTGGACTATGGAAACACCTTATTGGTGGCAGCTAATGATTCACTGCTGTCAAAACTTCAGGTAGTCTGGAACACTGCTGCATGCTTTGTCTGCAAACTTCCCCCCTCAAAGTCCCTCAGAGCCTACTGTAAGAATCCTTCACTGGCTTCCAATCAGGAAAAGTGCCATTTTCAAACTCTTATGCCTGGTACATAAATCCTTATCAGGCAAGGGTCCTGTGTACCTCCAAAACAAAATTCACCGCTATCATCCCACAAGAAATCTTAGATCAAAAGATCAGCTCTTGCTCTGTACCTGCCGTATACGCATAGGCAAATATGGCAGTCATTCTTTTTCCTATCTTGGCACGTATCATTGGAATAAACTACCACTGCACATTCGTGCTTGTCTTGACTGTACCTGCTTTAAAAAACTTCTTAAAACATGGCATTTCTAATTTATATTCATCCATTCCCTCCCCTTTACTGGTTTGTGCCACAGCATTGAGATACCCCTTTGGGTGTGATTCGCAGCACTATACTAAATGTATTTAACATAACATGGGACTTGGCGATGGTGCCTGTTTACACGCCCTTGCCAAACCTGAAAAATTGCTTAAACAGAAGATCTCACTTCATCCTTTCACACTGCTAACGTGATGCTCTGGGAAAGGGTACGCCATCTCCATCCTTCTCAAGCACGTCCGAGAGGTCTTGTTTGAGAAAGTGTAGGTGTCTTTGGATTCGGTGATCACATGTGCCCTGCTGCTCAGAGTGAACGGCAGTCTGTCTGTGCCCATGTCACTGAGTGTTTTCTTGACTGGGGGGAATTTTCTTCTGGGCTCTCATCCTGGGTTTACATTCTGAATTAAATCAGGATAAAAAGCAATCGAGTCAACTGCATGCTGGTTTCACTTTATTCAAGAAGTTGTCCCAATCTCTGTAGTTCCATAATTTGGCAAGGACAGAGCTAGGCGGGCTCACAGGAACATGCCTGAAGGCCCGAACACGGTGGACTAGCTCCACTCCGAAGACCTGTCACAGATTGGCTCGGCTAAATTTGTTGATCAACATTCACTCTAGATAGTCCTCAATTTGCCCAAAATGTGTGGATTCTAGAATTCTGTCACAAATTGGCTCAGCTAAATTTGTTGATCAAACTTCGCTCTACATAGTCCTCAATTTGTCCAATATGTCTGAAATCTAGGATTCCTGCCATCTGTAGGTCACTTCCACAAGAGCTTGTCTCCAACTCTTCATTCTTTGTTTTGATCTTTTCCATTTCCAGTCACATCTGTTTTTGTAGCTTGGACTACGCCACTGCATCATCTTCCATGTTAGATATCCAGCCAGTCACCATGTCTATCCACCTGTGCTTTTATCTAGTCTATCTTTCATGTCATCCAGCAGTTTGGTGAGGGAATTAACCTTGTTAATTGTGGCAAGGCTAATTCTCGTTTCTAGCCTGAAGCATCTCACCACACCGATATCACTGATGCTTTTCCCCTGAGATTGTACAAGTGCAGGGTATTGCTATGACAGGTGTTCTTGCGAGGGTGCTTGATCTCTTTGTATCAATAGGTAAAACAGTTGTTTGGTGTCTGGCTTGCTCATTGTACACAGACCCAGCAGTGCGCAGAGGGAAGGCCTCGTTCACATTGGCGATTTTCACTCCAGGTGATCTCACCACCCAGGTCTGCAGAGTGACTGTCCACCAGTATGCAATGCCGTCCCTTCGCTCACTAGTGCATGATGAACAACATGAGTCTCTTAGGTCAGGGTCCGCAGCAGTGGAGTCTCCACAGTGGCTATGTATAGGGGGTCCTGACACAGGACCTACATGCACTGGAAAGCAGAAGCAATGTTCCACAGTTTACATGCAGCGCGACCGTGCCAATAGAACAGGGTGAGACAAAAGTTCCATGACAAGGCCTTGATTCCATGCCACTCTTACATACACTTCTGGCTGCAAACTATACTATACAGTATGGGGCCACAATGGTGTTCCTTCATTTAGGGCAGAACACGCTGTCAAAGTGAGTTGGGATCCACCCTGAGAATTTCAGTAAGCACACTGAGTAGGCCACAGCCTTAGACCTGTTTCAGTTTCATCTAGACCCGCACACTACTCCCTCTGGTGTACAGCACTGGTGTCCAATGACCTCACAGCAGAAGCACTGTGGGGGGCTCATGTGTCATCGACCACCTCCGCCCCACCATTTGAGCTTTCTCATGGGTTCCAATTGCGACTCACTTCTGAAAGCCTGTTGGAGGAGGCAGAGGGGCGGCGGGTCTCTGATGCTCAGCCTCAGTCCAAGAACCCGCAGGCAGGCCTCACTTCCTCTTGCTCACCTCCCAGCTCCTCCCCTACCAGATACCAGTGGCCCAGGCTGCCCGCAGCCACTGCACTTACAACTTTCTTGCCAAATGATTGAGCAGATTTTAGCTACAAATGACAGAGCTGTTTTAAATAACGGCCATCCTCATCCGTGCCCTCTGGAGCCCTTTCTACGGGAAATGGAATCATACACATTCCAATGAGACAATTTCTGTTACCAGTTAAATGTTTAACAAATAAATAGCTTGGAACAGTCAACTCCATGCAACTGAAGTCAAAATCTTTGAGATCACAAGTCTACTTTGGGGTTTCTGAACAGATATGTCACAACTACAGACATTTGCACTTACCAGCTTATATACTAATGGTGAGAGCAGTGAGAAAAACAGTACACTGTAACAATACAGAAGTTGCAAGCTGCAATTATCTCAAATGATCAAGTTGTGGAATATTGATAGTAAAACAAACAGTTATTTCGACAAAATAGTAGAACTCAATGTCTCCGAACTGCTATCTAATGCGGGAAACAAAAAGGGTTACGGTCAAAGGGAAAACACAAGTATGGAGTGGTGGGTGAAACCACTGACCAGACGGGTGGAGCTATGCCCTGTGAGGGTGCTCAAATTACCACTCCTGTTGTATTAAGAGTTACTAGGGATTCCTGCTACAGACGTCCTTGCACAAGTACCAAATATGGAGCCCCATTTTGGGTGCAGAGAAATTGGCGGGAATCATGTAGGCTCATGCAGCTGGTGCTGAGGTGGTATCCAGTTCGGTAGAAACTGACATAATGGTCCTCAGGATCAAGAGAGAAGGGTTGATGGAGGCACCTGGATACATGCCAAAACAGAGAGGAAAGGTGTCACTCCGAGAAGCGAGCTACATAGAGGAAGGGCAGAGCCCATGGCTTCATCCCCCAATGGTGAGGAAACGAGGTCAAAGAGTAAGAAGACCAGATTAATCGTCAAACTATCAAATTAATTATTCAATTCGACGATTAGAAACTAGTATATGGCCTGGGTATGTAAGGCAGACAGAGAGTAACCCTTGTGGAGAAGCTGAAGTCTTGCAACAATTTCTACTCCTCAGGTAAATGGCTATGGGGCATGAGAAACAGAATTATGGGAGAAAACGTCGAGGTCCTGAGACTCTCTGATGGCTGCTCTCTCTTCTGCTCCGCAGGGAATATACCAATAGAGAAGAATTCCAGACCTCACGGATACTTAGGGGAAAGGAATACGTTCAAACAACAGTCAAGGCATGGTATTAAGCAACACTCATGAGCATCCAATAGAATAACCTGAAAGAATGTCTTGCATCTGTAACCCACTCTTGTTGTCCTTTTCTGCAAAAGTGTGTAACAGGCAACTGCAACAATTGCTGCTGTTGCTCACTCTTCAAGCTTGCTTGATACAAATGTAGAAAGAAGGAGAATTTAGACACAATACTCGCCACTAACATCTTGACACAATAAAAGGTACTGCTCTGAACAAAGAAGATAATTATGATGAAGATGAAGACAGTACTAAGATGCAGCCAACCAGGAAGTGATGGTGTATGGGGGACTGACCAATCAAAAGAGGTGGAAAATGTGGTCTAAGACAGCAGGAGGTTGCCACCGCCAATTCCACAGGGCATGGGAGAATGGACAACAAACTCTGGGACTGGACAATGAGACAGCCGTGACAAACCTGAACTAGATAATTGTTCCGAAAGATGGTAAAGTGGAGTATAAGGGAATAGAACCCTAGTTGAATAAGCACTGGCAAAGCCAACAGGTCTGGCAATGTTTATTTTCCATTACAAAAACATTAAAAACAAGCATTGCAAAGCAATTAGGCCTTTGTTTAAAGTGCTAAAAAATGCTACATTAGCACACTGTAGGGAGACACTCAAGTAGAAGCTAACAGGAGTGGCCAGAGAGGGTTAGAGTTGCAAAGTAATCCCTAATGCAGTACAATGCAAGCACTAGGGTGGAGGTCGAAGGATACACCCAGTCAGCCAATTTCATTAGGTGAGAAATGAATACTCAACTGGGTTAAGAAATATGTGACTGATGTAGCAACATATGAATCACATTACCCAATGGATGAAGAGTCCTTATGCAAGGGTATGAAGAGAGCCTGCTAGATGTTGAACCACCAGGGAAATGTTCTGATGTTCTGGACATGTCAGAGATGCAGTGCCTCTTGACACAGGGACCACGACCCCAAACCGTCCTGCTTGGTGCAATACCACATGGCAGTGGTGTTGTGTGTGAACACCTAAACATACTCTCCTGTTGATGGAAGGAAGAAAGACTTTCAATGACAGCTGGATTGCACTCAACTCCAGGAAACTGATTTGGATCTGAGTCTCCTGATTTTCACCTCTCCCAGAGGACTGGCCGAGCCCAGGAGTGAATCATCTGTCACTACAACCAGCTCTAGATGGGGAAGGTAGATGAATCTGTCATTGACCCAATCGCAGTCTGTTAGAAATCGGGTCTCTAGTTGGCAGTCTGTTTGCACCCTGTCCAAGTAGTCAGGATAACGGAGATAACCTGCTCAGATAACTCCTGCTCACCCCCTTGGTAGCTTGGTACGAGCAGTCAGGCTTAACTAAGAAGCAATGTGTAAAGCATTTGCACATAACACACAATAATACCGTGAAAACACTACAAAAGGACACCACACCAGTTTTAGAAAAATAGCCAATATTTATTTGTGTTAAACAAGAGCAAAACGAGAAAAATCTAACATACAGTAATAAAGATATGAATTTTGCAAGAATTACTTAAAAATACAGTTCCTTGAAGTCGATAGCTCCATCTGGGGCTATTGCGGCACCGTGAACAACAAATCCAACACTTGGCAGATGTTCCTCTTGATCGAGAAGTGTTCTAAAAGTCTGGGGTTTTGGGTCCACTGCTTTTACCCATTTCTGCCTTTGAAGTAGGCAAACTTCAAAGGAAAGTCTATGTTGTTCACAAGATATTACCTTGCCCAGGCCTGGCCCCAGACACACTTTAGGGGTTTGAAGACTGCATTGTGTGAGGACAGGCACAGCCCTTTCAGGTGTAGGTGTTAGCTCCTACCTCCACACTCTAGCCCAGGAGACTCATCAGGATATGCAGGCTACACCCCAGCTCCCTTTGTGTCACTGTCTAGAGGGAATTCACAACATCGCAACTGTCAGTCTGACCCAGATGTGGAATACACAAGCAGGCAGAGGCACAGAATGGTTAAGCAAGAATATGCCCACTTTCTAAAAGTGGCATCTTCAAATGGGCAATCTAAAAACCAAATTTTACCAAAATATGTATTTTTAAATTGTGAGTTCAGAGACCCCAGACTCCAAATCTCCATCTACTCCCAATGGGGAACTGCACTTAAAAGATATTTAAAGGCAGTCCCTGTGTTAACCTATGGGAGAGATAGGCCTTGCAATACTGAAAAACGGATTTGGCAGTATTTCACTATCAGGACATGTAAAACAAACCAATACATGTCCTACCTTCTAAACACACTGCTTCCTGCCCATGGGGCTACTAGGGCCTACCTTAGGGGTGCCTTGCATGTAGTAAAAGGGAAGATTAGGACCTGACCTGGCAAGTGGGTACACTTGCCAGGTCAAATTGGCAGTGCAAGAATGCACACACAGACACTGCAGTAACAGGTCTGAGACATGTTTACAGGGCTACTCATGTGGGTGGCACAATCAGTGCTGCAGGCCCACTAGTAGCATTTGATTTACAGGCCCTGGGCACCTCTGGTGCACTTTACTAGGGACTTACCAGTAAATCAAATATGCCAATCAAGGATAAACCAATCCCTAATACAATTTACACAGGAAGCACTTGCACTTTAGCACTGATCTGCAAAGAAAGTGCGCAAAGACAATAAACCAGCAAAACAGATCTGAAAAAATAGGAGGAAGAAGGCAAAAACTTTGGGGATAACCTTGCAAAAGGGGCCCTGTCCAACACAGTCCATCACAGACTTACCTGAGAGTGCAATGACAAGCACTTGGAACAGTTCTGCGACTGGGCCTTGGACCTTCCGCACAACTGGGACCTGGAGCATTGTGGAGTCAACTATTGTCAGTGACTCAGAGCTTCAAGGAGTGCTCCCTCAGCCCCTTGGGTTTCATGTTGCTGCAGTCCACATTGGTTTTGAGTTATGGTCCAGCCTCAAGCATCACAGGCAAACTAGATGGGGATGGGTCACAGACATCTATCTGTGACAGGATCCAGAGAGCTCAAACCCCACTGTTTTCTTGGCGGACATACCTATGCCCTAGGAGACAAGTCTCAAGAAAATAGTCTTGACAAAACATCGAAAAATAACTGCAGGTAGCTCTCTCCCGATCTGCACTGACTTGCATGGAAAGAAAAGAACTGATGTCAGCGCGCTGGGGTAGCGTTAATATAGGCACCATGCAAGCCACTTCTGGTACACAAGACGGTGATGCGGAGCCACCTACTGACAAACAGAGGTACTGCTAGAAATGTTTCCGGATCCAGTCTGGCGCCTGGGGATTATTTGGCGGTGAAGACTCCGCCACTAGAAGTCTCATCAGATATAATTGTTTTGGGGCGGTGTGCATTCCCCATGTCCAAACCATTTAATGGCCATCCCCACAAGGCCTCAGCAATTACTTTTATTTATTTTTTGGAGGCGGGAGGGTAGGGGGGTAGAGCCCACCTCCTCAAGCAATAAAATGGACCTGGGAACCCTATCCCCTTGGACTGTTTTCAGGCAATGCTTGGGGATCTTTATCGCTGGGAGAGCGCACACAGAGAAGACAAACCTAAGTCCCTGCCTGCGCTCTCCTGGCCCGGGAACATAGGATTGCTGTTCCCGTTGGCACCCAGGATGGGTGCTTACAGGGGAGTCGGTGGGGCTAGAGAGTAATGGGCCTCTCCCCACTGCCTTAATGCCTCTCAATGCTGTGGGTACCCCAGGTGGGACCCACAAAAAAGGATTGCAGGCTCCCACCAGCACCCAGGATGGATATAGGGAGTGCAGCAATCCCCCTTAGAAACATAAAAAAAACTAGCAGCAAATCTCCTGAGTCATTGAATATTTGACCCCAGGAAAGCTCACCATATTTTCTTAAAGCACTCCAAGATAGAGCTGTATGCATTTCAGCTGGCATGAGGACTCCTTGTGGTTGGTCCTATGGCTGTATTTTTGTGTCCTGAAGAGTGTTAAAGAAAGATTCATACACACAATTGTAATTGTATAATATGTATTATTAATGGATGCTTTGGTTTATAGCTTTTGATAATTTTTTTGTGGTGACTTTTGACAAAACTAATAAGTATGTTTTACACAAGTTAATGTGATTATCCCCTGATAAAGCCAATAGGCCTGCCCTTTATAATATGGTGTTCTGACTCTGACAAAACCAGTAGGTCTGCCATACTTAAAATGTCACTTTTTTATACTTTACATTTAATAAAATTGCTGAGCTTCACTGAAAAAACAGAGGTTAAAGTGATGTTATAGTTCTGTTTGGTAATGTCTTACTTTACGCTTTAAAATCCTCAGCAATTCACTGACAAAAAAACAAAGGTTAAAGTGACGTTATAGTTAGGTTAAAATGTCTGTTAAAAATACCATTTAAAACTTAAAAAACACTGAAATTCATCAAATATACTTAACTGAAGTAACTATACCTCGCACCCTAGCCATGCACAGTATGGTCATCAGTGACCTCAGCTCAGATATCATCAGTAATGTTATCAATTATGCCACAGAACGTCATGAGTGATATCATTTGTGAGGTCATAAGCAGTGCATTTCGATGGTGTGAGTTATAGTTACTTCATTTAACTAAAACTGGTGAACTTTAGTGGTGTTTTAAATTTAAAACAGTATTTTCTAACTAACATTTGCATCTAACTACTGAGAGAGCGTAGCTTATATAATCCATATTAACATGAAACGTTTAAATATTAATATTTAATGATGCCGCCTAGAAACTATAATAATAGCGATTTTGCTTAAACGTGCACCTGAATTGTGAACACGGTGAGTGGCCACCAATGTATATGCAAACTAATAAAATGGATAAAAGTGTTTATGTTATGTGCAATCAAGCTTATATTAACATTCGCATTACTGAATCTGTATTGAAAATCCTCATAGGCCTTAAATTAGCGTGAGCTGCAGATTAGCTGCTCGGCTCTCATATTAAATGCATTTTTCTGTTTTTCAGTGTGCTGACTCACAAGGGGCCATGACCCCGAAATGTTCTTTTTCTTCAAGCTTGGAAGATGAATGTAACCATGTTAAATCCGTTCCCAGGTGCATCTTCGGTGCCCTGGAATAAATGTTATAAATGAGTCGAAACAAGTGTAGATTAATGTAATGTACAAAGTCATTCAAACCAGGGACGACAAAGAACTGCTGACCAAAAGATGTACAAAGAATTATCAAGAAATGAAGTAACGCCGGATGTTCCACCTCTGAAGACGTCAATTACGAAGACCAATCAAAAACGTGTAAAACAATATGGGGTGAAGATTGAGATTACCTAATGTCAAATGTAATAGGTTAAAGATAGTGGGGTATAGCAAATGTTTAATAGAATTTTGGGGGAATGTACTACGAAAAAGGGATAAAAACCCATGTCACAGAGAGGTCATCAGAGCGAGTTAGGGAATGCTATCGATTTTATCCAGAAACTTTGGCACTCTGATTGGTGACTTGAGACTTATTAAAACCATCCTCACCCATAGACTGCCCATTTACACTTTTTCCTCCTTATGAGGAAAGTGCCCCTTATGCCCTTTCAGTTGAGTCCTGACTGGTGGCATTTTGACTGATGTCCTGAAGACGAAGACTGATCCTGTGTGCTGACCAAATCTTTGGAGGGTAATTATGACAATGCATTTGTAATTTGTCTGTTTGCTTTTCCTTTCTAGGTACCAACTGCTTGTTTTGACAGAGACCCTAGCTAGATGTTTTCCAAATTGGTGTTCTAAATTGTTTTGCGTGAAGCCCAACATGCGAATGCTAATTAGTGGTTAGGACAGGGTTTACCAAACTGACCAAATAGACAAACGACTGACATTATGGAATGTTGAACTGACGCGTATTTGACACACTGCTATTCTTGATCTATGTTTACGCCGTGCTATGTTTTGATGTTTGTGATTCTCGCGTTAATGAAATCTTATCACAGCTGCCATATAGTGACTATGCTATTATGCTTCTTGGTTTTGAGATTAACTAATTTACTAGTAGACTGTAATCAATAGGGAATAAAATTCATAAAATTCTAATAAAATGGTGTGGTTACTGAAAGTTCATGGTAGCGTCGTTGAATTGATTAATGACTTTGACTAAAGTGAAATGTATTGTTGTGATAAATATTAATTACATTATTGATATATTGACTGATATATTTATCAGCTATCTCGTCCTATGGTGTCTCTCAACTGGGTCAAAAGATTCATTGGCCTAAAACGAGTCCTAATGTGTAATAAATTAACATAAAGGGACGCGTTATCAGTTCTATAGCATCACTTTAATGTTTTTTTTTTTCCCAGTGCATAATTTCTGAGTCAAATATTACCAGACCTAACTAGTAAGTCATCTAAACTTAGGTCTGTAATATATATATGTATATATATATATATGTATATATATATATATATATATATATATATATATATATATATGTATGTTCTTGGCTAGAGTCAGACCACAAGAAACAAAAGCGATAGGTAGAGCCTTGACTGAAAAGATGTCCAATGGTTATTATTTATTTGTTCTTTATTGCATACGTCCATCACAAAAAAATTGAAACATGCAGCCACATAATCATAGCTGCCATATAATTGCATAAAAATGTAAAATCTATAAAATATTTACTTATGTGGCTGTTTTTCCAATGATTTTTAAATGATATGCTTTTCAGTTACACCATGCAGATTTTTTTGTTATCATTATTAATTTAGAACAAATAAAGCATCATTTAAGTAGGCATTCAACTCCTAGACACCTAAATTGTCACATAAGACTTTATAAATTTAGAAAAGAAGCAGAAACTAAATCACTAGGCAATTGGGCACCCAAAGCAAATACATAGCCGGTTTATAAAGTTAATATAAAACACAAATAAAATAAAAAAGCACAACATAAGTTAAAGAAAAAAATCACAGTTTAAACCACCTTGGCCAGTGGAGGGAAAGGAACTATTTTTAGCAATATGTTAACAATGTGTACAGGTTTTGTACAGTAACTCAAAGTGAAGGGTGCCAATGGGTAAAGGGGTGTAACCCACTGCCCCATGCGGCAAGGCTGCCAAGTTTCCAGTCTGCTTATGTGTGACATTCCTCTCTTAGGAGTGTGCTAAGGAGTGACATTCCCAGTCTCAGGTGTTACACTTGAGTGGCGCTGTATTGTAGTCAGTGACCCAAGCAGTAAAACTTCACCCAGCAGATTCCTGGTGTAATCACTGTCCCACAACAGAGGACGGTGGGGGGGGGGGCTTTGCGGGACTCCCCTCATTGTAAATTTGCCTGAAGGGCGCCAGCCCCCATCACCTGCCTGTTAAAATCAATGGCCGATTGCTAAAGGCATAGAAGGAAGGAATTTTTTTTCGATCCTACAAAAATATTTCAGTACTGTATGCTAAACTTTGTTTAGTGTCACTGTATGTATCGAAGTGCTCTAGTCAACCAGTGTTTTGTGTGTTCAATTACAATGCAAGAAAATAAAAGGCAACCATTATACAAGGGAATGAAGATAAGGATCCCGAAATCTTCTTCTGGAATGGCACAGCAGCGGTATTATGCTGAGGATTTCCCTTCTCGCCAAGGCGGCCTGTTCAAACCAATATTGGAAAAGATCTCTAATCGAAAAGATAAATATACTGATGGGTAACATTCTAGCTTGTCTGTGGGCTTAACAGAAATGAATGTGCATTTCAACCATTTTCCTTGTGGAACATATTAACACCTAAGCCAGGAGTTGAGGGTTGGAGTTGGATGAACTGGGATAGGAATGTGGAGTTAACTCCCTCACTCTTACCACCACCATTCAGAGGAAAAAACATTGCACCAAAGTTTAATCGTCCTCTTCAAAGGTTGCTCGATAAACTCACACCTCTAAAAGACTCCAAGCACGCAGTCCACTTGCTCCTCCAAGTGATACCCCTTCTAAGGAACCCTGGAACGTCTCCTCCCTCCATAGTTTCCCGAATACCCCTGCTCAGCTTTCCAGTTCCAGTTGGCGTGTTTCATCAACTATATCAGTGTATTTTGTTGTCCGCACCATCTTTTCATCTATGGTAAGAGACCTCTTGCTTCCACTCTCACAGCCGAGACTTCCTCCTCCAACTTCACCACATTACCCGCACCTAGGATTCCTGGTTCTGCTCCCACATAAACATTCATCCTTTAAAGTAGAGGGCGTAATGTGGGACACCATGAAAGACAGCTGCAGCCCAGACAGAGATGCAAGAGTAGGACAGTCCCATAACCACCACAGGGCATAGACACATCTCGTAGCATCCCCTAAGAGAAATGGGAACAGGACACAAACAGTTTCTGATGTCAGGCATTTATTTCAGAGTGCTGGAGGGACAGTGAAGAAAAAGGAAGCACTGTGTGGTAGCTGAAACAGAAAAGAAGTGGTTGTCCTAGCCCGCACGCTCACCCTTGAATTCATCTGCCATCTGCTTTCCTTCCAAACATGTGAAAATCTGGGTACTGGGAAGTCGGGGATGAAGGCCCCAGCCCTTAAGCCCCTAATGGCCACAGCCATTACATTTGGAACAGTGCTTGGCAGCTGTGTGGTAAGGCATTTTTTCTCAAAACAATATGTTCACCACATCTGCGACAACTGGTCTGCATCAGCCTCACCCCACACTCAAGGGAAGCTCGATAACTATTTCTGCAAGTCTGTGTATAGCCAATACCCCAAAACGTGCTGACATTACACAACATTTCAACCATTGATGTGTTCAAGACTCACCTCCGGTCTGAAGGTGCAGCATTTAAGACGGGAGGGGGCGAGGCTGGCGAGCTTCCTTGAAGTGGGCCTCCAGACCTCTCCCTAGCAGGAAGGCAATAGACCCTCTGCACCACCACTCGAACATGCACATGTCTCCAGCCTCCGGCCCCCTGGGTTTCCACCACTTCAAGCAGAGAGTCGCTCACAGATTGACTTGAAGGCAATGGGCTTCCGGGTGTCACAACAGGCTTTGGAGTCGGCACATAAGAACAAGCAATCTGGCAAGACAGTTACATTAATCAAAATTACAATCTGACTACAATTCCTTTTTCTTTCATATTGAACAGTGTGTGCGAACTAAGCCACACACTATTTATTACGGAAACATTCTTTAAGGTGTTAGCTTGATGAAAAGACTAAGGCCTTTCTTACAAACACTACACCTTACAGTGCATCCTCCTACCAATTTGGTGACTATCTCTCATGCACAAGTGTAGACAGACAGATGGGCAAAAAAATGAATGAATAAATAAGAGGTTAAAAAAAGGAGCTCATTGTTAACAACCAATCAGTCGCTGGCCTCTCTGTGATAAAATAATTTCTGCTGGGAGATAGATCAATTCAGTGGCAATGTCCTTGCCACCTTTAACATATTTGTAATAATCACAGCGCACTCTTCATGCAAATTCTAACTTTGGCCCTCCTTGCCATAACCATATATAATATCTCTACAATCGAGTTCCTACATCTCTGTAGCCACCAGTTCACTCTACATTTGTCACCTCCACTATACCAGCCGAGCCCAGGCCTGGGCTTTCCACTAACAAACCACTGGCATCTGTCGGTCATAAGTTAGCCTAATTGCTTACACTGAAGAAATTCAAGACTACCAAGCACAAAATAAAATGCTTTGTAAAAGGAAAGCCCGGGGCAATGAGCTTTGTGTTTGGGATTTCAGGAGGCATCTGACAAGCCCACTTACAATGCAATTTGCATCTATTAATTCTACCAGATTTAATTTCAAACCCAAAGTCGCACCTTAGGTGTTTATTATCTGGACATTTTTGTCTTTGTACTGTTACACTTTGCGAACTTCGCCGGAAGTAGATATGTTTCTGTAATAACTGAGGGAAGCAAGCTATACAATGATGGCTGGACACCGGCTGGTAGATACATCTGCTCCCTACTTCCCTGTGTAAATCTGATAGGATGTATGGCCCATCCAGACGTATATTACTTACAGCAATGACATCTACTCATCGATTCCCAGCATTAGGACTTTCACTGCACTGAGCACTCACCCACCACACCTATTCAGAACACTCAGGGTCTAATAGAGGAGTCAGGCAGACCACACACAGCACTTTCTCATATGCATAACATATTACAACTATGTAGCACCATACAGGATGAAACAAATTCATATTGATATTTTGCAACAATGTGATGAAAAAGCAAACTCAATACAGTTTTATTTTCTCTCCATTTGTCTCTCATTTGTATTGCCACATTTTTACACATCCTTGCACAAGGGATCCCATGCAATATGTTTCTATAATGTGGTGACTAATTTCAGTCAGGTGAGGCAGTGGTCATAATGACTGCCTTCAAAATGGTTTGAGTGAAGGGAGGGGTATTTTTATTTAAGAGTGTCACCAATGAAACGAGAGGGACCAGTATAGAATGGTGCATCACCCCAAGTCTAAAAGCCATGCAAGGTATTTCCACACCTAACTTGCTACCCCAATCAAAAAGCCTAAGCATTTTAAATAGACACTGGATGTCAGCCTCATTTTTGTTTTTTAATCGGTGATGAAAGCCAAAGACTGAGAAAAACTAGGACTAAAGTATCTCCCTTGCCCTCATTTATTATAGAAAAATGTGTTAACAAAATTAATAAAGATGCCTAGACTAGAATCTTCCCATACTATGCGAACAGCCATGATAGTCATTGTTGATCGCCTTCTGAGGATTATGGATTCAGAAGGCTACCTTCAAAGAAATCTGTTTAGGGCCTCTAGACCCAGTCCAAGCCTCATTACTGTTCTTCAGTAGACGTCTGTCCTCAGAGCTTCAACATCCCACTAGCACTGCTTAATATATAGGTTATATTTTCCCAGCCTCTGAAAAAATAGCATTCATATATATGTAGATGACACTTAGCAACGCGTGGCCTCTCAGGCACCATGTTTCGGCAGTTCTCACTGTAACTCCATTGTGGATAAATACCATCATCTGTCTGAATTTATCAAGGCCTTATTGCTACCTAAGCCTTGTCCATGGTTCTCTCAAGTGAAATGCCTCAGAATCGCTCTTGAAATGTAACTTTCATTTAAAGATTCCTCTGGCATCTATCAATATATACTATTTAACATTTATTTAATCTCTAATAACTCCTAAATTGGACTACTTGAACATTCTTCTGAAACAGAAGAACTTCTCCTGCCTCAAAAAAATATTCAGGTTCTGTAGAATCATAGTGACTATATGAAGCCTGTCATCTCATTTCATCGCTGGTTTCTAGTCAAGAAATGTGCTATTTCAACATCCAAGTGCACTTCTTAAGAAAAATTTGAAAAATGCATTCCCAGCCTTAACAATATTCACTGCACAGCATGGTCTCTACGTTCAAAATATTCCTACCTAGAGAACATTTTTCATACCCTCACTCAGGTCAGTGGAAGTGCAGTAAGTGCAGTTGGAACTCCATGCCTCAATATCTCAGATACACCAGGGCCTTCATAAAAGCTTGTAACTATTCCCTACTCTCTCTCTACTTGCCCATCTCATCCTCTTAATATTAATCTTAGTTATGAGCCCTAGGGCTTTTGCTATATGCTGCACCTTACAAAACTGCAAAGTAAATCAAAGAACAATTCACAATTCCATCCAGGTACACAGAGTTGGTGAACCTATTGATTGGCAATTCATGAGGTCAAATTGTAATTTCTTGATGAGCGCAGTAATTAAAGTAGTGTAAAGGAAATAGGGTCTAGCTCTTATGCCACGGATAAATTGGCTACCATGAACACTGAACGGATCAACATGCCTGAAAATGTGCTATTGGGCGAGGAGAGGTTCAGAAGGCAGCAATGAGGTACAACTTCTTGAGTAAATAAAACAAAGACTGGGACATTCTCCTTGTTTTGGCCACCTCAAACAAAACTTTTATCATCCCAATGCAATGTCTTCATCCTGCTGCTGGGAAGCATCAGAATTAACATCATTTGTAGCAAGGTATGATGAAACGAAACAGTCCAAATTCTGGAGGCAGCAGTGTTTAATTAGAGCCGGTGGTTTCCGGTGCGGGGCACTGGCACTTATTTTTGAAGGTCGGAACTGATTTTTCTGCCTCAACCTTTTTTTTTTTTTTTTTAAAGATATTTTATTGATTTTGCAAGAGGAAAAGGTTAAAGAAACATACACTTATTAACAAGGTGCCAACATGGCGCCTAACAGTAGTCGGTCTCAGATCCCGGTTCCCAGGCACCGCAATGCAAATAAGAGTCACACATCACCTAAGTGGTTGCTGCGTCCTCCCTCTTTCCCCATACCCTATCATATTTATTTGGACATCCTCTGGCCTCGTATACCAGTTTTTCCCGGTCAATCCAACCCCCGTCTCCATTTAGTAAGTGCTGGGGCGCATCTGGCTTTCCAGTCCGCCATTATGTCCCTCTTAGCTACCAGGCATGCCATCCCAAGGAATGCTCGATCTGATCTTCTCAACCCAGTGTCTCCCATGATCCCCAATAAGAGGGGTAGTGGTTCCCTTTCTATGTTTTCCTGTAGGACTCCTGAGATCTCTTGTACAATCGCTTCCCAGTAGGCCGCTATAGTTGGGCATGTCCATACCATATGAAAAGAATCGGCTGCGGGGTTCATGCATCGTGGGCACTCCGCTGAGGATTGGAGGCCTGCCCGGTGTAGTTTGGTTGTTGTGAGGTAGGCTGTGTGGAGGTAAAAGGTCTGTATTAACCGGAAGCGGGTGGCCATTGTCAGGGTACGGGGGGCCATCAGTGCTTCACTCCAGTCCATCTCATCCATGGGGCCCACCCATCCCTCCCATCCCTGTCGGGGCCCCTCTAGGGGGCAGGTAGTACTGGCGATCAAAGCACGGTATATCATGGAAACACCTCCCCTACCCAGATTCCCCATCAGTACCTTCGCCTCCATGGGGCTATGTTCGGGTATGTTGTCCCCAGCCTGTACGTGTACAAGTAGGGCGTGGCGGAGCTGGAGATATTTATGAAATTGTGTCTTGCTTAAGGAGAAGAGTTTTTGGAGGTCTTCGAATGATCGCAAATGTGACCCCTCCCATACATCACCCAGAGTAGAGATGCCTATATTATCCCACTTTTGAAAGCCTTCCAGGTTCGCCACCTCCCTTAGGTGTCTCCCATGCCACAGCGGGGTCTGCTGGGTAAGGCGTCCCCACCACCCCGTCAGTCTCTGGGCCGCTCGCCAACACAGTAAAGTCACTTTGGTCACGTCTGGGATGTCCCGCGAGATTGGGCCTCCGTACAGGATATCGAAGATCCACGGGTAGCCCAGCGACCGGAGTTCCAGCCGATACGGCGGGTCTGACCACCCACCCCCCACCCAATCATTGATCACAAGCAAGTGCATCGCGTGGAGATAATAATGGGTGTTGGACATGCCCAGTCCCCCGTCGTAAATGTCTCTGACAGGTTTTAAGCGCGAGCCGCGGACGGGTGTCGTTCAACATAAATTGACGCGCCAGTGAATCCATCTCACCAAACCATTTCTTGGGGATGGGGTGTGGGAAGTTTTGCAATAAATATAGGAGTCTGGGGAGGATCATCATTTTGTAGAGAGCTATTCTGCCAAGCAGGTTTAAGGGGAGAGCCCTCCAGCGCTGTAGGTCAGTTTTAATTCTCCTAGTTAGTGGTGTGATGTTGAGCTCCCATGTCAGCTCGGGTAGTAGTGAGATGCATATTCCCAGATATTTAAAGCTGTTCCTTCGCACTGGGATGTTTTGCTGCCAGTCTATACAGTCCCGGGACCGGTGTAAAGGGACCAGTAAGGATTTATTAAGATTTAGGATCAGTCCTGAGGCTTCCGCGAAGAGGCTCAGAATTTGTAGGATACGGGGACCGCTTCTGGCCGGGTTGGAAATGTACAGTAGAACATCGTCCGCGTATAGCGCTACTCGGTCCTCTGGGCAGTTGGGCCAGGGCCAACCCTAGATCAGGGGGTCATTTCGCAGCAATATCGCCAAGGGCTCTATTATTAGTGCAAAGAGCAGCGGGGATAGTGGGCATCCCTGTCGGGTGCCGTGCCAATGGGGAACGGGTCGGAGTTAGAATAAAGGAGCTTCACCAGTCTTCGGAATTTAGGCCCGAGTCCATTTCTTAGTAACACATGGTCCAGAAAGGACCAATCCACTGTGTCAAATGCTTTTTCAAAGTCAAGTAGGAGTAGCGCCAGGGGTGTGTGACAAGGTCGTGTGATGTGCCAAAGCTAGGTGTAATCACCTGATGCAGTGTCGGGTACTGCGGGTAGGCATAAAGCCGCACTGGTCGGGGTGCACCAGGGTGGGTATCACCTCCTTTAGTCTAGAAGCAAGGATCGAAGACAGCACTTTGATCTCTGTATTTAGAAGTGAGATGGGCCGGTATGCCGAACAGTGTCTTGATGGGGGTTGGGTCTTAGGGATCACCACAATTGTGGCTTGGTCAATCTCAGTGGGGAAGCGGCCCTGTTTTTCGGCTTCTTCGTACATGCTGAGCAGGTGGGGGCCCAGAATGTCGCTGCACCTTTTATACAGCTCCGCAGGGAATCCGTCTGGCCCGGGGGTCTTGCCCGGCGCCAAGCTGGCGATCGCGCTTATGACCTCCGCAAGGTCAATAGGTTCATCTAGTCTATTCCTTATCGCCAGAGGAACACTGGGAAGAGTAATGTCATTTAAAAGGGGGGACTCTTTCTCAGCAGTGGGTCGGGAGTGTTCTGCGAATAAGTGCGTGTAGTAGGAAGCAAACCTTTGCGCAATTTCTATAGGAGTTTTGGAAAGGGAGCCCGAATCCTCCATGATTTCGGGTATGACCTTGTTGGCCAGAGGGAGAGTGGCCAGCCAGTGCAGGAGTTTCCCGTTTTTGTCCCCCCCAGCCATATATTCGCGCTGCTGAGGCCCTCCAAATATGCTTTGCTGACTCCAGTGCTATGTGCTTAATTTCTTCTCTAACCCTAGTAAGCTGTCTCAGAACAGAGGCTGACGCTGAGGTCATTTGCTGGCGCTCTAGGATTAGTGCCTTGGTCTCCAACTTGAACAGCTGTGAGTCTCTGGCACGTTCGCGTGAGCGGAGGAGATATTTGGCTTGTCCTCTAAGAGTGGCCTTGCAGGCAGCCCATAGGGTGCCCGGAGATTGGACCGATCCCAGATTCAGTTCGAAATATTGGGTAAGGTGGTTCTTAATTTCTTGGGTATAGTCGTTGTCCTGTAGGTACCATGCGTTCAGGCGCCATATCGGGCGTCTGGTGGGGTCCGTGCCGCCCAACCGGACGCGCACTGGCGCGTGGTCCGAGACCCCGCGGGGCAGCAGCTCCGCACCCGTGACGCTATTGATATCAAGAGCAGGCATGAATATGAGGTCAATTCTGGACTGTGTCGAGTGGGCAGCTGAGGTGTGTGTGTATTGGCGCTCCCTGGGATGCCAGGTTCTCCATACCTCATACATGCCAAGGCTCTCTGCCCAGCTGCTAAGACTCGAGGTCCGGGCGGATCTATTGGTAGAGATTTCGCCGGATACATCCAAGCTGGGGTTGAGGACGGCGTTGAAGTCCCCCCCCAGCAGGGTGATACCCTGGGGGAGACCCGCTGCCACACGGCGAAGCAAGAGTAAGAATGCGTCTAGTCCCGCCGGCGGTCCGTACACACACACAAGGTTTATCGGTGACCCATGGAGGGTCCCCATAACTACTACGAATCTGCCCGGGGGGTCGGATTGTGTGGCTGTAACCACCATAGGTAGAGAGCGATGGAGCAGAATGGCCACCCCCCTGGATCCCCTGGAGAACCCTGCATGGTAAACCCTGTCATATCCTCCTCGTGCAAGCATGGGGCATTTAGTCCCAAGGAGATGGGTTTCTTGTAATAGGACCACTGAGGGGGAGTATCTGCGGAGGGTATTGAATACTGCGGATCTCTTGATCTTATCAAGTAGGCCATTTACGTTCCATGATATAATGTGGGTCAGTGGGGGCCGGGCGTGGGCTGTGTGGGTGCTATGTAGTTTTGATTGCCTGTTTGTGGACCCCGGGACGACCGTCTCAAACGTAACATTGAAGTATTAAAATAGTAAAGAAAACAAAAAAAACAAAGAAACATTCTACTATCTAAACCCGTTTTAAACTCTTTGCCCCCCAACCACCCCCCTCCCCATACTTCCTCCCTGGAAGCATCTGTCGCCCAACTTCTCAACCAAAACTTAACAGCCAGAAGGACTGTCGTTGGAGTGGACTGATGGACCCCTACATTTTGTAGGATCAATTGCAATTTGGCAAGTCTGGTTCAAGCTTTGCGCGGTGTGCGCTGAGGAGTAATAACGCCACCTGCGGCATCTCCTCCGGAGTCTGCGGGTGTGTACCCGGTCCCAATTCCTTTGAGTGTGACTCAGTGGGAGCCCACCATTTCAAGCTACCCAAGCACCGGGGATTGGCTCAAGCGGTTGTCATCCGCGGCTTGCGTTGTGTCCCGGGGCATCGAGGGCCTGACGGGGACTCCCTCAGTCTGTGTATCGGGGTCACGAGCCGCCTCGTCGTTGGGGGGGATACCTGAGTCCCTCTGCCTTCTCCTACGGGATCTGGTGCGCCTCCGGCTCCTCCGGGGTCCCTCCACGGGGGGGCCCTCGCGAGGGGTCACCCGAGTCGGTTTCATGGGTCCCCTCCGGGCTCCGACACCCTCCTCTGTTAGCCAATCCCACGCATTCTCAGGAGACTCGAAGAAGTACGCTTTTCCAGCCATGAGGACTTTAAGTCTTGTGGGGAAGAGGAGCATATATGAGAGCTGCATTGCTCTGAGCTTTTGCTTTACGTGCTCATATGATCGGCGGCGGGTCTAGACTTCACGGGTGTAGTCTGGGAAGATTAAGATCTTGTGGTTCTCCCATTGGAGGTCCTCGGTACGCCTCGCTTCTTTAAGGATATTGTCTCGGTCTGTGAAATTAAAGAAGCGTGCAATCATCGGGCGTTTAGGGCCACCCAGAGGGGGGCATGGGGCGAGGGCCCTGTGGGCACGCTCGACCGCGAACCAGGCCGAGAGCGTTTGATCCGGCATCCAGGTCTTGATCCACTGCTCCAGAAATTCGGAGGCCTTATCTTCTTCCACGCCCTCAGGGAATCCGACAAAGCGCAGGTTGTTACGCTTTGATCGGTTTTCGGCATCTTCTGCACGGCATTGCAACTCGCTGGTTCGGGTTTGTAGCTGAGCCACCTTAGTTTTAAGATCGGATAGCTCATCTTCAGTCTGGGAGACGCGGGCTTCCACATCGGTGATGCGACCCACCGCATTTCTGAGACCTTGTCGAATAAGACCCATGTCCTCTCGCACTTCCCCGATTTTGGTCTCTACGGCTGCTTGTGATGATTGGATTGGCTGGAGGATGGCATTCACTCCGTCCATAGCGGGGCCTCCACCGGCCGCGTCTCCCCCCCCCCCCGGGGACCCACCGATGTCGTGAACTGGTCGATCTTTTGCTGGGAGGCCGGGGGTTATTTGTTTGCGTTGTCTTTCCCCATCTTGATGCGGGGGCGGAGGTCAGATGTATGGTTCCTTAGGGTGGTCCGGCACGTGCGTCAGGGCGGTTAGCCGTCGGTGAGGTTTTTCCGTGATGGGTAGGTTTATGCAGTCACTGTCCTTTGTTTGAAGTACGCTGGCCGCCGGTGCATTCCTCCCCGGAGGGGACCGGGCCCTTAGTTTGGTGGGGAGAACCTCGGGGGCACCTCAGCGCGCCCTGGATTTCGTTGGGTAGCCACCCGCTCAGGGTCGCCGGGGTCGTGGATTCGGGGGCACGTTGTCCCGGTGGTGGGTCTGCCGCCGCTCCGGCTCGGGCACCTGGTCCACGGTTAGTGATGGTGGGTATACATTGATCAAGTTGCAACTGCGTGGACCAACGGAGGGTTCAAAGGATTTTGCTATTGCCTGCTCGGCTCGTTTCCACCTCAGAGGATTTTGCAGCAGGCCCCACTTATTCTGGGCCCCAGAAGGCGGCCCAGGATTCCAGGTTCCTCTTACTTTGGAGCCTTTTCGTTTGTCCTCATTTAGGGTTATTTTACTTCCAGCGCTCAGGGCCCTGCGCAGCAGTCACCCATCTAGCTCATCGTGTTTCACGGCACATTGCTCTCCTCATTCGGGGGGGCCAGGGGGTTCTCGCCGTAGGGGACGTTCTTCTTGCGCCTCTCTCACCGCCCGGCGAATTTCAGGGGTTGCCTCCCTGTTCCTTGTGGCGTTTCAGGCACTGCGTCGTCCCAGCAGCTGGCCCCGGCGCATCCATCGCCCCTTCAGTTCGCCGCGGGCCCCCGGCACGCCGCCCACTCCACCCGGACGCCCCCACTTGGACTCCCCGGCCGCCGGGTGGGCCAGCGCCCCTCCCGCGTCTCTCCTTCCCGTCCGGGTGGATTCCTGGGGGGGACCCCTCTCAAGGCGCCGCGCCGTCCCAGCGCACGGGTCCGGCACGGCCAACGCCCCTTCAGCTAGCCGCCGGTAGCCCGCACGCCGCTCACCTCTCCCGGGGATCCGGAGGGGCCATTCCGCAGGGGGGGATTCCCTTTAGCGGCTTCCTCACCGCTCGGGCGGGTCTCGGAGGATCCCCTCTTCTAGGCGGCTTGGACGCTGCGGCTCCGGATCGGCGCCACCGGGTATGCGTGTGACGCAGCCCGGGGCATCAGGAGCCTCGCTTGTGGGCCAGGTTAGCGCCACCTCACCAGCTCACGGGGGCCCGTGCCCCGAGGTCCAGCGCCGGCTCTTCTTCGTTCCCCACGGCACCCAGGGCCCAAAGCATCCACATCAGGGGGCAGATCGTTCAGCATCGGCCTCCTCGAGGCGGTCCAGCTCCGACGGCCATTTTAGCGTTCGGGCCGCGGCTCACGAACGGGGTCTGATCTCACCACCGCTCACCTCATCGGGACCCCAGTGGGAATGGGGAAACCGCGGGGACAGCTGGCGCGGCACCTCCAAATTGCCAAATCGTGGTAATTTCGGGCGGATGACGGAGGGGTCCAGAGCACTCTCAGAGTGTGACCGCCATCTTGACGCCCCAAGCCACGCCCCCTGCCTCAAGCATTTACTGTGAGCCAAAGACACATGTGGAAACGATGGAGGAAGAGAAAAACGAAACAGCATCTCACAGGGAGAAAGCTGCAAGAGTGAGCTGAAGGGGCAGGAGATGCTGTAAATCGATTAAAGAGGCCTGAAAAGCTGCCTCAGTATTCGGTGCTCGCACATTGAATTGCAGCAGCCCGTGTTTCAGAGGAGAGCTCTGGGCACCGGCATACTTTTATTTACAAATTATGCACTGGGAGAGAGTTTTGTCTTGACGTGTTGTAGCAGGGTTGGGTTTATTCACCTCGCAAGTGGTCTAAGTGCGCTCTTAATCAGTGGATCAGAAAGCCTTTAGGGCTCGACAGTAAGTCCAATGTTCCATCATGCATGCTTTTTTTCTAAATGATCTTCGATTTGCAGTGATATCACAAAGTCACTTAGCCCTTTTGATGCAAAATGTGTGGGGGCAGATCGAAATGATAATTTGAATGCTCCAGTGCTCACTAGGTTTTTCTTTCAGATTTCTTCTAATTGCTATTCTAAACTGGAACTTAGAATCTGATGCATTTTGTTTTTCAAACATTCACAGGGAGAACAAGACCACACATTAGCAACATACATCCAGGTTAGACAGCAGAAGAGGATCCGCCATTCCACTGGTAGTCATGAGTATTTTTTTCTGGCAGCAAAGTATGGCATACAAGTGTGTTCTTGAGCCACCAAGTAACAGTGAGATAAGTCTTTGACAGTGAATACTCTGTAGCATGTGGGATCAGCTGTAATATGGCCCTCAGGAGGTGTGGTATCTTACCTTGGAACACTGAGCCAGGCAGCAAAATCAGTGGGTTTTGGGGCAGAGGGTGGTTAGTAAGAAGGTATCCATACGTATGTCTGTACTGGTAAAGAGTGGTTGTAGGAGGCCAGAAGGTGCAAACAGGCCCTCAATGTTCAATCAGTGCTGGCCTTGAGAAAGTCGTCTTGCAATCTCTGACATTCTTTTCTAGAAACTTTCAGTAACTCTTAGAACTTGAAACAAAAAGACTCCCAATAGATGACAGTTGGTGTACAATCAGCAAGGTGTGTGAATTAGAGGGGTGCAATTCATAAGCCCCTGATGCACCTCTTGGGAGTTCCACTTCTCCCAAGACTAGGATCTAAGAAATAAATGAAGGAGTAAACTACAAGGCAGTGAGAGAACCTGTTGCTTTCTTTCAACTTCATGCATAACTAGGTCCCAAGGGTTGGGCACGGCAGAAGACAGATTGCTAATGAACTACAACTACAGTGGTCCATCAGGGATACAGTGACACAATTTGTATTGCAATAGCTCAGCTCAAGAGAAGAGTAACTATGAAATCAGGCAACTGGTCCAAATGATATTACTTTAGAAGAGCCGCCACTGCCTTAACTGGTAATCGTTTCCTTAGGTAAGTAACCATTATATAAAGTGGGCAAGCATACATATTCTGTACTAACCTGTAGGAAACCCTTGGGGCGAAAAGTTGATGGAGAGAGCGGAAGGCACGTGACTTCTGTTGCACTACCTTACCCTGAACTTCAAGAAGGAGGCGGGACCTAGCGTTTATTTGCAAAACAGTTCACCGACAGTCCACCGACTTACATACTGTCTACGAGGCATGACAATGTAACAATAATGCCTCAGTAATGAGACAGAATGACCTTAATACGGAGTTTGGGTTTTGCTTTGGGACTTTAGTGTTTTCAAAGGGAATGCATGAGACAGCGCAACTGTGTGGTGATAGTAGGAACTGTGGTCCAAGGACACGCAGAAGGCTTAGACAGGTTTTAGAAGGGTCAGAAAAGACTAATTAAACGCTGCTTTAGAAGAATGCGTTCGTTGACATCTGTGAGAGTTCTAGTTTCGGCTCCTCACTTGACTGAATTGAGTCTTACTGAGGGAATTAAACTCATCTCGGGGTCTTCAGCTGCCAAAATTGTGAACAATCGGAAAGTAACTAAAGACGAGGATCACGCTATATTAAAAATGAAATATAAAAAACTGGCAGCTTCGTACGTGTAAACTGTTCAATCAGGCTGTGAAACTGCCCTCTGTTTTAACTCACTAAAGAACGTATCTGCAGCTGAACAGAGAAAAAGATTGATGGGGGGAGCATACGTGAGATACTACATAAGGCCAATAAATCTAGAGAACAAGCAGTCGATGGATGCCGAGGCCTCTGTCACCTACTTCAAAATGGATGCCAATTACATGACGTTTGTCGTTTATTTAGTATGTATGAGACACAATTTGCTTTACTAGTGAATACTATTTTTTTTTCTTTTAAATTGCAAAAAATGGGCGAAACAAAATTTCAAAACTTTAGATGATTTTTTTTTTTTACTTATTTTCCCCTAGTTCCCCACTTTAAGGATTAAATGAAAATAGAAATCCAGAACGCCGGGCTTTTACCTGCGAGGTTACCTCTGCATCGTTTAATCGAAATATTCGAGACAATGACACGATCTCCTTTCTGACAAGAGGCTTGCCTGGAAGAGGTATCCCGCTCTTCATTTCCCCCTCCCCTGGGAGGACCTTCTGACTGAAATGCGTGCTCATCACCACAGGCGATGTATCATTATGGAGAATTAATTTCTGCCTGAAAAAAAGCAGATAAAACAATGATAATTAGGCGCATATTATTTTTACAACAAATGTGAAAACATGAACATGAACGCATGCATATGTTTCAATAAAGTCCAAAACCAAAAAGCGTTAAGTATTTGTGTATTTCAGTTGATTTTTATTCCAACGATATTTGTAGCAACCACGACAGCAATCATAGCGCCTGTTATACGAAATGAAAATTCCTTCCCTTGGAAGTACTTTTTCTCCTTCAGTATTGCCACTTTCATGTAATTTAATTAAAACATGTTCTTGCCTTATTAACATTTCACCCAAACAAAAGTTGTACAAAAATAAAACGACTGGACAGCCTCCTCTTACTTGTAAAGGCTGATAATGTTCAGTCAGTCCCGACTATAAAGCTTTTTGTCAGGGATTAACTGAGCCTCACTCCTGGAAATGCGGAAGCCACAAATACATACAGAAGAAGGTTTGTGAATCAAGCCCAAAGTAATTTACCGATGCGACCATAAACACGCAACATATCTGGGGTTTAGCCTATGCTTTCCTTCAGACAAACCCAACAGACTGGACCTTAACAAAGAGGCACCCTGTTCCCTTGAGGTGGGAATGTAGGATTCGAGCACCCATTTCAGAACTAAGATTCGCCATGGTTCCTGTGGGAGTAGCAAACACATCCTACCAGAAACACCAGAGTGAAAGTTTAATGTGGGGTGTGGTGGCATCTGACCCAGTGGACACACTTTACAGGGCTGTGGTCCTAGCCCCAAGTATCCTGCACCATTCTACCCTAAGAGACATGGCGGGCAGTGAAGATTCTGGCACCATGCTCTTTGTTCTTAAAAGCACAATAATTGGTGTCCAGCTCTATCTCGGGTGCTCATACACATTGCTGTAGCGGAGTTCCGAGTGCTCAGGGGGGTAATCAGTGGCCACAAGGACTGACAGAACTGAGGCCCGTAGTCAGAGCTGAAGACACAGAGAGGCGGCGGACAGGAGTGCAGCACCTGGGATCTTCCATAGGCTGATCCACCGTGGAGTGACCCACAGTGAAGATAGGACTGATGGTACGCCAAGGCGGCTGGGGGAACAGCAATGGTGAGGCCCCGGCCCTGTGATCAGAAAGAAGAGGTACTCTGAGACCAACTCACCACTGTACTCGGAGACATGATGGTTAAGGACAACAACGTGGGCCTGCAGGCCATAAAAGACCAAAATAGAAAAACCCCAAAGTCTAATCTGGCTCCCCATCCTCGGTCGCTGTCCCAGACACTGGCCGCAGAGAATACATCGAGCAAAACAAGTGTGGCCATGGGCACTATCCTTCATGCCATTCTTGCTTCCCCAGAGTAACGGGAAAATAAAATAGTTAAGATAACCACAAATGTGTAACTGCTTAGCCAGGATTTTTGGAACACTACTGACTAAATGACAATGGCAGAAGGCTAGATACTTCAGACTATAGTCACTCATTTCTCCCTCAAACAGACAGCAACCAAGAAGGTGACATGAATGAATGAGCCATCTGTATAGCACACAGATATTAAAAAGATGTCCCGGCACTACCAAAACTCAAAAGAGGACAGGGCTGGCTTAGAGCTGCAGAGTATTATGAAAGAACTATGGTCCTGATTACAACTTTGGAGGAGGGTGTTAATCCGTCCCAAATGAGACGGATATCCTGCCCACCGTATTATGAGTTCCATAGGATATAATGGACTTGTAATACGGCTGGTGGTATATCCGTCACATTTGGGACGGATTAACAACCTCCTCCAAAGTTGTAATCAGGCTCAAATTCTTTAAACGAGTTTTGAAAATGCATTCGTTGGACGAGGCACAAACATTAAGCAGAACGGAATTCCACAGTTTAGGGGCCCCAAAAAGTAAAAGAATGCCCACCTAAACGTGCGTGTCGCACTGTGATTAGGGAATCTTGGGAGGCCTGGAGGGGCAGTATGCACAGACTGTAGTTCTCTGATAAATAGGGCCACGTTATCAGATGCACTGTAGGTTGACAGCATTTGAACTGGAATCGCTGACGCCCCAGGAGCCAATGAAGATTCCTCAGTTGTGGAGGGATAGATTCTTGTCTGAGAAGACTGAGTAATGCCCACATACAGGAAGTTTGCATTATCCAGCCGAGAAGTGACAAAAGGGTGTATGACGATATTTCTGGTATATTCTGGAATCATGATAAGCATCTTTTAAAAGCATTTTAAGGGAGCAAAACCGGAATCTGTAACAGCTCTAACTGGAGTGCGGACAGAAAGATCCCTTTCGAATTTAGCAACAAGAATTCTCGTCTCATACACTGGGGTTAGGTGGGGAAGTTGGTGGCCACCAGGCACTTGACCAAATGGAAGGTGAACACTTGAAGAGAAGTATTTAGTTTTAGCCGAATTAAGTTTTAGACATCTCCTCTTCGTCCATTACGCAGCTTTCACTAGGTAGGTTTTAAAGGAGGCCTGTAGCTCACCATTGGTCTGAAGAAAGGACAGCAAAAGTTGGGTGTCATCCAAATAAGATATCACCTTTAGACCAAAAGGCTGGAAAAGGCTCCTCAAAGGAGCCTTGTAAACATCAAAGAGAGTAGGCTCAAGGCAGATCCTTGGGGAACACTGTGACAAATGCTTGCTAGAAGGCATAATAGGAGGAATGTGGACGGATTGGTGGTGGTCAGATAAGAAGGGCTTAAGACGAAGTGAGGCAGAGCCTCAAATGCCACTCCTCACCAGCCGTTCTAACAGCATTGAATGAGAGACGGTGTAAAAAGCAGCTGAGCGATCCAATAGTTTCATGGCTGCTACAATGGCGTAACCCAAAATGATGCCCCCCGAAGAATGTGATGAGGGATCCAGGCATCTCCCAGATTGCACGGATATGCATTGATCTTGGGCTCAATGGGGGCCCTCTGAATGGCTGCCCCCACGCTCCTACGTTCCAGGGGACTGCTCGGGAACTCAAAGTGGCTTTCCCAAGCATGTAACTATTTTTTATTCCATGTCACTGCATGTATTTTAGAGGGTGAGGGGGTCCTTCAAAACAAGGAACCCGGGGGACCCCCGCACAACAGTGGCTGTGGGGGCTTCTGCTACACCTATGGGCTGCTACTTGACCTTCATAAGGTTCAGTTTGAAGAATCCACTTACTTTCGGCATAGCAGACTCTGTGCTATGACACAGCCAAAAACCGGAGTGGCCGATCAATGAAGGCCCACGAAAAGGAAAAAGTTGCATTACTTTTGATGGAAAATATGTAGCCTTCCTCCATCATGGAACTGGTTGCCTTGAAGGTGGCACAGTCAAACTCAGAAAAGTAAATAATTGAAATCCAACCGCCTATGTAGTTCTGGGGATCTAAGTGAGGCTAGAGAATTCAGCAGAATTGCAACAACTATATCAGTTGAGGAAGCCGTCAAGATCTAAGCTACTGTAAGGAAAACTATATCCTATTTGTCAGATTAGTTGAAAAACATCCAGTGCATGTGTAGCCAGGGATCTAGCATTGATCAAACAAGCATTAACACTGTTTGAAGTGGCTTGTTTGAAGGGGCCCACATTATTTGGTCTAGGTACCCCTGACGCTCCCCTCCTCACTGAAGGGTCTCTATAGGGTCAGGCATTGATTGTGGCATTACACTGAGCACATGAATAGAGATCTAGTGAGGAGTTTACACTCAGCTTACACAGACAAGGTCTAGCAAGATTTGGTGTTTTCAATTAATTGGAAGTATAAATAAGCTTATCATCAATGTCGCTTGTCAAACCAGTAGCATGGTAAGTGCTGGACTTAGGCCGGACGAGAATGGGTGCAGACGGGCTTGTCTTTGGCGCGTCAACAATGAATTTATAGAGTCTAGAGTGTGCTGAAACAAAATGGCAGCGCTAGAGAATAACATCAACTAAGCATCTTCAGGACTACGTGGAAGATGCAGAGAAACATTTGCCCCAATAATATAAGGACTATAGGGATCCCAGAGGATGCTTCTGGCTTTAGTCATTGGTGCCTAAATAGGAACTACCCACCTACTTTGAGGTTGAGCAGGCACACAAAGCCTTGTTGCTCAGTCTGCTGATCCCAGCCTCCAGAGGGACAGTCATCTTCAGGCTGTTAAATTACCAATGTAGATCAGTAACATCACTCCTGATATTACAACACTGGGTAATAAAATATATACAAAGAACCTCAATAATGACCTTAAACACAATCCACTATTCCAGCTCTGTCAATGTAAGGTGACCTCAATCAGAGACTACTATTGCATTACTGGGACCCACAGCCAGAAACTCCAGCCATTCCAGGAGTAACCTAGATACAACCATTCTGCAGCTGTACCTCAGTCACACCCTGATGTACCCTAGCTATTCAGGGGACTCAACTCCATCATTGCATTGTAATCCTGATCTACAGCAACTAAAATCCTGCTATTACTCTCACCCAGTGTAACAAGGAGTCCCATTAGAAGAAAGGTCAAACCCATCCTTGCAGACATCTACAGTGTCCGATACACTTGTTGCCTCTGGAGCTAGGTTCGCCTAAAAGACATGCCAGCCGATGTGTGGTGACCTGTCTCAGGGAAGATGGTTCTCAATGTAGGCATGGGTCTTACGCAAGCTGGCCAGGAAGCTGGCCCTTAACACTTATCAAATCCTGGGCTGTTCTCCTTCAGTGTTACGAAGTAGACGAAATGGGTGGGGACATGCAGACATAAAGGACGAAAGCCATGTCAGACCCTTTCTCAATACACTAAATGGCACTAGGAAAGGATGGAGTCCACTCTTAAGAGAACAGAAAAGACTGACACTTTCCACTCCACCTATAGACAAGTGAGATCTAATTCTTTTTCCATGCTCTGAGCCAAGAAATTGGTTCCAGGTAGTTGAACAACAGTTTAAAAGGTTATGGTCAGAAGGACCGATCTGACTGGGGACTCCTACATTAAGTAGCCCTTCTCCCTCAGTCGGATTGACAAACTGGAACTGACAGGAATGATCCCGACTTCTCTTTAATCTTTTTCTCCAGGGCTACAGTGAGGACCAGTACCCTTCAAGGGGAAATCATCGCCTGGGAAAGAGCCATATGCTATGCTCTGGATTTCTGCCTGGGTACATGGTCTAAGAAAGATGATATAACTCTAAAGATAGCAAAGGGGGGTGATCCTGAATAGTGGGTGACCAGTTTTGGTAAACCCTAGAGGACCTTTATTACATATTCTGAAAGAATGCACCTGGGTAAGTAAAGGAGGAACGTATTGAGGCATGAAGAAATGTACCTAGGCCTTTTCCTGCAGTATACAATAAAGAAGACGCTGCCTAAAGTGTGTATTGTGTGCATATTTCACCCCAATGGCCAACACCTAGGCAAACTTCTGATCATACACCCCAATCCTGACGTGTTCCCTTTCCCTGCTATTATAATACTAGGGACCATAACTACTGCACCTCACTACTGATATGAAGCAACCCACAATATTGCAGTATTTGGATCCTCACAAAGCTGTGCCAAACACCCTTTTTAAGCAGTGGGAACAAGCAGCTCTACCACTCTCAGTTCTGTAATAAAGAACTCCCGTTTCAGTAGATGCAAGGCCAATTGGCTGCCTTACCACTGCAGCTCAATTCTGTCAATCACCACTCACTATCAGATATGCAACTAGTAGTGACATACACCTAAAATGCGCTGTTGTTGCATATCAACCCAGAACTTGCACTAAACTTTGCTGTTCCATTACTAGGTCACAAATAATTATGGAATACAGTGCTAACAGAGTATATTGTGAATTAATGAGGTGTCAGTTGTATATTTTTTCATTTAGAGGAGACAATAATACACTGCCATAAAACTTTAAATCACAATAAAGGAGAACCATACAAATAGGGACAGGGTAACCTATCTACAAGAAGAAACGAGCATTAGCAAGAGCTATTAGCTTTGCCAATGTGTTTTATCCATGTTGTACATCGGCATGGCTGCTGTTCAGCATGGCTAAAAAGTTAGTGGCGTAGAGGAGACTGGTGTGGAGTGTTACAACGTGGAACGGCGAAGAGTGGAGTAAAGTGTTGTAGAGTGGAGTGGCAGAGAATGTTGCGTATTGGGGTGGCATAGTGTGGAGTTGTGTAAAGTGGCATACACTAGCATGGCGTAGAGTGCACTGGTATAGAGTTTTGCAGAGTATAGTTACACTGAGGGCAGTGATAATGAATTCAGTGGTGTACATTAAAGTGGTGCATAGTAGAGTACAGTGGTGCAGAGTGGAGTGGCACAGAGTAGAATAGAATAGAGTGGTGTAGGGTGGCGCAGTGTGGCACAGAGTGGAGTGGCATAGAGTTGAGTGATGCAAAGGGCAGTGGAGTAGAGTCGAGCGGAATAGAGTGCAGTGGCATAGAGTGCACAGTACAGTTGAGTGCCAAAGAGTGCAGTGGCGTAGAGTGGTGCAGAGTAGAGTATAGTGCTGGAGAGTGAAGTGGCAGAGTGCAGTGGTGTCGAGTCGGAGTAGTGCAGAGTAAAGTAGTGTACAGTTCAGTGGTAGAGAGTGCAGTGTTTCAGAGTAGACTTTCAGAGTGCAGTGGTGTGGAATTCCGTAGAGAGCAGTGGCGTAGAGTACAGTGATGCAAAGTACAGTGCAGTGGCACAGAGTGCAGTAACAAAGTGCAGTTGGGTAGAGCACACTGGTGCGGAGTGCAGTGGTTAAGAGAACAGCGTAGAGTACAGTGGCGCAGAGTGCAGTGGTACAGAGTAGAGTGCCATTGCGTAGAGTGGCATAGACTATAATGGAGCAGAGTAAAGTGGTGTAGAATGGAGTAGCACAGAGTTCATGGTGCAGAGTAGATTAGAGTGGCATACAGTGGAGTTGAGTGTTACAGAGCAAAGTAGATTGGTGTAGAGTCTATTGGCATGGAGTGCAGTGTTACAAAGTGGCATTGAGTACACGGCGTAGAGTGGAGTTGTGCTGAGTAGATTGGTGTGGCCTATACTGGAGTGGTGTACAGTGCAGTGGGGTACAGGAAAGTGGTGAAGAGTGCATTGGCGTAGAGTGTTGCAGAATATAGTGGTGCTGAGTGTAGTGGCACTGAATTCAGCGGTGTACAATGTAGCACCATAGAATGCAGTGGCATAGAGTGGTGCACAGTAGTGTGCAGTGGTACAGAGTGCAGTAGCGCAGAGTGGAGTGGCGCAGAGTAGAGTGGGACAGAGTAGAATAGAGTGGTGCAGAGTGGCAAGGCATAGAGTTGAGTGATGCACAGAGCAGTGGTGTAGAGTAGAGTAGCATAGAGTTGAGTGGAATAGCGTGCACAGTAGGGTTGAGTGGCATAGAGTGTAGTGGGTTAGAGTGGTGTAGAGCACAGTACAGTGCTGCAGAGTGAAGTGGCATAAAGTGTAGTGGCGTAGAGTGGAGCAGTGCAGAGTAGAGTACTGTATAGTTCAGTGGCAGACAGTGCAGTGTTGCAGAGTATAGCGTCAGAGTGGTGTGGAGTGGGGTAGAGAGCAGTCATGTAGTGTACAGTGAAGTGGTGTAAAGTGCACTGGCCTAGAGTGCAGTGGTTAAGAGTAGAATGGCATAGAATACCGTGGCGTAGAGTGGAGTGGTGCAGGGCAGAGTGCAGGTGCATAGAGTGGTGCAGACTGTAAAGGGGCAGAGTAAAGTGGTGTAGAATGCAGTGGCATATAGTGCAGTGATTCAAAGTAGATTAGAGTGGCGTACAGTGGATTGGCGAAGAGTGCAGGGGCCTAGAGTTGAGTGTTACAGAGTAAAGTGGATTGGTGTAGCGTGTATTGGCATATAATGCAGTGGCGTAGAGTTCAGTGACACAGAGGGAAGCTATGCAGAGTAGTTTGGTGTGGCCTAGCCTAGGATGGTGTAGAGTGCAGTGGCAAAGAGTGTAGTGGTGTAGAGGAGCGAGGTGAAGAGTGCATTGGCGTAGTGTTGCAGAGTATAGTGGCACAGAGTGCAGTGCACTGAATTCAGCGGCATACAATGCAGCATCATAGAATGCAGTGGCATAGAGTTGTGCATTTAAGTGTGCAGTGGAGCAGAGTGGAGTGGCGCAGAGTGGTACATAGTAGAATAGAGTGGAGTGGCATAGAGTGGTGCAGAGTAGAGTGGTGCAGAGTGGAGTGGCATGGAGTTGAGTGGCGCAAGGGCATACAGTAAAGTGGCATACAGTGCAGTGGTGTAGAGTGCAGAGTAGAGCTGAGTGGCATACACTGTAGTAGGGTAGAGTAGTGAAGAGTTCATTATAGTGCCACAGAGTGAAGTGGCATGGAGTGCAGTGGCGCAGAGTGCAGCAGTGCAGAGTAGAGTGGCACAGAGTTCAGTTGCGTAGAGTTCAGTGGTGGAGAGTGCAGTATTGCAAAGTAGAGTGCCTGAGTGCAGTGGTGTAGAGTGTTGCAGAGTGACAGAGAACAATGGCATAGAGTACAGTGAAGCAGAGTACAGTGCAGTGGCACAGAGTGCAGTGGTTAAGAGTATAATGGTGTAGAGTGCACTCGCATAGAGTGGAGTAGAGAGGCATAGAGTGCAGTGGCGTAGAGTAGTCCGTTTCTGAGTAGAGTGAAGTGGCAGAGTGGTGTGGTGCAGGGTAGAGGGCAGCTGTATAGCGTGGCAAAGACTGTAATGGTGCAGATTAAAGTGGTGTAGAGTGCAGTGACAGTGCAGTGGTGCAGAGTAGATTAGAGTGGTGTACAGTAGGTTGGCATAAGGTGCAGGGGTATAGAGTTGAGTGCTACAGAGTAAAGTGCATTGGCATAGAGTGCAGTGTTACAGAATAGCGTTGATTATAGTGGCGTAGAGTGGAGTTGTGCAGAGTGGATTGGTGTGGCCTAGACTGGAGTGGTGTAGATTGCAGTGGTGAAGAGTGCAGTGGTGTAGAGGAGAGTGACAAAGAGTGCATTGGCGTAAAGTAGAGTGGTACAGGAATGCAATGTGTAGCGTGAAGTGGCGTGGAGTAGTGAAAAGTGGAGTGGTGCAGAGTAGAGTGCAGTGATGTGGAGTGGTGCAGAAAAGAGTGGTGTGGCGTAGAGTGGAACATTCACGGTGTGGTAGGACACTGCCACTAAAGACAACACATCATCAATTGAAATGACCATTACGTTTCCACAGACTTACAGTTTTATTAATACAACTATGCAATGCACACATGAAAATGTGATGAAATTGCATCACCTAATGTAATGGTTTGTTTTGATCAGATTAAAATATTTGTTTACAAAACACCTCAGACAATAACAAAAATGTGCTTAATTTGTATGAAAAAATCTGATATATTGTGGAACACTTACACAGTACATTTAAATGTTGTCATGGTCTAGAAAAAAACTATTTCCTACCCCCTATATCCAGCAAGATTGTCACAAAGATCCTCTCACTTTGAAGTCAGAGAAAGAAAAGTAAACAAGCGCCCTTGGAAGACAGCACCTGACATCTGACCTTGATCTTTGATTGGACAGTAAATATGACGAGATAAGAAGATTTACCGGCCTGTTTACAGAAAGGGAGCACTCACAATGATACTTTAAATAAGGTTTGGGCAAGGGAAGGTAAGAACTCAAGCTGGACAGTCTAAAACAAATAAAGACAGCTAATGGAAAGCAAGGAATTGTGAGTTAAAAAAACACAAAGTCAATTGAAGCAACGGGCAGAATGCATTTCTAGGTCAGCTTTCTTAATGTCCCCAAGGTGTCTTTAGCAAACCAGACATTTACACTGTCTGGTAGGCTGTGACCTAACAAAAACACTACTTCCTTAGTCACTTGTTTTATAGGTTAGCACTACCGGTAGGTTAGCCATACAGATCTCCTCAATACAGGGGTTATGCCTCTTCTATAAAAATTCACCACACTGAATCAAAATTGTTAGTAAACTTGCTTTCTCAATCACATGCACAAACATAGAGAATGTTTTTTCACTTTCTTATTGTCCAACTATTTTATCATAGAAGGATTTATTTTGGTATTGTTGTCATAACTTTACCAAAACGAAAAATAATTCAAGTAGAAATGCATAAAATACTTTAAAGAAATGATTAATTCACTCCATTCTTTCACTAATCCTCTCTGTTCAAACCGCATCGATATACACATGGTATCACACACTATAATATTGACGCATCCTTCCTGCATCACAAATCCGATCTCTGAACAATGGGTAACATGCGACTGTCTCCCAGGCATACTTTTGCCAACAATAGCCATCAAAAACTTGATGTGACGTTTCAGTGGTCACAATCTAAGACAACCACCTCCATCAAGACAGCCTCTTTGTACACAGTCTATTACCCTGTTTATCCATACATAAATGTAGAGTACAACACAAAAACTACTGCTGCAAAAGCTGTATATCTGTGGGAAATTTAAAATCAAAGTAATCATAAATGCCTCTACCTACCAACACCATACCTCATCTTCCCAAATTTGAAACAATATATTTTGCCTGACTAGATAACTAAAACATCACACTAAAGTTGTATAAAGATATCTCAGCAAATACTTTTCATCTAGCGGGTTTGTGGTCAGTCAGTTTCCGATATGCCTAATTGTGGAAGGTGTACAATAGCGAAGACATCGCATTTTACTGATTATTAGTGCATATATACCACAGATGTGTGTTTTTCAGAATTGATAGAGGTTTCCCCCATTTCTGTGCATATTTATACATAAAAAGTGGAAAACAATTCATATCATAATGCTTATATTCAGTTAATTCAATTTTGTCATATTTGTCAATGAACACTTAAAATTATTATCTATTTTTGTTTATGGTCACCCAATGGCCTGTCCTGTTCTTAAGTATGTAAAATGCTTGCTGATTAATTTTAAACTTCCACCACTCTTGCAATAGACAATATCCTCGTACCTTTAAAATGCCAAACAGGGGGAAATGCATGAATCGAAAGAGTGCTTATAAATGTTACAATACACTACAATATTACTCCTCTAATCACATATTTGAAGGAGCATTCATATTGGTACCCAATGCAGTGTCTCACTGCTGGGGTTAAACCTGCATTACATTCCTACCCGGTTCCCATACATGTACCTGTTTTGTTCAATGAGGGGAAAAATAAGTACTTTTATATTAATAACTGTATATTTAACTACTACTAGTTGAATGAAAGCTCTTGCCTCGTGATACAAAATAACCCCTAGACGGTGGACTAGGCCTCGTGTACTGTCCAAGAGATACTCGGGGTGTCTAATAGTGACTGGAATTGTTGAGTGTCAAAGTTCCAGCAGCGAATATTCACCTGGTGGAGACATTTCTGGCTATTTTTGTTCTGTGCTGGTTTTGTTCTGATCAGAAGACATGGCAGCTGTGAATGTGGTTGACTGACACCGAACAAAGGTCTTTGGGTTGCTAGTACATTCTATCAAGTTAACACTGTACAATAATGCTGGGAATAGATGAAGGCATTCCCAGGATCCAAGATTTCTGTTTCTGTACGTTTTTCCCATTCCAGATGGGTCCCTCTATGAATATTGGACCACCGTGGAATATTTAGGTAGATATTTCTAGAAGCCTCTGAAGGTGAGCCGTTCTGGTGGAGTAGGCCCGACACCAAGGCTCAGGAAAACATCCAGTAAAAATGTCAAGCTGAGCACCTTGTTATTCTAAAAGTTATACGATAAAATACACCGAAAATGTATGCTTTGTAACAGGTGACCCTGCTTACCCCTATTCAGTTATTCAAATCAAGCAGAAAGGTTCAGGTTTCACAATTATTATGCAACGTCCACATAGGTTGCAATTTTGGTTTAATGACGGAAATGGTAAATATAATCTATATTCCAAAGCACATCCGGTTGGAAACTATGCGATGAGGTAGGAGACTGTTTACTTAAAGAAAAGACGATATGGGTCAAGAAATAAACAGCGCTGACATTTTGAAAGAGGCTTCAAGGAATTTATGTTAACAATAGGCTCGAACTGAGACCAAATGATGTCAAATGTGGTTCGGCTTCCTCCTTTTTGCAACCGAGCTGAAGAGCTGAACTACCACAAACACTGACAGAGGGCTGCACCGCTTCGGCAGGTGCTACAAACACAAAGCTGCTGCTCAATGCTAATGTGGGGTAGAGTGAAAACCCTATCACCTGGGTGGGGCTAACAGTGACATCGGCAAAAACGGCAATCAAAGCCGGGCTAGGTGCTCCCAGGATGAACATACAAGAGAAGAGCAGTGAAATATGGCACAATCCTCTTGATAAACCAAAACTAATGCAAGGCAATTTTACAGCTACTACTTTACACCCACACATCATGAGAAAAACATTGTTGCTGATAGTCAATTTGAGGGGTTGAAGGTGTAATTTCCAGGATCTGGACGCATCTCCTCAAAGCTCAGTTGTAGCTCTATTTTGGAGGCCTTGGGTGGCTTAGAAGCTAGGATATCTGGAGCCTGGGAGGTGCCGACAGGCACGGGGGACTTGTTTGCTATTCCTGGGGCTTTTACCATCCTCGTTGTATGCTGTGCTCCAAAGAAGATCTTGAGGGCACTCACCACTTGAAGGAGTCTGGCCTTGTGGTACTTACACCCTGTGCCAGGTCCAGTTATCCCTTATTAGTAGAATAGAGGTGTGTCTAGCAGCTTAGGCTGATAGAAGGTAGCTATGGCAAAGCAGCTTAGGCTGAACTAGGAGACATGCAAAGCTCCTACTATACCACTTATATCATATAACACAATATCATAAGAAAACACAATACTCAGAGTTACTAAAAATGAAGGTACTTTATTTTAGTGACAATATGCCAAAAGTATCTCAGAGAATATCCTCACTTAGGAGGTAAGTAATATACACAATTTATATGTACACAAACCCAAAACAGGTAAGTAACAGTAAGAAAAGCAGTGCAAAGAATGTAGAATCACAATAGGATGCAATAGGCAAACATAGGTCTAGGGGCAACACAAACCATATACTCCAAAAGTGGAATGCGAATCACGAACGGACCCCAGACCTATGGGAGATTGTAGAGGGTCGCTGGGACTGTAAGAAAACAGTAAGGGTGTCCAAAATACCCCACCCCAAGATCCTGAAAAGTAGGAGTAAAGTTACCCTACTACCCCAGAAAGACACAATAGTCGTGATAGGGGATTCTGCAAGAACCAAAAGCACCAGCAAAACACTGAAGACAGATTCCTGGACCTGAGGACCTGTAAAGGAAGGGGACCAAGTCCAAGAGTCACAAAAGTTTCCGGGGGGGCAGATGCCCACTAAACCCCGGATGAAGGTGCAAAAGGGTTGCCTCCGGGTGGAAGAAGCCGAAGATTCTGCAACAACGAAAAGGGCTAGTAACTTCTCCTTTGGATGGAAGATGTCCCACAGCGTGCTGGATGTTGCAGAAGTGTTTCCAGGCAGAAATACCGCAAACAAGCCTTGCTAGCTGCAAGAGTCGCGGTAGAGGATTTTGGGTGCTGCTGGGGAACAGGAAGGACCAGGATGTTGCCCCTTGGAGGAGGAGACGGGGGCGCTCAGCAACTCAGACAGCCCCCACAGAAGCAGGCAGCACCCGCAGAAGTACCGGAACAGGCACTTAGAAGATCTGTGAACTCAGAGTCACAAAAGGAGGGTCCCACGACGTCGGAGTCCAACTCAGCGGGTTGAGCAATGCAGGACGGATTGCTGGGGACCCAGGCTAGGCTGTGCACAAAGGAATCCTTGGAGAAGTGCACAGAAGCCGGAGCAGCTGCAAATCATGCAGTACACAGGTTTGCTGTCTGGCATGGGGAGGCAAGGACTTACCTCCACCAAATTTGGACAGAAGGGCCACTGGACTGTGGGAGACACTTGGACCTAGCTCTTGTGTTCCAGGGACAAGGCTCGTCAGGATGAGAGGGCACCCAGAGGACCGGTGATGCAGAAGTTTGGTGCCTGCATTGGCAGGGGGAATATTCCGTTGACCCACAGGAGATTTCTTCTTGGCTTCCAGTGCAGGGTGAAGGCAGACAGCCCTCAGAGCATGCATCACCAGGAAACAGTCGAGAAAGCCGACAGGATGAGGCGCTACAATGTTGCTGGTAGTCGTCTTGCTACTGTGTTGCGGTTTTGCAGGCGTCCTGGAGCAGTCAGCAGTCGTTCCTTGGCAGAAGTCGAAGAGAGAAGTACAGAGGAACTCTGGTGAGCCCTTGCATTCATTATCTGAGGAATAGCCCAGAGGAGAGACCCTAAATAGTCAGAAAAGGAGGTTTGGCTACCAATAAAGGAGGTTTGGCTACCAAGAGAGGTAAGAACCTATCAGGAGGGGTCTCTGACGTCACCTGCTGGCACTGGCCACTCAGAGCAGTTCATTGTGCCCCAACACCTCTGAATCCAAGATGGCAGAGGTCTGGGACACACTGGAGGAGCTCTGGGCACCTCCCATTGGGAGGTGCAGGTCAGGGGAGTGGTCACTCCCCTTCCCTTTGTCCAGTTTCCCACCAGAGCAGGGCTGGGGGATCCCTGAACCAGTGTAGACTGGCTTATGCAGAGATGAGCACCATCTGTGCCCATCAAAGCATTTCCAGAGGCTGGGGGAGGCTACTCCTCCCCAGCCCTTCACACCTATTTCGAAAGGGAGAGGGTGTAACACCCTCTCAAAGAGGAATTCTTTGTTCTGCCTTCCTGGGACTGGGCTGCCCAGACCCCAGGAGGGCAGAAACCTGTCTGAGGGGTTGGCAGCAGCAGCAGCTGCAGTGGAGACCCCGGAAAGGCAGTTTGGCAGTACCCGAGTTCTGTGCTAGAGACCCGGGGGATCATGGAATTGTCACCCCAATACCAGAATGGTATTGGGGTGACAATTCCATGATCTTAGACATGTTACATGGCCATGTTCGGAGTTACCATTGTGACGCTACACATGGGTAGTGACCTATGTGCAGTGCACGCGTGTAATGGTGTCCCCGCACTCACATAGTTCAGGGAATTTGCCCTGAAGAATGTGGGGGCACCTTGGCTAGTGCCAGGGTGCCAACACACTAAGTAACTTGGCACCTAACCTTCACCAAGTGAGGGTTAGACATATAGGTGGCTTATAAGTTACTTATGTGCAGTGAAAAATGGCTGTGAAATAACGTGGACGTTATTTCACTCAGGCTGCAGTGACAGTCCTGTGTAAGAATTGTCAGAGCTCCCTATGGGTGGCAAAAGAAATGCTGCAGCCCATAGGGATCTCCTGGAAGCCCAATACCCTGGGTACTTAGGTACCATATACAAGGGAAATATATGAGTGTTCCAGTGTGCCAATGAAGATTGATAAAATTAGTCACTGGCCTGCAGTGACAATTTTAGAAAGCAGAGAGAGCATAAACACTGAAGTTCTGGTTAGCAGAGCCTCAGTGATACAATTAGGCACCACACAGGGAACACATACAGGGCATACATTATGAGCACTGGGGTCCTGCCTAGCAGGATCCCAGTGACACATGGGCAAAAACAAACATACAAACAGTGAAAATGGGGGTAACATGCCAGGCAAGATGGTACTTTCCTACACCACTGTACAGACAACAAGCAAGCTGGCACCCACCAGCTAGGTGGATTGAAGGTGTGGGGCCTTGGTGGCTGAAGGGGGCCACAAATGATCCTAGCTGCTAAAGGTGAAACGTGCAGCAGCCCGTGTGACACTACCTGTCAGAGGCAGCAGACCAGGTCTGCGTTCCCAAGTTCAACTGGGTAACTGGGACCTTTGGTACACAGGAGGAGAGAATTATGGTACTAGAGAGAGTGTGGTGTGCATAGGTTGACTGGCCTGGAGAGGTGTGACTTCTTTATTGACTTCTTGAATTGGGGCCCCTAAAGAAAACATCTTGAGACACGCTGGGAGCAAAGACAGGGTGGACGAGGGCCATCATAGCTCCAAAGGAGCTCAAAGCGACAACCAAAAAAATACAAATAGAGATATGACAGTTTTCCTCGGATCAAGCATTAATTTCAAGCTGGAGGAAGAAGAGACCATTATGAAGACCATGAGCGAGGAGAGCGGCCAGAGGGAGCAATTACCTAATCCTAGCTGCCTTGTGCGTACTGTAGCAAATGATAAGGAGTGTAGCTTACTTGATTTGAAGTCATCCTCTCATCGCTGGAAAAAGGGAAGGAAAAACAGAGGTGGTGCTACAGGGGGCAGTCCAGCAAATCTCGCAACTGGAAACCATGGTCGCAGGGCTAGAGTCAGCAGACAAAGTGCAAAAGTAGTTCACTTCCTGTGTAATCCCTGCAAAGATCTGACTATAAACACAGTTGGAGTACATGGAGGATACTATATGAACTGCAAATCTCCTTTCATGAGTGTCTTCAAGATGGATTCTCGTTGGAGCCCTGTGGCAAATAAGACAGGTTTCTGGTGGAGGAAATTCTCCTCACCGAACTCTCAACAAAGGTCATGTTCCAATGTTCAACTATGCATGACAATTTATGCATTATGTTAATCACAGCACTAACAGTTTGCTTGTTAGGTGATGCACTGAAGTCATGCTAGTGTGCATTCACTCTAGACTAGACATATAAAGCCCTATGGTATCAAGACTAAATTACATGTTTGAAGACTTTACATTATGTTATATTTTAGAGTCTAAACTAATAGTCTGTACTGAAACGATATTGAATTTCTAATAATTTGTTTTTTAAATATGTGTGTAAAAACAATTCTGTACCATACTAATGAAGTGTATTAGCAAAGTTATTTTGAATTAAAGTTACTGCAACATGAATGCTAATGATGAATTATTAATGCTGAATTTATAGTTTGCATATTAAAATGTGTTTTAACTGAATGTATTAATGTGCTGTGTTAATTAATTCGCATTAGCCTAAGTGAAACCTTCCAGGCCCTGTATTCTGTGGCTGCCCAGAAAATGCCAGGTCATCTTCCTAACATATACTTTCTTTCAGACTTCGTTCCCATGAGAAGGCTAGTTTGGTAATAGATGCCCATTGTATTACACATAGGGAGTTGAAGGAATTTGACATTGGATGTGGAACATTCCAGTCTGTGTACTAGCAATTTAAATGGTTGTTTCAATCTCGAGTGGAGCTACATTGAGGGATGCTGTTCTCATGACAGACTTGATAAAATAATGAGTTGTTTCAAGTTGGAGTCGTATACGATTGCTATTGGATGATGCCCCTTCCATGTCAAATGAACTGTTGCACTCACAAATCAGCTTGCCTTATGAACTTTAAAATATTGATACCCGGCTGGTCTTCAGTCAGAGTGAGAGTTTAGAGTCCCTGGTGCCTGAGAAGAATCCCACTTGCTGAACCCCTTGGACTCTGAGAGGTTTCAACCTCTCTACCCTTGCCCCTTTGAAATGCCTTGCTGAGACTTAGAGAGTTTTCCTTGACCCCAAAGAAGAAGAAAACTCTTGAGTGAGCTTCTAAAGGCTGATGCCTTCCTTCTTTTTACTCACCTTGTCAACTCTAATTAGTGACCCGATGGGCAATAATTATTTTTCCAAATTCTTTTTGTCCCTTTTGAGCTTTTTGTGTTTTGCCAACATATGTTCTACCCAGCACGTTAATCCCAGTTTGGCTAATTTGTAGGGTTTACCCTTTCCAAGAGATCTGCATTCAGATGATCTAAATTACAGTGATGCTTGTTAAAACTGAGGAAAGCCTGCTTTCTATCCATCAGATCATTTTGTTGATGTTCTGTGTTATTTTTACTGAATGCCTAGTTCTCTTAATGTTTGTTCCCCTTAACCTGCTTAATTGCCTTGGTCAACCCTTGGTGATACTACATCTTTAAAACTTTGCCTTGAGAATTGTCTGCATGACTTTGAGCTTAAGTTTGTAATACAACTCCTTAACTGTATATTCCTGACTGGGGTTTTCCTTGTATGGTGACATGGGTCATATTGTGTAAGTTATTGGGTTTGTATTAAAATTGGTTGTTTGGTTTACAACACCCTTTTGCTGGTTCCAAAAATCAGTTGACCTCATCAAGCATTAATTCATGTGAAGGATGAAAATGCTTCAACAAGGTAAAGTGATGGCAGAGCTGAGTAATCCCTCAGAAAGAGAGCAAGTGTTGCAAGAAGACAGGAAAAAGAGACACTATGCAACGTGGGAGTAGTAGAAATACTTTATTTCAGCAGTTTGCCCTAAAAGCATACATATAATACATTATAAAATACAATACAACAATAAATATTGGTTTAAATATTATTTACATAAAATCGGCATGAAAAAAGGCCCTCATTACAACCCTGGCGGTCGGTGATAAATCGCCGGTAATACTGCCAACAGGGCGGCGGTAAAAAAAAATGGAATCACGACCATGGCGGACACCGCCAACACAGACAGCCACTTTAACATTCCGACCGCCATGGTGGTAGCAACAAACACCGCGGCGGTAATCGCTAACAGACAGGCGGAAGACACACTATTACAAGGCACCAATCCGCCAGCTTTTCCGGGGCGGTACCAACACCATCAAAAGCACAGCGGAAACAGTCTTTGGAACGGAAACCACTCACCTCTCGACACCCAACGAGGAACCAGGACGCCATGGAGCCCGAGTTACAGGTGTTACCAATGGTGGTTTACCTCCTCATCTACCAGGACATCAAAGACGGCGGCGGCGACCACGGTGAGTACTGCACCTAGCACACAGGGGAGGGGGGAGGAAAAAGAGAGTGACACACACATGCAATACGCAACACTCCCACCCCAACCCTCACCCACAACACCATACACACAAACACATCCAAATACATCACAGATACACCCTGTCATCCCCTGGAAGAACGCAAGGACCAAATGAAATGACTGTAAAAAGTGTAATAATCGAAAATTCAGATAGGCCAAGATAACTTTAAATGATCAGTATATACAAATATTTACAGCAAGTACACAAGTCCGTATACTGTTCCATTACATGTCCGTGGACCAGTGGTTCCAAAAAGCATGGGCGAAGCCCACACATGACACCTGCATCAAAACGGGGAGAACACTGCAGGGGCATCAGGTCAAAAAAGTGGATGGTTTGCCCATTGCTTGCTCCTGGGGAGTGCAAGGCCACAGTCTCTCTAGCGGATGCTGTTCTCCACTAGTTCTGGAGGGGGCTTTGTGCCCAGAGTGCTTCATCCTGCCAAGGACTGGGTTAGTGGATGCTTTTCTCCACTGGTTCTGGAGGGGGCTTTGTGGCCAGAGTCCTTCATCCTGCCAAGGACTGGGGTAGTGGATGCTTTTCTCCACTGGTTCTGGAGAGGGCTTTGTGCCCAGAGTGCTTCATCCTGCCAAGGACTGGGATAGTGGATGCTTTTCCCCACTGGTTCTAGAGGGGGCTTTGTGCCCAGAGTGCTTCATCCTGCCAAGGACTGGGGTAGTGGATGCTTTTCTCCAGTGGTTCTGGAGGGGGCTTTGTGCCCAGTGATGCTGCACCTTGGGTGTGACAGTTCCCATTCCCTCACCTGGGTGTCTGAGCCACGAGATTTTCAGGGAACAGGTAGCATGATACTCCATGGAGGCAGAGCCATGCTCCACCCTGCGGATACTTTGCCTGCTAACTGCTGGTAGAGCCAGTGCTGGTTGTGGTGCCTCATGTAGTGTGTGCAGGGTCCAGGACGTCTCCTGCAGCCTCGGACGGCTGCCCACTGGGGATGCTGCTGATGTCTGCTATAGTGGCACTGGTTGGGCACATCGCGGGGCAGGTGGTGGTGGCTGCAGCGGTGTCTGCGGCGGAGATGCTGCCGGTTGTGCAGGTGTCTGCACTTGTGGAGGGAGACACCAGGCCGTCTCCTGCAGCCTCGGACGGCTGCCCACTGGGGATGCTGCTGATGTCCGCTGTGGTGGATCTGGCTGGGCACGTCGCGGGGCAGGTGGCGGTGTCTGCGGCAGAGATGCTGCCGGTGGTGCAGGTGTCTGCACTTGTGGAGGGAGACACCAGGCTGTCTCCTGCAGTCTCGGAAGGGTGCCCACTGGGGATGATGCTGGGGACTGTAGTAGAGGCAGCAGACGTGCAGGTGGCGGTGGTTGCGGCGGTGGCCACCCCTGAACAGGTTGCTGTTTTTTTCTTGCAGAAGGGGTGACACCAGTCCCTCACCCGGAGGCTCCGTGACCTGTGCTGACTTCCCTTTGCCCTTGTGTCCCTTCCCCAACTTGGAAGTCGCTGCTGGGACCTTGGCACTGACCTCTTTGGTTCTAGAAGAGGCCTTGCTGGGTGGTTGGTGCGGCTTTTCTCTTCGGCATGCGGGCCCCTTCTTTACCTTGGCAGGTGGCGGAATAGGGTGGTCCTTGGCCTCACTAGGTGGCACACTGGCAGCCCTGATGGGTGCCGCCTTTGATGTTCCCGGACTTGCAGGGACTACACTGGACGAGGATTTTGTGGCTGAGGTGCTAGGCTGTGATCTGGACGTCCTGGGCCTAGGGGGAAGGACGGGGGGAGGTGTAGGGAAGAGGTCAATGGAAGCTAGGAAAAGTTTTTTAGACACACTGGGATGGGAAGACGGAGGAGGTTTGGGAGTGGAGAAAGAGGTAGTGGTTGTAGGAGGAGTATGTCTGCTGAGTTTGGGTGAAGGTGCTTGGGCTGGAGGCTGTCGTGAGGTGGATGGCTGTTGAGTGGGCGTGTGCCTGCGTTTGTGTACTTTGGGAGGAAGGCTCACAGACACACTGGGAGAGGACACAGGAGACGTGTGCATGGTAGTGGGGGTGGTGATTGCACGTGAGCGGTGTGTGGTGGTGGGCGTGCTGGTAATGGAGGTAGTGGCGGAGGATGTAGTGCATGCAGGTGTGAGTGGAGACGAGACTGGGAGGGAGCTGGACAAAGGGGATACAGTGGAGGCAGTGGATGTTGGTGTGTCTGCATGGGTATGGTGCTTGTGTGAGTGCCTGTGGGATGTGTGGTGCTTATGTTTGCCTAAGCCACTTTTGTGTGTTGATGTGTGTGCATGCTGGTCTGATGGTGTGCTTGGCATAGGCTGAGGTAGAGGGGATTGGGTCTGGGCAGTGGAGGTTGGAGGGGGGAGGCTGGACACAGGGACAATGGCTGCCATCAGTGCTGAGGCCAAAGCCTGAAATGCTCTCTGTTGGGCCGCCACGCCAGAATGAATGCCCTCCAGGTATGCATTTGTTTGTTGCAAATGCCTCTCGACACCCTGGATGGCATTCAAAATGGTTGACTGCCCGACTGTGAGTGATCTCAGGAGGTCAATAGCCTCCTCACTGAAGGCAGCAGGTTTGACTGGGGCAGGGGCTGAGGTGCCTGGGGCGAAGGAGATGCCCACCCTCCTGGGTGAGCGGGCACGAGAAACACGCTGAGGGGGCTGCTGGGAGGGCGGTGCTTGTAGGGGGTTGGTGTCTGTACCTGTTGTTGCGGTGGGCACAGAGGTGCCCGCCACCTCAAGGGAGCTCCCATCAGAGGAGTCGCCGCTGTCGCTGGTGTCCCCTCCTGTCCCCGTCGTGGAGCTCCCCTCACCCTCCGTCCCACTGGTGCCTTCAGATTCTGTACATTCACCCTCCTGGGCCATGTGGGTTGCCGCTCCCTCCTGTTCCGGTGCAACTGGTAATGCACACAAGGACAGGGTGACAACACAAAAAGGGGGGGAAAGACAGAGGCGACACATGGTCAATGCCAGCAACAACACCACCGTTGGCGGACACAACACACAGGAAGCAGCCCTATGCACTAACAGTTCTTAGGAAAATCACCTGGCCATGGGGGTCTATGCCTAACCCCATTTGCTGCACACCTGGAACCCACAGGGGCGTGACTAGGTGTAGATGGCCACTACCACTATTGGGGTTGGAGTGACACAGAGCCTGCCTAACAAGGGACCTGCCCTACCAAGTTCGCCCTGGCCTAGGAGAACCCACAGCCCACTTCCCCCACCCAGACACCTAGTAAAACGTGCAGAGTCAGCTGAATGACACTGTACTCACCCCCTTGTGGCTGCTGTGATGCCCTCAAGTGCCCATCCAACTCCGGATATGCCACTGCCAGGATCCGGTTCATCAGGTGGGTCATGGTGCGACGGGCACCTCTTCCACGTTGGGAGGCCTCCTCCGTCTTCTTGCTCCAGCGGCTCAGGTCCTCCTATCTCTTGCGGTAGTGGGTGCTCCGTCTATGATAGACCCCCAGGGTCCACACTTCCTTGGCGATGGCACGCCAAATACCCTTCTTCTGGTGGGCGCTGACCTAGAGGAAAGGTAAAGTAAGAATGGATTTTACTGCCCCGTCCGGTTATGCCCTGAAACACATACACTGACCATCGTCACATGCATGTCACAGCCCCCCCGTATCTTCCATCCACGCCACTGCATACATTAATGTCACATCCACCATGCACACAGTGTAGGTCCTCTCCTGTTGAAGGACAGGTATCTAGTGAGTGAAGAGATAGAAAATGGCGGTCACGTCCCCGGCGGTGCGTACAGTCACTGCCGGCGTACATCGTCATTGGCTCCTGGAACCCATAGGGCCCAAATGATAACCAATGCTGAATTGCGCAGCGGTCTTCGTCCGCCTACCGCGATGCTTCACAACGCCAGCGCAGTTACCTCATTTCCCCTTGTCCCTCCTTACAGGTCAGGCATCCGCCATTTCAGGGGGCCACATGGCAGGGCACCTAACTGCGTCACAGCACTTTTGGGCAGGAATATGGACAGACAGCGCCACACACCGATTAAATCACAATAGTGCAAAACACCCTTGTGCAACCTATGTGGTATATGACCCTCTGCTCACCTTCTCCTCCATAGGGCACATCCGCTGGGGCAGATGATGAGATGGTGTCATCCTCCGGTGTACAGACCCCTGGTGGACCTGTCGACAATGGAAGACAGACACATCATTATCACCTACAGACTCGATCGTGCCACAATCCATGAACTGTGTGCCCAGTTGGAGCCAGACCTGATGTCAGCTATCTGCCATCCCACAGGAATACCCCTTCTAGTGCAGGTCCTGTCAGTGCTCCTTTTCCTGGCCAGTGGTTCCTTTCAAACAACGTGCTGTCCAGAGTGTTGTCTGCCCTGATGAAACACATGCGCTGCTACATCGTTTTCCCCCAGGTGGAGGATTTGCCCACAGTGAAAGGTGACTTCTATGCCCTGGGACATATCCCCAACATCATTGGTGCCATTGATGGTACACATGTGGCATTTGTCCCACCCGCAGGGATGAACAGGTGTACAGAAAAAGCAAAAGCTACCATTCCATGAATGTGCAGATGGTGTGTTTGGCAGACCAGTACATCTCCCATGTGAATGCCAAGTATCCTGGCTCAGTGCATGACGCTTACATTTTGAGGAATAGCAGCATCCCTTATGTGATGGGCCAACTCCAGAGACACCATGTGTGGCTAATAGGTGAGCCCAAAGTCCCCACACAGTTTGAATAGGTGTTTGGGTATGGGAGAGTCCCTAAGGGTTGGTGTGTATCTAACAGATACCCCTAGATATTTGCAGGTGACTCTGGTTACCCCAACCTGTCATGGCTACTGACCCCAGTGAGGAATCCCAGGACAAGGGCAGAGGAACGCTACAATAAGGCACATGGGCGAACTAGGAGGATTATAGAGTGGACTTTCGGCCTCCTGAAGGCCAGGTTCCGGTGCCTCCATCTGACAGGTGCCTCCCTATACTACTCACCAAAGAAGGTGTGCCAGATCATCAGGGCATGCTGTATGTTGCACAACCTGGCTTTGCGACGCCAGGTGCCTTTTCTGCAGGAGGATGGGTCTGATGTTGGTCTTGTGGCAGCTGTGGAGCCTGTGGACAGTGAAGAAGAGGAGGCAGAAGAAGATATTGACAACCGAAACAACATCATCATGCAATACTTCCAGTGAGACACAGGTAAGAGACTGGTACTGCTCCTCTCATATAAGACTACTGTAGGACATTGCATGATTCTGCCTTTTTACCTCTGTGTATGGACCATGACAGTTCACTTTATCTTTCCTTTTCACAGATCTGGGTACCATATTCTGCCTTCTGCTATGTTTACTGGTGCCCAACAACTGTCATACTTTGGTATGTGCAATTAACATTGACATTGATATTTGTCAGAGAGGTTGTAATAACACTTGTGAAAGTACAGAATGACTCCAAATTGCTTTGTGATTCAAGGGTGTTTATTTAAGTGCTAATCAGTGGAGGGGTATGTGCAGTGGGCTGGGGTGATGGTGGAGGAATGTCCATGGTAGAGTCCAGTTTCTTTGTATCACAGGTGCATTGTCCAAGGGGGCATAGGAAGTGGAGTAATGGCAGTTCAAGGTGGACAGGGTGACAGAGTGGGACACAAGGTTGACAATCAGGAGAGTCTTGGCAATAGTCTCTGGCTTCTGCCTGGATTGCAGGGACCATTGGCGGGGTGGTTCTCCTTCTGCAGGGGGTGGGGTGCTCGTGGACTGTTGGTCCTGTGGTGGGACCTTCTGTCCACTAGCGCCGGCGGACGTGGAGGGCTGTTCATCGTTCAGGCTAGTGCCAGGGGCCCATTGGTGTGCCACTGTCTCCCTCATGGTGTTGGCCATATCTGCCAGCACCCCTGCAATGGTGACCAGGGTGGTGTTAATGGACTTCAAGTCCTCCCTGATCCCCAGGTACTGTTCCTCCTGCAGCTTCTGGGTCTCCTGTAACTTGGCCAGTACCATGCCCATGGTCTCCTGGGAAAGGTGGCATGCTCCCATGATGTTGGAGAGTGACTTGTGGACAGTGGGTTCCCTAGGCCTGTCCTCCCCCTGTTGCACAGCAGTCATCCCAGATTCCCTATTGTCCTGAGCCTCTGCCCCCTGAACCGTGTGCCCACTGCCTCTGACCCCAGGTCCCTGATTGTCTTGGGTTAGTGGGTTTGCCTAGGGTCCCTGTAGTGGTGGACACACTGCTGATTGATGTGTCCTGGGGACAGTGGCATGGGCCCGCTGGGTGGGTGCTGTGGTGGTGTTTCCTGAGGGGGGAGGTTCAGTGGTGGTTTGTGACTGGCAGGGGAACCGACTGTCCAGAGGTCCCTGATGAGCTGGGCTGGTCATCTTGATCCAGAGCTGCTGTCGTCACTGTGGGCCTCTTCTGTGGGGGGACTGGATATGGCTGGCACCTCCTGTCCTGTGACGTTGGGTAGGGGTCTTGTTGGGGTGTAAATGCATAGTTATTGTATCTGTGTGTGCCATCTTGTGCAATGAGTGAGTTTCCCTCTGCTCCTGTTATTATTGCCTTGGCCCTTGTGTGAGTGGTGATTTTGTGGCCTGGGTGAGTCTCTCTACTGGACATGCTTTGGTGATGGGTGTCCATGCAGGTCTGTAATGGGTGTCCATGCATTGGTGTTACATGCAGGGCTTGGTATTGGGATGGGTGGGGTGTGATAGTGGGGTATCTGTGAGGTGTTGGGGGGATGGGTGTGCGGGTAGGGATAGGAGTTTGTGATGGCATGCAGGTAGGGTGGTGGGGATATAGTAGTAAAGATTTGCCTTACCAGAGTCCAGTCCTCCTGCTACTCCTGTGAGGCCCTCAGGATGCATGTTCGCCAAGACTTGCTCCTCCCATGTTGTTAGTTGTGGGGGAGGAGGTGGGGGTCCACCGGCAGTCCTCTGTACGGCTTCCTGGTGTCTGGATACCAAGGAACGCACCTTTCCCCGTAGGTCGTGCCACCACTTCCTGATGTCATCCCTTGTTCTGGGGTGCTGTCCCACTGCATTGACCCTGTCGACAATTCTCTGCCATAGCTCCATCTTCCTTGCAATGGATGTCTGCTGCACCTGTGATCTGAATAGCTGTGGCTCTACCTGGATGATTTCCTCCACCATGACACTGAGCTCCTCCTCAGAAAACCTGGGGTGTCTTTGAGGTGCCATAATGTGGTGTGGGTGACGTGTGAGGTGATGTTTGTTGTGCTGTGTTTGTTGGGGTGTGTTCTTTGAGGTGTGTGGATGTTGTATGAGTCATGGTGTTGTGTGCCTGTGGATGCTGGTGGTGTGTTTGCTATTCTCCCTCTCTCTGCTTCTTCCAAAAATGTTGTTGTAAGGTGTTGTGGGCAATGTGGGTGTGTGTTTTATAGTGGTGTGAGTGTATGGGTGTGGTGTGTGTATGTGTATCAGGTGTGTGTATTTTGAATTGTCCAATGTGGTTGTGTTTTGTAAATGTGTGTGTATTTTGAGCGCGGCGGTGTGTACCGCCAATGGATTACCGCGGTTGAAAGACAGCTGCGTTGATTCGTGGGTCGTGATACTGTGGGTGTATTCCTGTTGGCATGACGGTGTAGTTTTGCTATTGGCAGTTTATCACTGACCTTTGGTGTGGGGGACTTGTGTGGGTGTCTGTATTGTGGCGTATTACAAGTTGTGGGTCATAATACCTTTAGCGGATTTCTGCAGCAGCCACTATATCTTGGCGGCCGTCAGCACAGCGGTAAGCGGGATTTACCGCCAGGGTTGTAATGAGGGCCAAAGTCTTGTCAGACTTAGAGGTCCTTAAAAATCCTTAAACCTTTTCAACAATAAGATTATTATTTTTTTTTTTTTAAAGACACCAAATAAAACAATTTTACCCCACCTGCGCTATAACCAAAGCTAATTCAGAACATGTCAAGTGAGCTAATTACCTCATAAAGTGACAGAACAAGCATTGACTCTATCAGGGTCCTTACTTTTCTTGGGTCCTTGCACTTACTATGGAGTAACTCCCTAGCCCCCTCCCGGGCCAGAGCCCTATCTCTTCTGATCCATACCCCTAGAATAAAACGACTCATAGGGTAGACTAGAGTCTTGTCTAAACTTGACCTAAATAGGCGCAGCGCCACTCAATAATCCCCAATCCCAAGGGATTGGCAGCAACCGCCGCCTTGAGGCTCGATGCCCAGGACAGACAATAACAATATTATTGATTGTCTCTGGCAATGATTTACACAGGGGGCATAAGGCAGATGGGCCCATTTCTTTGCCACATACTACAAAATGTGTTCACGGGCAGGCAGCTGTGTCTAAAACGCAGATACAGACTCTTTGCCCTTGGTGGAGTGCTATAATCCAAAAAGTCTTCAATTTTAGGCACAACTTTAAACTCCAAAAATTATTCTGTAAGACATCCCAAATCAGCCCTATGCTGTTGACTCAGCTACCTATTGTACTGCCAATATGCCATCTTAAGTACCTGTTTATCTTCTCTACAGATTTGGTCCAGCTGGTTTCAAAGTGCCTCAAGCTTCAGCTGTTTAAGCCATGTGGAAACAAAGCACAACCAGGGGACATTCTGAGCTAAGTCTAACCTAACCAGGTATCTGAGGTCTGCTCTATACATAGCCAACTCAGGGGTAGACCAGACCCGTATCCAATAGTGTAGGGGTTTTAACAATTGTTGATCAGTGACCCGATTAATGCCCATGTCATATCTCAAGGGTATAAGGGGGGAACTGATTGGTACATCCGCTAAAAGCCCTAATAAAATTGTTTTCAGCAACCTCTATCCTATGTGTATTAGCATACCCCATAATTCTGTGCCATAGGTTGCTGCATTAAGGGCCTTGGCTCGATAAGCCTCAAGGGCTGGTGAAATAGAGCATGTAGCTATAAAGAAACTGAGGATGGCGTTAGATCTATGAGCTAACATTAGGGAACCTTTTACTACTTGAGAGTCCTATTTTAGTTTTGAAGACAAGGTAATACCTAGGTGACACCCTTTCAAGATTGGAATTTCCCACTTTTATGCTCAGAGTTCTTACTGTAGAGTTTTCAAAGACCATATAGTTGGTTTTTGGCGCAATTTATCTCCAAACCCCTATCGTTGCAGAAAGACACACATTTTAACACCAGATTTTGAAATCCCATTGGTGACTTAGAAATTAGCAGTGAGTCATCTGCAAACAGAAGGATAGGGATTTTCTTGCTGTTAATAGTGGGAGAATCATTTATTTATGTATAAAGAGAAGAGAGTAGGGTCCAACACACAGCCTTGCCGTACCCCCCCCCGGCGTTCTGGGATTCTTGATGTCTCCTCTCCTTGCCCACCCCAGCAGACCTGGGCATACTCCAGGCTGCTGGGGGATCTGATCTTTCTTAGAACTTGCCACATATTATCTCGTGGAATTAGGTCGAAAGCAGCTCGCTAATCAACAAAGGCTACATATAGCCTCTGCTTTTGAAGAAGGATCTGTTTTCAAATACCTGATTAATGGTACTAGTCTGGGGTCAAAATCCAGCCTGCAGATGCGAGAATATCTCTGCCTTAGCCCCCCAATCCAGCAGTTTTTCAAGCACCTGTCTAGCAAATATTTTTTGAAGATTATCCAGCAGGCTAATCAGGCGATAGTTAGCAGAGCAGCTTGCATCGCCTTTTTTAAACACAGGAATGATTTCAGCCCCTTTCCAAGTATCCAGCATTCTGCCCCCACTTGCTATTACGTTGGACAAGAGATTTATATACTCAGCACACACTGAGGTTCAGACTTGTACAGGTCACCAGGAATTCCATCCAATCCTGGAGCCTTGTGAGGTTTCAGGCTCTCTATAGCTGCCAGCGTGTCTTCCATTGAGAAACAAATTAAAGGGCTAACTGCCTCATCTGCCTCACCCCCAGCTAAGTCTAAATTTTCCGCCCTTGCACCTAAATTAGGATCTTCTAGGATGCTCTCAGTATTAGAGAATGGGGGTCCACCAATAGCCTCCCCCTTATCATTTTCACTTGCGGAATATAGAGCGCCAAAGTGTTCCTCCCACTTATCTGGTGCAATATTACATCGCCTCAAAGTACCCCACTCACCGGTTCCATCTGATATTATGGCCGAGAAGGCATGATTATCGTTTAGCTATCTTTTAGCTTCAATGCCTTAAGTAGCTTTTGCCAATTATCTTCATCTGTCTCTTTCTCTGCCGCCCCTTGGGCCTTTTTATACTTCGCTTGTGCACACTTGATGGCTGTTCGGTTGCATTCCCTTGTAGCCGTTACCAGCACCCGCTTAGCCATTCTACAATCCTGATTAAACCAGTGTGGATGTTTTACTCCTGACCCTTGGCTACCTCGGTGTTCTCTACAGAAAATCAATTTAAGTTTAGCGAACAGTGAACTATGAGTTTTCAAAAAAAGATTGGGATCAACATGCTGGTCTTCATATTCCTCTAAAAGCTGTACAAACCACTGACAGATATCAGCATGCACTTCCGGATCAGCCAAGACTCTTGACCATGTTACTCGTCGCTGGTTGTTAGAAATACTAGGCTCCAGCAGGGCTGTAAGTCCCCAATTGGAAGACCTAACAAGATTCCCTCCGTTAAGTGCTACCGCTGATGGGCAATGGTCACTCTCAGTGGTGTCATATACCTCCATATCTACCAGATCCGGCCATAATCGCACATCCACAGAATATAATCAATAACACTCCTCTGGTGTCCCATTTTGAATGTAGGGGCTCGCAATTGGTCCGAGTTTGTTCCCCTGTTGCAGGCACGCAGACCATGTGCCGCGACCATGGACACAATCTGTAAGGCCATTTGAAAAAGATGACATGTTGACCTACCTAGCAACTGTGGGACACCCCACTTCTCGTCCTCTTCTCTAATTGCCATATTAAGAGCAAGGCATGGTTCAAATGAAGTAATAAAATCGCCAGCCACTATTAATCTAGACCAGTGGTTCCCAACCTTTTCACTTCTGTGGACTCCCATTTTATCAATACTGGAGCCCGGGGACCCCCCACTGAATCATTATTGGATCTGGGGGACCCCACTGAGACAATATTGATAGCTGGGACCCAATATTATTACATTTTTTAAGCAGCCGCAGACCCCCTGATGAGGCTTCGCGGACCCCCAGGGGTCCCCGGCCCACAGGTTGGGAACCACTGATCTAGACTTTCTTTTGTGAGTTTCCACTAACAATTCAAGCATGACCAAAACCGAGGACTTTGTATTAGCTGGTAAAGAGCGTGCGTACACATTTATAATCACCAAGGATAATCCACTTGGGAATCGTAAACTGATACCCATTAAATCTAGAGAGTCTATCCTCAATATTTCATGCCTGCAGGCTATGCCGTTTCTGACCAAAATCATAAATCCCCCCATTGCCCGACCCATTTTCCTTGGTGGCAGGGCCTTCATGCTATAAGTGGTAAATCCTCTACCGAAGACCTTGCTAACAGCCCACGTTTCTTGGAACACACAAACATCATCTTTCCCTTTTTAGGGAATTCTACTCTTTATCAGCCATCTTAGGGGTCACCCCCACCACATTCCAGGAGATTAATGATAAATTTGTCCTGTGTTCAGTCACCATTTCTAGAGGGGCTCCCCATTGTTCATTTCCCACCAGTATACTAGTAGCCACCCCGGGGTGGAACCACTGAAGTTGATTCTTTATCGGCTGGTCCAAGGGGTGTGGAATTTCCCCTATCCATCAGTGGCCCCGATGGACCTAGTCAGTCTAACAGATCCAGCGTAGATGGAGGGTAGTAACAATTCTGAATGGGTATCTTAAAGGTAGTGTGTTGCATAACCCGTGTCAGTGGAGCTCGATGTAGGTCAGACATGGTGTTCCCATTACCTCTTACTACTGAGGGATAGAAAAACCTAGGGTTAGCACTCTAATACCCCCATTCACTTGACCTTTTGCACCAGTCAAAGTAAGCAGGGATTGAACACAACTAGGTGACTTAAAGTTCACTATTATACAGTCACCATGTGAAGCTTTTTGCGTGGGTCCCCCACCCACAAAGAACCTGTGGCCAGCCCGACTGTTTCCGTAGCCAGTGTGCAACTTTATTTAATAATGAGTTATGCGACTCACTTGTTCCTTTAGGTAACCGTGGGACATTCTCTAGGATGATAATATGTGGGGTGCATTCCACAGGAATATTAGGGCGTATTTCCGAGGTGTCAGAATACAAAAACACAGTCTCAGTTTCCTCTGGTCTGCTAACTTGATCTCCTGCCCCTTTCACTTCACCCAAAAAATATCTGTTACTTGGGTGATGGGGGTGTCCCTTAAAGGTTTCGTTAATTGCAGGATTTCTTTACTAGTTGTTTGTTGGATCACCAATCCCTCTCCAAACCATCTCGGTCGTGCCATCTGTGTGTCAAGGATTCCACCAAACTCTTGAGTCCTGTTGCTACATCCCTCCCTAGAGTTGGTGGAGGGATCTCCATTATCATAGATAAACTCAAATTGTTTAATCACAGCCACTATCGAGCTGAGACGTTTGATTAGGGGCTGAAGTTTTAGGTCAAGGATGCTACATAGTTTTTCTTCCATCTGTTCTAATATCACCCCCTGGGCCTGCCCAAGTCCCTGCCCCATCCCATTACCTGCCTCCCTTTTTTGAATGAGTAGAACGTTGGGCAGCTGACTAATTGCTACCGCAGCTTAAATGTTTTTGATTCTTTTTGGGATCTGGTAGTGACCTCTTCGCTCTAGTTATTAGCTCTACACCCGTGCTACATGTGGAGACTAAATCTAAGGCTCTAGAATCTATGGGATCGTGCTCCAGCCTCAGAGCCTGGTCTAGCTCGTCCACACCCCCGGGACCCACTTGCTAAGAGCACATCGCAGGGAACCACCTCGCCACTACCTCCCCTCCCAGCCTGCTCTTCATCGTTTATAGTGCCTAATAGTGGGGCCCCCAGCTCCCCCAGGGGATGAGAACGTAAGGAGGTTACGGAGAGCCGGTGTTCTGCCAACTCAATTTCCTTATCAATTATCCCCATAGACCTTACTATGAACGTATCCATACTGGACTTGCAGGAGCCAGCTGGACCTATAGAATTTGTGGGCCCTAGGGCAGCCTTACTAGTTGTCTTGCGACACGATGTCTTGGTTCTAGGCATATTTCAAGAGTAAGATAAAAGGCCCCAAAAACACTAACCAGGGGCTCAAACTCTTTTCTCCCAGCATTTCCCACTACTCAAGTGATAAGAAAAATAAAAAGTCAAATAAGTGGGCCCAGCCTGGTCTCTTCTGAGCGAAGACGGGTCCTGTCTTGGTCCGGGCGTGTCCCGCACTGCGGGATGCAAAGTTTGTTATCTGCGCCTCCGGGTGCCGGGAGAGGCAGGTGCGGCTTCCCCTGCCGCCTGGTCTGCTGGGGAATGTAGTGCGGGCCCCCGTCAATCTGCCTAGTTCCTCCCGCTCAAGGTTGACTTCAATGGTAAAAGATGCATCTTTATGGAGGTACAGTCAGCAATAAATTGTCTAGTGGCTTGCCGTAGAGAAGCCAGACTCTCAAACAGAGTGTGAAGGCTGAGGTTCTGGTTATGTTTCCCTTTGAATGTTACCTTTTAAAAGGTTCTAGGCACAGAGGTGGTGCTCTTGATACTTCCTTAGTGGGGTACCTAGATCTACAGTTAAACTGTAGACTGACTAGCAATCAAACGCACCCTAAGATCTGATTTGGTAGTGGTCATCCTCCTGCCATTCCTCTCCCCCCAGACTAAACCTGGATTTGTAGATGCAAGAGTCGCATGATAATTATATAAAGCCCAGATAAGTGATATTTGTTCTATTTAATAAGGGAATTGATAATTGTGCACATACTGAGTTGTAAGATGGTTTGCGTTCACTGAATAAAACGCCTGAACCCTAAACAAAAGTTAGATTTGTAGGTGGTCAATATCTGATTTAAGAAGTTGTGTTCTTGTATGTATGACTCTCTAAAGGCCCTTAAAAAATGGATGACATTCTAATTCTGCCAGTCACACCTGGCTCTTGCTGGCCTTATGCCCCATTTTTGTATTCATTTATTTTTTTACTAATACCACAGATAGGTTTGGGTTTGTGCACGATATAAAAATAAAGTAAAATAAAAAAAGGATACATGACAAAGCAAACTGTCAATGCAAAGTGTATAATCACACTGTGTGCTTTAACCCTTTTTTGTCTTAGACCTTTTTGCTGAAAGGATTAACTTGTGAATGATGTCATGGAATGAGCGCAAAACTCAAACGTGTTCTGTGAATCAACCTTCACATGGAGCCATCTATTAAAAAATGCTGGGTGGCAAAAGGAAAAGATTATTGGTAAACTCATTCATCCTCATACAAGTTTAAAACTGTGCACTACATGGACCTATTTGAAATAGGATTAAGTCATTATTGAACAGTGCTTAATTAATTACTCTACTCCATACTGAATCTGCACCCGATCTGTACTCAATGGCCTAAATAGGAGCCTTTTGGATGTTCTTTCCCATCAAATCTACTTCATTTGAAAAAACCTGACTAATCAGTTGTGTTAGCTCTTCCAGTAAACTGTCTTTGCTATCCTTGCTACTGCTCAACACTGTGTGTGTCACAGGTCCATCTCTAGCAAAGGGGCCAGGTCAGAGATGTGGCTAAAAAAGAAAAAGAATGTTCTGTTTTGTTGGACTTTCACCATAAGGTAAATATTAAAAATGGAAGTTAATTAACAGGTGCATACTCATTCATTATGTTATCAAAGCTCAAGTGGTTAATGTAACACTGCAGATGTCTCTGTGTGTAAGTAGACAGTCACATAACTCAATTCTGGTTGGTACACCAGGTTATAGTAATTTGTATTTAAAATGCAACGAGGACTCCGCCTCCAACTGAGAGCACTGTAAATACGCAAGACAATTGTATTAAACTGTATTACACAAAGTGTAAGGTAGGCTGGAGCAAAATGTAGAGAGATTAGGGGACTAATGTACTAAACCCATTTGCGACTCTGTAACTGGCTACCAAATCGCAAAATGGGTTTGGAAAGGCATAAGGAATCACTATTCGAAAGGGATGTGTTTACGACGTCCCTTCTAAATAGCGATTTGTTATGGTAGGTATCAATGTTTTGCAACTGAAATCCGGTCATTAAACATTGAAAAGGTGAGTGTCTAAAGGAGCAGAAGGGGATTACATTATGACCTTCACCTCCAAGCTCCTACATATGTTCCAAGAGGATGCGGATGACTTCCTACCAGTCCTTAACCAGTGTCTTTGTCTCCCATGCATCCCAACTCAGCCCCAGACATTTTGACACAGGTCCACTTGTTCACTGACAAGGAATCCATCTTGTGGGCCTTTAGGGGTAAAGCAGAGCTGGTCTTCCACAGTGGCACCATCCAGCTCTTCCAAGATCTCTCCCCAGTCACACTGCGCAAAAGGTGAGACTTTAAGCAGATCATAGACAAACTGAGGGAATTTGACATTTGCTATCAGTGGGGGCACCCCTTTGCCCTCTTCTTCTTTTGAGTATCTCGGAAGACGGCCCAGTGGGAGACTCTTCCCCACCCCACCAACAGCTAGAGACGGTTTGCATCCTATTTGGAGCACGATGCGATCCCGTCTACATCACAAACAACAAAAGAAGAATGCATCTCAGGAGGCTATACGTGACATCATCACCCATCTACAAATCATGTGGAAGGCCCCCTTTCCATCCACATCCACAACTGGCCCACTGTGACTTAGAAATGACCAAACATCAACGCAAGAGGGGTCCTCTCTTTTCTAGTGCAGCCTCCATGGCTTTTAAGACCTCATTCCTCATACCTTATTTCCTGGTTAAGACGGGCCACGGGGGTCTGGAGACCACCCTAGACACTTCTACATGTTGAAACACATAACATTGCCTGTAGCCCACTCATCTCGATTCACACCCCTGAAGGGTGACGTGTAGTGGGAATGGTGCACATCCAGTCCGATCTCCGTAGACGTGGATGACTATCATCCGTGTCCCACAGCCCTGTTGTCCCATTGCAATTTGTTTTCACTGGTGATTTCCTTGTTTCAGGTCAAGTGTCCTTTATGGGGGCCGTATCTATTTCTGTAGTGATCTACGACACACACCTATCTGGCCACACAGAACGCTAATCGTCTGCTTAAAACACCCCCTTCTACCGTAGGGATCAGACCAATACCCTCTTTGTTACTTGCCTCCAAGGCCAGGTCGCACCTATACTTGGGCCTTTCCGACATTCACCTGTCATTCCCCATCTTGGGTCTACTTTGTGTTCTGGTAGCGGCGCATGCGCACCTAAACCATGAGAACAACCCACACACTAAATTACTTTCTCTAAAAGTTGGTTAGCAAACATAAACAGTTATGGTAAGACCTCTTACAACAAGGACCGGATGTCACCCTTTTCAAGAGGCCCACCTCTTGGAGGCAGATAGTCATTGCATGGTACACCCAAAATATCCACATCGCTACTGGCCACATGCGCCTACTAAAACATGGAGAGTGGGCATCCTATGCAAGGGAAGATTTTGCAGCACTAATTTAAAGGCAGTTAAAGATAAGGAAGGCCGCTTTCTAAAACTGCATATCCTAGGTGGAAAGCGGCCCCTCAGATTGCTCAATAGCTACACTCCCAGCCACGCACAGGACCTCTAACTCAAGGACATTCTATAGGGCCAATTGGCGGGCATAGTGGGCAACATTATAGTGGGTGGCGACCTCAATCTGGTGAGGGATTTGGAGTTGGACAGAAGCAAGGCAGCATACCAGGACTCAGCAGTGATGTCTGCTTACCTCAAACGCAACATTTTAGACTTGGGGCTAACAGACACCTGCCACTATAGGCACCCAGATGCACAGGAATATTTGTTTTATTCCCATGTTCATGCCCCATACTCACACACTGATTATGTCTTCCTTACTCACTCTATCCTCAATGACCTAGACATCTCAGACTATGCCCAGGTGGCTCTAGTATGGTCCAGTAACTCACACTTCTGCCGGAGACTGCCGCATTGGCGCCCCCCGCCACATCTTCTCAGAGACCCGGTGAGCACAGTGGGGATCTGCAAGGGGATTGTAGATTATTTTGATCTCTGGGCTCTTACCGACACACTACCACACACACATTCTGGGACAGGTTCTAAGCTACTATGTGGGACAATTGGCATAGCGAGGGAGAGCAAGGCCAGACTAGTAGAGATTAGCTTGTTGGCAGAGATTAAAGCTTTAGAGAGGCTCGACCACATGACCCCCCACTAGGTGCAACAAACAACTACTAGCAAACCAGCGAGGTCAGCTGAGAGCCCATAAGACTAACAAGGCCGAACGCTCTCTTTTAGCCTTAGAGGGAGGAGTATTACAATGGAGTGAACAAAGTTCACTTATTATTAGCCCATAAACTCTGCAAATATCAAGCTAGGTCGCACACTGCTAAAATCCTGTATGGGGCCACGATTTGAGCCACCACTGAAAGGGACAAGCAATTGGCATGTCATGACTAGTATCAGACACACTACATGCGGGACGATGCCCCTCAGGACCTGACTGATGCTTACTTACAGGCCTGTGATTTGGACCCTATTGACCGTCAGCATGCAGAAGTCCCCGACACCCCAATCACTCTTGAGGAGCTGCTGTGGGCTATTAAGGAGCTGCCAACTGGGAAGGCGCCATGCCGCAATGGGCTCCCTGTCACATTCTACAAACTGTTTCTTCCTGGTTTGCTGGACCGACTGCTGGCACTGTTCAACTCTTTTACCCATGACACGGGCCTCACACTCACCATGGCAGCAGCTGAGATTACCCTCATACCTAAACCGGGGAAGGACCCAACTCAGTGCTCCTCCTCTCACCCACAGCCCTCTGGAACACTGACACGAAGATTTTCACAAAAGATACTGGCCAAAAGACTGGAATGCTACCTCCCCGATCTTATTGCTCCTGACCAAGTGGGGTTCATTCGCAATAGACAGGAAGCAGAGAACATCCGCCGGGTAGCAAATCTGGACAACAAACCCCACCACAACATCCTGGCTTGCCTTCTCTCGCTTGACGCCGAGAAGGCCTTCGACAGGGTAAGTTGGGCCTTCCTCTGGACAGCCCTGGGCAAACTGGCTTAGGACCAGGTATGATCTGCAAGTCCATGGTCTCCTATGAAGCCTCGATAGTCTCCATCTGCAATGATGGATACAATACGACCCCAATCCCCCATCCGTATATCCTAGGGCACCGGTCAGGGGTGCCCGTTGATGGCCCTTCTGGTCGCCCTGGTGGTCGAATATTAAGTCATCCACATCCGGCGTACTGCTGAGGTTGTAGGCATCCCCTTTGGAGCTGGAGCCCACAAGATAAGGTGCTTTGTGGATGATCTCTTGCGTACCCTCACCGAACGTGCTTTCTCTAAACTGGCGGTTGACAGCTGCCTCTCTGCCTTCAAAGCAGTATCAGGGTTTAAAGTCAACATGACCAACTCCTTCGCCCTAAACCTCACCCTACCCTGGCAGGCTCTTCCCGCTCTACAGTAACTAGCGCTGTTCTAATGGGCCCCCTGCACAGCTAAGTGCCTGGGTTTTAACCTAACACCCACACTGCCCTCCTGAACACAGGCTAACTGGCCAAATCTCAGGCGGTCCACCTTGGAAGATCTCCAAAGCTGGAAACTCCTATACTTATCTTGGCTGGGCTGCATTAACGTTATTAAAATGAATATCCTCCCATGAACTTCTTATCTTTTTCAATTACATCCTACTACTATTCCCTAGAATTACATCTTGCACTTGCAGCTGGACATACCCTCCTTCAACCGGAGTGGTAAAAGGTCTAGGCTACTTAACTCCTTGTTAATGTTGCCCAGAAACAGCGTCAATCTAGCCTGCCCCAACGTTTTTGAATATTATTGGGTGTCCCACTTACGCCACATCTCTAAATGGGTTGTCTGTGAGAGTGATAAGCACTGGATCTATATGGATCGCGGGGCCTGTTGTCCCCTTTGCGGCTCCCAAGACACGCCAGGCCAAGAAGTGCTTATATAACCGCTCCCACTCCGACGATTCTTGAGATTTGGGACACAATAGCCCCAACACACCAACTGCTCGTAACCAAGACTTCACTTCGGCTCTTGATCCCCACACATTTCCTAGCTAGGAGACAGGAGAATGTAGGATACTCTGGGATCTCTTTGTGGGAGGCACCATTAAACCATTCGCACAATGTAAAGCAGACCTCAACCTCCCCAAATCATCACAACTGCAGTACTACCAGCTGTGCCAATGGGCACTACACCCCCCAATGCTCGAGGGGCCACTCAAGCTTACACCCCCTTCAAGAAGCTAGCTAGGGCATATGACGCATGTAGGGGTTTGATCTCAAACATTTACCAAGTGCTCCAGCGCTGTACGCCTCCCCACACTCGCTCATATCAAACCCACTGGCAGGCCAGCACCAATGGAGGCCATTTAATCAAAATAGTGAGAGACACTCTGATGCAATATCCCCAAGACATAGAGACGCACATCCCAATGGGAGACGGCCTATAAGCTTATGGTTCAGTGGTATTACACCCCGACTCGCCTTCACACCATCTAGTCCACTACACCTCCCCCCTGCTGGCAGTGCGGAACAGAGCTGGGACACTTTTGCCACACTTGGTGGTCCTGCTCACTCATAACCACATACTGGAACAAGATCTTGGGACACATCAAGAGCGCACCTAATATTTCCTTGTTATATTAGGCATTCAGTCCCTCACTTTTAAAGCGATGACGGACACCGACTGGAGACTCATCAGTCATATGCGGGTGCTGCATGGTAGCTTATAAGCCTGGAAAAAGGCAGTAGCACCCCCATTGCTTTGTTGTTTACAGGTCTGTGGCATGTGATGCGATGGAGCAGCTAGCTCACAAACTGACCCAGACTGGCACCAAATTCCTGTGCACTTGGAGACCATTACTTGATCACCTTACTCGCCTTCACCTCACCAAAAGTTAAAGCGCTACACCTTTTTGATTAAACAGCTTTATAACATCTGGGACCCTAACAGCTCTACCGTCTGGACACCAGGACACTTTTCACACTGACCTTTCCCTCATTGCCAGTGGGGCTTCCTTACACACTACTACACGGAGTTGTTACTATCCTCGGCTTGTCAGAAGAACATGCTGACTTGAACTTGATAAACCTAATTATTTCCTTGTTTCACTGGTCTGCGATATGTCTTTTTTGCGGAGGGCACTGCTGTGTGGAGTGACCGGCACCTCTTTTGACGATCACTGTAAGGGGGCATCCTGCCCTTGTTACAAGTAACGGTTTTGCGATGCCATGCTTAGAGTAAAATCTGGTATTTCTTTGAGGACATGTTGTGCCATGTATTGTTATAAACTTTTAATAAAAAGATTTCAAGAAAAAAATTAAAAAATTGAAAAGTTACTGACTCCTGAATTGTCTTACCTTGAGATTTATTTGCTGTGGTAATAACAAACCAGATATTACAGGCTGGAAAACCCAGCAGGTAAAATGACTGCAAACTATTTCTCACTTATTTTCTCCTCTAATTCACTCAGAGGCCTGGCAACTAAATTTACAAAGAGCATACATAACTCTGGCCCTGAAGCATGATATAAAACTACCCACACAGGCCATACCAAATTATGCACTGTTCAAACTATGGCACTCCACAAGGTAGAGTACTAACCACCCACAAATGGTCTGGCACCTCGTTAGAGGGTACTGTATAAACATAAGTACAATACAATACACCATACTTGAACTCTACAGCACTACAAGCCCCAAATAACGGCAATGCAGAGCTAAGCAAAATTACTATTTAAATAACCTATCCTTGCCTTTTATAAACTTGCATATTTTACTTAGACCCTGATTCAAAGGTGCGTTATAAATTCTTATTCAGGTACAAAAGAATGTTTGCACAAAGGCTGGAATTCTGAGCTGCGCATCATTTATCACATTCTACAATGTTATCGTGACAGATTTCCTCAGAAAAAGGCTGACGAAATTTATCAGGCTAAAGCTCTAAAATATAAATGCAAAATGTGCATAAATCGGAATGATAAGCACTTATTGCACTTTTTGGGCTTCATTCTGAGGTGGATAACTCTTGCTGAGGTAATTATGTTACCTATTAAATCTCCCACACTGAGCTAGCAGTGCACTAATTATAGCCCATATATTAACTAACTTGAAATCATGGCCTTAGACTCCAAATCTGTCTTTTTGCTTCTTTCATTATGATAACCATACAGGTACATAGGATCCGTTATAAGGCATTCTGCTTTGACCACAGAGCCTATCATGAAACAACCCCCATGCTGCTTACGGGTGTCTTTCAAGTCCAAAAGATGCCTTCACTGGAGCTCTTCCTTTCTGCAATCAGGCCCCAGATTTAGAAAAGCTCTGTGGTGGATAGAGGTGGGTGTTCTTTCTCTTATATTGCTTCCTCTATTTGGAATGTACTGCAGCTTGGCTTGCGCAAAATAGAGGACCACTGTATGTTTAGGAAGACTCTTAGAATTAATCTGTTTTATTGATTATCTTCATATATTATCTGAAGTTATTTCAATGCCAAGATGCCTTAGGGAATCCTATGCATTTTGTATTTAACAACTGATCTCAACTCATATCTTGCATGTGTATGATTTCAATCTATTTAATGTGTGTATTTGGCCCTAAACGTAGGGCTGGTGATAACTTTAGAAGAAATGAGGCAGAAATGATAGGTTGTGGCTCTAATCCTTTGGTGATGTAGCACCGTCATCTTAGGGATAGCAAAGAGGTCTGCTGCCTGACTTGTGGGTAGACTGAGAAATAGCTCAACTATTTGAAGCTTGAATTTATAATGTATGTCCAACTACAGACATATTTCTTCTGCCTCAAGCAAATGCCTCTATGATCAGGTTCTCAGAGTGCATTGATTGGTAGAGTTCACTTTAATATATGCCTTGTGTTTTGCTTCGCTGGAATGGTGTCTCTGCGGATGCAATACAACCAAACACCCCTTGTGTAGGCATCACATCACTGTGAGCTGACTTTTCTAGTGTAGTTTGGAAGAAAAATGCTTTAAAAACATTATTATGCTGTAACGCTTAGCTGAGGGCGGTCAAACGCAACATAATTCCGGTATAGTGTTTTAGTGTTTCACAATTAAAACACTACTTCGTTCACCACTTATGCCAGTTTTCAAATAACATCTTGTAACCATGTGTTCTGCCTGATGTCTCACATATGCCCCATTCTAGATCGTCCCTTTCTCTACCATGACCAGGCTAATTGCTATAATACGTTTGGCCATTTATGAACAACCATCATAGAGACTATGGTCGTTCTTCGCAAAGGAATTTAGGAGAAATTTGTAACAAATTTTATACTGCACATTGCCCCTGCGGGATTAAAAGAACAAATATATTGGATTTCACATTTTGTGCTGCTGGGGCTTCAGCCCAGAATTGAAAGCATGGTGGTTACTGTGTCATATGCTATTAAGAGGCAGGGCATTGCCCATAACCCACACATTCTATGTGTTCTGGAGCTTGAATGAATACTGGTATCCTGTGCATACCAGAACACCATTTGTTGCTAGCTTATTTGAGGGCAGATACATTTTTTGCTATTTCTTGGCTGCCTCCTTTGTGGGTGTAACTCTGTAATATCATGTGAGAATTGCTAAATGTTGAGTGCTGACAACAATTCTTTTTTATTTACTACAGCGAAGATTCCTGACAGAGAAATTAACAGGTGTTAATATTTCCAACCAACTAACTGGTACTCACTTATTCAATCTCAGGAGGATTAGAAGTTTCATTAAGAATCAAACCTGTGACTTGTCAGTCACACATCCCGAAATCAGGTGCATTAACCCACAAGGATCAAGATTCTGAGACCTGTGTATGTGCGTGGCCTCAAACAAGCTAATGTTGCAGCATCCCAGTCAGCATAATGAAATCGCCCCTTTGGTCAGTAGTCAGACAATGGCGTCTTTTTAAAGATGCAAACAAAATATTGTGTATTTCACACAAAGAATTTTTGGAGAATTGGCAAAAAGGGCCATCATCTTTAAACAGCTTTGTTAAAACTGGCTCTAAAGTGCTGTAGAGTGAAATCTGTACATGCTGCTTTTTGTTTTTAGCAGTGAAACAACTAACTCTCCTTTTTAAAGATCTGTCAGTGGCCTTGTCAGATCAAACGAAACATGTTTGTTTGTTGTAATTGTATCAGGTTTGACCAATGTTTAAAATGCACAATCGTCACTTGATTTTCTTGCTTTGGCTCTAAGGATAGCTCTGCCCATATCTTGAAGTGTTAGCCCCCCCTCAAATGGCGGACCTGTTAGCCTCACACGGTCCAGCTACGCCCCTGATGGCAATCATTCATTTTAGTCCCTGGAATGGGAAGTAATAATGCAGATCCAGAATCTGTAAGGGTCCCAGTTTGAGCAAGTAGCAAATGTGAGCCACGTATTGCTCTGCGAGAAGCGCTGGATTGGGAGTGTTTTGAGAGCAGGGCAGGCTTAAGGGCTTAGGCAGGGTGCTGTGGGGGGTATGGGTGCGCTGAGCTGCACCTGTGCACTGTTCCTGTCCGGTGGTTTGCGGAGTTAAGTCTCCCAACTGCTAAAGTGGGGCTATAGTCTGGACATCCAGTCTGGTGGGAGAAGATCAGTCCACTTGTAATGGCCACGCCCCCACCCCACCCCTTGAAATACTGCTATAACCAAATCCAAACAACAGGACTAGAGTACAGGCAAGGCCTGGGTCTGCTGCTGCAAGGCACAGTACAACATTCGTTTTTAATCTCTCCAAGCATTTCAACGAGAAAAGAAGAATCTAAACACTGTGAAAACAATAACCGTCAAATAAATAAAGACACGCGTTTCTATGATGGTTTTTTTTCTCCAGATTTTAGAATTCTGTAAAAACGCATGCTTCTTCTGCAGTTAACGAGTTGAGGAAGCTGGTATGTTGACGACAAAATCATAAACAAGGGCAGGAGTCCCGCTGAATCTAAGACAACCCACGTCAGCCGTAACCACAGAGGATATTCGAATCAGCATGTCAGGGTCAGATAAAGCGGAACACGCGGCAGTGCGCACACGGTATTCTCACAGCAGCCATGTAGTACGTCAAATAAGCGGGTAAATCCGAATGTATATCGCATGTGTTGGCCACTTCAATGCAATTACTTACCACTGTTTAAAAACATCCGTTTAGGTAACAATAACAAGGCCAATCGTCCTAACGGTTGTGCATCAAGTGAAGGGAAAATCCAGTCACAACCAATTTTATTTTAATAAGGGCTTTCAAACAACACGTCACCGCCTCCTATTTAGCTTTTCAGAGATAGTACCGGGTGGGGCTTTTTGTATTTGTTTTGTGAGCATCTACAGGAGTTTATAATTGTCTAAGTGATGGCTTTGTCAAAAAGGGCAGCAGACCTTTCCACTTATGCCAGTCATGACTGCAGCGCTGCTTTCAGAGATGATATACATGATGCACCGAAACAACTATTCTCCAGTCACAGCTACAGGCCATTTTACAGAACCTGCTGACCAAGTGTCAGAGGGGCTCGCGTGTGCAAATAAGGCCAAACAGAAAAAATATATATATTGAAAAAATGAGCCTCAACTGTGTTACTTAAAAGAAATGCCTGCATAATGTGTTGTGAGCTGTACCATGATAGAATCAAAAACAGTTAAGGGCATTCAGGATGTTTTCTGCTGTCCACCTAGAAGAAAATACAAAACTTTACTTGGGTGATACAAGTCTTGTTTTCCATTTTTCTTCCACACGCCTATAGACTAGGAGGTTTTCCTCAAAGAACAGCATATCAGATTCAAAAAAGCATGTTCCTTAAAAGCAAACTTTTGATACTACGGAACTCAACTGCCCCTCTACTGTTTTACAGGTCCTGTGAAGGAGCAACTTACCCCTCAAATTGGAGATGAAACAATGTATGCTTCCCCTCTACAGCTGAAAAGGGATTTAGTAGATCACCAGGCTTAGTCGCGGTGAAGAAGGAACCCACAGACATAGCTCTATGTTCAGGAAGCACCGCAGCAGCGTCAATACAGTCCCGAGTCAATAGAGATCACCCACGTTCTGGTTTGGGGCTAGGCTCAGCCCTAGGCAGGCGGGCTCACTGCCAATCAGAGCCAGTGTAGCTTCAGAGTTAAAAAATCCAATTGGTTAGGATGGGACAGTTACCCTCCCTACAGAAGATACAGTGTAAAGCATGCCATGCCTTATGCACCAGAACGCACAATGGAGAGTAGTATCTATGTGGCGCAGGGCAGGTACATTCTCCAAGGGTCTGCACTGGCAGGAGACACTGTGCAGTCTCTTTAGAGAAACTATGGACAAAAGAGGAAAAGGGAAGAATTCGTTTTTTGTGGACTCTGTTTCTCTGTGCGCAGCAACCATTCTACCTTACATTCACTGTTTACACAAAAAGGTGTAGTGATCGACCGGCAATCCTAACCACAGGTGAACTGAATGAGAATGTGAGCTTTCCACTAACACTTGCACTAATGATAGTGCTCACTTAGTGGAAATGAAATCTAGATAATGTCTGCATTCATTGAGGTAAAAACAAAACACAAACAACCAGAGTTCACTGAACCTATTTTACACGGAAAAGCCAGCAGGTACCATACCTGCACCTGGCTACAGCTACTGCACCCCACAAATATGTAAATGCTGCCACTAGCCAGGACCTCTGAGAAGTGGTAAAAGAGGTTAGTGAGGGGGCACACCTTTAACACTTTGAGACAACACAGAAGGGAGTCCACTTTTGGACTTTCCCTACCTTAGGTGTCTCTAAGAAACATACACATTTGGTGTTCTGACTGTAAATTGGGATTTGGGGTGTCCCTCAAATCCAGCAAAAAAGAAACTAACGCAAGGGACAGCAAAGGGAATTCATGCATATAAGGAAAACGTCAGGATAGGACCTCTGCAGAGTCAGTCAGGAACGTCTGTCCTTAAAGCAGTCCTAGCACTCAGCAAGGCTAGGGAGAGGATGTGATGTTATGGCCAGAGCTGCTGACTTTGGAACTGAGGAACTAGGCGTTGGCTCAATGTCCTGTGATTTTGGGCAGGGCCGGTTCTAGGATTTGTGGGGCCCTGGTAAAGATAAGAATGTGTTGGGGTCCTTCTAGTTTGCATAAGATATAATAGCACAGGAAATGTCATCATAGTAAGTGTCAACTGACCAATCATTTTATGACACTGTTGAAGCAGCTGTGCAAGAAGGTACATATCTAGCGTGCATATCACTGAGATTGCTACACATATGAATAGCAACTCTTAACAGAATAAGTATACATATTTTAAAGCTCTATTATGTGAGAAAACACAACAAAGTGGGTTGAAAAGCAAGGCCTATGTCTCTCACAGACCGATATTACCAGATTAGTGCACAAATAACATTCCAAGACAGATTGTCCCAGAGCTGTACAGCATGAATTCAGGTGACTCCCCGATACTCCTGTTATGCCAGTAAAGTTCAAGGTTAAGGCATTTAGTTTTAGAAGGCATGGGCATTAACACAAAGGGAGACATGCTGGTTCGGGTGAGTGACCCGCAAGTGCTCCATAAAACAACAGCAAGCACTGATTGCTGAAAATAAGAGGATGAGATGGCACAACTGACATACACAGGTAGGAAGGCTAGTATATTGGAAGGGAGAAGCACTAAAAGGTGGGTCATTCCCACAAATTAGAATGCCTAAACACAGCAATTACTCTCAAACTTCATTTTTAAGAGATGCAAAGAGCTGAACTAACTTAAAGATGAGATAGCTAAAAGCTAAAAAGTGACAAGATTATGAATGCAGAGTTAAAAAAAAAAAAAGGCCAAAAGCTATACTGAGAGTAAATTAGAGCAATCAAACAAGAGGGATTTATTATAGCAGACTCAGTGCACTTTTCCTCTTCAAGGAAATTATATCTAGCAATGTGGAATAGCCTGGGGTGGCATTTGACTTCCAAAATAAAGCTTCCATAAGCCCAGAGATATGCAGTTTTTATTATTTTAAGTCACATGTCCTTAATATCTGAGAAGACACTAACTATATTGCGAAGGATACAGACCCATGCCGCTCTACTCATATTTAGCCTAGGAAGTAATAACCAAATTGCACCTAATCCCGGGTAGATTCACTGAATCTTTGTTAAAGATGTATTTGAATGGAAGACCCTTGAAAGACCCTTTCCATCATCCATGAGTTACTCCACTCATGCCCCAGGCTACCTTACTAAGCACTTTTGGTCCTTCCAATCGCCAATAAAAGATTTGCCTCCCTAAACCTACCAGCCACCTACTCACACAGGCTCAATAATTGGCGTATCACTCCGTGTGCATTGATGTACTCTATGGAATGATGCCCTCACTCTTCATTCTGCTCCCCTCTGCAGCCCCCTTCTATACATCTTCCCTTCTCCTTACGTCCCAAGCAAGGCCAAATGTAACTGTGCTGTTGAAAAGCAGCAATTTCCCCAGGCCTCGCTGTCACTCCTTGAGATTTGGGATAATTTGTTGTGGAAAGAGGCACACATCACCCTTTGTTTGCCCAGGCATGCCCACTGTCGTTCTGCACTTGTCAGTGATTCGGCTGTCTTTGTGAGCAGTACCAGACTGACCCTGTGCAGCAACCTGGTAAATTTTGCACCATATATATCTCTAGTTCATTGGACAGGTAAAGACAATGATGCACTGTAAAACATGCCTCGGCAGATGCCAAATAGGCCTTCAAACTACTTTTACAAGATATTTGGGCTTCTTCGTGTTCCCCTTTCCTCAGGGTGTTTGTTAAACTACACCACATGGTGCAGTTTATGCACATTTTTAGTTATTGTTCTTTTGAAAGACATTAATAAAAACACCACACCAAGAGGGTATCCTGACTCAAAGGGATATCCAAAGGAAAGGTGCAGACTGGGCTAATGTAGGAAAAGGCCAGTTTGACATTTTTTCCAGAAGATTCAAGATACACTATAGCTCAAGACAGAGAGAGTTCCAGTCGCATGCAGTTAGAAAGAAAAATAATTTACTTCCAATATGTTCTTTTTTAATTTAAGAATGGCACAGGAGCATGGCTGGTGAAAGAGGAATAGAAATGATACAGCATCCATGTCTCCCTTCTATACGCTATATTTCACCTTACCTCTCCTACTGTATCTTACCTTTCTCACTGATTCTGTCCCAATTACATCCCCTCTCACCTACCTGCTGTACACTTCCTCTCTCATCTCTCCCCAGGCTCTAACCTTCTCTCATTTGGTTTTACCTCTCTAAAATCTACCTCTCCTGCATTCTTATTTTTTGCATAATAATACTTTTATCTTACCAAGACTCTTCCCTTCTCTCACCGATTCTGCAATTACATACACATCTTCCTTTCCTCCAGCGTCTTTTTCTTTTACCACTGTTCTACCCCTTATGTTCAGCTCTTGCCTCTCTGCTGTACTCTATCATCTCCCCCACTTCTTGGCTTCTTTTGTTTGTCTTACACCTTCAGATTCACCTCTCCCTCGATAGTTACATTAAAAGCAAAATAGGACGCCACCAGACCTTATGTGCACCTGGAAATACAGGAAGTAGGGATATCAAGTGAGAACAAGCATGATGCTGTATTGCAACTGTTTCAGATGTGTAAAACAAAGAATGGTACGTTGCTTGAAGGGTTACATGACTTGGGTGTATCCTGGAGGGTTTGTTGTGCTTCCCTTGGGGCGATACTGATGGATGTGGGGCCACTCCTTCCATTTTCCCCATCTTAATTTTATAATCTCTACTGTTCTATCACAGACCCAATCGTTAATTATTCCTTAATTTCATGTAATTTATATGAAAGTAAAAAACAGTGCTCGCTTATACTCTACTGGAGTTACTATTTAGTTTATGTTACTTTTGGATGCACATGCTTGTTTGATATTAAAAAAAACAGAATTGTAAAAATAAATAAATAAATAAATAAAATAACACCTCTGTCTCCATTTTCTGCTCTTCTCCCTTTCCCTTCATTAAAAGTGAGCAGCACCCATTGTAATGGGAGGCCATTATTTTTTTGTGAGCCCTGCAGGATGCTCTGCTCTCTATTCATGCAGAGGCAGGTTTCACTTTTCACTTCAGGCCACTTTAAGCTCCAGTCTAATCGCTGTTAACATGCAGATGCAGTGATTAGGACAAGAGAGAGGTGCCAGCAAAGGAAAGCTGATAAAAGGTATATATAAATTGTTCAGCTGAAAATGGCAGCCAGAATCCCAGCCCATCCCAGGCTGCGGCAGCTGAAAGCGATGTGGGGTTCATTTTGCCCTTTCAGCCCATGGCTGCAGGGCCCATGAGGGGGGAGCCCCGCCTTGGGCCTTGCAAGCAGCACCATGGCTGCAAGACCCAAAGGAGGGAGCTGCCCACTAGGAACTTGTACAATGAAACCTTTTTAAAAGGGTTGTGGATTGGTGGGGCCCTTGGCAGCTGCCCACACTGCCCATGCCTAGCACCGGCCCTGATTTTGGGCATATCAATTCATCTCCATGTGCCTAAAAAAAAAAATGAATGTGACCTCGTGTACTGTAACAGGTGCTCATGCCCAAGCCTAGCACCGCCCCTGATTTTGGGCATATCATTTCATCTCCCTGTAACTGGTGGTCATGTAAGTGCTCCAACACCTTAGATTCGGGTTTGTGCTATATAAAACTGGAAAACACAAATAGGCACTTGTCTAGGATTTTAGCTGAATACTATATAGTGGCATTTTGAATCAGCTTCCAGTCCCATTACAAGATGGCGGCTGCTCATAAATTTGTAAATTGAAGAGTTCCCCGGTGTATCAGTTCTTCCTTGTCTCTTTCAGTCATGGACCAGACTGCCACTGATTCCATTTTTTCCAGGACTGACAATTAACTCATAATGGCATGCACAGGCTGCAAAAAACATAACCCACAGCTTGGTTTTGAACTGAACAAGGTGAACCATGCAAAAAACAGGGTTGAACGATACTTTTGACCTTTTAGCCTCAGCTCTGATTGGTGAGTGGGCGTTCCCACATCCTTCCTAGCTTCCTGTCCATTATCAACAACTCTATATCTTCCTGTGAAACACAGACACAAAGCTCTTGTGGTTTTTAAGCCTGACCATGTAGCTCTTATCGTTCCCTCAAAAAGTATAACCTTCTCTGGACCCAGCAAGTGAAGTGCAAAGCTTAGCAAGATTTACAGCAGATTTTCAGGGACTCGTGAATAAAAAAAAATACAAAAAAAAAAAACTGGTGGAGAGTTAAGAAATAGTTCTTGGTAAAAATAAATGCCCTGATTTATATATTGGCGGTAAGCATACTCCGTCACAACAGCAACAGAGTATACTTACTGCTACTACAATGGCCCACCCGATGAAGCCAGATGCTAGTAGGCCTTTGGTGTATACTCTGTCTCCATCATGGTTACACCCTTCCAACGGCACAACAGAGTAAAGTTGGTCAGAGGCTGGCTGTTACGTCCACACACCTAATTTAGAAGGGCAGACATACAGGCTAGTTTTCACTGCTAGGAAAACCCTGGGGGTATGGGGCAGTGAAAACTGTCTGATGCCTTCCTCACCATGGGAGATAACTCTTCATGGGAGATAATTCAAAAAGAAAATTCTGCTTCTAGATTTTCTCTGTGAGGAATAAAATAGGTGTGACGGACATCTCCGTCATGTTGACGGACCAAAGTGTCAAACTTAAAAAAGCATTGACAGAATCTGCTGTGACAGTGATTCCTGACAATGCTTCAGAAATGACAGCCGGCTAGATAGTAATTTCTAAATTTGGCAGGCGGGTACTCTGTCAGGGCAACGGAGTAATTTACTCAGTTGCTGTGACGGAGTAAACTTTGTGCACCAAATTATAAATCACCCCCTAAGTGTCAGTATATCGCATCACCAAATTGACTGCAATGTATCTACTACTATCTGCAAATGGTTGAACATGCAAAAATTGCACAGAAGAGTTAGCATAGTGAGAACCCGAACTCACATATGTAGGAAAGCACTATCTTTCTAGCATGGTAACCCACACTTTTTGCCTGATGTTGGTGTGTTTAAACTGTAGTTCACTGGGATCCTGCTAACCAGGACCCCACTGTCTGTGCTCCATCCTCTAAATTTGGTTGCTGGTAAACCTTTTACACCCACAACTGGCATACTGATGCACCTATGTAAGTCCCTAGTATATGGTACTTAGGTACCCTGGGCATTGGTACACCAACAGTTCCCCAGGGGCTGTAGCATGCATTGTGCCACCCATGGGAGCCCTTGCCAAACTGTGCATGCAGGCCTGACACTGAAGCCCGCATGAAATAGTGCGAGCACCCTTTCACCACAGATATAAGGCTTGCCTTATATCCTGGTCACTACACTTAGACACTGCAAGTCACCCTCTGGTAGGCCCTTCAGCCCAAGGGCAGGGTGCATGTCCCTAAGTGTGAGAGTGCCCTTTTATGAGCAGGGTACCCCTACAAACCCCAGACTCCATTCCCTGGGCTTTTTAAGTGTGGGAATGTCATCTTAAGCTATGTAGTGGACACTGGTCAACACCAGTGGTCCAACTACATAATGGTTTTAGCGAACCTAGGCATGTATGGTATCAAACATGTTGGAATCATGCAACCACACTGAATCCAGTGCTAGTTGCACGATCCCCTGTATTCTAGGGGTTCCTTAGAGGATCCCCCAGTTCTGCCTGTGAAGCCTTACGGGGTCTGGCTGTCAACCCACGCTGCTGCCTACCCTAGACACTGTTCTGCACTCCTGCTGGTGAGTCTGGCTCAGGCAGAGGAAGGTGTAACAGAGGATTTCCTGTGAGGGAGAGGTGTGACCACCTCTCCCTGTGTACTAGGTGTCCAAGGGCTGGGGTGGGGTAGCCTTTGAGTGCCACCAGACTGCTTTGAAGGGCACATTTGGTGCCCTCCTTGCATAATCCGATTTGCACCAGTTCAGGAATCCCCAGTTCCTTCTCTGGCGCAAACTGCACAAAGGGCTCCAACGACGTCTGCTGGCCTTCCTGCGTGCTGAGGGCCAGCCCTGACTCCCTCTCCAGGGTAGAGTATCCTGGACCATGCTGGTCCCCAAAACTTTGCAAATACTTCTTCAGCTCCTGCTTCCATTTGACAGTGCTTATTGGTGACCTGGCTCCTCACTGACCCTCCTGCAATCCAGCGACCATCGAGGGACAGCTCGTAGGTGACTCCTAGGATCTTCTGCATCTCCTCCACCCACTTGAGGGAACTTCTGCACCACCTGGGCACCTCTGAGGATGCTGGACTCTGTCCCCTTCCTTTTCAGCTCCTCTATGTCCGGAATCCATCCCTGGGTTCCACCAGCCTGGTCCACGGATCGCAACAGCTGCGGGTTAATCCGAGGCTTTCACTGACTTCAGAGAGAGTCCCTTCTCCCCTCTGCATCCAGGTCCCCTGGTGTATGAATTTCTGTCTTCTGGGTATCCTCGGGTGGGGGCACTCTCCAACCTTCTTCCTGTCTGTTGGTTTCCTCCGCGTCTGCTGGGAAGGGTCGGGAAACACATGAACTCCAACCACTGCTTTCCTGTGTAATTCTTTGGGATGACCGGGTAGGTAACCACTCTGCACCTGGTCACTGGGGACACGTCCGTACTTACCTCTGGTGTTTTCATCTACCCTCACCCCCTAGATAACTACCACACTTACCTTGGTTCGGTTAATTATTTCACATTCCACTTACTTAGTATTTGGTTCACCCGCCTCCCCCAGGGCCCTGTATATTTTATGCTATTTCTGCTTGTTATTCTGTGTGTATATATTGTGTGTAGATATCTCTGAAGGGAGAAATACCAATGCTAGTCTAGCAGTTAGTGCTGTAATACAGAATCCTTTATTTTTGCAACACTTGTGTGGTTCTTTTTTGTGAGTAAGTTACTGCCTGGCTACTGTGGTACTGCAAGTGCTTTACATTCCTCCTGAATAAGCTTTAGCTGCTCGCCTCAGCTAACCGTAGAAAGCGTTTGCTATCTGGACACCTATTTACTGTCACTAAGGGTTGCCTGGACTCAGTATAGGGTGACACATCATGGGTGTACACCATAAACTGAGCCACCCTCCTACAACATATATATGCTTCCAAGAATGTAAATTAACATTTTCACCTTAACATGTGTTGATATACAGCTTATTAATCAGCTGTTATTTTATTTTTGTAGCTGTTTGAAGCAAGCTCACTAAAGCTTTAGCATTACTGAACATGTATGCACACTTTAAACAAATTACCATTTTGTTATCCTGTGTTGTACATTGCACATTTTAGCCTAACTGTTGTAGTAAGAGTGACCTCGTTCTGAAATTGGTGCATCGAAGTCAGGATTGCAAAAAGTAATAGTCAGCCTTTTGCTCCACATACTAGTAACTGTTCTCAAGGTCTTCTAGGATTCTTCCCATGAGAAGAGCCCATCACCTGCTAAGGAGTGCCTACCTTTAGATTTCTGTCAGTCACATGTTCCTGCTTCCATTCACTTGCATTAAGAACAACTGTGTAAACGTAGTACCAAAATGTATGGATGTTAGCATTGCATTGCTCTAACTGACCAGGGGAGAACTACGGTCCACTGATGAGGCTTAATGCCTTTACTTATTTTTGATGCTTGGTGGCTACTGTGCATTAAAGAAGTGTTACACTTCTGTGAGCTATCCTGCATGTCCATTTTCTTTCACAATGGCATAAGCATTTAAACAGCACTTACTACCCTTGACGAGGCACTAAAACACTTTATGGACAGCTAGAAAGGTGTGTCTGTAGCGTCATGCACCTAGGGATAATCTTCTCACGCAAATTCATTTTCAAGTCTCTTGCACACAAATATTCATTTACATGAAATTAAGTAATGTGGGACGTTTCAGACCATTAACGATTTTGACATGCATATGTATAGTACTTATTCAGGTTAACAACCACAACCAACAGTGCAGCTCCTACCACAAATAATCAGAGTACACAGTGAGCAACCAAGAGCATATTCCCAGAAACAGTAGACGCACAGGAGTCAATCACCCAACAACAATGCAGTGGAACACCTGAGGCACTCCACTATTCACCGTCTGATGCTCTGGGTGCAAAGTATCTCTAGGTGTCTGTGCTGTCCCCACTGGATGACATGCCCCCGGGACTGAGATTCTTTCCCCTATGGCCTCCAGGAAACCAGGTCATCCCCCAGCTTGACATCCCTCCTAATACTTCATATGTAGTTCCTCCGCCAAAGTCCACTCAGCCTCATCCCTAAGCCAGTGCTCCTCTGTTGGGGTGCGCTGCTGCATCTATGTAATAGTCACTCTCCTCCGGGCCAGCACCAAGGCAAGCTGTAAATATTTATACATCATGTTCCATCCCTTAGGCCTACTAGCGTACCCCAATAAACAGAACTGAGGAGTAAGGGTGACCCGCAGCCCTGTGATATATGTGAGCCTATCGATCACCTGGAGCCAGAAGTCCTGTACTTGCAGGCAACTCCAGGCCATGGCCCAGTCATCGTCTGCTTGGGAGGGGGGAGAGGGAGTGCGTTCGCACCCAATTATTCTCCCAGTTCATCTGAGCACGCAAAGGTCACCGGGCGACATCCGTCACCATAGGTTTATACAGCTGAGGCACCAAGTGTCATCCCGACCCACAAGTTATCAAGGCCCCCAATGTACCAGATGTCGTGGGTGCCACAGGGAACACCATCCAGGTTTGCCACGCAAATTTAGCCAGGCCAGCGTAGTCTAAAAAGTGGCTAGGTCCCACCCCAACCTTCACCTGAGCATTCTCCAAGAACATAAAATGTTTAGTTGGGGTACAGGTCCCCGAGCAACTAACAACCTCTATTCCGCCATGCCTGAGTACATGCTGGCCTCCATGTGTCAGACTTGAACGAGAATCCACACCGGCAACTCCCAGTGAAAGGGCGCCCTCTGGAGTATGACTGTCACCAACTTCTGCCACACACGGGCATTCTGTCTGACCACATACAGTAAAGTATTCAATATGCTGGCCCCCTCCATCAACAACACCGGCAACTCGCCACCATCGACCAAACCATCTAGTAGTCTCTTCTCCCAGTTGCTGCCATCCACCATACAGCTTGCTGCATCATAACAGCAAAATAATAAAACTCCAGCCGCTGCACCTCCAGGCTATTTTCCTTATACATTCTCTTCTTCATACCTCAGAGCTCCTCTTCTTCATACCTCTTCTTCCCCTTTTTGTTTCTCTGCAGTACATGCAAACTCATGCATATAGACACACGCTGGCACCTCCAAGAGGGAACTAATCATCTATCATTAGGAGGTACGTTGTTTTCTGAGAAACACTAAAGTCAAATTCCCCTCAACGTATGGACCCAGATCCATTATATTGATTGATATTTATGGCTGCAGGTACCCTCCATGAAGTTACAAGCTATACCCAGTATTAATGTAGAAAACGTGAGGATGGTTCCCACAGGATACGAGAGGGTGGCTTTGTTCCGACACGACAAGTAAGACTTTTCTGCCTTCTTTTACATCCTAAAGTACAATTTATAGTGTTTTTCTGGCACAATCATATAATATATTGTATCTTTCTACAGTAACTAATTCCTATAGTGGAACAATAGTTCATTAAAACCCATAGAAGATGACAGTTTTTGCCTATTCTTCATGAGGCTCTGCCTATTTTCAATGGGATGGAATTTGGGTCTGGGTTTGGACCGTTTTTAGAGCACAACATATATGTTTTTTTTATTTTTTTTAATCGGTGTCCGCCATTAGTTACTGAGAAAAACTTTCTGCAGTAATTACAAGGCCCTTTTGAAAGGTCGAAATGTGTCAGCATTATAACAGTGGTTAAGGAGGGTTCATACAGTAATATAAGGCCAGTGATGACCATTCATTGCAAAGTATAAGGAGTTACAGATTCTTGAATGAACTACCCAACAGGTGATTGATAGAATCCCCAACACATTTGGGCCACCGGATATCAAAGGAATCCATACACTAAGGAGGTGATACTCTATCCCCGGTGATGAGAAAGAGACTTTACGTTGGACACTTTTATATGTATATGTATGTTGGTTACTTTTTTATGTTGATACAAATGGATGAATATTGAAGCAAGTGTTTATATTGGAAGTCATGTCCTTTTGTGTATTGTATGTCTTTCAGTTTGGATTTTCAATTATTTAAAAGTGATGTTAATTTATTAGGCATTTATGTTATGACACTAAGATTTTTTCAACATTATATATGCATGTTAGAAATGGGATCTTTGGTTGGTAGTCAGGTTACCCTCTGTCCAAGTAAGGACCCTCACTCTAGTCAGGGTAAAGGAGAATCACACTCAGTTAACCCCAACTCACCCCTTGGTAGCTTGGCACGAGCAGACAGGCTTAACTTCAGAAGCAATGTATAAAGTATTTTTACCAACACACAGTAATACAGTGAAAACACTACAAAATAAGACAACACAGGTTTAGAAAAATAGGTAATATTTATCTAAACAAAACAAGACTGAAACGACAAAAATCCAACATACACAAGATATGAATTTTCAAAAGAATAAGAGTCTTAATCCTTAGAAAACAGTGGGAATGTTATGGTTACACAAAGTACCTGGTTAGCGTCAGAAATAAAGCCGCGTGGGCGTGCGTGCGTCGCAAGTGAGGCTGTGCATCGTTTCCTTCTCCGGTTGGGTCGACAATGTGTCGTTTTTCTCCCTCGCAAGAGAGTGATGCGTTGATTTCCGGACGGGGTGCCACGGATCCGCGCAGAGCTGAGTTAAATTGGACGCCTAGAGACGGTACGTGGAAAATCCGGTTGTGCGATGTTAGAAATCTGCGCTGAGTGGGGTTTGCATCATCAGTCTCCGTAAACGGGTGTTGGGTGTCGTTTCTCCAGCTGCTTTGCGTTGATCTCCCAGGTGCGATGTAGGTGCAGCGTCGATTTCAGTCGCAGAGCAGGCAGCACGTCGTTTATCAGCCACGTAGTGGAAGCAGGAATGCACAACAAAGTCCAGTCTTTGTCCCTTTTCACAGGCAGAAGCGGCAACTGCAGGATACCCCAACAAAGCACAGTCACAGGAAGGGACAGCACTTCTCCTCGACTCTTCTCCTTAGCAGAGGTTCCTCTTGATTCCAGAAGTGATCTAATTTTCAGGAGTTTTCAGTCCACTAATTATACTCCTTTCTGCCTTTGAAGTAGCCAAACTTCAAAGGAAAGTCCCTCTTATTTGTAAGATCCTGCCTTGCCCAGGCCCCAGACACACACAAGGGGGTTGAAGACTGCACTGTGGGGTCAGGCACAGCCCTTTCAGGTATGAGTGACCACTCCTCCCCTCCCTCCCAACACAGAAGGCTGATCAGGATATGCAGGATACACCCCAGCTCTGTTTGTGGTACTGTCTGGAGGAGAGGTGCAAACAGCCCAACTGTCAAACTGACCAAAACAGGGAATCCACAAACAGGCAGAATCACAGAATGGTTTAAGCAAGAAAATGCCTACTTTCAAAAAGTGGCATTTTCAAACACACAATCTAAAAACAAACTTTACTAAAAGATGTATTTTTAATTTGTGAGTTCAGAGACCCTAAAGTCCAACCTTCTATCTGCTCCCAAAGGGAATCTTCACTTTAATAATATTTAAATGCAGCCCCCGTGTTAACCTACAAGAGACATAGGCCTTGCAACAGTGAAAACTAAATTTGGCAGTATTTCACTGTCAGGACATGTAAAACACATAAGTACATGTCCCACCTTTAACATACACTGCACCCTGCCCATGGGCCTCATAGGGCTTACCTTAGGGGTGCCTTACATGTATGAAAAGAGAATGTTTAGGCCTGACAAATGGGTACACCTGCTAGGTCGAATTGGCAGGTTAAAACTGCACACAGACACTGCATTGGCAGGTCTGAGCCATGTTTACAGGGCTACTCATATGGGTGGCACAACCAGTGCTGCAGACCCACTAGTAGCATTTTATTTACAGTCCCTGTGCACCTCTTTGCACTGTACTAGGGACTTACTAGTAAATCAAATATGCCAATCATGGAAAGCCAATTACACATACTTTTTACATAGGAGCACTTGCACTTTAGCACTGGATAGCAGTGGTAAAGTGCCCAGAGTATCAAAAACAGCAAAAACAGAGTCCAGCACACATCAACAACCTGGGAAACCACGGACAAAAGTTAGGGGAGACCACCCCAAGGAAACGGTTGGAAATGGCCCTTTTTGGAGGGTAATCCCCAAACCTTTTGCCTTCTTCATCCTATTTTTTTAGGTCTGTTTTTGCTGGTTTATTGTCTCTGCGCACTTTAACACTGCTAATCAGTGCTAAAGTGCAAGTGCTCCCTATAGAAATTGTACTGTTGATTGGTTTATCCATGATTGGCATATTTGATTTACTAGTAAAGTGCACTAGAGGTGCCCCGGGCCTGTAAATCAAATGATACTATTGGGCTTGCAGCACTGGTTGTGCCACCCACATTAGTAGACCTGTAAACATGACTCAGACCTGCCATTGCAGTGTCTGTGTGTGCAGTTATAAACCGCCAGTTCGACTTGGAATCAACCTTTCATTTTACTACATGTAAGACACCCCTAAGTTAGGCCCTAGGTAGCCCCATGGGCAGGGTGCAGTGTATGTTTAAGGTAGGACATATACTAGTGTGTTTTATATGTCCTAACAGTGAAATACGGCCAAATTCAGTTTTCACTGTGCAAGGCCTATCTCTCTCATAGGTTACATGGGGGCTGCCTTTAAATATCCTTAAAGTGCAGATTCTCTTTGAGAGCAGATAAAAAGTTGGAGTTTAGGGTCTCTGAGCTTACAATTTAAAAATACATCTTTTAGTGAAGTTGGTTTTTAGATTGTTAGTTTGAAAATGCCACTTTTAGAAAGTAGGCATTTTCTTGCTTAATCCATTCTGTGACTCTGCCTGTTTGTCGATTCCCCGTCTGGGTCAGTTTGACAGTTGGGCTGTTCACACCTCTCCTCTAGACAGTGACACACTGGGGTGTAGCCAGCATATCTTGATTAGCCATCTGTGCTGGAAGGGAGGGGAGGAGTGGTCACTCACACCTAAAAGGACTGTGCCTGCCCTCACACAATGCCGTCTCCGACCCCCTGGTGAGTGTCTGAGGCCTGACCTGGACAAGGAAGGATCTTGCAAACACTTGAGACTTTGCTTTGAAGTTTGTCAACTTCAAAAGCAGAACTGGGTATAAGAAGAAGACTCAAAACCCCAGACTTTTAGGATCTTTCTGGAATCAAGAGGAACCTCTGCACAGGAGAAGAGCTGAAGGAGGAGTACTGTCCCTTTGCTGTGTTGCTTTGCTGGACTGGCCTGCAGTTGCTGCTTCTGCCTGAAAAGAGTGCAAAGGGTGAACTTTGCTGTGTATCCTGCTTGAGAAAATTCTCCAAGGGCTTGGAGTGGAGCTTACCTCCTGTTGAAAGTCTCAGGGACACCAAAGACTTCAGTTTCCTTGAGCTGCAGCACTGGGAACTGTGTGTTTTGTGCTGTTCAAAAGGAGAACCCACTGCACCGCCACCAATGACGCCGCTGGCCTGCACCGTGACCTGCAGACGCCACACGGAGTCGCATTGCCCCACTTCGCACAGCGACCCTGGTCTCCCCGGCGCCATCATTGGACGACTTCACTGAGCCGCTGCTCGTACCGCGACCTGTGGGCCCCGCACTCCGGCATCGCCTGCTCACACCGCAGGCTGGGCAACCCTGACGCCGCCGCTCCTGCTGATACCGGCGCCGCTGCCTGCACCGTGGCCTGTGGACACCGCTCGTGAGGTACATGAAGCACCGTCCCATCCCGCACCGCAGCCCTGGTCCACCGATGCCAGCACCATCGACTCCTGTGTCGTCACCAGGCATCCTGCCTGCACTGTGGCCTGTGGACACCCCTCGTGAGGGTCACAAAGCACCGCTGGCTTGGGCCTACCAACGACAGCGCTTCAGCAACGATGTTGCCTGCACCGTGACCTGTGGATACCGCACGTCGCATCGTCCCGCTTCGCACCACAGCCCCGACGCCATCTATGCCGGCGCACCTGACTTCATCAGCCTGGAGTTCGATCTGCAACGCGTGTGACCTCAAGGGCCCGACGAGTCCTGCACCGACTCCGGAACCGACACCGCGACGTCAGTGGCGCCGCTCTCCGGGGCTCACCACGAGGATCACGACGCCCTGCAAATCCAAGGTACTGTTTGCGGATCTTCCCGACACCATAGCTGGCCTGCAACGCCACGGCCGGCCTGAACTGTTGGTTTTGTTGATCACGACGCCGTGATAGCCCCAGGTGGAGCTATCGACTTCAAGGAACTGTAGTTTTGAGTAAATCTTGCAGAATTCAAATTTTTCTTACTGTATGTTGGATTTTTATCATATTTGGTCTTGTTTTATATAGATAAATATTGGCTATTTTTCTAAAACTGGTGTGGTGTCCTTTGTAGTGTTTTCACTTACTACTGTGTGTTGTGTGCAAATGCTTTACACGTTGCTTCTGAGACAAGCCTGACTGTTCGTGCCAAGGAGGTGAGCAGGGGTTATCTGAGTGGGTATCTCCTTTATCCTGACTAACGTGAGGGTCCCTACTTGGACAGGGTGCAAACCGACTGCCAACTAGAGACCCCATTTCTAACAGAAACCAAGTCTAACAATGCACAAGTAAAGTGAAACATGCACAAGCAAAATGAACAGTTTTTCTAATTGATGTGTAATTTGACATGCTATTAATGCTTCAGCTTTGATTGACATACTAGCCAAAACAGAGAGGTGAGGAAGTGAGAATAAAAAAGACTGATTTTAAATTTTGGAAGACTATTAGAGGTCAGAACCTAACACAAAATAAACATGTGATTCATAATTAAATGTGTTTTTTGAATTCATGTCACAAGGGGGTACATACTTATTGGTTTTGAGTATTTAAGGATCCTGCCCCCGTAACCTCAACAGGATCAATCCCCATTTGAGTCTAACAGAAGTAACATAAGGTCATCCTATTCAATGGTCCTAGGCAGGGATGGCACCGAAGCCCTGTGTGCCTGCTCCACCTCAAGGAACCCTGTCAGGCCCTGCAGTTACAACTGGTGTCTGACCAACCCCTCCAAAAGAGCCTCCACCAAGGCATACTTGGCCCTCTCTGGAAACTACAAAGCGCAGATGTTATTGTGGCAGGCGCAGCCCTCCGCATCCTCTACCCTGTGCTCCAGCTTGCGGTTAACTGTAGTAAGTTTAGCCATCTGCTGCTTAAGGGTGGCTACATCCCCCTCTAGTGTCACAATGTTGGCCTCTGCCGTGGTTACATTATCAGCCATCTTTCACAAGTCTGCCCTGAGCAAGTTAACATCAATACAGCTTAGATTTTGTGCACAACGGCCATCCGAGAGCCCTGGATAGCTGCCAGCAGTTCCATACCTGAGGGTTCCTGCTCTAGTTCCGTGGACACACAGGCAGGATCAAGGGCACCTCGGCAATTCAGACCGAGGTTCCACTGCACATCCCCGTCTTCAGTGGTGACAAGTGGGAGCAGGGCACGAGCGCCCATGCAGCACCCAGAGGGTGCAGTCCAGTGCCCGGCCTCCACCTCTAATGGGCCCCACTGCACCAGCTCTGGCTTGTAGCCTGGTGAGGGACCCATCTGGCTTCCTTACCGGGCCACAGGCGGCCAATCAGCCCCAGCAGGGCCCCCTACCGAGCTCAGCACAAAGGTGTTGTCTCAGTGGCCAGCTCCTCTCCAGGTGCTTCAAAACAGCCTGACCCCATCCCGGCTCTGCGACACGACCTCACTGGTAGCATTATTTGCAGCGGAAAAATGGGCCCCATCCCCCCAGCCCCCAGTGCCCCGTCCGCCCCCCCAGCCAGTTGAGTATTCAGAGGCACATAAGGGCACACACAGTGGGGAGCGTTCCGATGCTGGCATGCAGCGGTTAGCCGGCAGGATGTTTCAGGATATAGGCAGGTGGGCTGGGAGCCAGGAAAACTATGTCCTGTCGGCCATCTTGTTAGGCTATGCCCCCACCTCATTTGTCATAATTTTAGTGTGGTTTTAATTCCGATCTTAAACAAAACTTCACACCATTAGTTGTAAGAATAACTTTGCCTGTTAGCCTCTTGAGATATGGTTATTTCCAGCTGTAATTAAAATTCATGCTTTATTGGCCAGCTGGCCATCTGAAAATAAGCAGATCACTTATTTATCCAGTTATTCAGTTTGTGATTCATGTTTGGGCTAATGGGAACGCTGGACAACATGTACACTTAGAGATCAGCGAGCCACTTAAGGCCCGAACTGGAGAACTAACTTTGGCTCAGCTCAAGGTCCTTTTGGACACTCAAGACCAAAATGAGCCGAACATTAATGTGGCTTCTGCCTATCACCCAGGCTCTAAGATTATGTGCCAAGAATTAAAAATACAGCATAAATCTTTAGTGTTAAAAGGGAGAGAACCAGGCAGCCATTTATATGGTGAATTACATAATGTGAAACCATAAAACTGGGGACTAATATTGGCTTCCCTACTTGACTAAATTGTGTAATTTGAGACACATATTTTGTTATACAAAGCCTCCTTCTTATCGCATATCAGAGCACCTTTCAACATGAGAGTTCAGGGTGTATACCATACAAAAATAATCTGCTATATTAAGACCAAGCACTTCTGCATCTAAACAAATACCCTTTTTAACTTTACAGATGATATATTTTAACATTAGGTGTGTTGCATAATTTAGATGTCAACAATTTTTAGGGTTCGGCCTGTGCACGGGCACTTAGTAGAGATAGACAAGCCACTGAAAGCTCGAGCCCAGCTTGAAGCCTGCCTCTGGCTCAGCTAGGAGTTCTGTTGGCACCTAGCCCATAATGAGCTGAGCTTTTGTGTGACTTCTGACTGCCACTCTCGCACTACCCAGGATGAGTTGTTACAATCAGAGATGCTAACTGTAGAACTGAGGAACAAGGTTCAAGTTTCAGCCTCTTCTTAACATCCTGTGATTCTGGGCCAATCACTTAATCTCAGCATACCAATAAACAAAGCATGTGATCTTGTGTAAAATAACTGATGCTCATATAAAAAGCTCCAATACCACTGGGTCGAGGCTGTGCTATATTTTAAAAACTGAAGAAAAAAGAGGTAAAAGAGGTAAAATCAATATAAGGAAAGACAAATAAGTACCAATTTATTAGCTGATTTGTACGTTTTACTGCTTCACCACTTAAATTCTGTTATCTTAGGCAAAAATGTTATTTCACCTAAACTCCGTTTTCTTTTCTATCGCCTATGAAAGCACTTTCAAATATGTGAGTTCAGACTAACTGTTGTACAAAACTATCACTACATGCAACCGCCGTACGTGGTGTACATTTGCATTGACGATTCACAATTAAGTTAAAAACGTTCTTCACCGAGGGTGGCAAAAACGCTGCACTTCCTTAAGGAGAAGGAACTACTAGGGTCAATGCTACAGGAACAAATACATCCCTTTTGTTTTGACAAACGTACGAATCTTCCATCGTGTTTCTTCTCTCTCGTCTTTCCTATGATATAGTGAATTTCATTAATAACTGTTCTACACTGAGCGAATATGGATGGGTGGTATTATACTCAAGTGCAGCAGTGGTATCTGTGAATCACAACTGTAACCTACGACATCATGATTTCTACTGTTTCACTCCTTAATTCGATGAGCCTTTCAAATATCCCGAATCCAATGTCAAGCCACTTGGTCCCACCCATGGTCGATTGCTCCCCGAACTACGTTTACTTAAGTATCGCCACGACTGAGTACTCCCAAGAACTGAAACATTTCGTCTTTGTCCGCCTCTGCTTTTACTACCTAAAAAGCCTTCACGAAGTAAGCGTTGAGCTTCCTCTACCCGGCTTAAATTTTACTGTCTTTAAGTACCGCCCTCAATGTAAGACCATTGACATGGGTACATCGTGCAAATACAGACTTCACAACAAACAGCAAGCTCACAGTGTAAAAGTGGAAATGGTATTTTCTGAAATGTACTGATGAAGAGTAAAAACTAATGACGGACATGGGCCTTTCCACTTCTATACGAACTAGATGGCCCAGGCCACGAAAACGAAATATTTCCTCTATTTTATCAAACTGGCAGCGTTTTCGTTAAAGGGTTACAGGGGGGTCTCCCTCTGTCCTTATCTCGGTTAGTTTCATCAGGGCTGTCAGTGTTACGTCGACAGTGCCCCATCTCAGCCTAACTGGGATGTTTTTTTCTCATGCGGTGGTAAGCCGTGATCCTCCACAGCAAGTCGAGTTTACAAACTTTACGTGCAAAATACGTAAATGAGACCAATTCCGCAGATAAACTCCTGGACTTCGTCTGCAGGAAATGCGACACCAGTATCCAGCAGAAAGTCTCTGGTCCTCGTTCATGAGGCACATTTTCACTGAGTCTTGCGTGCTCCAGTGCGCGGAGGGTGGAAGCCTGCCGCAGGAACTCGTGCTGACGAAACATCTGCTGACCTCGGACACACTCGTTCACCTCCCGGGGTTTTCCCCTTTTCTCTCCCTGTTGTTTCCCTGTTCTTGCCCAAAGGATGCAGCCCGTGACAGGCCAGCGTGCGCTCTGAACTTAGCGGGCTTGGCTGGCGGCCAACCCACAAAACAATTATTGGTTTGCTTCGGAGCTTTGTGCATGTGTGTAGTACAAACACGCTAAAGAAACATCCTCCCGCCCTTGTTCGGGAATGATTACGTCAGCGGCGAATCCCACACAGGAAATGCACTAGGGCGTTTTACCTGAAATCACACCTGCGGACCAATGAAAGGCAGCGGAACCAGGAAGTCTCTTGCCACGGAGCCTACACCCTAAACCCAACCCGAGGTACAATTTCAACGAGAAGCTATTCATCGACGCAGAGTCCTGGCCTTTAATTACTTCCAGTTTTATGAGGTGGAAGAGAGCCAACGGTGGTTCTCCTGGGTTTACAGTATTAAAGAATGAGATTCTGCATGTTGAAACTACTGTGCAAAAAAACAAAACAAGGTAGACCACATATTGTATTATGATACTTACATAGCACTTCATACCCCACTGCGGGGGCAGAGACGTTTTAAGACATGGGCGCTGGCCCAGGCCCCACACTTTCAGGGGGGCAGCTCTGTTCTGCAGATTCTTGCCCTGATTACCTCGAATAATTCTTAACTTAAACAGATTGTTTTAAATACTGTTTTCCTTTAATTTATTTGTAATGTGGGTCATGTGTGAGAATCTATTACAGACATTTAGCAGAGAAATGCTGTGTTTATGTTTCATGCAAAATCCATAAAAAGATTATTTTAGACCAAAACAGGACCTCACATACCAGAAATGGGAAGCTGTCACAGTCAATATTTGCAGTAATATCATTGAGCTACTGCTGTGTTACAATATTGAAAAAACACATCACTATCCCTGAATATTAGATGTAAACACATTTAGAATTTGGGGGAGTGGACATCTGCACTGTAAATGACCTGGCTACAGACGGCATGAAGAAGCTGAAATTGGATCATAAATCCAAAGCTGTACCAAAGAGCTGCCCCCAAAATCCTTAAGATGTCCCTGCTGCAGGGCTCCTAAGCTATTAACTAATACGTAGTAGCTCGCTGCATAGTGGGGAAGTATGTGGTTGGCAGAGTGTTGTGCTTGTTTTGGACCCATGTGGGATGCATTTTGATGTTGTACATGAGTGCAAGTAAGTGCTTTTTATCTTTGCTTGGGGTGCAGCACCTAGCAGTCTGATGAAGAATGACATGGAAGTGGTAGGTGCACAAATTATAACCGTAAGAATGTGGTACCTATAATTTACTCTAAGGAGCTCCCTTGTAACAACTCAGGCAGAGGGGTATTGTGTGCGTGTACAACAAACCACCATTGGCAAACCCAATAGGGGTTGCCTACGCAGGAGCTTTTGGCTTTGTCAATGTGTTTTAGCAATGTTGTTCACCAGTGTGGCTGATGTTCAGCATGCCTAAATGTTTGTAGTGTAGAAGAGCGTGGTGTGAAGTGTCGTTGAGTTGAATGGCGAAGAGTGGAGTAGAGTGGAGTGGCAGAGTGTCGTGTAGTGGAGTGGCACTGTATAGAGTCATGTAGAGTGGCATACACTGGAGTGGCGTAGAGTAGACTGGTGTGAAGTGTATTAGCGCAGTGTGTTGCAGAGTATAATGGCGCAGAGTGCAGTGGCATTGAATTCAGTGTCGTAGAATGTAGAGACATGTTTTAGAGAAAAGCATAGTAGAGTGCAATGGTACAGAGTGCAGTGGTACAGAGTGGAGTGGCATAGAGTAGAGTGATGCAGAGTGGAGTGGCATAGAGCTGAGTGGAGTAGAGTTGAGTGAAGCAGAGGGGGTAGAGTGGCATACAGTACAGTGGCGTCGAGTGCAGAGTAGAGTCAAGTGGTAGAGTGCAGTGGCATAGAGTGGTGTAGAGTAGCATAGTGATACAGAGTAGTGTATTGTGCTGTAGAGTGTAGTGGCATAGAGTGCAGTGGTTTAGAGTGGAGTAGAAAAGAGTAGAGTGGCGTGGAGCTTAGTGGAGGAGAGTGCAGTGTTGCAGAGGAGAGTGCAGTTGTGTAAAGAGCATTGGTGTAGAGTGCAGTGGTTAAGAGTAGAGTGGCGTAGAGTGCAGAGGCATGGAGTAGAGTGGCACAGATTTCAGTGGTGTAGAGTAGATTGTTCAGAGTAGAGTGAAGTGGGGTGGAGTGGTGCAGGGTAGAGGGCAGTTCGGTAGAGTGGTATAGAGAGTATTGGTGTAGAGTAAAGTGTTTAGAGGGCAGTGGTATAGGGTTGAGGGTTACAACGCAGAGTGCATTGGCGTAGAGTGTATTGGCATAGAGTGCAGTGGCTTAGAGTACAGTGTTGCAGAGTGGCGTAGAGCGGAGTTGTGCAGAGTAGATAGGTGTGGCCTAGACTGTAGTGGCGGCAAGTGTATTAGCATAGGGTAGAGTGCTACAGAGTAGAGTAGAAAGTTGTAGTATGAAGTTGTGTAGAGTGCAGTGATAGAATGGAGTGGTACAGAGTGCAGTGATAGAATGGAGTGGTGCAGAGTGCAGTGATGTGGAGTGGTGTAAAGTGGAGTGGTGGAGAGTAGAGTGGTGCACAGTAAAGCAGAGGGGCACAGACTCACAGTTTTACTAATAAAACTATACAGTGCACAGACGAAAATGTGTGGAAATTGCATCACCTAGTGCAGAGTTCTGCAAAGTCGGTCCTGGACGGCCGGGTCCATGCCAGTTTTTTTTTTAGCATATCCACATTTAGAAACAAGAGGTTTCAGAAATCTACATTTTTCTAAATGTGGATATGCTAAAAATCTGGCATGGACCCGGCTCTCCAGGACCGACTTTGCAGAACCCTGACCTAGTGTAATGATTTATTTTGATCAGATTAAAGTATTTGATTCCAACACACATCAGAAATACAAAAAAGTGCTTCATTTGTGTTCCTAATTTTGATATATTCTGTAATACTTATAACAGTTCATTTAAGTGTTGTCATGTGCTAGGAAAAAACTCTTTCCTACCCTCAGTATCTAGCAAGATTGTAATATAAATCCTCTCACTTTGAAGTCTGAGAAAGAAAAGTGTGGCAGGCTGAACGGTATAAACCAGACAGAGATCCGATAATATGGTAAGTAAGGGTTTATTTATAGGTTTTACTTTCTTTGTTCGTTAAAGTTCAGATTATATATTTATATATGGCGTAACCCGGTTAAATGTCTCTTCTTTAACTTGGTCGTTCTTCTTTCTCTTTTCTTCCTCGGTCAGGTTTTTCAGGGAACTTGGTAAGGCTCCAGGGAGGTACCGGCAAGAAAACAGAAGAATGCCTGGGTAAGTATATAAGCGTTTTCTGGGGTTTTCTCTATCAAGAAGGAATAGGGAATGGGTAAGCAGGGAGATAGGAAAAGTGTGCGTCCACCCGTGAACTGTGTTTAAGCCTAACAATGTCTGTGCTTCAGGTAAGTCTTAGGGTGCGCCCGAGAGGTTAGGTTAATCAGTCCTTTAATAGGCTGTGCCCTTCCTTTATCCCTTTCCCCTCTCACCCCTCCCCAGTTCCCTTTCCCAGTGTAGGTTTGAGGTTTCTGCCCCTTGCCCCTAGGAGGGACCGTACCTTTGTGAGCCACGACCCTCCAGGGTCGTGGCTGGGCTCCTTCGTCTGGCTCTCCGATGTTCCAGGGACCGTGGTCTTGCTCTCCATCTCTCCGGAACTGCTCTGTTCGTGCTTTGTGGTGTCCTGCTGCTTCGTGATGTCTCCAGCGTCCGTCCTCCTCTCGCCGCCAACGTTCTCCTCCTCGCTGTGTTCCAGCCTTTTATGGCGTTCCACGGGCTCGTTTAGAGTGAGCGTTTCCCCGGGAACGGGGAAACGCAGCTGAGTCGGGTTGCGCGTCCCCATGGCAACATGGGGACGCGGAAATGACGGATCGGGTTCGCCCGATACAGCGTCTCCCGCTGCTGCCGGTGCCGGGATCGGGTTCGCCCGATCACATACCCCTTCCCAAGAACGGTCCTGTTCGAGGACCGGAGTAGGGCAAGGAAACCTGGATAGGTAATCCGCGGGACCCTGTTGCGTTCCAGGGACATGACAAACCTGAAAGGAAAAAGGCTGAAGTTCAAGAAACCATCGAAGTATCCTAGAGTTGGAATCCTTATGTGAAGCAAGCCAGGTAAGGGGAGCATGATCAGTATATAGTAAAAAAGGTCGTCCCAGGAGATAATATTGCAAGGTCTCCACTGCCCATTTAATGGCCAAACACTCCTTCTCAATGGTGGGGTAATGGCACTCCCGGGGAAGCAGCTTCCGGCTGATAAAGACAATCGGGTGATCCCCACCATCTGCATCCGGTTGTGCGAGCACTGCGCCAATGCCCACATTAGAAGCATCCGTGTACACATGAAAAGGTTTGGAGAAATCAGGACATTGCAAAACCGGTTCTGAGGTAAGGGAGGATTTTAACCGATCAAAACTCTGTCTTTGACTGTCAGAAAAAGGAGCCAATTTGTTGGGGTGTTTTTGTGATAATAGGTCAGTAAGCGGTGCCGCCACAGTGGAATACCCCGGGATAAATCTACGGTAGTAACCTACTAGCCCAAGAAAGGAACACAAATCTTTCTTTGTTTTTGGGGTTGGAGCGTTTTGAATTGCTTCTACTTTAGTCATTTGGGGTTTTAACGTACCACTGCCTATCTTGTAGCCGAGATATGATATGTCAGTCTTCCCCAAGACACATTTCTTTGGATTAGCAGTCAACCCGGCTTCTGTGAGAGTAGTCAAAATTTGGTGTAGATGGTCTAGCCAAGTATTGCTAAAGATGACAACATCATCAAGATAAGCGGCAGAGAACGAATGGAAGGGTTTTAACAATCTATCCATCAACCTCTGAAAGGTTGCCGGCGCCCCATGAAGACCAAAAGGTAACAGTGAATTGATATAAACCAGATTGAGTAGAGAAGGCTGTTTTCTCTTTGTCTTCGGGGAAAAGGGGTATCTGCCAGTATCCTTTAGTGAGGTCTAAGGTATACATATACTTAGCTGTTCCTAGCTTCTCGAGAACATCATCCACCCGGGGAATAGAATAAGAGTCAAATACAGAGATGGCATTGAGTTGGCGGAAGTCAATACAAAAACGAACTGTTCCATCCGGTTTGGGAACCAGAACTACGGGTGAACACCAGGGACTGACAGAAGGCTCAATTACTCCCAGGTGTATCATCTTTTCTATTTCGTCTTCTATGATATGTTTCCTAGCCTCGGGAATACGATAGGGCCGTAATCGAATAGTCTGACCTGTTGGTGTTCTTATTCTGTGATGGATCAGGGATGTTCTGCCAGGTGTGTCTGAAAACACCCCTGAGTGCTGGGTTAATAGGGCGTATAACTGATCCTTCTGTGACTTTGTCAACGAAGTGTTGACAACGGGCATGTTTGCCTCTTGTTGCTTTCCAGAGGGAAACAACTCTATCTCTACTTCCTTAACGGGGGATAAGAGACAACTCACTGCTACTCTCTCGCTAACCTCCGTTTCTGCTTCCCATTTCTTGAGGAGATTCACATGATACATTTTTTTTTTTTGGGGGTTGACACTTAACTCGATAAGATAGGTGACAGGGGAGATTGCTCGAATAATCCTATATGGCCCTTGCCATCTGGCTAATAACTTTTGATCAGATGTGGGTCTCATAATCAACACCTGGTCATTAGGAAGGAATGTACAGAGTTTACTTCCCCTATCATAATATTGTTTCTGCGACTCTTGGGCCTTTTCCATATGTTGTCGTACATTCTCCCATAAATCTTGTAAATGTGATTTCAGCTTCTGAACGTATTCTAACACTGGTCGCCCTTCCTCTTCTTCCTCCCATGTTTCGACGGCCATATCTAAAAGGGAACGGGGTTGCCTCCCGAAGACCAGTTCGAACGGACTATGTCCTGTAGAGGACTGTTCGTGGGTTCGAATGGCATATAACACTAAGGGCAGTTTCTGGTCCCAATCCCTCCCTGTCTCGTCTACTATTTTCTTCAAGAGTGTTTTAATAGTCCGATTGTATCGTTCCACAAGTCCGTCTGTCTGTGGATGATAAACTGAAGTTTTAATCTGGGTGATGCTAAGTGTCTTGCAGATCTGTTTCATAAGGTTGGACATGAAGGGTGTACCCTGGTCAGTAAGAATTTCTCGGGGAAACCCTGTCCGCGTGAATACCGTTATCATTGCCTGTGCTTCTGTTTTAGTCGTCATGCTGGCAAGAGGAATGGCTTCGGGATACCGGGTTGCATAGTCTACTATCACTAGTATATACGTATGTCCCTTAGTTGAGGGAAGCAAGGGTCCAATTAGATCCATCCCCACCCTACTGAACGGAATATCAATGATGGGAAGAGGTAAGAGAGGTGCTTTCCGGGGCCGGCCTGGTTCGGTGAGTTGACACCTAGGGCATTGCGAGCAATATTTTCTAATGTGGGCAAAAACTCCTGGCCAGTAGAATCTTCGGAGGAGATATTCTTCGGTTTTGTCCCTGCCAAAATGGCCCCCACCCGGTTGATTGTGGGCTAGAAAAAGTACTTGATCTCTATATGTCTCTGGGACTACTAATTGGAATTTGTGTTCCCCTGCCCTGGTGGTGGTCACCCTATACAGAAGGTTGCGTTGTACAAGGAAATAGGGGCCCACCTCGTCAGTTTCTTCCGTTTTTGCTGTTCTCCAAGCATGAGTGAGAGTGGGGTCCTCCCTCTGATGCTGGCGGAAACTGATGGGGCCTCTGTGATTCTCAGCTATAACTCTTATGGGTTGAGGTTGGTCTTTAACAGCTCGAAACTGTGCCTTGCCTTCTCTTTTTTCCCGGCGGGACAGTTTTCTACGATATGGGGGACAGTCAATTTCGCTATAAGAAAAAGGAGCCTCTGTCCACCATTCGAAGTTCTCCTTTTGGGTACCATTTAATAATTGCTGGAAGTGTACGTAGTCTGTTCCCACAATACATTCTTCTATTAGTTGTTCCATAACACCCATGGGAAGAAAGTCTCTGTAATTTCCCCACTCTAGCTCCACTGTGGAAAGAGGGTATTGTGCCTTATCGCCGTGTATACAGCAAATAGTTACTCTTTGGGAGGTGTTTTCATCCACCGGGTCTATCAGATCTTGTCGTATGACCGACTGACTACAACCCGAGTCTATGAGGGCAGAGAGGAGATGCCCATTGATTCGTAAAGTCTGTTTAAATTTGGTGTCCCCTTTTCCTGTACATAAGACCCTGCGTCGAGTTACTCCTATTTCCATAGGTTCCGCCCCCTCTGTTTTCCTGGGACACACGCGAGCAATATGTCCCCATTCTCCGCAGTTAAAACATTGGGGTCCGGGTATTGGATGAGCCTCCCCTGGTTTACGTGGAAATGGGTCTTCTACGGGATATCTCTGGATGGGCCGTGCTGGAGGGGTAATGGGTTTGGGATTGGGCCGAGGTGATATTGATCTTACGTCCGTGGATCTGTGATATGCACAAGCCAGATCTATAGCCATGTCCGTATCCACATTGGGATGTTGTCTTATCCAGCTTTTTGTACCTGTGGGTAAGGAGTCCAAATATTGTTCGAGGATAATTGTTTTGATAACATCCTCTCGGCTAGTTCCTATAGGAGCTAGCCATTTGAGCGCCAAGTCCTTAACCCTAAAATAAAAGGTTCGGGGGTCCTCATTTTGTCCCCATCTAACCTTACGGAACCTTACTCTGTAGTACTCGGTGTCGTGACCAACCCGTTCTAAAATGCTCTTTTTAATGTCTTTATAGGGTGTAGTTCCGTCAGGATTGGCCGCCTGATAGGCTGCCTGTATAAGTCCGGTGAGTAAAGGTGCGATGTATTGTCCCCATCTCTCTTCGGGCCACTGAGCCGAAGAGGCGACCCGCTCAAAGTTAGTAAAGAACGAATCAGGATCTTCCCCTTCCTGATACCGTTGGAGAACCAAACTGGGGACATTAGGGTGCACTTTACTAGCAGCTATGGTCTCAGTTAACTTTTTCATGGCCGTCTCATGAACCAGCTGATTGTTTGCCAATATAGTGGCTTGGCTCTTTAGAGCGGACTGTAAGGCTTCCCTATCTTCTTTGGCCTCGCGCTGGTGAGCTTCCCAAACCAGCTGTAAATGCCGCTGGCCTTCCGCCAGTTGTTTAATCATGACTTCTAGGGTAGGATGTTCACTCATGGTTATACCGTTCCTCAGCCGCTGGGACTAAATCCCACTTCTGACACCACTGTGGCAGGCTGAACGGTATAAACCAGACAGAGATCCGATAATATGGTAAGTAAGGGTTTATTTACAGGTGTTACTTTCTTTGTTCGTTAAAGTTCAGATTATATATTTATATATGGCGTAACCCGGTTAAATGTCTCTTCTTTAACTTGGTCGTTCTTCTTTCTCTTTTCTTCCTCGGTCAGGTTTTTCAGGGAACTTGGTATGGCTCCAGGGAGGTACCGGCAAGAAAACAGAAGAATGCCTGGGTAAGTATATAAGCGTTTTGTGGGGTTTTCTCTATCAAGAAGGAATAGGGAATGGGTAAGCAGGGAGATAGGAAAAGTGTGCGTCCACCCGTGGACTGTGTTTAAGCCTAACAATGTCTGTGCTTCAGGTAAGTCTTAGGGTGCGCCCGAGAGGTTAGGTCAATCAGTCCTTTAATAGGCTGTGCCCTTCCTTTATCCCTTTCCCCTCTCACCCCTCCCCAGTTCCCTTTCCCAGTGTAGGTTTGAGGTTTCTGCCCCTAGGAGGGACCGTACCTTTGTGAGCCACGACCCTCCAGGGTCGTGGCTGGGCTCCTTCGTCTGGCTCTCCGATGTTCCAGGGACCGTGGTCTTGCTCTCCACTTCTCCGGAACTGCTCTGTTCGTGCTTTGCGGTGTCCTGCTGCTTCGTGATGTCTCCAGCGTCCGTCCTCCTCTCGCCGCCAACGTTCTCCTCCTCGCCGTGTTCCAGCCTTTTATGGCGTTCCGCGGGCTCGTTTAGAGTGAGCGTTTCCCCAGGAACGGGGAAACGCAGCTGAGTCGGGTTGCGCGTCCCCATGGCAACATGGGGACGCGGAAATGACGTATCGGGTTCGCCCGATACAGTGTCTCCCGCTGCTGCCGGTGTTGGGTTCGCCCGATCACAAAAAGTAAACAAGAGCCCTTGGAAGACAGCAGCTGACTTCTGACCTCGGTCTTTGAATGCACAGCAAGTGTGGCGAGATAAGAAGATTTACAGGCCTATTTACAGAAAGGAAGCACTCGGAAGGATACTGTAAATAATCTGTGGGCAAGGGAAAGGTATGAACTCAAGCTGGACAGCCTAAATCAAGTGAAACCAACAAATGGAAAGCAAGGAAACATGAGTTACAAACCACAAAGCCAATGGCAGGCAAGAGTCAGAATGCATTTGTTGATCAACTTTCCGAATGTCCCCAAGATGCCTTTAGCAAACCAAACAGCTCTGCTGTCTGGTAGGCTGAAACCTAAAAAATGAGGGGCTACAGTGATGGCCCAGTAAATTGTATGGCACCATGCAAAATGCAGACGTGTTGCTGAAGGGGTTAAAAGATGCCATATGGGCAAGAAAGGAAGAGTAGGAGCTACTCAGTCTTTAAAAGCCTGGATTTCACAATCAGGCTAGACTGAAGGAGACAAACATTTTGATTAGCAGTTTGCACCCACATCTTCTCTCATGCTCCTGAAGGGTCCCATTGGCGAACATGCAGCAGAGGGTCGAGCCTTAGTCAAGTCGTGGCTCAAACCCTAACCAGACTGACACCCTGTACATGCAAGGGTGAGACATAAAGTGCTGGTAAGTTGATGCTTTAACACAACAAGAACAATACTGGAATTACATAATAGCCTTCCTTAACTCTGGTACCTAAAAACATTTTATGACATATATTTAGGGCTCTGCTTTATACAGGAAGAAAAAGGTTTGGGGTCCACAACGATGGGCGTGGTTGAAAAGCAATAACACATTTATAAGAGGTATGGTTTATGAAAATAACAGTGTGGGTGAATGTAAGCAAAATATAATCTTGTGGCTCACACATTTGTAAATACAGCACTGGTTTTTAAGAATAATAACTGCAAACAATAAGTACCACAATATTTAGTAGTTTATATAGTACCTTTGTCCTAAGCCACTAGCAATACTATATTTGATACAAATACAAGCATGCATGCAAATTATGATCATTCAATGTTCGGTTACCACATCTGAAGTTAGGCCTTAAGGGCCTCCCTCCTCAAAACATGAGGTTCATCCCCACATGCAATCAATACAGATGCTACACATTTTTTTCACCCCAGTGCTTGCTACTCATCTTGCTATAATTTAGTTATGTTAATAATAGGTTTACTAATAACCTATGTTGGTGGCAGTAATTTTATCAACTTGAAAAGGTGTATTAGTGTCGGTGAGATTTGAATCTATGACCATCACACACACGGTCTACGGATTTCCACAGGAGGAACATTAATCCACTGAACTATCTTAATGGTTGTATCCGCTGGCCCAATATACCAGCTCGGAACTTAGCTCAGTGGGTTGAGATGCCTTATGAAGAGATTTGTATTCAAAAAGTGTCAGCTTCTAATAATAGTAAAACAGTTCAGGTGGTTCATCTATCCACTGTAGGGCACTGTATGTAAATTGCATGTTGCAGGTGTGAAACCTAGAGGGTTGCTCAGTGGGTTGTTCTTGAGATTCAGGTGTAACCAGCAGGTCACAAGTTCCAATGTGGATACCATCGTTCAGTAAATCATGTGGGGGCATAAAAAGGGCTGCCACGGCAGGGACCCCTAATTGTAGTGAGACGGCCAGGCAGCGATTCACAAGAAACCCACCCACACTTAAAAGGAGACCCTCAGGAAGTCACAGGCTTGGGGAGACAGAGGCAAAAGGAGCACGGAAATGAGCGTAAGGAGGATGGGGGTGGCCACACCTCACATGGCGGGTGGCAGGGCTACTTACGTTATGGCAGGGTAAGACAGTCGGTGGAAGGAGTACATGAAACACAGCCTGGTCTGCCGGAGTGCTGAATGCAACAAATGATCAAGGGTAGTGAGTTAAGTCTAAAAATGTGAAAAGGAATCCCCCCACAGGAAAGGACAAATGCCAGCGCCAAGAACCGTTTGATTGATTTATGGCTAGGTTATTTATGATCATGCTACATATAAATGTCAGAATGATTGATTTTAAGCCTGTCAACAATGGTTTATGGCACTGTACTGCTCATAAGGTTCAGGCCCAAATGATTTATGGCCCTAATAAAGAATAACAAGGGGCCTCTTGCTATAAATCAATGTTAATAAACTGTGGCCAATGTTTTTCAAACCTCTTTAAGACAATGTGTATCATTGTTCGGGAGAAGACCGCATGCAGGTGCTTTCAGTGTCACAACAAGGATTCAGAGTGCACATTTTCCTCATTTGCACCTTGCTACGCCACTGCACCTAAGCCTACACCCCTTTACATACAATTACCATTCAGGAGCTGCCAAGCTGCTTCATTAAGATTACGTTTTAATGACTGCGGGGCTGGGTGGTCCGTAGGACTTTTGTGCTGAGATCTCCAGCATCTTCCTTCTTCTTCACACACTGCCAAACCACTTTGCAATAATGACAAAACACTTAACTACCCAAAATTTAAATAACAAATTTATGTTAAATTTAAATGATTATCAGCAGATGAGCAATTCCAGAGAGACGTCCTCACCGTCTCCATTTACATAAGCAAGTTTTCCTTTGTTTTTTACTGCAGGTACTAGGCACTGGCAGGCCCCAGCCCACTTAAAGCCCTACCTTAGGGCAATGATTAAACAAAAAGTACAACCTTTGTTGAAATAAGTTCAAATACATCTCATTGTAACAAGAAACTAAACCCACACCATAGAGAACGCCTACAGCAGAGGACAAACTGTTGAAAGTAAATAGGGCCTGATTTAGACTTGGTATATACAATAATTTCACAAGAAAGTGCTAGGCCCGCAGGACAATTGAGACAGAACTCACACATCAACACTTTTTACTGTTGATTTTCAAGACCTTGTTAGGACAGCTAGGTATAAATATCTGAAATTCCAGGGTGACGCTGATCAAGTCATCTTTATTATATTGCCACCACGGACATCATCAGCTTGACAAGCAGTCAGAAGACACATTTCTGGTACCATAACTTTTGCCTGGTATGGTCATGGGCACCAGTTCCACTCCCATTACAGTGCTTGGCTTCATAAAGTAAATTTATTCTAGCTCCTCAGTGGCCATTGACTCGCAGTGTAAGTATTTGAGTGAAGGGGCAGACTGTGCCCTTTGTCTGGCACCAATGCAAAGTAAACTCTTCAATCGGAAAGCCGTGCTCTCTCTAGAAGCAAAGGCTCGTTTTAAAGGTGAGGTCATGAGACCCTACATCCAAAACATACAGCAACATTTCAAATCTCAATGGGTCACAAGCTATGACTAAAAGATCGGAACTCACTGAACCCAGAAAGACACAAGCAACAAAATGAGGTTTATACTCACCAGTTGCCAATATTCCCCACTTCCAGGCAAGAAGTGGCGTAGGGATCCCCCCCTAACAGCTGAAGCAGGGGTTGCCACTGGGCTGATAAGGTGGTAAACTGTGTCGACAAACATGAATTAATTGTTTATGGGCATCTTATATCTGCAGGGCTTCAGAAAAATACTAATAAATAACACTGCTATAAAATACCATCATGAGGGTTGTGGGCTCTAAGGTGGCCTGCACAGAGAAAGAAACACAAAACAAAGATAATCTAGGGGAAGTGCAGAGAGAAGAACACATAGGAAAGCAATGAGCATAAGAGAGAAAGATATGAAAGAAAAAGTGCGGCTTAGAGGAAAAAGATGGGTAGATACACATGGAAAAGAAAGAACCAGAGGGAGAAGGAAGGAAACGTGAAAGGAAGGATGGAATAAAGGTGAAAGGAAGGATGGAAGGGTGAAAGAATGAGTGGAAGTTTGAAAGCATTGATAGATGGAAAATTGAAAGGTTGGATGAAAGTATGGACATGTTGAAGGACGAGTGGATGGAATGAAGGAAAAATTGACAGATTGAGAAGAGTGAAGTGATGGATGGTTAAAAGAGATTGATACATTAACATATTGATAGTGGATGGGTGAAAAGGTGCATTTATAGATGGATGAAAAAGGTATGGTGGATGGGCAATCTATGGATAGATGGAAAGGTGAATGAATGTACAGATAGGTGAATGAATAGATGGCAGGGTAGAAGGATGGATAGATGGAAGTCGGGTGAAAGGAACTCATCTAAGCAGTTTTGCATTTGCTCCCTCCACACACTCAGTCAGATTAGAGGTATGTTTCAAGGGAAGGGGTATTTTAATGTTCTGGCTACTCCCTTGCAGGAAGTTAAAACTGAATGAATTCTAGCTCATAACAAAAAATGATACAATTTTTGCAGTATGTTGGCTGTATTGAATCCTACCTACAGATATAGACAGTTTTCTACCTTTTGACAATCCTTTTGATGCTTTCAGAATGTCTTTCAGAGAACCACAGTGTCAGCAGGGGTTATTGGGCACAACCATGGGGGTTGAGGCCTTTTACTCCTGATGTACCGGGGCCCATCCTACCATGGATTCTGAGCAACTGGGCCAAGTACCCCCTCTGCACTGGACTCTCACTGCAGGCATGATCAAGCAGTCCCAAGTTCTCTCGGGGAGGGGCAATTGGGAGAGAAGTGTGGATACACATTAATGAACACAGGCTCACAACTCAAAATGTGTGCAGAAGCAGTGTTATTTTATACAGATTGTAAGAGCACACTATCACTCAGGAGTTTATCCTGGCACTAAATGCTAATCAGCAATAAATCAATGTCCAGCCAAATACTTTCTTTTGCGAAAAAAGAGAAGTAATATATTTTTACAGCTAAACACACATAGGAAGAATACGACATTCACAAATATTTACAGAGTACTCCCCTGAGATTGGGACCCTAGTGTCTCTTTGGAGATTCTATTTCCCACTCAATCATCGCACTAGTGATCGTGGTTATATTCCCCATTCATTATTAGTAACATCTAGGGTATGCCCTATTAGCAGTTCGAGTCTCAAGACTCCAATATGACTACGATATAAAGTCAAAGTGCACCAGCGCTATCATTCTCTAATTAGCAGCAAGCCCCCCCATATTTGCTGTGTGTACGGTGCTCCGTCCCCTTTTTGTGAATGGCCCTTTCTCTATGTATGCATCATACATGCACTGCACAACACTCTACCCTCCATGTATTGTACCACTCATAGGCACACATACAGCCATCCTCTGCACTTAATATCCACCAACTGCCCAGCACTGTACCTCATCTTGTATTATGACACTAATAGGCACACATACATCCCTCATATGCGATGAATCTGCACACACTGTCTAGCACTACATGATCCTTGTACTGCACCCAGGCACATGTACACCCAGCGCAGTGACACTACTCCTGCACTGTGGAGCACTTTATAACAACCTGTGACTGAGCCTGTTGGCCTCACTACAGTGACTCGGGTTAAAAAGGAGCTGTCCCCTCCTACTGACACTACACGGTATATTGTTACCAGTGCAATGATGCTGCTTCACTGCTGATGAAGACAGCCTTCCAACACACTATGATGTCAGCACTTTGGGTGCCCCTCCCTGTCCAACAAGATTACAACAAAAATCAGCATTAAGGATCCAGACATCAATACAGTTGAGAACTCAGGGCAGGAGTACACGTCTATTACCATGTAGATATCTTTTCCATCCCAACAGAGACCATTACTTTTTTTTTAAACAAAAATAGGTCTGTCCGCCACACATGGTCATAGTATGTGTAGGAAAGTACCCCCTTTGGCATAGTTATCCCCCCCCCCCCACACTTTCCGCCTGATATCTGATGCTAACTTGCTGTGTGCTGGGTTCCTGCTAACTAGGCCCCACCACCTGTGTTCTTTCCCTAAACCATTGCTTCCACAATTGGCACACCTATGATACACACTGAAGTCGTCCCTTGTAAATGGTACCAGTAGTGCCAAAGGACCTGTGACTAGGGAGTGTCCCTAAGGGCTGCAGCATGTATTGTGCCACCCAAAGGGACCCCTCACCAAACACATGCACACTGGCATTGCAGATTGTGTGTGTTGGTGGGGAGAAAAAGGTAAAGTCGACAGGGAATCCCTCTTTGGGTGCCATGCCCACAAACCACTGCCTGTGACATAGGTAAGCAGCCCTCTAGCAGGCCTTACAGCTATAAGGCAGGGTGCATTGCATCACAGGTGAGGGCATAGCTGTATGAGCAATATGCCCCTACAGTGTCTAAGTACATTTTTAAACCCTGTAAGTGCAGTATAGCCATATTGAGTGCATGGGCTGGGAGTTTGTCATTATGAACTCCACAGCTCAATGATGGCTTCACTGAATGCTGGGAAGTTTTATAACAAACGGCTCAACTCAATAAACCCACACTGATGCCAGTGTTGGGTTTATTTTAAAATACACACATAGGGCATCTTAGAGATGCCCCCTGAAATTCACCCAACTCTACTGTGTGGCTGACTGGTCTGTGCCAGCCTGCCGTCACCACACAAGCTTTTGACCCCATAAGGTGAGGGTCTTTGTGCTCTTAGTGGTTGGGGACAAAGCCTGCTCTGGGTGGAGGTGCCTCACACCTTCCCCCTGCAGGAACAGCAACACTGTTGATGAGCCTCAAATGCTCCTACCTTTTGTCCTGCTGCCTCAGGGCACTCCAGCTAGTGGTGATGCCCACCACCGGACCAACCCCCACTTTTGGGGGCAGGTCAGGTGGGAAAATGAGTAAACACAAGTAGGAGTGTCCAGCCCAGCTCAGACCACCCCTTGAGTGCCCAGAGCTGAGGTGAACTCCTCTCTGAAGAATCCTCCTTCTTGTTTTGGAAGAAGATAGCCAATAGGGTTAGGAATGTGCCCTCCTCCCCAAAGGGGGTGGGCACAGGAAGGGTGTAGCCACCCTCGGGGTCCACTGGTTGCTGCCCTCTGACCCCAGTAACGCCCCTAAATCTAGTATTTAGGGCACCCCTGAACCTTACTCTTCAGGTTTCTGGTGACCTGCAGTGAAAACTCCAGACGACAACTGACTTGGCCCCAGCAATACCGGCCTGTCTGCAGCTTCAAGACTCCTGCTACAAGAAGATGATCTCTACAAACCCTCAAAGGACTGCCAGCCTTCCCTAAACACCAAGATCTCCCGAGGACAGCGGCCCGGTCCACAAGGAAACCTCCAACAAGGACTCCAAAGCCCTACGGATCCATGAGTCCTGACCACTCTGCACCCGATGCCCATGGCTTGGGTTCAGGTGGCCCACCTGACCAGGGAGCATAAGTGTTTGAGAGAGCTTGGATGCTCACTGACAGGAGGAGCAATGGAAAGAAAGGCCCAAAGGTAGAGATGTAGAAGTGACGTGTGTATTTTTGTATGATACTAACTGGTACCATGTCAGTGCCAGCAGCTGCTGTTGGTGGCGGGGAGGGTGTTGTTCAGCATCTCTTGGGTATCTCACGGAGCTTGGAATGTTTGAGTATATTTGTGTAGCGTATCCTATAGGATTCTTCCTGTAAAAATAAGGTTTTCACCACCTAGAACAATATTGTCACATTAAAGCATGAGTCAGTGACCCCTGAGTCATTCATCTATCGAGAGAACATCTGTATAACTCCAATTCTTGGCTACTTTTAGCGAGAAATAGTCCTAAATTTATTAGTGATTTCATGCCTCGGGTACTACTGCAGTCTTCCACAAGAGCAAGAACAGCAATTGTTTGCAGGGCGCACCAAAAGCTAACCTACGAAAGAGTACATGATCTCAGCCAGCTACTCTTTTCCAGAACACATGGAATACCTCATTTCCTGAAAATCAATGAAGAAAATCCCCCTTTCTAATGTAGATTGTAGGCAATTAGGGTATGAGTCATGCTTCATTTCCGCAGTTTAATAAGTGTGCAATATATGTAGTGTATGTAACCGAATTAGATTAAACTGAGCCACGTATTAGTGCCATACCGCTTCAGCATCCCTTCATTCTTCCTCAGTGATCTCCCTCAGACCAGTCTCTCAATGTTTGAAGTGTGATCAGGTTGTTATTTACAAGCGATCTATAGGTCTGGAAGACCATCTTGGATTTCAGATTGTCAGTTGTAAATTTAGCTTTCAAGTGGGAGAGTTTTTAGGACCATACTGTAAGCACGAAGGCATGTTTCTCTGGAGTCATCCCCCGAATTTCCAGGTTTTAATTTGGGACGTTGAGAATCAGCAAAAGATTTAGGCCCTCATTATAACATTGGCGGTATTGACCGCCTAACACCGCAGCGACGGCCACAAAACCACTGTTGCTGCGGCTGCCTACCGTCCGCCATATTATGACCGTAGCCGGAAGGATGGTGGAATTCCAGCTGCGGCCATGGCGGCAGACGGCGGTAAGGTGGCGCTGCTGCCAGCCGCAGCGCCACGCCAGTAGAGCGCCGCAGACCGTATCATGACCCATGGTACGACCTGGCGGTGTTCTGCTGGCAGCTGCGCCCAGTCTCCTGCCAGAGGACCCCCTGCAATCAGGTAAGTCGGGTGCTCCGACAGGGGTGGAGGGTTTTGTGTGTGTTTGTGTGTGCGTGCATGCAGGTGAGTGGCGTGTGGCATGCGTGTGTGCATACATGGTTGTAAATGTGCGTGTATGTTGTGTGAATACGTGGGTGCATGTATGTATGTCAGTGTGTGGATGTGTGTATGAATGGATGTATGCATATGTGGGTATGAGTGTGTGTATGCATGTGGATGATGATGTGTGTATGTCGTGGAGTGGGAGGGTGGGGGAGGACTCTGGAGAGGGGGGCGGGGAAGACCCCTATCAGTGACAGGCAAGAAATAGTGCCTACCACCATGGTTTTCGTGGCTGCCCCGAAAACCATGGCGGTAGGTAGGGTCATAATCCTGCGGCTGTTACTGCCCTGGTGGACGGAGTGGTACATTGGCGGTCATATTTTGGGGAAGAGTACCGCCAGCCTGTTGGCAGTACTGTTCTCCAAAATACCGACGTCCGCCAGGGTCGTAATGACGGCCTTAATGTCCCGTGAGAGATGAAGATTCTACTTTATATATGCCAGTAAGGTATTAACCAGTGAAGCTTACGAGCCACACACTCTGGCTCAGACATGGGCCAAAGCAAGTGGCGTTTCTCTAGTTCTTGAAAACATCTACCCCTGTGTAACTGAGGGAGGACGGAGAGAGGGCAGTTGGGGGGGAGGGGATCTCAATTAAATGTGATCACTATAAAAGCAGAGTGCTTCTCTCCAAAAGCACCCAAAGTTCTAATTTAACTTGCAGGATCATCTCAGGGTTTGAACAGCCATTTATTACAAGAGTGGGCAAGTGGGCAGTCAAGTCATACTAGAAAACGTTTGCTTTCCCAAACCACCATCATATACCTATACCAGTTAGTAACATTGCAACACAACTCGCCTATAAAACAAGCATTTGCAATGCAATGGGACTCGCGTTTGCTCACGTTAGAGCTATTAGTGTTGTAAACTCCTAACCGGACTTTTCTTGCCACATAAACTAAAAATGAAAAGTAAAACATTTTCACATATGCGAGCCGATGGTCACCATGAGCATGAAGGAGACACAGAAAAGGAAACAGAAGTTTGCTTGCAGTAAAACTTATCGGCAAAAGTGCAATTATCCATGTAACAGGGTCGATGTCATGCAAAGTGCTCGACTCCTGCCCAGCAAGATCTTGCTGTGCAGGAAATGAAAAGATAAAGTAGTCCAGAAACCAGCTGAAAACATGGAGCCTCGTATGTTTTCAGTAGTTTACTGGTGCGCTCGAGAAGGGCTGAAACACAGGAAAAGGCATGACACGTATGCATGCCTTTCACAAATGGAATCAATCGATTTTTTAAAGGCAAGCCCACGGACCAATGAAAGTGACGGGCGTGACATCGGCGTGGTTAGAAGCCCACAGAGAGATTACAACATGGTCCAGAGCACTTATGTGTGCTCGACCCTGAAAAGGAAAATACACGTCCAGTAAGATGTCTAAAAATCCCTTGCAATTGCATTACTGTAATTGTATGCGAGTACGGGAGCAGTGACTGGTGGTATCTTGTAAAGGGCTGGAAAGTGTTCCATCAGTTTAAGTCATGTCTAAGGGAATGAAGTAGGGAGGTAGCACATTTTGCGAGCAACGTGTATTATCTTACCTGGAAACAAAAGTGCAGAGGAATTGAAACCCTTTTGGTTCCTCCTAGAGTGGAAACCACTGTGTGCACCAAAGATCCATGGACCTGAAGTAATTTATTGGTGAGGTCTTTGGCAAATATCTTTATTTAAATGTTAATTAAAAGAATGGGCAAGAGGTAGATATATCTAGTGGACGACAGACTTTCTGTGTTTGTAGCTGTTCTCAGGTTTTTGGTAATGGACCTACTTATGCTGCTTCACAAATAATCTCCCAAGTTTGGGAGCAAGTATTTACTTAGCTTTTTATAAAGAACAAAGGGGAGCCCCATTAGGGTTGCTGGTTTCCCACTTGAAGTTCTTCCGTATATGCTGTTGGCTCCTACATGAAAACATCCCCTTCCAATACCTCTGTTCCAGCCTGGTCAATCACCCTCAGTAACAGGTTTTTCAGAAAGTCAGCAAGGTCATAATCAGTTCTCAAGTCAATTGCTGCATACAATTCTACAAAGTTAGTACTATACCCAGAGCACTGGTATCTAACTCATGCCTGAGTTCCTCATATCCACCTTTAAAGCTTCTAAACCATTGATTTCTTTTATTCGTTATTTCTCACCTGTAGATCAGCATCCTAGAACTTTCAACGGGGTCTCAAACAAAGCCAAACCGACTTTTAGCTTGAAGTAGGACTCCTTAAGGAGAACAATGATTTGTTCTTTGAAAAAGTGCCATACATTTATGTGCAATATACCAGATTTCTCATGTTGTGGTATGCTAACTTTGAACATTGATTGGGGAACGATTAGAGAGTCCCCAAGCAATAAACAGAGCACTAGTTAAATCAATGAAAAAGAAGTCTAGTCTCTAATGTAGTGTTAGCATAAGCAACATGGAAAATGTATATCCCCGTCCATTCGGTTGCAGCTCATAGCAGGTTATCGACAGAGTCAGAGTTCAGGGGAGAGGGTGCTGCAAAGACATTAAGAAAAGTGCTCTGCTTATCAAGTAGTACCCCCATCACATGTGACGTCTATGCATCAGTCCATGTACACTAAGTTTGGAATGGAAAAGGCTTCCTGAACAATACTGTCACAGCAACAATCAATCAAAATTTACCCTAGCTTCACAAACAACTTTACATGCACTTCAAGGAACACCTCCTGTCCCTCAGCCCTCTCATTATTCCAGCCACTTTCTTATTTCATCTTCAGGCTGTCCCTTCAGCATCACTGACTCTGTCTACCGGATCCTGCAAGTCAAGGCCAACTACATTAATACAGTCAAGACCTTGTGTATAGTGTCCTCAACTTCAGAGATTCGTCCAACTACGTCTTTCACCAAGTCACCAGTCTTCATCAGCATTCTGGTAAAGAAATAATACATCTGTGATCATGTCTTTGATCTTCACTTCAACAGACTGCGGTCCTCTCCCTCTCCTTTGGCTGGACTTGTTGGATTTTTGCCAGAGGATATAGGTGGGCTGACCTTGGCAAATATGTTTATCCTGGCCTTTTGGAGCATGTTCATATGTAACTGGCAGCTGCACTCTATGGCCAACAGTTTGCACAAAAATGGGGACTGGCTGTCTAAGCGCATGCCCTTATTGTCACACCATGCAAGTACTCGTGGGACAGGATTTGCGGGCCGTAATTTGACATGCCTCTTGAAGAGTATAGGTCATGATGTCCTATTGTCACCCGCCAGCCAAGGGAAGAGTACAGTACCTGTGGCAACCTTGAGGCTAATGGCTTGCCTCCCTGTGACGCTGTTGTCAACCTAGCCGGAGAGAGCATCCTGAAACCTCTGCGTAGATAGAACAAAGACTTTAAGAATGAAGTTGTCTCCAGCAGACTCAAGGCACCAAAATGCTTGGCAGAGAAATGGACACTCCTCCTCGTTTGTAGGTTTTGGTCACTGATGGGTTACTTCCCGCCCAGCCCGACAGCAGAATACAGAAAGGACAGCCCTGGTGAAGACTCCGATTTTCTTTCCTGCCTGGTCAGGGACTGGGAGGCCACTGCAAGACTACCAGCAAAAATCATTTCCAGTGGCACAAGAACATTTGAAAAAAAAGGAGCAACCTAACCGCTGCGAATAACTTAAAAAATAAAAATGGCATGATAGAAAGAGTAGTGCTTCTGGGAAAAGATAAAGCAGGTGGAGGAAGCAACAGGGACTAGGTGGGTGGTGGAGAAAGGCAAATGCTTGAGGTGGGGGAGAACTGTAAAAAAAAAAAGAAAAGTGAAAAAAAGCTATGGGGGTTGCAGAAGCAATGGACTAGCTGGGGTTTGGAGAAGGATGGAGCAATACCGTTTGCACAGGGGGCAGCATCTGAGGGGGGAGGAAGCAGCACACAAGTGAGAGTGCAATAAAACACATGCACTCTCACTTAGTCCATAAAAAAAAAATGATTCCTTAAATGGGAGCAGTGGTAGATTACAAGTCAGCCAATCAAAAGGATGGTAAAGAGCCATGCTCCAGGGGAGAGAGAAAAACAAGAAGAAAGCATCTGATTATGAAGCTAGCAGAGGAGACGGAAGGCTAGCTCTAAGCCCAATGTAAAATGTTTCAGACACAAAAGGTGCCAGGTTAGTCTTACTGTCCTACTTTCTGCTTTCCTCACCTGTAAAGCCTCTGGGGAACCACTGGACTCTGTTCACACTGTACCTGACTTTAGTTTATACAAACCCAGCTTCCTACATTATGTTCAAGCTGGCAACAATGAGCAGGCGGTCACATGCTACTTGCAAAAGTTTATACTTTCTCTAGCAAGATCACAGGAATGGAAAAGGCATTGGCCAACATGGAGGGCTGACCAGATCTACTGGAAAACTGTGTTAAGACAGACAGAACCCTGGGAAACGTTGGAGAGATTACAAGGTTCACAATCTAAAAGATGTTGGTGATAATAGAAAACGTGAGGTGGCATTCTCGGTTTACAGTCTGGAGGGTTCATTCACAATTTCTGTGGGGGATTTGCAGCAATCTGTGGAAAAAGTGTTGCTGTTTCCAGCCAATTTGAAAAATGACGAGTGGCTCCCATTGGTTTACCACACCTGCAGAATCTCGACAAGGGGCACAGGCTATGCTAGATCTGGAGGTGGGACTATGATAGTTAATTTGAGGGCACCTGAGATATGAGACATTGCTACAATGCATGGTTAAACAACAACAGGTGATACTTGAAGAAAAGATACTGCTTCCGTTTCGAGACATCACCCTGACACTCTAATAAGGAAAATGACCATCCTGGTGATCCAAAAGACTTTGGGCCTGGTTTAGATGTTGGCGGATGAGAGTACTCCATCACAACGGTGATGGGTATCCTGTCTGCCAAAATCTAAATCTCATTGTTTCCTATGGGGTTTAGATTTTGGCGGACGGGATATCCATCACAGCTGAGACAGAGTAACCCAATATCTAAATCAGGCCCTTTATCAGCCTAAGGATATGAATAACCACCACATCAAAGCATCCCAGGGTTCCCAGCTGACGTTCAGGAAAGGACAGAGAAGGCTACTGCTTCTCAGAAGTGTAGCAGGCAGAGTTCTTCCTGGCCAACATCAGCGTTGCAGAGATGGCTGGCATGGGTGCTTTGGAGTGATCTGTTGGTAAATGGATTTTTTGGGAGTCGGGGTGATTAATTCAGAAACATATCCAGTAGGTTTGCCTCCATCGGGAAGAGAGGGGTAACAGTGGAAATGAGGAGCAGGTTCCTCCTGGAAATTCTATGTGCTGAGTATGTGCTTAATTCTCCAGTTTCTTTTCTGAAACCAGTCCAGAATAGATTGCTGTGCTGTGTTATTTTATGGTCTTCACAGGAGAGTAATTACTCTAAATGCAGTTTCTGGGAGCTGAGATTGTTGGGATTTTCAATCCTAGGAGCGATATTACTATTACTGTGGGGACACTTTTGCTCCTGTAGTTCCTGTTTGTGTATCATTCTGTAAACCTGATACCATATCAGATACCACATGGTTAGTTATCAAAGCTTTCAAACCCAACACTTACCACCAAGATATAACACGCACATAACAACACAAATTATTAGAGAGATCCTATCACATACATCCAAACAGCACTTAATGTGGCATCTCATGGCTATCATAGAGAAACTCAATGTGCCAACTAGTAAACAGAGTGTGGTGCCTGGAGATATGGGTTCTGGATTCTCTTCTAGGTTCCATAAGGGAATGGGTAGCGAGAGCGTGAGCAGAGAGAGGGGAAGAAGACGGTTGTCAGGTGTTGGTGGTTAGGGTCGTCTCTACCATATTCTTAAAATAAACTCCCAGCAGAAGAAACTAGTGCTTCGTGTGATCCTTCGACATATTACAAGTGGCGACGAGCGACTATCGGACTCCCGAAAGGACCCATGATTACACTGTAGGAGGCTGGCCTGGCTTGTAGTGAGTACCAAGGGGTACTTACACCTTGCACCAGGTCCAGGTATCCCTTATTAGTGTAGAGGGGTGTCTAGCAGCTTAGGCTGATAGAAAATGGTAGCTTAGCAGAGCAGCTTAGGCTGAACTAGGAGACGTGTGAAGCTCCCACTGTACCACTGGTGTCATATGCACAATATCATAAGAAAACACAATACACAGATATACTAAAAATAAAGGTACTTTATTTTTATGACAATATGCCAAAGTATCTCAGTGAGTACCCTCAGTATGATAGCAAATATACACAAGATATATGTACACAATACCAAAATATGCAGTAATAGCAATAGAAAACAGTGCAAACAATGTATAGTCACAATAGAATGCAATGGGAGCACATAGGGATAGGGGCAACACAAACCATATACTCCAGAAGTGGAATGCGAACCACGAATGGACCCCAAACCTATGTGAGCTCGTAGAGGGTCGCTGGGACTGTAAGAAAACAGTGAGGGTTAGAAAAATAGCCCACCCCAAGACCCTGAAAAGTGGGTGCAAAGTGCACCTAAGTTCCCCAGAGAGCACAGAAGTCGTGATAGGGGAATTCTGCAAGAAAGACCAACACCAGCAATGCAACAACGATGGATTTCCAGACGAGAGTACCTGTGGAACAAGGGGACCAAGTCCAAAAGTCACGATCAAGTCGGGAGTGGGCAGATGCCCAGGAAATGCCAGCTGTGGGTGCAAAGAAGCTGCCACCGGATGGTAGAAGCTGTGGATTCTGCAAGAACGAAGAGGGCTAGAAACTTCTCCTTTGGAGGATGGATGTCCCACGTTGTGAAGAAGCTTGCAGAGGTGTTTTCGTGCAGAAAGACCGCAAACAAGCCTTGCTAGCTGCAAGGGTCGCGGTTAGGGTTTTTGGATGCTGCTGTGGCCCAGGAGGGACCAGGATGTCACCAATTGCGTGAGGAGACAGAGGGGGCGTCCAACAAGACAAAGAGCCCACTCAGAAGCAAGCAGCACCCGCAGAAGTGCCGGAACCGGCACTACGAAGTGGAGTGAACCGGAGCTCACCCGAAGTCTCAAAGGAAGGTCCCACGACGCCGGAGGACAACTCAGGAGGTCGTGCACTACAGGTTAGAGTGCCGGGGACCCAGGCTTGGCTGTGCACAAAGGAAATCCTGGAAGAGTGCACAGGAGCCGGAGCAGTTGCAAAACACGCGGTTCCCAGCAATGCAGTCTAGCGTGGGGAGGCAAGGACTTACCTCCACCAAACTTGGACTGAAGAGTCACTGGACTGTGGGAGTCACTTGGATAGAGTTGCTGAGTTCAAGGGACCTCGCTCGTCGTGCTGAGAGGAGACCCAGAGGACCGGTGAAGCAGTTCTTTGGTGCCTGCGGTTGCAGGGGGAAGATTCCGTCGACCCACAGGAGATTTCTTCGGAGCTTCTAGTGCAGAAAGGAGGCAGACTACCCCCACAGCATGCACCACCAGGAAAACAGTCGAGAAGGCGGCAGGATCAGCGTTACAAGGTCGCAGTAGTCGTCTTTGCTACTTTGTTGCAGTTTTGCAGGCTTCCAGCACGGTCAGCAGTCGATTCCTTGGCAGAAGGTGAAGAGAGAGATGCAGAGGAACTCTGATGAGCTCTTGCATTCGTTATCTGAAGAATTCCCCAAAGCAGAGACCCTAAATAGCCAGAAAAGGAGGTTTGGCTACTTAGGCGAGAGGATAGGCTAGCAACACCTGGAGGAGCCTATCAGAAGGAGTCTCTGACGTCACCTGCTGGCCCTGGCCACTCAGAGCAGTCCAGTGTGCCAGCAGCACCTCTGTTTCCAAGATGGCAGAGGTCTGGAGCACACTGGAGGAGCTCTGGGCACCTCCCAGGGGAGGTGCAGGTCAGGGGAGTGGTCACTCCCCTTTCCTTTGTCCAGTTTCGCGCCAGAGCAGGGCTGGGGGATCCCTGAACCGGTGTAGACTGGCTTATGCAGAAATGGGCACCATTTGTGCCCATGAAAGCATTTCCAGAGGCTGGGGGAGGCTACTCCTCCCCAGCCCTGACACCTTTTTCCAAAGGGAGAGGGTGTAAACACCCTCTCTCTGAGGAAGTCCTTTGTTCTGCCTTCCTGGGCCAAGCCTGGCTGGACCCCAGGAGGGCAGAAACCTGTCTGAGGGGTTGGCAGCAGCAGCTGCAGTGAAACCCCAAGAAAGGCAGTTTGGCAGTACCCGGGTCTGTGCTAGAGACCCGGGGGATCATGGGATTGTCTCACCAATGCCAGGATGGCATTGGGGGGGGGGCAATTTCATGATCTTAGACATGTTACATGGCCATGTTCAGAGTTACCGTTGTGAAGCTATACATAGGTAGTGACCTGTGTATAGTGCACGCGTGTAATGGTGTCCCCGCACTCACAAAGTCCGGGGAATTTGCCCTGAACGATGTGGGGGCACCTTGGCTAGTGCCAGGGTGCCCACACACTAAGTAACTTAGCACCCAACCTTTACCAGGTAAAGGTTAGACATATAGGTGACTTATAAGTTACTTAAGTGCAGTGGTAAATGGCTGTGAAATAACGTGGATGTTATTTCACTCAGGCTGCAGTGGCAGGCCTGTGTAAGAATTGTCAGAGCTCCCTATGGGTGGCAAAAGAAATGCTGCAGCCCATAGGGATCTCCTGGAACCCCAATACCCTGGGTACCTCAGTACCATATACTAGGGAATTATAAGGGTGTTCCAGTATGCCAATCTGAATTGGTGAAATTGGTCACTAGCCTGTTAGTGACAATTTGAAAAGAGAGAGCATAGCCACTGAGGTTCTGGTTAGCAGAGCCTCAGTGAGACAGTTAGGCATCACACAGGGAACACATACATATAGGTCACAAACTTATGAGCACTGGGGTCCTGGCTAGCAGGGTCCCAGTGACACATAACAAACATACTGAAACCATAGGGTTTTCACTATGAGCCCTGGCTAGCAGGATCCCAGTGAGACAGTGAAAACACCTGACATATACTCACAAACAGGCCAAAAGTGGGGATAACAAGGCTAGAAAGAGGCTACTTTCTCACATACACAGGTCTGTTTAAAGAGAAGAGACCCTAACGCCAGGAAGTGTACATCGAAGCTGCGCCCTCCAACCCTCTGGGCAGTGAGTGACTGTGTATATTTACTTATTTTATGTGATATAAAGACAATGTTGAGGATTAACAACAAGGTTAATGTGGAAAACGAAATGCGGTGAACGTTACTGTTTTGTTTTGAACTCTGACGCGCGTTCTTCAGTGTTCACCAGGTCTTTCCAATGAAGGCACGCACTTACATAAGCGCGGAGAGGCAGCTGGCTGGGACATGTGACCTGGTTACTGGAGCAACTCGAGGAACGCTGTATAGCTACTTCGGGTATGACGGAGCGCGTTGCTGTCTCTGCAGTGTGCTTCCGATTTCCTTGGTGCACGCTGTTGTAGGCGAGATGCGTAGAAATTGATGAGGGACTGTCTAACTGTGAGGCAGCTGGTACACTGTGTGTGTGTGTACTTGCCTGGATATTTGGCAGCCATATTGGAATACCTAAAAACTTCAATCTTCAAAGGACCCAATTTGTCACTGAACCTGCGGTTATATAGTCTGTGTTTTAACCTGGACAAACGTGGGAGCCATGTTGCAGCTGTGAAACTCCTTTCATATAATATACATACTTGTTTTCTTAATTCTTTTTTTTTTTTTTTCCTATTTGGAAATTTCCTAGCAGATTTGTTGAGTTTTTTTACTTCAAGATTCAGAATGTATCAGCACCAGCATTTTTTTTGTCTACTCCGGGTGATCCGCCTATCCCCTGGATGAGATGGAAGAAAGTTTTTTCGCATTATGCTAGGGTTTGTGGTACATCATTAAGTGCAGAGAGGAAAACCTCACTCTTAATGCATTGTTTGGGATCAGAAGGACAGGAGGTGTTTGAACATCTTCCGGATCTTCCAGATCAAGAAGCCACAAACTTGAATGAATACGAAATTTGCTTAAGGAAGCTGGATTTACATTATCTTCCAAAAGTCAGTACTGTGCTTGAGAGGTTTCGCTCTGGACGACAAACGCAATGTTCAGGAGAGTCAGTTGAACAGTATATTACAGAGCTGCGCAAATTGGCCTCTACATGTAATTTTGGGGCATCCTTAGAGGAGAGACTAAGGGATCAATTAATGCTGGGAAGTGCTACTGAAAAGGCCTGGGAGGTCATGTGGCACAAGGATAATCCGTCATTACAAGAGGTGTTAGTTGCTGCAAAGAACTTTGAACATTCCAAAGCTTGTGCTGAGCTTTTAAAGAAGGAAACACCTATAACTACCAACAGTCTTGAGTAAGAAAGGAGATTTTGTACAAATTGTACAGAAATCTAGTAACAAAGGGGTTGATACTAACAAGGCCAACTTGAGATCTTTGCAAGGATGGTGCTTCACATGTGGCAATGAAGGACACTTTGCAAATAATAAAGGATGTCCTGGATGGAAGGCCATTTGTAAGTCATGTGGAAGAAAGTGTCATTTCGCGAAGTGTTGCAGATCTGGGAAAGACTTGAAGAAGGTGCAAGAAATAGATTTTTGTGAAAGTGAAGAAGACTCGGAAGAGAAGAATTATATTTTTCAAGTAAAAGGGTTTTCTCCAAATGGACCTTCGGAACAGGTCAAGGTGAAAGGATGCGTGGTCAAGATGCTTTTTGACTCTGGAGCTAAGATAACCCTTATTCCGAAAATATTTTATGAGCAGAACTTGGCTGGACGTGTGCAACTATTTAAACCGGACATCAAACCAAGGGGTTATGGTGGTGTTCCAATACGACTTTTGGGATATTTTTGGGGCACCATTGAGTTCGGTGACATGACTGTTCCAGGGAAAATATATGTTTCCATGAAGGGTGATTCGTTGATAAGCTAGTTACACCAACGTGATCTCAATGTATATTTAGATCCAAATGCTGATCCTCCAGTATGCAATAGGAAGGATTCTGTTAAAAATGTGTGTGATGGACCTGTTTTCATACAAAGTGAAGAGGGTTCAGTTACTGGTTTAGTAAAATATGTGAAATGGACAAAGGAGTTTTCGGAAGTGCTTTCTGGAATAATTGGTTGTCTTAAGAATTATTCTCACCTCATACGATTGAAGTCTAGTGCAAGTCCAAAAGTAGCTAAAGTAAGAGGGTTACCATTGTCAGTACGGAATAACATGAAGATGGAATTGGACAGACTGGTTCATGAGGGAATTATACAGGTGGTGGAGGGTACAGAGTGGTTGTCCCCGGTGGTCATGGCACGGAAGACGAATGGAGGGGTGAGACTGTGTGTAGATTTGAGAGAGCTCAACAAAATAGTGATTGTGGATCACTATCCTCTTCCTAATATTTGTTAATTATTATGTTCCCTTAATGATGTTAAACACTTCTCGTCTTTGGACCTAGCATCAGCGTATCATCAAATAATGCTGCATCCAGACTGTCAAGATCTAACTGCGTTTGTTACACCTTTTGGCACATTTAACTATGTGAGAATGCCTTTTGGTTTGATTTCGGCTGCTGAGGTCTTTCAAAGGGTTATAGAACACATTTTTGAAGGCTTGGAAGGTGTAAGAGTGTATCAGGATGATGTGTTGATTGTAGGATGTAATGGGAAAGAGCATGATGATCGTTTGCATGCTGTGTTGTCAAGGCTGAGAGATGTGGGTTTAACGTTGAAGGCAGAGAAATGTAAGTTCGATGTAGAAGAGATTGAGTATCTGGGTCATGTTGTAAGTGGAACAGGTACACAACCTAAAGATGAACAGGTCAATACGATTAGCAGGCTGAAGACTCCTCAGAGTAAGGAGGAATTGTTGAAATTTTTGGGCATGGCAGAATTTTATATTAAGTTTATACCTAACATGACAAAAAAAATAGCTATGGGGGGAGCTATTACGGAAAGGGAAGGAATTTCTGTGGTCAGAAAGATGTGAAGAAGAGTTTTGTTCTTTGAAACAATGTTTGAATGATGCTCCCAATCTTGGCAGTTTTGATACAAGGGATGAGACCTGGGTTTTGACGTATGCGAGTTCTAAAGGATTGGGAGGGGTGCTTATTAAGAGGAAAAATGGTGTTGAGCTGGTGATATTGTTTGTGTCTCGTGTATTGAGGGGTGCAGAGTGTAATTATTCTGTGGTGGAGAAAGAAGCTCTTGCGGTGTATTGGTCTGTACGTAAGTTGAGAAAGTTTTTTTTGGGAAGGCAATTTCTAGTTAAAACTGATCACAAACCGCTTAAAGGGGTTTTCTGCAAAAAGGGAATGGACTTGGGCTTACACAGGATACGAAGATGGTTTGTGGCACTGCAAGAGTTTAATTTTGAGGTGGTTTATATTCCAGGTGTTGATAATGTATTAGCGGATTGTCTTTCGAGGATGGTGGATGTTTAAGGTTATTTTGGCGAGGTGCTGAGGAATCGGAAGAGGAGGTTAAAGTTTGTGAAATTTCTGAAAGAATTATGTTTGAAGAAAAATGGAGAGATGAACTGAAGAAGGATGAGGTTGTAACGAAAGTCATTTCTAGGGTACTTAATGGTTGGTGTGAGAAGAGTAAGTGTGAGGAAGAGATGAGAAGGTTTTGGCAAGTTAGAAGTGAATTATCAGTAATGGATGGGTTACTCATGAGGGGTACGAAGCTGATTCCTCCTGTAGGTATAAGGGAAGTGTTGATGAGACATGCCCATGCTAGCCATATGGGTATAGTCAAGACAAAGGAAAGGGTGAGAGAAGGGTATTGCTGGCCTGCTATGGCTGTAGAGATTGAGAGGATGGTTAGAAATTGTATTGAATGTTCTGAGTGTGATAAAGGTTTGATGTGCAGGACGCAACCTATGGTTTAGAGGGAGCAAGCAAGTGGTCTGTGGTCGGATATAGCCATTTATATTTTGGGGCCTATAAGAGTTAATTCTTTTGATCGATATGTATTAGTTTGTCTTGATATGTATTCACGTTGGCCAGAGATGAAAATTGTGAGTTCTGTGGAGTCTAGGGTGATCATTGAATTTTTAGAAGGTTTATTTGAGGGGGAAGGATTTCCTGCTTCTGTTCTTTCGGACAATGGTGTACAATTTACTTCAAAAGAGGTGGAGAAGTTTATGCAGAAAAGAGGTGTGAGGCATAAAAGGGCTGCTCTTTACCATCCGGAGAGCAATGGTGTTGTGGAGAGATTCATTAAAGTCTTGAAAGAAAGTGTGCAGTTGGCTCTATCTTCAGGTCGTAGTTGGGAGTTTGCTGTTAAAAAAAAGGTCAGGGAGTATCATTTTACTCTACATTCCTCTACTGGAATCTCTCCTTTTCAGTTATTCAGTGGAAGAAAACCTAACACTCGAATTCTGCCGTTGTGGGTATCGGAAAAAAGATTGATGGCGAGCAGCTAGGTTAATCAAAGTGGTGATTGGAAGGAGAGAGAGAGAGAAAATGGAGCGTAGAAAGATTTTGTATGATAAGAGGAAGGCTGTGAAAGAGACGGTGGTGAAAGTTGGGGATTGGGCGAAGATTAAATCACCTAGGAAAATGGGTATTTCTAAATTCAGTCAACCTTTTAAGGTGATTAAATTGTTTAGAAATGCGGTGAGGTTGGATGATCACAGAGTATGGAATCTTAATAGAATTGCAAAATGTGTCCCTATGAGTGATAGTAATTTGAGTGTGAAAATGTCAAGAGGTGATTCTGTACAAGGAAGTAGACAGCAACTAGTAAGAAAAAGTCCTGCTTTTATGAAGGATTATGTTTCATAAAGGTATGAAGGAACAGGGAGATGATTTATACTTTTGTAAACATCCCTATGATTTTGGATGTATTTCATTGCAATGTTATCCTTGTTTTATTATTTGTAACATTTAGTACAATTTTAAGGAATGTATCACATGTTTATGGTGAAGTGAGGGAGGTGGTGTGGTGTCTGGAGATATGTGTTCTGGAATCTCTTCTAGGTTCCAGAAGGGGATGGGGAGCGAGAGCGTGAGAAGAGAGGAGAAGGTGACGGTTGTCAGGTGTTGGTGGTTAGGGTCGTCTCTACGATATTCTTAAAATAAACTCCCAGCAGAAGAAACTAGTGCTTTGTGTGATCCTTCGACATACTACACAGAGCTTCGTAGCAAGACTTGTACAGAAACACATACATTTATCATGTGCAAAAAATGTTAATCAACTCTCTCCCACCTTCTCACAATCTCATTGTGCCATGAGGATGGCTAAGGGTTACTCGTCCAACAAGCCTCCACTTTGGGCCACAGTGAACTAACAAACCAGAACATGCTAAACTATAGCACAACTGCATGCAAACAACACAACACTAAAACTATGAAGCTGAAAAGAGATGCCACCAAATACCACAGGGACTTTGGGACAGGGAACGGACACCCACACAAAACAGACTAAAAGATAATTTGCAGGATCAGACACACCGCATGCCCTACTTACAAACCGTTAATGAACACCACACTGAACAGACCAATCTTAAGTGACTAAACGCAATGATACCAGACTACTTTGATTCCATTTCAACGAGAAAGCCCAGAACCCCGCAGAAAGGGAGCCCATTTCCGGAAGGTGGCAGTAAGCCACGCCATGACTGGTTATCCAGGCATCCTGAATGTACTGGGAGATTCTTGGTTTTCTTCCATCTGTCCTGGCAAATTTCAGTAAACTTTGCATATGTTCCGTTCCTCAGAAATTGTCAAATGAACACAGTGAGATTTCAGGTGCTCTGGTGCAGAAATAGTGTGCAGCTCCAAAAAAAACAATTTCATCACCAGGGATGAAACTCGGTGTAAACGTTGCAATTAATTCTCCTCGGAGCCTCAATATCTGTGTTTTCCATGATTATTTTTTTTTGGGGGGAAGTGGGGGTTAGTTATGTTGTGAATTAAAGTTAATATGTGCCCCATAGCATGTCAATGGAAATTTTAGTCGTGCAATTTTTGAAGGAATGTTCCGGATTTTGGTTTTCAAAATCCGGGCATCCCAAAGAGCTTTTAAGTACAATTTGGAAACTGTGGTACGGTATCACAGAGGGAATGCTGAAGACCATATGTATGTATTGCAACCTTGATAGTCACTCAGCCCCACGGTGAGGCAAAATGGTGCACCTGTGCCAGAATGACACTTCATGACATGGCACTATGTGATATTTGTATGGGGTGTCTCTATCTGAACTTTTCCTTGAACTGTGAGGCAGACGGTGCAGGTCGCTATTAATGATCTAACCTGCGGATAAGACTAAAAAGCCTGACTTAATTAAAATGGATACAAACTTGAATGACTGGAGGTAAAACACGAATATGAGTATTTTATAGTTTATTTAAGTGAAATAATCCTCCAAGCCTCAATGGTCACACTTAGTAACAAAACAACACATTTTTTAAATTCTAAAAATAGCCCCAGAATCTAAAAAACAACCCCGAAGAGTCAAGTCATTTTAAAAGTATTAGGCTTTGGTACTCAACAACACATTCTTGTCTGTGCTAAAAATAGATCGGTACATTACAGTAACATTTCCCTCCAGCCAAGAACACTCCAACCTCCCACTAAACCCTGCCTTGGCTGGATGCGCCTCTGTGGCCGCCTGCAATGAATCAGCAGTTTTAATTTTCTCTGGAAATTCCCCAGACCAGCATCCTCCAAAGCAGCAGGAAACCGCCTGTCAATCTGAACTGGAACCGGAAATACACTGTCAGCGCTCACCAGGACCATGTAATTAACATTCGAGAATCTCGGATTTGGGAGAATGCCAAAAGGAAGCACGACGAACGCCGATGAAGCCAATCAGTATGATTGTTTTTATCATGAAAATGCTTTCTCAGGCTTCACTGAAACAGAATAGGTGTCACATGGGCATCGGCGGAGCCGGCCTTTGCTAAGATTTCGCCTGGGGCGAAAGCAATTTGGCACCCTTGCAGTTGGTAGTGAATAAAATTGAGGCACCAGAGGGCCCCTTGCATGTTCTCCAGTGAGTCCCTGTTTAAGCAGTGGCTGGCCTCTGAACAAAAACATCTCCGAACCTCCTCTAGGTCACCATAATCACCTACAGCTTAGCTCGGTCACTCTGGTGAGGTGGTTGTTGGTGTGTGTCTAGGAAGATAGATGATGGGGTGTTAAAGACATCCCTTACAACATATTATTATAGCCTTAGACAGCCGCGGCCCGTCCTTTAGGGCGGAGGGGCCACACCCCCCCAACCTTTTGTCCCTCATGAAGAGTGCCTGTCAGGCTGAGCAAAGGTCAGCCTGACAGACACTCTTCATGTTCAGCTCAGGCAGCCAGGAGCGAGACATGCGCGATTTGCGCAGACTCCTGGCTGTCTGAGCTGAACTTTGCTGGGCTGAATGAAGAGGTCACAGCTCCTATGGGCGTGACCTCCTCGGCTCAGCAAAGGTGTCTTGAGGCCCTCCCCCTCGGTGACAAGGGGAAGCGTCCTCCATTGACTCCGACCTGGGCGCTTCAGGTTTAGGCCCTGAAGTGCCCAGGGCGAGTGTCAATCAGTGACACCTCGTCACAGAGTGGGGTGGGGTCAGCAGTCTAACTGACCCCATCCCACTCTGTGACGAAGTTGAGACTGCTGCCTTCCCTCATTGGCTGACCTAAGGTCAGCCAATGAGAGAAGGTAGCAGTCTCAACCCTCCTGGGACCTCGGAGTTGAAGGTAAGTGTGTGTGTGTTTTTTTAAATGAATGTTTGGTGTGTGCGTATATGTTTGAATGTTGATGAGTGTTGTTAATGGATATGCGTGCGTGCGTGCATGTGTGAATGAATGCGTGTGAGTGTGCTTCCTTCCCGCCCCCCTCCCTCCTAAAATTTCCAGCCACTACTGGCCTTAGAGCCCACCTTAGCAGACTATACCGATCATTAAAGGCCCGCTCCAGCGTTAAAGGTCCGAGCTGATGGCAAGGGCCTTTAACTAGGGAGCAGGACTTTAATTGCTGGTATAGCCCACCTACGAAGGGCTATAAAGCTATTAGAACATTCCGTCACCAGAGAGCAGAATGTTCTAATAAATAAAACAAAGGCCTCTCGGGCTCCTTGAGGTCTTTGTTCACATCTTTTGCTGTGAACAAAGAAGATTGGAATGTTGACGCTCTGGACTTTTACCCGCCAGTAAAAGCCCAGAACACTCCACTGTCTCCAATGGAGCTCCCACCATTCCAATGTTCTAATAAATATAATCTAAAGTTCTAATAAATATAAACAGAGGAGCCAGGTGAGAGGGCCACTGCTGGGCGCATGACCTTAATTCACACAGCTCTGTGCGCCATCTGAAGACTTAACGCCCTAGGCCTGGGCCCAGCTCGCCCATTCCAAAAGCCGGCCCTGGGCATTGGTGGCGCTGGCTTCCTTTGCACACACAGAATAAATAGATCTAGGGTTGCAGCTGCAGTGACAAACACACACAGACAATCCCATCTACCAAATGGATCAGCAATGCAGGTTTCTCCTACACAGAATAGATGCAGCAAAGCCAGCTTCAATGAAACAGATGCTCCAGCACAGGGGATCTGCTAAGCCTCCTCTGGTGATCCGTGACTGCTCACGAAATTAAATAACATTAACAGATTCATAAACTGTATGTAAGTAAAGTGGCTAAGTGTACAATTGAAAATGTTTAAATGTACTGTAAATGTCAAGGAATTTGAAATTGGAGGCTAAATATTAAAGTAGTATCCTCAGGTTGATTCATGGGAGCACTGCAGGTGCATCAAACAGAATATAGTATGGACGATGTGTGGCTTCAATTGAATTTACCAAAGCTCCAAACTTCCTATTAAAATATTATTTTTTATTTATATTTGTTTGCAAAATAAATAAAATGTGTTATCATTTGTGTGTGTGTTTGATGAATGCTTGTTTCTTTATGTTTGTGGATTGTTTTGCAGTTCAAATCACTGACAATCGGGTCCCTGGCTTCCAGTAATGACTCAGTGGAGGGTACCCTGATTCCAAAAATGATTCAGTGAGGGTCCCCAGGTTCCAGTTATGATATAAGGGAGGTCCACAGAAGTAAATAGGTTGGGAACCACAGCTCCAGCACACCTAGTTCCCCATATTCTTCCGCATCGAGGAGCAGTGCAGGTTATCACACAGAACAGGTACAGCCTTTGACAGCAGTGCAAGGTTAAATAAAGGCTGCCTGTGCCTCGTGGCTTCAGTGGATATAAAAAGAAGAGGCAGTGGTGGGGCCATTTAATTTTCAAACCTTATAATTCCCAGGTCTACCTCCTTAATGGGCAGCGCAGAAATCACCATCACACTGAAGTCTAGACCGGTGGTTCATAACCTTTTGACTTCTGTGGACCCCCCCACTTAATCATTACTGGAATCCAGGTGCCCCCACTGAGTCATTACTGGAATCAGGGGACCACATCCTAAGTAATTTTGATTATTTGAACCACAAAAAATGCACAAAATAGGGAAACAAGCATTTATCAAACAAATACACAAATTATTAAATGTTTTATTTCATTCACAAACAAATGCAAAAAAAATCTGAATTTTTCATTTTCATAGGAAGGTTGGAGCTTTTCTAACTTCAATTGAGGCCACTGACCGTCCATACTACATTTTGTGTGATGCACTTGCACTGGTTCCAGAGAGTAATCTGAGGATACCAATTTAATATTTAGAGTTCAATCTGAAATTTCTTTACATTTACAGAAACTTTTAAAATGTTAAATTTTGTTTCTTTATTTATATACATGTTAATAATCTGTTAATATTATGTAATTCTCTAAGCAATCGCGGAAGAAATGAGTAGGTGACACAGACCCACAGAGATCCCCAAATCACAGGTTAAGAAAAGGCAATATAGCTCTGGGGGATCAGTGCCCACGAGACACGGGTTGCAAACCTGAGAGGGATATGCAGTCTGTCACCTTTCCTTGGTCAACAAAAAGGGGAGTGGCACCACTTATTACTTGAGTGCACTGAAATAATTAATTTAATGCAAGTGGGTGCTGTGGCGTAGCTCCCACAGATACCCTTTCCGAGCATACGAATCAGTACTGAACAACAGTGCTCAGAATATGCTTCAAGCTGACAACACCTGCAAGGACAAGTAATTTGCCTGCTCTGATGTGTTTTATTTACACCATAAATATGCAAGTAGTCTTCATACAAATTGCTCACACGCACCCATCTATCATCAAAGCATGCTCGATTCATTAAAATAGCAATTACTACCTGGTGTCAAACACACAGGGCCTCATTACGACCCTGGCGGTCCTAAGACCGCCAGGGTCACAGTGGCAGTTGGACCGCTGCAAATGTGGTGGTCAGACCGTCACATTACGACCGTTGTGGTAGCGGCACGGTTGGACCGCCAGCACCTCCAGTTTTCCTCCACGGGAGGGGCAGGCGGTCCTAATCCCCCAGGGCAGCACTGTCCTAGGAATTACGAGTCCCTTCTCTGCTGGTGATTACATGGCGGTAGCCCGCCATGTAAAGGCTGGCAGAGGACGGGGTGCAGAGGGCCCCGGAGGGGACAGGGGGGCCTCACTGCCCATACACTTGGCATGGGCAGTGCAGGGGCCCTCCTGGCCTGCCCCATCGCAATGTTCACTGTCTGCTTGCAGACAGTGAACATCGCGGTGGGTGCTGGTGCACCCTATGCACAACAGCATTGCCGCCGGCTCTAATATGAGCCAGAGACAATGCTGTTGAGCGTTTACCATTGGGCAACTCTTAATGGGGCCCGTCAGGAGGCAGACGCACTGGCAGCAACCTGCCCATCGGGACTTCGGCAGACAATGTAAACCGTCTGCCGAAGTCATAATAAACCCCACAGTGTCTGTGAGTGCCCCTATCACAATCACTTTGTGCCACAACAAGGTGGTTGAGACCTTTTACAACCAATGTCCTTTGTTATACCTACTCTGGTTCGGAAAACTGAGCACCAATCATATCCTTTTAGTACTTGACTCTCAGGGTAGGAAGGCAAGCAGTCCTAGACTAAGGAAGTAGAGGCGAAAGAGACTGTGAAATCGCTTTTATAACTGCTTAAAATACTTCCAAAGCCCCTGCATTAATGCCCATCAACCAGCGATTTAAATGTACTGGCATCTTCTATTTCAGTGTTGTACACTGCACATTTAGCTTTAGACTGTAGTATCATTTTGAAGCTGGCCTAGACAAGTGAAAAACTTCAGATTTAATGAAGTTTTCTTTCAACTGTACCACCTTGTATATCTGTTTCAAGGTCTCCTCGCATTCTTCCCATGAGAAGGGTTAGGAACCTGCTTGTTAACAGGTGCCTTGAGTTTCGTATTCTATCACATATTCTGTCCTCTGCTAGTTGCATTATAGAAAATGTATAAAAGAGAGCTGAAAATGAAATGATTGATTATTGTATGCTCCAAAGGCTCAGAATAGAATATGTTTGCGGCTTGTTGATTTTGCATGAAACATATATTAGACCTCATTAGGCTTCTCAGAGTGCTGTCTTTCTTCCACAAGACTCAGAACTCAACAATCACAAACTAGGACTGAATACTGACTGTCCAGTGCTTTAGTTTAAGGATAACGAAATGATATATGCACGGAAACATAGTGCTGGCAAGGTCCTAAATGTAAGGCAGTATCGATACACGAAGGCAAATGACAGGTGCAAGGCTCACAGTGAGAAGTGCAAACTGGTTTCCGTGCCCTTGACTTGCAGGCCAGTCTCTTAATTGTGTCCACTTTCTTAGAGGTTAGAAATTAGGCTCACATCCAAGTCCCACTTGCCTTTGGCAGCAGTCTTCAGTTAACATTAGTTTTCTCTAGTGAAGTGTGACCCTAGTTCGAGGCTTGTGCTGGATGCACTCTGTGCAGGTGACTGCCCTCTCTCTGGAAGCTGTTGGTGGCACTGCAGTTGTCATAGGCTTTCAGTTGGGGAAGCTGTAATTGCTGATTGAGCTATTCAGGCACAATCATAATTTACAGGAGGAGGTAGGCAGACACGCTATAGCACTCAGGTTTGCACCTGTGACTTCCCTCCTAATCAGGTGTAAACACAAGCTGTAATCACACTCAGAATTTTCAGTGCTGCGAGCCACGGTCAAACAAAGGGGTGGCGAGAGACCATCTCCAGCACTCAGATTGGCTCCTGCAACGTCTATCAAACCAGTCCGCTCTTCTGGATAGGTCTATTTTCCAGGACACCACCATTGGGCTTTTCCTCTGGGCAGACTTCTGACAGCCTTACAGCAGGAGTGCCGTCTGCTTATCAGCAATGCACCTTGCTCGTCTATGAGACAGTTACCCAGCATCCTTCTTGTATAATGCTTTACCAGGAAAATCTAAAATAGCTCCCACTGAGCTTGTAATCATACACTTGGGTGCTATACAGATTCATAATATCAATCCGGTGATACTCCTTGCACACATACCATACACTCAAGATATCAGCAAAGGGCCTGGTCATGGCACTTCAGCAGAACTTTAGAGAGCAATGGTATGCTTACTAAAAGTGACAGGACAAGGCCTATCTGGCACGAGAGATTGGAAAACAGCATTCTGCCATCACTACTAAGAATCTATAAACTGGTACAGGGACAGCAGGCCTATTGAAAAAGGAATGCACAATTGGTACAACCCTCCATCCACAGAGCTGATGCACATGCATGATTGCCACGATCTGGGCACTAAAAGTCAAAAATACTGTGGATACTTGCAGTTTGGTAACTCAGGGTAGGGGTGCCCACTCCCAAAACCACGCAGAGACATTTATCATCCTAACAGCTCCTATACTAAACAAATCTAACTGCGTAAATAAAAGATGTTTTCCCTTCTTAGAAGTCATAATGTATTGTATGACAAGCCTTCAGTATTTACTTCAAAATATATGGCCACTACCTTCCAGTGGGCAATACCCTAAAATATAAGCACGCTTTAGGAATGATTCCTCAGGCATTGCCATGCACATTCGTTACTATCAGGCACAGTGTGAAGCATCATCCCTATGACAACAGCTTACGAACTATGGTCGGTGACTACTTCCACAACCACTTCAACAGAAGTACTAAAATAATGGTCTGAAAGGCCAAGAGAAAATGGAATAGGTGTGTACGGTTTTAAACATTAATGACAGATAACTCAATAGCCATCACCTGCTTATCTGCTATTGTTGAGGCTTTTTTCAGGATGCTCAAGGGCTCAGCTGATCTGCACGCCAGTGGTTTCAAGACAATTTTGCAAGCCCTGGCCTTGAAACTTAGGGATACAGTCAGGTGTAATTTCTAAATTAATGGTGAATCCCATCATAATCTATATAGCCTTTCTAACCTTGGATTCGATTTTGATGACTTCCATTTCAAGGTGCCCTCAGTCGCGGCTGGCCGGGGTTATGGGGGCGGAGTGGTGCGCACAGGGGGTGGGGGGTACGGGGTAAAAGAATTTTAATTAAAAATAAATAATAAAATAAACTTACCTCCGATCCACTTCTCGCTGCCGCTCCTCCGTCTTCCGTCTTGCAGCGCAGGCACAGGCTCCCAGCCTATCCTGCGGCCAATCCTGACGCTGCTCAGAGCAGCGTCAGGATTGGCTGGGAGCACCCACTGACTGGGTGCATGTGCAGGCTCTCTTCAGCCCGGCAACTGTGTTGCCGGGCTAGAGAGAGCCTACTGTGCATGTATGTTTGGCTGGCCCGAAACGGAAGGCCAAACACACATGCGCAGTGAGAGGAGTGCACAGTGCACTCCCCTCACTGCTCGTCACCCCATGGCCTCGCCCATTTCACAACGAAGAGACAATAAATATAGTTTATTGTCCCATCCTTGTGAAAGGTTTGCAGGTTCTGCTGTTGGCGGGGGTGACGCTCCACCGCCCAAACAGAGGAGCCGGCACTGGGTGCCCTGAATGCTTGTCTAATACAAGTTGGCAAACCAGGATGCTCAAGAAGTTTGTGGTTTCTCTTTCCTAGTGATTTCTGTGAAACTGTTTTGATCCATTGGGGTAAGGTGCTTTCTATGTCCAGTAGCCTAAGTCATCAAGCTACCACTAGAAGCATGTTTATCTCTGGGAAGAATACTTTCTTCCAGAGTCACACTTTTGCTATGAAACTCCCAGGTGTCTAAAGTGAGCTAGTTGTATTGAAAGTGAGCTAGCTGTGCAGAGGGGCTGAGGTACAATGATGTGTAAGCCTTGTAGTACTAGCTCTTCTGATATGGCCAGCTCATTATAAATCTTCTCAAATCCAACTAGTGCTTTTCTTGCTGCTGGGGTGCAATGCTTGCTAGCACTGAGCTGTTTCTTCAATTGAGTCTGCCTTTGCACAGACGTAAGTACCTCAAATTACTTATCCTCTGCAGTCCCCTGGTTAAATGTTTTTGGGAGTGCCATCAATAATATCAGTCCAATGTGCTCATTTGTTTTTCTTGGTCGAAGCTGACAGGTGGGTGTGTTGCGATAAAAAGTTGTCAGTGTTGTAAGCCGGGGGCAGTATTCCATGGAGGACTGGTATCAAACGTGGAGGAACCTTTCAAAGTAATAAGTGACACAGTGTCAATCATTATTTTTTGGTATGTGGTAACCTCTGATCTCTGTTCATAGATGTAGACCTGAATATGCCCACATTACCACATATTTATAAAGAATCCTATTTGTTTTAAGGATAGCCGTGCCTGGTGCAGGTTGGCAGCCATACCCGTTCATTTTTAGGTCAAAGCTTACCAGACAGCACAGCTATCTGGTTTGCTAATGACATCTTGGGGAAATTCGGAAAGCTTCCTTGGGAATGCATTCCGCCCACTGCTTACTATTGGCTTTGTGGTTTGTAACTTATATTTTCTTGCTTTCTATTTGCTGGCTTTATTTGTTTTAGGCTGTCCAGCTCGAGTTCGTCCCTGCCCTTGCCCATACCTTATTTACAGTATCCTTCTACCAGTGCTTGATTTCTGTAAACAGATCTTTAAATCTTGTTCGTATCTTGTTACATTCCGTGCACTCAAAGACAGGGGCCAAATGTCAGGCTCTTCTTCCCAGGGAGCTTGTTGTTTACTTTTCTTTCTCTGACTTTAAAGTGAGAGAATTTGTGTGACAATCTAGCTTGGGCACGAAAGGCTTTTTTCTAACACACAAACAAATTAACTGTCCTCATATTTCAGAATGTATCAAAATTAGGAAAGTAAAAATTAAGTTTTTTTTGTAATTTTGAAGTGTGGTGGAAATAAATATTTCAATATGATAAAAAAACATTACGTTTTCCATACAATATTGCTTCTGCTCTGTATACGTTTATCAGTACAACTGCGTGTCTGTGCAAATATAGTGGTCATTTCAATGGAAGATGTCTTGTTTGTAATGGCAGTGCGCTACCACACCATGCATACTCCACTTTACCCCACTTCACTCTGCACCACTCCAGTGCACTTTGCACCAGTCCCACCCTATTCCACTCCACTCTACGCCACTCCACACTGCATCACTGCACTCTACTCTGCACCATTCCACTCTATGGTACTTCACTCTACGCTCTCTACTCTATTCATTCAAACAAAATGCTCTACAGGGAACCACAACTTAAACTGTTTCTCAAAAAGCTAAAGCATGCATATAGGGTCGATCTATCACCTAAGTCAACCCAAACCTTTCAAAGAAGCAAAACTACATACATCTTATTGAAAACTCAATTTATTGCAATTCAGAAGAAATGTACACATTTACAAAAATGTGCTCCAAAAAACGGCGCAGTGAATAAGTGATATTGTGTGAGCCGTGACACAAAACAAATACATACAACATGTACAAAATATACAAATATTTTACTCAAGATAGCAATGCACCGATTGCCCTCAGTCACTAGGATTAATGGATCCTGTGATTCAAGCCCAACGTAACTGTGAGATAAAAAGTCCCATTTCCTTAGTATATCTAACGGGTGCGCAACAAGGACAAGTCGAAGTTTCCCCTCCCTAATTGGATGAATTTTCCACTCTACGCAGCACCCTCTACGCCACTCCACTCTGCTCTACACCACTCCACGATGCTCTGTGCCACTTCACCCTACTCCACTTTGACATTCTACTCTGTTCTATGGTACTCCACTCTACGACTCTCTAAGCCCTTTCACTCTACTCACGCCACAACACTTTACGCTACTCCATGAGACACCACGCTACTCAACCCTACTCTACACAACTCCATGACTGCCTACAAAACTCCATAACACTCCACTCTAGTTCAGGACACTCTTCTTTATGATGCTCCACTCCTCGCTCCTCTCTTTTATGCCACTAACTTTTAGCCATGCTGGTATACAACCTTGCTAAAAACATCTTGGCAAAGCCAATAGCTCTTGCATGGACAAGCCCTTTTATAAGCAGTTCTACTCTTCAACCATTGCAGCTGGTTCATGGATAGTTCTGATATTAGTGTTGTCTGAAAATAGTGTTTTTTGCTGGCTTGAAACGCTGCTTCATGACACTATTCAATAGCACTGAGAGCCATGTTTGAGAAGTTACATCGGAGTTCGCTGATTGTTGCTGGGTTTCCATGCCCAGGAAGCGCCACACTTCTGATGAAGTTTGGAGAAGCTTTTCCAACTTAACCACTTGCACTTTCTTAGCATCTGCCATGATTCCTGCAGAAAAGTCAGACTTTAGGGACCCCAAGTAGCGTTTCATAAATTTGCATTTCCTTTTTGACTAGGTTATTTTTTGTTCACGAAGCTAATAACAACTCGGATAGTAAAACAATAAATCACCCAATTTGTCTAAGTATATCCAAACTAATATTTACTATTCTGTGAATAGATTATTCTTATCAAGTGTGTGGAAAAAGTTCTTATTTTGCAAATTTTAATAGAAAGAACACATTTTCCGTCCTTAGGCTTTGAAAATACCAAACAATGATATTGCCTCCTCAGTTTCTTTCAAACAAAACAGGAAATAAGATGAAAGACATTTAATATTTCAGATGGATTAACTCGGAAACAGCCAAATTAGTATTTTCAATAGATTTTTAACAGACTACAGTGATTCAGTAAGTGTACTACGGTGAAACCTGAAGGACTGTTTCCAAATCTGACATTCTTTTAGCATATTTAATTTATTTGCAGGTTGCACTTTCTTTCACACAGTTTTTTCCACTGTAAAAGGCCCATAAGCTACCACTGAATTCGAAATATTTCAGCAAACAGTTTGTTGGAGAGCCAAGTAATCCTGTAGGAATGTGTAATGATATTGGTCTATAGACTACAGCTCAGATTAAGACTAAAATAGATTTGTTTTTGATTTGCTAAATATGGGTAAGAAGTACAATAGAACAGCACTCATTTAGCCGGCCGGGGCAGTGGAGGTCCCATCTGTGCTCACTCCAAAAGTGCTGCCACCAAAATGGCAGGAACATTTTAGTTGGAAATTGATACTGGATGGGCGACCATCTGATGGCGGCCACTCGGCATTTTCTGTTTTTTTTTATTGGCAACAAAATCTCAGAGCTAGGACTTCTTTCTGAAAAACAATGGCCTGACATGCAGGATGCCCCCACTTCTCCCTACTAGGATTCATTATTTATTTTTCCAGAGTCCATCATGCAAGGTATGGCAGACGTGGGAATGGGAAATCTCTAAATAGCACAGACCTCCAGAAGCACTAAAGGTACCAGCCCTATGGCTGACTACCTGCTGCCAATGATTGTGCGCTGGTGCAGCGATTCCCCTTCCTCTCAATGGAAAGTAAGAAACACAGGTTTGGCAGGGCTCCTGCTCTGCCAAACGCTATATGATCCCCAAAACCTTAAGCCTCTTTCCAAATGGGATTTTTAGGCATCAGGAAGATTGTAATTGTATTTATATAGCGCTTACTACCCCGGATGAAGCTCTTTTCTGAGAGTAGCACGCTACTCTGGAACCCAAAAGAATATGAAATAGATCAGTAAAGGGAAATGAGTACAGTATTAGCATAGGGTGGTATAAGTTAATTTGAGTGGAGCACATGTGAGTCTGTTAGTTGGATTGAATAGAATAATGCAGAGCTAGAGGAGGGAAGAATCTAGAAGTGTTAATTGGGAGATCATAGTAGTAAGATGAGGTTTGGGATAAGTAAAGGAGAGATGGAGGAGGAAGGAGTGTGTAGAAAGGGATTAGGGAGATCACAGTAGTAAAATGGGGTTTGGGACAGGTCAAAGGAAAGATAAATGAGGGAAAATTTAGTAGGGTTGTCCAGGAGATCATGGTAGTAAACTGAGGTTTGGGGTGAGCCAGAAGGAATAGAGTAGGGAAGAGTCTATGAAGGGTTACTTGGAGATCATAGTAGTAGAATGGGTTTGGGATGTGTCCGAGAGTGGAGATAGAGGACAGATTGATAGAGGTATAGGGTGATGGTGAGACTGAGTAAAGCTTTCGAGAGAGTAATTTTTTTCTCTTGTACAGCAGAACTAAAGTAATAAATATATAGATACATGATTACATAGTAAGGGAATACATGTGGAAGGAATATCATTTCTTGAGATTTGAAGTTGCATCGTATAAACACAGACTTTCAAGAGTTGCAGTATTTGAAGTTAGCTTAATTATATACTTTTATAGCATTATTTTATCTTTCCTCAATATTTCAACAGTGAAATGCTTGTAGATAGTTAAGATAATATTTACCTATTGTGATAGATAAAAGAAAAACAGTGACTCATAAGCATCTAATTAAACTTACATAGAACTATGCATTGACCTATGAACGTGTTAAGCGTAGAATATATATATATATATATATATATATATATATATATATATATACATACACACATAATTATATGTATATACACACACACACACAAACAATGATATATACATTTAACTGTAAGTAAAATATACATCTGTTCAACAGGCCTAAAGACTATGGGGGTCATTACGACCCTGGTGGCCGGCGGTAAAACCGCCAACAGGCTGGCGGTGTTCCACCAGCAATTATGACCGTGGCGGAATTGCCACGGCCATACCGCCGGCCCCTCCACTATCCCGCCAGCATACCGCCTGGCGGTCATAATCCCCAGGGCAGCGGTGCAAGCACCGCTGCCCTGGGGATTATGAGTCCCTATCGCCAGCCTGTCCATGGCGGTAAACACCGCCATTGAAAGGCTGGCGGAAAGGGGACTTGGGGTGCCCTTGGGGGCCCCTGCACGGCCCATGCACTTGGCATGGGCAGTGCAGGGGCCCCCCAGGCATAGCCCCGTCACGCATTTCACTGCCCGAATTTCGGGCAGTGAAAGGCGCGACGGGTGCTACTGCACCCGCTGCACATCAGCATTGTCGCCGGCTCTATTACGAGCCGGCAGCAATGTTGATGTGACATTTCCGCTGGGCCAGCAGATGGTAACACTGTTACCGTCCGCTGGCCCAGCAGAAATGTCATAATAGGGAGCCAGGAATACCGCCGGCAATGGCATTATTCTGGCTCCCGCGGCCTCGGCGGTCTTTTTGCAAGACCGCCGAGGTCGTAATGACCCCCTATGTATATAGTTTAAGATCCAATAGTTATTATACTTATTTGTACAAAGAAATACACAAATGTAGATATATACATATAATCAAATTATAAATGTTTATTTATATACACAGGGATATGCAGTCCACTGCTCTTTGAGTATGGGGTCTATGTAGGAAAGAGCTAACTCTTGAGTAATCTTCTGAAGATAAGATAGTTATCCATGGATCTTAAGTTTGGGGGTAATGAATTCCATAGTTTGTCTGCTTGACCAGAGAAAGATGTACCCCCTAGTGTATTTTTCTTGTATGCTGGTATTTTGAGGTGGGGTGCCAATCCTGAGCGGAGGTTTCTTTGCTGAATGTATTTGGTGATGTTATTCCTGATGAAAAGTGGCCCTGTTCCATGTTTTGCTTTGTGGGTGATACAAAGCAGCTTAAAGGTGGATCTTCTGGCAACCGGTAACCAACATAGGGCCCACAAGGCGGGAGATGTGGGCTTGTGGCTATACATGTAGGAGCAGTCTGACAGTCAAGTTCTGAAAGCGTAGTTTTTTCATAATAGATAGAGATGATTCATGGTAGATGCTATTGGCGTAATCCAGTTTAGGAAGTACAAGAGAGAGAATAGCCTGCACCTTGTGTAGCAATCTGAGGTGGGGGAAGATGCGTCGCAGAGTTTTAATGGCGATAAAGCTTGATCTTGCTAATCTGTCCACTTGGGCATTCATTGTTAACTTAGAGTCCATGGTAATTCCAAGGTTTCTAACTTCCTTAGATACTTTAGGAGGTGGTCCCAGATTGTTGGTAATTACATCATATAAATGTTGAAAAGCATGGGTGAGATGATTGAGCTTTAAGGGATCCCTGCCTTAGTGAAGTAGGGTTTGGACGAGAAAGGGGTAGTATGAATGACATTTGTTCTGTTTTGAAGGTAGGATGTGATCCAGTCGAGAGCAGTCTCCTCTATGCCTGCTTCATAGAGTCTTTGTATTAGGGTGTCATGGTAAACTGTGTCAAAGGTAGCTGACAGGTCCAACAGAAGTAGTGCAGCAACTCCACTGTGGTCTGTTGTGATTTTACGATCATCCCTGATGACGATGAGGGCAGATTCAATGCCTCTTCCCAGGCGGAATCCAGTTTGGTATACTGAAAGTATAGAGTTATCTTCAATGGATTGTGGCATCTGGGTGAATGCTGCTCTTTCTATCAGTTTGCCCAGGAAAGGTCCATTTGTAATTGGTCTGTAGTTATTGGGGTCATGCGGGTCCAGGTTTGTTTTCTTTAATTATGGGCATATGTATGCCTTTCTAAGGTCTTCAAGAAAGATTCCCGTAGTTAAAGAATTATTGATGATTCTTCTCACTGGAGTGGCAGCATAGGTATTCTTGAGGATGTATGGTGGACAAAGGTCACAAGGGCAGCCTGAAGGCCTGATTGATTTGACTAGATCCATAAATTCACTTTGTCATATTTGCTTGAAGGAGTGCAGAGGCTGGGCTGGCTTACTCTTAGAGGGGGTTTTTTCAAACGTGTTGCTGCTGGTGGTTTTCCTTTGTTTTAAATAGGAGTCCAATGTGTCTGCCTTGGGTGTGTAATGATTTGCCAGTTTGTCTGCGAATTCATTAGTAATGGGATGAGTTTCTTCCATGCATTTAGGTTTTCAAAATTCATTTAGAATTTTATAAAATTCTTTATTTGCACATGTAGCATTTTGAATTGTGTCTGAGTAGTACCTTTTTTGTTGATCTGTAAATTTTGTTAAGTTTGAGTAGGTGACGTTTGTCTTGAATACTATTTGTATTGAACAAGGTTCATTGAAGCCATCTGATTTGTTGTGTTATCTTTTTAAGATCTATATTTTTCCAAGGTGCTTGTTTTATTTTGCCCTGTTTTGTTTTTATGAGTGGTATTAGAATATCAAAAGCTTCCTATAGCCACTCAAAGTTTCTGAACAGAATTAATTGTGTCTAGATCTATGTTGGCTGTTAGTTGTCTTTCAAAGTGTTCAAAATTGAGTTTGTTCATTGGTCGATAGGTAGATGTTTGCAAGGTGATCTTGGATGTGTTGATTTGTGGTGTTTTATGTTGGAAAGTTACCAAATGGTGGTCTGACTATGTGACTGGTGTCATGCTTTGAACTGTAACTAGTTCTGGGTTTGCAAAAATGAGATCTAGGGTGTGTCCAGCGATATGTGTGGGCTTGTATACAATCGCACGTAGGTTCAATGTGACTAGGCCAGTGGTAATAGCTTTTGGATGGGGCATATTGGGTTTGTCAAACCAAATGTTTAGGTCCCCAAGAATGCATAGGTTGGGGTATAGTGTTATAAGGTTTGAAACTTTGTCTAGAAATGTATCTGGAAATGTTGACCTGCTAGGTGGTGGTCTGTAAAGGAGGAGGAAGTTGATATAGAGTTGTATCTGGTGATAGGGGCCTCGCAACCTTGCTTGGAGTTGTCGTCTGTTTTGCTGAGGTTTATTGCTTGTTTGAACAGCTAGTCCACTTCCTCTTTTGCCTATATGGTTTTGCATTATGGTTTGATAGCCCGGAGGAATGGCTTCATGCAACACTGAGGCGATGTCAGCTCCTAACCATGATTCAGTTATGAAGAGTAAGTCAGGTTGTGTGTCAGTGAGTAGGTCATAGATGTTGTGCTTGTTTTTAGAGAGTGATCAAGCATTTCTGATTAGGCAGTTTAGAGATTGTGTTTTGGTGGTGGTGTGATTTTGTTTTAGAGAAGAGTGAGAAGTATAATTTGAACTTGTAGCATGTGTGTCATTAGTGCTGATATTAACTGTACGAGGGTCACAATATTGTTGTTTTTCTATATTGTGTTCTTCGTCCAGCAGGCTTAGAAGGCATTGTGTTGGGTCTGTGTGTGTCAGTGGTGTTTGAGAGTGACATGGCGAGTTGTGTTCTATTTGTCTATGGGGATGTCCATGGGTGTGCGAAATTGTGAAGAGGGGCATGTTGTTTATTTTGTTTGTGTCTGTTTAGGGTGGAAAGAGTATGGGTTGGGGTGGTGGTGGAGCATGTGGGTCATATTCTAAGCTCTAAATTGTGCAATGGATGAGAGGTGAGTGGATAAGTGTTGCTCTGTTGGGGTGTTTGTGCTGGATGTTGGTGAGGATTGAGAATTTTGGAGAAAAGTTGGTTCAGGGGTTGTATTACTTTTGTAGTCATGAGGGTAGGAGTGGTTATGACGGAAAATATTATGAAAATTTGTGTGATTTTGTTGTGCTGGTGTGTGTTTTGTTTTTGTGGAGTAGTGAGAGGAGATATTGATGTAGTGTTTCCTGTGAAGGATCTGTATGTGAGTTACTGCTGGTGAGTGGTATTGAAATAGTACAGGGGGTTGTGATGTGTTTTGGAGAAGACTGTATGTGGTGTGTAAGTTGGGATGGACAAGAGTTAAGTGTTTGTGTTAGATTTGATCACAGGAAGAGGTAATATGTGTGGTGGAGCGGAGTGTAAGGATTATATGTTTTAGTGTAATTGGTAAAAAGAAGAGGAGTGTGTTGGTGGATGGACGGATAAGTATAGGTTTAATCATGAGAAAAGGGGGTCTGTTAGAAGCAACTAGAGGATAGAGCTGGTGTTTTGTATGAATAGGGAATGTGTGTCTGGATCCATTTAAGGTATGTATAATGTGGCTCTGTGGTGTGTTGGTGATGTTTGGATGTGTTAGTGGTATAGAAATAGTTGTGTTTTGTGTGTGAATGAAGGTGCCATAGTGTTGTAGTTGTGGTAGTATTGTGTATAGGTGTGGTATGTGAGATTTTGTTGTAGTTGTTGAGGCAACGACATCTGCATAATGTTTGTTTGTGGTGCATGAGTAGAATGCCTTTGCTGACAGTGTTTGGATATTGGAGGATGTGGAGGGATTAAGGTGGCTGCTTGAAAATGGAGAATTGGGCAGCATCTTTAGCTCTACACCCTAACAGGTAACTGCCCTTGTCCTCTCTGCCTTTAGCTGAGATGCCCTGAACCCTAGGCTTAAACAGTCCTATTGGCCAATAGGAACTAAGCCCTATCCTTAATCAATCAAAATCCTAATCCTAAACCATACAGCCAATGGGAGACCTGGCCCTATTAACCAATCAAAGCTCTGGCACTGACAACCAATCAAAGCCAAAGCCCTAATTCCAATAGGAACCCTAGCCCTACTAACCAATCAGAACCCTAGCCCTGACAGACAATCAGAACTGCAACCCTAAACCCTCAGTCCAGTGGAAACCCTAGCCCTGATAACCAATCAAAATCCTAACCCTAACAGCCGATAACAACTCAAGCCCTAAACCCTTAATCCAATACAAATACTAGCCCTAGCAAACAATCACAGTAACAGATGCAACAACCAATAGAAACTTATATAAGGGGCAAATGACCTTAAGCCCATGCTGCTATGGCTATAGCTCCCCTATTCAGAATCTCATTGGATACAGACAGGCACAATCCATACTTCCTGTCTACCAGATTCTATTTTCCACGTGTGGGACAATTTTGAAACCGCTGAAATACTGCTTTTTGCACACTTAAACTAATCACTTTTTTCAAGCCAAAAATGAGTGCTGCGTACATTTTCCAAACACAGTTTAATCTACAGACCAGATAAAGAACTCTTAAACACACTCTGGTTAGCCACTGAGCTGTATTTAGCCTTTTTCAAACCTTGTAAAGGGGTGGGGCGAGGTTTAATACAGGCTTTGTGAAAACCTAGGAGGTAAATTCAGACGGTTACAAGCAGAACAAAAACAACAGTTTACAAGGACCAAGTTTGCAGAAAACCAAGATGTAAATTCATACAAACACGGGTAGAAGAAAACATCAGTTTAAAAAGACCAAGTTTGCAGAAAAACAAAAAGCCAAATGTAAACAGTCATGGGTAGGGAAAAGGCATTTTTAAAAGAAATTAAAATAATACACAGAAAGTCTGTGATCTTACCACCGTCTTTGACTCTTGCTCACAGGGTGTTTAGGGCACAGAGAAACTGGACTCACCAGATGGAAGTGGCTGGCTTGGGCTTACCGCCCCAAACTTAAAGGGACAGTGCACCATTTAGAGGAGGGCTCAGGTTGTCTGGAAGCTAGAGAGCTAATCACCAAGCCCAGGCTGCTGTGGCAGGGAGGTGCTCCTCTATTCAGAATCTCCTTGGATCTAGACAGTCACAATCCACACTGGTGTCTGTAGCACAGCAAACCAATCATTTCCCATTTAAACAACAGGAAAATGATACCAAGGACACACTTTTGAACAAGTAAAGCAAACGCAGTCCTTTACCGGCATCTGTATAGCCCCCAAGACTGTAATTTTTCTAGCATCATATTGCTTTTTATCACCAAATATAAATCAGAAAATATCCCAGTTGGAGCTATATATATATATATATATATATATATATATATATATATATATATATATATATATATAAATAAACCAAAGGTTAAAATGATGTTAGAATTTGGTGAAAATAGCAGTAAAAACACTTTAAATTAAAAAGAAAAAACACTGAAATTCACCAGGTATAGTTTACTGAGGTAACTATAACTACCGCCCCAGCCATGCAAAGTGTTATTATCAATTATGTCATTTCAGAAGTTGAATTGATGTTATAGAACATGGGTACTCACAAACATTTTCCCAAGGGCCACAAAGTTTGGTCTGTGGTGTGACCGAGGGCCGCACTGATGCTAGCAGCGTGGCGATCAAAGGTAGAAGGGGGCTCCGGATGGGGAGGGGTTGTGGCGTTATGGTGGGTGTAGGTGGCAGCAAAGCATATAGTTCTAGTGGCTGAATCGCTCAAAGTGAAACCAGAAAACCTGGCATTAATCCCAGTGTCCCCACTTTACCAAATTGTGTGATCCTAGGCAATTGTTTTATTTCAAGTTCCCTTCATTTTCTTCATTATTGTATGTAGGAGGACCTCCAAATGCATGACTTCAGTATGTGCGCTATGCAAACTCTTCTCCTGTGTTTGATTTAATAAACTATACAGTTGTTCATGTATAATAGCAAATCAGGCCAATCAAAGAGTGCAGATAACAACTGACTTGGCTCTTAATTCACTATTGCCATTGTTATCAAGGTGTGGGTAAGAATGAATGTTTCTGATTTTATGTTTGAAATCTAAAAAAAAAAATACTTCTCCATGCACTGATATAATCTGATGAAGTCAAATGAAATGGTCCTGTGTGTATATGAAATACACTTTTTGAATTTTTAAGAACCCTTATCATAGTTGCAGACATTTGCTGCACGATTTCTTAAAAAGTGAAAGTGTTCCTACAGTTAAGGCATTCAGGACACATTCCTTACTTCCTTTCGTTATCTTTAATAATGTTTAAATAAAGTATTGCCTGTTGCGTCGAGTAAACAGCAGCCTAGTGCTACTGCTGCCCTGGGGACCGCATGTAAAGGTCAAAAGGGCCTCATGCGGCCCCCGGGCCGTTGTTTGAGTATCACTGTTATAGATCATGTCATGAGAGAGAATTTTTTTTATAAGCAGTGCATAGCAAGGGTGAATGTTATAGAGACATTTTCATCTAAATATATCACTTTAACCTTTGTTTTATTCAGTGAATTTCTAAAGTTTTTTGAAGTAAAGTAACAATAAGAAGGGTATCATTTTAATTAAGGCACACCAAACTGGCTTTGTCAAAGGGTCAGAAGACCAAATTATATAAGTCAGTTCTTTGGCTTTATCAGGGAGTTAGCACATCAAAATATATAGAGCAGACCTTTCGGCTTTGTCAATATATCACCACAATAATTTATCAATAATAACAGTGTACTCTCTTGTACATAAATGCGAATGAGTAATAATAATCACAGTCATAAAAATATTAAAAACAAAACATTTTCATTCAGAGCAACCTTAAAAATGTGTGGAGTCTTTGATTAACAGTCTACCGGCCACAAAATGCAGGCAAAGGGCCAGCCACAAGGGGTCCCTGCACCTCAGCTGAAGAGCATTGTAAGAGGCTATGGCGAATACTTGGACAAGGAGGCTGCATAGATTTCTGAATGGTGAAGTTTAAGTAGGTCATAGAGATATACAAGTAATGTTCCAGGCTTGGAGTACTACTTCTTAAATGTGTATCTCTTTCTTTCTCTCTGTAGGTCTGATGTTGGTGTTCTGTCTTTCCTTTCAGACGGGATGGCATCACTGGGGTCCTCAGAAAGGAAAAGAGTGGCAAGTAAAGGGGTTGTAATTTCCCACTGCTGTGTCCTACACCTTCACCTCTCCTGAGTTTTCAGTGAGCATACCAAAAAAAAAGCAAAAAAACACGACCCTCCTCTGTGTCCAAATATTTCACCTTGCCTCCTGTTTTAACGTGGGTTGTCCTGGGATACTTGGAGAAGTCACATCCCGTGTCTTCGTCAGGAGAGACGCTCCACCTCACCCCATTTGTAGCACGTGCCGTTAATACAGTGCACTATATGGGCAAGCATCCACTGTTATCTCAATCGTGCTTGTGTGACAAAAAAGGGAACAGCTATCCACCACGAAACAAATCAATAACCACAAAACAAACAATACGGGCGGTCAGCTGTGGAATACCGAGCATTTAACCCAAGTCTCCACCCTGCAATACCTCCCACTCCCTTCCTCGAATCACTCACCCACTACGCCACAACTCTCCTGAGCTGCAGCAGGTCATTCAGCCTCCTCCAACGGTGTCCACCACCCTTCAGTCCACATCTCCTTGGACTCTTCGAGGCTGGTGGTGTCATCTCCCTCAACTCTGGTTCCGCGCTCCATGTTTTTGGCTGCTTCACCACTGGAGTCCGTCTTTCCCTGCACACCTTCGCCTTCTCCCACACTTCCTCTTCCACTTTCCTCAGCATTTTTTAACCCTCCCTCGCTCTGTCCTGATTCCGTCCCTCAGCTGGAGAACATAGCGTTGCTTTGTTGGTGTTGGTGACACTCTCCCAGCTACACCCGGTATAACCCAGTGTTTTCTTCTTATGCAGACATCGTGGTGAGGAAGCAAGATGGCTGAGAGGATTTCAGTGCTCTCTGCAGGTAAGTATAGGGACTCCTGGGGCTCTTCCTCACATTCATATAGCTCCTGCTTGGAGTGCTTTAAAAATATGGTATGCTGTCCTGGGGTCATGTACTCAATGATCCAGGAGACTTACTGTAACTTTTCTTTCAATGTTTTAAATGTTCCTATGGGGGCTACTACACTCTGTGCAGCCCTGCAATTATTTTTTTTGTGGTGCCTCTGCCCTTTCTAGGTGGACCACAAGGATGAAATAATACTGGTCCATAGCCTTTGGGCATTATGGGGCAGTGAACATGAATTTTTTTTAAGTTATTTTTATTTTTGTGCCCTGGTCTGACCGGAGGTCCCCTAGCAATGCAGAAAAAGTGCTAAAGGTGCGACAAGCGGGAGCAGGTCGTATTTAATTGTTGTGGGCTGCGGGGAAGACCTATGGCCCCTGCGAGCTCCCTATATAGTAAAAAATAAGGACAACCTTATACGGCCACAGGGACTAGGGTGACACTATAATATATATAGAGTTGTCCCATGAGACTCATGTATAGGTGGACATCTTGTATAACTTCAAAGGAGTCCCTAAAATACTGCCTTCATTATTCCACATACATACATACACCAAATGTTGTAGAATTAATTGAGGCAAGGCGAAGTCAAAATCCAAACACTGGTTTTCTATCAATAGTATATATATATATATATATATTTTTTTTTAATCCAACATATATGTGTGTATATATATATAAATATATATATATATATATATATATATATATATATATAAACATTTCACTTGCAGTTACACATGAAAGGGTGAACCAAGCGCAGGCGATGCAGTGGTGAAATGTGAAAATACAACAAATATTTTTTTTAAACAATACTTACAAAAACAAAGACACTAAACAACCCCCTGGTTGTACACATCATTGTTTCATACACATCTGTGAGAGCTATGCCACAAATCACAGTTTCTCATGTTTATGAATTTATCCCAACTCCAGCCAAAGTAGAGTTTTGTTGACAATTCGAACCCGTTTTATTTATAGGGTCACCTCAGGACTAAGTCATCTGGCCTTTGAACCTGTAGGTGATCAAAGACAGAAACCAGATGCTATCCTTAGCTTAACTGTCTCCAATCTCCACTCTCCTCATACTTGTAATTTACAGGAACTCACCAACTAATACGTTCTGGTTGGGCCCCTCAAAAGCTTCATGTTCCTTGTGTGTCATATTCTTGCCCTAAAGAAAGTAAATTCATCAAAAATGTATCTCATCCAACAATCCGTCACACCCCAAAGTGTGTGCAAGTATATTAAGCTAAGATGTCAATAAGTGCACCCATCATATGGTCTGACTCCATGTGCCTATGCCATCCTCTTGAATCATAGCACGCTCAACATGCAAACCGTTTACATCTAAAATTATTATTTCAATGGTGAAAAGTAAGCCTTCCTCATGCCCTACAAGGTGGCAGTCTTCATGGGTACAAACAGCAACAATCCGCTAATGTGCTGAAAGACAATCCAAAATTAGTCATGGAGATCATCTGTGCCCTTAGGTCAACCATCACATGTGTATAGTCTAATCCTGTTTGTCCCCCCACCAATCGTAGTCACCATAAATAAAAATGGCTTCCCAGCCAGCATCCAACCTGGGTGACACCTGGTGGCAATCTTTTTTTTTTTTTTTTAGTGGTGCCCCTGTTCAACCTGGGGCACCCACGATACTCAGACCGCCCCTAGGGGGCTGTCAAAGGAAGCCCATGGCCCCTGCCAGCTCCCTTGCCAACCACCATCCTGGGTGCTGGTGGGAGTCAGCTGCATTGGGTTGCTCCCACCAAGAGGGAGCAGCCTGTGTTTCTGCTTCCACAAGGGGTTGCATACCTATGTTCCCTGCCTGGGACAGCACAGACAGGAAGTCAAATTACTGTTCCTGTCCGCACTCTTCAGGGTAGGGAACTACACAGTATCACATGGGGCTAGGGTCCTGGGGATACTGCCTCGAATCAGTAATCGAACCCCGGGGGATAGGCACCCAACAGATATTACATGGCTTGGGAAGGAGGGGCCCCACTCCTCCCCTTCTCAAATAAATATTACATCGGGCCCTGGGGAATTGGGCCTGGGCCATCAAATGGCTTAGAAAGGGGGGTCCACATGCCACTCTGCCCATTAAAAAAAATATATATATATATATATCCTAGGGCCATTAATGGGCTTGGGGCGGGGCCCTTTCCCTAAATTTACTGATGCAGTGCCATTATACCCCCCCCATCCACCCCAGGGGAATTCAAAATGAAAAAGGCATTTTAAAAAATGTTATCACAGTACTACTCTAGTACAGCTGCAAAAATGTGGGTTTTGGCTTGAGGCCTCTGGGACCGTCCACAAGTTCTAGAGGGTCAGGGTTTCCTTAATTTGCCCCCACCACGTATATGATTTTTTTTTTTTCTAACAAATGGGGACTCAGTTCAGGAGTCCTAAAATTGCTGCATAACATCTTTGTTGATGTGAGGCAGCCAATCAGATCTTATCTTTTGATCTGTTAGTCATGCACAATGCCTGTGTCTCCAGATATCTATAAATGTTCAAACGAAATTTCTCAAAATCTGCTTAACATACATCAAAACACAAAAAGCACAAGTTCCGGGTAACAATATTGCTTTTTGCCAAATTTGATTTAACTCCTCGCAGCCATTTTGACTGTGTCTAAAACTCCTAAGGGAAATTGCAGGGGCCCCCACCTTTTTCTCAGCTTCCTACCTGATGAATCACCCCGAAACTTTCTAGGAAGGAGCTGAGGTGGATGAACCTTTACTTATTAGAGAGATTTGTAAAAATTTGGCAAACAGCTCCAAAGTCATTAGCAAACCAGAAACTACATTTCCTATAGAAACCTGGTCCTAACTATACAGTGGCGACTGCCACCACTTTGTCTGTGTATATCTCTGTGTATATATACACGCATACATCATGGCAATTAAAATAAATGTGGTCCAATAAGTTATTTAGAGCAACTGTACTAATAAACACACATTTATTACTACTGAGCAAAGGTCACATTCCAGTTTATCACAAAGAAGTGTGGAATTCTCTTATTTAAATCGGTTTCTTGACTTTTTCAAGCCAATACACAAACAACATTGAATAGAGTAACTGTAACCATTTTGTGGTATTCCAGTTTTTTTGGAGTCTTAGGTGTACAGTACAACACGGCCCAATAATACAAAAATAAAGGGAACGACCCCAGTGCCCAACCCTTCCCTCCTATCCTTCGTGCCCCAGCCTCCCCTCTATATGCTCTCAAAGGGACCCGTCTCCCTGTTGATCCATAATTTTATAAAAAATTGCTCAATTCACATGAGAAAATGATTTGTGCTGCTTTAGATGGCACATTGCAATTTACTTTACACACAGGAACAACTCATCTAATAGACAAAAGGCTTGTTCAAACTGATTTTACCTTATTGCAAAAATATACACCCCTGCTTTCTCTTTTTGGTTAAATAATAAATTTTTGTTTAACAAGAAGAAATGAGTTAAGAAACGCCACAACATAAAACATATATTCAGGTGCACAGAAATGAACATGCTATTTAATACCGTTGCTGGTAGTGGGGAGGGGAATCCTGACGAATTTGAGTGTTTTACTTTTGTGCGTAATCGCGCCTTCCTACACTCAACACTGGTTATCAATAGCATATTGCACTCTGTGCATCCGCATATATTGTACATTACATTAACCTAAAAGAATCTTAAATTCTCACAAACCTTTTGAGTGAGGGTGTGTCAAAGAGTGACTCAACCCGTAAAGTATAGTGACACCCTTTTTACAAGGCAGGTACAGAAGAAGAAAAGGAAGCAGCTGGTTGGCTCTCAAATGCAGCAGTACAATTGACAGCAATTTTTGAGTGGGGTTAGGCACCGTTATATATCTCCTGAATGAAACCAATATTGAAGTCTCTACTTGTAGCAGTACCCAGACTAGAATTAACAGAAGGGGTGCAGAAAAATGCATGGCTTCATCCAGAAGGCTGTCAGCAGTAAGACTGGAGCAAAGTTTAATATTGTTCAAGCACGTGAAATGAAGATCTGAAAAACAAAAACAGCCAAGGATCCCCGAAAAATCCAACAGCTCAAGGCTAGTCGCATTTCTAGACCCTGGCTGTCTGCATCTTTGATGGGTATTAGCTGTCTTGTTAGGATGTCCTCCGTGCGACAAAACTCTTTAAGGGAAGCTCTCCCCAAATGGCAACTCAACTGTTTAACATATCAGGAAATTCTCACATACTGGCCAACAAAGTTACCTCAATGTTCCTAGCTGTCCCACGGTTCTATTATGAAAACAGGTAGTAATCGCAGATTTCTCACCCGGTTTAAATACAGATGTTGTTCACAGATTAAATTTAATTAGCAAAGATTATATGGGCAGAGGGTAGTTCGTGAGACCGAATCAGAGTTTCAAGAATCACCTCAGGGTGAATCCGTTCTTACCAATCCAATTCACCAGATAAGGGTTTTATACTTTCAAATCCTTCAATAAAAAGTATCTCAGAAGGTACAACATCCATCTTTCAGATTTTTCGATGTATACGTGTAATCTTGGCCAATGTGATCTAGTGGCACCACTTACACCAACACACTAATAAAGTGCTTTCTGCGACCAAATAAATCATGTCACATCAACAATTAGTGTTACCAAATCAGCAAGCATTTTTTCAGTATGAGTATCCGGACAATATGGCAACTTCGTCCTAAAATGACAGTAAACACACTTTTTGTATTCCTATTCCGAAAATCGGATTTTAGTTTACAGCATTAATTACCAGGCGATCTCTGGAAAATGGCTTTCTCATCTTTGCACCAGGGGTTGCACCCATCCCGAGCAGAACCTAAAGAAGACTATGAACAGCCAACGGGATGACAATGCCAGGGTCACTTTAATCTATGGGCGGGCAAGCCAGACTCTAAATAGGATTCTCTTGTTGGCTATGCGGTGGCATTGGGGTTTATCCATTTTGTTTGTTTCTTCATCCAGTTAGCCCCATTCAATGGTCTAGCTTACTTAGAGGTGGTGAATGCTAAAGTTACAGCTGAGGTCTAGCGTTACAAGTCTAGTGCACTACTGTCTCTCGAAAAAAATCTGTGGGAACAAATCTTTTTCAGGCTGCTGTCCACAAATATAAAATGGCCTCCTGCTATTTCTGAGATTTACCATGATCTTACCATGTTTAAAATAAGACTGAAGAATATTTTTTCCCTCTTGGGTAGATCTGTTAGCAACAGCCCATTAATACTCATGGGTCAGGTGCCACATAAACAGTTGTAGGTTTGAAAATAGCAGCTTGTCATTTTTGGCATATACATGTTATTTCCTTTTTAGTATGGACATTTATGATAGTGATTGCCAACAAATTTCCAGCTCATCCAGGCACACGTAAGTCACTGCCAAAACATGCCCAGGCACCCCATCATATGGTAGTCATTGCCATTGGGGTTCCGGTATAACAAAAATGTTCTATCCACTGCCTAAGGAGCTTATATATCCCAGCAAATGTCAATGGATGCCTTAGTGTACTCGAGTAGACCGGTGTGAACATGTCACTGCCATCATGTGCCCAGGTACTGTCCATGTATTACTCAATGGCATTGGTTGTCCATCTATAACCCAATCCTATGCAAGTCAATATCATAATAAACATACTGATTTCTGCCTTTCCTGTAAATCAGTGTAATACTGTGCCTAGGTATTGACCATTAGCCAGAATATTACATCATAAGCCCAAAATATGGGACTGGCATGAGTCCAGACACATATCAAAAGCCAATGTATACTATCCTGTGTTCCAATATTTCACATCATATGCCAGGCAAAGCAATCTGCCCAAGCATGCCACATAACACTTCGCTGTCATCTTCCCAGAGACCCCCATGTGACAGTCAAAGCCATCACATCCCATAATATGAACCATCACATGCCAGTATATGCAGTTTGCTCAGAAGATCCTATATGCCAGCAGAAGCAGCTGCCCAGGTACAACCCATCATATTCTAATCAATGTCTTTTACCAAGGTATTCCTATTTGCCAATGTGGGCGATATGCCCAGGTAACCCTGGCTTGCTAGTTAACACCACAATGTACCCAGTGATGTTCCAGAACAAGCTAAGCAATGCCATGTAACCAGGTATCCCCCATTTGCCAGTCTAACCTATGTGCAAGGGTATATGCAGTATGCCATTCATCACCATCATTTGTCCAGATACTGTGGATTACAGAATGAAAATATTTTCACTAGTAAACAAGTAACTCTTGAGTAATGGTGCCGGGTGAAAATGTCACAGGGCAATAAAACCCTTAAAGTTCATGAACTTTTGTAGGATGATCTCCGACTGCAAGACTTCTGATTTCACTAAGCTTGAGTTGTCAACTAGCCCCAGCTTATGAAATTACTGCAGCACAATTACTGTGCGAGTCCCATAAGTATTGAAAGGCTGTATGTTGAAATACTGACTACAGAAACTGTGCTACTAAAATATTGTGATCAAAATATTGAGAAGCATGTGTGTGCAGGTAAGCATAGATTTACATTTGTTTGCGACTTATAGATATATATATATATATATATATATATAGGCAGTCGCCAGTAGGTAGTTATAGTTAGGACCAAGTTTTCATAGGAAAAGTGCCTTTTTGTTTTGCTAATAACTTTGGCGCCATTTGACAAATCTTCACGAAAATTTCAAAACTAGTTTGTCATTCACCTCAGCTACTGTATGGGAGGTTTCGTCAAGCGGGGTCTGAGAAAAAACAGTGGGTCCCAAAACACATTTTCCCATGCAGTTTCCCAAAGGGATTTTATATATTACTATAGCCCAAACCGCTGAACAGAATTACACCAACTTTGGCATAAAGGTAAATCTTGGCCCAGAAAGAGTGCTTTTTTGTAATTTGCTGTAAATCTGTTCAGTAGTTTTGGAGTTATTATAGAAAAAATATTTATGTATATCTAGAGACGAAGATCCTTGGATCAGACAGATCTCAAACTGAGATCTAATTGGCTGCCACCGATTCAACTAGGAAGTGGTTGCAGCCATCTTAGGACTCTGACCTGGCAGAGTCCAAGAAAAAAACTCCCCCCAAAAAAACCATAAGGTGGCAGGATAAGAATACCCTGTCCCCTGGGCCTGGTGGTGGGGTCCCACAGAGACCCCGTCTGGGGCCAAAAACTTTTTTCTTTTTTTGTTTTTCTTTAATTTTGCTACAGAAGCGAGGAGGATCTGCGGATCCTCAGCAAAAAAAAAAAATGCAGTTTCCTGTGCTTGTTTCTTTAATGCCCCCTAGGTGGGCAAACTCTGGGGTGGGGGGGATACATAGATTTGGGGGGGAGGAATAGGGTGTGTGTGGTCCCCTTCCCCAGGCTGATTTCGGCCCGGAGACCACATCCCCTGGCCGATATAAAAAATTGCGAGGGGAGCCATGCAGTCCCTCTCCCTGGACGATTTTGGGCCAGAGGACCCTGTCCCTTGGTGCCCAGCCTTATACATAAGTGGGAGGGAGCACGCAGCCCCCTCTCAGGCTGATTTCAGCCCCGGGGACCCCATCCCTTAGAAACTATAACTTGTGCTCTACGGTAATTATGAATAGCGCCATGCACAGCTAACTACCCCACATATTACATCAGTCATAACTTCTTCTATGATATCACTGCAACATTTGCAATATAATAATTATTGATGAGAAAACTGCCTGGCAGGGTGCAATTTAAAGTTATAATTTCTTAAGATAAGTGTAGCTATAACTGATGAATTTCTGTGGTTTTGTATGTCTAAAATCTGAACCTGACTATGGGGCTGATTCTGACTGTGGCGGGCGGCCTCCCGCCGACAAATGACCGCACCGCGGTCAAAAGACCGCGGCGGCCATTCTCACATTTCCGCTGGGCCGGCGGGCGCTCTCCAAAAGAGCGCCCGCCGGCCCAGCGGAAATGCCCCTGCAACGAGGATGCCGGCTCCGAATGGAGCCGGCGGAGTTGCAGGGGTGCGACGGGTGCAGCTGCACCCGTCGGGTATTTCAGTGTCTGCAAAGCAGACACTGAAATACTATGCGGGGCCCTCTTACGGGGGCCCCTGCAGTGCCCATGCCATTGGCATGGGCACTGCAGGGGCCCCCAGGGGCCCCGCGGCACCCCCTACCGCCATCCTGTTCCTGGCGGGAGACCCGCCAGGAACAGGATGGCGGTAGGGGGTGTCAGAATCCCCATGGCGGCGGAGCGCGCTCCGCCGCCATGGAGGATTCCCCCGAGCAGCGGAAAGTCGGCGGGAGACCGACGACTTTCCGCTTCTGACCGCGGCTGAACCGCCGCGGTCAGAATGCTCGAGGGAGCACCGCCAGCCTGTTGGCGTTGCTCCCGTGGTCGGTGACCCTGGCGGTCACCGGCCGCCAGGGTCAGAATGACCCCCTATACGTCCCTGTAACCTTTTGTCTTCTTAGTGAATTTCTAAGGTTTTTAAAAATTCTGTTTCCTAAATATAGCGTCCCTGTAATCTTTGTTTTTTAGTGAGCAAATATATATATAATATTTATTTCGCAGTAAATATACGTGGAGTTGAGTAAATAAACTCATAATTACTCATATATATTTCGTTTGTTAACATTTTGGTCCACAAAAAATTGTCCACAATATTTTGAAGTCGATATTATGGTGGAATGCCAATTAACAGATCAGTAAAGGAAATTGGCCCATTTCATTGAATCAGAAGACACATTCAAGACATTGGGCTCCTTGGCTACAACCGTTTCAGAATACAAACATTTAATGTGATCAGACAACTAGTAACCTCACCTATATTTACCATTCCTGAGTTTTAATAACGCTACTGTTTATCTAAAACCGTACCTGCCAAAACAAAAATGTGCAGAGTTTGAGAGATCTGATCTCAAGCGTGAAGAGGGCTCACTTCACCCCACCGTTCAGTGAAATAACATGGGTTATTTATGGCTCTTGCGCGCGGAATGGACTGCTATTTTACTGGATTTTCTGTCTTGACAAAACAACAAGAGTAAATATTTAAAGTTCCTTAAAGTTCCAACGAAAATATTGTTTTGCCGAAACTGTTGTTTAATAAAGGCCCGTGAGATTAGCGAACTAGGGACAGCCAAACAGCCAGCCTCTGTGGTCATTAATAGATTTATTTAACGTTCGTGCAGCATCAGAGTACACAGCATCTGGTTCTGATTTCCACTCTGGCCTAAAATGAAAGTGCCTCCTCCACAATACTTTTATTATGAACTGTTCCCTCTCCATATTTTTTTTTCCCGCTGGAAGCGGTTCATCCCTTCCTCCTTGCTGGAAGCCACCTGACTACTGCCAGGAAGAGGAATGCAAAACATTCCCAGGAGCAGCGGCTGACGTCAGGGCAGCATTCCTCCTCCCAGCGGTCAGAAGAGTCTGGAAACTCCAGGCTCCAGCAGAGCTAATTGAAGGCGATAACAGCTGCGGGGCTGCGCTGAATCACACGCAAGCGCCCTCCTCCACGCGAGGCTTTTATAGGGAGATAATCTCTCTTTAAACAGGGAAGAGGGGGAATGAGCCGGGCCCACGCCAACTGCGCTTTTAACCCGCGTTTACTGTAACTTCTCGGTGCTCTGCTCCTCCCGGATTTGGACGCGGTACTGGCGAGAAACGTACTGTACCTTAAACTCGCCCTGAACTCCGTGCACGAGACCGGGTGGGGCGCTTCGGTCAAACACTCGAAGCCCACGTGAAGACAGAGCGTGAATTAAAGGCACGTGGCTGACCGCCCGCTTCACAGGGCGAGCGTATGCCGCCTCACAAACACGAGCAAACGACTGCACCCTCTGGAACTTGTCGCTCGATGTCCTTGCGGGGTGCTTCGGGCCACCAAGATATTAACAGGAATATGCAAGGGTGCCAACACATATTATTAGTGAAGACTTGAGACGTACTCAAGCAGGGTGTCCATGTCCCTTCAAATCACAAGTGTTCCCCTGGTGCATTATGACTAATCGGCATTCCACACTAGAATACATCACAGATGCCAGGCGGTACCACTGTAGGATGGTGTGTTTGGGGGTGGGGGTTGGGGGGGGGGGGGAATAAATGGGTGAGGGAGTTAGCGGAGGGTGTTTGTGTCAATTTCTTCATAATTCCATAATTCCATAATTCGCAATGGGGGAGGGGCAATTTCTTCATATTCCAATAAAACGTAATGGCAATCTTCGCTGCCACAAGGTACTACCACACCAAGTGGCAACCTTCCCTCGACAGATGTCTCAAGTCAGTGAGTCCAAGGCCAAACAACATTACACACGGATCAATATTAATATTTTATTTTAACATTTCCCCCTGGCCTTTCAATATGTCTTCCTAGAATGTCGTGATCTGAGGTAAGGGGGGCAGTCCCACCATAGGTGTAATGTGACCCCCTTCCTCACACCCTCGCCGGCATCCCCCCGAGGGATACATGTAAGCTAGCAGTACCGAGCTACAGTGCCGGTGATGCAAGAGCTTGTAATGTACCCCGCGGTTCCTCAGGCAGAAATAACTTTTATGAATGTACCTCCCTATTCTTGTGCCACATTGCACTTGCCCAAAATTTTCTCCGTGGTGGCCACATGGGAGCACACAGGGCTAGGCAAAGGGTTCTCTATATGGCATACAGTCTGTTGAAGTCGCCTCAGGAGTCCACCAGTTTAGGAATCAGACTCTCAAAAACAGATTATTTCTGATGGCCACCTGCCTTACTGGAGTTTGAAGAATATCAGTGCTGCAATTGCGCACAGCACACTCTTTCTGTCTCATCAATGAAAAACTCTAACTCTCAGTGCATGAATGATTTGCCTAACCCTCCCTTAGACCAGTGGTGGCCAATACGTTTACCAGGGAGTGGGGCGGATTGGATACACATGCACACTCACACCCATGCATTCACACGCGCACACACACAACCGTCCTACCAAATATTCATACATACATGCACACACCAAACATTACAAAAAAAAAATCACACTTACATGCCCTGCTGTGCCTTCAAGGAACCAAGAGGGTTGGGATTGCTACCTCAGTGAGGGGAGGCAGCAGCCCCTACCTCGTCACAGAGTGGAATGGGGTCAGTGAGAGTTGCTGATCCAACCCTACTCTATGAGGTGCCAGTGATCAACACTAAACCATGGGCACTTCAGTGCTTAAAACTGAAGTGCCTAGGTCCAAGGCAATCAGTGAGGCTCCCCTTTGTCACAAGGAGGAGGGCCTTGAGGTGCTTGTCGAGGCTGAAGAGGTCATGCTCACAGGAGCCCAGCAACGTTCAGCTCAGGCCGCCAAAAGCCTGCATATTTAGCGCATGTCTAGCTCCTGGCTGCCTGACCTGAAAATAAAGAGTGGCTGTTAGGCTAGCGTATGCTCAGCCTGACAGATACTCTTCCTTTTGGGCAGAAGGTGAGAAGTGTGACCCCCTTCACCCATTTGGAAGGGCTGTGGCTGCCTTAAACTTAAACAAGTCTGCTATCTTCCCTGTCTCCAGATATGACATGCAACCATCCTCATTGCTGAGGGAAAGCTACTATTGAAGTGTTTAGATGTGTATGCAGAGGGAAAGGAAATAAGTCCCACCTTAAGCAACAATTTGTTACAGACTGTTAAGGTTGTGGCCAACAGGGTACTCTCTATTGGTGATCTCTGCTCCCTATTCAGCCAAATTAAGTCCCAGAGAGGTTTGTCGACTATGGGGTGATCAATCTGAAATAAAACCTTATCACATTATGATTAGGACCAATATACCACCGTGCAGAGCTGTTTTGCAGAGAGATGGAGCTAGACATCGGGCAATACCATAACCCCCGGGCCCACTGGGCTGCTGCATCGGCTTCAGGGGAATACTAGGTCTAGAAACACCACAAATACACTTGAAAGACATCTTTTGCAACTGTTCAAAAAACCTGTTGCAGATAGGAATTGGGAGAATCTAGAAAATAGTGAACACCCTGTCGAACATGTTTATCTTTACTATGTTAATGCATTCCAACCATGAAACAAAGCGATGATGGTAGAAAAGTAGCAACTTTCTGACATAGTTGCCCCCATTTTTTACCTGGTGTCAGTGTGTTTAGAGTGTAGTTCACGGGAATCCTGCTAATCAGGACCCCTGTATCAGTGTTCTCTCTTCTAAATTTACTTGTATGGTAACTTTTACACCCCACAATTGGCATACTGGTGCACCCATATAAGTCTATAAGTCTCTAGCATATGGTACTTAGGTACCCGCGGCATTGGTGCACCAGGGGTCACTCATGGACGGCAGCATGTATTATGCCACCCATGGGAACCCATGCAAACTGTGTCTGCAGGCCTGCCATTGCAGCTTGCGTGAAATGGTGCATGCACCTTTCACTCTAGACATAAAGCTAGCCTTATATTGCAGGCACTGAACTTGAACACTGTAAGTCACCCAAGGGCAGTGTAAATGGTTCTAAGGGTGAGGGCACCCCTGCATGGGGTGCCCCCTACAAATCCCAGACTCCATTCCCTGGGCTTTGTAAGTGTGGGGAAGCCATTTTAAGGTATGTAGTGGACACCGGTCAACACAAGTAGTCTAACTGCATAATGGCTTCACCGAACCTAGGCATGTTTGGTTTATCAAACATGTTGGAATTATGCACCTACACTGATCCCAGTGTTAGCTGCATGATACCATGTACGCTGGGGGGGTTCCTTAGAGGAGCCCACAGATCTACCTCTACAGCCATGCAACGGTCTGCATGACAGCCTGCACTGTTGCAGATCCTAACACACTGTTCTGCCCTCTTGCTGATGAGCTTAACTTGAGCAGGGAAAGGCAGAACAAAGGATTTCCTAAAGGGAAGAGGTGCAACCACCTCTCCCTTTGAAATGGGTGTCTCTGGACTGGGATGGCTTCTGAGTGCCGCCTGACTGCTTTGAAGGGCACATTTGGTGCCCTCCTTGCATTAACTGGTTTGTACCAGTGCAGCACCCCCAGTTCCCACTCTGGCCTGAAACCACACAAAGGACTGGGGAGTTACTACCCCCCTGTTCAGCTCCTCCCCTAGAGATGTGCACAGAGCTCTGCAAGGTGGCCATTTTATTCTGCCATCTTGGAAATAAGATGTACCGAGGCGCCTGGGAGCACATGACTAGTTAGGCCATGTGGGTGACATCTCTGACCCCCTCTGATAGGTGGGTCACTGCAGATAGTGTTCAATCCCCTTTTACAGTTAATTAAGGGCTCCCTTGAGCGTGGGTCCCTAGATTCGTTAAGCAAGACTCTACAAAGAAACTCTCTGCAAGACACTTCTGCAACCCTGGCCTCCGGAACCGCTGCTGGTCCGCCTTAGGGAATGAAACAAGACTATATCTAGTGGGAGGGATCACACTGCAACATTGTTTCTCCCGCTCCTGCAAGATTTCTGCACCATCCGTGGCTGTGCATCTCCAGGGTCACAAGGAATCTGTTTACACCAGGAAGCAAGAAGGACTAACTCTTGGAGTGAAGTAGTCACTCCCCTGCATCAGCAGGCACCACTACAACGACCGGCTGGTGGATCCTGCTGTCTCATGGACAACGTGAAAGACTCTGCAACACGGATGGTAGTTCTGTGGTCCCCTCCAGGTCCAACTTGTCTTCTATCCAACTTGGGAGACAGTGGGTCTTTGCTGTGGCCACTGTGTGGAACCCCTGTGCACCACATCTGTTGCTGTTACCAAGGCTTGTTGACTCTTCCTCCAGAAGATCTTCAAGCTCCAAGAAGCCCTAGCACTCAGCAACTCCAAAAACAGCATCCACTCTGCAACTCCTGTGGCATGGGACTCCTTCTTTTTTGTGCTGCTGAGGCCTCTCTGCGACTCCCTTTACCTGCTGCCAGTGGGGCCTTGTGGGGGCTCTTCTGTGTGCTGATGGCTTACCCTGACTCCTCTCCAAGGGTTGAGTCTGTTGGAACTTGCTGGTCCCCAAAATCCTGCAAACTCTCCTGCAACTTCTTCTTGAATTTGCCAGTGCTTGTTGGTGGTCCTGCTGACCCTCCTGCAATCCGGCAACCGGTGTGGGACAGCTCGTGGGTGTCTCCAAGGATCTTCCTGCACCACATGGACTCTGCAGCAGGGCTTCTTCCTTCATTGACGTGCAGGAACCTCTCCCCAAGAAGGGTGGGTATTGCCTACCTGCACCGCCTGGACATCTCCAAGTGGTCTGGACACTGTCCCTTTATTTTTCAGGTTCTTCTTGTGCGGAATCCACCTTTGGGTTCCTCAGACCTGGTCCACGGCTCACAACAGCAGCTGGACAAACGACGCTCCCATTGACTTCAACAAAAGTTTCCGACGTCACTCCACCCCTATAACCCTGGGCTCCCTTGTGTAGGTATTCCACTTTCCGAGGTATCCACAGGTGGGGGCACTATCGAACCTTCCTTGTGCCAACTGGTTTCCTCGGGGTCCTCTTGGAAAGGTCCTCAATCCTGAAAATTCTAACCGCAACTGTCCCGTGTTAGCCTATGGGACACCCGGCTAGATAACCCCTCTGCACATGGGCGGTTGGGGGATTTCTATTACTTACTTGGTTGATTTTGTACTTCCCCGGCCCCTGGAATCCTAACACACTTACCTTGGTGGGGAACCTCCATTCTTATACCACTTTCTTAGTATATAGTTTGCCCCGTAGGAAACAGCCACTGTTGCCATGGTTACCCCTCCACTTTTTGCCTAGTGTTGATGCCAACTTTGATTGAAAGTGGGTTGGGACCCTGCTAACCAGGCCCCAGCCCCAGTGTTCTTTCCCTAAATCTGTACCTTTGTTTCCACAATTGGCACAACCCTGGCAAAGAGTTAAGTCCCTTGTAAAAGATACCCATGGTACCATGGGCCCTGTGGCCAGGGAAGGTCTCTATGGGCAGTAGCAGGTATTATGCCACCCTAGGGGATCCCTCACCAAGCACATACACACAGCCTCGCAGCTTGGGTGTGCTGGTGAAGAGAAAAAGACAAAAGTCAACATGGCACCCCTCTCAGGGTGCCATGCCCACGAATCACTGCCTGTGGCATAGATAATTCACCCCTCTAGCAAGAATTACAGCCCTAAGGCAGGGTGCACTATACCAGAGGGGAGGGCATAGCTGCATGAGCAATATGCCCCTACAGTGTCTAAATCAATTCTTAGACATTATAAGTGCAGTGTACCCATATTGAGTATATGGTCTGGGAGTGATTACGAACTCCACAGCTCCATAATGGCTTCACTGAATACTGGGAAGTTTGGTATCAAACATCTCAGCACAATAAACCCACACTGATGCCAGTGTGGGATTTATTCAAAAATGAACATAGAGGGCATCTTAGAGATGCCCCCTGTATGTTAGCCAAACTGCTAGTGTAGGACTGCCTGGTCTGTGCCAGCCTGCCACTTTCAGACAAGTTTCTGACCACATGAGGTGAGTCCATTTGTGCACTCTGTGGTCAGAAACAAAGCCTGTCCTGGGTGGAGGTGCTTCACACCTTCCTTCTACAGGAACTGTAACACCTGGCGGTGAGCCTCAAAGGCTCAAGCCTCAGATTACAGAGCCCCAGGGCACTCCAGCTAGTGGAGATGCCTGCCCCCGGAAAAAGCCCCACTTTTTGCAGCAAGTCTGGGGGGAAAATTAGGGAAAACAGGGAGGAGTGACCACCCCAGCCAGGACCATCCCTAAGGATTTAAGGGCCTCCCTGAACCCCACTCACCACATTCCTGGCAACCTACAAGAAGAAGAAGAAGTACTGCTTAGCTGAAACCCCTAGCACAGAAGAAGGAAAGCGACAACTGCTTTGGCCCCAGCCCTACTGGCCTGTCTCCTGCTTCAAAGAACCTGCTAAAGACCAGTGACTCATCCAGCGGGACCAACAAACTCTGCCCAACTCCAGAGGACTGCCCTGCACCCAAAAGGACCAAGAACTCCAGAGGACAGCAGCTCTGTCTAAGAAAACTTACAACCAAAAAAAACCCAAAGCCGACCCGGAGACCCTCTCCAACTATTGCCCCATCTTCCTCCTCCCTTTCCCAGCCAAGGTTGCCGAGAAACTAGGCAACGCCCGCCTATCCCACTTCCTCGAAGAAAACAACACTCTTGACCCCTCACAATCCGGGTTCCGCAAGAACCACAGCACGGAAAGCGCCCTCATCGCATGCACTGACGACTTCAGGACCAAAGTCGACCGTCGCACTCATCCTCCTGGACCTCTCCGCAGCCTTTGACACTGTCTGCCACCACACACTCCGCACACGCCTCCACAACATAGGAATTCGCCACAAAGCCTTAGACTGGCTCACCTCCTTCCTCACCGAACGGACCCAGAGAGTCCGCCTTCCACCTTTCCACTCCACCGCTACCAAGATCATCTGCGGAGTCCCCCAAGGGTCCTCCCTCAGCCCCACACTCTTCAACATTTACATGATCCCCCTAGCCAACGTCCTCCGATCACACGGAATCACTATCCTCTCCTACGCAGATGACACCCAACTCATCCTCTCCCTCACCCCCACCACCGCCAAAACCAACCTACACGCTGCTCTCCTCGACACCGCCAACTGGATGACAACTAACCACCTCAGGCATAACTCCAACAGAACCGAGATCATCAACTTCGGCCCCAACAAAACCATATGGGACGACTCCTAGTGGCCCACCGCCCTAGGCCCGCACCCACCCCTGCAAACCACGCACGCAACCTCGGCATCATCCTGGACCCCTCATTCTCCATGACACAGCAAATCAATGCTCTAACCTCCTCCTGCTTCCACACACTCCGCACCCTAAAAAAATCCTTCAAATGGATTCCCCCAGAGACCAGGAAGACAGTCACCCATGTACTCATCAGCAGCAGACTAGACTATGGTAACGCCATCTATGCCGGCACCACACTCAAACTCAAACGCAAACTCCAGAGAATCCAGAACACAGCTGCACGCCTCGTCCTTGGCTCCCCCGCCACGAACGAATCTCACCACAGCTCAAATTCCTTCACTGGCTCCCCATAGACAAGAGAATCACATTCAAGATCCTCATCCACGCACACAAATCCCTCCACAACACCGGCCCAACCTACCTCAAAGACAGAGTGAACTTCCACATTCCCACCCGCAACCTCCGATCAGCCGACCTCGACCTAGCCACAGTCCCCCGCATCCAATGCACCACCACAGGAGGCAGGTCCTTCTCCTACCTCGCCCCCAAAACCTGGAACTCCCTCCCCACCAACCTCCGCAAAACCAAAGACCTCCTGCTCTTCAGAAAGAACCTCAAGACATGGTTGTTCGAACAGTGACCCTCCTTACCCCCCACACCCCCAAGCGCCTTGAGACCCTCACGGGTGAGTAGCGCGCTCTATACATTTTTTTGATTGATTGATTGACCTCACTCCGGATGCGTGAGTCCTGACCCCTGTGCACCTGACGCCCACAGTCTGGTGTCCAGGTGGGTCCACCCGGCAAGAGAGGGTCCCCAGGCGATTACGAGCAAGTGCCCACCCTGGGTTGACCTCTCCATCCCTCCATGATGACTCCTGCAGAGGGAATCCCGAGGACCCCCCTGACCGCGAAGCTCCAGACGAAGATATCCAACACCTAAAGACACACTGCACCCGCAGCCCCCAGGCCTTAGAGAAACCGACACCCGGTGCAGCTACGTTCAGCAGGCAGCCCTCCTTCCTGTCCGACCGGTGGTGTGCCTGAGATAGCCCCCTGGACCTCGCTAGCAGCCTCTGAGTGACCCCCAGGGTCTCCTCATAGACCAGCATTGGAAACCTGATGTCCGGTTTGTTCCCTGCACCAGCCACCCTTGTGCCACTGAGGGTGTGTGTTTTGGTGCCTACTTGTGGCCCCTCCAGTGCTCCTTCAAACCCCCTGGTCTGCCCTCCGAGCAGTTGGTACTTACCTGCAGGCAGGCCTGATTTCGATTAGCCCCTGCCTCCATAGGAGCCCACATTAAATTTGCTCAACTTCGACCTCTGCACCAGGCCGGCCCGTGTTGCTGGTGGTGGGTGTTTGGGGTTAACTTGAACCCCACTGGTGGACTTCCTAAAACCCAGAGACTGAAACTGTAAGTGCTGTACTTACCTGTAAAACGATCTAACATTTGTTCCCCCCACCAACTGTTTCTGAAAATTGCAATGTCCATTTTGAAAACAGATTATTGTCAATAATTCAAAAACGTTATTACTTATCTATTTCAAACAACATACTGTTGGTAACTGTGAAATATGAAACATTTAAGGTACTTACCAGAAACTTGAATCTTGTGGTTCTAAAAATAAATTAAGAAAATATATTTTTGCTATATAAAAACCATTGGTCTGGAGTTAAGTCATTGAGTGTGTATTTCTTCTACTGTCTGTGTGTGTACAACAAATGCTTTGCACTACCCTCTAATAAGCCTAACTGCTCGATCACACTACTACAAAAGAGAGCATTAGTATTATCTACTTTAGCCTCTACTAGGCCTCTTGGGAACCCCTGTACCCTGTGCACACTATATCTCACTTTGATATAGTGTATACAGAGCCAGCTTCCTACACCCCCCATAGGGCCCAATGTACTTCTATGCTTTTCCTGTGTGTTTCTAAAAATATTGACTGAGTGTAGATATCTCCAAGTGGAGATATACCAATGTTAGGATAGTACTAGTGTTATAATAAATAATACTTTTTTTTTGTAACACTTGATGTGGTTCTTTCTTGTGTGAACATCACTGACTGACTAATGTGGTATTGTAAGTGCTTTACACTCCTTCTTGATAAGCCTGAGCAAATCCACAGTTACCCCTAGAGAGCTTTGGTTATCTAGGCACCAAACACTATCACTAAGGGTTGCCTGAACTCAGTATAAGGTGCCACAACATAAACTGAGCCAGCCTCCTACAATGAACACTTAAACAATTCTCTTTTAACATTTTCTAACAAGGGAGAAACAATTGGCTTTGTACAGGTCAGACTATCTGTGGGGTATTTCACATCAAGTTATTTGACAGTGCCTATTACCGACGTCAAGTGGTATATCTCTGTAAGAGCCTGTATATCTTATTTTTTACTTTAACAGAACTTCCTTTTTCAGAGCTAGTGTTAAAACTAGGAGGTCATCTCCAGCTGTCAAATACACTTCTCCAAGACACCTCAGAGAATAATCTGCCTCATCCCAATATTCTGTGGAACATACAAACTGGTAGGGACAGAAGGTCAAGTAAGGGAGAAGTGGGAAAGGGGAAGACAATGGGCTGGGTAGGAGTCTGAGCAATACAGGGAAAATAATACAGGGAAAACTGGAATTTAACACATATCCCTCCTTCAAGGAATTGGGCCTGTGTGGCCTGCACAAGTATTGGGTCCACATTCACCCCTTCACTGGGAACCAAATATCTCGTTTTAGCGCCTGACTCAGCAAAGCAGAGCAGCCAAAGGCTTACTCAAGGGAGGTGGTGTAGGCTAGTAATCCCCATTCCCTAACACGAAGTAATGACACTAAATAAATGATTGTCTAGTCTGTGCTTTTTCTTTAGAAAAGGAAAAGTACTTTTATTGTGCATACACTGCTTGATACTAAACAGTAACTTACACATATACACGGGGCTGGTGGAAACATTACATCTGACCCCAAATATCACAGTACCCTTCCCCTTCCAACTATAACACAGCGCACAACCATATATGGGGTGTCACTTTATACCATGTCAATGGTTCCCACACCAGAATCACACTGTAAGGAAATGCCTCTTTTTGCAAGTTCACCTCCACATTTTTGGACTGATGCTACTGGTTTTTCGACTCTTCAAATGCACTGAGGCCTGCTAATCAGACCTCAGTGCCAATGTTCTGACTCTATACAAATTGCATATCTATCTGGATACATCCAATTTGCAAGGAATAATTTACTTATAAGTCCCTAGTATATGGTACCCAGGGCATGTAAGGCAGAGTGCCAATCAGGGTGACAACACTGTGTCACCCAGTGTGTAGCAAAGGACTAAATGGCTCCCAACCTGCCACTAATATATATATATATATATATATTTTACACATATGTCTTCCCTAAGGAAGGCCTATAGGGCCGTATGGCAGGAAGCTGTATTTTGTTAAGTAAGACATATAATTTTAATATGTTTAACAGCAACACTTCTAAATTGTTGTTTTGCTGGGGATAAACTTAGTAGTCCCATTGGCTAACATGGGTCACCTGTTGGCATCCCAACCCAGCTAACTCCTTAACGGGACTACTAACTGGGTCATGTAAGGTATAAAATTAACCATGGCATTAAACCTGACCGGCAGCCCAGGTCGAATTTAATACCACAGTTAAAGTTTAGCAACTTTTAGAAAGTTGCCACTCTGTATTCCAGCTAGCCTCACAAAGGCAGCTTTCTGGCCGCCTGGGGAGACGTGCAACCATCTCCCGAGCACAGGAACAAAGGCATTTGTAGCAGAGAGAGGTTTCACATTCTCTCCCAGGATGGCCACACAGGGTGTTAGCTCAAAATGTCGAGTTTCAAAGGTGAAGCCGCCTTTGTGAGGGAAGTAGCACCAACACCCCTGAGCAGGATGCCTTTTGTTCCTGCAGATAAAGTGGAGACGGGGTCAAGGAGGGAAAATTTGCCCCCATACAGGTTCTGCTGTGGGCGTGTAGCCCCCTGATAGCCATACCTCTAGGGTGTGCTACCAAGCTCCTAACAACTGAGGAAGGGGACCATCTTGAAAGGGGCAAGAATGTGGCACTTTGGGATAGCCCATTGCCACCCATCACAGGAACTTTGTCACTAGGTAGGAGGGGACCCAGTAAGCCCATTGGCTAGTTACAGCGTGGTCCCTTCAGGACACTTTCCTGGGATAAATATGGCACTCCTTGCACTCTGACCCGCAGATCTTGCTGGAATTGGAGTTAGGACCAAAGAAGGCCTCGGCCTCGGAACCAGATATAGCCATAGCCATACCTGAAGGCTACAAGATCACAAGAAGAGACCGCACCAACAAACCAGGAGGAAGAATCACCATAGTCCACAAAAGGACCATCAGAGTCTCTACCAGCACCCACGACACCCTCAACTCCGCTGAGCACCTCCATTTCAAAATCCATGTCAACGCCAACACCACCCTCAGAGGAACACTGGTCTACAGACCCCCGGGCCCCTGACCTCACTTCTGCGACGTCATCGCCGACATTATCAGCGCCCAAGCCCTCGCCTCAACTGACTACATCCTCCTCGGCGACCTGAACTTTCACTTAGAAAACAACAACGATATCAACACCACCAACCTACTCGCCAACCTCGGCTTTAAGCAATTCGTCACGTCGCCCACACACACTGCAGGACACACACTCAACCCCATCTTCTCAGCCAGCAACCACGTCTCCTTCAGCCACGCTACCGAACTCCACTGGACCGACCATCGCTGCATTCATTTCTCCTTCCAGAAGCCGGTCACTCACCACCACGCAACGCCCCCGCCGCTATTGGAACAAAATCTCGACAGAACAGCTGACCTCCACCCTCGCCCAGGCACCACCTCCTAGGACCCGGGACCCCAACTCAGTCGCCACCAACCTGCATCAATGGATAGACGACTGCGCCAACACCCTTGTGCCGCTCAAACAACCCTCAGACATCCACCACAGAACCAAGGTCAGTTGGTTCAACCCCGACCTACAGGCCTCCAAACGGGAATGCCGAAGAATGGAGAAGACCTGGCGCCTTGAACCTACCGAATACAACCACATCGCCCTCAAGACTGCCATCCGCAAACATCACCAGCTGATACGCACCACCAAAAGAACCTACTACAAAAGCCGCATAGACACCAACGCTCACAACAACAAAGAGTTCTGCAGCATCATCAAAGAGCTCTCCAACCCCAGGCCCTGCTCCTACGAACCCCCGCCATCACAGGAGCTCTGCAACTCCCTCGCCACTTATTTCCGTCGAAAGATCAAAGACATCCACAACAGCTTCAACCCCCAGACCCACCAGCCAACCATAGACAGCCACGACCCCAACGCACCAAGCGACACCAACCTCCTATGCACCTGGACCCACGTCAACAATGAAGACACCGTCAACACCATGGCCTCCATCCACTCTGGCTCCCCCTCGGACCCTTGCCCACACCAGATCTTCAATAAAGCCAGCAACATCATCGCCCCCACCTCTGCGCCATCATCAATAGCTTCTTCGAGACATCCACCTTCCCGGAGAGCTGGAAACACGCCAATGTCAACGCCCTGTTGAAGAAACCCAAGGCGGACCCAGATGACCCCAAGAACTACAGGCCCATCTCCATGCTCCCCTTCCCAGCAAAGGTCATTGAGAAAATCGTGAACAGCCAACTATCCTGCATCCTGGAAGACAACAAAGCGCTCGATACCTCCCAATCAGGATTCCGCAAGAACCACAGCACTGAGACCGCACTCATCGCTGCTACAGATGACATCAGGACCATGCTCGACAAAGGTGAAACTGCAGCGATCATCCTCTTGGACCTCCCCGCAGCCTTCGACACAGTTTGTCACCACACCCTTCGAACACGCTTCCACAACGCCGGGATCTGCGGCAAGGCCCTCGACTGGATCTCTTCATTCCTCTCTGGCAAAACGCAGAGAGTACGCCTTCCACCTTACCTGTCAGAATCCTCCAAGACCATCTGTGGCGTCCCCCAGGGATCCTCCCTCAGCCCAACGCTTTTCAACGTTTACATGGCCCCTCTCGCCAACACCGCACAAACTCACCACATCAACATAGTATCCTACGCAGACGACACCCAGCTGATCATCTCCCTCATGAAAGACCCTACAACCGCAAAAAACAACCTCCACAATGGACTTCACGCCATCGCCAACTGGATGGAATCAAGCCACCTCAAGTTAAACACCGACAAAACATCTTCGGCAGCAACCCCTCTGCCTGGAACGACTCCTGGTGGCCTACCTCCCTAGGAGCCGCACCCACACCCACCAGTCAAGCACCAAACCTGTGAATCATCCTGGACTCAGCATGTCAACGCAATCTCCTCTTCCTGCTACAACACCCTTCGCATGCTCCGCAAGATTTTCAAGGGGATTCTCTTCGAAACCAGAAAAACAGTCACCCACGCCCTGATCAGCAGCCAACTGGCCTACGGAAACGCACTCTATGCAGGAACTACGGCCAAACTACAAACGAAAATACAACGTATCCAAAATGCTTCCGCTCGCCTCATCTTCGACGTCCCACGCCGCGACCACATCTCTGCCCAACTCAGAGACCTACACTGGCTACCCGTATCGAAGAGGATCACCTTCAAACTCCTCACCCATGCACACAAAGCCCTCCACAACACAGGTCTGGCCTACCTCAACAACAGACTCACCTTCCATACTCCCACCGCCATCTCCGCCAGCCTCGCCCTCGTCCCCCGCACTCGCTGCACCACCGCCGGAGGAACATCCTTCTCTCACCTCGCCGCCAAGACCTGGAACTCCCTAGCACTTCACCTACGCCAGACCCAGGACCTCCTGACATTCAGGAAACGCCTCAAGACATGGCTATTCGATCAGTAGCTCTTGCCCCACCCCCTAGCGCCTTGAGACCCTGACGGGTGAGTAGCACGATTTATAAATTACTTGATTGATTGATTGATTGATTGATTCTTTTGTGTGTTGTTGCTTTCCTATTTCGTTGTTTGGTGCTGTTAAATACTTACCACATAGTTCCTTTGCTAAGCCTTATGGCTCACAGCTACCCAAGGCTAAGGTTAAGTAAACAAACCTGACAGGACCCAAGATGGTATTTGTGAGTGTACTGCATGATAAGGCCCCACAGTCATGTCATATGTAGCACACCCAAATCCTTATACACTGTAGAAGTCCTCATTCTAGCACTGACCTCAGTGACCATAATTCATCTGCACTTACTATGAGTACTTAAGCATTACAATCATGTGCTCACATTATGCCTTAAATAAGGAATTGTAAAAACATCTTTGACTGAAGCACTGCTTAAAACATTGTGAATAACACTTACAAAGCATTATTTGAACATAAATCTAATGTTCAGGCCATATAAACTGCAGCCATAAAATCAGCCCCTAGGGGGTGCTGCACTTTCAGCTGTACAGCAAAATGCTCCAGCCTTGAGAGTGCTGTATAACATAGGAAAATCCTGGCACGGTCATCTGTTTTTAAGACCCTCCAGATTTTGGGCCAGTACTTTAGTAAACTTCCTTTGGGGTGTGGGGAGTGGATGCACTCCTGCACCCTCGCCCACACTCTCTTGGAAACATTGGTGGTGCTCTTGCTAACTTGGGGCTACCACATCGCCAAAACTTTAGGCTAGCTGGGAGTGTGCATATTGAATTAGTGGCTTGTTGCATTCTTTTCGGCTGCTGTCTAGCCCTGCTTTTCCCTTTTAGTTATCTTTTTTCCTTTGGGGTGCCTGGTCCCACCCGTGCATGCCTCTGTACATTACAGGCGGCCCAGGGAGACCACCCACGTGGCCAGCAGTCCACTTTGCGCTAGCACATGGCGTTGGCAGCTTGTCTCCCCTGCTAGCTCCTGCGGACAGCGTGCGTTTCCAGTGGTGGATGCAGGCTTCCCCAGACTCGAGAGGCCCACTACTGCTGGGGGGAGGGCGGTGGTGCTCCCTCGTCTCCATTCTTCTGCTGGGGCCCAGAGTTGGGTTCCTGGGCCCCTTCTTCTCCCCCTTTCAAGGGAGCATGACAGCGCTCCCCCTGTTGCCACTCATGTCAGGGGCTTGGAGTTGTGACCCCGGGCCCCTCTTATACCTCTCGGTGGCACGAGGGCACTCCCCATATTTCTTTCGGTGCTGGGGCCCAGATTTGGGGTTCTGGCCCCCGCAAATAAAATCTGGCCCAGGGATTGGGGTCCCAGGGCCTTTCGTGCTCAATGGAGGGGACCCCACGCAAGCACCTTCCCAGGTTTAAAAATGTATTAAAGTCCTTCCACCAAGACCCGGGCACTGGTTTACCCCCAGGACTTGGAAACCTCAGGCAGCGGAGCTCCACACGCTCTGGGGCCTTACTGGGGGTCAATGGTCAAACCCTTTCCCTTCAATATCTCTGGCCAAGTAGGGCCATTTTATTTGAAGGTGGACTCATTTTGCACCTGGTGGCAAGCCATAGACCACCTGGAAACTTTTCCTTAGGCCTCTTGGCCACTACAGAAGCACACTGTGCAGGAAGCTATTTCCAAACTGTCAAATGCACACAGTAGGCAATGTGGGAGGAGAGCAGGAGGGCAAGACATGTACAGTTCTATGCGCCCACCTTTATTTTCCAAATAACCTTTTGCTTCCCCCAACATAAGACACAGATGTACTCCATGACTAGTTTCTCCAATGTGGACAGCATACATTTCTGATGACTGATGTGATCTTATCAACTTTAAAAATCAAGATTGCTTTGACAGGGCAGTTCTTTAAAGGTTTCTCAGGCAGTGGACTACTATTTGATTGATCCCACGTTTACCTCAAAGAACTCCATAATTGTGAAGTTAAGCTCTTCCCAGGACACCACATCTTTGCACCCCTGAGGAGAACCTCCAGCTCTGACAAGGGAGCAAATGGATTGTGATTTCTACTACAAGTTAACACCACAGACTGGTCTAAGAGATTCCAATGTAAGCAGCTTAGAGCTGAAGCCCAGCAAACAATATTTCTGGACTATGCAGGTAATCAACAAAAGAATGCAAATTGTGTAATGATGAGTATTAGGCACAGACCTTCACCTTTTCCTTATGTACTCTCTAGATGTTAGCAGACGGCCTCTCAGTATGTAGTCCAATGCTCATCAATGATGGATGTTGCTTTACAAGGATATTTTTTGTCCAGATGGTCGAGTGCAGGAATGAAATGGTTCACTTATAAGAACATGCTGGTTGGTGGTCAGCCACACCCCACTTTGACAACTTTTTTAATGAATGGGCAAGCTAAACAGATAGCGTAATTGCACCACGGGCTGACACTCCACATTCTGGGCCTCCATCTTATTCCAGAACTCTGGGTGATGAAATGGAGGCACAACAAGAAGCTGTTTTTAGGATTCACATGTTGTTAGACCTGGCATATTTTGGCGTGCCTCCCCTGTCTTTTTGCCTTCTGACCTATTTTTATGGTGTACTGGACTCTGTTTTTGCTGGTTTATTGTCTCCGCGCACTATATCACTGCTAATCAGTGCTAAAGTGCAAGTGCTCTCTATATAGATTGTACTGTTGATTGGGATATTTGATTTACTGGTAAGCCCCTAGTACAGTGCACTAGAGGTGCCCAGGGCCTTTAAACCAAATGCTACTAGTGGGCCTGCAGCACTGATTGAGCCACCCACATGAGTTGCCCTGTAAACATGGCTCAGACCGTCTGTGTGTGCAGTTTTAAACTGCCAGTTAAACTTGGCAAGTGTACCTATTTGCCAGGCCTCAGCCTGCCCTTTTTATACATGTAAGGCGCCCCTAAAGTAGGCCCTATGCAGCCCCATGGACAGGGTGCAGTGTATGTGAAAGGTGGGACATGTACTGATATGTTTTACATGTCCTAACAGTAAAATACTATCACATTCGGGTTTCAATGTTGCAAGGCCTATCTCTCTAACAGGTTAACATGGGGGCTGCCTTTAAATATTCTTAAAGTGCAGTTTCCCTTTGAGAGCAGATAAAAAACATGGAGTTGGGATCTCTGAACTCACAATTTAAAAATACATCTTTTGGTAAAGTTTGTTTTTAGATTGTCAATTTGAAAATGCCACTTTTAGAAAGTGGGCATTTTCTTGCTTAAACAATTCTGTGCCTCTGCCTGCTTGTGTATTCCACGTCTGGGTCAGACTGACAGTTGGGCTGTTGTGAATTCCCTCTAGACAGTAACACAAAGGGAGCTGGGGAGTAGCCTGCATATCCTGATGGGCCATCTGGGCTAGGTCATTTACACCTAAAAGGGATGTGCTTGCCCTCACAATGCAGTCTCCGACCCCCTGGTGTGTGTCTGGGACTAGGCCTGGGCAAGGCAGGATCTTGTCAACAACAGAGACTTTCCTTTGAAGTTTGCCTACTTCAAAGGCAGAAAGGGGTATAAGTATCAGACCCAAAACCCCAGACTTTTAGAATCTTTCTGGATCAAGAAGAACCTCTGCCAAGGAGAAGAGTTGAAAAGCTGGAGGAAGAGTACTGCCCCTTTGCTATGTTTTGTTTTGCTGGGTTGGCCTGCAGTTGCTGCTTCTGCCTAAAAAGAGGGCAAATGGTGAACTTTGCTGTGTATCCTGCTTGAGAGAGTTCTCCAAGGGCTGGGAGTAGAGCTTGCCTCCTGTTGGAAGATTTCAGTTTTATCTGCCTGCAGCACTGGGAACTGTGTGTTCTGTGCTGTTCAAGAAGAAAAACCACTGCAAAGCCACTGGCCTGCACCGTGACCTACCGACGCCACAAGGAGCCGCACCAACCCGCTTCACACCGCAACCCTGGTCTCATCGACACGCCATCTGATGCCGCCACCGAGCCGCTGCTTGCACAGTGACCTATGAGCCCCACACTCCGTCATCGGCTTGCTCACACCGCAGCCTGGGCATCCCTGACGCCACCGATCCTGCTGACGCCGGTGCCGCTGACGCTGCCTACACCGTGCAGCCCCGCTGAATTGGGCCTACTGACTACAGCGCTCCAGCAACAACCCCACTGCCTGCACAATGACCTGGTGACACCGCACACTGCACAACCCCCCTGGTATCATCGATGCAGCTGGATGCCATCACCGAGCCGCTGCCTGCACCGTGACCTAATGACACCACACGTCGCATTGTCCCACTTCACATCACAGCCCCAACTCCATCCACGCCTGCGCTCTTGACTTCATCAGCCCGGAATTCGATCTGCAACGCGTGTGACTTCAAGGGCCAGATGACCCCAGCACCGACATTCGGAACCAATACCACAATGCTGCTCTCTGGACCTTATCGTGAGGATCACGATGCCCTGCATCTCTAAGGTACTGTTTGCGGGTCTTCCAGACACCGTAGCAGGCCCGGGATGCCGCGGTCGGCCTCAACTGTTGGATTTGTTGTTCACAATGCTGTGATAGCCCCAGACGGAGCTATTGACTTTAAGGAACTGTCTTTTTAAGTAATTCTGGCAACATTTGTATCTTATTTATTGTATATTGGATTTTGATCGTCTTTGGTCTTGTTTTATATAGATAAATGTTGGCTATTTTTTCTAAAACTGATGTGGTGTCCTTTTGTAGTGTTTTTACTGTGTGTTATGTGCAAATGCTTTACACATTGCTTCTGAGATAAGCCTGACTGCTCGTGCCAAGCTACCAAGGGGGTGAGCAGGGGTTATCTGAGCGGGTATATCCCTTATCCTGACTAGAGTGAGGGTTCCTACTCGGAAAGGGTGCATACCGACTGCCAACTAGAGACGCCATTTCTAACACATTCATAATGTCCAATAGTATAAAAAGGCAGGTGTACTTCTAAATACTAAGGCTTAAATGCATGAAAGTATCCACAGCAGTAAAAGCTGGGGCTCTCAAGATGAGAAACTGCTACTATAGTCTACATGTATAGTTAATGAGACAAGGCATACATTAAGGCTTTGAGAGCCTGATCTGTTTGGTGTGTACCTTGTCATCAGAGTAACAAAAGATAATACTTACAATATTTCAAAACAGTTGTAGTCTGTGGGCACAAATTTAAATTCTGATGAAATGCAGTTGTATGACTTCAACACACAAACAATCTAGACACTACTGATTACTGGGATGTCAAACTCTCCTTGGCCCAACTTCAACCTGTGCTTAGACCACACCATCATCATGATGGGTAAGACCAGATACATGGTTTCTTTAATCAGAATTTAGCTTTATCCTTAGTTTACCGGAACTGATTCTGTTACATCAAAGTGAAGTCGTACGACAGGTCGGTTGTTTCAAAGTACATTTTTAGACTAGTGCAGAGCCTGTGGTAAAGAAGCCAATAGTGAACACAGTAAATCAAGTAGCTGAAATTGAATTTGTGCACCCTCAAGCTTGAAGAAGGTGCAAGGACTTCTCCCGGAAGAGTGCAGATACGGGAGAAGAGGCCAAAAGGTGGTGAGAGACTGACAGCTGCTGTCAGCAGAGCACATCTCAGAAATGATCAAGGAAGAGACAAAGCCAAGCAAACAAAGTGACAGTGAATAACCAGTAGTCAGAAGCTGAAAGAAACAATGGGTGCCTAGTCGAAGCACTCAGCTCCTAAATGGAATTACTTTTCTGAAAGTGGGCCTGATCTGAGAACACATGGGACTGAAAGTCTAAACAGTTTTTGAAAAACCTCTGTGAATAGGGCTACCACAGTAAATATTGATTGATTTTTCACTTACTGAATTCAAGTGACATGTCCAGAAGCTGAAGATTCTTGTTTTATATTCTGAGTACCCTGCAAATAAATTAGGCACCAGGTTCCAGTAGAAGAGTAGGGTGCCCTTTGAGTGTATCAAGTTCTAATCCTAAAGCCAACTCAACGAACAGAACCGAAAATCTTGCTGATTTGCACAGTAGAAGCAACAAGCAGACTTTTTCTTTTTTCTTTTAAATCTAACTCAAGAGAAATCATGGTGTTGAATACACTAAAAAGATGAGGAATGATAATAATAATAGTGCCAATTGCCTTAGCTGTACAAATGATTGCTTTCTTAGTGGGTCATAACTCTTCTGTTGAGCATGCTCCCACCAAAACTAAAACTGATTTAGTTTACTAGGAGGAGTAACATAGGTTTATTATAAAGTCATGTATGCACACAAATGTTACATCTCCACATTCTTACCTGTGTCGACTGCAATGGTGTTACATACCATCACTTACCTCTCACAGGTGCTTTTAATTGCACCATAAGTATGAGTCTGTCTATCAATAAGGTCGCTTTAAATATTATTATTCTAACTACGACTTGCTTTTAGATTATGATCCTCATTACAACCTTGGCGGGCGGCCACCGCCGCCCGCCAAGGTTTAACCGCGATGCGGCCCCAATGCGGGCACATTCCAGCTAGCCCCATTTTGACATCCCCGCTGGGCCGCAACATGGGGTGGTGTTGCGGCCGTGCGACGGGTGCAGTTGCACCCGTCGCGCTTTTCACTGTCTGCTGTGCAGACAGTGAAAAGCAGTGTGGGGCCCCCAGTGGCCCTACAACTCCCCTTCCCGCCAGCCTTTCCATGGCGGTCTCTACTGTCATGGATAGGCTGGTGGGAAAGGGACTCGTAATCCCCTGGGCAGCACTGGCGGATTAAAACCGCCGGGACAACCATGGCGGTAAACCGCCGGGAAACCATGGTGGTAAACCGCGGCGTCGTAATCCGCGAGATTGTACCACCAGCCTGTTGGCGGTACAATCTCCAAAACAGCCCTGGCGGTCTTTGATCGCCAGGGTTGTAATGAGGCCCAATGTGCCTATATGTAAGAATTTTAATCCAAACTCTGAAGCAAAATTGGTGGAAAGGATGTGTTATTATTTAAGGTCTATGACAGAAATTGATATTCCTAAATTTACTAAAGCTAGATTTACAAATAAATTGAATAGGCATAAGAAGGATTTTGCTGATAAATTGGATGAGAGGAAGGAAGAGGTTGCGAGGAGGTTAAGGATAGGAACAAAGCTGGCTTGGGAGAAAAAAAAGAGGAAACAATGAAAGAAGCAGGAATATATTGAAAGTTAAATCTAGATTTCCAACAACAGGGGAAAGTTGTGTTTCATGAAAAGAACAGAACAGGTTAGGAAGCCTCAGGTGGTGGGATGGAGTGAATGTGTGCAAAGATTACAAGTGCCTGGTGAGCAAATATTTTCAGGGAATAATCCTGTTATTCCCAGTGTATATTATGTGTGTGGGAAGAACACTTATTTTCAACTTCCTGTGCGAACTGGATTGGCAGTTGCTACTTAGGTTTATTGTCTCCTAAGGTGTATTTTGTAGATGAAATAGATGATAAGGAGGTGGTGACTCAGGGAAGAGCTGTACCTAGTCCTGGGTGATATTGTTGGCACTATAATTCCTTCTGTAGGTATAGTTTTGAATGATCTGAAGATTAAAAAGTGGTCTACTTTGGTGAACCGCCCGCTACTAATACTGTTGATGCTTTAACTGCTATTAATTGTGAGATTATTGCAATAAGGGCAATGATTCTGCAGAACGTGCTTGCTTTAAATATCTTAGTCACAAAAAAGCATGGTGTCTGGCACGTTAGGCACTCAGCAGTGCTGCACATGCATCTCTGACACAAGTAACACAATTAAAAAGTTTGTCAATAATATATTTATTGTTTCTAGAGAAGTAAAGAATTTGAAAGAGACAGGTGACTGGGAAGCAATAATGATGTTTTTTTCTAAGATTGGTGAGTGGCTTAGTAGAATTAGCAGTGGATTATTAGGCAAGGTTTTAACCCCAAACTAATTAGGGGAGTACAATGTACTACTGCGAAGTGTCGGCCAAGATGCAGTAGAGAAAGACAGCTGCCTGATCGGAAGGGACGGAAAGGGAAATGTGCATATATGGAATTGGTTGAGCTGCAGAGTCCCCCGTACGATGGGATCAAGGTTCTGGAAGAATCCAGACGCAAGCTGCAGTAGTTGCTTTGCACTTATATCTACATTAACATGTAACACACAGATTTACTCAATGTGTATTTTTCACTTTCAGATTTACCAGCGATATTGTAGGCTATGTTTTAAAAATGACTAACAAGTTGCCATCTTGATTTCCTGATATGTCTGTTTATTCCAGGATGTTAGAAATGGGGTCTTTGGTTGGCAGTCAGGTTACCCCCTGTCCAAGCAAGGACCCTCACTCTAGTCAGGGTAAGTCACACACAATCCAAATTATCCTGTGCCCACCCTCTGGTAGCTTGGCACTGAGCAGTCAGGCTTAACTTAGAAGGCAATGTGTAAAGTATTTGTGCAACAAATCATACAGTAACACAATATAGCACCACAAAAATACACCACACAGTGTTTGGAAAAATATATAATATTTATCTGGATATTTGCAGGTCAAAACGATAAAAGATGCAATAAGAAATTGTATAGATATCACTGAAAAGTGATATGAAGTGTCTTAAGTCTTTAAAAAGCAAACAAAGTCTCTTTCAAGCACAAAGTACCTGGTTTGGAGTGAAAAATCTCCGCAGAGGGCCACAGAGGAGGAGATGCGTGGAAAATGGTGTGTGCGTCGGTTTCGCCCCTTCACACACGGACTTGCGTAGTTATTTTTCACACGGGGAAGACGTTGCGTCGATTTCTGGCGTGCGGACAGTCTCCTCTGTGGGTCGTGGGGTTTTCAGACGCCCCGGGGTCTGTGCGTGGAATCCTGGGCTTGTTGTCCGGCTGCGCGTCGTTCCGGTGGGCTGTGCGTGGAAATTTTCTTCCTCACGGCAGGCGCTGCGTCGATTTCCTCTCTGGAAGTCGGGCGGCGTTGTCCAGGCGGGCCGTGCGTCGAAGTTCCGGTCGCACCACAGGTGCCGCGTCGATCTTTTCCTTGCGAAGTCGAGCGTCGTCGTCCCGGGTCGGCGTGCAGTGAATTTTTCACCGCAGAGCAATCTGTGCGTCTAATTTTTCGCCCCACAAGGAGTCCAGTTGAAAGAAAGAAGTCTTTTTGGTCCTGAGACTTCAGGGAACAGGAGGCAAGATCTATCCAAGCCCTTGGAGAGCACTTCTGCAGCAAGGCAAGAGTTCAGCAAGGCAGCAGGCCAACAGCAAGGCAGCAGTCCTTTGTAGAAAGCAGTCAGGTGAGTCCTTTGGGCAGCCAGGCAGTTCTTCTTGGAAGGATGCAGGTTCTGGTTACAAGTTTTCTTCTCCAGGAAGTGTCTGAGATGGTAGGGCAGAGGCAACTGTTTTATACCCAAATGTGCCTTTGAAGTGGGGGAGACTTCAAAGAGTGGCTTAGAAGTGCACCAGGTCCCCTTTCAGTTCAATCCTGTCTGCCAGGGTCCCAGCAGGGGGTATGGCAGTCCTTTGTGTGAGGGCAAGCCCTCCACCCTCCCAGCCCAGGAAGACCCATTCAAAATGCAGATGTAGGCAAGTGAGGCTGAGTACCCTGTGTTTGGGGTGTGTCTGAGTGAATGCACAAGGAGCTGTCAACTAAACCCAGTCAGATGTAGATTGTAAGGCACAGAAAGATGTAAGTGCAAAGAAATGCTCACTTTCTAAAAGTGGCATTTCTAGAATAGTAATATTAAATCCAACTTCACCAGTCAGCAGTATTTTGTATTACCATTCTGGCCATACTAAATATGACCATCCTACTCCTTTCAGATCAGCAGCTACTACTTCAATAATGTAGGAGGGCAGCCCCAATGTTAGCCCATGAAGGGAGCAGGCCTCACAGTAGTGTAAAAACTAATTTAGATGTTGTACACTACCAGGACATGTAAACTACACAGGTACATGTCCTGCCTTTTACCCACACAGCACCCTGCTCTAGGGGTTACCTAGGGCACACATTAGAGGTGACTAATCTCTAGAGAAAGGGGAGGTTTAGGCTTGGCAAGTACTTTTAGATGCCAAGGCGAAGTGGCAGTGAAACTGCACACACAGGCCTTGCAATGGCAGGCCTGAGACAAGGTAAAGGGGTTACTTAAGTGGGTGGCACAACCAGTGCTGCAGGCCCACTAGTAGCATTTAATCTACAGGCCCTAGCACATACAGTGCACTTTACTAGGGACTTATAAGTAAATTAAATAGTCCAATTGGGTGTGATCCAAGGTTACCATGTCTAAAGGGAGAGAGCATATACACTTTAGCACTGGTTAGCAGTGGTAAAGTGCGCAGAGTCTAAAAGCCAGCAAAAACAGTGTCTAAAAAGTGGAGGGAGGCAGGCAAAAAGTTAGGGGTGACCACCCTAAGGCTGTCAGGTCTAACACAGGAGAACTCAACTCCACCTACATATTCCCGATGTGCCCTTGCTATTCCATTCTTATACAAAATGTTTTCTTTCACCCAATTCTTACAGCATATGTTAACAAGCTGTTGAAATGCATCTGCAGAGTACAGTGTGGTCCAATGTGTCTCTTCATGTTGCAGATAACCGTAAGTTTGAAGGCCATTTAGAGTAGCTTCATTGTGAAGGGGCTTGAGTAAATAATGAGCTTAGTTATGTACATGTGCCTTAACCTGAATGTTCCATTACAAGAGAACCACGTGTAGGTGTATCAAATGTTAGAACTGTGTAAGTTAAACTAATTCAGTGTAGATGAGAACTCAGAAGATTCTCTATCAGCTTCCTTGTCTGACTCTTAATGAGAACCCTCTTTTCCAAATTTGCTAGCAGAGCCTTTCCCCACCTTAGCAGAGTAGGATACTCTCTTTATGTGACAACTGACTTTATCTAATTTTTCTGTTGAGACAACTTTAAAATAGTTTGTCTTTAAGTTTATGCTTTTAATTTGCTTTGAATTCCGCACTGATTAATGTATTCATTTATTGATTCAGAACCAATCTGATGTATTGAAATTTGATGTTTAGCAACAGTCTGAACCAAAGATTCATCAGCGAGCGCTTCTCGCATATGAATTTGTACCACAATTAGTAGGAAGCAAAGCACTCTCACTTGTATGCAGAGTAATGTTCATTCTTGTTGCAAACTATTGTCTCTTTTGGAAACATTGTTAGTTAGATTTTCATTTGGAAGAAATTAAATGCTACTTATTAGTTTATGAGTGTAATTCTATGCCTACTTAGCTCAAAATATTATGCATGGCTAAAGAAAATCTGAAGCTTTTTTGAATTATATATTAGCGAGAAAAATAATTATGGCACAATCTGATTTTTATTTTAGGCAATACCATATTGCTGGGAACCATATGCATATTCAAAGAACAATTTAATAAGTGGTTTGGCCACAATTTAATGCCATTGTGAGACAACTCCACTGCTCATCTGGAGCCAATTCTATTCATATTTGTGTGAAAATCTGATGGCTTTCGAGGGGAGTCCAATGATAGTTTGAGGAATGTATGTATGCTTAACCGGAGCAGATGTTATTGCTAATTGTGTGTAATCTGATGCTTATAGCAGGGACACCTTTAAGAGTGAAATCTGGTAATTATTCTCGGTACAGGCACATTCAGGCAGGGCTCGGAAAATCATAAAAATGTTCCTAGACTTGCAGATCGAGAACTTAAATAATCTACTCGACCTAACTGTAATGTACTTGACCCGTAAACGGGTCTCAAATTGTGTGATCCTAGGCAAATAGTTCTTAATTCGCACATGATTGCACCTTCAAATATGTGAGCTCAGCATTTCTGCAGTACAAACAAACCTCTTTAGTTTGATTAAGTAGACTAAGGTTTGCTGCATGCATCACAAGAACCTAGCCCACATACCCATGAGGTCTAGCCCACATAACCTAGGACTTCTTTTAGTTTACTAACAACATTGCCATATTGGCAGGAGTGTTTCTCAGTTTGTTTAAACACACAATTTAAAAATATATATTACCAAACTATGATGTGGTAACATATTGTCATCTACACACAGTAACTTACCAAGAAATATCCAAAAACCTCTCCACTAACCTGCAGCTTTACTGATAAAATTATATAGTATATTAACAATATATGAAAACTGGGTTTAAGAAAACATATCCTTTGCACATCAACATGTAAAGTATTCTAATTTGTTTTCATCCTATTAAAATATTGTTTCATCACACAGAAATATAAAAAAAGGCTTCCACAACTACCGAAATATATTTTGAAATGTTTGCACGGTTGACTTAGTCATTTAAATGTGTGTTAGGAAAAACCTGACACCCTATATCCTTTTATTTTACATTCTTAGCAGCAGGTCACACAGTTCACCTTACAAAGACCTGAAACTCTGCAGTCAGAACTAAAATTAATTGTAAGAAAAACTGATTTTTGAACTCTGTCTGTGAACACAGAGCAAATGTGACATAAGGACAATATTTAAAAACATCTTTTATTGCCCCTCCACCTTTCAACTGAACAGAACACCTGTTCAGTGTCAACTCCCCAGAAGGGAGGAGTAAGTATTAAAAATAGCTCAACATGATCAAATAAGACTTGCCAATGTGAGTGGTGGAGTGGATCTTTCGAGTCCTGCATTCTGGGAATGTGAAAGTGTCCTACACTGTACAGAACCCGCAACACACGTCCACTGTAATGGCCAATGGTACTCTGACTGTACCAGTGCTTAATTTGTAAATAAAAATGTGCCGGTGCCCAAAGCCCTCCTCTTAAACACGTGGCTGCTACGATTAAATGTGGGAACACGGAATAACGGAATACTGAGGCGGCCTAATCTTGAAGCCAACTCAGGCCCCTTCAATCCATTTAAAGGCACTCCCTGCCCCTTCAGCTCACTCGTTCAGCTTTCTGCTCTCCCCCTTTGTGACGCTTTTCGTTTTTTTCTTCCTCCATCTTTCCCATGTGTGTCTTTTGCTCGCAGTAAATACTTTTTTTTTTTTTATATATTTTTATTAACAATTAACAATTTGCTGTTTACATCCCTCTAGTACATTGTTGGGAGCATCATATTCTCGTCATGCATAATATTGAAAAGGATACAATATTTTGTTTGTGTTCATGTGTAGCTTGTGTCATGGTTTAACGCTCACCCCTGTCTTTAACTAAACTTTATTATCCGCAGATGTGTTGGTTCTAGTGTGATTTCCCATGAGTGTCTTGTTCTTTGCCGCTTTGTGCTACCCATTCTTCTTGCATGCATATATAACAGCTTCAACTTAAGACTAAACTATACACACACTTGATGGCTTTGGTGGGTGGTGTTAGTATTGAGCGGCGGGGGTGGTTCTCTGGGGGAATTGTGTCTAGGGGGAAATGCCAACCTTTTCCATGAGTTTAACTACTGTTCTCTACGTATACCTGTATACACCTCTGGGTTGATCCTTTTGGCCTGCCGCGTGCTTACTGTGTTTTTTACTAGTTTTTTCCCATTAGTGTTTTCCTTTTTTTCTCGTTAGCGGTATTGTTGAGGATATTCCCTTTCTACTTTCTATTTACGCTCAGATTTCTGCTTCTGCTGATGTTGTGTTGGGAGCCACTGGTCTATCTCCTGCAGTAACCCAGTTCATCATTAGTTCTTCCCACCCTGGGGCAATGGGGGACTGCCTGATCCCCCTTGCCTCTTCAGACTTTAGAACCTGTAATTCCGCCCCAGCCCACCTCGTAACGTCGCTTTTCCATTCAGCCAGTGAGGGATGGTTTGAAGCCTTCCAACCCTTCGTGATTAATCTCCTGTAAAGGGCCAGGGCTAGATCCAAGAAACGACCCCCGATCTTCCCTTGTGACATATTCGTCTTTACACCCAATAGACAGACATCAGGGGTGAATGGCAGTACCATGCCGTATAATCCTGATATGTGCTCTGTAACTGCCCTCCAGCCCACCTGTAGCACTTCACATTTCCACATCATATGGTCAAAGTCTGCCTCGTAGCTGCCACATCTGGGGCATGTCCTGGGGATCCCCCCATATATACGGAACAGTCGGTGAGGGGTAAGATATGTTCTATGCAAGTAGTTATATTGGATATATTGTAGTCGGGTATTACGTGAGACCCTCCGGGGATAAGCCAGAGCTCTGTTCCATTCTGTCTCGTTTAGCTCATGCCCGATTGTTTTCTCCCACCTCTCTCTTAGTGCACGCATGGGGTCCAATGCAGCTTCTATCTGGGCACTGTATATTTTCGAAATCAGGTGAGACTCTTCCCCCGACGTTAGCAGGAGGTGTAATACTCCGTGAGCCCTGGGTTCAGCATTAATCGTGTCCCAATGGTCCTTCAGAGTGTGCACTAGCCTCCTATACATAAGAAATTGACCCGAGGGATCCCCCTTCCCACCAATTCGGTGAAGCTCTGTAGTTTACCTTCCCTATAGAGTTCCCCTACTGTCGTCACTCCCGCATCGGTCCATGTGCCCAACTCTCGTCCCCCTGGTCTGGTACTCTTCGGCCTCACCACCATAACCGTGAGCTGCTGCGCCGGAGAGTAGGGTGGGCCAATTCCAGTCCTACTCATACACCTTTTCCAGTACGCTGACGCAGTGCTAGTCATTAAATTGTCCCCGAGGGGGAAAGCTTCTTCCCTATCATACGCGCTATTATTCGGTCTGTGTCCAATGAGCCCTGGGAATTAATTAGGTCCAGCTGCTCCCTGCCCACCATCCAGCCCGCCACCCACTGCAGCTGGGACGCCAAATAATATGCCTCAAAGTCGGGAGCCCCCAAGCCCCCAGCCTGTGTCGGTCTACACATAGTCGACAGTGCTGAGCGCCTACGACCTACATCCCATATAAATTCCCAGAGCAGTGCGTTCAGTTCTCGAAACCATGCCGGGGGGATCCATAGCGGTACGTTAGCAAAGAAGTATAGGAGACGGGGCAGCATCACCATTTTAGACAATGCCACCCTAGCCATTGTTGTCAGTTTTACTGACCGCCAGAACCCAACTGAGGTGCGCAGTGACCGGAGTGCGCCACCCAAGTTGCCATCCCGAAGGTCGGCCAGCTCGTGGAATATCTGGATCCCCAGATATTTAAAAGTTTGCGGGCCCAGTTCACATCACTGGGGAACGTTTCGGGGCACACGCTGTTTGGCAATTTGGGGAATACAAATGTTTTGCCTCGATTAAGACGCAGTCCCGATAGTTCCTCGAAGTCCTCTAAGTTCTTTAACACCCACGGGAGGCCACTGGGTCCGTCTCTTAAGTACACCAAGATGTCGTCTGCATATAGGGAAATGATATGTTCGTTCGGGCCCCAGATAATTCCTTTGCCGATTCCGTCCTGTCGTAGTTTGGCCGCTAGGGGTTCGATTGCCAGGGCAAATAGTAACGCGGATAGGGGGCATCCCTGCCTAGTTCCTCGATATACCGGGTATGAATCAGATACTGTTTTGCCCGTCTTCACCCTAGCTAGCGGGGAGGCGTACAGCAGGTCCACCCACTTCACCCAATTTTCTCCCAGTCCCATCTCTATCATCACAGCCCTGAGGTAGTCCCACCTGATGGAGTCGAAGGCCTTTTCGAAGTCTACTGCTAAGAGGGTCCCTGTGGGGGGGTTTCTCTGCTGCTGGCATGTGTAAAATAGCAAAGATCCGCCTCAGGTTCAGCGATGTGCTGCGGCCAGGAACAAAACCATTTTGGTCCGCGTGCACTAGTGTGGTCATTCGGGGGAGTAATCTGTTAGCCATAATCTTACTAAGGATCTTAAAATCGCTGTTCAGCATTGATAAAGGGCGGAAGTCGGTCACTGGTGCCTCCCTGTTTTTAGTTTTGGGTAGCGGCACCACCAAGGCCTCCCGCATTGTGACTGGTAGCTCTCCTCGTCGCAAAGCCTCCGCGTATACCTCAGCCAGTTGGGGCACCACCAATGTCCTATATTTTTTGTAAAAGTCCATTGGGAGGCCATCGGTGCCGGGGGTCTTTCCGGGAGCTAATTGTAGTATGGCCTCGCTTATCTCCTCCACTGTTACTGAACCCCCTAGTTCCTCTCTCCCTTCTGGGTCTAAGGTCGGGAGGGTGATTCGCTGCAGGAAATCTCGAAAGGTCTCTATCCCTAGGTCTTGGGGTTTCCTATACAAGTGCATGTAATATCCCTTAAAAGCCTCATTGATTGGGCCTGGGCTACGCCTGTGAATTCCCTCTTTATCTCGCACACTTGTGATGGGTTCTCCCCCTCCACCTGGGCGTACTAGCCAGGCTAGAAGCCTTCCCTATCTACCTTCCTCTGATTGCACTGATGTCAGGTATGTTTGTGTGCTATGGCACCTAAGCTGTGCCTCTAACTGGGAGTGTTCTCTACGGGTACGTTTATATTCCTCGTTCTCTTGGGCTCCAGGATCCCGTCTCACTTCCCATTCATGTATTTTCTTCTCTAAGGAGATCAGTTCCCTTTCGAGTGTGCGTTTCACCCCCACTGACTGGCCCAGGCAGAAACCCCTCATCACCACTTTAAGCGTTTCCCATTCTATGGCCCTAGACGCTGTGGATCCGCTATTAATCTTGGTGTGTTCTGTCAAGTAGGCCCGAAGGGCCTCTCTATACGCCTGGTCCTCCAGCGCCGCTGGGGAAAGTCTTCATGTTGGTATTGGGGGTCTATCCCCTAAGATACTTAGGGGGTGATTCCGAGACTGGCGGGCGGCGGAGGCCGCCCGCCAGTCTACCCCCGACAAAATACCGCTCTGCGGTCGCAAGACCGCGGAGGGTATCTTGAGATTTGCCCTGGGCTGGCGGGCGGCCGCCAAAAGGCCGCCCGCCAGCCCAGGGCAAATCTACCTTCCCACGAGGACGCCGGCTCCGAATGGAGCCGGCGTAGTGGGAAGGTGCGACGGGTGCTGCTGCACCCGTCGCGTATTTCAGTGGCTGCTTTGCAGACACTGAAATACTTTGTGGGGCCCTCTTACGAGGGCCCCTGTAGTGCCCATGCCATTGGCATGGGCACTGCAGGGGCCCCCAGGGGCCCCGCGGCACCCCCTACCGCCATCCTGTTCCTGGCGGGAGACCCGCCAGGAACAGGATGGCGGTAGGGGGTGTCAGAATCCCCATGGCTGCGGAGCGCGCTCCGCAGCCATGGAGGATTCTCCCGAGCAGCGGAAAGTCGGCGGGAGACCGCCGACTTTCCGTTTCTGACCGCGGCTGAACCGCCGCGGTCAGAATGGTCGAGGGAGCACCGCCAGCCTGTTGGCGGTGCTCCCGTGGCCGGTGACCCTGGCGGTCACCGGCCGCCAGGGTCAGAATGACCCCCTTAGTGTCACCAGTAAGGGGTTATGGTCTGATAGTGTGCGGCCCAGGTACTCTGCGTGGGTCACATAACGTGCCAGGCCCGTGGTACATGTTATTCTGTCAATTCTTGTGTGTAGCCAGTGGAGGCCTGAGTAATAGGAGTAGTCGCTGTCGCTTGGGTGTTGTTCCCGCCACACGTCCACCAGCCCCCAGGAGTCCAAGCATTCACAGAGCTTTTTGGCTATTCTAGTGGACGCTGCGCCCTGTAGCGGTGGGGTCGATCTGTCCATGTTAATGTCCAGTATTGCATTGAAGTCCCCCCCCACTAGCAATTCTCCTGCGCATTGGCGGGTAAGGTGGCTCGATAGTTTGGTCAGAAATGGGACCTGGTCCTGATTGGGAGCATAAATGCAACTCATGACAACTGGAATACCATGTAGTCTTCCTTCTAACACCACAAACCTACCCTCTCGATCTATGTTGGATGAGTCTACTGTCAGTGGGACCCCGGCCCTGACCCATATCAGTGCACCCATCGCGTAGGCCGAGTACTCTGTGGCAAACACCTGTCCCCTCCATCTGCGCCTCAGTTTCTCAACCTCCCCAGCTATCAAGTGGGTCTCTTGCAGCATTGCCACCTGCACCCCTCTTCTCTTCAAGTAGGTGAGGACTCTGTGCCTTTTGGCAGGTGTGCTCATCCCCCTGACATTCCATGTGAAGAAATTATATTCTGCCATCTTAATACAGTAATTTGATGATAGCGCCCTTGGTTCCCCCAGGTTACCACCCTATCCCCGCTCCTGTTCGAACATTTCCTACCATCGTGTATCGCCACCCATTTAGCCAAGCTAACTAATAACTGTAAAAACCAACTCCCCCACCCCAGGGCGCCTACTAACCTGCAGGTAGCCCAGAAAATCACGCAACATTGCAACTTGTTCAAACATGTAGCTACAGCTCCCGCCAGGCTAGCTAGACCAGCGAGGTACTGGTTCGGAGGGCGGTCAAGTCCGGAGGGGCCGCACGTCTTTTTGTGGTGCCGCATCGCCAGGTCCACTCGTATAATGCTTAACCAAGTTCATCAGCGATCCTCGGCGTCACCTTGGGGGTACGTGTTGAGCAGCTCGAGTCCCCAGCCGAAGACACCACTGTATCATCTGAGTCCTCTCCTGAGCCAGAGCTCCCCGGGGGGGAAGCTCCACCGCTGACCCGGGCCACCGCCCCCAGAGCCGCTCTTTTATCTTTTTCTTTTTGCGTTTGTGTTGGCGCTAGCCTCGGTCAATTCCCAGGCCGCCGCGACTCACGGGCCCGTCGATTCCGGTCTGCAGTCGCACCCTTAACAGCGGGTCTTCTCTCCCGGAGCCCCCGCTTCTCGAGGCATTCCCATGCCTTCGCTGGCGTTTGGAAGAAGGTGGTTTTCTCTTCCAGTATCACTCTCAGCCTGGCCGGATACAACAGTGAATATTGAATCCCTTCATCTCTAAGGGCCCTTTTGACTGCTAGGAATGAGGTTCGTCTGTTTTGAACATCCAAGGTATAGTCCGGGAATAGCGTCACCTCCCCATTTGCTACCTTAAACGGGCCCATCTCTCTGGCCTTCTGGATGAGAGTGTCTCTGTCTTTGTAGTGCAGTAATTTGGCAATCACCACTCTGGGTGGCCTACCGGGGGCCAGAGGTCTTGACGGCTTTCGGTGTGCACGTTCCAGTGTGTAAAAGGGCGTTAGGCATCCAGGCGCAACCGTTGTACTAAACCACTTCTCCAGGAAGTCCACCATGTTGGTCCCTTCGGCTCCCTCAGGAAAGCCCACTACTCGCACATTGTTCCTCCTATTTCTGCCCTCCGCGTCCTCGGCCCTTTGTTCTAAGCGTGTTACTCTAGCAGCCAGGAAAGTCACCTCTGCCGCTAGATCCTTCTGTTTCGGTCCAACAATTGCCAATGTGGATTCCGTTTCCTTGACCCTGTCCGCCAGTTTATGGTGGTCTGCCCTTAGGAGGCCCACTTCGACCGCTACTTGGTTGATGTCGTGTTGCAGTGTTGTCTTTGTCTCTTCAATCGCCCCCAAAATTTTGTCCAGGGTTTCCTGTACGTTGGATTGCAGTTGGGGCTGTTCTTCCATTTCCTTGCACGCTGGTGGAGGTGCAGTGTCCATGATTTTCTTTTTGTGACGGGACTTGGGGGGCATCGGCCAGGGCAGGCGGGGAGGACTGCACCTCTAGGCGTAGGCCCGAGCCACCACTCAGGCCAACTTACTCCCACGCTCCAGTGTCACAGCAAGCGTGGGCTCAGGATTAGTCCCCCAGATCGGCTTCAGGCTGGGCCCGTCAGCGCGGTACCAATGGGATCCGCATCCACTGCTCGCTTACTGGGTTCTGACTTCGGCTGCTCCGATAATAGTCCCTGCTGGGGCTACGGGCCAGCCGTTCGCTCTATGTTGGGCAGTTTCTATTTCTTCTCTTGTTTTCTGTATTCTTTTTTTTTTATTTTTTGGGGTTCTGCCCATCCCCTTCTGTAGTGTCCTTTCTTTTCTTTTTTTTTTTCCTTTTCCCCTCCAGTAATTTCCTCGCTTTACTTGTGCCCCCTCGGGGGTGTCGTCACGTTGGGGCCCTCGCAGCCGCTCCGTGTTGTTTTCTGTTGTCTCCAGGGCTCAGCTCCGGTCGGATGGAAGGGCGTCCTCGCGTCTTCTCCGCCGGCTGCTTCTGGCTTCGTTCGCTGCTCCCGGGGCCGAGCGCTGCTCGGCTCCGCCCCCGCTCCTCACTGGGAGGCCTCACCACTCTGGCCCGCGGCACCAGGGCTTACTCAGCTTGGGCCGCTTCTCTGGTCCGTGTCGAACACGCCGCGGCTCCCGGCGCCACTCGAGGCCCCGGCTTGTCGGGGTAAGGTAGGCCGCAGGTCCGCCCTAGGGCCGGCAGGCCGATTCTGGCTCCCCGCGCATCCCGGCTCAAGGACGGCAGGCAGGCGGCATCTGGGGGACTTCCCCAGCCCAGCGGTCGCCCTCGGTCGTTGTGGCACCCGAGGATGGCACGCTTTTTAGCTCAAATTCTAGCAGCCCCTCTAGAGCCGGGAGATCAAGCGTGCGCCATCTCCCGGTAGTTGGCCACGCCCCCCTGCTCACAGTAAATACTTGAAGCAGAAGAATAAGACCCTGCCCTCAAAAATAAGTGCTGGTGCTCAGCACCGGAAACAACAAGCATAAATTAAGCACTGGACTGTACGCCATCACTGCAGAGAAGTATTGTGGACTGTCAGACCTAAATGTCCCCCAGTTAAAGGCAAATAAAGTATGCTGTTTAAACCCTGGCAAAGTTGTCTAAGAACCAACACTCAACGGCCCACTCAAGAACCCTAACACATGTTTAATATTGGAATAGGGGAATTCTGGGGGCTGTGCTGAAGACAATAGAGAAGCAGAGGACTAATAATGGATGATAAAGACAGTCTGCTCCAACATTCCAATGTTTGTCTTTCTGTTTTTCCCCATTTAATTTAGAACATTCTACCCATGTTCTAATGGCTTTATAACCCTTATGCCTCAGGCTATGCAATTTGTTACAATTCTTCTATCTTCACCTCGGGAGGAACTCAAGAGAGAGCCTTTGGCAAGTGCTACAGTCCTTGGCATTGGATATAACTAAATGTTATTGCCCACACATATGAGCAATAAAGGCTATTAATGAACTAATATGCACATACTGAGGGCAGGGTAATTAAAAGTTGTTATTAGCCTGTGGGTCAGGGCATTAAGGCTATTAGGCCCGTCCGCTAGCCCCAAGCGGTGAATTCTAATCACTTGTCATTGATTGGACATATAGCTCACACTGGGACAGCTGCTCCCCTTCCTTCACTAAAAGGGAATCTAAGTTGTAACAGCTATTGACGAGGTTTTACTTTTCAATGATTGTTATGGATTTGCAGTGGTTGCTAGTGCCTGACAGACAAATAGATCAGCTTATGATGAAAATTATGAAATTTAGCCAGAGCTGCTGTGGTGGTGGATACGAGGCGTTTGACCACTTGCAGATCCAGAAATAAACAAGCATTAGCAAAGTCAATCAAACAAGCCACTCACCAATCTTAAAAAAAAAATCATTATTGCTTCCCAGTCACCTGCCTCTTTCAAATTCTTTAATTCTCTAGAAACATTAAATATATTATTGACAAACTTTTTAATTGTGTTACTTGTGTCAGAGATGCATGTGCAGCACTTCTGAGTGCCTAATGTGGCAGACACCATGCTTTTTTGAGACTAAGATATTTAAAGCAAGCACGTTCTGCAGAATCATTTCCCTTATTGCATTAGCAGCCAGCCTTTTATCTTTAGCAATGCTTGTTTTATCATAGTTTTTGCAAATCTTTATTGTTGTACAAGCTGTGAAGCTTGCATCAATCTGACAAAAAACATCAGCTAAAACCGAAAATATTTTTTCGATTAGAAAAAAGGCACACATTGCCATAGTAGCTCAGGGATGGGTGGTGTGGGAGGTTGGGTGTGTTTTCATTCTCCTTGTGAAATGGCACGTTCTGCAGAATCATTGCCCTTATTGCATTAGCAGCCAGCCTTTTATCTTTAGCAATGCTTGTTTTATCATAGTTTTTGCAAATCTTTATTGTTGTACAAGCTGTGAAGCTCGCATCAATCTGACAAAAAACATCAGCTAAAACCGAAAATATTTTTTCGATTAGAAAAAAGGCACACATTGCCATAATAGCTCGGGGGTGGGTGGTGTGGGAGGTTGGGTGTGTTTTCATTCTCCTTGTGAAATGGCAGAAGGTGGTCACTCACATTGAAGTCAGCCAATGGCTGAAGTGGGCTGACCCACTGTCCCCTTCTGCAGTGGATGCAAGGACTTTGGGAATGACACAATAATGAACAAGTGGAAGAAGAAGGCTGACTGAACACCCCCATAACTGAGTATATTTTTCATATTATTTTAATAAAGGCAAAAAGTCATGGCTAAAGCCAGACCTAAAGAAGCATTTACAATGCAATTGGTCTAGCATTTACTTGAGGCATTTACTTGAGTTAGAGCTATTGGCGTTGTAAATGCAGAACTGGACTTTTCTTGCCACATAATTCCAGTGGCCCTGCATATAACTAAAGGACTAGCAGGCCTAGTGGCATATTATTTCAAACAGGGCCCTTAAAACACAAACACCTCCAAGTTGTAAAACAGAAGTTCCAACTGTAAGAGAGCTTAAAAAGACAGTGAAAGGTGTGAGGGGTTATTATTTTGGGGTCCCCACTAACCTAGTGTGGGGACCCAGAGATATTCTAGGCAGAAAGAACACTTTGTGGTGAACGTTTTGAAGGTGGTCCCATTGTCCTAATACCACCACAGGCTGGGTTATGTGCAAGAATGTTTTGGAAAAGTAATGCCCTACAAAGCATTATGGGGTGAGTTTTTGTGCCGCAAACATTACAGAATGTTAACTATAATGCTCAGAACAGCCCCTAGAGGACACCACAATAAAAATAGCATTTGTAAGAAACATGGGCATCTAACCATATAATTAGCCCCTATAGGGCATAACCACATGAAAAGAAAATGTCCAGAAGTAATGCAGGGTAACCATATATTTATCCCCAAGAGGGTGTAATGCATTACACATTTATAGGGCTAGCAGACCTATTGCAATGATGTTACAAACAAACTACTCCCCGCTGTAAAACGAAAGTTCCGGCCATAAGAAAGCTTAAAAAGACACTGAATAGTAGCAGGGGGTTATTATTTTGGAGTCCCCAATAACCTAGTGTAAGGACCCAGATGTTATGTAGACAGAAAAGCACGTCATTGTGAATGGTTTGAAGTTGGTCCCATTGGCCCATCACCACCACAGGATGTATTATGGCTACAATGTTTTGTAAAAGTAATGCCCTGCAAAGCATTATGGGGGAAGTTTCCCGAGTGCAGTGAACATTGTAGTATCAGCTCTCCAGCTGTCGGGAGAGACGCTTTGAGGATTTCTCTGTTTTTAACATAATGCATTTACCAATTATAAGTCTTTTTTAATGCTATAGGGCGCTAAGTGGAGAGTCAAAAGAAAAAAATGTGACGCGTGCTCCCATACCGCTGACTGAGTTTGCGCTGAGTGCCAACGCTGCCATGGAACGCGAAGGGGGGAGACAGAAGAAAACAATGTGATGAGTGCTCCAATACCACTGATCGAGATTGCACTGAGCTCCAGTGCTGCTATGGAGCACGAAGGGGCGAGACAAAAGGAAAAAGTAGTTCGCCCCCGATGAAGTATATCAGCAACGGTGTAATAATCTATGTAACAAGGTCAGTCTGTGAGGCGTAACAAACCAGCCTCAAGGCCAGACAAACGTAAAGTATGTATCAATGACATCAAGGTATTTTTGAAAGGCAAGCCCAGGAACGAATTAAAGTGATGGGCGTTAGGTGGGCATGGTTAAAGCCCACAAATAGATTACAACAGGTCAGAAAAGCATGCGCTTGCACGCTGCTATGCTCGACCTAAAGAACAAAAAGAAATACAGACTCGTGCCCAGGAGATGGTAAACAAAGAAAGCTTTCTTTGCTGACCTGCTACAATAGCTACAGCCCGTAACAATAGCTAGAGCCCTCACAGGGAACATTCTGAATGGATGGCAGCTCCCAAAATTCCATATTGGGTGCTAGTGGTAAATATCTCGTTGAAGAGATAGAGAAGACATTGTATTATATTACACCCAATGCAAATGACACCATCTATACACAGTGGCTAGAACAAAACATACAATGGTAAATTCACTGCTACATCCTCTTCTGTAATAAAAGGGGACAATGTACATAATTTGCACAGGATGCAATTTTATATAAACTGCGCTATTGTGCTTTATGTTTTATTTCTAATAAATCTACTGTTAATTTTGGGGGCAAACTAAATCATATTTTGCGGGTAATTAAACTAAGTTGCAAGCAGCAATATCTATACGGGACTTTTGAATCACATTCCTTATTTTCATGGCAATCTAAAGCACAGCAGGGTCATCAAAAGTTTATTTTGTAGTTTATTTCAAGTTCTTAGTTCAGGTTCTGATCAGATTAAACGGCTGATTCAAGACTAATTTAACAGGCCATGTTGAATGTGGAGGCAATTTCGAGTGGCTTACTTCCATGAAGACCAGCCTCGTGGGTGTTCCATCAACAATTTTGGGTGCACTGCATTTCATCGCAACCTTTAACAATGAATACCTGGAAAATAATTTTGAGAAAGATGAAATAATTTGAAAAAAAATGTAAGCCGAAATATTAAAATTGAGTTTAGGTGTGTTTGAATTTGTGTGTTCCTTCTTGAAATGTAAAATGGTTTTAAAATTTTTAAACAATTTATTTTCCCATTTATTTTAGCTGCTTGCAGTAAATCTGTTTGTCCTTTTTAGGGTGGAGCCCGCGTTGCATGCGCTTGCGAATGCGTTCCGCTGAGCGAGACGCTTTAGGAATTAAAAAGGGCTCGGAGCCCCGTCCACGTCACGTCAGTGTCTTTCATTGGCTCGTGGGCTTGCCTGTTAGAATCTGCTTGATTTTAATAGCGGAAGGCACGCATACGTCATGCCTTTTCCGGTGGATAGCCTTCCTCGAGCGCATCGACCAAGTACAGAAAACATGCGATGCTTGCTGTTTTCCGTCCGGTTCGTGGACTACTTTTTCTCTATTTTCCCAGCGCGATCTCGCTTGGCAGAAGTCGAGCGCTTTACATAATATCGACCCTGTTACACACTTAATTGCACTTTTTCCGGTTATTGCACTTTTGCTCAAAGGTTTCATGACGAGTGAAAAGTCCGGTTAGGAGTTTACAACGCTATCAGCTCTAACACGAGCAAACGCGAGACCCATTGCATTGCAAATGCTTGTTCTATCCTGAACCTAAATTATTCCTGCTTTCAAACTCAGCTTCATAGGAACCTTACTTGTTTGGCCCTTTCTATGCCGAGTAAGAAAAGAAAGCCTTTTTCTGTAATGCCAAATCCCAGCTTTCTCATGCTGACTTGTTTTTTTTATTTCCTTTTTGCTATCCCAAAATGAAGGATGTGCTGTTAAAATTCTGCATACCACTGGAAGTAAGGAAATGCCGTGCATTCTGCAGTGGCACAGTATATTAGTAAGTAGTTGTCTGCTGACGTCAGAAGTGGAGATGGGGAACAGCTTTGTCCGTGTCAGCTAAAAATGTACAGTCTTGAATAAACCTCACATGAGCCGTGCTGCTATCTCTGACGAATCCCAGCTTGAGCAGACCTCCCCTCGCATTCCTTTTCAGCTCTGCCCTCCAGATTTCACTGGCCGAGGCCTCCTGGTTTTTACATTATGCCAAGAAAATGAACTAAAATAGGGCAATGCACCGAAGGCCACATTGTACTTGGGGAAGGGGGCATGACCTCAATCTTCAACTGGTAATAACTAAGAGCGTCAAGTAAAAGGCAATTGATTCACTGTTTCGTTTACTTTGTACAGATTTGGGAGAGAACAGTTTTATGGAGAAGCAACAGTGTTTGAAGCACCAATACGGATTTTAAAAACTTTTCGCACTACTGTATCGGGGATCTGTGGTAAAATTCAGAGTTATTTTGTTGTCAAAGGTTAGCTATATTTCGAAACGCGCAAATCAACATCTCATTTGGAGCAGCGCACAGTAAACCCTGCCTATGAAATAATCCTTAGTCGGGGTTCTGTAAATCCCTTCAACATTCCACCTCAAAACATTCAAGCAGTTTTGTGCATTGTGCAGTGCTGGACACACACTTTGCACAAATTACAGCGTAAATGACATTGATGTTTTAAAGCTCTTCTTGACAAGTTCAAGTATTTTATAGCTCATTAGTTTTTTTAAAAACAAAATAAGTTCCTTCCTTTAGTGCTTGGACTGAAGTACAACAGGGTAGGGTGCCCTAAATTCAGTTTTTATCACCGGTGTTCAGCTGATGGGATCAGGACCACCCCGTCCGCACAGCAGCGGAATGGGATGCTCTCCCGTCTTATCCAAGACTCTCATCATAGCAAAATCCCCTATCTCTCCTTGGATGACGAGCACACAGTGTTCCAACCTATATGATCTGCTGACTCGCCACCAATCAGACTGAGGAAGGCACAGGCCTCTGGGACGCAGGGTAAGGAGGGGTGAACTTAGAGCCTTCACATAAAGGCAGACTGCACGTGAAGTAAGAGTCGCCGACTCTATGGTGGCAGGGACTCTTTTGATTGTGTCCTTTAGGAGCATACTGAGAATCACTTCCTCCAGAGTCTTGAGATTTTCCTCTTTTGATGAAAGGCACCGTACATACAGTAAGTTAATATGTTAATGGTCTATTTCAATAATGCAGAGTACCATCTGCCTGATGTCTCTTTCCACACCTCTAGCTGTTCCAGAATATTGCCCCAACAAGTGTTACAAAAGGGCGGGGCTGCAACTAAAAAGGGGATAATAATCCTACAGAACCCGCTAAGTCTGCCTGTGGACTTGTAGGATTGGCTTCTCTTATACTTTGGAGTATCTGGTATGGTGGGTTCTCGTAAGCGCAGTATTGTTGGTTAATGTAAAATACTCCAGACGTTGATGGTATCCAAACTGTTTTATAAGAGTATGGGGCTCATGTACAAAGGGTTTTAGCTTTGCAAAACCAGCCACTGCTTACTCCTTATTAAAAACAGCCTGTAAAATGTTTCCTTTACGGAAAACGTGCTGCATTAAAAACAATGTTGCTTTATTTAAAAACAGTCACATACATGGTAGTCTGCAGACCCCAGCAGGCTACCATGCCTGGATTGGCAGGGAATTGTAGTGGGCTGCAATCTGCAAGCTTGCCTTGATAATATTCCCGAAACAGGTCGAATTGTGACTCGCTAAGAGTCTGTATTTTGTGAACTATAACCTATTAGTACATAGGTCAGCTCAGAAAATACCAATGCATTAGGTAAACGTTAGTGCACAAATTACAATCACTTATATAGATTGCACTCTTAGTACATCTGACACTAAGGGCCATATGTACGAACACTTTTTCCCATAGACACAGAATGGGGAAAAACCTTTGCTACATCTGGCCCTAAATGCCTTCACTGTTATTTCTTCTATAATCACTTTATTCTCAAATGTTTCCAAGGGTCATCCATGCTTATCTGATGAGGCCATGTGGGTGGAAGCAGGGCTTCTAGACTGCCTGTTTTCAGTTGCTGTAAATAGCAACTTCAACTTCTTCTTATTCTTTAAGACTAGAGATGAAAACGAGTTCTGTATTGCTTTTCCATCTTTGCAGTAAGAGCAGAGGTTTAAACTGTGTACTTCAACAAAAGACAATTGTATCCCGCTTGTAAAAGGAAACACTTGTTTTCCTTAAATGGATATGGAAATAAAAAATTCTGCCCAGACTCTTTTCATGAGTAAGTGAAAACTGCAAATCTCTTCATTTGAAGAATGAACTTTTAGCAAGCCCAGACTCACTATCTGCTCCAAACTGGTCACCAATCTTATTTCCATACTATCATCTTCACTTTTTTCATCAGGTTATTATGACTTGCAGCAGTTCATGGAGCATCATTCTATCTCATTTGAAGACAGTGGAACCCTAGGACTTTCCATTTGTGCTGGCAGAGTGAGGCAGCCACTGCTTAGTTTTCAAACTGGCAGCAGAGTTTCTGAGCAAGAGGCATGGCTGGTGCTGGTAAGGAAGTGGGGTATGACAGCCGGTTACAGTAGTCTCTGCATGTAATTGTGCAACAAAGCCCAAACTGTGATGCTGGAACGTGGACCACTGGTGGACCTGAATAAGAACACATCTTAACCAGCGGGTTTTGCTGATGATGGAAGGAGACTAAGAAGTTCCCTTGTTGGTTGACATCTTCAATTTCCACACCTGTGAGAAATTAGATGCCAAGCTGATTAGGGTTGGAAAGGTAGTCTTAGATGAACGTCCTTTTGTTGGTGAGGATTTTCTATCAGTGATTAGGAGGCAACTGACAAGGGCCTCATCAATACAAATGCAGTCAGAAGGACTGGCGAATAGGGTGTTGAATATGAAGTGGTAGAGGCAGACCAGAGTGGCTTTGCTAATGATGAGGTGGTCGTCAACATGGGAACAGATTATGGTTGATTTTAGTCTCGATGTTCCTCAACAAGAGACGACTGCTGAAATGGTCAGGATGCGATTCCTACAATGTAAGAACTAATAGACCTGATTCCAAAAGAGCACAACCGGACAAAGTCACTCTTAACAGCAGCCCCATAAAAACCTACAAAACGCCAACAAATATATTGTGGCCTCACTAGGATCAAGGGCCTTGAATTCTGGAGGTAAATTCAAAATTAAGTTTATGAAATAACTCTCCTCTCTTTGCAGAAAGCCTACTGTTGGTCCAATAGCTGTTCCCTCTAAGCAACTCTCTGTATTGCAGCATTTTTCAAAATGTCTCATCCAGAAAACTGAGACAATCTGAAACCACCTTTCAAGATCTGATGGAAAACAATATATTCAGCGATATCTATGTGCAGGAATACACATAAGAAAACAAATTTACACATCCCAGTAGAGAGGTTCCATCTAGAATCCAGATGAGAAAAGTCTCTGTATAAGGAACGGGTTAACTATTAAATCTGCCTCTCACGGAAAAGAATGTAGAGTTTAAAAAGTAGATGAACAAAAATAAGATAAGTAATTGTATATTCCTCTCCAGGAATCTTGATCATGGTCTTTAATAAGTTAACTGATAGATCAACTTCAAAGCAATTTCAAATGACGAACAAGAGTCACAAACAGTTACATGGAGACTTGTAGTCATAAAAAAACCTAATGGAAACGCCACAAAAGAAACTACGGAAAAACTGTAAACATCCAATACTTTCAATTGAAGATTTCAGGATTATGTCTAACAGAAATTAGTAAAACAATAAGACTCAAATATTAAAACCTCCGAAGAGTTCTAAAGGGACATTTTGACAGTAGTGCCTCATTTTGAACAAAACTACAATCAGAAATCCCTAAAACAAATATTAAAACCACAGACAAAACATTTGGAAATGTGGCAAAAAAAGAATTAAAGAAAACTATAGGCAAAACCAATAGGTTTTACACTGAACTGCATTACCCGGCCGTTGGGCTAGGCAACCGCTAATTGATGGTCTATAACTCAAACCGGAAGGAAGGAGAAGTCAAGGGGGAGGGAAAGGGAGGCAACAGATTAGGAGGTGGGGAGGACACAACACAGGGAACGTGCAAGTGATTGGATATGAAGGACGAAGCAGCAGAGGGGGCAGAGAGAATGTAAACACTTCCACTCCCACACAGTACTAAAAGCAAAAGAAAAAAGTAGTCCCCTGATGTTAGCCGCAGAACAATACAAAATGTAATCTTCAGCATGGGCTTTGTAAACAACAAATCTTTCATCAACAAACAAAAAGCTACGACAGACCAAAAAGGAAAAGAATCTGACAAAACAACTTAGAGTTAAAAGAAGAAAAAAACAGTGTAAATGATTATAACTCAGTTCTAATTAAGCGGAAAGCTTGAATTTGAAATTACAATTTCACTTTGATCCTAAAGGTATTGCAAAGTTGCTGTCTTTTATCTTCTGTTTATAATTCTGCTGGTAAAAATATAAACTGATCAACAATATCAGTTAATTTTAAAAAATATTTACATTGCTACAACCTGCCATGGCAGTGCTCCTCGTCAGAAATTAATGAGCATAAAATAACTTTATAACCTAATTCGAGCTTGGTAATGCATGTTAATTTTTCTCCCCATCGCTGATTACAGATTATGGCTCCTAGACTGTGGGATAAATATTTCAGCATTTGGGTGGGCATGGCCACAGAAGATCACGGACACTCTTTCCTGAGCCGGCGTCTAATACGATACAATCCGCCGAGGGAATTGCAGATCGCAACTCACCCTTCAACCACTGGTGGTCTTGTAAGACACCTGAGACGCAGGTGAAGAGCCCTATTTTGGTGGTCGGGTGAAAGGAACCAATAGGGAGTGAAGCAACATCATCGGCCTTCACGCGCTTCGTGGTGACCGGCCACAATGGGTCAGGGCCACTGAAGCAGCCATTGGCTGGGAAGATTGTATGGAGGATAAACGTCCCTCCTGGCTGCAGCCAAAGCTACCCCCCCCCCTTTTTTTTTAAAATCTTCCCCCTTCGCTCCCGAATCACATGGTGGAACATGGCGGGTGCCTCACCGTTGGACCGACGCAGAAGTGTGTTCTCCAGTGAGCCCGACCTGACAGAGGAGGGCCCTCAGTGCAGGACACCTGGTGGTTAGATTGGGCCACAGGAGGGGTGGTAAATGAGGCAGAGGCGGCAGCTATTTCGGCCACAGAGGGGGCATGGCCACAGACCAGGGCTCTGAGCCTGGATGAGGCCGACACTCTCCCTTCGCCTGACCTTGGCCTCCTTTGGGGGTGAGCTGTGCCCCCTGGGCCTCACCTTACAGGCCAGGGGTGCGAGGAGAAGCAGGGGCTGGTCCACTTGTCTTGAGCCGAGGGGGAATCAGCAGCCATATGGGACTGCAGAGTGCAGATTTGGAGGCCCTTGGTTACTTGCAGCCAGGAGACCGCAAATAGTTCCAGCACGTGCAAGGGTCTTCTGTCCTGCACCAGTGGTGTGGATGGCTGTGTGTAACTGTGAGGAAGAAGGCGTATGAGCTTGTGGACTGCAGGACAGGGGCGGTAACTGGCTTGACGGCTGGTTTGGGTTATGGCGGGTGAGGAGACAGCAAGAACTGGCATGCGGCCCCGCAGGTGAGGGCCCTCCTTGCAGAATATTCGGTGGCCAAAGTGGGCCCCAGTGGCAGAGGTGGATGAGGTGGGAGGCCCCACGGTGGTGAAGAGGTGGAGGATGCCTTGAGCCACGGAGGACAAACACCCCGAGGCAGACCCCCAGACCCTGCTGGCTCTTCCACTTGCCTGACCTTGATCTCCACTGGGGGTGGCCTGCATTTCCCACTGGGTTCTTGCCTCATAGGCCTGGGGGCAGAGCGAGGTTGGGTCCCCCTCCTTTCTTTTGTCCTGGCACCGGGGCAGATCGGCAACCTTATTAGGTCACCGGGTGCAGATCTAGAGGCCCTCTTCTGTCAGCGAACAAGAGACCACAAATAGATTGGGGGTCAGTGGAGGCCTCCCTCCTTGCACCAGGGGGTTCGGAGTCCGTGCAAGTCCACAGAGAGGCGCACATACAGGCTCTCAGGATGCACTATAAGAGGAGTGGTGGGTGGCTCTGTGGCTGTTTTGGGTTGTGGCAGACGGAGAGACAGCAGACACTGAAGTATAGCCCAAGTCAGAGAGAGTCAGCGCCACCGCACCTGCCCCCAAGTAGACAACGGGGGCACCAGTCAGATTGGGGGGGGGGTCCTGTTTGCACCCCACCTGGCTGTTGGACACTTGTGTGCAGTGGTGGGTCTCTGCCGGCGAATTGTGCGATTGGGCAAGATACGCAACCACACACTTCCCTACAGGGCAAAATCGACAAATTTACAGAGCCCAGGCTGGAAATGCTGGGGCACAGTGGGGTGAGGGGTGGATGAGGTGGGGGGGGTGGGGAGGAGTGTTGGTTCTCACCCACCCACCAGAGGTATTTCCCATCCTACAACTCATCCAAAAACTCTATTTCTCCATTGAAGGGAAAATTGGGGCACTCCAAACAGACCCATCTCTCATCCGTCAGGATCTATTCAACACTGTTGAACAAAATATCTCAAGCAGAAGACTCCCTTCTGGGTTGCCAGTCTGAAGTGAGGACTCTACAATGCACTGCTGTCCTGCTGGTGGCGAAAGCGGAGGATGCCAAAGGCGGCTCCAAACATAACAACATCTGGTTGGTGGGCATTCCAGAGGGGACAGAAGGTCCCAACACAACCACCTTCATTATTACCTGGCTTTAGCCCTGGCTGACATCCGATTCTGTCTTTTCATGATTCATAGTGGAATGTGCCCATAGATCTTTGAATGTGAGGTCCCCACCTAGGGCTCCGCATAGGCCCATAATAGCTCACATACTGGACTATGCCGACCATTGTGCTATTCTGCGAGCCTCTCTTTCACAAGACTTGTTGTACTGCAAGTCATCGCATGATATGAATTTTCCCAATATTGGGCCTGATTACAACTTTGGAGGACGGTGTTAATCCGTCCCAAATGCGACGGATATACCACCTACAGTATTACGAGTCCATTATATCCTATGGAACTCGTAATAGGGTGGACACGATATCCGTGACATTTGGGACGGATTAACACCGTCCTCCAAAGTTGTAATCAGGCCCGATATCCTCAAAGTGCAGCAACAACACCACTCCTTCCAAAGCATCAAGAAGAAACTGCAGGCCAAGGGCGGCCAGTACATATTGCTCTTTTCTTCATGCCTCAAGGTACTGTTGGAGGCAAATCCCTGTTCTTTGATACTCCTGGTAATGGGTGGAAGAGAGGTCTCGACAGAAGAACGAAGAGGGGCGAAGATTGAGACTGAGGCAGTGGGAGGCTGGAAACAGACGGATCCCAAAATGACGGACACAACAGAGATCTATGACTGCCAAACTGCCTCTGATGGGGAAGCCCTGTTGACTGCTGGGGCTGCTGCTTGGCCAGAGCAGCCCCTTCACTGTCCTGAACTCTCTTCGCTTCTGTGATCTTTCTTTTCGTGTTTCTGTAGTCCAAATACTGCTTATTTGTCTGATTCTAATATAGACATTTGATGGGTGGTTTCAGGGTTAGATCTCTCAAACTACCTGAGGGCTTCCAGACCTCACTCCTCACTCTGTGGGTGGGGTTTCTGTAAGGGTAAATTTGGTCCGACAGTTGGGGACTCCGTTATGCCCCGTTGGCCACACCCGATGTTGGTACTACGACAGATACTTCCAGTTTTAGAAGTATAGGGTAGGGGAGCGGGAAGGGGTCAGTGGTAGGTATTCCTAGAGATTACTGTTTTATTGTTTACCCTCTACTAATAGAGTCCACTGTTATTCACACAGTGCGCGCACTCACTCACTGCCTCCATCCTTCACCTATCTTGTTCCGTGGCTCCGATGACAGCTGATATGCACTGGGGGAAGAGGTCCAGGTCCTTGAGACTCCTTACCTGGAATGTTAATGAGCTACTAGACAAGACGAAACAGGATGTGATTTTGAAGGCCGCCCGCAGGGCAGGTCCAGACACCTTGCTTTTACAACAAATCCATCTTGTTGGCAACAAATGCCTCATCGTAGCCCAAATGAGGTTCACAAATGTATTTCATTTTGGGTCCCATAGGTGGTCCGAAGGAGTAACCATACTCAGGAAAGGACACAACCTGTTTTACCACATTCAGACTTGGCATGACAAACTGGGATGTTACGTAGTAATTGCCAGCCTTCTTCAAGGGATGCCGTCCTCGTTATTCAATGTCTAAGCATCCCTCCCCCCCATCAAAGGCATTTATACATGTCATACACAGTATCAATCTTGGAGTTGCTGGTGGGGGAGGGTTCACCTAGGTGGAGTTTGAGTAACTGAACCCAGATAAATGCTGCATTCAAGACAGCCCTGTACAGAGTTACTCGCAAATACTTGCACCACAATGTGGATTTTGTCTCATTCCCAGGAACTCTCAGGGAGGCACTTAGCTTTATTAACAGCTACTGTGCAGCCCACCACAGTTGAGTAGATGCTGAATTGGAAGATCTAGAGTTGAGATTCCTTGAACTGGAGATCCAGTATTCAGAAGTCCCACACCCAGCGATCATTTGGGATTCATACATACTGGATCCATTTGGTGTCAAACTCTGATGGATGAGGCACGGTCGGATTGAATGGCTACCCACGGTCGCATTTATCAGTGGGGTGGCAAAACTAGCAAAACCTTGCACTGGCTCTGTTCAGCTGAATCTTCCAGTGACCCCATTCCATACGTTCTGATCGCCCAAGGGGAATGAGTGGTGGGAGACCGGTTTGTTACCGGAGTCTTTGCAGCCTAATATGCGGCATTATATGCTTGTCATAAAGCAGAGAGTCCCTCTGGGTAGGGAAGGTTGTGCCTGACTTTCCGACCCGCATCCTCTCAGACGAAGACAGAGGTATGTTTGAAGTAGACATTACAGTAGACAAACTAGAGGGGGCACAGCAGCAGCAGCTTCAGCCAGGGAAATCCACTCCCCAGTAGAATTTGACTTCCACATGGTCACTTGGGCACTGACGGGTCCCCACCTGCTGGCGGTCTTTTGAGAACCCTGGGGGCAAACTGCTACCACTGAATCTTAGAACGGCTGACACTGTTGTCATACAAGAGCCACATAAGCCACCGGATTGCTGTGAATCGTATCAGCTGATTACTCTTCTCACTATTGAGGTCAAGTTGTGGGCCAAGGCCCTGACCAACCAGCTGATCAAGGTCATAGCCACTTTGATCCACCCAGACCAATCTGGCTTAATGCTGGGGAGGGCCACTAAACACAACATCAGACAGGTGTGTAAAGCAACAGCATTGTCCAAGGGCCACTACGCAGATAGTTTGCTGCTGCAAGTGGACTTCCACAAAGCTTTTGACTCGGTCAGATGACCGTTCCTGTTCTCACTCCTGGCCAAAATGAATTACCCACCCTGCTACATGAAGCTTCTCTACACAGAGCTTTTTGCCTAAGTAAGGGTGGGTGGGACCACTTCTGCAACTTTTTGGGTTAAGTGTGGGACATGACTTGGTTCTTGAGACCCTGGCTGACTGGGCCAGAGTAGATGCACAGCTGAGGGGGTTTGAGTGGGGACCTGGGGCTGAAAATAGGATAGCATTGTACACAGACAACATGTTAATCTTCCTAACAGACCTCCAGCACTCCAGGCTGCTCCCCCTCCCGATGTTGGCAATATTTGGAGACTTCTCTGGGCTTCGACTGCACCTTGGTATGTCCGTTGTACACGTGGTGGGCAGGTGTGCACCAGAGTTGTTGTGGGCATCGGAGCTCAGGGTTCTCCGCCACGAGTTCAGATAACTGGGAGTACACATTACCACAGATGAAGCTCGAGCCAGGGCCATGAACATACAGCAACAATTAGACAGATTAGCAAGAGACTTGAAGTTCTGGGTGGGACTCCCTTCCCCCTCCTGGGGACATCATCTATCCTTAAAATGGTGCCTGTACGGAGTTTGTTATACCAACTTCAGAATTTCCTGTTTCATGTTTCTGCGTCCTTATTCTCATATATCGACTCGTTCCTGCGGGGTTTCCTGTGGTATCATGGTCCACCTCGAATCGTCCCCTGTAAGTGCTGCAATTCAATCTATGACAGAGGCATAGCCACTCCGGACGTACGGTCCTATTACAGGGCATCCCAGTTGACCATCCTGAACGACTGGTGGTTTGGTGATCTGGCTTATGCATCTGAGTGGTGGGCACTGGGTGCGCAGCCCTCCCCTACATCTACAGTATGGTGGGTCGATTCCCCCAGGCTCCCCCAGGTACCGGTGTGATCCTCACAGCCTGGAGGGAGGCAGAGACAGGTATGGGATGAAGGGGGCGGCTCACCCAGGAGACTCCTCTCTGGGCAGGCACAGTTCACTCAAGAATTTTACTGGCCTACAAGAGGAATTTAAGCTCCAGAGGACCCAATATTATAAGCACTTACAGCCCCGTCACGGACTTTCACAATACATAACACACCTAGAAGAGATCCCAGAATTTAGCTCATCAAAAGGTAAAACATTTTTGACAAACATCCCACAACACACAATCTCAGCCATAAATCTGTCCCTAGTCATCAGTGCTCTCGGATGCTTTTGAGCCCCTGTGGGTGGCGTGGGCTCATGATATGGGCCCCTTGGTGGATGAGGACTGGAGGGAGGCACTGGCCTCCCCTCGAGAGGCGGCCATAGCCTCCCATTACCGCCTTATACAGCTGTTACCTACACATAGTTTACTACACGAGGGAAAGGCTGTGGAGGAGGTGGCTACTTGTGTCTGCCACCTGTTTGCGCTGTCAGACTGAGACAGGGGATTTTCGCAACAGTCTGGGATTGTGTTGCTCTGGCCCCCGTCTGGGCAAGGGTCTTCACTTGTTTAGAGAGAGCATTAGGGCTTTACCTCTGACGAGACAGATGGTAAAAGATATCGATGAGCCCTGCTATGGCTGGGCTTTGTCATAGCCAAATGAGATATTGCGAAGGCTCTCTCTCTGTCACTGGAGCATTGAAAAGGGGGACTAGACCATAGTCTGCTACAAGAACGCCCTATCTATGGTCGTTGCTCCCAGAAATACTTTAAAATATGGGTGGAGTGGGTGGCCTACCGTGGGATACACCCAAAGCCATGTCTCAGACAGAAGGAGTCTCTCGAGGCCGAAATCAGAACATTTAGGGCATGAGTATATTACACAGAGAGAGTGGGGGCGGGTGAGCTGGGGAAGTGGAGCAATCAAAATATTGTCCAAGATGTGTTGTGGTGCTGCCAGTGGGTGTATTGTTATTGGTTTTGACACTTTTATTTGTTGCTCCGTATACTGTTTTTGACTCAACCCTTTGACTGCCTAGTAGCCTAGAAGATATCAATGCCTGCTGGCTGTTTAACTTTGATGTGGTGTATGGTTTTCAAAAATCAAGTAAAGCATGGAAAAAATATTTGCATTGTTTCACTGTATATTTTACAGGTATTCACAAAAAACAACACATCAATATTTTCATTTCATTTTCAATTAATCAATTAACTAATTATTTTTTTAATCCACTATTATTCCCACTTCAGCAGTCATTCTCTAAAATCTCATTCTGTCCACTGCACATACACTGCTTCTACAATCTGGAAGTGGACCTGTGACATGCGATGACCTACACTCACAAAATTTCTTGCTTTGCCAGATGTTATGTTCTGCAACCTTACATTTGATCAGTGCCAATTGTTTTGATAATTCTTTTCTCATACGTATATAGTGTAGTCCACACGGACACAATCGTGTACACACAATCTTTAATTTTGTTGCATATTTAAACCTGTCGTGATATATGGTTGCTCAGCCACATAAACTTTCAAAACAAAACAGCTAGTAGCACAATTAAGGCATAGACAGATGTCCAATTTTTCTTTCGTTGTTTTCAACCCCTACAGCATGTATGCTCGTCAAATGTGTTCCCACATTTTGTGCTGGGAGGTTTTCACTGTAGGTTCCTTCAGAACAGATTTATTTCTTCATCTTGTTCTATGGTTTTACAATTTTTTGTTAACACGTTTGCTTATTTTTTTGAATGCTGTGAAAATCTGGTTACAACGTTCTAAACTATCTTTTTTCTGCTTGCATTTTGATAACTCTTTAATTCTTTGATCAATTATTGTTGCTTTTACATGACTACCATAGTTAATCTGTATATACCCCTTGTAAGAACGTTTTATTAGGCTTTTAGTTGTCATCCTTAAATGTGACATCTGATGTAATCATATTTAACCTGATCACTTGACTTTATCTTAGATGTCTTTTGAAATGCTTTTGAAGAAGGTAGAAGTGAAGTATAATTATTTTAATCCACTTGTTTAGAAAAAACTTTTATTGGCCAATGGTTCATCTGTTTTGTGATTTTGCATTCAAAAATGTAATTCAATGTTTTTGAATCTCCACCAGAAGCCTTATTCTAGAATCAACTGCATTTAAGTTCCTTATGTTATACTCAAGGATAGCTTTTGGACCGGACCATAAAGAAAACATTGAATATGGTCCAGATAACAAGTTGTGTAGAACAGGTTAAGGGATTTACCAATGCTGGTAAATACTGTTACACTGAGGTGAGGTAATTATCACAAGTCGTAAATACCTCATATTCAGAGTTCCCAAAGTGTAATACGGCATGCGATGTGCAATCAGTTTTTAACACAAAGATTCTGAATATTTTCCTTTGTTCTAATTTTTTTCTCCGTGCATTTCAGCAGGTATAGACCTACTGACATCTCTCAGGGGAAATAGCAAGAGTCTGATAACTATCGGCCAACTTCCAACTCCGACCCATGCACAAACGTCTGTTTGTAAATGGATTGTAATTTAACAGTCTGGTCGTAATTAGTCCCTGTGTTTTTTTTTTTTTTTTTACAGAGAAGTCCATGTTCGGTTTATTCTTACTGTTATGTGTTATCTTTTGTGGTCATTCAAAAATACATTTGCAGCTGAAAGGCTTACATTCAATCCCATCAAGACTTCAGCGATTTCAAGGTGATAATCGTGTTTCTACATTAAATAATGATAGTATAATACTATTTCTAATAGTTACACCAAAAATACTTCAGCCCCACATATTTCTTACACAAGCAGAGCTCTTTCCATAGTTCAAATACAATCTGTATGCAAGAAATGCTTTAAAAAGGGCAGCAAGACAGATTTCTTATCACAGTTTTAAAAAAAATGCTTTAAAAGCCAAAGGATTTGCAGGCGGTTTCAAAGGGCTACACATTAAATACTCAAGTACTTTATTTTCTGTCGACTGAGCATAACACTGACAGGATGTTTACCCAGTCCCCTATTAAAGGGCTGCAAAGAATGGAACCCAGTGATTCATTTAATAGCTTTGCTGTCTAAAAATGTAATCTATAAGGCAATAGACTTTTTTGTAGGCTAACCAGTAAGTCTGACTGTGCAATTTGAAGGGGCTACGGACTATTTTTCATAAATAATCAAGCAACGCTTTACTTCTGTCTACTACAACCTTTCATTTTCATGTTTAAGCCGAGCCTAAAAAACACGCGGAGAATGGATGCAAAACTGGAGACTTTAGACAATTTTAATAGAGAATCTCACCTCAAAATTGTAGGTAGTCTGGACACTATCCCTGCCAGAGTTGAAAAAGGTCATGGAAGGAGTGGAGCAACTACTGCGTAAATCAACTGCAGATGAGGACTTCCCTGTTCTAATGACATGCCTCCAGAATCTCCACTATGAGGCCATAGCCCGATGATTTGGGAGATGGAATGGTGAACAACGCTCAGAAAGTTGCCTAGTCTTAGGAACACTCAAAGCGTGATTAAGAAAGAGACTTGTTTAGATGATGCTTTTATTTCCCCGCATAAGTTGAGAGACTCTTGCTTGGAAGCAGGCCCTTCTGGGAGTGAAGAAATATCTAAATAATCTACAGGTAGCCACTACTCTTGGCCCTGTGCGGAAGCTAAGGTTTAATCACACAGAAAAGATGTACTCCATTGAAAAAAATGAGTCCATATATCTTTTCCTGACTGGGATAAGAGAGGCAGACTGTGAGGTTAGCTGGCCTGGGTGTTCTGGTGAAACGGTGAGCTTGGTGATTCAACCTGCGTATTCACGGGGGATGATGGGGTTGGAGAATAACTTTCTGAAAAAGGTTGAATATAGGTTGTGAGAAGAAGAAAGCGAATCACAAGATCTTCAGTGAGGTTTTACTATTGGGTGAATTTGCAGTTTATCTCGTCCTGCAATAGCAATCCACTCTCGGATTGCTGAGTTTGCTGTCTTCTTTAGTTCTTGTGTGACATTTAAAACAGTTAACTTTTAAACTTTAATATACTTGGGTGTTTGATTTGAACACATATATCTAATGTCTCTTCCCGTACATGCGTAGTATAATGTTTGTTACCTTGCGTTCCTCACTACAGACCAAGCATCATTTCCGTTACTCTGTGTGGTGCAGGGACCCCGGACTGACTGAATCAACTTAATCAGGGCCCGTCCGCTGTTCCAAACGTGACTGTACTATTTTGTTCTTTTTAACTTCTAGTGTCCTACAAACAGAAGGCTCGTGACTGGCAAAAATGTGCCCAGCAGGACAAACACAATTGCAAAGTTTTATTTTTCATAGGAATCTTTCTTTTATTTTGCCAAGCCAACTTTTCTCACTTTGCACTCCTGTTTTCATTTGTTTTTGCTCGTTGGCGCGGTTCTCAAAAGATGACGATTATCTTATTCTAAATATTGCAAAGCGACATTGTTTATTTATTATGTGTAATTTCTGAAATGATGCTCTAACACATAATCATGCAGTACATCCCAATCCATCTCATCGCACACAATCCACCCCACATCAATTCAAACCACTCACCCCAATTCAATCCACTGCAACCCACCCCACTCTAATCCCCCCCAACCCATCCTAATCTAATCTGCCCCACTCCAATCTGCCTCACTGCGATCCAAAACAGTCTGCCCCACTCTAATCTGCCCTGTTCCAATCCAAAACAATATGCTCTTCACCAATCCAATGCAATATACCCTACTCCCATCTACCCAACTCCAATAAAAAAAAAAAATCTGCATCGAAATCCATCGAAAACAATCTGACCCACTCCAGTCTGCCCCAATCCAAAACAATCCCCCACTGCAGTCTACTGAACTCCAATCCAAAACGATCTGTTCCACTCGAATTTGCCCCACTCCAGTCCAGAATAACCTGCCTCACTCCAATCCATCCCATTCCAATTCAAATCAAACAGCCCCAATCCAATCTGTCCCACTCCATTTCAAAACAGTATGCCCCAATCCAATCCAATCTATCTCACCCCAATCCAATCCAATCCATCCTGTAGGAGGCTGGCTCAGTTTATGGTGTACACCTATGGTGTGGCACTTGAGTCCAGGCAACCCTTAGTGATAGTGAATATGTGTCCAGATAGTAAAAGCTCTCTAGGGGTAGCTGAGGCAAGCAGCTGAAGATGATCCAGGAGGAATGTAAAGCACTTGAAACACCACAGTAGTCAGACAGTAACTCACTCACAAGAAAGAACCACACAACGCGTGGCAAAAATAAAGGATTCTTTATTACAGCACTAACTCCTAGACTAGCATTGGGATAGCTCTATTTGGAGATATCTACACACTATATGTACACAAAATAACCAGCAGAAATAGCATAAAATGTACAGGACCCTATTGGGGGAGGGGGTGGGCAAACCAAATACTAAGTGGAAAGCAAAATAGTGAACCCAACCAAGGTGAGCATGATAGTAAGCTAGGACCTGGGGAAAGATGAAAACACCAGCGGTAAGTACAGCAAGTGTTCCCAGCGACCAGGTGCAGAAGGGTTACTTACTTAGTCGTCCCATAGGCTAACATAGGGAGGTAGTGGTTGGAGTTCTTGTATTTCAGGACCCTTCCCAGCGGGCCATGAGGAAACCCATAGACAAGTGGACAGTTGGAGATTGCCTCCACCCCAGGATACCCAGAAGACAGAAGTAACTACACCATGGACCCGGATGCAGAGGAGAGAATGGACTCTCACCGAGGTCAATGGAAGCTTCGGATTGTCCAGCTGCTGTTGCGACCCATGGACAGATTCCGGGTGTGGAGGACCTGAAAAGGAAGGGGACAGAGTCTAGCACCCTTGGGGTGCCCAGGTGGTGCAGGTGGCAATGGTCACCCTCCTAGAGGTGAGGTTCCTGCAAGTCAGTGGAGGAAGAAGTCCAGTTGTGGGGTCAAGGAGCTACTGAAGAGTCCAGGAGTCACCTGTGAGCTGTCCCGCAACGGTCACCCGATTGCAGGAGGGTCAGTGACCAGCCAGGTCACCAACAAGCACTGCAAATGCCAGCAGGAGCTGAAGTTGTACTTGTAGAGTTTTGGGGACCAGCAAGGTCCAGAGGACTCTACCCTGGAGGGGGAGTCAGGGTTGGCCCTAGGCACGCAGGAAGGCCGGGAGAAGTCATTGGAGCTGCCACAAGTGACCCACAGGCTATGGACACAGGGAGTCACAAGGAGTGCCTCAGCAGCACAACAAAACAGAAGTCCCACGTCGCAGGAGTTGCAGAACAGGGGTTGATCTTCGAGTTACAGAGTGCTAGAGGCCGGGGCTTTTTGGTGCCTGAAGATCTCCTGGAGGAAGAGTCAACAAGCCTTGGCAAGAGTTGAGGTGAACAGGGGTTAAAGTCCAGTGGCAGGAGTAGGAGCAGACAGTCTCCCAAGTTGGTCAGAAGTCAAGCAGGACCCAGAGGAGGCCAGAGACTCAACACCTGGGATGCAGAGCTTTTCGATGTCCGTGGGACAGCAGACATCACCAGCCGGTCGACATTGTCTTGAAGTGCCTGCAGATGCAGGGGAGTGACTCCTTCACTCCAAGGGAGATTCCATTGTGCTTCCAGGTGCAAACAGATTCCTTGTGATCCTGGAGGATGCACAGCCTTGAATGGTGCAGAATTCTTGCAGGATCCAGAGAAACAATGTTGCAATGGGAGCCTTCCCACCAGAAGCAGACTTGTTTCTGTTCCAAAGCAGACCAGCAGAGGTTCCAGAGGCCAGAAGCAGAAGATGTCTTGCAGAGAGTTTCTTGTAGAGTCTTGCTCAACAAATCTGAGGACCCACCCTCAGGGGAGCCCTTTAGTAATTCTAAAAGGGGGGTGGTCTCTCTCTGAGGCGACCCACCAACCAGAGGTGGTCAGGGACGTAATCTACCTGGCCTAACCAGTTAGATGCTCCCAATGGGCCTCTGCACAACTTATTGTCAAGATGGCAGAATCAAGTGGCCACCTGGCAGAGATCTGTACACCTCCCTAGGGAAAGAGCTGGATAGGCGGGTGGTCTCTCCCCTGTCCTTTGTAAAGGTATGCATGAGAGCGGGAACTGGGGGTTCATGAACTCATACAAACTGGATTATGCAAGGAGGGCACCAATTGTGCCCTTCAAAGCATTTTGGTGGTGCTCAAAGGCTAACCCACCCCAGCCCAAAGACACCTAATACACAGGGGGGGGGTCGTCACACCTCTCCCTTGCAGGAAATTGTTTGTTCTGCCTTCCTCTGCTTGAGCCAAGCTTACCAGCAGGAGGGCAGAACAGTGTCTGGGGTTGGCAGCAGCATGGGCTGGCATCCAGACCCCGTAAGGCTGAACAGGCAGAACTGGGGGATCCTCTAAAGAACCCCCAGAGTACAGTGGAATCATGCAACTAGCCCTGGAATCAGTGTAGTTGCATGATTCCAACATGTTTGATACCAAATATGCCTAGGTTCTGTGAAGCCATTATTTAGTTGGACCACTCTTGTTGACCATTGTCCACTACATATATTAAGATGGCTTCCCCACACTTACAAAGTCCTGGGAATGGAGTCTGGGGTTTGTAGGGGTACCCTGCTTATGGAAGAGTACCCTCACACTTAGGGACAGGCACCCTGCCCCTGGGCTGAAGGGCCTACCCGGGGGGAGAATTGTAGTGCCTAGGTGCAGTGACCAGGATCGGTGGTGAAACAGTACATGCACCATATCACACAGGCTGCAATGGCAGGCCTTCAGACACAGTTTGCATGGGCTCCCCTGGGTGGCACAATACATGCTGCAGCCCATGGGAGACCCCTGGTGTACCAATACCCTGGGTAACTAGGTACCATATACTAAGGTCTTACATGGGTGCAGCAGTATGCCAATTGTGGGGTGTGTAGATCTCTAGCAACAAAATTAGAGGACAGAGCCCAGGCACTGGGGTCCTGATTAGCAGGATCCAGTGAACTACAGTCTGAACACACTGACATCAGGAAAAAGTGGGAGTAATAATGCTAGAAATATGGCACTTTCCTACACATCCTAATTCACCCCACTCCCATCCAATTCACCCCACACCAACCCAATCCACCCCACACCAATTCACTCCTACTCCAGTCTGTCTCACTTCAATCCAAAATAATCTGTCCTACTCCAATCCGCTCCACTCCAATCCAAAACTAACAGCCCCTCTCCAATTCACCCCAATCCAATCCACCTCACCCCAATCCAATCCACCCCTCTATCCCAATTCACCCCACTCCAATCCACCCCAATCCACCTCACTACAATCTACTCCAACTCCCACCAATCCAATCCACCCCAATCCAGCCCAGTCCAATCTCCTCCAATCCAATACACCTCACCCCAATTCGATCGAATCCACCCGCCCCAATCCCCTTCAGTCCAATCCACCCCACTCAAACTCAACCAAACCATCCTACCCCACCTTACTCCAATCCAACCCACTCTCTACTCCAATCCAACCCACCCTCACTCTAATCCACCCCAATCAAGTCCACGGCTGCCCAATCCCCTTCACTTCAATCCAATCCACTCACTCCACCCCAATCCATCCCACTCTAATACATTCCACTTTAATCCATCCCACTTCAGTCCAATCCAGTCCACATTAATTCACCCTACACCAGTCCAGTCCAATCCACCCCACTCCCCCACCTTAATCTACTCCACTACAATCCAGTCCACCCATCTCCAATTAATTCACCCCACACCAATCCAATCCACCCCCACCATTTTATTTTTCAGCTCTGCACAGCGCAAACTCGACCTGATGATACTGGAGCACTTTAAATAAGCACTAGTTATATTACACAAGGACACATTCATTTTTTGGTAGGCGGGGGAGATTAAGTGATTTGCTCAGAATCACAGGATGATGAGCAGACACAGAAACTCGAACCTGGTTCCCCAGCTCCAAAGCCGGCAGCTCTGTCCGTTACACTACATCCACTCCCAATCCACAACACTCCAATCCAATCCAACCCACTCCAGTCAAATCCACCCAACTCCACTCCAATCCACCCACCCCATGCAATCCACCCCAAAGCACCAGTCAATCTAATCCACCCTACCCAATCCACCCACCCACTCCAATCCATCCCACCCCACTCACCCGAATCTGATCCATCCTGCTCTAGTCCATCCCACTCCAATCCACCCCACGTCAATCCAATTCACCCCACACCAAACCAGTCCAATTCACCTCACCTCAATGCAATCCACTCCACCCCAACCCACGCCACCACTCCAGTCCAGCCCAATCCACCCTACCCCATTTCAAGCCACTCCACCTCAATCCAATCTACCCAACCCCACCCCAGTTCAGGCGACCACAATCCAATCCATCTAGCCTACACACTCCAATCTAACCCACACCAATCCATTCCACCTCACTACAATCCACCCCACCCCAACCCAATCCACTCATTGGCCAATGTCTCTTTTTCCCATTTTGCACAATAATCTATCCCTTAACTTGGAGTTCCTAAGTACATCTACCTGAGTTCCATCAATTCTCAACCACGTTTATTGACTTATAATTCAAAGATAAGCTGCCATCTTGCTAAATAATTCTGCTGTTTCTCTCCACATTTCACATAACACTGGCTTTGCTACTCCACATGCCAGTCATATTCTAGGCTAATGAATCTATCCATACCGGGGTAAACAAAAATGGTACCAGGTTCTTAGGGAGGGCTGAGGCACTACTCCCTTGTGAACTTTCATAATTTAGGGCCAGATGTACGAAGTGTTTTGCGACTCTCAAACGGCTAAAAACGCCGTTTGCGAGGCGCAAAAGCCTCTCCGCTATGCAGAAATGCATTTTGCGAGTCGGATCCGACTCGCAAAATGCATTTCCGACTCGCAAATAGGAAGGGGTGTTCCCTTCCTATTTGCGACTCGCAATGCTATGCAATTTCATTTGCGACCGCGAAAGCGGTCGCAAATGAAATCGCAGTTACCATCCACTTGAAGTGGATGGCAACCCAGCCGCAAACGGGAAGAGGTCCCCATGGGACCCCTTCCCCTTTGTGAATGGAAAAAATAATATTTTTTCAGAGAAGGCAGTGGTCCAATGGACCACTGCCTGCCCTGAAAAAAACCGAAACTAAAGGTTTCGGTATTTTTTTCCAAGTGCAGCTCGTTTTCCTTTAAGGAAAAAGGGCTGCAGATGGAAAAAAAAAAACTCCTTTATTAAAAAGCAGTCACGGACATGATGGTCTGCTGTCTCCAGCAGGCCACCATCCCCGTGAGTGCCCATACTCGCAATGGGGTCGCAAACTGCGACCCACCTCATTAATATTAATGAGGTGGGTCTTTGCGACCCCATTGCGAGTTGCAGAAGGTGTCTGAGACACCTTTCTGCATAGCAAATTGCGACTTGCAATTTGCGAGTCGCACCGACTCGCAAATTGCAAGTCGCAATTTTAGACCTACCTACATCTGGCCCTAATTTCTTTAAAAACTGCAGTCACAGGCTGGACAAAAATGTGTCTAGATATTATGAATATATAGTGGGTACAGTGTTCTGCCTTTCAGGTGCTGTCTTTTAGGGTTAAACATGTTTTACTGAGAAAACAAGCCTGATGGTGAACGAAACAGCTAATGGCCTACCAACGTTTCTAGAAAAACTCCATTGCCCATCTCCAAATAACAGACAAGCCTGGAAACTTAATTCCCACCCACTGCACAGATAGACAGACAGGAAGTGAGAGACATAGAAAAGAGAGAGAAGAAAAAACAGTATCAGTGCCTCCACTAAACATATATTCCCTGATACTAAGTACTGACATCCTCAACCCAAGGCTAATAAAGTGACGAAAATATCAAGCAGAGCTTAGTATCTGCACAGCATCAGAACTATTAAAAGCAAAAAAATTGGGACACAGGGCTCCCACACTTGGGCCTTTTTTTCTTTCTTCGAAATAACACTCTCCTGCCTGAACCTGTGTGAAAACGTGGCGCTTCCCGTCCACAGCTTTGCCACATGTCACAAGTAAGCCCAATAGCCCCTGACTCGTAGCAGGGAGCACACATTTTGCCATACTACAAAACATCTTCTCTCAGATGCATGACAGTAAATGCACTGCCTGATAACAGTCTGTTGAGGTTAATAGCAAGTAAGGTATACCACTTTTGGCACATCCAGTGTTATGCAAGTCTGGACATATGTGTTTCTCGATTATTGTCCATTAACAGAGTAACAGCTTGGTTTGGTGTGCTTGAAAATGCTGTTCAAAGTATTTTCAGGTAAAGTATAGCTGGTATGTGGTGCACAGTTGAATCTACAGGGGCTTGGTGCCAAGGAAGAGCCAAGTTGCATCCCCCACTCTGCCACTAATGGGTCTCTCATTGCTGCTCTCTGAAGACGCAGTAGCGCCATACTGAAGCCCTTGGCATTTCAGCTAGGCTGTATCTTTGTGGTGAAGCATGCACTCTCTGCAGCTCTGCTACAAAAAACAGGGGAGACACACACCGGCTTAATGCTCCATCTAGGGCCTTGTCTACCCACAACCACATTGGGTGCTTGTCCCTGAAAGATAGAAAGCACTATGTCAGAGCCCCGATCAGAGACACCCACTGAGGTTCTCATCTGGATGGCATCCCTGAACAAAATACTGGTCTGAAAATAGTGTATATTACTAGTTACACCCTAATTTGTACATAGTTATATATTTCAGGTTAGAGTGACCGTACCTCTCCGATTTACCCACAGTCCCGGTTCTCAAAGGACTGTCCGAGCATCCCGAAACGTTTTGTTTGTATAAATACATGTCCCAGTTTGTGAAAGAGGGTCAGGCGAGCAAGCACATTAATCAGAGCGTGCAGTCTCACATTTACAGCGGCACTTTCAACAAACCACAAACGGAAATTCACTTGCTTTGCCTGCTGTGCTTCCTTGTCTCGTTCATGCTGCATGGCGGGATTCAATGTGGAGCGAATCAGCAAATAGGGAGGCCATTACCCATGGCCTGGTCATAAGCCTGTGTCTGGACTCCCCACTATAGCTTTTGGGAGTGGGTTTGACAAATCTACACAAAACTTTTTTTTTTAAAGTTAATCCATCTCCGCTACTTCCTACAAGGATTTGGAGTGAATCATCAAGTGGGGACGGAGAAAAAGTGGAGGTTCACAAAAAACTTTTTCCCGATACAATTTTCCATATGAAAATTAGACACAGCTAGAGCCAAAATAGCTGAACATAACTAGACCTAATTTGGCAGAAAGCTGGATCGTGTTCCAGAAAGCATGCCTATTCTGATTTAGTGTGAATCCATTCTGTAGTTTTTGAGAAATTAAGACCTGTTTCACCTCCACCACATCAACAAATACGTGATGGTAGGCATTTTAGGGCTGGGGCTGAGGGACACCGTCCCCTGTCCTGAAAATAAAATTAAAACAAATTAAAAAAGTGTTTTGTTTTTTATTTATTCAATCAGTGCTGTGGATCTAGGGAGCCAGTGAAAACAAATGAATAATAAGAAGGGCTTTTGCCCTTTTTAAAAACGAGCTCTCCCAGGGTGGTCCTGGTCCGGGGATCAGCAATATTTTCTTTTTCTGAGGAGGGACATACAACCCCTACTTGTTGAGCCTTGCAGAGGCCCTGGGAGCCTATCCCACAGGCCTATGTCTACATTTAGAGGTGGGGGCATGTGGCACCTCCCAGAAACTTGCATATTCCCTAGGGGAGCCCAATCCCCTCTCCCGCTCCCCCAGGCGGATGTTTACATTTAGAAGTGGAGAGCATGTGCCCCACTCCTCCCCAAGACTTGCAGAGGCCCTCGAGACCCCATTTTCTGAGGCAATTTTTACATTATGGGGAGGGGTGTGAGCCCCCACCCCCAAGCTATACATCAGCCCTGGGGACCCTATTCCCTGGGTCTAGATCCAGCTGCAGTGTCTCTGAGACCTCATCACCCAGGTCTCTGGGGTTCCCTGCCTAGGAGAGTGCAGGCAAAGAAATTAACTTTATTCTCTGCCCACAGTCTCTCTGCAAGGGAACATAACGTTGCTCCCACCCAGGCGGAATCGGCTAAAGAAGGACAAAGGGTGCTTAGCTAGCAGCTGCCGCGCTTTTATTATTCACTGCTCCAGCTCAGAGCGCCCAGCGATGTTTTGTTTTTGGGTCGCTAAAATCCAGTCTCACAGGAGCTAATAGCCTGCACTGGCTCCCACGAGAATCCCACATGATCGGAAATCCATTAAAGGGGGGAGTGAGGGGTATGAGAGAGGTCATTCATGGGGGAAGTAGTCACAGAGCCTGTAAGCAAGCCAGGCCCTTTGGCCAACTTATATAATGCGTGGCCAAAGGTTATGCGCGTCGGTGCAGCATAGTTACGCATGGTAATAAAATATTACATTGCAAAAAAAAAAAAAAAAAAATTCACTGAAAAAAGCAAAGGTTAAAGTGACGTTATAGTGTGTGTGTTTGTGTATGTATACACACAAACACACACACAAACACACACACACATATTTATATATATATACACACACATTTCCTTGCATTAGTTCTTCAGTGACCAATAATGAGGGGCAATATTTAGTCCCATTTTTATGTTAAGGACTAGCTTGCTTTTTCACACTCCTAATATGGTCGTTCTATTTCAGTTGCATGTACTCCTGATAGAGGAATATTAAAAACAATAAATGCCTAAAAAATTTTTACTGGGGGAACAAGCATTGGTCAATACTATATACAGGAAAATAAAACGCTCTAACTATAGGAATTGCGGATAACAAGCCAAAATAAACACTGAAACACCTCAAATTAACTAAAAAACAATCATTTCTAGGAAGAAAAGAAGACATACTAGTGTTTTTAGGGACAACCAGGAAGTGAAATAGCTTATCTTATATGTGAACTGAGCTAAAGGAAATAGTTGACCCTCAGAATATTTCTGCATTATTTTTATTGGTCTAAAAATGTTAAAAGAAAGAAACTCCAGATTACACAAATGTCCCTTCCTAGCAAAAAAAAAAAATGGAATAAAGAACTTACTGAGAGCACATTTCCCTGGAGTGAGCAACATTGGTACAGACACAACACAGAAAACCCACACGGGTAAAGGGGGCAACTAAGGACCCACACGGGTGAGGGAGGCTACTAAGGATGGTTTCAACCAGGCTCCCTGCTTAACGTCATGGGGAAGGAAAACAAATGAGACATGGTGGAAGAAACAAGGGCACCCAAGATGCTGTCTGCAAATTAAGGATCAGCTGCTGAGCATCGGTGGCGCTGGTAAAGCACAGTGTGTGGTAAGGACTATTTTTATATCAATGTCTTGTGAACTTGTGCGGAGTATGCCGGCGGATCTCTTAGCAATCAGAATACCGTTCTGAAATCTCTTTTTTAACCACATTATTTTGAGACCACAAGATTACCCAGCCACAAAAAATTGACAAATATATGCTTTAACTGAAACACTAAACATTATACTGTTTCACAAAATCAGATGCGTGTAAGCCAGCTTCAGTGGGCTACATGCCCAAACGTACTGTTATTTTATCTAGTGCGCGCCTAGTTAATTAATCCTCTCCTGTGACAGTATTTCTGTACTATTGATTTTTCTCTAACTGGTAGCACGTGGTCACTTTATTGCAGTAGCAATTACGGGGTCTCAAACTTTACTCTCTACAGCAAAAACAACCTGCTAAATCCAAATGAGGTGCATATATTTTTGTTACCGACAAGCCAACCAATAACGCTGCCCAACAAAAACAGTAACACTTGCAGATTTGTTTTGTGTTGTAGAAGTGAAATAGAGCCTGGTTGCCACAGTCTGTAATATCAAATCTGAGTTCCAGTGTTGTCTTTTTTCCCTGTCTGGAGGTGCGAAGTGAACCTTTGAACTATGCACACTGGGGTTTCAGAGCATCTACGTCTGCACCTAACAATAGTTAATTAGAAGGATTAATTTTAGGAAGAGCAAAAGTATTTTCACATAAAGTGACTTTTAGACCTGTCAGTTCTTGGTGTGGCTTCCCATGTCTTTTGGCTTCTGACCTCCTGTTTTTGATCCTTTGCTGAATTAATTTTTTTACTGGCTGTAGGAGTCTGGGTACTCTACCAGTGCTAAAGTGCAAGCACTCTCTGTCTAAATGATACTGGTTTATAATGATTGCCATATTTGATTTACCAGTAAGTCCCCAGTATGGTGCACCAGGTGTGCCAAGGACCTGTAAATCAAATGCTACTATTGGGCCTGCAGCACTGATTGTGCCATCCACGTGAGTAGCCCTGCAAACATGACTCAGGCCTGCCATTGGAGTGCCTGTGCGTGCAATTTTAAAACTGCCATTTTGACCTAGCAAGTGCACCCACTTGCAGGCTCAAACCTTCCCTTTTAGTACATGTATGTCAGCCCTAAGGTAGGCCCCAAGGCAGCCCCCTGGGCAGGGTTCAATGTATTTAAAGGATAGGACATGTTCTGGTTTATTTCTCATGCCCTGATAGTGAGTCGTTTTTCACTATTGCAAGGACTCTCTACCACAGGATAACATAGGGATTGCCTTGGAATATCTTTTAAGTGAAATATTCCCATTCGGAGCAGATAGAGATATGGAGTTTTGGGTTCCTGAACTCACAATTACAAAAATATATATTTTGGTGAAGTTCGTTGCTAAATTGTAAGTTTGAAAATACCACTTTTAGAAAGTGGGTATTTTCTTGCTTAACCATTCTGTACCTCTGCCTGTCTGTGGAATACACATCCGGGTCAAGATGGCAGTTGGGCTGTTTGTGAATTCACTCTAGATAGTCACACAAAGGGACCTGAGGTGTGCCATGCATATCCTGATGGGTTTTCCTGAGCTAGAGTGGTGGGGGGAGGAGCTGACACTTGCGAATGAATAGGGCTGTGCCTGTCCTTACATAAAGCGGTCTCCAACACCCTGGGGTGTGTTTGGAGCCAGGGTAGGAAAGGCAGGGTCTTGTTTACTACAAAGACTTTCCTTTGAAGTTTGACTACTTGCAAGGCAGAAATGGGTATAAGTGCTAGAACTCTGACCCTACAAAGGTAGAACACTTCTGGAAGAAGAGCTGGATGCCTGCCGTAGGAGGGACTGCCACTCTGCCTGTTGCTTTGCTGTGCTGGCCTGCTGCTTGCTGCTTCTGTCCTGGGAGTGAAAGGACTGGGCTTTGCTTTTTACATCCTGCTTTTTTTTCCAAAGTGCTCCAAGGGCTTGCCTCCTCTTAAGAAGTCTCAGGGCATCAAATACTTCATCTTCCAGTGCCTGGGTTCACCTGCTTAGCGTCCTGACTTGCCAAATGGTGCCAAATCCAGTCCCTGGGCCCATGTAATTGTAAGCTGGTGACCTGAAGAAGAAAACCCATGCACCGACACGCTGCAGCAGAAAAATTGACACATCGCCTGCCCCGCAGCTGAAGAATCAACACAGCACCTGTTTTGTGGCTGCAGAACTGACGCAGCACCTGTTTCCCCGTGGCTCCATCAATACAGCGCATCTGGATTTTTCCATGCAGCATACTTGGGTCATCAACTTCTTACCAACCCCGCACCGCAGTAAGGAACCAAGACTGTGTGTCTGGCAAACAATGCACCGCCTTTCCTGCGAGGAAAGAATCGGTGCATCACCTTGCCTGCCAGTAAGGAACCAATCAATCAGAGGATTTATAAAGCGCACTACTCACCCGTTAGGGTCTGAAGGCGCTGGGGGATGGGGAGCTTCTGGTCGTAAAGCCATGTCTTGAGGCATTTCCTGAATGTCAGGAGGTCCTGGGTCTGGCGAAGGAGGAGCGGTAGGGAGTTCCAGGTCTTGGCGGCTAGGTGAGAGAAGGATCTTCCTCCGGCAAAGGTGCGGAGGATGCGGGGGACGGAGTCTGTCGTTGAGGTAGGCTGGACCTGTGTTGTGGAGGGCCTTGTGTGCGTGGGTGAGGAGTTTGAAGGTGATTCTCTTCGATATTGGTAGCCAGTGTAGGTCTCTGAGGTGGGGGAGATGTGGTTGTGGCGTGGGACGTCAAGAATGAGACAGGCAGATGCGTTCTGGATTCTTTGCAGCTTCGTTTGGAGTTTGGCCGTTGTTCCTGCATATAGAGCATTTCCGTAGTCCAAATGGCTGCTGACCAGGGCGTGGGAGACAGTTTTCCTGGTTTCGACGGGAATCCACTTGAAGATTTTGCAGAGCAAGCGGAGAGTGTTGTAGCAGGAAGAGGAGATGGCGTTGACCTGCTGAGTCATGCTTAGTGTGGAGTCCAGGATGAATCCCAGGTTGCGTGCGTGGGTGGTGGGCGAGGGTGCGGTTCCTAGGGAGGTGGGCCACCAGGAGTTTGTACCATGCTGAGGGGTTGGCGCCAAAGATGAGGATCTCTGTCTTGTCTGTGTTTAACTTGAGGCAGCTTGATTCCATCCAGCTGGCGATGGCGTGAAGTACGTTGTGGAGTTGTTCTTTGCAGTTGTAGGGTCTTTCGTGAGGGAGAGGATCAGCTGGGTGTCGTCTGCATAGGATACTATGTTGATGTGGTGGGAACCAACGTATCACCTCTACTGTGAGGAAAGAATCAATGCATCATCTCCCCTGTGGAGTAAGGAACCGATACATTGCTTTGCTTTTTGGCACCTCACCTCCTCTGCGGCTCACAATGTCTTTCACAACCATTGATTCCTATGGATTAAGACTCATTTATACCTTTAAAAAACAATATCTTTACTTGTGTGTGTTAGATTTTTGTCATTTTGGTCTTGTTTTACTCAGATAAATATTGACAAGTTTTGTGGTGTTTTCACTGTTACTGTTTGTATGTACAAATACTTTACATAATTTCTCTGAGATAAGCCTGGCTGCTTGAGCCAAGCTATCAAGGGGGTGAGCAGGGGTCATCTTAGCTGTTTGGCACCCTTACCCTGAGTGAGTGAGGGTCCGTACTTGGACAGGGTGCAAAAGACTGACAACTAGAGACACCATTTCTAACAGCGACAATGATGTAGCAGTAATAGCTGTCCAGCTTTATGAGTGAATGAAAGTCAGATTATGGAGAGTTTGAGAAGCCAAACTCTGAAGATGTAAATCTGCTGGGCTCCCACCCTCGCTAAGCAGTGCTTAAAAATAAAGAGATTTGATGCATCTATTCCGGCAAGCAAGTTGTGAGCCGCATGGTCAACTAGAAATGAAGATAGAGAGTGTGGATATGGACACATGGAGAGACGGGCACAACAACAAAGCATGCATTAGCTAAGCCTGTAGGTTAGGGCTTAATGTACTAACGCATGCAGAGTTAGCATATTAAAGCTAGACACTAGAGGTAACATGTTAGGGCAGTTATTGAACCACATAGTCATTGGCGTAACAATAGCCCCAACGGTGCGGGGAAGCCCCGAGCTCCAGTGGTCCCCTCAGCACAGTGCAATGTGCACGGGTGGAGGAGGGCCCCTATACTGAGAGCTCCTGACAGGGTGGGGGAGCGGGGTCTCTCCGTGTACTTTGCAGAGGGGGGCCCCTGGAGTTTCGGTACACCACTGGATATAGTTGTGAAGTGTTCCTCAAAGCAAATCAATGCAAGTACTAGAGTACGCAGAAGAAACAATTAAACAGCTATGAACACATTTTTTATTAATAGAAAATAATACTTGATTTAAATGTGTTTTAGTTAGCATAAAATGCATGAAAAGTGATGAGAGGATTGCTTTGCAATTTGTCTAACCATTGGCAATCGCTTGGGCTTCATCCCAATCCACTGTTTTTCACCCATCACGCCAACTCACTTTGGATTAAGCTGCATGCAAATCAGCCTGGAACCAGCTCCTCATGGCAACAGGCCAGCCCAAACTGCTAAGCCAGGTTCTCACTGAACCAGATCATAGCAACATAGTACCAGTTTCACCCTAATAAGGGCTCATCAGTGAGCACAGGACCCACATCAGGGCATACGTCTTGCCAGTTAGATCAGTACGTCAACTACATAAAAGTTGATAGGAGGACTGCCTGTAATTTAAGAACTAGCAATCACTTCGGTAGCGGCCATTTTTCTTTTGCTCACATGCCACCCCAAATTGGACCCAGCCATATGTAAAACACCTTATACAGAGCAATGGATGCAGGTAAAACCAGGTTTGTAGGACATACAAAGTATCAATTTTCCTTTCAGCTAATAAGGCGATATTGGAAAGAAATAATTAAGATAACTGTGTGCAGGGAAATATGCCAAGAACGACTGTTGGATGGCGAAAGGTTGAAGGAGGTACATGGGATTTTAAGTTTTTAAAGATAGATAGACTAACTGTTGTGGCTCGTGGCTGCCAGGTGATCCTTCTGTGCCTTGAACTGCTCATGCGATGTGTTGCTGTTTGCTCTGTTTGCTGATTCTCATCCATTAATATGGTGGAAGGACCGGTTGACGGAGAGAGGCATCGGATGGCATCAGTCGCGGTCGTATGTGCTCTGCTGTCCCTGGGGCAGCTACTCTGAATAAACCTGAAGTTGGCAAACTTAACTTGTTGAATGTAGTTACTTCACTGCAATTTGGCGACGATCGGCAGTCTAGGAGTCTGTAACTCACCTGTGTTTTGTCTTTGTGTGACCATGCCTTTTTACCAACAGGAGCACTGTGTTGTGTTGAGCTCATACACATAACGATGTGGATAGCCCACAAAATTGGTGTGATCTACATAAGGTACTATGCTATTTACTTATTTTATCAGCATCTTAAGGCTACAGTGGTGATGTGCACATCTGATGTGTACACCTATCTATATTTGGATGTGGTGATTTTGTGGGCATTACACACACACCTGTGTAATTTGTTGTCATATTTTTTCTTTTCCTCACAATTTTCACCATGAAAGCTGTGCATCCTCCTCCTCCCTTTGCAGACTTACCTGGTGAACCTGTATTAAAATGGAAAGACTGGTGCAGGTCATTTAATTTCTACCTTGGTGCTACTGATGGACAGTTGTTTCGCGCAGAAAAGAAAAAAAATGTATTTTAGAACATTGTCTTAGCAGAGAAGGTCAACATATTTTTGAACATTTACTCATTTGCTTTACCACCTGAAGGAATAGAATTTGATGAATTGCAAGAAGCTGTCCAGAGATTGGAGAAAAGATTTCATACTCAAAAGACTATTGTTGACAGACACCTCAAATTATTTTCTAGAAAACAAAGCAGTGTGAATCAGTGGAGTCTTATGTGACTGCATTGAGAATCTTAGCAGCTAACTGTGAATTTGATAATTTTACGAAGCAACTTATACGTGACCAATTAGTCGTCAGGTGTCACAATAAGACCATCCAAGAGACGGTATTATCGTTTAAGGAGTTATCTCTTGCAGAAGTAATTGAAGCTGCTATCATCATTGACTCTTCGCAAGCTGAAGTGAAAATTTTAAGGAAAAATGCAGAGGAGTCCATCTTGGCAGTAAAGAGTAAACTGCAGGATAGCAAGGTTATGACTTTTAAAGTGAATTCAAAAGAGGGTATGATATCCATCTACACATTTCATGCATGCCTTCGTTGTGCAGCAAATCGAGCAGCAAATTTCAATCTATGCCAAGCAGTTAAAACATTTGCAATTTGTTTGGTGCTGATGGGCCAAAGCTGATTATACAGAATAGGATCCATTAGAAACAAGTCTGACAGATCTGGTGTTGAATATTCATTCTACGGACTGCGATTCCAGAGAAAAACCCACTGATGACAAAGGAATAGGAAATAAATCTGCCAGGTTACTAATGGATTCTGGAGCAGGAGTGACTATCATCACTTATGATATGATTGAGCAGTTGTGGCAGGATGAATCAGTTGAAGATCCTGACATCAAAACAGAATCTTTTCAAGGATCAACAATTGGCCTTATTGGCTATTTTGTGTCTACGATTAGTTTTGAGAATGTGGATTTCTCTGGTAAAATTTGTGTTACTTTTAAGGGAATAATATTTTAGGTTGGGTACATCAACCAATGCTAGGCACTCTACTTCTACCTGGCAAGAGTAGAAAAGTAATGTTATTTTCTGAACTCTCATGTGAAATTTTACAACATAACAATGGTCCCATTTACCCTCCCTAATCCCCTTCCCTCACTGGAGTGCCCGTTACATAGTCTGTAGAATGTATTTATCTCAATGTGCTAGGTGTCTGGAACATTATAATGAAAAAGCAGCTTCAAGGAGACTGATTGCCTGAAATCCTATTGACCGAAAGATTTTGGGGGATATTGGTAATGTGCTAGGGAGGATGGTGGGTGTCATAGTGTTCTACTGCAGATGGGGGCACAGAAGGAGGTGTCAACGTTCCATAGTTAACGTCATGGATGGTTTGGGCTCTTCAGGGGGGCGTCATTCTTGATGAGGGTTAAGAGGCTTGATGTGGCACCCTGGTCTGCTTTCATTCCTTTGGTTTTTAAAATCAAACTTGCTGAGTACAAAGTGGAAATGGGAGGAGGACCTTGGCATCCAGAAGGAGAGCGTTAGAAAGTGAGAAGCAGCACTACGTGCTAGGCTATGGTTAACTATAATAAAACAGCTACATCAGAGCCATTACACATGCAGGGAACTTTATGTAAGGGGTGGCACAGAGGTTGATGAGCCTCTGTGAGAGAAAATTTGGAGGAGGAATATTTCCCATACTATTAACTTTCTTAAAATCCAGAGTTTGTGGGTGAAAATACTCTAGAAATAGGAAGAGGTTTTGGAGTCAGATATACCTTTCCCAAGATACCAGAAGTAAATTACACGCTCATCCTGTAAACCCTGCAAAGTAAGAAGACAAAAGCAATAAAAAATCCGTTCTATTAGACATGAACTAAAATCTCCTCCTGCAAGAAATGTAACTGGAACTAAACTGGATATAGGCTCCCCAAACTCATGTTTTCTTCACTAAGCTACCTACTGGATATTAATTCCCCTCTCCCTTTGTCAAGATGCTAGCACAAACTTCTCTTGGCAAATGTTTTATCACATTTTCTTCATTGGCGTATTGTGAAGTACTCTGACATCAATGTGGCTAGGTCTGCACGCTAAACAGCCTGTTATAAAATAAACCAGAATAAAAAAAGGCACGTTTGGCCACAACTAGGGCTTTAAATAACGAATGACAGGAAAACGTTCCTATCACACATCTTAGTTATGGCCACGCGTAGATCTACAGATGGACTGACTGCCTCCACCTTTTGACATGAAGGGATTGGTTTGGAATAACTGATGGTCATGGGCAGGCTCACATAATAACAGTGGGTGCCTCCAAAAATTCAAAAAATATTGGCAGAGCCAAATATCCCAAATGGGGTAACTGATAGGGAAGCCTCAGACACACTCAGAAGAATCAGTCATACAAAATGGATGCAGGCAGGGAGGGACTGGATGAGTTTCAGAAGCCTTCAGTGGCTTGTGCCAACTGAAACCTCGGTAAAGAAGTAAAATGTATGGAAGACAAACAGAGCCGGAACATGCAAGGA